>NC_092524.1:57697051-58897051 GCF_037038585.1 Patagioenas fasciata | reverse complement strand
CAACTAGAGATCCCTGTAATATGGTAACAAAACTACAACCATCTGCTTTTTCCCTGGAATTACAACGGGCTAATTCAAGATTACCTGCCTGAAAATTTACACACTGTAAAGCACACATTACCTTCAGATAGCCCGTTTACTTGTACTTGAAGACAATGAGGACATGTGGGATGAAAAAACTTCCATCTCTTCATGGTGACTTTTAGTTTTAACGAAGACTGGGGAAAGTGAAGGGCAGAGAAAAGAAGAGTAGAAGGGTGTGTTAAAAGACAAAATTTAGGAATAAGGTGAAGGAGGCAGACACTGCTTCTTCAAAGCTCTCCAAAAGTTCTGGTAGCTGAAATAAGCTGTGCCTTTCTGACTCTATGGACACACATTGTGCCTCCATGCCTTTTCTGTTTGTCTTGCCTTCCTTCTATTACTGAAACATTACTTATTGGTTTTGAAAAGGTTACTTTGCTGCCACATCTTTCGCTATAGTTCACCAGACGAAGCCTTGCTGGGGCATCATGAATGACACTCTAGAGAAGTAAAAATGTGGAGTGGTAATGACGACTGCTTAATCCTTTACTCTGTTCTTCTGTGAATCTGTGCTTTTCTAGGATAAATATCAACAGCTCTGTTTCAGTCTGTTCACTTTGCTTTTACTCTGACTTTCCTAGTTACTTGTTTACACTCGGGTTGTCATAAGTCCAGGGTTGATTATTCCTTCTTTAGGTCATAAGTTTTCTGCTTGACGATGTAGAAGCCTTTCTTTGTTAGACCTTGGGTTGGTTGGTTGGTTGGTTGGTTGGTTGGTTGGTTGGTTGGTTGGTTGTTTTTTCGGACCAAGAGATAATTTGGGTAGTTAAGAAGCCTACAAACGTAATGTGATTTCAGATATTCCTATACTAGCTTGACCAACTGGTCAAAGTAAGGCTTTAATCTTTCTGTCTTCTGTCCTAAACAGCCAGCAGAATTTTCTCCTTGTATTCTTTTATCTTCAGACCATAAGAGTAGACAGTTTGTAAAATTCATAGGTTTCATCTGTACACTCATCACTGTTAAATTATCTGATCTAATTTGCATTGTAAATACATACTCTGACAAATGATTACATGATTATTCTGTTTTCTGAGTTAACTACTGAACATCAGGTGTATTGTCCAAAATTGATATCTTAAGAAAAAATCATTAGGAAAATCTTATTCTCACAATCCTGTATATGATATGTTGCAAACTTTGATTTTTGTACTCTTTTCCTTGCTTGCTTTTCAGGTTTTTTGTATTTTTACCTAGGTACATTGAGAGGCAAATTTTTTTTTTTTTTTTTTTTTTAGAACTACTCTACTTTTTACTTTTCTGTGTCTCAGGGGTACCTCTTGGTTTGCTGAAATTAGGACAAATCTCTATTTTTCCATATTTTCTAGTTACTTCAAAAGTTATCTTAAAAAATATGTTAATTTTATTTCTGAGAGGTCAGAATCCTTTTTGTTAGGGTGGAGTCTATCCAACATAGCCAGAATCTGTTGAAAGAGAATCTGCTTGAATACTGATCCAAAAATAATATCAAAACAGAAACCGCAGCATTCTGTAAATCCAGACTAATTCTCTCTTCTCTCCTTCCACCTGAGCAAACCAAACTGCAAATCTTTTTTACTTAGCTCGCTTGCTGCCAAAAACACTCTGATGCAAATCTCCAAATCTCTCTTTTTTTTTTTTTTTTTGTAGATCTTCGCTTTACAAACTGGAAAGTAAAGAACCTCACGTAGTCTTTGTCTGTGTATGGAGATCACTCAAGGTGACATTGATTGTACTCCTTCATCTAAAAATACTTGAGTGGTGAGTACAGATTGTTGCAGGAATAAGAAGCGTCAGACCATCAAAGACACTGACTGCAACAACTGAATCCAGAAAAAAATCTTCTTAGGTCCTTCTCCAGGAACTGAGATACCATTATTTCATTTTTTCCAAGAAAATGACACACAACAAGCCTGCATTCTTAGACAGGAAAAACAAACATGTTCAGGGGCTGAGCTACCGGAAAAAGCAGACTGAGATTGAGAATTTAAGCTTGCTAAGAACTTCTCTTTTTACACTGAACGTAGAAACAAGGTGCTTCAACCCTCTGGTCAGCACTGTGCAAACAACTTTGCAAAATCTGAAAATCCAGAAGCAGCAAGGAATCCTTGAATTTCTGTCCTGGATAGGAGTATTAGTACTTCTAAGTGCCTGTTTGCCTTCTAATATAACATCTTTTGACTAGAGAGAAGTTCAATTGAATTTTTATTTCACTGTTGCAAGAATCTGGAGATGGAGAATCTGCATCAGTGACAAGAAACATAAACTAAGTCATAAATATAACAACTCCTAAATGTCCCTGCAAAGTCCTGATAGCTAAAATCTGAAGCTAACAGCAGCGTTACATAGAAACCATATGTGAGACACTGCATAAGAGGGAGAGATAACTGTGATTAATTCGTCCTATCCTTATACAAATTGCAGAGACAAAGAAAAAAAAGATCAATTGCAGGGCAGTGCCATCTCCCTGGCAAAGCAGCAATACTTTGTGAATGAAAGTATCAAAAACTGTAACATTACCAGTGGAAAGGTTTTTCCTTTATCTCTTGAAGTTATCTCATCAGCCATGGCTATACATAGGCACAAAGTTCTAGGGTCTGTTAGCTGGGTTTATGAGTTTGTATTCCGTACTGTTTTCTATGAGTAAAGTTGTTTGCTGGAAAAAAGCTCATCAAATGCACCTGGAGCCTTAAGGAACTATTTTACACTCTATGTTAGACTGTTCCATCCTCATGTGTGACTGGACAAGATGGGCTGAGCCAGCCTACAAGCTTATTGGGGTTGAGTAGAGCACCCTCTCTTCCCTTTTCTCCTAACCCCCTTGGTGTGTCCCAGCTGCACAGTTGCATTTCTCCTCTCATGCCAGCCTTACTTCTGGTGCTTCAATGAGGTGACTGGCGGGAAAAACATGAAATTATTTCTGTTGTCATTGTACCCACTTCAAGACCCTGTTTCTGCCCTCACAGAAGGCAACAGGTGAATATGTATAGATTTCGGTGGGGAGACTGGGTTCTCATCCAGCATCTTCTGTATTAGGACACATAAACAAGAAAGTTTTTCTGCACAGAACAGTTTTCACTACACATGGAAAGAGCAGCTATCAACAGTTGGCTAGAGACTGCCGAAACACTTATTTTTTTTCAGTCACGGTAATTTTTTCCCATTGGAACAGTAGCCAGAGCGTGTAAAGCTAAAATGTACAGCAATACTTCACAGGAGTTAAAGCCAAACCCATTCCCTTGCCCAGCACTGAAAATCCTCATAACCTCCCTCTCTAACTATTGACTGAGCACTATCTCAGTGCTATTTATCACCCAGTTACTACAGCACAGAGGATTCTGCCAGCTGTTTCATAAAATAGATTACATGAAATCTTGACCACTCTGAAGACTGAGGCAAAACTTTCATCACTAGGGCAGCTTTCCCTTGACTGTAACAACCTTGATCTAAAAATGAATGCAATTTTCCCTTTGGCCAATGTTAGGAGAGTCAGAAATTTTACCATTCCTGAGGTCATAGTCAAGCCCTTCTTCAATATTGTCAGGAAAAAGCCCTAAATGTAGAAATCTAAAATATTCAGCAAAATTCTACATTCAAAGTTATTCCACTGATAGAGGCATGCACCTAGCAATTAAAATGCAGCACAGAGAAACTACTACATAAAAAGCAAATCAAGACAACAACAAAAATCCTTATTCTTCCAGTAGATATTTTTCCATTCTGCTCTTCACAGCACAAAAGGTGAGAAACTGGAGGAGAAATTTGTAGCACAAGAATAAAGTAAAATAAAATATATTTAAGGAGTATGATTCTGTCACTAATGCAAAATAAAATGAGAACTTATCTGAAGATGTTATGAGAATAATATATGCGTATTTAAAGAAATAGAAGCAAAGTTTTTTTTCAAAGAGCTGGGAGGGTATCATTATAATTTTATATACTACCGGGCTGCCTGTACTTGAAGTACAGAATAATGTAGACAAGCTCATTAAAAGACAGTGTGAGAATCATGGAGAGACTGTTTTAGTCTAAAGAGAGAGAAATGCTAGAAGATGCATCCATCATAATGTCTGAAAACAGGAAATACAGAAGCGTGAATATTTGTAGTGTGCAAAAGTAACACTCAGAAATTTAGTTGGAAGAAAGATTAATTTAGCCTGGATATACAGACATTTTCTTCAACACTGAGGTTAATCAGACAGTTTGATAATATGCCACCAAGGTAGAGGCAAAATAACTGGATGTATTTAAAGAGAGGTTAAATACACTTATGGGAAGGGTAATATAAAACCATCATTACTTGAAGCAGGTGTTTGGATTACATTATCCAAGATGTCTCTTTCAAAGCCATAATTCATGGCCCTGAAATATCTTTCAGTCAGGAAATAATTCCTTTGCAAACTGATGTTAAAAAAGCCTGAATCCTGGGAATTTTTAAAAGATGCTTGACAGTCTGACGGAAGTTAACAAAAGCCAAGAACTTTGTATTATAATAAATCCAGCATATCCAACATGCTTTACTCACTTGGAGATGAAGATAATGTTCAGTTTGTAATTCACACCTCCTTAATATCCTTTATTTTCCTGCAGTGTGAAAGATTTGGCGCAGTGAATATATGCACCTAGATTCTCAATAGTTGGCCAGTAAGCAGAACATTTTTGTTATCGTGTTAGTGATATATATCTATTAAGTACATTCCTGAGGCTAGTAATTTTACTACCGGTATAAAACAAAACTAGATCTGAGAATTCATTTCAGGGCAGGAGCTGCCTATGTGTATACAGGAGAGAAAGTAAGAGAGAGAAAAACCATCTATTAAGTCACTATGTTCTTATGGTTTTCTGGATCAACAGAATAAATTATTCTGTATTCTGGCTGAAAGGGTTATTCATAAAGAATAAAGTTTAAAATGACAGTGAATCACTAAATATTAAATGTCTGAGAGGGAGAAAACTCAACATTGAACAACTTTTTTTTTGAGAATTCTCCACGTATGGATAATGCAGAAAGAGGAAGCATTTTCGTGTATTTCTGCGTGTGTTTAGAATCTACTTCTATATGATCTTTATAATATATATATCTATATGATATCTATATATGGATGGTGAACAGGAAAACCAACAGACACAGGGGAAGTATACAACAGAAAAAACAAACGCATGAAGGGTTTTTTTTTAAATATCAGTTATCAGTTCAAAAAAAAAGAGGTAGAATCATAGAATCATGGAATCATAAGATGGTTTGTGTTGGAAGGCAACTTAAAGATCATCTAGTACCAGCCCCCACTGCCTCAGGCAGAGGCATTTTCCACTAGACCAGGTTGCTCAAAGCCGCATCCAACCTGGCCTTGAACACTTCCCAGAATGGGGCATCCACAGCTTCTCTGGGCAGCCTGTTCCAGTGTGTCACGACCCTCATGGGAAAGAACTCTGAAGGTACTCTCACAACTTACAAAGCTTTAGACTCTGAAACCTCTAGCATCTTATGATACTGACATTTTCAACCTGAACTCATCCTTAGAAGTGCCTGCAATTAGTAATGCTTTGAACTGGTTATGGTGGAGGCTTTAGGTGTTTGCAATAGCCCAAAGGGGAGTTTGTGTTTGGCAAAAAATTAATGAAAAACAGTCCACATGCCTTATGGACTCATTACTGCTGTCAGATCTCTGGATTCTAATAAATCTTCGATATTTTCTTAATCTCTGCTGTATTTTTTTTGCTAACTACAAAGGTGAACTGTTATTTTCATTCTTAGTGCTTTCTCTGGTTTCATGCCATTTCAAAGGAAAGATGCTGCAGTTACTTCCATTGTAAACAACTTCTAGCAATTCCGTTTTTGTTATTTATACATACCCACATACGGGTATTTATCATTTGCTGTTTATCATTGCATGCAAAATTTCCAGTCTTTCCACTTTGTTTGTCTTCTGACAAAGGAACCAGAACTTTCCTCTACTCACTTTTTTTTTTGTCATTTTTGTTTGTTTTGTTTTGTTTGTTTGTTTGTTTTCCAACATATGTGTTTATTTGCTCAAATTTCTGTTACAAATATACCTTTAGTAGTACTAGAAATTAGCTTATATTATCTATGTCATAGTCCCAATTCAGTTTCTTTTTTGGTTCCCTCCTCTTGCGTTATAAACATCGCTATGCTGTACAATTTTCCTTTTCCGTACTGTTTCTAATTGTTTTCCCTGCTGCTGCTCTTTTATGTAGCATCTTATCATTATAGCTTTCACTGTTCTTTTTAATGATAATGTTAAACTATAAAAGGAAACCTGAACTAAGTTCTGTTTGCCTTATTATATTTACCTTGCATTCTGTCTAGGTCTATTTAATCTTCATTTTATTACAGGATATTATGTAATCACCAGTAGAAAATGATCAGTTTTGATGACATTTTTACTGTTTCTATCAATTATTTTTTACCTCCTGAGTAAGAGACACATGAAGAAACTTCCTCAAGAGTATTGTTCCAGTTGTAAATGTAAGGATAATATTTTATAACCATAGATACCATAAAAATAATTATTTGAGAAATAAAAAGAGCCCAAACCAGAAGGAACATCTGATGGGAATAATACAGCTAAACATGCCAGAAGGATTCCTTTTTGCCATAGTAAAACGCTCTTTTCCTCAGTCTATCACTGAGGACAAGAAAAATAGAGATTGGCAAAATATCAACCCTTTATACACATGTAATATTGAAGAAATCATTTTCACTAAGATATATAGCCTGTTTTCTTTGGTTTAGTTTATGTCTCAGCTCTGCGTTTCCCAGGAAATCTTTCTTCTTCCTAGTCTTATCTTGAAATGAAAGAATTTACAAGTGATTGAAAATGTTCAATAATGGTACCACAATAATATGTTTAAATTTGTTAGGGCTGGTAAATACTTGCGGGCAGGAAGTCTGACAAAAGGCACAACTTTTTTGTCTTGTACATCCTGTGTCAGTCTGAAGATATTCTATAACTTTGGAAAGACATTTTTCAGTGAAAGATTTCCAATGAAACAAATTGAATACTTTAGTGAGCCAGTCCAATACTTAATACATAGTAATGTAGAATGCTCAGTGATAGGAATGGCTTTATAAATGGTTTTATAAAATTAATTATGCAGGAATGTAATTGTTGTTGTGCCTGAAACAGCTCTGTTCCTCAATGGTGGAGGTTAAGTAGGTGGCTGAGGCAAGACTGAATTAGCTGTGGTTTGTTTTTCCACAGGCTTCAGAAGAGGAAAAAAGAAATTAGAGATGGAAAAAAATGAAAAGGAGCTATTCAGTACAGGTCATGTTAAAAACTGGAAGTTCCCTGACATTCTGATTTTACAATCCTGATGGCTGTTAGCAAGGGGAATGTTGGTTCTTTGTGTCAGAAGCAGGCACATTTTCAGTTTCCCAAACTAATAGAAACTATGGATCTTCTACCAGAAGGCCCATGTGCTTACACCGTTGAAACAGCAGGTTTTTATGTTTGTCCTTTACAGTATTTTTCACTGTTACCATGAATTATGCTAGATCTAAAATGTTCACACTTGCAGGTCTTTTATAAACTAATCAAATGTTTCATCTACATATTGTTTGTGAATGCTGGACACATGCACATGTGATCTTTCTCTTCCAAGTTCAATAATGCTTCGGCATTTTGTTCAAAAGTGTCATTTTCTCACTATTCCCTTCTCATTTTTAAGCAGAAATGTGTCACAAATCTTTTGAGTCCTGCTCTCTTGTGTAATGCTGTAACATTGCATAAGTTAGTTTTCTGATCTAGTAATGTTCACCGTTACTATCATACAGATTTTAATGTATTGTCCCTTTTTGTTATACCTTACAAAATTATGTTTGTATATGGTAATAAATAGTGGACACAACAGGGCTTTGGAAGCAGGAAACAAAACAAATAATCTATCATATATTACTTGATAGATTGTTTGCATTTTCCTTACTATAGGGAAAAGCCATTAGTGCCAAGGAGGAGAATAAATAGCTAGACCTTTAACTGCAGCTCTGGAAAGCAATGGCAAGCTGGTTTGATATGAAAGATACAACAATGCTCTCAATTATGTTTGTATAAATGCAAAAAAAAACTTTTTTTTTTTTTCTGATAGGACCACTGTATCATATTATTATTTCGTCTGCTTGTGTCTTATGTACTGTTTCTTATTTTAAATTTATAAATCCCTGAGGTCAAGGACAACCTTTTAATATTGCATTTTTAAAATACCAGTCTCTGTGATGGGCTGCTCATGATTTTGACAATGCTAAGGTGATTTAATATTTGTGTTGCGTTAAACATCTCACAGCTGCTATCAGGGCTGTAATCTGACTGCATAGGGCACTGCATAAATATAGAGAAAGATACACTCTTACTCAAAAAGAATGTGAAAGAACACAAAAATGAAACAGAACAGATTAGGATACAACCACACCCAAATCACATGATCACATTGATCTAGAAGAGAGTACACTATCCCCATGGCTCTGCAGGTTGGGATTTTCTTGGTTTTTTCAACATTTGTTTCTGTCACAGAGTATATACAAAACCTGTGCAATTTTATTGTATTATATTATATATATTATATTACTCTTGAAGCAGAAAATTCAAGCCCTCAATAGATAAGAATGCAAGAATTAAGATCTGTATGCAAATTTAATTTGGCTTTTTATGATTACTCTTTCTACTTCCACCTGCAATTTCACCGTTACATACTATGCTTTTTCATAGCACATCTACCTGATTCAGTACTCACCTTTTAAATAACTTTTCAGTATTTTGTGTACTCATGTGGTTCCTTTGCCTTATTTCCTGCACTTTTCAAAACGTGTTCCAAAGACTGAGTTATTGAACTGTCTCTGAGACTTTTCATGCTGTTCTTATTAAAATCCAACTGCTACACAAATAGAAATGAGTGTATTTTCAGAACATGTCTGTAACATAAGGCAGTACTTGTACATAATTTTGTATCTGGATGATACAAAACAGAAATTAAAATAGTTCCTGCTTGGTTTGAGTTAGCAATGGAAAACATTTTTTTCAGTACATTTGGCATATTAGACATTCATAACACAGCTCTCAAAGACATGAAAGGCAATGATGAAAGCACAAGACCTTTTCAATTCAAGCTCAAGTGAGAGACCCAGATAATGAATAAAGCATAATCAATTGCCACACATGAATAGATTTGCTCTACCTACTTGCCTAGCATCATAGACAACACCATGGAAGGAGGCTGGGTAGAAGATAATTCTGCAGAAGGTTTAATGCAGAGATCAGACTTTCTCTTCCCACTTCCCTCTGTACACACCTTCCGACCCATGGGCCTGTAGGATGTACACCTTTCACAGCACAGATGTAGCTCGTTTTCACAACAGGTTGTTTCCATAAAACTGAGCCCCAATTCCTGTTGCATTAACAGTGTGTGACCTTGAAGTAAATCTCCCACCATAACAAAGTCATGCAAGTGGATTGGGAAAAGATCACACAGAGAAGTACATTTACAATGCTTTGGGAGCTTCATGTTATCTTAAAAACATTGTGCAGGTAATATTGTGGGGATTTTTTAATAGTTTGTTTTTAAACAGAAAAAGGAGTGGGATATCCCATAATGTGACATCATCCTCATGACTTCACAGTTCACCTGCATAGTGGTAACACCTATAGCCACTACACAGAACTTGGCAGTCTGAGCTGGTGAAGTAACTGCTGGCCACAGCAAGTTCTCCTTCTAAGTGGGGTAATGAGACACTTTGCTGAGGGATTTTACACATATTTGCTGACAGCAGATCAATGAGACTTATGAATATTTAACTCAATTCCAGGCATAGCTCCTGCTGTTTCTCCATAAGATCAATCCCTTCTGCCCCATGTTTCCAGCATTTCCTCGTGAGAGTATTTTAGAGCTGTCTCAGTCTCTGTTACCCTTTCTTAGATTTCTCATGTCAGTCTTCCTTTGCAATTAGTCCCACTTTCTCCCTTCTTAGTCCTCATGCAATCTGTCCTGCTCCTTCTTTTCTTCCCACTGCACCACTGCTGTCTGGGGAGCTCAGCCTCTTCATCTACTGTGTCTCCTCTCACTCCCCATGGATGCCTCCTGTGCCTCCCTGTGGTACTTCATCTGTGAAGCTGCACCCAGTATGTTTTCATTACAGGTTTTCTGCCACAATGTGTTACCTGTCCAGTCCCTGTTCTTCCCCAGTATCTGGGACTATCATAAAACCCAGTACCTTTCTTGTTTCTTCTCATTTGCTCACACATTAGATCTGGTCTCTGGAAACATCTGATCACTAGCTCTAAGTCTTGTTCCTACAGGAAAGATGGGGAGGAACTCTTTGTAAGGGAGTGTAGCAATAGGAGTGACAGCTTTAAACTGAAAGAGAGTAGATTTAGATTAAACATGAGGAAGAAGTTCTTTACTGTGAGGGTGGTGAGACTGAAACAGATTGCCCAGAGAAGTTGTGGATGCCCCATTCCTGGTAGAGTGGGTTGGATGGGACTTTGAGCAACCTGATCTACTGAAAGGTGTCCCTGCCCATGGCAGAGGGGTTAGGTTAGATGATCTTTAATCCAAAACATTCTGTGATTCTATGATTCTGCTCATCATCATAAACTGATCTTCTTGCCTAGTAGTCTTGGTATTCCTCTTGATCCAGCTCGCATCTCAAGAGTCTTCTTACCTTTTTCAGACTCTCATCCAGACACTGCACTACCGTCCCTGGCCTGCAGCATGCACCGCATGAGCAAAACCTCTTGGGATCTTATCTGGTAAACACTAAGAATTCTCTGCTGAAATGTGCAAATGACAATTTTTCAGGGGCTTATAAGTTATTTGGAAAAGAGTAGGTATTCACAAGAAAAACAAGAAACATGCAACATGTGCAACATGTCCTGATAAACTGCAAATCCCTGCTCTGTAGCATGGGGATAGTACAAAGTATGGGAAATTCGTTTAAGTTTACCATAATTTTGGCCCAGGCCCATGTCAGCCCTGTCCTCAATCTTGGAAATATTTTATTAGTTTTGGCTGACAATAATTACATAAACTTTCAGAAAATACCTTCTTCATGCAGATGTTTGGCACACACAATTCCAACTGGAATAGCTATAAACTTGATTAAGTTCTCATCTGTTGGAAAGCAAAGCCTCATGATGCAAAGGATCTTGCAATGTAAAGGGTAGGTGATGCCTACCTTCTGGTCCCACCGGAAGCTGTGGAGGGTGGCAGGGTGGGTGTGAGCTAATGGGACTACAGGAGTAGAAGGTGAAGTGTCAGCAAAGGAATACCACAGAATACACAGAAGAATGGGAGTAGAAAAGGACGAAAGAATGAGAATGAGGCAAACTATGAAGAAAGGGAATAAGACTGCAACAGCAAGGATGGAAGAAGTCAAAAGAAATCAGTGCTCAGCAGACACACTTTCACACTCCTCAGAGGACTCTCTCAACCACTTCTCCCACTACAGCACTGCATTTCCCAGTTATTTGCCTTTGCTTTAGTAGTCTCTTTGTATCTGCTACCCAACAATTTTTATTGGAGAGATCATCACTAGCTCTTGGTAGTTGCTTTGACTTCAAAATTCTTGTCTTCACCCTCTGAGCTCATAGACCTCAGCATCTACATGTCCCTGAGCACTCACACCAGCCCTGTGCTTCCCCGAGAGGTACCATGCCCAAGGGCAGAGCAGGAAGGGAGCTTGGCTCGGTCTTGCAGGAGCTCAAAGACATATTCATGCTCATGCTGTGATTTCTCTTGCACAGTATGCAACAAAGAAACCTGGCAGGAGTGGGATGACCCATTTGTTTGGTTGCCATGACAATGTGCTACACAGCACAGAATGCTGCTCTGAGAAGCCTTGATGCTTGACTGCTGTGGGCTGACAATACTCTACAAAAATAAAGTAAAAGAGTTGTCTGTTGTCATTGTGCTGCAGTGCATTGACCTCTGCGGGATGAGAGGTGCAGCTCATCTGAGGTGACAAAGATGTCTTGCTCAGAATATCCCATTTCTTTGAAAAGAGCTTTTTTTTCCCCCCCGAGAAAGATTGGTTGAATAACATGGGGTTTTATTTATTTATTTGAATTTCCAAGAGGGGTCATTTAATTTCTAATTCTAGTGTAATGCTGCAAACAAAGTACAACAGTGGCATATAAATGTAGGGGCAGAACTGTATTCACATTGCAGCAGGAAGAAAAACATTTTCTCTGAAGTGGAAGCTGCTGACATCTGTAAGTGAGTATGCATGAGAAGCATGTAAAGTTATGCCTGAAGTCTGATTTAGAACAGCAAATAGAGACTGTTCTCCACCTGACACATGAGGGTGGGCAGTGTTTGCTCTCTCAACCATGAGGAACTGCCTCTGCTGGTGCAGAAAGGAAAAATACTTCATCACTAGCTTATTATCCCCCAGAGATAACTTAACTTTATTTATTTAAAGAAATATAGGCTTCTCAAGTATAGATTACCCAAGAGATGCACCTGGAAGGGCTTTGCTGAGCCTTTGAGGCATTTTCTATGCTCATAACTTACTTCTTGCTATGAGACAAAGATGACTTTTATGTTAAATTTTGTGCTTTGCTATAGAAGTGTTTATGTTACTATTATTATTATTGTTAATTATGAGAATAGTAATTTGCATTGCTGTAGAATTTAGGAATTCAAATCAAGAGTCTTTCTCTAACGTACAGACTCCGTATATACTTCCTTGTTTTTATTTAAACTTCTAGACTAGCTTTTTTCAAAATGCATGTCAGTGAGCAGAGAGTATATAATGTGTCTCCCTAGACCAGATGCAATTTCTTTCTATTCTTCAGGAGATTTGGAGACGTGTATCTGCTCCTGTCACAGGGAGGGATATGCTTTGCAAATCTCTGTACCCTTGACAAGAGCAGCTCTTAGCAACAGGTAATTTCCCTGTATAAGACTCTTGGAGTGGATTTTCCCTCTCTCTGTGTATTTCTTGTTAAATAAACAAGTTTGTCTCTTATTGGAATTTCTGCCAAAATTGGCTCAAAAACAATGTCAAAACAAAGTGTTGCATACACATTCACTTAAGAGATGAAACAATGAAGTCTTGTACACAGGTTTCTCCCTGGTTTATGTCCCCATTTGTGCTCATCAGTTTTGATTTGCTCTTCAACTATACACTGCTTTTAAGTGAATTCTTTCCTGAAGGAACTTGAATATCATGGTAAGTGGCAAAATTGTAAAAGGGGTTTACATAGATGCTATCAATAAAAATGGATAACATTCCTTAATATGGTAATTGATTTTCTAGGCAACTGAAAGGGGAACAAAATAATCTCTCTGGATATCAACAAAGTAGGGTCACATGGGTATATATTTATTGGGAAGGTCTGGTACTAAAGTACATGAACTATAATCTGGGTAAGAAGTTGTTTAGAGATGATAATAGGAAAACCAGAAAGGGAAAGTATCTGGCTGGATGAAGGGAAGTTACTCAAGTTCTTCTTTGATAGTTTCTCAGATCAACCTTGTTTAATATTTTCAGTAATGATCTTGACCCAAACAATAGAAATGTGCTGAGGAAAACCCTCATGTTGCTAATGGCCAAGAGAGCTTGTCTCAAAAAGACTGTAGCAATTCAGATTGACTGCCTACCCCGAACAGTGGCTGTTCTGGTTTCCGACTGCAGGGAGTGCCAGAGCCTGCTGCTGCCAGGGGAGGACAGCCAGCATTCCACCTGTGTGAGGTGTGAGCAGGTGCAAGATCTGCTCAGCAGAGTCGCAAAGCTTAAGGAGGAGGTCAAGATGCTTAGGGCCATGAGGGACTGTGAAAAGGAGATCGACTGATGAAGTAACCACATTCCAGTCATGTGAGCTGTCCCACCATGTCTCTGTAATTGCTACCAGGTCATAACCAGTTACCCTAACTATAGACCGGTCAACCTCACCTCCATCCCTGGGAAAGTGATGGAACGACGTATCCTTGGTGCCATCTCAAGGCATATCAAGGATAAGAGGGTCATTAGGGGCAGTGAACATGGCTTCATCAAGGGGAAGTCGTGCTTGACGAACCTCATCGCCTTTCATGAGGACATAACGAGGTGGATAGATGATGGTAGAGCACTGGATGTGGCCTACCTTGACTTCAGTAAAACATTTTACAGTCTCCAAGAGCATCCTTACAGCTAAACTGAGGGAGTGCGGTCTGGACGATCAGGTAGTGAGGTGGACCGTGAACTGGCTGAAGGAAAGAAGCCAGAGAGTTGTGGTCAATGGGGTGGAGTCTAGTTGGAAGCCTGTATCTAGTGGAGTGCCTCAAGGGTCAGTACTAAGGCCGGTATCATTCAATATATTCCTCAATGATTTGGATGAGGGAATAGAGCGTACTATCAGCAAGTTTGCTGATGACACCAAGCTGGGAGGAGTGGCTGACTCACCAGAAGGCTGTGCTGCCATCCAGGGAGACCTGGACAGGCTGAAGAGCTGGGCGGGGAAAAATGTAATGAAATATAACAAGGGCAAGTGTAGAGTATTGCATCTGGGTAGGAATAACGCCAGGTTCCAGTATAGATTGGGGAATGACTTATTAGAGAACAGCGTAGGAGAAAGGGACCAGGGGGTCCTGGTGGACAGCGGGATGACCATGAGCCAGCACTGTGCCCTTGTGGCCAAGAAGGCAAATGGCATCCTGGGGTGTATCAGAAGGGGTGTGGTTAGTAGGTCCAGAGAGGCTCTCCTTCCCCTCTACTCTGCCCTGCTGAGACCCCATCTAGAATATTGTGTCCAATTCTGGGCCCCTCAGTTCAAGAAGGACAGGGAACTGCTGGAGAGGGTCCAGTGCAGGGCAATGAAGATGATTAAGGAAGTGGAGCATCTCCCTTATGAGGAAAGGCTGCAGGAGCTGGGTCTCTTGAGCCTGGAGAAGAGGAGACTGAAGGGTGACCTTATTAATGTTTACAAATATATAAAGGGTGAGTGTCATGAGGATGGAGCCAGGCTCTTCTTGGTGACAACCAACAGTAGGACAAGGGGTAATGGGTTCAAACTGGAACACAAAAGGTTCCACTTAAACTTGAGAAGAAACTTCTCAGTGAGGGTAACAGAGCACTGGAACAGGCTGCCCAGCAGGGTTGTGGAGTCTCCTACTCTGGAGACATTCAAAACCCACCTGGACACATTCCTGTGTAGCCTCATCTAGGTGTTCCTGCTCTGGCAGGGAGACTGGACTAGGTGATCTTTTGAGGTCACTTCCAATCCTTAACATTCTGTGATTCCGTGTGATTCTGTGATCTCATAAGATAGGATCTCCATAAAAGAAAATAAGACATGAGGAAGTGAGTGGATTAATTAGAGGTGAAATGAGATGGAGTTCAATTAAATGGCATGCAAATTTGTGTAATCGAGGACTCAGATTTTAAGAGTGAGGAGCTCATTCATGATAAATGACTGAAAAGAAGGACCAGACCACAGTGTAACACTGGATCTGTGATGAATTACTGTTGCCAGTGAAACACAGCTGCTC
This sequence comes from Patagioenas fasciata, assembly GCF_037038585.1. Lineage (NCBI taxonomy): Eukaryota > Metazoa > Chordata > Aves > Columbiformes > Columbidae > Patagioenas > Patagioenas fasciata. The sequence goes on along the minus strand of NC_092524.1, from coordinate 58,881,511 downwards.
AGAAAAACAATCCACAAATGGACACTGCGGGATCCTGTTAATTTGCAGTGTTCCCTCACAACCCCAACAACTCAGCTGCATACAGTCACATGGAGAGTCCGTTGAGCTGTGAGACCTGCAAAGGGAAGGGAATGGTGGGATCTGGGAAGTAGCAGATATGACCAGAAGAAACTATTGAGCTCAGCCTAGGCTGACAACAGCTGCTGTCTGTCTATAAATATGTCACTGAGGATAAAAAAAGTGTTATCTGTGCAGAGGACAAAGCTAGCACAAAACCAGATAAGTTTAAACTGGATGATAATTAGATTTGGCTGGAAATTTGAAGAGTGCTTATAACAGAGTGGTGAACAGCCTTTTAGAAGGAGAATCAAGGACAAATAAAAGGGAGCTCTTGAAATATTTATGAGGAGATCTTGTGGTGCAAGCGGTGAAGGTCCTGGAACTCAGTGACCCAGAATCTGTCTTCCAGGTCTGTCTTTCTGCACTTATTTTTCCTAGTATTGCCATGCCTCTAGATGTTCTCCATGCTTCCCTAATATCATTGGTACCAACATAGATCATGTCTTTGACTTGTCCAGAAGTGCATCCAGTTATCCAGTGACAACTTCTCCTGTTCTTTAGTAAAAAAGCCATTGTTTTGAAATTGCTAGTGTTTGGCCTCTATTCTTACCATGTGATTTGTCTTACAGCCATAACCCTTTCTCCTGATAACCTTGACGTGTGAAAAAAGATTAAACTACTATTGCAGATCTCATGATTGAAGGAAATATGACATCTGTTCCCATTTTAAGAATTCCTTTTTAAGTCTGTTGGAGAAAACGATTAATTAATTTGTTTATGTCTGCATGTATAGGATGAGTGGGGGCAGCTTCTGTATGTACAAATAAATGACTGAAGGGAAACTAAATCATTTAAATAAATGTTACATTTAGACATGAAAATTTTGAGACTTGTGGCTAATTTTGTTTCCAAGAATCTGTTTCAAAACATCATCTTGTTTGGGCTCACAGATTCACATGCCCACATATTTTAACAGTTTCTTAGGACAACCATCATGAGAGGTCACTGGACAGCAGAGATGAGCCCCCTGATTTTCATGCTTTTCCTCACAGAGGCTTTGCCTCTCTGGCAGATTAGAGTTACTGGTTCTGAGGTGGATGCAGTCTGGAGCTTGTCCCCTGTTACTCTTGTATTCTTATTCAGCTTTTCAGTATTTGCTTCTTTCATGCAGTAAGCTTCCAGTCTCCCAGATGTAATATAGTTTTGGTATATTCTTCTAAAACAGTGTGACCTTAAAGCTTTTTATATGCTGCATGGATCCCAAGCACAAACTGGACAGCAGAGTCTAATTTGCTGTGCGGTTTCTTCAAATGAACGTCCAGTCTCACACACAAAGACTTAGTAACATTCTGTTTTCAGATTTATGCTGGTGGGTGGAAGAATCAATGACAAGAAGCATACAGTATCTGAAAAAGAACAGGTACTCAAGAGCATGAAATAAATATTTGCGAATTTCAAAACAAAAGCTAACGATTAACTAAGCATAAACTGTTTTTCCAGATTCATTCTGGAAGCATTCCCTATTGCCTGAGAACTGCTGAAGTTAAACACATTCTCGAAGCACCTTAGAAACGTATTTTTTTCCTTCTAATCTGTGTAGATGGTGGGTCGATGATGACTCCTGCTTAGGAGAAGTGAGAAATCAAATTAAATCCTTTAATAGGATGTAGAGGAAGAACAACATTACAAAGGGTTCTTACATTTGAGGGTTTTTCCTGAACCCTCTCTTTTAGTGATCTTTCAAAGACTGAAATTATTTTAAACTCAAATAAGCTAGGTTTTATTGGAATGTGAACTAAAACATTAGCTTTAAAACAAAGACGACTGGAAATGATTGGATAGGAAAGAATAGAAATAGATAGATACATACATCCTTTATATGTCTAGAAACAAAAGAAGAAAAAGCAACAAAGACATTTAAGAGCAATTAACAAAAGTAATTAAACTACAAATAAGTATTTATTAATACTCATCAGAAACAAAAAGCCTGCCAGAAAATTTGCAGGGTTCACTGATGATCACTCTCAGAGAAGACAGAGCAATTCCAGAAGTGATAGAGACTTTCGTTGCACCAGTGTTCACCGCAGAAGAAATGAAAGATAGTCCTATTGAAAAGTCATTCTTCACAGGGGACTCATCAGAAACTAAAGTGATGCTGAAGGGATGCTGGGACTAAATGGAAAATGAAAGGTCACATATCACCAGGACCACAGTGTGTTCACTCGTGAGATCCAAAGGAAGTAAAGGATGAAATAGTTGAATTACTAATAATGGTATATGCCCTCTTAGTTAAATTGCAACTATACCTGAGGACTCAGGGGTAATATTAAGCTATCTATTTAAAAAAAAAAAAAAAAAGTGTTTCCAGAGCAGATAAAATTACTAGAAACTATAATAAAAAATTGAATTAATGGACATGTGGTACATTTGGTTTAACTGGCAAGCGTCAACCTGCTCTTTTTGTGAAGCAGTCAGTATGGTTTTTTGGAAAGGGAAGTCCTTACTTGCAGATCTTTTACAGTTCTTTCCAGAGGTCAATGAATGTATGGATAAGGATGATGTGATTGATAAATCCTTAGATTTTCAGAATGTTTTTGATACAGATTCTCATTTTTACTGCAACATTTGCTTCTGATGTAGGAAGCTCACCAATAGGGACAAAATGCAGTGAAAAACGAACCTTTGGTTTAACATGGCTTTGCTAATGCCTCGTTATAGCCCAGATGACTCCTGCCCACTGTGTCCTTGGAGGTACTTTTTTTGATCCTGAGATTGGTTTCAGACAACACAGAACACTTCTGAGTTGCAACAACCCACAGACAATCCTGTCTGTCCCAGCAATATTTATTTCCATAATCTGAGAATCCCAGATTTCTGCTCTCTGTTCCTCTGAACCAGGGGTGCCAAACTCATTTTCACTGGAGGTCACATCAACCTCACTGTTGCCTTCATGTAATTGCAAAATGTAATGACCAAATGTAATTTTATGCATGTATAAATGTAACTGCTCCTACTGTGGTTGATGTGGCCCCCAGTGAAAATGAGTTTGACACCCCTGCTCTTAACAGTTTCTCATTCTGTACATGTACTGCAGGCTCCCTGTTCTGAGCCAAAACTCTCATGCCACAGAAACTCCACTTCTATGCACAAACGTATATCTCTTGGGAAGGAGGAGTCTTCTCTTGCCTTCTAGAGGTGCCCCCCTCACGCAGTTAGTCCCTTCAAGGAACATAACATAAAGCAAGAATAAGCAGCCAAACAAAGCTTGTCCATCACAACTATAGACAAAAGTGGGCATCATGCTGACAAGCAACCTGATTAGCAGGAAAAATTCCAGAAACACCTGCTGCCAGCTCACAAATGGAAGCATCCCTAGTCGGCTCAAAGCCATGTGGGTCATTGAGATATCAACTGCCACAAAACATCCTGGCATAGCAGATGTTGTGTTAGGAAAAACAAGGGAATAGATGATATGATTTGTTCAGGAAGACAAGAGAGGGACACTATGCCACACTGATGAACAGCTGAAGAATGCCCTTTAATAACCAGGATCAACTGAAAAGCTGTTAGCCTTATATTCAAAGCTTGAGAATTTGGGAGGTGTAGCCAGGCTCCCTCTGTGAAGCAGATCTTGTAATGTAAAATAATGCAGCCATTTATGCCCTCAAAGTGAATCTACCAGATTTTGTGTCTCATTTAGATGCCTTTCTGACAGCCGAAAGGCAGTTGAGTTCAGGCAATGTGAGCTGGGTTGATATATATTGCCTTCATTTCTCATTGTTGCAATTTTAGTCATTTCCCTACTTCAGATGTTTGCAGCTATTCTCTTTACATCCACTGAGTATCACTGCATCATTAAAGCACACTAATTTTCATAACTGATCTCTTAAATGCACACTGGTTTCATCAGAACCTTTAGTGTGTCAGATACTGTATGGCTCAAACGTGTTTGTTTTCTTGCTTCTCCGTGGAAGACAATTAAAGTGTCTTTCATATTTTTGCAACTTTTGTTTTACAGTTTTAGTTTTGTCTTCAAATGGTTGATGATCTTAATTAGGTGTTTCCAGGTGTTTTTATCCTAAAAATGATTTAAGAGGCAATCCAGCACTGAGGTTAAAATTAAAATGGATATGCTGGATCAGCCTATAGAATCATAGTATCTGATAGTATAAGAAACAGAATAGGCATTGCCATGTGGTTACATATTCCTTCTTCCAGCAGGTGTTCATGTCAGTGGACTTATGATTTCATACTGAGCCCATTTCTTTACTAGTTACCAAGGAGGGATTCTGGTACAAATAAAAATTCTAATTCAAATAGAAAACTGAATTTTAAGTAGAAATTTAGCCTTGTTATATTACTGGAGGAATTCATATGTACTGGAGTAAAAAACTAGGAAGTTTCATTGGCTACCTTTAAAAATTAAAAAAAAAATCTCTCTGTATTTCTATGCAAACAAAGCGGCCACTGGAAGGCAAAAGGCAAATAAAAAGCATTTTGCTTAATTTATACATCCCTTTGTGCTTGGTTACCTGCTGTGAAATATCATTTGCTTTTAGTAGGAAGCCACAGGTATCGAACTGATTGGTACAGCATCTTTATGAGAAATCACTGCAAGTTGGGGAACACTTTCTATTTCACAGCAGGTCTGTCCTTTAATTTGAATAACTGACGCATTGTGGCTGGACGAAGAAATAGTGAACTTTTGATTTCAGCCGGCTTTCCTGAGGTGCACACACATGAATGTACGGATAAAGCAGACAAAGAAAGAGAAAAGTTGTACTTGCAATATGCTGCAGGCTGGTTTCTGGCTGGCAGTGGGCTTTGCCTTAGCTCTGCTGAAGCAGGAGGCAAGCAAAGGACAAAGTCACATCTGATGTCTGCTGTTCCTGCTAGTGAGGACAGCAAGGGACTGGTTTGGCTACAGTATTGCTGCTACCAAAACTCAGGCACCATTTCATCATCTCAGGATCTGTAAGGCATCTCCAGCCTTTTCAGCCCTGACCTTCCACCATCATCACCCAAGGGTGGATCTTCAAAAGCTCAAGAGAACAAATGGACCTCTGTGGTGAGGACTATGCAACCAGACAGGAGAAAGAGGAAAGGAAGATCAGTGTTGCTTTGGGAATACCTCCCTGAAGATGCTGCGTGGCTAGGGGTTGATTTTCTTTATGTGACAATGTGTTTCTTTAGGAGGAGGAGGGTTCTCCCCTAGTGACAGCAGCTCCTGGGAGGACACTGATACCGCTAGCATGCATTTCTCATCTAGTGTCCCCAGTTGCTCTGTTCCTCTCATTCCCACACGTGACTAAGGACATGTCTTACCCAAATGGCTGTGACAGTCATTTGTTTGAGTTGGAGATGGGAGCAACAAGGAAATCTCACATCTAGGAAAGTGGTGGAGGAAGGGAGAGATTCAAAGAGTAGTGCTGTCTTTTTTTTTTCTCTTGCACCTACAGAGAATTTTGAAAGACTGATTTAGGGCAACTGGTGGCTTCTTCTTGGGCACCTACTCTCGTAATGCATCCCCATATTCTCTACTGATTTGTAGCTGTGTGCGACAAGATTTCCTCAGTGAAGTAAATGCCACTACTTGGGGCACTACTGAACTGTCTTCTGCAAAGCAATTCCAGAAATGAAGAGCAGAAATATCAAGAGCTAATGGATTATTCTCAAAAAAACAACAACAACCACCAAACAAACAAAAAACCCAACCAATTCTTGGTTCTGTTTTTTAATAAATACACAATACTGTTGAGGATATTGGTTCTCTTTCCTGAGGAAATCCAGCATGCTCTTAACAGTTCCTGCACGTCGCCAGGCAGGCATGAAACCTACACGGCCAAAAATGTAATATCCTTTCTGTACATGTAAAGGGGACAAATACATAACCCATTGAAATGTGATCTTCTAAAGATGGTTGAAATTTTCAAATGAAGTATTTTTGGTGGAAAATGGGTTTCTACTAAGCAGAAATGTCTGCTTCAGAAAATTTCCATTTTCATTATAAGTCTGAAAACAGGCCAACACTGGGGAAAATTCTGATCAAATTTTGAAATTCTTTTCGGCTTTCATGTTTGTTTATTTTTTTTATACAGAAGACCTAAATGGTCTGCAATAACTTTCCTGTCTTTAATCAACTCTACAATACTTCTAAGAAACACATTTCTTATGAAGTGATAAAAAAATTTCAGTCATTTTATAGAAACCAATGATTTTATTTCAGTATGACAACAAATAATTTGTGGCATTCAAGTAAGAGAGGATATCATTACCTCACATCTGCAATAAACAACAGTTTAGGAGGAGTATGAGAAAATTATAACCCCTAGCTATAAATGTTCATTCTTATTCCTTTTCCCATACGCACATGCTCCATGTGGAATTCCCAGGTGTTTTAAAATGCAATGTGTTTGGCCTACTGCTGAGATAGTAGCTTTACTTGCATTTTCTATTATGATTTATTCAACCCTATTCTCTAAAATAATTACACAAATGGTAGAGTAAAAAAAACCCAAAACCCTCAAGGCAACATGAAGTAACATTATAGGTTTTGTTAAATCTCACTGAAAAGAGTGGACTGTTAATCACAAAACCTAAAGGTACATTCAAAAACACCTTCTTATCCTGCTATAAAATATTATTTCCTCCAACATAAATTTCGGTCTTTTACTGCAAACCGCACACCATGTGGTAGCACATAAAGATACACTGAGCCAGGTTTAACAAGATTACTACCACAGCAGGAAGAGTTGCTCCCTGCCAATGCGCTATAGTATCAAAGCTGATAGGTCTGTCATGAAGACCCATAAGGATTTTTGCTGTCAGTTGTCTTGAGGACATCCGCATCCATGTAGAAGCACCAGAGAGGGGCTGAGCAACCAAATAGAGCGAAGGCTGCTACAAGACCTAGGTTTTAGTCTAAGCCACTCTTTTGAAATTGGCCGAAAGCAGAACAGTAAAAATGCCGCTTTTGGAGCTGCGTGCCGACTGAAAGAGATGTCAGGAAGTTAGCAATGGCAAATATTCCTGTTAGGTCCTCCTGGATGTAGAAACATCACTTTTCACATGCTTACCAAAGTAATGGGAAGACATCAAAGAAACAAGTGGCTCCATCATAATTCTTTTTATAAAATTATTTAACTTTGCACTACCCAGTAAAACAAAGGAATAAAGGTAAATATAAAGGTAAGAATTGTGAATAAAGCTTGCATTTTTCACTATACAAGTTAGCAAATGTCTTTTTCATTACTGATTAATTTATCTTGTATAAGAGTTTTGAATAAGCAAAAGAAATTAACACCATATCAGGACACGGAGGTCACACATCTTTGTACTACATCTTTTCGATGTTCCTAAACTAGAAAACTTCGTAAATCCATTTGATAATTAACAACTAAAATATTAATTGCACACACCTTCATTTAGTGATACTGAGGATGGCAAAATTGAATTACTTTCTTAGGCTTAACAAGTTATTTGCTTTGCAGAAAAACAGATGTGTTGAAAACAGGTCAACATAGATAGGTAGCAGACTTCCTATTATATCTCTCTACATAAAGTCTTGTGTTTAACGCAGGCATAGGATTTTGCATGTATGCAACTTACTTCAGGATTTCCTGTTGCCCTCTCCTATGACCTAGAGCTACTTTGAGTTATACAAAGACTAAGGGAGGAAAAGAGTCCTAGTGGGGACAACTAATGACAGGAAGGGAGGGAACAGAAGTACCTGATGGACACATTTCATTCCTTCTTTAGCCCATGACCTGACATACATTTAAGCAAAGAAAGAACATCTGTAATAGTTCAGCTGAGGTATGAAAAATGAAGAACCTGTGCTGAAGTTTATACAAGGGCAGGTGGAGCTTAAACATTCACACACAGCTTCCCCAGAGTCAGCTCCTACAACTTGGATAGATAAAGGTCAGGCATCTGTAAGACAGATGTGACAAACTAATGTTTTAGTGGTAGTTTGGGACCATGACGCAGCTTCTGCAGAAATCAACTGAGTATTTCCTTCTTTCTCTCTCCTGTTGGCCTGTGCTGGAGACAGGATTCAAGAGTCCAGCATGACCTGGGAGTTACAAACGTGGGCTGTAGTGGGCCAAAGGAACAGTGGGAAACGATGCAGAAGAATACAAGGGCAGCGCTAGGGGTTTACTGGGTTTGATGCTCATTTGCTTAAGTGTATTTTTAACAGCAGGTTTGCCATGGTGGTAGAGAGGAGTAATATAACTAGAAGAGACCTTGTATTCACATCATGCCAGATCTCTTATTATTTGGTCTCAAATTACTGACATAATTTTTAAACCTTCAGCAATCATTGTCTTTGACACCACTTGTGGGTTAGATTTCTCAGTAGACATATTGTGGCTCTGGCAGATATATCAGCCTGTAATATTCCTTCTTAGCAAATTCCTCATCGGCTTTATTAACACTGAATCTATATTACATGGTGACAAATCCTATTACATTATGGCATACTACTACTCTTGTGCACTTCACATCACTGTGTGAGAATTTTGCATCAGTCTTGTTCAGCGCCTTTGGATTGAATGCTAATTAGGTGGTTTAAATCATCTTTCTCACCTTTCTCCTTCTCCATTACCAATCTCCTTTGCTTTTGCATTCTCTCCTTCTCCCAATCCTCTTCAGGTCTTCTTAGATCCCGTAGCGGTTTCTCCACCTTTCAGTTATCACCTGCACAAAAAAATTCATTTTCTACTTAGTTTCTGGCAAGCCACTTCGGTATTTATGGACTGGAGTCTGCCACTGATGGTGGGTTGTGTCTCTCCTTGTAGCTGCCAAGCTACAAGGGAAAATCCTGCACCCCATGGGGAGGTGCTTGACCTGACACCCACAGTCTGGAAGGCCTAGCTCAAACTGCCCTGAGAGATGGGAGATGCAAGCATCAATGTCTCAGACCTATCCCAGCCAGAGGCACAGGAAAAAAAACACATCAACATGCCTGAAACTATGTGCAGGAAATACATATTCCTTTTAAAATAAGAGGTTCACTGGAGAATCACAGAGGTAATAGGGGTGGATTATTTCACATCTCTTTCAGATTCACCTTTTTCTTCTAAGGATATTTCTTACTTCGGGCTTAGAGAATGACAGATTCATTTGCATGCTGGTGTAAGTGATAATAAATTAGCTGTGCAAATCCCTGCTTCCTAGTCTACTGAGAAAATAAGAGACATTCTCGTTAACATTTTATGCAGCCTCTGGATAGAAACAATACAACCAGAGTCAACAAACGGCTCTTAGATCTCAATACTGAACTCTTTAACTGCCTAAAAATAAACTGGTTCCCTTAAGGCTTGTTATGAAAAAAAGAAAAAAAAAAAAAAAAGCACTATGGTCAGGGATTCCCTTGAGTTCACATCAGCATAACAGAGGTTTTCTCATGGCATTTTTATGCACTTGCAAATGACCTGCATTGTGGCAATGATGGAGTTAAATGTGGCTGTTGACATACTTAGGGTTCAAGAGTCTACAGCCTGTCTATAGAAAAATACTGGAGCAGCTGTTTAGGACTTTTTATCTTCTTTTTTTCCCCTTTTTTTTTTCTAATAACTTGTGATTAAAAATATTATTCAATTTAATAATAACAATTCTTACTCCAGGTCTGATTAGGTCCTCAGTAGTTTTCTGAAGTAATGATTTTCTTATTATTGTCTTATGAAGATGAGTCTGAGTCCATAACTGAATGATGTTGCAGCTGCTCCTGATCACTACAACCTGTCTTTCATGCTAGCTGCTCCAGCTCCTACCTTGCTCATCTGCAATTGGTTCAACATTCCTTTGAGTTTGTTACGTTTATTGACTGAACAGGGTTTCTGGAGTACTCCAAAAATATCCAGAGGGATCTACATTCTCCAACCTTGGCTCTTGAATGTGTTTAACCTTGTATTTTTTCACTTTGAAGCACATGACCCTCACTTCATTATTTTTTTCTGACCCTTTGCAGCTATTTTGAGCATCTGGTCTTCTTTTGAGAAGTTATTTGAAGCCGCATTTCACTTATATTTCTACTTTCATGTCCGTCTACTTCCTTCTATTTCCTTTTGCAAACCATTAGCACCTTCTCTGCCTGTCCACTTGTCTTTGCTTTTCCTTTGATGTTTTACTTGTCCATGAGCATTCTCTCTCTTGCATTCCAGCTGGGGTTTTTTTCTTCACACAAATTCTTTGCTGAAACACAGCTGCACATCGTCCTTTAAACAATCTACCTGCAAATAAATTATTTAGACACACAAACAGATGTGCACACCTTATAAAATAACTGCTGATTCCAAAAGTAACTGATTCTATTTCTGACTTAATTTTACCCTACTGACAGAAAAATCCACTGTCTGCAGAAGAATGTAATCTTTTTATGTAACAAATATTTTTTTCTATGTGGCCAAAACATATTTTTTTCTGTGAAATGTGAAATGCTTTATTTGTGAGTGGGAGCAGGTGCAACAGGTCCCCCACAGAGCTATAAATTTAAACAGGAAAAATTGTCTTACTATCTATCCAAGAGCAAATGTGTTTAACCAGCTCACAGAGTACACTGGCAGTTAAGATAATCTACTAAGCATTTTGTGTGGAAGCTACTGACTGATCAGAATATTCCTCAACGTAGCTGGTTAGGCCACATGCAAAACTTCTGTCCAGGCACTTGGATAATCCTCTGTAAAAGAGATTTTGCATTCTTTCATCATCAATGACAGATATATACTACCTTTAATTTAGATTACTAATGCAATGCTCCGAAAGGATACAAGTCCTGTCTTCATGAAAGAACAGTATGTACATTTGTTTTCTAGCAGTTTGCTCGAAGCAGAACACACAATATTTCTCATAGTCTACAGAGAAAAGAACTTACAACTCATCAATTCACAGCAAAAGACCTTACAAACTTATCTCTAAATGTCCATAAAACAAATGTTCTGTAATTGTTTTCTAGAGAGAACACAAGAGAAGGCAGCAGTTCTGATTCTAGTAAATATTTCAGAATTGCAATACCTCTTTGCCTGAGCACCATTCTGTCAAAATGTGTTCACTATGTAAGTGGACCTAAATCACCAATCCTGCATTTAATTAATTATAAAATCACAATGATCAATAAAAATTAGAGTCTCATTGTTTCACATATTAATGACTTGTGGCCCTTGCACATCCCCCTGAGATCTGGAGCCTTAAATAACAGAGTTCATGGCTCTTCAGCACCTTTTGTGCCCCATTGTGCCTGTGCCCACCTACACACCTAAAGTGGTGCTGACAGTCACATCCTCGCCACTTGGGGGCAGGGTAACTTCATCTCCACCACCTGGGGGACAGGAGGGGTGGGACCCTCAGTCTATTGACAGGGAGGTACCCAGAGAAGCTGAGAAGCTTCTGGACCGTGTTGTAATGCCCACAGCCAGATCTGATCAGGCTATAAAATAGGGTCCTCGCCAAAGACCTGCTTTGAGTGGTCTTAGAGCAGTGGGTCTGTTAACTGGAGACCTCTCCTTAGACTAAGATGCCGTCTGAAGGAGACTTCCTGGGATTGAGAGCACCTCACCTTCTCCTGAGGTCAGTGGTTATTTTTCGCTACTGGATATATCCTTAAACAAGTGCTTGTCTAACCCAGGGAAGTGATTATTTCTTCTGGGTATCCATGAGTGAGAGGCCCCTGGTTTTGTTTCTTGTGGGTGCACACGTGCACATTGTGGATCCTCATTATTCTTATGTTGTCATACCCCAATAATCTCCTCAACTGATATTCAAACCTGTATTTTATGTTGTTGGACTGCTAAATAATTGTATAAACCCTGTTGTGAGTCAGTTTGTTGGCTACACTTTTCTGATTGGAATAAAGTCTGTTTTGGAACTTGTTGTCTGCCTAAAATTGACTTTCGGGATGGCTCCGTGACACGACTGATTAAGATACAGGTGGGATTGCAGGAAAGTATCTAGTCCATTACCCCACAGCAAGATAGTGGAAACCTAATCCACTCCTCACAGATGTTTTTTCAGTCTGTCCTTAAAAAGCTGTAACCATGAGGAGCCCATGTTCATAGAATCACAGTATCGTAGAATCATTTTGGTTGGAAGAGACCCTTAAGATCGCTGGGTCCAACCATCACTGAAATCTAGCACTAAACCATGTCCCTAAGAACCTCATCTATATTTCTTTTAAACACCTCCAAGAGTGGTGACTCCACCACTTCCCTGGGGAGCTTGTTGCAGTGCTTCACAACCCTTTCCTTGAAGAAATGTTTCCTATTATCCAATCTGAACCTTCCCTGGTGCAACTTGAGGCAATTTCCTCTTGTCCTATCATTTGCTACTCAGGAGAAGAGACCAACACCCTCCATACTACAACCTGCTTTCAGGTAGTGGTAGACAGTGATGTTTCCCCTCAGCCTCCTTTTCTCCAGGCTAAACAGCCCCAGTTACCTCAACCACTCAACATAAGAATTGTGCTCCAGGTCCCTCACCAGACTTGTTGCCTTCCTCTGAAATCTCTCCAGCATCTCAATGTAGTGAGGGGCCCAAAACTGAACACAAGATATGAGGTGGGACCTCACCAACACAGGGAGACGATCACTTCCTTAGTCTTGCTGGCCACAGTATTCTTGATGCACACTAGGATGCTTTTGGTCTTTTTGGTCACCTGGGCACACTGCTGGCTCATGTTCAACCTGCTGTTGATCAACACCTCCGCATTCTTTTCAACCTGGCAGCTTTCCAGCCACTCTTCTCCAAGCCTGTAGTGCTGCATGGGGTTCTTGTCAACCAAGATCAGGACCCAGCATTTGGCATTGTTAAACCTCACACAATTGGCCTCAGCCCAGCGATTCAGCCAGTTCAGATCCCTCTGTAGAACCTCTCAAGTTAATCTATTTCAGTGGTTAATTATCACCACCATTAGAGAATTTTCCTCCTATGTCTATCTTCATTCTCCTTTGATCTAATTTAGAATCATTATGTCTTGTCCTGTTCACTGTAGATGCAAGGAACAGATAATTCTCTTTCTCTTTGCAGCAACGTATCACATTTCATGTATAAGTTTTCCTCTTGTAAGGTCATATATTCTAAGCCTCTCTGTTTTTTGGTTGCAGGCAACGATTTGCCTGAGCATTTAAAAACTTAAAACACGTTTGGATAAGACCTTCTGCAAATTTGGAATCTAAGAGATAAAATCTTTCATGCAAGGTTTAATCCAAGTTGGCTGCACAGTAAATAGTAGAAGTGCCTCGTGATTCTTCACATAAATCTTTCCTAGAACAGGAATAAAACCTTATAAATATCATGATTGTAAACAGATTTCTTCCTGGATGAACAGATATCAGATTCCATAATTATAAAAAATAATACATCTTTGATAGTCTGATCTCAGTCTCTGCCAGTTTCCTAGTAATTAAAATCAAAATAACCTGATAATTAAAGCTTTCATTACTAAACAGTTAGTACTTGGGTGTGGCTGAAAGTGATTCGTAAGGGAAGATTGCGCCCTTCAGCCAAGAAAGGAGAAGCAGGAGGCAGGGAATGGTTGTAGCTCCAGATTTCACCCTTTAGCAGGAACCCAGGTTCGGGCAACAAAACTGTGCCCACTGCCCTGCTGATGGCCACCGCCCACTTCTGTCCACCCTGTCCTGATCACATGGTAGGTAAAACTGGTAACCCGTAGGCTTGCCAAGCTGCAGTGGATTCTCTTCTGTTAGACTTCGATAAAAGAAGTATAGTGGATTATTGCCATGGGAAAGAAGAGTTTGCTGGAGACAGGTTCAGACCATAGCATAAAGTCACATTGTTTCTGGAAGCTCCTAAATAGTGGAACTGAAATGCAGAAATAAACTTAACAGCAGAGTCAATTATACTGTTAAGCGGCAATCTTTATTTTATTAGCACTGAGGAACACTGGGGATCATCCTCCATAAATACTCCAATGACTGGATGCTCTTGCATTGCTTATATTCACATAATTATCACATGTGCATTACAATTTTTGAAAATTTTGACATACAATACATCTATACTAAGAAATAATTGATGATGTTAGGTATAACTCTTTAGTTTCTTACTTACAATACACCTATTAATTATTTGTTAAATATAAACTAAGCACTCTGCTTCTAAACAATGTATCACTCATCTTCTGTCTCCCTCTTGTCATGCAGAAGGATCTAAAACTTAAAAAATGGCCCATTTTGCAGGTGGTCAGAAAGCATTTATCTCATGTCAACTGGTTAATGATGGGTACATCTTTTATAACTTAATCACAGTATACATTAATTTGGCAGCTTCTCTTCAGAATTATTAGGAACTAAACTCCTAAATTGTGGAACTCCTAAATAGTGCTGGTAGTGAGAGCTGACAAAAAGACCAGTGCCTGAGAATAAAGACATTGTCATCCTAGGAAAACCTCCCCAATCTTATCATGAACCCTTCCAAGAAAAATACAGTGATATTGTTCACATATCTTAAATAGAAAAGAGAATACCACTGGTACTCTTATTAGTAGTTCATTCACTCTGCAATGAGAAGGAGCATTTAATCACCTGAGAAGGATTAATCTCATTTTCCCACCATGCTTGGAAAATATTTTTATTTTTTTTTCCTCTCTTTTTGCCATCAGTCAATGCTACATAACATTAAGGAGTTTACTGCAAGTAATAGAGCTGTAGAACACAACCAAAGAAATTCCAGTGACATATCCAAGTAGGGATGCACTGAGAGCAGAAAGTGTGATAATGTAAGATGACCTTGCAGTACGGATGATAAGACCTGGGCTAAGCTGTGCCCAAACCCTGTGTTAGCCTTTTGGCTGCACTTTACAAGTAGAGTCATCCAACAGGCTGGATACCTCAACAGGTTAACAGTAGACCTAGATAAATGCTAAATGGTTACTAGTCCAGGTTAAAATCCTGTATATGGTTTAGTAAAGGTTTATCTGATGCTTGAGCCTTCTCTGGAGAGAATTAATGATTTTTCACACAAGTCAGTGTAAGCGTGGGACTGCTCTATATACAGCAGAAAAGGCAGAATCAAAGGCAAAAAGAATGAGATAGACACAGTTGTCAGTAAGGAAATTCTTCTATTCTGTAGCATCCACAATGATTTCAAAGATGAAAAGGTTAGACTGATGGTGTGCTGAGATGTATCTGTGAACACTTTCTTTGTCTTTGAAAGAGGAGCTGTTTTGTGTTCTCCATTTATTCACAGGCCACCCTGATGAGTCCTTCCTCAGACTTGGGCTGCTGTCCCTACGAGATCACAAGAAGTGTTGAAAATGCTGGTCTTATAGAAATAAGTTGGTTTGTTATAGCTACTAGTTACACACTCGTGATTAAACTCTAAATAGAAAGTATATGTGTAACCATAGTAGCCGCATAGTCAAGTCATTTTCAAAACCAGTCACTTAGATTGAGGTTAGTTTTAACAATGTTCATACAAATTTATAAGCATATCCAAAAAGTAGACTGTCCTCATTGTGGAAAAAAGGGCACCTCATTCAACAAACATGATTAAAGAGTAAAGTATGTAACGAATAACATTAGAAACAACAGATTATAGTAATACATGACCATTAAATTAAAAGTAGGAATTGTCATGTTTCACTGAATCATCCATTTAAATACTGCTGAACAAATGACATGCATCACTTATTACTCATATTAAGAAAATAATAAGAAAGCATAGAAGTGTTTTTCTCAAAACTTCTTAAAAATATCTATCAGTGCATATCTGGAGCTGAGGCTGGACTATATATTAATCATCTAAAGCTAGTGGACAACTTAAAATTGTTAGGAACTTGGAATTTAAAAAGCTATTTGGAGTCTGATATAATTTTTTCAACATTATCTTATGATTTCCAGAAGTTTTACATGTATGTGGATTCTAGAGACCGATTGAATGATAACTTATTTCAGGTGAAGTTTAAAAATATTTAACTCTAACATATATTTCTGAAAAATCATTTTGTTTGTTTGTTTGTTTAAGCAATAGAAATAAAAGCTGAACATTAACAAAAAGGAACTTGACATACACCAGACATATTTCAGTCTTCCAGTACACGTTAAGATTACATGTATTGTAATCACATTAATCATACTTGAAAGTATAACCTAATTACATCTTCAACCTTAGACTATCAGGCTGTGTCCTTTCTGACACTATGGCTACTGTCCTGTCATCGAAAACAAATTTATAATTCCTGTTATCTGTAAAATATTGTATTTTAAAGCTATCTTACTGCTTAGCTGTTCAGGAGGAGAATTTAACCTGTTCTTTACCACATCTTGGCTAGATGTAGCCTCACAACACTTGTCATGCCAAGATGAGTAATCAGCAGTTTCAAGACCAGAATAATATATTTTAGACAGGGAATTTTCTTTTCTTTTCCTTTTTTTTTTTTCATTACTTCAAAACTTCTTTCCTTACCAAGAGAGGAGCTAAACTGACTCATGAACAGATTCAAAAGGACCAAATATATCTCCAAACCCTGCTTGAACAGGGGCAGAGTTCTGCTGTGCTTAAAATCTGTTGGTCAGGATAGTGTTGAGAGATGAACTTTGAGTTTATAAATACTTTCTCCAGATCTCTCCATCAAGATGCTATGAACTGTGAAGAAAGACTTTGACAATGCTTGTGGTAACTAGAATAACTTCGGCCTTCACAAATCAGATGGAGTGAGCTTTGTAGCATGTACAATGGTGTCCACTTGGAGTATAGCTCAGTCAAACAAGAACATTTTTTAAGCTTTTATGTTTAAGACATGTGAACAGCATGAACTGTTGAACACAGTTAATTCAGCTATATCCCGGCATTAGTACTTGGTTGAAGTAAACAATTCAGTAATGACACAGTGGTTATTATTGTAGATTCTTTGAAAAGCTATTTATATTCTTCACCATACTATTTGTTCAAAAGCAGCAGTGTATATCAAAGCTCTCTGTCATCCGTAAGATACACAACAGAAATCAGCCTAGCTCAAATGCCCCAATTAAAACACTGTCTTTGGGGATTTCAAGATGTGAATTTACTTTGCAAAGCTGTTAGGACATAGGTGGTTTTGTGGAAGGAGGGAAGAAAACAGAGAATCAAACCAGAATTTACTGTTAGCAAACTGGACTCTTACCACTTGCCAAGTTTACTGAGAGGAAGGAGAAACAGAAGACACCTCCTTTCTTTCACACTTTATCACAGGGGTAGGTCGAGGAGAAAGTAAAGTCCTGGGCAAATCGTGAAACTGCATCAGTCCTCAAAAGAGCAGTGAAGTAACCTGTTACCTGAGCCAAATGTCTGGGTAATAAAATTCAGAAAGTCCTCTACCTTCAGTTGAATTTGAAATAGAAGATGGTTTCCGGAGTCATCTTGCTGATTACAAGTAGCAGTTTGTTAAAAATGACAGAATGATAAAAATTCCCCCAGAAGGAAATCAAACCATAAAACTAGATTATTAAGGTAAAACTAAATATAACTGGGTTGCCAGGGTGACCTTTTCTGAGCTAATGATAATCAGACTAACTCCCCCAGCCTTACTTCAGTGTCTGATAATTTTAAAAAATTATCTTTTCTGCCATTTGTCATTGACTCTACAAAGATGAAATTAAAGGAAGCACCTGTACACTTCAACAACAAAACTAGCTCACCTGCAGAATTTCTTCTACATTCCTGTATAAAAATACTTACTTGTCTGTTAAGTACCACCATCTAGGAATATCTGTTTCACTAAATGTTCTGGCTCCACTAACATTAGCTTTCATATGCAAGATTTGTTCATTATCTTAAAGAAATGAGAGATATCTTTATGAAGTGACTCTCCAGTTGGGTTTACATTCCTAAATCACTTAGACATTGGAAAAGTTAATTTTTAACGATTTTCAAAGGATAATTTGAAAAAAAAAAAAAAAGAAAAAAGTTGATTACTACTGGGTGAGATAACCTACAAAAATAAGAGAGGATAATTTTTATTTCTACTTTTTTCTTTATGTTAGTCTGTTATCTCCCTGGGACAAGGCTCAACATCTTAATGTATGTGTCACGTACAACAGTGACTTGAAACTTGACTGGACAACGCTGGGTGATCCCTTTCAGAAAGCATAGCCTGCAGCTAGAAACTATCATCATTCTACAGAGATGTTCAAAGAAAAAGATCCACACCTAGTTGCAACTAAGCTTTTGTTATTAGCCTGCCTGTAAAATTCAATAACATAATAGCATTTCAAAATGAATGCCTTTATCTCAGAGTACAGATCATTTTGCTCCTGGAGAAGGTCTGTTTGTGGACAGTAAATTATTAACTAGTACATTTTTGTAAGTTTGATACAGTAGCTCAACTTTCTTCCAGTTACAGTTTGTATCAAAAACATCTGAGTCCTCAAGGTGCCAATCTGAATCATCACGTCCCTACCTGCCCAATTTGCATGTACAATCAAATGATTAATAGTGCATTTATCTTGCTTAGTTGACTTTTGTTTGCAAAGTGCTCAGATAGATAAACTTTGAATGCAGAATTCATGTTTTCAGTAGAGAAACCTGTCTTTTGCAGGTATTGGTCTTTTCTATATATGTTTTAGAATGAACTTAATTTGCTATATGGGAACAATCAGTCCAGAAGCAACACCTATGTTGTCTTTCAAATGAATGGTAGAGTAGGTGGCCAAAAATTTCTAAGAGAATATTTCTGTCTCAGAGCTCTTCTTGAGCACAGAAATATGAGGTATTAAAAGTTATAAACTTGCCTAAAGCAATAAATATTTTGCAACGAGAACCTTATTACCCATGCTTCTCCCAGGCTTGCCTCAGGCTTCTGGATGGAGACTGTTTTTTAATTTTTCAGTTAGTTATACTATTATGAGATACTAGAAGCAAAGAAGACAATTTTGTATTCAAAAATAAGAAAATAACCAGTTTCATCTAAAAGTGAATAAAAGTTTACTTTCTTACTTGTACTGTCTTGCCATACAGGAAATGACTTTTTTCTTCTCTGCCAGTGACAAATTATTTTCACTAACACCCAGCGAAAGAAGAACAGATAAAAATACAACATGTGCACAAAAAAAAAAATATCCTATTCCATGTCATCCTGAAATAAATCCTCTCTCTTTGTGGCAGTGAGAGGAAGGGATTGATTTTAATAGATCTTCAGTTACAAAAATCTTCTAACAAAATTTGCCTAGGTATGGTATCACCCCAGCACACATAGGTGGATGGTAGATTTTCCATCACTCCACACTTTTGTGAGTTCTGTGGCCAATATCCACTATTATTCTCATAGGTCACCTACCACCAAGCCCCAAGAGCTGAGCCAATTGCATGAACCCCTTGTCTTGATTCTTATGTGATCCTGTCACACCTGTAATTAGCTCTCAAATAGAGAGCACATAGTATGGAAGAAATGGAGTGTCTGTCTTCCAACTAATCTGAAGGAAAGGTAGACTTTCCAGTGAGACTCATCACCTACAAGGTGCATATCCTGGAGGAAAGTTCCTTTCCTACTCTTTTTAAGAAGCTGACTGCCAAAAGGTCTTCAGGTCTCTTGATATTTCCTCAGTTTCTTCTCTTTTTGTGGAATCCATAGTTCACAATGAACAAATAGCTCAAAATGAGATGGCAAATCATACTTTAGGGTGTCAGACTGTTGAGATACCATAACACAGGAAACGTGTTCCCTTCACAGAATTAACATGGTTATTCTGAGAGCTGAAATTAATCATTCAGCCTCTGCGTATAGTAAAGGTGGGTAGCTGAATCTTTCCAAAACATAGAATATTAACCTCAGGAAAAAAAAAAAAAAAAGAAAAGTTAGAAATGGCTTCTAAGTCCTCCACTTCTTCCATGAATACAAACCTTGAGTTTTCACTTGCTATGACAATACCATGGGCAGCAGCTGATACATGGAAGCATCTCCTACTCCTCCTCTCATCTGTGTCACAGTTTACCTTAGAGGCATGAACTCAGGGTACCAGAATGCTTTTCCTCTTGAAAGAGGAATTTTAATAATGTCCTAAATTACTAAGTGACATCTGTCATTTTCAAGATCATCATGCTGGAAATTAAATGTTATTTATTTATTTTTATTTAAAATTACCATAGGTGCACTTCTGGGATTTTTTCCTGAAATTTCTTTTACATCTGAATTGAAACAAAAAACTTATTTGAACAGTGGGTTTTCCTGTCAAGTGGCATTCTGTGCTGATGTATGAACTGTGCTTGCCACTTGCCCTGTCCAAAGTGTTTAACTGGCATGATCTCTTCTAGAGACTGATTTTTAATCTTGAGGTAAGCTCAAGATTATGAGATGCTAGAGGCAAAGGAAACAAGCCTCAAAATGTCTCAGTACAGTAGGATTTTGGAAGACAGACATGAAAACCAGCAAACCCTGAGGCACACACCATAGACTCACAGTTTCCTATACTTTGTAGGAGGTTGATTGGTACCTACTTTCTCCACAGCAAGGTAAGAAAGAATCAGTTAAAAGAACACATGACTTTTTAAAGACTTTGAACCTCTAAGCTTGAGGCCAATATTTAGGTCACATGAGGATAGATTTTATACATGTCCCAGCTTAAAGCTGTAGAATAGAGAGAATAGCTTGAGAACTTGGCCCAAACTTCCCTTATTCCTCACGTTTTAATTCCTTAGCCAAGAAAAAAAAAAAAAAAGAGAAAATAATTCCACTTACCCTTTCTGGGAAAATTACGGATGTGATTTTTTTAGGAAATTGTTTTAGTTCCAATAATCAGAACCATCTGTCTCACAAACATTTGTTTGGTTTCAAACACGCCGTGTACAATGAACATTGTTACAGAAAAACCCATAAATTGTATGCTGCTGTGGGAGCTTTAAAAATTCTGGGGAAAATTCTCTGTTGCTATAAATGGGTGCAGTTGCGCCCTATTACCCTGGCAGAAAATCTATCCTACTGTGTTTCTGATGTCACCAAATAAAAAGACAAGCTACTTAGAGAAAAATCAGGCTTTTTCAGCCGCTCCCTGTGTCATCTATAACATATACTGCTCTATAGGCTTTGTAACTACCATATGTTTTCTTGTTTTGTTGTCCATACAGGGGTATACTATCCAGACAAGATGGGAACAGGGGTAACTGACTTTAAGTCTGAATTGTAGCAAGCAGAGAATTTGGTTTTGTACTTTGGAGGGTTTATGAGGTTGTAACAGGAAAACCATGAGTAAGAGAAGGAAACACAGCAGAAGAGATATCATGCCAAACGTTCTGGAGAAATGAATGCAAAGGAAAACCTGGTGTGATCAGAAACAGTTCAAAGAGAAAATGTAATATATTGATTATATACCCTATTTATGTTGCCTGTTATTATTCAGAACTAAACCAATTATTATTATTTGCTAACACAGACTGCAAGACATATTACTGTTCTCAAAAATGGGAGTGTGGTAACATTCTTCTCATTTGGTTGTATCTACTTTGACAAGAATATAGATACAGTTGGAAACATCATAACATTTAAGTTGCGAAAGGGAGTGCAAGTCTGATTTTAAGTTGGCTAACTTTTATCAACACCACAATCTTTGCATATTATGTTCCTGTAGTTGGGCAATTTACAGCTTCAAAAGTGTTCAGTATGACTTCTGAATGTGTTAACTTGACTGAGAAAACAGCCTAATAAAAACCCATATCTGTTTCTTCCTGTCAGTTCAAGACAAGGAACCCTCAAGAGAGACTGAATTACAAATAGTCTTTGAGTGATGGCAATCGCAGTTTCCCCTGCTATACCAAGTATGTAGAATATAGCAAAAGGGATTTTTCCTTTCTGGGCTCTGGGCTGTATCTTCAGAATATAAAGCACTAAAGAAACCCCATGTGACTAACAAAGATTAAAAGGACTTTCCTTCTTTAGACCTCCATAAAGAGCAGCTAGAGCAGCACACACACAGGTTCTTCCCCATGTGGACTGGCTAAAGACAACCCAAGAAGAAGTAGCTTAACCCAGTCAGCAAAGCTGGATAGCTTCTGGGCCCTAACATGAAAGCTAGGGAATGTGTCTGTGTTTGGAAAAACACAACCAATCGGTGCCTGGCCCTGAAAAGGGTCATTCAGTTATAACAAACCATTGACATTCAGCTCTTTTGTAATGCCAGTTGGCTCTGGGCAGAACTGCCAAGCAGAAGTAGGCTTCCACTCCAACTCTTACAGAGCCTGCAGTCTGCCATCCATCAGGGAAGGGAACAAAGCATGGGCAAAACTGAGAGCCAGCCCTTGGCTGGAAGGGACAGCTGGTGACAGTCAGCCTGCCCTGTGGCAGCACTGTGCTCATGGGGGCAGCAAGCTTTCATTTGGCTCCCCTGATTAAAACACTGCAGTGTCCCTCTGCATCAGCTCCTGGTTCATCAGTCATCTCAATTTCAATGGTAATTTGGCATCATCTCTCAGCCACTCATAATGAAACTGATTCCCACTGTCAGAAACAATTTAGCCTCATTGTGGAAACAATTGAATAAAGTTTTCCCCAGTTATGCCATAAATCCAGTGTCCTAAACTGAAACTGTACACAACAAATCATGCCTATCTCTGTGTAGTGATTCTTTTATTTATGGAAGCAGAAACTGGAAGATAAGCAAGAATAAGAACAGCAAAGCAAATTCAGCAACCTTTTCGCAGCAGTGAATCGTACCCCAGACCCTGCTCCTGCTAACCTGAGTTTGGTTTAGACTACACTGCTCCTCCCAGCTCAGATTTAAAACCAAAAAGGTGAATAAAATAATCATATTGTGTTTGATTCTCGACTATTTCGTATTTCCTGAAAAACCTTTTTTCTGATCTGGAGCAAAAAGGCCAAATTTGCCCCTGCAGAATTCACCTGCTAGAGAAAATACTTTGGATCACAGTACCAGCTTTTGTTTTCCTCAATTGTATCTGAATGTGTTTGTTTCTATTTTTATGACAGTACACACTGATGCTGTACACATTCCTGTTTCAGCAAGAGAAGTTCACACATCTTTCTGTCTTTTGATGTCTGTTTCATGTGAAGAATTTAAGTCCTTCTGTCTTTCTATCTTTTCTTCCCCTTCCCCTCTTCTGTTTCTGTTATTACTAGTATTATTTTCACTGTTATTATTAGCTGAGGGTGTAGTTCAGGTAAAAGAGCCAGTGTATGTGCGGGAGTTAACAGCTCCACTTTATACCAGAATAAATGTGCTGTGCTGCACAGAACCAGCTCAGCCTGGTTTATGCTTTGGGAGATGAAATTGATCCAAATATTCATGAGGTGTAACCACAGCTTGAGACTAAACTAGGTATCAAGATACATTGTTTTAATGAATTTGAATGGTTAATGTACACATAGCCCATGTTCTTCATAGTCAAAGATTTACCATTTCCCTTAGCGAAAGAAGGTTTAGGCAATGCATTAAATCCAGATCAGTTTACTCAGCTGTATGATACCAGGTGACTGAAGAGCAAAAATGTGAAGGAAAGATGGTAGTTTTAAGAGCAGTGAGAAAAATTATCTGACAATGTAAAGATATATATCATAGTGGGTTCTCACTGAGGACCAGGACCCATGAGCATTTGCTCTAAGAGAGTGAGAAGTTTAAACACCTGGGTGCTTTCTGTAATGTCCTTGTGACCATGCATGAAATCGAAATTATTTTTTTTGTCCTATTCACTGAAGTAGTCCTTGACAAAAAACCAAAATTCTATAAATTTTCAGTATTCAGTAGTTCACTAGTGGAGTAAAAATAACAGGACAATTATATAGTTGCAGTGGATTGTTGCCTGTAGTTGGCAGGATTGTAAGGGTCAAGAAAATGATTAATTTTCTAAGCTGAATTTTGTAGAAAGAAGAAACATGTAGTGAATATTCAGGATGCTGGGGGTTGGAAGAGGGAACTGGAGCATTGGTAATTTCCACATCTGTTGTTGGTGCTGTAGAACACAAAACCTACAGCAAGATTTTATACTGCAGACATCCAGTTTCATAGGTTTGGACTTATGTTGGGTCACAGATTTGGACTATATGTGTTTGGGTGGGGCAAAGCTCCACACTGAAAACATACCTTCCAATCCCACATTTTAAGGTTGGTCATGATTTACTTCTATGTGGAGAGTTCAATGAGAATAACATTTTTCTTGTTTTGCTTTTGGTTTTGATATTCCATGCATCTACCTATGTACGAGCCTTTGGATTAGCAGTGGTTGTTTGAAGTGAATTGCTCACTTCACTTACAGTGCTTTGAGTCTTGCAGGATATGATCAGCATTCAATCTGAATGAAACCAAATTGGAAGATATGTTCCACCTACCCACATAGTGCACCTCAACCATCAGCAGGAGTTTGGGTCGTGGGAGTGGAATAGGATTAGCTTGAAGTAAACCCCTCAAATGTGTACAGATGTGGAAAT
This sequence comes from Patagioenas fasciata, assembly GCF_037038585.1. Lineage (NCBI taxonomy): Eukaryota > Metazoa > Chordata > Aves > Columbiformes > Columbidae > Patagioenas > Patagioenas fasciata. Next base: position 58,857,087 of record NC_092524.1, on the reverse strand, counting down.
CTAGTCCCTGACCGCAACTGTTTCTTTCTAAAGATCTGCTTTACCAGACAACACCACTTGTGCATGTACACAGATGCTTACGGATCTTTTTCTGGGATAAATTTTAACTTTTAACCACTACTTTTTCCCTTCCCTATATCCTGGTCTTCATAAATGTGGCACTCCAGCAACTCCATGATGACACAAAGGCAGGGGAAATAGAAACTAAATAAGGTGTCTAATGTTCTTTAACGTTTCTTTGAAAAACTGTGCTTTTGCGTGCAAGGATCCAGTTTCATGATGTCCAGTTACACGATATTGTCTCAGTTTCCCTGTCAAAAACATTGTCAATCTGTGAAGGAAAGAGTCTGTAAAGCAAGACCAAGTAAGATTTTGAAACCTAAAAGCAAAGGGCTGATTTGGGAATAGTCAGGAACTCAAAGTCTCAAGAAAGGAATGCTGACATAAAAAGGTATAGGAACCTGAGGAGTAAAGAAAGAAAAAAAAAAAAAAAACACCAAACCTGAGTGTGAAAACAGCAGCTTGGCAAAAAATAAGAATCAGCCTGTTTCAAGGAACAAACTTCTCCCCTAGTGCCTCCTTAAAGTTTATGTGTCCATCAAATACTTTGTACGTAGTGCTTGTAGTGATGAGATGGGGATAAGCCTGAGAGTGCTTGGCCTAGTAGCATATTAGTCCCCGCAATTTATTATGTCTGTTAAACAATAAACATCCATTGTTCACTCACAAATTGCATTAAATTCTGCTTTCAAGATGCGCAAATAAAATAACTGAGAGCCAAGGGTTACATTTCCTACGATCTGCAACTGCTTTTAAGCCACCTCAAATCCAGAGTCATATCTGTTTCCTTTCTTGACAGTTTGCCCCAGGGAGCCAATTAAACTTTTGAGAATGAGAGCTAGGTTCAAATTCTGCCTTACGCATCACTTACAGACTTGTTAGCCAAGCTGTAGCTGCTGTGTGTTTGTAATTTTTTTTCCCAGCTGATGCATGATTTGGAAGAAATCCACCTGGGTCTCTAATCCCAGGTTGAGTTTTCAAAATGAAATTATTTTATTTTTTCCTTGTAAACTGTACAAATTGGGTTTGCAGTTGTCACGTAACTATGATCATGGAAATGTTTAAAGATGGGGGTTGCATTATTTATTATCTAATTATAAGAATTAGTTCTCTCACTATATTTCTTTCAGGGACTGAGCTGGGTTTCTAGACATATCAAAATCCACAGCATTCTTTCCATTAATGTCAGGAGCTGCTGGCATGTATCCAAAGCCAAATAACTGATGCTTGTACTCAATCCAATATGAAATGAGACCTGAGTAATTTAACATTTTCTTCAATGCTTCAGATATCTTAACTTGATGCAAACTGTACACACAAGAAAGACAATGCAAGTTATGTTAGAATAAATCAGATCTGGTAGAGTGCTCTTTAGCTTCACGTGGGAATTTAAAGCTTTTTCTTTAAATCTTAGATAATTTGCCAAAGAAGCTGTTTACTACAAGTCTGCCATTTGACAAAGTAAGCTTAACAGTGACAGAAAAAAGTGAGAGCAACACAACCATAGAAGGCTGGCAACTTTAAGTTCCCTCTTCCTTTCCAGAAGTTTCATTTCTCCCTTCATAAATGCTTTTCTCCTGACACTTTTGTAGAAAATTTTGGAAAGTGCCAGTTCTTCACAAGATGCTTCCGCAAACTCAGGGAGGCTGAAATTCCTTCCTGAAGCATTTGAAGTAGGAAAGAGCCGCAAGTCTACTGCATCAGTCAGGAGGACTGTGGAGAGCTCCCTCTGCATGAAAACCTGCTGACCTATGGAGCAAACTCAACTGTCTCAGTAGGATGATGCTGTCCGACTCCAGCACTACACAGGCTTGGGGTCCACAGTCCAAGAGATGTTTCCATACTGTTCTGAGAGGGGAAGAAAGGGCAAGGATCCACAGTATTTACCCTGCTTGCCTGAAACATATGTGGAATCCATCAGGAATCAATCAGCATAGATATCATATGGTCAGAGCTCATCTATTGTCATCTTTTAATGGCAGAGAGCAAAGCAAGCAGCACAGATGGCTGCATTTATGGCCACATTCAGTTCAAATACAAGCGCCACTTCCTGATGCTTTTTCAGTGCTACAGATAAAGAAAGTAATTTACATTTCTCACTGTCGCACACAGGGCTCACATATGACAACGCAGTCACTTCACATTGTATTTAACCAGGATTAAGCAGTGCAAGGTCTTCAGCACTGGTACCAAAATGGGTCTGACGTTTCACTTCTGCAGTCAAGAGTTTGAATTTCAGTGGATTTAAGCTGAGTATAGCATGCAATAGGAGTCAGTCCACATCCTTTTCTTTCTAGTGGGCAAGCTTGCTGCACTACAACTAGAACCTATTTGAACTTTTGAAGCCAGCCTTCATCCTGATGTACATTAATGCACCCCAGGTAGTGTCAATAAAGAGTGGAAGATGAATTTTTGTTGTTTGGTGTATTTACTACAAGGGCTGGGAACAGAGGTTTTTCACTGGCTATTTGGTAAGATTACTTACTTAGTTCCAGGAATTTGGTATTTCTCCCTATTTACTAAGTTAGAACCACAGCATCCCACATTGCCTTATTCTGAGTTTTTTTCCCATCAGATCTGAAGTCCCACACAACCCCATAGAAGGAGAAAACTGAACACAAGCTTATGTGATTAATAAGTAACTAAGGCAGGAAATATAATTAATGTCAATCAGTATGAATTCATAGCATTCAGAACTTGTCAAATCTGATACTTTTTTTTTGACAGTACAAATATAGCTGGTGAATGCAATAGTGTCAGTGTAGCTTAGATTTCAGCAGAGTGTACAGGCAAGATATCATACAGTACTCCGAATAAGAAAGGAGAAGAACAGAAACTGGAGTGCCAGTGAAATTGATTTAGAAGGGGCAAGATGACTGTCATGGAAAATTACTTCTGAAAGGGAAGCAATCATCAATTGTCTGCTCCAAGTGGTGTCCCATCCTTTCTTTAATTAAAACATGGAAACTCTGCATCAAATTTTAGTTATTTTAAACTGTTTTCTCTTCCTCACTGTAGTACCGTGGATTTGACAGTCTGCCACAAATGTTATACTCTTGACCAAATGTTATGCGAAGTAACAGGGTGGCAAATTGTGGATGGTACAATGATATTAGAAGAAAATGAGACATCCTGCCCCTTGTCTGGCTATTCTGTGAAACCACTCAAATCCTCTGGAATACCTGTCGTGCTGGCACTTTTCAGCTGTGGGCATAGTTTACTGCACTGTTTCATGCTATTAGTAGATTTCTCTTAAGATACTGCTGTCCCAAATTTAATGTTGCTTTAGTCTATTACTAGTTCATTTTACTTTGTGCCAGTGTTCAGTACCTGAACATAGGATTTTTTTTATTATTATTTTATTTTATTTTTTTTTTTAAGGAGAAATGTCAGTGGCAAATTTCCAAGTCAGTCACTGTGATGACTTAAAATTACAAGTTCCTTTATTTTTGTTATGCCATTTTATAGTCCTGTCAGTTTTCTACTCCTGGTCTCTAATTTTTACACCCACTTCTGGTGCGTACATTTGCAAGAGTTCCTAAAGAATTTTGTTCTCATTTTCTGATTCCAAAAGGAAGCATATTTAGTGAAAACATCTATTTACCAGTGAAAATCAGCTCTTTGAAACTTATGTGTCTGCTACACTGTAGATGCAGATTCTTTAAAGCAATTAACAGCCAGGGATTCTTCTCTTGAGATTAACGAGAATTTTTTTAACTGAAAAGACAGATTAGCCCTAAAATATCCACATGAATAATTGAGTTATTCTACATTATTTTCATCTAAGTCTTTCTAGAAACAAAAAAGGCAACAGAAGAAAATAGCTAGGGAGGTGTGAATTGTGCAAATAGCAGGTTTGTCTTGAAATAGCCATATTGGCAAATCAGAAAAAGAAAAACAAACAAAAAATATTACATAGCACCAATTTTAGATGAATGAAGAGAGGGGGTTTGAGTGAGTTTAAAGCAGAATTCATTAATGCTTTATCTACTTATTTATTTACTTATTGTTACAGTAACAGAAATATTGATTAATTGCAGATTTGGGGAACAAAACTGGCTATCTCCACAATGTCTATTCTACAAAATTTTCAGATTAATTCTACTTGAAAGTTGTGATGAAATTAATTCAAGGAAACTAGCTTGTGCTGCATATAACAGTGAAAGTTTTTAATGTAATTTATTTTTTTACCAGAATTAATCAAATTATTCATTTGCCTTGGAAAACTACATTTTAAAAATGCAAACCCCAATTATTTCTCTAGATCTTCGGAAGAACCTGTAAGAAACATGCAATCTACCAAAAGAGTTTGCAAGCAATGAAATCCAGCACATCTCTAAAGTGTAAAAGGGATTGTTCTAACTCCACCAAATAAAAATAAAATAATATTACTGCTGTCTAATCCACACAGAGGAGCACCGTGCCAGATCATTAGCATTTCATTTAGTGAAAGTACTGCCTAAATCTGCAGACCCTCTGGAGAAATCCATCTGTTCTCATTAATCAGGGCATCTGTTTTGCCAACTAGCTATTAGCAAGAATTCTGTAGTCTGGATAGAAAATCTAAAAGCCATTTCTTTATGAATGTGATATAAGAACCTTGTTTCATCTCTAGCAGATTTTTTTTTTAATTCCCTTTATTATTTTTTGACTCCCCCTGTCCTGTTAAATACATCTGCAAGTATATTGCTGAATCAGTGCCTAATCCATCTTCATCATAGGGAAAGCATACAGATTCCATCTGGGTAATGAGAAGATGGAGGTTTAAACATCCTTCATCAGATGCAGCAGCCTTGAATGATTGATCTCTCTCTTTATCATCCATGAATGCACTCAGCATAGGGCTGAAATGTAGTGTCTGCAGCTATGCTGAGAGGGAGAAGTTGCAAGATTTGTAAAGCACTCCTGAAAGTCCAGTGGCTATAATACCACAGAATATTATTTTATTCTGCATTTCATTGAGATGAACTGAGTCTGACACACTAAGCAGTATTTTCTGATTTTTACAACTGTTAAAAGAGTATTCTTACAAGTAGACTCAATTTTGCTAAGAAATAAAGCACAGTTTAGTGACCTGCATGCGTGCTTGGGAATGGGGAACTCAAGTTTCAATTCTGGTGCTGAAACTGATAAATTTGGTGGCCCCAGGCAATGAGTTCTGGCCTCAGATCAACACCCCATCCCTCTTCAGTAAAGCATTTAAATAGAAGTATAAGTACATAAGACTCCCCGGGATTTAAGGAATTGGTCAACAGTTTTGCTGCACTACAAGGTATTCGTTGTTTGTTATTGAACCTTTGAGTAAAAAAGGAGACATAGAAGCAATTAGATCTCTGAGATGCTAGCTGTAGCTTGTGTTAGTTATTCTAATACGTATAACAGTATTTGACATAGCAAAAATTAGCATACAACTTTGGACACAGATATACTCTCATTTAATGTAAAAGACAAAGATGATCCCAGAAGACAAGAGCTCTAAAATCTGTCATTTGTCTTGCCATTGCTGAGATTGCAAATATGATAATGACTGCTTAAGAATTTACTTTATTAATGCTCATCTCACATAAATGAAAGTATCAACATTGTATCATGAGATTTCTGATGTAGAGAAGTACAGTATTTTCCAGAATAACTTCAGTAGATTTCATGTGACTTTTTAGAAGGACAAAACTAGTTTAAAATAAAGTCTATCTTTGTCTAACAGTAAACACAAGTAGCTTGATCTTCAAAAGTGACAAGTAGTAACAGCTACTGAATTCAGTGAAAGCTGTCATTATTCTGTACTCTACTAACTCAGACCCTATAGTTGTCTCTGTTTCCCTATCTGTAGAGATGATAATATCTGTTCACCTATCTGGGAAGACTGGCATCAGAACAAACTGTCTGAGACTGAACAGTGAGATTCCAAGGTGCATTAAAAACGTGCCTGTTCATTATAGTGTGGGGGTTTTTTGTTGTTTGGTTTGTTTGTTTGTTTTTAATCTAATTGTTAACACTTTACATTTTAATGGGAACCATCACAGTAGGAACTGAAACAACCTCTGAATATATTTGATTTGTAACAGAAGAATCACAGTAACATAACTTTATTTAACAAAAAAAGACTTTCACAAAAAATAATTTTGCTCAATAAATCATTACAGAATTCTAGTTGTGAAAGTAAAGAGGTGTTTAAGATATCATTAAAAAGGATTTATGAAAATGCATACACAATTCACAAGCTAGATATAATGTAAGGGTCTCATTTTCCACATGTATATGTTTATATTAAAAAAATCAGTCAGAAATTCAAAGGCTGGCAAGAAAGACTTATTCAAAGTAAAGAGGGAGTGAAAGTGCTATTGACTTCACTGCAGCCAGGTTTAATTTAGTGAAGTTTTAGATCAGTTTTAACCCTACTGAATGAGTCTAACATTTGAATCTCTCACGGTCTGTGAAATCTTAGTTAAGAAGTGGCAAGAATGCCTTCATGCCATGACTCAACTGGATCTTTCATAAAATTTTCCTGAATATTCTGGAAATTTGTTTATAACATAAAATACTATGAAGTGCATTTATAGAAAATTCTTTGTCTTGGAAATCCATAAAGCCAGGCAGGAAAACAGAAGTGTGTTTCCATTTTCTACACCCTCGATAGTTATTCATCTTTCTCCTGCAACGTTACTCCATTCTTAGGGGAGAAGTGGTGGTTTATTGTTGTTGTGTTGTGGGGTTATTTTGTGGTTTGTTTTGTTGTGGTTTTTTTGTTTGTTTGTTTTGGGTTTGTTTTTTTTTTTTTTTGTGTGTGTGTGTGTGTGTGGTTGTTCTTTTTTTTTTTTCCTTTCCCCCCTTTCCCAAACATCTGTAACTGCATCATTGCCTGAATTGCTGTCACAATACCTATAGGGCTGCGCTGCAAGGTGGAACCTCATCATGCATTCTTGTACTGTTCTGTATCACCTCTTTCTGAGCTCAGAGCTGCATATTCAAGCACAAACTTCTGCATATATGAATATTCATTAAAACACAAGTAAGCAGAATTTTTTGCAAACACCCAAGATAAGGATGTACAAGGTAATGGATTTATTCATATTTGACAGAGACTAAAGCTTATGTATCAATTTTACCTTTATATAGAAGTGAACTGAATAAAAATAGCACATACATTAACTATAAATGTTTGAATTATGCCATTTGTTTAGTAAAATTTAGTTTCTCTGAGCACAAGTTACCATAACAAAAAGTAATGTTGTTTTTAACCATGATAATATCTACAGAACTGAGAAACTTCTAACATTCCATAATTCATATGAGCCCATGCAGATCAACTACGTACTGAGATCTGAAATGTTTGGTTTGTAGGAACTAGCCATTTAGAACAAGGTAAAATGTAATCTAAGAGGTTTGCCCTGCACGTATTTCTTGTAAATGGCACTTATTTTCATAATATTTTGTAAAATGTTAATTTTGTGATGTTCAACAGCAAGCTCCTGAAGTCATTTGCGTCCTTTTGTATCTTTACATTTGGCATGATTTAAGCTTATGTTAAGGTTCAATCAAGGAATATCCTGGTATCAGTGTAGCTATCGCCCCACAAAGAATGGCAATTGAAAACAAAAACCTAAAGAAGCGGAGACAACTGTTTTATAGGGATGGAGACATCAATACAAGTAGCTTATCTAAAATTAGAGCCAGACGTCTCTCTAAGTCCTAAATAATATAGTTTATTTTATACAGTCATTGTTTACCAGATTTCATCTCTGCATGAATATCCTCTGGTTCAGTCTAAATGATACCCAGAGAGAACAGAGCACATCCTTATTTTCATTCTCAGTAACCATTTAGGCCCTAGTGTGAATAGAAAAGTGCATGTATTTAAATGAGTGAATTTAAAAGTAGTATAGCTCAAAATGCCCTTCCTTTTCCCACCTGTCTATCCACTTGCTCAGTTCATTAAGAAGAATCAGACACCTTAAGCTTTAAAACTCAATGAAAATCCATCACAGTCTGGTGACAAATGTTGAATTCCATAACTGGAGCTACTTTAGGAGTTCTCCAACATTGCATCTGAAGTGATAACAGCCCCACTTCCTTTTTGTGTGGAAGCCAACATCTGACGCATGTAGCTGGAAGGCAGATTTGTACTGTTTAAATAAAAATTATCCTGATTAGGAATGTTTTGACTCAGATTCCCTGCATTGCCTCTCCTTCCCACATTGGCAAATAATACTGTTTTGAAGCTGAAACTCTTAACGAAGAAGTGTTTATTTCAGTGAAACTTTTATGAGGAAACAAACAAATCCTGAAGGCCGCACAGACCTAAAATTCTCATTCAGAAAAGCCAGTTGCCATGAGATTGTATCACCTCAGAGTAAAGTGCAAAGACTGTGGAATACCCACTGTCACAGAGGCACCCTAAAGTCAGTTTTAGGCGGACAGCAAGTTCCAAAACATACTTTATTCTATCCAGAAAAGTGCAGTCAATAAACCAACTAGAAATAGGGTTTATAAAATTAGTTAGCACTCTGACGACATAAAATACAGTTTTGGATTTCAGTTGAGGAGAATATTGGGGTACAGCAAAATAAGAATAATGAGGATCCACAGCGTGCATGTACACACTCACAAGAAACAAAGCCAGAGGTCTCTTACTCCAGGGTACCCTCGAGAAATAATCGCTTGTCTGGGTTCGGCAGGAGCTTACACTTGCCTGGTTAGGCAAGGACTCTCACCTGGGTTGGACAAGGACTCATTCAAGGATATATCCAGTAAATAACCACTCACCCAAATGAGGAGGTGAGGCGCTCTCAATCCTGGAAAGTCTCCTTAGATGACATCCCAGTGTAAGGAGAGGGCTCCAGTTCACAGACCCACTGCTCCGAGAAGAACACTCAAAAGGGAGCCTTCAGTGGGAACACCATTTTATAGTCTGGTCAGATCTGGCTCTTGGCATTACAACAGGATCCAGAAGTTTTACAGCTACTCTGGGCACTTCCCCTGCTAACAACCCTGTCAATTGACTCATGGTCCCATTAAGGACCCTGTCAATTGACCAAGGGTCCCGCTGGTGGAGGTGAAGTCACCCTGTCCTGGGGTATGGGAGGATATGACTATCAACACCTTGGTATCATCCTAGGTGTCTACCTGAGGAGAGGCACAACGGGGCACAAAAGGTGCTAGAAGAGCCATCAACTGCCCCATTGAAGGCTCCACATATCAGGGGGATGTGGAAGAGCCACAACCACTATGCCTGGGAGACTGATACTGTAGTCTGATGCCTCTTAGATTCGATTCTTTGCTTAATATGAGGCAAAGGAAATACTTGAAATTGGGTCATTTATACCTTGGCACTTTGGTAGCCTCTAATGAATTAGAAGATACTGGGAGCTCCTCTCTATTTCAGAAGGCAAATGAAGTTATAACATTAAAAATGTCTCGTTTTCTGGTTTTATATTTGGTCATGAAAAATATAAAGGAACTGGGCACAATCTGAAGATGGAAATGGGTGCACAAAATAGTAGAGTTTACAGTTCTGAACTCCAAAAAAGAGCAAATTCACACAATAAGGATAATGAGCTCCCAAAATAGGATCTGAGAGAATCCAGGGACTGCTGGTAGGGTCCCTTTGGAAAAAATATTCTAAGAGGAAAAAGGAAACCAGAAGAATTGGTAATTATTGATAAATTAGAAATTGTATCAACAGGTTGAATTTAAATAAAAATATTGTAAACTAAACCTTGCCCTTGTAATATCAAATATAGCTTGCAGAATTAACCTCGGCAGAGTAGGGAGAGAGGATCTGGGTTGGGGGAATTATATTAGGTGACAGACTGAACAAGATTTAATACTGGACTACTGGATCCCCTAGTGCAAAAGAGACAAATGTCATTTTGATGTATCAATAGGGCCATTTCACATAATGTAGCTGCTGCTGGGAAGCACTCACCTGGAATACTGAATCACACATTACAATTTAGTAAAAGAGATGACAAACTGAAGAGAATACAGTGAAAAGAAACAAGAAGGCTGAGGATTTTGTAAACCCTGCACACTGACATAAGGATAAAAAGTGTTAATAGGCAGATTTAGGTATTCGTTCATCACTTGTTTGGAGCAGATTCTGTATCATGAAAAATATAGGTAGTGTTAAGCACTGTCAGACACGCAGCGTTCCTGGAGATTTGATGAATAGGTTAGATGAAAATATGCTAATTGTGCCTCAGATACATTTTATCCCACCACAAAGTTGAGAGCAGAGGGAACAACACCTGAAACTCCTCCTCGACCTCACTTTTCCATATGTGTGTGGCTTCATGCTTCTCTGGTTTGTCTGCGGAGGAGATGGCAGTTCGATGGTGTTATTGTGTAACAAGTTAAAAAACCAGACTGAAGAAGAAGAAGGAAAAGCATCAAAGTAATTCTTCGCAATTATGCTCATCACTTTTTAAAACAAGGATACCGCACTATTTTTAGCAAAGTTCCTGGAAGCATAACATGCTGAATATTCATTACCCACAATAAAAGCTACAAGATGGTGTGCAATATTGTTCAAGTCTTTCTTTCACAAAATGGGTGAAGCTCAAAGCTGAATATCAAGTATTTGGATTTGTTTGTACAGTATTTTGCAATTAGAGGTGGGCACATAACTTCCAGCAAAAGATAACACTCTATGTCTCAAAAAAAAAAAATTGTTAATCATTCAAGTAAGTTTTTACTCAAGATCTAACAGGTCCCACAGCTGGCTGGTTTCCTGATGACTTGCCTGCAACCTCAGCTGCCAAACTGGGAAGACCTGGTCAAAGACTCCATCAGGGCATCAGAGTTTCTTAACTTCAGGAGGCAGGTGAGCCCAGACTGAAGGGCAATCAGGCACCGAACTTCCCTGTGAAATGGATTTAATTTTCCTTGTGATGCTGAAAACTTTTCACATTGTTTTCAAGTGAAATTAAAAACTTCCATGAGGAGAGAAGTCACTGCAAATTTTGCAGTTTTCCATACGGAAATTAATTTGTCTGTCTTCTTACATGGTCTTGAACAACAGGCACTACAGAGCAGGGACACAAGGGAAATGATAAAACAGTTGCTTAAGGGATCGGTGCTAATACTATGCGAAGCATGAGGAAGTGGTCCTGCTGTGAGGGGGGAAAAATCTGAGCACAAAATTTAATAATATTGTACATGCACAGGGACCACGCTGACTTTCTGAGGCCATCTATTAACAGGTTTTCCTAGGAAGGGAAGCTCCCCAAGTGATCTCTTAGTTGATAGTCTTTTGAAACAGATTTTGTGCATATAAAACTGATTTGAGTTCACAGCAGCACATCTCATGACACACTGTGGCAAATAGCCAGATGAAGATCACAATCTCACTGACAGCCTCATTCTTCTCAGTCCTATTTCAGTGCTCACAGCTACCTGAAATAGATTAATTTGCTTTAAAAATAGTCTGCTGTGTAGCACCGCATACCTTTGAAAACCTGCATGATTTGTAGAATCATAAGTAAAAGGCAGAATGGACTATCAGATGACCCAACTCATCTTTCTCTGTAGTCATGGCATGATTGTGTCAGCTCAGGTTAGTGATATGTGCCAAATAGCTTTGGTTATTTTATCTGCAAACCCTACAAGTTCTCATTGCCAGTAAGATTTCTATCATGCATGAAATCTCACTAGTGAATAGTATAAGTTTCATGGGAATCCAATAGGAGCAAGGATCATTGCATTTTTTGGATATCAAATCACACACACAACATGCATATCCATGTCACATGAAGACTTAACTACTTCACTGAAGTACCTCAGCTCTTCTGGTACAGCAGTCCTCTGTTGATTTTGCTATTAGTAACTAAAAGTTATGCAAACTGTTCCTATTGAAAAAGTTATCTCTTATTTTTACAGACACCTTTTCTCTACCATTTGTCTAGGTGTTGTTTTCACCTAAAGTACGGAAGAATCTCCTAGATGTACACAGCTGGAAGTAACCAAATTAGATACAATGAAAGAGTCAGAAAACGCAAATAAATTCTGTGCTAGAAATACCTCATGCGGTAACTGAAAACAAACAAACAAACAAAACCCAATAGAATAAAATGAAAGACAGGTTGTAGGTACTCCATGAATACGGTAAGTCAAGAATTATCACCTGTATTTCTTCCTAGCTGCATTACAGGAAAGTCATTCAACATTCTTGGATTTGTGTTTTCTATAGAAGCACGTTGATTCAGATCTCACTTAGAAGCAGTTTTGGAGCTTGAAACCATTCACATTTTTAAAATTACTTTGTCTTCTTCAGGTGAAAACAGCCAAAAGGACTGAAAATATTATTTCAAAGTCTGAAACAGCTTTTGAGTTCTGCACAACCATACCTCGATAGTCAGACAAGAAATTAAGGACAGGCAAATACACTTGGCACTTCCTGTGGCAAAATAATAATGACTATCTTATTAGAAAAAGGAGTGAGTCAAAAAGTAAAGCAAAAATGTATAACATCAATTTTAATGCCTGTATTTCTATTGCTGGCATGATTTCAAATGTGAATTGTATCCTAAGTAAAGTCAGAAGATATTTAATTTAACTTCAAGTCAGGCAGAAGCAGAGAAGGTATATAGTTTGAAAAAATTATTTTTTTTCCATGGAAAATTCCCGATTCCATTTGTGAATTTCTATAATAAGTCACATAAAGTAGAAATTTCTTAACATGTATAAGCCAAGAGAAAGGTGGTCGTCAGGGAAAGACACACTTCCTTTTCTTTCCTAAAAAGCTGCCATCTTTTAAGCTGTTATTCATTCCAGTCTCTAAAACCCGTATACACTATATTTTAAATTCATTGTCTCTAAGAATTTCATACAGCAAGAAAAGCATCTGTCCCCTATCGAAAACTCAGATTAATAGATTGTGAGGTGTACAGCAGATTTGCATCCTTGTTCTTTGGTATATAAAAGCCCATAGATCATCTCTAATGACCAGACTTCTGAGCCTTCAGTTGTTTTGCGTAGATTTGGGCTGTTTATTGACTGGCTTGTAGGCAAAAGACGTGTAGTTACAAACTATTAAATTCATAAAATGAGTCATTCCACACAAGGAAGTAGCTAAGTTTTATGAGATAATTTGGCACAGAAATACAGATGAAACCAATTTGTAGGAAACCTACACATCTAGGTAACACTGAACTCTACTTGCATAGACAGGAACTGGAATTTTTGACAAGAAAAAATTTCCTAACTTGACTGTCCAAGTGATTTGACACAAACTGGAATAACAACTCCAGTAAATATTTTGTTATGACTCTGTAACCCACCTACATGTTCGCTTGCCCCACAGACAGTACTGTTGCAGCAGGGTCAGGCTCATGCTGTGCCGGTTTTCAAACCATAAAGCTGAGTCCTTCTTTCTGTCCAGGTAAACAGTGTTGAGTTTAGGTGCTGCAATCTCTATACATTTAAGAAGAAAATCTGTCTTCTCTCACCAAAGCTGCTGTGAACCTTTTTGGAACCGGGATCTCTGCAACGCATTCAGGCAAATATAGTGTTTATTGTAGAAGTAATTCACACAATACAATGGAAACAAAGATTGAACTAATCAGGAGAAGGAAAAAGTAGTGAGCTTTTCTTCTATGGCCAGGTAACTTAGCTTTCACTTATCTCCCTTTAAGAAAGAATAGGGCGTGAAATTCGTCTTTCCAACTTAATCAGCAGTTGACAAACCTTAGGTACCGAATGTGGTACATTCTTTTGGCTAGTCTTCTCTTGGGAGTCTCCTGACAAACTGTATGCTTCATAGCAAGGACCCTCAGTATTTAAAAGATTTAACATCTACTACTCATTCTCTCTTCTTAAATCTATCTCACATGGCTATGCCTTTGGCAAGTGAGGAGGAAGTGTTTCTCCTGCATGGGGCCATTCTTTATTCTTTTTATGGAAATGAAAGGAAGGGATTTGCTAGAAACACCTTCACCAGCCTCATGGGCATCTGAGGCCAGTCACAGTTTCTAGTAGTAAGACCTGCATTGTGGAAACTGAATTTAGTCCACTGTGTCCCTAATGAGAAATTATATATGCTTCAGCTAGAATAAAACTGTCTGGGTTGCATAGAAATATTCAGAGCAAGCAAGGGGATACACTCAAGAACACTACTTCATATACAGAATTATTAAGACAATCTCTACTATTCAGAGAATTAAATCCTATTACTGAAATACTTGTGAAACATTTATGAGATTTTCAAGGAAAGATGATTGAGAATTATTAAAGGGTCATTTGAGCTTTACAAGTACACAGGAAACACCTGAATTGTAAAGTATTTATTTATCCACAGATCATTTATTTTGAGCAGTTCTGAGGCTCTTAATGTTACTTTACTCTTGATGTAAATGATTGGTACTGCAGGTTCCCTTCTTTCCTATATTGAAAGAAGCAGCTGAGCTCCACATACTCTATTTTCTGTGAATAATCATACTAACCATTTATGCAGGCAGGTCATTAACATATAATATAATCATAGTGCAATGTTTATGGATGAGATACTATTCATTCAAATCTGTTGTATTCTTCTGCAAAAATTAAGGAACTTTAAAGGTTTTATCTCTAATACAGCACTGGAAAGAAGGGAGGGAGAGGTGGGTGATGAAGAACTCAGGAATCATAATTGGGTAAGGGGTCCAGATGGAAAGGCCAACCTATTACAGCACTTTTCCTACAGCCTCCTTTTGCAACCTGGCACAGTTGTACCCCATTATTTATCATATATCTGCCTTTAAAAAATTTTAAAATCCAGTATTTAGTATTGTCAATATGTGAAAACCTAAAGCTTAAATATGCTGGGTTAGGGTAAAGGCTGCAAGGAGAGGTATCCAAGGGAGGCTGACCTTGTGAGGAGAGGAGCTCTGAGTAGGAAGAAAAAGCTGGAATTTGCTTTGGGGTACAGCTGGTTCTAGGTCAGGAAAAGGGAGACTGATTGCATGGAAGAAAGGGCTTGTGGAAGGGTTGAGAGGAGCTGGAAATGGGGTCAACATGCATGCATTAAACCCAGCTTCCTGTCACATATTCTTTATATTTTGAAATTTAACAAGACAACAGGTCATTCATACATTTTGTTGTGGTAAATGCCCAATGAGACTCTCCCATTTAAATGACATTATGGTATTGTTACATTTGCAATTGCTTGGTAAGAGACTAGTCTAGCAAATCCATGAAGGATATCCCTTTAAATATTTGGAATGAAAACATACCTCATTCTTGAAAAAAAGACAACAAAGTTTGAAAGTAGACACAAACCTGTAGCACTGTAATCAAGCTTGATTTTTTTTCTTCTCTCTCCTTTTTTTTTTTTTTTAATCTTACAAAAAATAGGAACTGACTAAAAAACTTCCATCTGGAGCTCATTTTTCTCAATTGTTTTTCTCTTTAAGTGTACAGTTTTTAGTTTGAACCCAGCTGTTGCACTACACATCTTCTAAATGGCAGAATTACATTGAACCTGCCTGACTAGGATGATGGAGAGTGAGGGCAGGAAAAGGTGAAAATTAATATTTGAGGATGAGGGCAACTAATTAAAAAATCACCTGACAAATATGCATTAATAAAATAAATGGAAGGGAGAAAACAAAACCATGGAAGCCATGAAATACGGAAAAAGAGAAAAGATCATATCATTCACAGCTCCTTTAGCAATCCTGAATATTTATTGAACCACAATAGTAGTAAACTGTAAGTTCTAAAATAGTTGCTTCTTGATTCTTTGCCAACAGAAATTTAGTGACATGAACCCACCATCTTTCAGAGATCTCCAGAGATGAAAAGACATGCATAAAGTGGCCTAGATTAATATGATGACACTTCAAAAATACAAGTTGGAATATTCCCTATTTCATTTCAAATTGTGAATAATTCATAATTTTGAAACATGGGGGTTTTAAAACTTAGATTCAGACTTAAATGCATAATTATTGAATTTCCTTTGATCTACATTGCTTTTTAAATCAGTTACCTAGCATTATGAAGCATGCTTTGAAATGCTTGTAATTTGAGTTTTCCTATATATTAGAAAAATTAAAAAAAAAAAGGCAAAAACTTGAATACAACACTAAAGTATCCAAACCCATTTTTACAAATCTTTTCAGTAGTTCTGAGTGTAAAGTCTTTGTTTCCTACATCAAATGAGGGATAACTAGAGGTTAGGTACTGATGATTCAGTTCAGTGTGGCATTCTAACTTTGATTACATCTTTTATTACACCTGCCTAAATTTGATTACAAGTTTATCTAGAACTACAGAAACTACAGGTACTATAGAAAATGTCCAAATGTCATGCTTTCATGTATCCAGTATCTATTTTTGTACAAAATAAAAGAACAGTTTAGCTTGGTGTAACTGTTTATTATAATAAACATGTAATCATATCTGTATACAGAAAATATTTTAAGATATTATTTAAGCCAATGAAACCTGATAAATGATCTTCCGCGTTATTGTCCTGCACTGTTCCTGTCAATCATACAACAGAAGATGGCTTCTAGCCAAGATAAACTATTTATAGTAAAAGTGGCTTTAAGTAGGCTTAATTACAGACTAAGATTAATTAATTCTCCTAACCAGATTGGTTTCACATCTTAGACAAACACGGCTCACTGTCTTTAGGTGTGAGGCAAGATTGTAACTTGAAGACATTTCCTACTACTGAGCACAAAGCAAAGCTGTCGTTGAAATCTTTCCAGTGCTCAACAGGAGCACAGCAAAAGCAGCTCCATGCAACAGGGAGCAGCATTCACAGCAATGCTTTCCAAGCTGTCTGCTGGCCTTAGGAAAGACAGTAATAATCGTATATCCTCCTGTATCTCAGCCAGCTAACACACAAGAGATGGTACACCAGAAGCCCTACTTAATTTTGGGTATACATGAAGATAATTAGGCCTGAAGAGCAGCGAAGTCAAAATAAGCTAAAGGAAACTACACTTATAGCATATTAAGCATACCTTAAATGACGAGTAACCCCTCTTTGGTGCATAATGTTTTGTCCCATCAGCTTTTAAAAGTTCTCCATCTGAAATCAACTGAAAAAGATGCATTTGCAGAGACTTGAGTCCAGAGAGGCTGTTCTGTCTTTACTCAGAGCTCTAATTTGTTTGGGGGAGCATTAATTACCTAGGAATGCATGAAACAATGTTCTTGACACTGGGATGACTGAAAGACATGAAACTATCCTGAAGAATGCATTTCCAGTGATCTCATCTTTTGGCAAATACATTTCCATTTCCTTTCAAATGTGCTATCTAATACTCCCTAACCCATAAAACCTCTTGGTTCAAACTCAGCTACTTTAATGGAGACATTGCTCTTACACTTTAGAAATACCACAGACCTATGTAAAATTCTGCCCTTGTTGAAGTTTGTCAGTTTTGACAAAGTTTGTAGCAGAACAGAGACTTCATCTGAGGCTCAAGTGCAGAGCATTTAGAAGTCAGTGAAAAGATTGCATAGACTCAATGATTTTAGGGCTGGACCTATAATACCACAACATTTGCTCTTGTAGTAGCAATGTACGTTCCTCAACAGACTGAACAAGCCTGGAACAAATTTTTACTGGGAAAATAAGAATGGTTATCTTCCCCAGTCTTTGCATGGGCCAGAGGGTAATAACGGGGTAAGCGTGCAGTGAAACACCCTTCTGTATCCTCCAAAATGGAAACCAGCAGCTGTGTCTCCTCTTTACAACAGCCCACCTGGATTTTTCTTCCATTGGCATCTACAGCATCCTGCAGACAGGCAGTGGGAGTTGTGTGGAAAAAGTACTTCATTGCCTTCATTTTCAGCTTGATGTTTAAGAATTTTATTTGCTATTCCCTTGTTGCTGTGTTCTCAGAAACAGTGAATAATATTCCCAAGCCATTTCCTACATGACATTCGCTATATCACATCTAGAATATCTGCCTTCTGTCATATCTTTTCAGGCAAAGGATCTTAATCCAATTAGTTTCTCCTTACAGGGAAGCTTCCCATCACCCTTGATGTCATTCTTTATTGCGTTTCGTTTCCTCTGAAACCTGAAAGGGAGCAACTGCAAACTTGCACGTATTGTTTAAGTTGCAGGTGCAACGTGAATTTGAATAGTAGCTTAACTGTGTTTCCTGCTTACTTCCTTACTCCTTTCCTAGTACTTCCTACCACACTATTTTTTGACCACAATTGAGTACTAAGATGATGTTTCCAGAGTACTAGCTGAAATCACTCCCAGATTCTATCCTGTAGTGGTGAGAGCTAATTTAGAGATATTTGGTGTGTGTGTGGATATTTAGTGTTGCTTTTCCCTAAAATCTCAACTGGCTTTCATCAACACTGAATTTCCTCTGTTATTTTATTGCCCAGATAGTGTAAGATTCTTCTTGCACAGCTAGATTGGCATTCGATTATGCTGAATAATTTTCTTTCATCAGAAAGTTTTACCACCTCACTTTTCACCTTTTTTCCAGGACACTGACAGACATAGCACAGATCCGCTCATGGATCCCTGTGGGGTGTCACTGATACCTTCCTTCTGCTGTGAATTTGTTCTAGCCCTTTGTTTCCTATCCATCAACCAATTACTAAACCACGAAAGGACCTTCTCTTTCATCTGATAAGTTTTGGTTTCTAAAAGAGCATTTAGTGAGGAACATTGGTTAAAAGCTTTTTGAAAGCCTAAATATAGACATAAAATTTAATATATAAATATGTATCAACTGAGTTTTAGTTATGTACACCATCAAACTAATAGATTTGCACCACAAGACTTCTTTCACAACAGCTGTATTATGTGTTCCTCTCTCTGTCTAACAATACACCTATAAGTTTTTTTAATTTATTTACTTTTCCCTCCCAAACACTAATTTGCTTGTTATGGAGGATCAGGTTTACTGGTGTATACTACCTTATATACCACCTCAAAACTTTTATCTTTTTTCAAGTCGTCTCACTGTTTCCTATTTTGCATCGAGACCATCTAAGGCACTGTGTTATACAGCACGCTCAATAAATAGGTCATCAGCTTCACCTTTCAGCTCTGCTGGTACTCCATGGCAAACACCACATGATCTTGGTGATCCTGTTTTATTTACACTTGCGTAAAGTTCATAGGGTTTATGTATTGTTTTATTTTCAATGAAGAGTCACAGAATCACTAAGATCTTCTTTTAGAAATTCCTTTTTTAAAAAGCTGACACTTTTTTTTTTTTTTAACCCACAAATTTAAAGACATTTGAAAAACTGGGGACCACATCTTAACTTTTTGCATTCCTACATACTTTGCTTATCTTCCCCTTACAGAAGGTCACAAACAAGATGCAGACACTGCTACAAGGTGTGGGAGGTCCATGCAACCCCATTTACCACATACCAGGTGATGCGGACCTCAGCAATGTCAACAATCCTACCTCTCCTTCAAGAAGACAATCCCATGAAAGTGATCAGTAGAACAAAGTGTGCTCAATCCATCAGTCAGCAAATAGACACCTTGAGCAGAACTGCAGAGATCATGGATGAGAGACAAAAAAAAGTGGCAAAACATCCAGCGGAGGGAATTTTAAAGATTATCTGCAAAGAAATGGCGGCACCGTGCTGAGTGACAAAATACCAGAATTTTTATTAGGAAGAGCTGGATGTCTAGCTGGAGTAGATTTAAGAATTTTTTTACCTTTGAAAGGAAGCCTGTGGCAAAGAAGTGGTGACAAACAGGATACTGGTAGCCAGAGATCACCAAATCACAGAACCACAGAATAACATGAGCTGGAATGGCTCTCTGGAAGCCATCTGATCCAGCCCTTGCCAAAAGCAGAGCCACCTCCAGAGCTAGAACAGGTTGCTCATGGCTGCATCCAGGTGCATTTGAATCGCTCCAAGGATGGAGTTTCCACAGCCTCTAGGCTCCTGTTCCAGAGTTGGGCCACCTGACTGATGTTCTTTCCCCCTCCTAATACCAAACAGCATTTCTCTTCTTGCCTAAAGCCTCCAGTGAGGCAGCAGAGGTTGGCATGGTGGAGGCAGAGGACATGCCTGAGCAAAGAGGCATTGTTAAACATCTTCATGCTGTGCTCCTCCCTTCTCATCGCCCAGGAATTTTGGCTTAAACATCTACAGAGGTTTGTCTTAAATTCCTGGCTATTAAAGATGACATAATCCAAACAGAAGCAATCTGGATAACACTCAGCTGGTTAGTACACAAGCTGCTGAGACCTTCAGGCAAAATTCATGTTCCTGAAATTTGATTCTGTTATGTAAAATAATAATAATCCAAAATAATACAGGAATTATTAATATATAAATATAATACAGGCTGACCTGCTTGTGTCAGTCCCTCCACTTACAGCCAGTCCTAAATTCTACCCCCTGGGCTGGAGTCCACAGCCATTCACAGCCGGAAGTCAGTGCTATCACAGATAAGGTTTTTCTGACCTAATTCAGTTCCAAAGGTAAGGATTACATATTTCTGAACCAACATGTTATTTAAGCATTATTATTTACTGCTAGGAAGCTATTATATTTTGGTTTTCAGGATTTTAGTGATTAGCGAAGGAATCTGTCTTTCAATGTCTTATAGGATTTAAAAAAAAAGAAAAAAAGTACAGATTTAACATTTAGTGAATTTACTAAACATTTAAAGAATCATCACACCAAAGTTTGTTTTCAGATATGTAGCAATAAAGGAAAAGTAAAATAAAAAGACCATGAAACACCTAAGGCAGTCGATATAGAGGAGAATTAAATTCAATGTGAAAACATATTGTTTGGAGTCAGTTCCTACATAACACAGACTGCACAGACTGAATAGTCTGATTGCAAGGCTTCATTCTAAATACTATGTTGTTGCTTAAGAGAAAAAAAGACTAAAGTATTTGATAAAACTATGCAGCCTCTGATACATTCTAGAAAAAATATTCAAGTATATTAGAGAAGAGATTCAAGTCATGCTGAAAAAAATAAGTTTGTGCTGTTTAGAAAGAAGCTTTCCCATTGAGAGTGTTTCAGCTCTGGAAATCAGGGTTTGGGACCGATCAAAGATCCCAAGGAATACACCCAAAGTCTTGATCAGAAGAGGTGACCATTATACTTACTAGTTTTTGTAAGGATCAGCTCAAAAAACAGCAGACATTTTTCACTCAATTACAACTAGATGTGAGCTAGAAAAACAGTCTTGGGTAAATCACATTGCAGCTCAAGTCAACCACCAGCTACCTGTGTTCATTTTTTTTTTCTGCCTAGCTTTGAACATGTTGTTCAATATCCAAATGCACAAAAATGTCCTCTCTACTAATGCATGAGTTATGCTTTATTCCCAAGCATCTATGCAAAACATTTTAAAATAACAGATTTAATGAACTGTAACTCCTATCTAACATCAAGAGACATACACAGCAGTTGTTACAGGAGAGAGCTTCTAAAACAAGGCAAAAATATAAATTACAAAGCAAGAACAACAGAAAATAATCTCAGTAGTACAGCAGCCAAAGACAGATAAACAAGAACAGCCATCACAATGTGATATACAAGATGTTCATTACTCATGACTCTGAACAATAACAGATAACTTTGCATATTTATTAATTCTTGTACTACAACTCTGGCAATAAAGTGTGGTCTTTGTCATGAAATGTTAGATATAAAGAAGTGAGTAGAATAAATTAGTTTAGGCTCTGTACATGACTAAAAACTGCATAGCACCAATAAATAAATTAGTGCTTAAAGGACATTAATATATTTTCATGCACAATTCTCAGTTGTGTTCATGTCACATTAATTCTTCATTTGGAGAGGTGAGTAGCTGCAGCTCTGAGGGAAGAGAATAAACTGAAATGTCACATACACTATGGTGTGCATTGTTGGGCAGAAAGGGTTTAAATGAATGTTTATTTACTTCTCCTATCCCCTGTAACCAAATTGCAGCCCAAAGTATTTCCAGGATATGGAGATTGGGATGACGTACCAGTGTGGGTATCTGAAATCTAATCATAGCCTTTTAATGTTTCCCTCTGGACCCATCTCCTAGTGACAAGTCATTGATAATTCTTCACTGCAACATTTAAGCATAGGGACAGATTGGATACAACAGACCTTTTAGGTATCAGCATTAGGGACTGCTGCATGTAATCACCAAAAAGCACAGCTGCTTAACACAACCCTTGGATCATTATTGTTCCCCTCTCTCCATACTCACATGACTCTCTGAGGAAATTTGTAGCTCTTCCTCTTCTCCAAAGGCCCCTTCCATCCTCCTCTCAATACCTTTGGTCAACAGATGTTACTTTGCCTTTTCAGTTTTCATTTACTCCACCACTTCATCTGAGGCCAGACCAGTAGATTACACGTTCCAAGTTTCCTCTGATACAGGACTTTTCCACTGTTCCTTTGACAATCTTTACCTAAAAATCATAGAATCACAGAATAGTTTGAGTTGGAAGTAGCCTTCAAAGGTCATGTAGTCCACCCCCCTGCAATGAGCAGGGACACCTTTAACCAGATCAGGTTGCTCAGAGCCCCGTCCAGCCTGGCTTGAATATTTCCAGGGATGGGGCATTTACCACCTCTCTGGGCAACCTGTTGCAGTGTTTCACCACCCTCACTGTAAAAAATTTCTTCCTCATGTCTATCCTCAATCTCCCTTCTTCTAGATTAAAACCATTATCCTTTGTTCTATTGCAACAGGCCCTGCTAAAATGTCTGTTGCCATCTTTCTTATACTCCCCTTTTAAGTACGGGAAGGTCACAGTAAAGTGTCCTCAGAGCCTTCTCTTCTCCAGGCTGAACAACCCCAACTCTCTCAGCCTATCCTCATAGGAGAGGTGTTCCAGCCCTATGATAATTTTTATGGCCCTCCTCTAGACCCTCTCCAGCAGATCCAGGTCTTTCCTGTGCTGAGGACTCCAGATCTGGACACAGCACTGTGGGTGGGTTCTCACCAGAGGGGAATAGAGGTGCAGAATCACCTCCCTCAACCTACTGGAACACTGATGACAACTAGACCTATCTGATGTGACACCAAAATGGCTGATTGGTTGCCACCTATGAGCTGATGGGGCTCTGTTGTCCATCTGTCCCACTTCAGCTTTCATCCAGAATTATATACCTCTCTATATCCTCTGGTCCAGATCTAGGGAAATTAATCTAAAAACTTTTCCTTTCAACCTTTGGAGGTGAAACATGTTTAACCAGGAAGGCTAGCCTTGACGCACCTCAACGTATAGTGGTATGAATGGTTGAAACTGGATGATTGAGCAAACCTACTGAGTAAGCTATATCTGATTAATGGAAGGTGTCCCTTTTACCTCTTATCCCTTCTCTTAAGCTACCAACTTGTAGATAAAGATCTGAAAGTGGGAACTTATTTCATAAGGTGTTATGATTTATGATTCTTTACATTTTTGCTGAAGAAGGACCATGTCAGGTACTTGACTTAAAACAAACAAACTAATGCCCAAACCAACCAACCAAACAAAAAAAAAAAAATCCAAAACACAGACCAAAAGGGAAAAGCAAACAAACAAACAAACCACAAACCAAACACAAAACCAACCTCAATTAAAAAAAAAAACAAAAAAACCACACAACAAAAAAACAACAAAACCACACACAACAAACAACACACACAGACACAAAAAACAAACCCACCACAAACAAGCACCAAACCAAACAAATCAAATCAACAACAACAACAAAGCAACACAAACAAATAAATCCAAAACCCCACTATGTCTGTGTGGATGGTATCATACTGCCTTTTCAGGAAGCTGCTTGTCAGACAACCAGCCTTGTCAAAGATTTTTCTATTCTAGCTTCATATGAACACATTAGTAGGTCTCAATTCTTGTGCTAATTGTACAGCCCATGCATTCTCAGCATATTAACTGTTTTCAGGCCAAGAGTGGAACTTTATAACCCTTCCTTTTGGTCAGAGGTTGGAAAGTCTGTAATTAGCCAGCCAAATGATAAAAATTATAGTAGGGGAAAGCCAACGGTCAAAGCAGAAAGATCACGTTAAATAAACCACAGTAGTTTAATATGCCCACATTAAAGAGGGGCACTTTACTGCTAAAATTATATTGACATGTCCAGTCAAGGTGCCCTTTGCCACCCCTGACCCCCATCCCTTGACATGTGAAGAAATCTAGTCCAGTGTTTGGAGTAAATTCCCGTCGGGACCTTGTTCTGTCCAGATGAACACACACTCATTCCAGTACAGACAAGAATGGTGATACAGCAGCAGAAATGAGAGACTGAGACTTGAGTTTATAGATCAAAGCAGGTACAGGGAGGAAATCTGAAGAGAACTTTGGGCTGAAAGATGGGAGAGCAGCTGAATCTGATTCTGACACAGATAACCTCCGGGGTCTTGGACAAGCCACTGAAGCACTCTTTTTCCACTTCTGTTCTCTCATTTCATTCCTCAGTCACACAGGGCTTCACAAGAGCCCCTGTGCAGTGGAGGCACCTGTTAAGTGGACATGAAACGTCACAGTTTTATCACAAATAGACCAAAGTGCAGCCTGCAGGGAGCTCTGCCCTCCCTTCCCTGTGAGATGGGGTCCAGCCACACTGGCCTCCACAAGTTTTTAATTCTGAAAGTTTCAGAAAAGATGTTTACTGTTATGCTACAAGAGAAGGAGAGAAAAACCTTTGCAATTGTGGAGACGCGTATTTTTTCCCAATTCCTTTTCCACAAAGGAAAAAGGACTCTGTTCCACACACAAATTATTTTTAACTCTATGACCAGGGTTGTTTGTGGATACTGTGTGTCACCACTCACGTATTGTAAAGCACTATTTTTTTTAATTTTTTTTTTTTTTTTTAATCCATCTATTTAGAGCCATATTCTGTCTTCACAAAAAGCACTTCATAGACAGCAGCCTGTCTTTGGATGAGCAGCAGTTCAGTAAAGCCTGTAATGGGACTGAAGAGCCTCACTGGTGGCTGAGAAAGCTCAACAAAAACATACAGCACCAGGAACTTCGCTTTTGGCAGTTGATTTATCCAAGACCCCCAGCAACCCTGGAACACTATTTTCCTGTGATTGAAGCTCAGCCTAAATACTCTGCAACAGAGATACAGTGTATAAACAGAGAAGATCAAGAGAAAAAGGCTGTTGCTGCTACTACTCTGAACCTGGGAAAAACAGACACCATAAGCAATGCTTTGTCTTTTCTTTTTTTTTTTTTTAATTTGTTTCTTTTTCCTAAGTCTGTTACCACTTTCCAAACTTTTGTGTTCCTAACACAGAAAAACCCCTTCATCTTGTTTCTGACTACGGTCAGCTGAAGAACTCCTAAGCACAGCTGGCTGTGGGTGGCCGCAGGAGGCTGAATTGGCAGAAAATTTCTGGTTGAACACAATTATCAGCAAAGACAGCTTTCTGGGACTACTGATGCTTGTATTTCTCACATTTTCAGGACAAATTTCCTTTCCCTCTTTCTAATGAACACTGTAATTCAGCTATAGTTAAATGAGCTATAGATTATATTTGCCTCTTACCTATGCGACTGCAAAGGGCTTGAGTCAGTTAACAGTCACATGAATAATATCAAGGCTAATAAAGCCTGAATAAATTCTTATTCTAACTATAGCCTTTTCCAAATAGCATCCATTCAAGAAGCAGAATTTTCTCCAAATGATATTCTTCATGTCATAGCTCTAACCTTGAATCCCCCCCACACTGGTGGATCTTTCAACTACTATATTGAAGTTTCTAAGATTTATAATTATTATATGTTGTCATTGAAACCTGCGTGGGGCATCTGACAGCAATATATTGAGTTTCATAGGTGGTGAATAAGGTAGATATTTCTGTTGCCCAGTTTGCATCTAAGGAAAAAAGGAGTGCAAGTGTCATGGGTGATTTCAAAGTTATTTAAAGACAAATAATGTGAGAACACAACTCTCCCAAGCTACTTGTATAGGTAATCAATGCATGAAGACATATCTATTTTCCAAGCGTAGTAGTATTTACAAGTACATACACAGTGTCCAGGACTATGTGTGTTCTTGTATAGTTAGTTACATACTAGAGCTTACTGTACCTGTATGTTTTTCAGTTGCTGTGAAATACTGTACCTGCGGAAATAGAATATGGAATAAAATGTTTGATCTTTTATATAGTTTAAATTAATTAACTTCCTGCTGGAATGGCTTACTTGGTCCTTACTAAATGTCATAAAAGGTAAAGAGAAGGGCACATCCCTGAATATATATATATATGAGATAATGCCACATGTGAAGAACTACTTAGATGTTTCCTTTTTAAAACAAATGTTCATAAAGTCTTGTGTCCGTATGTTATGTTCATAATTAGAAAAAAAAATCTCTATTCAGATTAGCCCTTTATAATACTGAAAATGTACATAGGATCCTATTGATGCTTTTTACAATACCCGTGCACAGCCTTCATGCAGCAATATGAATCTCCTGCAACGTAATGTGGAAAGACTTTTCACGATAAAAAATGAGAAAACATGGAAGATTATATATAATTTCTTCTTGTGAAAGGAATGCAACTCAAGTGAAACTGCTGACCGATATTTCCAAAATAAACTGTCAGAGAGAACATCTTGTAAAAATGGATTAAAAAAAATAACATTCCTTGATTTTTTTTTCCTGTGATAAGAGGAAGAACTTAACAAAATAAAACCTTTTAAACTGGACTATGCCTTTCTTCCTGTCCTTCCCACAAAGGAATTCAACCAAAAAAAAATCAAAAACAAACAAAAAAAACCACAACAAAACAAACAACAACAAAAAACCCCACAAAACCCACAAAAAAAAAACTCCACCACCCTCTCCCTGCCAAAAACACCCCCACAAAACAACAACAAGAACAAAACCTAAAACCACCACAAAAATACCCCACACAACAAAAATCAACCACAAATCCCAAAAAGCACTACCAACAACCTCTCTTCCCCATCAGGACCAAGAACATTTTAGAGAACTTGTCCAAGTTGGACTTTTAGGACATGTGGGGCCACTGAACTACATGTATTTGCAACAAGACTATCTTTACAGCCATGACTGACTTGGTCAAAAAGATATTCTTTAAATACTCTTCTATGCTAAAAGAAAAACTGCCCCCCCCCCCAATTTGTATTTCATTAGCATAAGGTGAGAGTGTTTCCATGGAAACACCAGTGATATATAATTTCTAAATAATGATTTCTCCACAAAGAATCCAAAAAAATCACTTTCAGATTACAATGCAAAAATCTCCAAACACAGTTCACTTATTAATATTACAGAGAAATATGTAAAGACTATGAACCTTAAATTGTAGCTGTAAATTGTTAAAGATAAATTGAGTAGGCTATTATTTCAATCCTAGAAAAAGAAAATGTGGCAAAATACTAGAAACCAAAGTCAAAGTTACAATAACTGTAATTTCACTGTATTCAGTGATGAACTTCATAAGTCAGTGCAAAGTATGATGGGTCAGTATACCATCTCTATATATTCAGATCACTTTAAATAATTCCCTTTCCTTTCTATTTTGACTATAAAATGTTTTATACCTATATCTCATTTATGTAGTGTCAATATTAAGATGAAAAGATGCACTAAATAAAAGTTTTCTGCTTGTTCATCATCTCCACTAAAGTGTTAGTAAAGGTAGAATGATTATTAAGAATGAAGCTTCCCAGCTGGGCTTTAAAATGAATGAGAAAAACATTACCTACAGTAGGGACAATTTATAAAACACAAGGATTTCTCTGAATCTCACTCTCAAAGGAACCAGAAAGGCAAGATGTGCAGAAAAAAAACAAGGTGCTCAGGAAGATGATATATTCCCAGGCTAAGCAGTAAAGAAATCTCAAAGAACTTTAGTGGCAGAGAGGAAGGGGATTTGAAGATGGACAGGAGGAAGGGATTTTGTATTTCTTTCATGTGTCACATCTTTCTTGTGTTATTTAGGTACAAAACATAACAGAGTTAGAAATCCTTTCGTGGTGTCTTGACGTTGTTTCTTCATATATGTCATTTTCCTCAGGGAGAAAATTATTTCTATGATTTAGATCTTTGATGTTGCACTTGGTGAGAGAGAAAAAAAAAATCAAAACACACTATATTCTTCTTTATATATATAGTTAAGTGAAACAAAAGGAACATCAGACCATACATATGAGGCGAGTGAACTCAAATGCTAGGGCCAGTGAGTGGGAGGTGGAGCTGTGAGTGTATTCCAGAAATACTGAAGAGGGGAAGGAGAAAGAAGATAAAAGGCACAAACTGAATGAAATGTCAAGCAGATCCCAAAAACAAGAACTCACTGCCTCTGACCAGACACCTACATAACACTTTTGAGATTAATTGCTCTTATCTTTCTCAAAAAAAGTCTGTTTCAAACACCATGTATTAAGGGATAGATTTTTAATATGATTCCTGTAAATTAACACAAATATACTTTAAGAAAAATACGTAAAACTGTGATCAACTCTTCTAGGTAGAAACAAACTCCCAAACCACAAAATTTTGGCTGAAAACACAGGCTAAGGTACAGTGTACTGTGCAGATACTTTCCCAATGAGGGAGAAAGGGCACCTACAAGATGAGGATGACCTGGTGGTTTATGAAAGTTATCTAAAGATACTTTGAAGTGGTACATGATTATCTATTAAAAAAGTATGCACAAGAGACTAGAAACTAAGGCCACTGGGTCCCACAACCCTGAGGGGTTTGAGCAGTTTTTGTCACAAGGAATTACTGTTTGCAGAACCTTGTTTTGAGCATGAATAAAATTAAGGATGATACTTACATATTTCAAAAAGCTTCCTTGCTTGAAGAAGCTCAGCAGCTGTGCCTGTTAGAAAGGAACATGAAGTGGTTCCAACACGTCTCCTGGGACTGAAAAACCCACCAAACATTCCTGGTCCCTGTCAGGTTCTCAATATGTGCAATATTACTGAGTATCCCAAACTCACACACTGACCTGTCCCAGTGAAAAGAGGGCAACTGGCTGAAATATCCAAGAAAATTTTTCCCTGGAGATTGCAGGTGCAGTATTTGGGTTCAAGGCCTTTCTCTCATGTTCTGTCCTTGGGGAGGGGCGGGGGGGGGGGAGTATGAAAAATGGAGAACATGTGTAGAAAGGTTTGTTTTCTTGAACATTGGAAATGTCTTTATCTCCAGTCCAATGACTCTTTCATAAACTACATTCAACATGAGCTGCCTTGGTTTAATGGTTTGGCTTGTACTTCGTCCTGTATGCCTAGTAAAAACTGTGAAAATTGAACTAAGTTAGACCTATATGTGCCCAGCAAGTCAAATTTAAGAACAAAACCATTAAAAGTGTATAATGAAATCCACTACAATTTATTCTGTGAAACAACAACCTGTCAGCTAATAGTTCACAAATTATTAAAAAAGTATGTGATCCTGAAACATGAGAGTTACAATCTATCATATAATTCATTAAAAAAAAACAAAAAAAACCAAAAAAAACCCAAAACAACAATAAGAAAGCCCCACAAACAAACAAACCTGAAGGTTTAAAATTCTTACAGCTAAAACCAAATAACAGCTTTTATCGAAATCTGTTTAAAGTCAGAAGGTGACAGGTCCGTAAGTTATAGCATGTGTTCTCTCACAATATCTTCCACAGTGTCTCTTGTTTAAATCCACATAAATCTCCAGTTTTGTGAGAAATTAGTTGAGTACCCAGATCAGACTCCATAATAATGAACAAATTCTCTAGTGGTGGGTGCATGCATCACTCCTTGCTAACAACTGGCTTTCACTGTGTCGTGCTGTCAGAACTCTCATCCTGATTAAAGATAACTTTGGCTTCTCAACCGAGGTAGCAGGGGCACTTCCATTCTTATCAGGAGGAGCGATTTCTTTCATCCCTGTCATTCTTTAGTTCTTAGTGGATGTAACCAACCGCACAGTGACAAACTTGGGGATCCATTGCATCAGCTAGCTGTTAGAACACCTCAGATGTGTCTTTGTAATAAAGTTTCTAACCTAGATCATTGTGTCCTACATTAGCACTTGCATAGCAGTGGAACAAACATTTTTCACTAATTTTATTTCTAGGACAGCAAAGCTGTCATTCCAGATTACTTAACTGTAATTATCATTTTAATTGTAGCAACAGTGTGTTTTGCAGGCAACAGATTTTACCACCATCTCTGAATGTGTAAATTTTAATTATATACTGAAGATTATTAAATCGACATTACACACACAATATAATGAGTAAGCGCAGAATACTGATAACCTGTCCTTCAAGGCCTGATTGAATTGTTTCCACAAATTTTGAAACTTTTTATGAGCCATTATATTTGTTTATTTTGTTGGATTTGATTTTCTTTTGAGTTTGGCAAAGCAGTTGTCAGGCACAGTAAGTTATGATTAAGTATATGCAGCTGGAATGTTTCCTGCATTTTTCCACCTGCATGTTGAGTAACAAGACCAAAGAGATTTGAAAAAAAAATACAAAAATCACACAGAAAGACAAAGGAGGACAGTGGATTGGACAGCAGGCTGCAAGAGAGGGTGTGACACTAAAGACTTGTCTTCTTAAGGGGGGGTGCAGAACTGTGTGGATATTCAGTTTCATACTGATGGCATAAATACAAGTATTTTTTTGTTTATGTCACCCTGTATTCATACCTCCCATATTTCTTGTAAACAGGAAGTCTTCCAAAGATGGTTACTGAAAATGCATACTATTATCCTGAGGCACCATAACATCCATATTAATCTCTCAAGAGAGCTCTTGGGAGGGTTGTTCTATGATTATATAAAATGGTTTTGAATATCTTCACAAGATAATAAACAGTATCAGCTTTTTCTACCACTTTCATTACTAAGTCTGCAAAAATTAGTGCATCTCCTGTTGACAAGGTTTTGAATAAAACCTGAGTATTTCCTGAATGATAGGTCAGATTGGCAAGAGAATATGTATAGTCAGATAATTACGTTGTCACACATTTCTTACCAAAGTTGTATAAAATGCATTAGAGTACCACAGTGCTATCTCAAGTATAAAGGCAAACAGAAGGTGAAAAAAATAATAATAAAAATAAATCCCCCCCACAAAAGCCCTGACACAACAGTACATTTTGCCTTATGATCAGCCCTTAGTAACCCACTTCACTGTGTATTTAGTAACCAGATGGAGGAGCCAAGAGTCCATTCTTGTAACTGACACACAAAAAAAACCCCAACATTACTACAGTTATGGGAAGAAAAGAAGATTGATAAGTAATCTGAATGTATTGTACTTTTCTGGGCTTTGATATTCAAGACCATATTAAAATTCTGGCCAGATCCTGAGAGTCTAAGTCACTCTGCAACAAAGCACTGAACAACTCCTGAGAAAACCCTTAAAAGTGGTTATTGAAAATGGTTATTTTGGACAACTATTCCCAAGAAAGCTCTGTTTTACAGAAAGGAAAATTACCAGCTCAATTTGAAAGACTAAATGTATAAATATATAACACTAAAATCAGCACTATGTAAACATTTAACACCTTAAGTCAGACACTCAAAATCTAAAAGTTGGATAAGCTCTGTTGAAGATCACCTCAGAAATCCATTTTTGGCTTTTTAAATACAGGCTTTAAGACATAGATTTACGGAAAAATTACTTCACAATCACCTGTCTCATTCAGTGAATAGGAGGGGCATTAACTATTGAGCTTTGACTTTTAATTTTTTTTGTTGACTTTAATTGTTATACAAAATGTGCTCTAAATGAACTCCGAGGCAACACAATTCAAACTGTGCTTGACAGAGTTATTTTTCTCTTTGCAGGTGTTTAAGCCTTGCTCACTGTTTTTAACTCTCCTGTTTTAGGGGGGCTTCCATGATCACATTACTGCAACTCTCCTGGTGCCCTTGAAGCCACCTTTCCTGACCACACACCATGGGTTATATGGGTGCTCCTTAAAGCACACTCTGACTTGTGAGATTTCACCACCTCAAATGTTATGGGAAGCTCCCAGAGCCTTTAGAACACAGTCAACTTGCATATCCAGCTGGGGGACATCCCCTGAATCTCAAAGACCTGTTGTCAGCCAACATTTATTCTGCAGAGCAGTACCTCCTTTCCACATGCTAGCTCATGACCCCACATCTCACGTACTTTCTTTTAGGTGTACACTCTACTTAAAATACGGAGCCAAAACAACCAGGCAAGTCTGCTGACAGACTACAGGTTGGAGGGAAGTTGGAGTGGGATGGGAAGCCTCCTTGCTTCTCTCTATATGGGAAGACTACACAAGAAAATTCAGTTTCAGAAAGGCCATTCAGAATAGCCACTTCTTTGTGAAGGCTACTTACATCTGGGGTATGCTCATACTAGTGAATTTTGCCATCACCAAACAAAAACTCAAGGAGGTCTCAATCAGGTTAAAGATACAAGTTCTTATTTGAAAGGAAAAGCACTCCTGATGCTCCAGAAAATCCTCAGCACAGCAAGAGATCCTGCTGACTTTTGTGGTCATGTACTATAGAATCTTTTAGCAGAAGAGAAAGAGGCTTCGTAATCTACCAGGCAGAGAAAACACGACAAGAACACAGTAGCATAGAAATACCCATCTACATGTAATGCTGAGTTAGGGACTGACAGTAGCCAGGATTACACTGAAAATAGGTAGGATTGCTTCCTGGTCATAATACGATTCCTTCTGCCAGGGGGGATCTTGTCACTCTGTTAGTGTTGTTACTCCAGCTGGCCTTTCACCTGGCCCTTATCTCACAGCTCAATACATGCAAGCTTTTGACCACCACTTTAGGATTCAGAAAAATCTTCATTTAGCAGCTGGACACCTTTCTCTGAGTGACAGCCAAATTGCCCTTCCTAGGCTGGAAAAGATCTTTACTTGTACTCAGTAACAAGCAGCAAATTCCCTGCCGTGCGCTAGCCAGTAGGGGCTGTCTTTTACATTTTTTTCTTCTCACTAAAAGCCTCTGTACTGACAATGAGAAAGTATTTTACACTTGGCAAAAGATTAAAGTATTTATGCAATTCATCACAAGTGGTTGACCAACAGTAACAACTGATAGCTGCTGTCCTGCTCTACCAGGTAGAGATGAAGACCACGCTTTGCTAATAGAAGATATCTTCCTTCAGGACAGACCATGTAAACCTTGGATTCCCTTCCAAACATTGGTAGTGAGAGCCTAAAAACAGTTGCAAGTTCCACCAAGGTGAACTTCTTTTTCTGGGGAATACCCAAACCCATTGCTGATTTATTTTCTCTGACTCCATTCTTGGGCTTATCTTTTTGCCTCAGCAGCTCTGACATTACCCCAGCAGCTGATTTAGCCTCTCTCTGCCTTTATACCTCAAGCGCTGGAGCACCATAGGATGTAGTTATGCTCGTCTGCACAGTCAGCTCTTCCCATTAAACACCATCTCCACTTGTTTGGGTTCCTCTTACTTGCAAAACTTATAGCCCAAATGAGTAACATCAAACAAATCATAAGGAACTAAAAACTACATCTTACCATTAAAAGTGGCCAATAATTGTGAGAGACACCACACAAAGCTATTTATCTCCCTGTGAGTGAGAACATCAGGAAGAGAGGAGGTTTCTAAGAAACTACCTAAGATAACTTTTACCGGGTGAATTGCTAGGGCTCCATTACAGCTGTTGACTAAATCCTGACACCTGGGGCTGATTGACCATGACCCCTCCCACAACCCACCATTAAAAAAAAACAAAAACAAAAACAAAAAAAAAAAAAAACAAACAAAAAAAAAACAAAAAAAAAAAAACAAACTTTCAGAAAGCATGATTGTGTGATTTTGCTGCAATTGAAATAATCCATGTGAAAGAACTTCTCTTTCAAATTGTCAATCTATTTTTTAATTATGATTCTGCAGTTCTTGAGGAGTATCATCTGTTTTTTCCACTTGCAATAAATCCGCTTCTACTATTGACTATCTGAAATACATACGTATGTACATAAAAATACATACATATATACATACACTTTACTCTCTTTTTCTCTCCACACTAAGTACAGAACTAGTAAGAAGTCAGGGAATTAAAAAAAATAAAATTAAAAAAAAAAAAAGAAAAGAAAAGAAAAAAGAAAGAAGAAGATAAATTGAAGTAGTGCTAAAATTTGGCTGAAATTGTGCTTAGGTAGTAGGTGAAGCTGAATTCCCCCAAACATATTACTCTAATTGAAATTACACAAAAAATGCATAATATTTGTAAAACAGATTTGGGCACTTTCTGTAAAAGAGCTACACACAAGTAAGGACAAATGGAAAAAAAACCACCCTGCTCTATTTATCCATCTGCCTGTGTTGGCCTCCTCCAGTGCTCAGAGATTTCTCTTTGAAAGAGCAGGTGTAAGGTGGCCCTTCCTGTTCTCTCTCATGCATTCCAGCAGATTTGTTCCCCCAGCGTCGCCAGCTAACGAAGTATACCAGTGCCTTCTTCCTCTCCTCTCCTCTCCTTGCTCACAGATCCCCTGTCAGTCTCAAGACCATCAATTGTCATTATGCCACAGTATTTAGCTAAGCCTAATATATAACTGTATTTAGGTAATAAAGAGGAGAAAAACAAAAATACAGAAAATAATTATGGGTCAGATCCAGAGAACAATATGAGCTTTGGATCAGGACCCTTGCACACCTGTGAAAACCTAGCAGTGATCAGTTCTTCCTGGTGTGGGTAAAGCATTTTGAAATTATTTTGAACAGATGTGTCATTATTTACCTTAATTACCATGGCCAGGTAGAATAACTATTTCCAAATTGCTCTTGAGAGAATATCCTTTGTTTCAGTTAGGCCTATTACTATTATAATTTCCACACCCTGGGAACTTTTTTCTGGTTTTAAAGGTCTTTTTCCACAGATTCAAACTTAAATCAATCACAGATGTTTTTCCATAGTACATTCTTTAAACAGAATGGGCTAATCTGCAATTTCTTACTTTATAATTACTTTCAGTGGGGCTGTAGTAAGTGCTTGTAGTAGTGAAAATCTGCAATTGCTTAAGGAGTATTATGGATATGCATTTACAGTAAGTACAAAACTAATTCCCTTGTGCTGCACATACCCACAAACAAATGCAAAGCCAGTGTAGAGACTTCTAATACAGATGACTGACATTAGCTTTACTATAGCATGATGCTCCTGAAATCACCTGAATTAGGTTAAAGATGGAGTACTTAAACCCAGATTTGGAATACCCTCCAAAATATGTGGAGAATTCAGACTTCATGGTTTGGTTGGGCTTTCTATTAAAACAGAAGTTCTGACCTTACTCTAAACCTTGTTCCTGCATTTTCTTTTCCTCATCTAACACTAGGTTTGTGCATGAGCTTTTTTGTACACCTGGAAAATATTTTGCTTAAATAGAAAAGTTAGCGTAAAGAACAATTTGCTTGACTATATGTTCTGGTTTTGTTAAAAACAAGACCAGTTTTCTTTTAGTGAATTTTTTCTTTCAGCTAAGTTCTTCTAGGTACCTTCTAAGTAACTGCACTTTTCTGAATTTAACTATGTGGTTTTTGGACACTGCGCCCCAGAACTGATAAGATGACCAATTGAACGCTGAAGAAGCTCATGTTTAGATTTATTGCTATGATAGCCAAGAATTCTGATAAAATTTCACATGTTCCATCGTGAGAGGGGCATGTTTGCAAGGAGGGGGTACAGAACAGGTGACTAAAACTGACCAACTGAGTATTCCATCCCAGACACATCATACACCCTATAAAAGAAGGAGATCACGAGGGTCCCACGCTCTTTGATCATGGCTGGCATCTGGACAGCATCCTGCCTGTCCCTGCAAATCCAAGGCCTGAGACCCTGAATCCAGTTCCGGTTTGCTGTGAAGTCCTGACAGGACTTCTGGGTGCCTTACCTGCAGCTGCTAAAGTGATGTTAACTCCATATTGGGCAACACTGCTACCCCCAGAAAATCAAGATTGGTTTTGTATATGTTCTCTATATATTAGTAGCATTAGTAAAGCCTTTAAACCCTTTCCAACTTGCAAAGCCTCTCTTCCTTATCCTTCTCGTCACTTTTTCCTGTCTAAAGAGAGGGTGGAGAGAGGATTAACAGAGAGCATCTGCCACGGTTTATTGTCACCTTGCAGTTAAACCTTGACACTATACAAATAATAATTCCACGGAAGTGTCATTACATGGCCCTAACTGAAATTACTCTCAGCTTATACAACTGTAAATGACAAGGTGATTTTATCATCTGTGAAAACTGCACACAGAGGATGCATAGATAGATGCATCTCAACCTTAAACATGTGATGCTTCCACTAGCAGTTAGGGACCAGATAAACAACACCCACATGAGTTCTTTTAAGTTCTCCTACTATTTTTTTTGGTCTGATGCTTCTGGAAATAATTAGCAAGTCTTCACAAATGATGTTTATAATCTATAAGTGCTGACAAACCCTGAAATATACAGTAAGTTTTTTTTTTAAAAAAGAAAATACATAATGAATGATGATCACCTACAATATGAATTATAGATTCTGTGCAAGTTAGCCTGATTCATGATTATGCAGTGCTTAAGGATCTGCTGCTACATTTACATTTTTACCATGAGCTTTTTTGGTTTGCATCATCTTGAAATATAGATTAAAACTCCACAGCCAGATGATTAATTAAGTCTAAAAAACCCTGTGTGCCTGATCTCCATGTACTGAAAATTAATGCAGTGCAGTTTTTACCCCAGATGAATATCCAACTCTGAATTTCAGTGAGACCCTAAGACTTTAGGACTGAAGGTTTTATTTACAGAATTTATTTTTGCTGGGTGGGAGAACAAATGTAATCACATTTTGA
The DNA here is from genome assembly GCF_037038585.1 of Patagioenas fasciata. Classification (NCBI taxonomy): domain Eukaryota; kingdom Metazoa; phylum Chordata; class Aves; order Columbiformes; family Columbidae; genus Patagioenas; species Patagioenas fasciata. Next base: position 58,820,266 of record NC_092524.1, on the reverse strand, counting down.
TATGAAATCAATATGTTGCACACGTTTTTTAGATGTTATCTTTCATCTGGGAAAAAACAAAAAACCAAACAAAACAGCAAATTGTGGAATGTTTAGTGGAAAACTCAAGAGAGGACAAGAGACTTAGACACAAAAAGTAACCAATCTCTGCCCAAAGTGTGTGGTACTAAAAAGTTCCACATGGGAATTCACAGACATTGGCTGTGCATATCAGTATCTGGGCTGTCTAACTGCAAAAGCTGATAAGAACAGCCATATTGCTTAGTACAGGGATAGTTTTTTTAACTCTTTTGGAGAACTGAATAACGTGTCCAAATAGTGAAGCAGTGATGTGTGTTTTCCAACACCTTGTTTGTGCAGGGAAAATCTGTCTTCCAAGAAATTATTCAAAACATAACTGCTAACCTATTTAAGTTTGAATATATGTGTACTATAATCAGGAACCATGTTTTTCAGCTACACTCCAACCCTGGAATCCCTGTACAATAAAGTAAACAGATAACTATCTCCAGTGAAGTCTTCAGAACAGTAAATCTTTCACAATGTGTCAAAGAAATATAGATGTTCCCTAAATATAGAAAAGCCCATTTAAGTATAACTTGCAGAAAGTATGTAAAAATACTTCCAACTTCTGCAAGTCTTCCAGTGTTACTTCAAGCATTATGACTGTCCCATTCATGTCAAAGGTTAACAAAATTTCTTCAATAATTTATCAAGGTTAAAATTTTTCTCTAAACAAATACAACTTCAGTGAACTATCTATCTACTCAGTCTGCCTTTCAACATGAAAGATTAAATAAGCTGTAGTGCTTTGTTTACGGTGCATTTTGCAGAATCTTCACATTAGTTTCATTTTTAGGAGAATTGAACATTAATATAGAAATAATGTGATCTGTAATTTTATGTAATGTGCTGTTTTACCCTCAGCCATTGACAAGGAAATAGAACTAAAATTCAAAGCAATTGCAGTGCCCCAGCATTTGAACCAAGACCAATTACAGTATTGGTAATTAATGTTAAAGCATAATAATATGCTTATTTAACACAATCCCTAAAGCATCTTATTTATTATGTATATCATAGAAATTCAATCTAGGATTGCTAGATATAGCTCATTGAGATTTCTCAGTTCAATTAGGAGCTTTCTGGTTTGAGATATTAAAAATAATATTAATTATGTGGTAACAGCTACTCTAACATACGTCCATCATCTCACTAAGAAAAGACAAGTCAGATTTTATCATCATATATGAAAACTGTTCAAAAGTTGTGATTTGCTATTTCAACATTTTTAGATCTTGCAACATTCAAGGCCAGAGTGGACGTGTCTCTGAGCAACCTGATCTGGCTGAAGACGTCCCTGTTCATTGCAGGAGGGTTGGACTAGATGACCTTTGGATGTCCCTTGCACCCTAAATTCATCTATAATTCTACAGTTCTATGCCATTTTCATTGAGAGTGTCAAAAGTGGGCACTAGTTGTATGTGTTTGTTTATGGATATTTAAGACATATATTTATAGGAAAGCTGGCTAGTCTTCACTGCTTCTGGATTCAATGGAGACTGTGTGTTCAGCATATCAATGGGCTTATTGTCTGGAAATCCAGGTTGCAGTCATACACAAATAAATGGCTATTTTTGATTTCACAGTCAATAAACATAAATAATTAAGGCTTGTGATGTACTCAGGTACTACCACGTGCATGATTTGAAAAAGAAAGAATAAAAAAAAATCCACGAGAAAGCAACTGTGCTGCCAAAGACTTTAAACACCATGCGGTAACTGATTACAGGGCAAGTATCGTCCCTCCACCCAGCTGTTCTGCCCGTCCTGGGGCAGGGATAAGTGGATCAGTGGGCAGAGACACCTGGCTCTCAGAAAAAATCTGTTCCTCTACTGAATAGCACAGAAATAAATAAAATATTGAGCAGTTGCTCCTAAACTGAGCATTGTCTGCTCTGCTCACTGAATACAGACTATGCCACTGTCTATGGAGTTTCGTGTAGGCAGAGAAGGTGCCAAACTGAAGATGCTCAGGGAGCTTTACAGAATCACAGTCACAGAATGGTTGAGGGTTGGAAGTGATGTTTGGAGATCATCTATTCCAACTCACCTGCTAAAATAGGTTCACCTAGAGCACATTGCACAGGAATGTGTCCAGGGGGGTCTTGAATGTCTCCAGAGAAGGATACTTCACAACCTCTCTGGGCAGCCTGTTCCAGTGCTCTGTCACCCTCAAAGTAAAGGAGTTTTTCCTCATATTCAGATCGAACCTCCTATGCTTCAGTCTGTGCCCGTTGTCCCTCATCCTATCGTTGGGCACCACTGAGAGGAGTCTGGTACATCCTCTTGATATCTGCCCTTCATAGCGGAATTCCTAACAAGAGTATATGCACCTTTTCCATCTTCAGTAAACTCATTCCAAGTTCATCTTTTCAATGTCACTCCCTGGCTTTTAAAAAACAGAGCCCCAGATGCTACCTTCTGTACTCACACCAGCGTGATTCGGCAGAAGGATTTGAACCTTTGGCTCCTCTAAGGAAATTGCAGTCATTTTGGCTAATGGAATAATGGATAGCAATCTAAGCTTGTCATTCTCAGTCTGAATCAGCACTAGAGAGGAATGGACACTTTACTAGCTTTTTCACAGATATTTGTGACAGCAAAGAAGTGATGGTTCCCAGTTCATTTCCATGTGTTTGATTGAAGCATGCTCTCTTAAAAGCCTCAATTGTCCCTGCCAGTTTCCTCTTCTCCCTTCTCATCTCCAAACTGTCTGTTTTGCAGGCTTGTGTCTTAGCTGTTGTTCCTCATTTCACGCTCCTCTCCTCTCAGTCCCGACCTTTGCTCCATAAACTCCAGTTCAAATAATTTACAGATTACATCTGGACTGCAGTTTTTCAAAGTCTTATGAGCAAACCCAATTTGACTGGAATTTCAGAGAAGCAAGGATAAAACAACCACCATACCAAGTTTCAGATAGCTTGCAGATAAGAACTTTTTTTTTCTTCATAGGGGCCAAACATGATTTTTCTTAGCCTTACAATTAGTTTTAGCTGAAGTATTTCCAAGCCATTCAAACTATCCAGAATCATTGAAATATTATGTAGAATTATCAGTCCAAACAGCTGAATGCCAGCAAAGCTTCTTACTAAAGAGAATAACTTCTTACTAAGTTCTTACTAAAGAGAATAATTAGCACAGCTTCTTGAAATTTGCCACCCATTTCTGCCTTAACACCAAATGCAAAAAAGCATCAAGACAAAATAAATACATAAGTGAATGTATTTACCCATGCAGAAAGTTCTGAAGCTGTTTTTAAAGTATTTTGTAAAATTTGCTTGGACCAAATTTATTTCCTTCCATCCATGGAGGGCCAAGTCCTACATCTATATATATATCTATAGATATATCTATAGATATATATATATATAGATATATATATGTGGTGGGTTTTTTTTGACAGTTTATAGGAAAAAAAAAATATGACATGGATCAGGACAATGGCACTTGTGCCATTTTTATCAAATGTCAGTAATCATAAGGTGTGATGCACTCAGTAAGTTATTAAAATATATTCTAAGTTACTTTTTTAAGCACATAGCTATCAATTAGAAGATCCAGAAAGATGTGCGCCATGCCTCCTTCCTAAACCTACCTATATCTCTGTTTGATTATGATTAAACCTATCTCATTTCTCTCATTTATTTATTTATTTATTTTTAATGTTCTCTTTTTATCACACAACTGCTTTCTAGATTGTGAATTTTCTTGGACATAAACCATATCTTATTGCTTTGGGTGGTCCCTATGCAACTTTCAGGTGAATGTGTTCATGTACTTCTGCAAATCTGTATTTCAGTAATAAAGGTTATAATTAGCCAAAGAATAACAGAAAGACAGATTGCAGATCCCTTAGTCACAGTGCTGAGCTATTACTCATGTGAACCACTCCGCAAAATCAGTCACCAACTGCATGACTTGTATGAAAAACTGAGCAGTTAGGACTCCAGTCTGGTTCATTATCATTATGTAATGTTACACATTGGTGTAAATTGTTCTAATTCAGAGGTCTCTTCAGTGCAAATGTCTCTTTGAATACACTCCGCTGCAGTAATAGAGTAACTTCCAAATGGCAACACCCCAGCAGAAGACAGCGCATCAGCTACTGTGAGGGGATGTATACAGTATCTAATTAATTCTAATATTTTTCTAAGTTTATTCATCTAGGTCATCAACATCCAAATATTTAAGCTTAATCTTCAGCCCTTCCTGGGGATCTGCAAACATGTTACAAGTATTAACATGACTGTTCCAGTGACACATGGTGTATCTTCAAGTTATACTGATATCCTTTTCCAAGCCATGTTCCCACATTCCTGAGAGAGAAGCTGGCATGCTGGATGGAAACGTGTAGCCTGGTTTAGGACATGAATTTAACAGCAATAGCTTAGATTATCCATATAAATATTTTCACTTAGTTGTATAGACACATATGAACACTTTCTCTCTCTTATCCTCTTTGAGCATCTGCTGATTCTGGTATTTCTGTGTCTGTGGTAACACCCTTGTCCTTTTCCGGGAGGTCTGTGGCCAGGTTACTGATTATGTATCATCTTCATAGCCCTCTTTGCTGTGTTTTCTCCTGGTCGCACTCTTCCTCAAATATTGCTGATGGATCAATATTTTTAGAAGTATGAAAATGGCAAGAATATATTTAAGAAGCAATTTATTTTCAAACAGGAAATAGAGCTAATAAATCCAACAGCATGAATTAATCAATTGGCATTAAAAAGGTTGCTTTTCATGTTAGAAACTGATCATCAGTCATTTCATTTTATATATTATTTTTCATTGTTGTTTGGTTGAAAATAAATGTTTTGTCTACCACAGGCCTTTTTGGAAAGAAGCACTGAGTCAGAGTATGGTGGATTTTTCAAGAGGAGCTTAATTTGCTGGGTGGCTTTTTGGGCAGTGGTTCACCCTTGCCCACACTGCACAGAAAAAGAGCATCTCATCATTTTGGACTTTGAGTTTCTACTACCACTAACAAGTTTGTGAAACTGCTTTATACTTTCATATAATGGTGTCTGCTCTTACCAAAATTACATGGTTGTACTATCAGTACAATGCAAATAAAAATGCATGTCTGAGAGGAATAGTGAAAAATGGACAGAGAGGAGAAATCAATGTGTAAATGGTGAATTTTCTTTTAGTTTTTATATACTGAGTAGGTTTGGGGGGTGGGGGGGCATTCCTGAAATTGATCACGAAAGTGGTTTTTTTTTTCTTGGTTGTGTTCTTTGGGATTTTCTCTGTTCCCCTTTGTTTTTCACTTACATTATACATTACTGAGTACAATCAGCTAAATGACTTTCAAGGTATTTTTTCTAAATTACCCCCCTTTTCCTCATTTTGATTGCTTTGAACTTCATCCAACTTTTTTTTTTTTTTAAATGTGCAGAGAACAGAATCAAATAAAGGTGCCTCTCAATCTACTGAATACCTCAAGTTTTGCTGATGATTTGGAAAGTGGGAGTAGAGAAGAAAAATCTCACTCTCCCAAACACCAACTCTTCATATCAGATCTCTGAGAAAATTTAGGAGCAAAGGAAGAAAATAGAAAATGGAAGGAAAGGTAGCCCAAAGCTGAAAGGGCACAAGCTCGCAAATTTGATTATTCAGTATTTCAAAATGAAAAAAATATTGAAACAGGTCCCTAAGTACACTTGATTCATGCTCACAGAGCTTGCCTCTAACACATCTCACAGATAATTACATTGATTTTACAGTGAGATAATAGTGATTTGACAGGGGTCCAACATGAAAAAAGGACAGTACCTGTTATTCCTATAACTTGCCTTGTGTTGGCTTGGAGTCGTCTTGCATCTGGGAAGAGTATCTAATCACTTTGCTTATGCAGGTGGCAACTGAGTCACTATGGCAATTCATAGTTACACTGACATAAGACAGTAATGAAATTTCTGGTGAGATTTGGAAAAAAAGATGAAAGACTTATTGACACAGAGAATAAAATTACACTCTAAATGGGTCCTTACCTAACACAAAGGGATATTCCCAATGAACAATTAAAGCAATGGAGAAGGAGACAGCTCCAATTTAGAAACTCAGAAGATTGCCAAATGTCTGGGAATCTATCTCGAAGAACAGAGGAAAATGATCTCATACAATAAAATTAACCGTAAGACAACATCAGCTACATTTTCAGAAGTAATAGTGCCAGGAATTCATAAAATGGGCACCCTAGAGGACCAACACATGCAACTCAGCGCACTATCAAAAGGCAGTAAAATATATGAACACACATACACCCACACACACACTCACACACACCCCCCATCCAACTAACTTAGACTGGTGACAATTTGAACATCTCACTCTTTGCTGGCTGTTACACAATCCAGGATTTGTTATATGAATGTCTGTTGTCTATTTTATTTTCCCAAAGGACATAACTTTACAGAAATACTAACCCAATTGTCAAAAGTTGCAATTCTCTATATGCAGAAAGGCCCACATAAACAAAGTAATAACCCCAGTCTGGCCAGCTTTAGACTAGTGACAAGTTTTGCACTAACACTGGTTATCCTTAGAGAAACTCGATCTCCCAAGTTGCTTTTCAAAAGCAGAATAATTTCAGAGAAATATACATGTTGAATGCATTGTCCAAAAGACCACCTGAGCTACAGGAGGACTTTGATCAAGATTTAAAACCACAGATCAGAGAGACAATCTGGTCCATGTTCTCCATCTCCATTCAGAAGTTGGTGCAATATTCAGTTTAGGAAGCAAAATTAGATTATCCTCTGGAAATGGAGACAGAACCACTTCCCACCAGAAAGGAGACTGAAAAGCACCCATTGTACATGGAGACTTAGAACTGTGTGGAAAAAATGCCAGTTTCTTCTCTTTTTTCCTAGTCACCTACAACTTTATTTTCTTGAATAAAAGACGAAAACCTATAGTGGTTTATTTAAAACACTGTTTTTGAGAACATTGAGAATTTTAATTAAAAAGCCCTGTGACAATTTTTTCTAGAAGCAGCCAAATACATAGACCAATATAGAATTGGTCCATGTTTGGTGGGTTAATTGAGAAGTAATTACACTAAAAATGAACTGCAATGACAAGAAATCTGTCAGGTGCTGGTTGGCTATCTTGGACAGAATAATCAATGTCCAGCACTTTGTTCTTCTGTGGAATAATACCCTCCAAAACAATGAGGAGGAAAACCACCACTGCCAGGTAAGGAAACTTTATTGTTTTTGCTCTACATATATCTCTGCAACAAGTTTCCAGGGTTGTTAAATGTACCATTCACAAATGCTTATTACAGAACCACAGAAACAGAGAATCACAGAATGTTTGGGATCAGAAGGGACCTCTGGAGATCACCTAATCTAATCCCCTTGCTAAAGTAGGTTCACCCAGATTGTGTCCAGATGGGTTTTGAAGTTATCCAGAGAAGGAGCCTCCATGATCTCCCTGGGCAGCCTATTCCAGTGCTCTGTCACCCTCAAGGAACTTTCTCTTCATATTTCAGATGGAACCTCCTGTGTTTCAGTTTGTTACTCCTTATCCTCTTGTTGGGCACCATTGATAAGAGTCTGGCCTCATCCTCTTGCCATCCACCCTTGAGTTACATTGATGAGAACCCCTTTTGAGTGTTTTCCAGGCTGAACAGACCAAGCTCTCTCACCCTTTCCTCATAAGAAAGATGTGATGCTCCAGTTCCCTAATTGTCTTTGTAATCTTATTCTGGACTCTTTCCAGTCTCATTTTCAAGAATATAAAAAGCAGAATTTCAGAAGATAGTTTCCTCTGGCCATGAAGTCTCTTTTTACAAGTTTATGGAGGAACCTGTTAGTTTCCTGGGAAAAAAAAAAGAATACCGTAATCTTCCCTAGGAAGGAGACAATATCAAATGTGACATGCCTATAGAAATGATCTAATATTTTCTTGCTGACCATGGTTAGTAGGGCAACTCATTCCACCAAGCTAAATACTGATATGCTGCACTCAGCAGTGTCAGTTTTATAAAGCTAAAATACACCTTACAGATTTCTAAAGCTTAGTTGCCAGTAATTGCTCTTTCCATGTTCCTTGTGACCAACGACATTTAGTCAGAAAATATGTAGTTGATCTAATATGCTTTCTATTGTGTATGGATTATTAAAGACTTTTAAAAAATATTTAACTATTTTTTGTTGTATTTTTAAACATCCTGATCGTTCCTTTGATTTTTTTTTTCTTATCATATCAGAGATATAAGAATGAGCAGTGACTGGACAATTCCTTTCCCCTCAGAACAATACAATAAAAAATTCTACTGGCTGGTATAAAAAAGCTGGTTCAATAAACAATGTGGTTGGATTTACTGAAAAACAGAAATGGGATATGTGCCTGGAAATCTGTTTAATGCTCTTTATCAGCCAGAACATATGCATGCAGGGTACACTGCATGTGTACAGCAAGTGCACTATGAACAGGTAATTATTGATCTGCAGCACAGAGGCCTACAACTCAGAAGAAAAGGAGACAGAGGCTACTCTGTTGCAGTGATTGGCAAAGAAACAAAGAGCTAAGATTTGAGGTGAAACATGTCTTGTTCTTGAGCTTTCTTAAACAGGCATAGAGAAAGCAGTGAAAGGAAGATAAAAACCCAATCCCCTTTTCAGCTCTACATAAAAGATGGCAATCACAACAGCAGAGAACACTTGTGGCTAATTCAGCTCATTCGTCACCCGTTGTTTGAGCTTGGACCCAACTCTCATTGAAGTCAAGGGGAGTATTTTCTTTGCCTTCTGTGCTGAAATGGATTGAGTCTTTCAAAGTCCTCTGGGAAAGCAAAGACCTCTCCTTTAGCAAAAGGTGAAAATGCACTTTCCCCAAGCAGCAGAAATGTTAAAGCAATTGCATGTCAGGCATGTCAGACGGGCCTGGCAGAGCTGCTATTACCTTCCCACAGTACACTGCACCTGGAGAGAAGCCACAGTAAACCCGGAAGTGTTTATCCTTCTCAAACATACAGCACCATCTATTATACTTTGTATAAAATTAAGCAATTCTTTCTTGTCTATCTGCATGACAGCAGTGAGCCAGAGCTCTCTGGTGGCTCCCATGAACAGAAACTTAGAGGGTTCTTTCCTGTTTTAAAAACCAATAGTCTTTATTTAAGGCAATTATTTGCAAAGATGTTTCTTTGAATAAATCCAAGAAGCAGCAGTTTATCTTGCACAGTATTCCTTTCACATGTGACTCAAAATAGCATTTGTTTTTCCTTTGGAGCACACTAATAGATGTTCCTTGCTATCACAGAATACTCACAAAACCCTTTTCAATGCTCGGTTCAGCTGTTCTCTGACCCAACACAGATCCAGACAATAGCTTTTCTCAGCCATGTTACTTGCTACTGAAATGCATGACTGGGGGTCTTACTTTCCCCACCAACCCCAGCCCACATAGCAACAACAGAAAAAGCTGTGGGGATGTCAGATTTATTTCTTTCCACAAAGCTGACATCTTGCATGTGCAATTTCTTCTTCTTTCTGACAAAAATTACTTTTTCTGAAAAAAGGCTGCTATTTTTTACCCCTCTGTGCAGCAATACTAAAGCTCTCACAGGGCATTTGTGAACATATCTTTTCCTGTTCAAGGGCTTTCAGGTGCACCAGTGCATCATCTAGATACAAACAAAATGCCAACACAGACTTGCAGAAAGTATCCTTTCCATTAACCTTTTAAACGTGACAGTCACAATGCGGAAATTGAAATCCATGACTTTAAATTGCTGCGGGATTGATTCTAACCGAGAAAAAATCTCTCATCTATACTCTTTTGCCCCACTTACTTCTAAAAATGTGCCCTTTAAGATGCCATTCTGGAAACCAGATATATTTATAACTACCTTGACCTTACTCATTCCTCTCTTTTTCTGTAGTTTACACCAAATCTGGTGCTGCTATTTTTCTTAGGTCACCTCCAATCTCTTATATGACTTAAGGAGCTTTAGTCTGTGGCCTCTGTCTCTTCAGTCCTGCCAGCAGGGGAGATGGCTTTGAAGGGCTGGGTTCCTCATGCTGTTAACTTTTGGTACACCAGCACAATACAAATATCATTGTGGACAGGTTGGCAAAAGACTTTTCTATTTTCTATCCCATTTCTAACCTGACATCCAGGGAAGGGAGAATGGTTTGTCTTGGATAATGTATTATCTCTGAAAAAAAATATTTAATTCAATTCAATAACATCATTTTACTGATTGGCTTGGAAGGCAATCTCAGAGGTTACTGCTATCTTAGGTGTTCAAGACAATAATGCTGCAGAATCTAACTCAGTAATTGAACTAGAAATGATACAGAACTGACTGAAGCTTGATAAGGAACAAAATAACATGGTTTAAAGCCTGTCATCATTGTGTTTTGGCTAGCTAAGATCTAGAGATTAAAAAAAAAAAAGGCTATGTAAACTGGAAGAGGGCCTCTGAAGATCTGTACATTCCTGAAAACATCAGGATGAAAGTGGCCAATGAACCAGTTGATATGTTCTTTGCTTGACCTGAGCTTGCGGTAATGGGTGTACTGATGGCAGTCAAAGACATTGAAATGTATGTAGAAGAGACTGAAGACACTGAGACTTGCAATTGCATGTCAGACCTGAAGAACACACAGGTGGGGGGCTTGGGAAAATGTAGGACATTCCTGAGTGGCAGTGCCCAGGTCAGAAAAAGAACTGGGAATGGCAGAAAGGATTGGTAGGATGACTGCAAGCTCTCCAGAAATAGAAGATACTAGAGAATTCCTGACCACATCGGAATTTGTGAGAACAAGCCATAGGTGTCCCACTAACATGAGTCACAGCTCTATCTCCAGGCGCGAGTAGCATCTTATCTGCCATGGAGCATGGAGTCTCTTTTCCCATACTGAATCTTTCCAATGAGTTCTGACAGAACAGAATGACCCAGAACACAAGTAAAAGGTGTTTCCGCAGCAGGAGAAGGCCTCTGACAAGCTGAAGAACTGCTTTCCAGTTGATGCAATGCATTGCCAAGTTCGTACAAAGGCTGGCTGGATCTTGAAAGCCAATCAGATGGCTGCTGGTCTCTAGGGGAGACCCAAGTACATGGTGAAGCCTTCCAGCAATAATTTGTGTTTATAAGGGGCCCTCATTATAAGTTCACGATCCTTGCCCAAAGAAATGTGATTTTTTTTTTTTTTTTTCAGAATAAAGTTTTGTCTTGAGGACATGACCTGGGATGGGGAGAACAGCAACCTCCCTTTCCCCAGATGAAGTCAAGACAGAAGAACTGGCTATGCAAAACCAGTGGTGAGGTCTTGACTCTCTTGTGAAATAAGTGCTGTTTCCAAACTGCTACTGTTTCCAAACTACTGTCACTGGTCAGGTAATCAGAGCAAAAGTCCTCACAGCCTCTCCAGAGTACACAATAACTGAATCCTTTCAGGGCTGAAAAGAAGACTGAAGTACTGCTTCTGAATTTCTTCCTTTTCACATTAAGAACCAGAGCTAATGCTTTGTGATTTGGAGGGAATGGAAAGCCGGGGGGTGTGATAGCTTCTGAGTGCAACAGTTTTGGTTCTTCAGAAAAAAAAAATAACAGTAAAAACTCTTTACCCAAAAAGAATTGTTACATTGTTATACTTTGAAATGGGAAGTGATTAACTCTCTGGAAATTGATGTTACTTGAGTGAGAGTAGCATTGTTTCAGGATGGTAATGTGTAAAAAACCTTTAACAGGGGTGCTATCTGTATAGCTGCTTAACTGAACTTCACCAGTTGTATTTTATGCTATTTTGTTTAGGATGTGTTGTTCAGAGTGTCATTATTTTAATCCCTCTCAGGATATTGAGCTGTACAGTGCACAGTGAGTTTAGTAATTCCTGTTGAAACTGGTGGGTGGGTTCTGCTACTTCTAGCAAAGACATGAAACGGTTAACAGCGAACAGTGAATTATCTGTAGAATCTGAATGCTGTTATGATAACACTGTTGTGCCGAACAGTCATATCACAAAGCTGTCGCCATTAACACAGAGAATACACATTCAGAAGCAAGACAAAGGGCTACACTGAAGGGGTATGTACAAGAAATTAAATAAGAAACATCCTAAGACTGATGAAAACCAAGTTGTCAAGGGAACATCAAGAAACATGGTCCTTAGAAAAGCTTTGTAATGGTGGGACAGGTGAGGGACACTCTCATATTTGATACCTCCTCTGTTTAGGAAAAAGGCGTAGATAAGTATAATTGAATCGAAAATGACTGACAAACCACATATGGATTCACTATAACTGCAAGCAAGTTAATTTTTCTATGATGGATATGTAATCCAGGTTGCTTTTGACGTGAGGAATAGATTCATGTGATACTGAGTTGCGTTACACAGTCCCTGTGTATAAATAGCACAATCTTGGTGTGGACGCATCAACATTTTCCATTAGGTTCATGGGGGAGGTCTCAAGAGGCAAATATGGAGAGGGGAACTCAAAATATTTTCACATCCTCATTATTCAGAAGAGTGCAGATCCTGCAATAACAGGCACTGCCTCCCGGAATACAGGCCCCAACTCAGCAAATAGTCCCAGATGAATTAAATATTTAAGATCAACCATGTTCCTTAGGCATTTTACTGTGTGTGAAAATACTTCACATGGTTCTAAATATTTTTCTGAATCCAGCTAAGGTGGCTGATTCTTTTGTGTCTATGAGTCCACTTGATCCCAAGGGTTCTGTGTAGTTCTCTGAACGCAACTGGGAAAGGGGTTCCTCATCTGTAAACAATTTCCAAGAGACCAATTAAAAAACTGGATCTTACACTAGAATACTTACTCTTTTCATACTCTGGCAGAATTAATTTACTGGATGTGAAAAATTGAACTGCCATCCCAGTTAGTGTTTCCAATGTCTGATCCTGTTCCACATTTATGACTTATCTCTGTGTAGAGAGCAAAATTACTGTTTCAAGAAGGGCCTGAAGGTTTTGGAAGTATTTTTTGAGACAGAAATTAAAGTCTACCATTCCAAAATTCTCCACAAACGATATGACTGAAAGTATTTTGTTTTGAGGTGACCAGAAATGTTTCAATGAAATTTGCCTTTTTTTTTTTTTTCTTATTTTACTTTTAACATTGTAAAATCTTGTATTACAAAGCAAAAATATTGAGCAAAATAAAATAAAAAATGAAGATTTTCCCGATTTTTTCTTACACTCTTTAAATATCTTTTTTGACTCACCTGAACTACACCCTGAGATTTTTCTTTTTAAATAATATCTAATCAAGTATGACAGACGAAGCAGATTTTAATAGAAACACTCTGAATAATCACAGAAACTTATGACAGGATTAAAAATAAGTATATTATATGCCTTCAAATCTGTAACAAGAGAATAAATGCCAGAACAGTCTTTCATTTAATCTAATAATATCAAATCTACCACGTTTGTATTTTAAGTCAGACAGTAGCAGCTATTTTAAAGAACTTATTTTAACAACTGTGCTCCTGTGTAGTGGGTGACCCTTTGTTTTGCAGGCATCGCTCAGCTGTCAGAAGTGACAGAGACGCTCACATGCAATGAGATCACTGGGATGGCGAGTTTCCAAGCGTTGTTCTCACCAGGTGAGGGCAGTCATATTCCTTAATGAAAAGCAAGCAGCTTTCACCTTGGGAGAAAACCAGATTGGCCGCCCACACATATAGCCAGAGGGATCCTGCTTGGCTTGAGATTTGTGTATAGCAGAGGAAAAGAAAAATCAGAAACAAGGAAAGAGAAGAGAATATTTCATGAGCATAATATATTTGTGGTTTTGTCTTGCATAGCCTGTCCTATTTGAACATCAATCGCTATCATTTTGGCAGAAGCGGGGGCACTGATATAATACACATATTTATGTGCAAAACAGACATGGAAATACAGTCATCCTTGTCCCGATGCAGTGAAAGACTGTTACATCTGCATATCAATAGCCACAAATTTGATGCAGTTCTCAGTGGTGTCATCACAGAGAAACTCAAGGCAGGGGGGATAGGCAGGGAGAGTTTTCAACTCTTTTTTCATGTGTTGCTGGCTTGCTTGTTTCCTATTTGCAATCAGGGGACCAAGCTCGGCTAAGTAGATGAGAATGGTGCAGAGCATGCCCACGTGGACCAGAAAACCTCTCTGAGCTTTGAATGAGGAAGGAGAAACTCACATTTTCCTCTGCTGGAGGAGAGAATGACATGTCATGGTGCCTCCATGGGAATTTAAAGGCCAGTTACCTTCCCCAGGGACAGCACTGAGCCCTTCTGGATCCCTGGGGAATGGGAGGAATGAGATCACTAAGTGCAATAGCTGTTTGTTACAACCTGTGTGTGCACTGAACCTTGAGGTCTCCTCCACCTCTACAACCCTTGCAACTGCGTGGGCTTCTGAAGAAAATTAAAAATTAATGAATACCCCTATCCTCACCTTCATCAGATATTAACTTGATATTAACTTTGAAAGAAATCTGTTTTTTAAGAGTTATACATTTTGTGCCTCTCTAAACACCAGCTATTGGTAACTGTCAGAGACATGGCCTGGAAGAGGGCCAGAGGGTCAATGGTAGCTCTTTCTTCCTTCAGGTTTCTACAGCAAACCCACAAAAGGTAAGTGTACCAGGAAACAGGCATCGGGCTGACAGAAGCACTGTGGGCTTGCATGGTATAGTAAAACATCTCCTTCCAAATGCCTACTATGAATGCACAAGAAAGAAACCATATACCACAGGCGCAGCAATGCTCAAAAGCATTAAAAATATCTTTATTGACTGGGAAATAGGTCAACAGAACTGACAATTTGTCATCAGTCTTATGTTTCCCTTGTAGGAATATTTTTAAATGTTCAAATGGACCAGTGGTCCAAAAATTAAGTTTTTACAAAAATATCAGGCCCATTTACTCAGATGTTCAAAGGATTTCCCTCCTCTAGGTCTAACTAAATTTTTCTTCAGTCCTCAAATTACAGGAAATTATATGATACAAAGCCAGTGTATGAATGAGAATGAAAGAAATTCATCTTGCAGTAAGAGAAGGTTATGTTAGTAATTTATATTAGAATTAATAACCATTTATCATTTCAAGTAACTATGTTTCACCTAACAGAGTATGTTACACCTTCCACAGCATAATGATTACTCATGTTGATGAAACACACAACAAAACGGTTGGAAAAAGGAGTTCCCAGCCAAGTCAACAGCTTAATCCTTTCAGATCTTTGTGTTTCAGTTTAAAATAGAGAACTGCATAAATCCCTTTTGAATGTTGAATAAAACAAATTGCATATGAGCTGCTTTTAAATGGGAAAAAAAAAAGTTAAGAATAGTTGGTTTGAGTCAGTTTGCTCACACAGCTATTTGTTTCTCAGTAGGATAACTGAAAAGGCATCTCCTCTTCCTGTGTGCATATCTATATTCCCCAGGATATTTCATAGTATAGTGATACGTGATTCTTGTTTGTGTGTGGTGGGTTTGTTTGTTTGTTTGTTTTTAAGTCTTATAATGAGTAGATTTCCATGAAATAGGTTTTTCTTACTGACACTGTATTCATGAAGACATCTACCAGCCACAGGCATGATGCACATGTATCAAGTAAGAAAACATTATCCTCAGTATATTTAATTTCCAACTCATTTAGATGGGATTGCATGATGGCATTTAAGCTTTTTAGATAAATCAGATACATTTTTTAATACCTTCCCTTTTGTTTGTCTGGAAACACATAACAGACTTATTGATTTTAAAAGTTCTGCATTGCATGGCAGCTGGAAGTTACAAATCTTATGAGCGGTAGAATCTAAAAACACATTTAAGACACTATTTTTCTTATAAAGAATGCATTCTCTTTTACTTCATTTTATTACTGAATAGGGGAATTCTATTGAAATTTTTGCTATTTTGAGCTTTAAAAAAAAAAAAGAATCGGCAGAGCTTATTCCCATTTCCACATGCTCTAAATTGTTATGAAAGCTGTTACAGGCTTCATTTTTATCTTCTAAAATGTTTGCCACATCCTTAAGAGTGCAGAGGGAACCTACCCATTTGTGTTCATTTCCAAGCAGATCATAGCAGAAAAAAAAAAAAAAAAAAAAGAAAAACCAAAACAAACAAAAAAAAACAAAAACAAAAACAAAACCCAAAACAAAATAAAACAAAACCACAAACAAATAAACAAAACAACACATCCCTTGTTATCTTGCGCAAAGATTCCTTGATTTCTCTTGTTTATCTCTAGGTAAAATGTCTTTGAAATACTCATCTTCCCCTTCCTATGAGACAACACTGTATGGTCTGTGTTGTAACAGATAGATGTGTTTACAAGAGTAGCCAAAGGTCTTTCTGGAGAGAAAAACCTGAGCTCCAGCTGCCAGAAATGCTGCATCTCAGGGAGAAATTTGAGGGAGGTGTGACTTGCTATTGGTGCTTATTCTTCTCTTGGTGACATAGCACACTATCTGCAACCTTACAATCACCTTTACAGCAAATGAATGCTACAGAAAGAGGACTCAGTTTATGTGAGGAATAAACAGTGTGAACAAACCACTTCTGAGCAATAAAACTCCTGGCACCTTTTAAGTGTTCCTAGTCATAAAGAATAAGAAAGTAACTTCAGTTTTTACAGTACAGTTTTTAACAGAAAGTCTTTATAATCTTTTCTGTAAGAAGTCGGAAGGTCTCTAATATGCTCTGTTGAACTTCTCTTAGAAATAATTTGTACACATTAGAAACAGGGCTATTGTAGCAGATGTCTTGAAAGATCATCTTCTATAGAACAGTGGAGGGTATGAGTAACCTTATCTTTTCCTACAGAGGCTGTCTCAATTGCTACAATTTCAATTGCAATAACACATCAGAAGGTACTATGACTCAGAGGCATTCCTTACTGCCCAATTCCTATTTTCCTTTCTTGTACCTGAAGTGTTAGCAGTAAGTCGGAGCAGTTTGGCTGCTAAGTTCATTAGAGTGACTTGGAAGTAAGAAAGAGGATAGATGTAAGAGCTAACTTGCTGCTATTAGCAAAGGAGATGCATGTATCCTGCTGCAGACAGAAGTCTGGAGTGGGAAGACCAAAGGAGAAGACTTTTTTGCTATTGCTGCTTTGCATTAGTATAGACTTTGCAATATCACCAAGCCTTTAGCCATGATCATGTCTTCTGAGTAGTGGATGTGAGCAGAACCTCAGTAACTCCGGTCAACGCAGTCCCCTTCCCTTGGGATGAGAAAACTATTTTTCCATGTTCTTACTCTGTGCTTCAGGGAGATTCTGCCATTTCACTGCCTGAAGCCAAAGTCCTAGTGTGCAGCTGAGAAGCTTTCAGCACCTTGTTACTCCTTCCAGAGAAGCTGGCTGGATTTGCTGATGGTTTCATCATGTCATGGTAAATATTTCACTAACACTTTTCCTGGCCCTTTCTGCCTGATCACCTTCAGGCCTCATTTGACTAGACCAAGCTACTAATTCTTGCAGTTCCAGCTGCAATATAACCTCATTGCTACATGAGTTGTAATGAAGTGCATCTCTTTTTGCCCAACATAACCTAGTACCCCCATAGAAACCAAATTAGACTCCCACATTCTGTCAGCTCCTGCAGTATTAACCTTCTCTCTCCCTCTCTGAATGGATTTTTCTCAGATGTCTTCAGATATCTAAAATTCAAATAAATAGCTGAGGAGATTCAAAGACTTGGTGAAGAGAAGTGGGAACTGTGGCTTCTAAGCAGGACTGGAAGGCATTTGGCAATCTTTACCAGAACATAACTATACTGTTTTTACTGCAAGTTTACACTTCAGTTTTCTCTACAGTTAAGTCACAAAAGAGCCATTACATCCATCATCAGACTAGTTGCCAAGTGCACACAGGTGTGATGCTTGTCACTTTGGAGTTAACCAGGTGTACAGGGGAGTTCTCGCTGTCTGGAAGGAGAAAGTATCATCTGCCATTTTCTCTTGGTAAGATCTGAGCAACTCATGCATCCATTGTTTATATAATCCCTGTTCTTTCTAACTTTATCTCTATACTTAGCCACTACACCTCCAACTCCTGGCCTCACTGCAGTAATGCCTGTCGTGACAACAGAAGGAATTCCAGTCTTGATACTAAAAAGCATCCCTCTTTGACCAGATCTGCACACAAAACAGTGGATTTCTGGATATGGCATTTTCCATATCTTGAGAGATTTGTCATCCATCCAAAACCAAGGAACTGGGATATATGCTTTAGCAGGGATGTAAATGTTTTTCAGTCATTTCACATTTCTTCTGTCATGTATAATAAACTAATGGCATCTCACTCGTCACTGGAGAGCAGTATGGGAGAACAGAGTACATAACACACAGGTAAACTTTCTTCCTTTCTGTTTCGACCATAAAGGTTGAAATTCAGATGAGTGCAGGAGAGTGGCTCCCAAAGAGCCATTTCAACACAAAGCCATGGAGAAGTGACATAGAAGTGGCACACACTTTGCATGTTCACACCTGGGGATAGACACAAGGCTGGAGAGTAGGAACTGTGAATCCTTCTCAAGGACAGACTTTTCAGTGACCCTTCAAAACAAACCTACTGTTTTTCAGAAATGTTCTCATATTGACATTTTGTTCTCTTCAAGACTTCCAGCCTGAAAACACAGTGGCTAAGCAGTGGAAAGTCGCAGAGCAACAGATGCTGCTGGTTTAAATCCCAACAGGGCTGCTGTTTTCCTGCAAACCAGACTGTGGATGGGAACACACCCATGTTGATAACAGCAAGATGTAATCCCCTATATAGTTTCCCATCAATAGTTTGATTCTGTCAGAAATCTACTGGTTTGCAAAAGTCTTCAATAATAACTTTGACAAAAGCCAGCACTTCTGACAGCCAGTCTGTCTCCTTCAGTCCTCCCACACACCTGTATACATCTATATATATACACAGAGCAGAAGGGAGAGAAAATATCTCCTAGAATTGCTTGTCCACATTGCTATTTGTCCACTAGACAAATAGCTTTTTCCCCACACAGTCTTTTACATATTACCTCCTTCTCATCAAACTTACAGAGTAATTCTGGAGAAAAATGAAATATTGAAGGGCTAATCCTTTATTTAAAAAGCCACCAGATATGAATGGTTGGCTTTCACAATTTATTACTGATGCAGGGAAGACTGGGAAAATAAATGTTTCATGTTTCTTTGCAAGTGTCAGATGAAAGGAATAAAATGCTCTACAGCTCCAGAGATCTGCAACTTTTCACTTTCCAGAATAAAATTTTAAAAAAATATCAGATATTGGGGTATTTCCTTGCTTGAGAACTTTTATCTATTCTTTCTGCATCACACTCACAACTGAGCATTGCAATCTTAGACTGGCTGTTAAGTGAAAAGGCCAGCATAATTACAGGTTTGTAGTCTCAGGTCAAGAGACAGTCTTCTGAAGGCATATAACATCTCATTTTTTTCTCTGCTTGCCCAAGTTCTTGAAATTTTTTTAGGTCTTGAACTACTCCTTAGCCTGTTTTCCAGAACAGCTGGCTAAGTGGTGGCACCTTTTCCATATATATATGGAAATATAGATATAGTTTTTTTTTTTCCCCTGCCACTTTGTGAAAAAAAAAATATATATATATACACCTTTTTTCCCCCTGCCACTTTGTGGAATATTTTTCCTTGTTATAACCACCCTTCCCCTCTCTCCCCTCTTATTTTTTTTCAAATGAAACTACTAGTCATGCTTAGAGAAACAAATAATAAAATACTCTACTTTGCATTTGAAGGACAATGTTCTAGCTGAACCTATGAAAAGGCACAAAAGACCCCCAAAGGAGCAAATTACACTCCTAAAGACAGCAAGATGAACTGCCTCTGCTGTATCCAAGACCAGACCTGGAGCCATACTCTTCACATTAGAATCAGGCTAAGAGAAATAATTACCTGGTAGCAGGTATTTAGAGAAAATATTGCTGAGTGCCTGCTCTGTAAAACTGTTCCACACTTCCTCGCTGTAGATAAGCATCTGAAGAATGGTCAAGAAAAGCCATAATTTTAGTGTCAATCAATTGCCCTGCTTGCATGGCTCTGAGTGGCTCAGCATGCAATGGGAAAGGCAGAAGGTCTGAATACAGATAATATGTTGTTTCACATATGAAGTCCTTCAGTGTCATTTCTAAGCAATACCTGATACAGGACTCTGCGTTTTTTCCAAGACAAGTAATTAACTGTGACACTAGAAATGGCATTTTGCAAAAATTACTGGGATATCACATCCATAGTTAAGATAGTGTGGCCATTTCCATTTTCTCTGCCTACCTTCCTAAATGCACACATACAAGACAATGGTTTCTTAAAAACTATTATCCTTCTAGTAATGGATTTTAATTTTAAGATAACTGTTGGGTTTTATGCCATGATTGATATGCGTCAATTTGAACACAACAGTTCATGATCCTACCCTGTGGCTTATGATGTCCCTTTACAGTAAAGAGAAATAACATTCTTGTTCTATTTTTATACTGCTTCCTTGTTTCAAACCCCCTCCAGTGTTCAAATACACATTCAAACCTGCTCAGACCTCAATGTCTTTCTTTGGCAGTCATACTGCCATATTTTCACAGACTGGCAAGCAGGTGTGTATGGGTCCATAGATACCACTTTTCTGCATCTGCTCTCCTTGTATTATCCCAGAAACAAAGCCATCTGGATTTGAAAGGTGAGAAAAAACACAATTCTGTTAAGGAGAGCCTATATGCTGAGTCCTGCATCCTTGAGACATGGAATCCTGAGCAAATTGGGACAATGAAGTCCCACAAAAGATTGCTAACCTCTTTCTCAAACCCCAGGAGCTTTACAAGAAATGAGGTAGGCTTTTGGACTTCTCTATGAGTGCTAAGTTGATTTCAAGGCTAGGAAGACTAGCCAACCTTCACAGGTAGACTTTGTCAGCAATGCTCTTTTCATCCTGTTAGCAGCCTGGAAACCTCATTGGTAAGTTAAATTGTAGGTCAAAATCAGTACATGTTTGTGAAAGTAAACAAGCAACAACGTGCCCTGGTCCTCAGTAAAGATGATGCAAAACAGAACTAGATCTCTGTTGTAAAGGTATGACCCCTTCACACCCAGAAGCCAGAGAAGGCTTTTCCCTCAGTAACTCTGCTAGAGACATGTTCATGAAGCTTGAAGTTGGAAGCCATTGTCCTTCACTTGGGGGTGACAACATTAGGCAGACTGACCTATACTGGATGAGTTGTAGCCCAAATAGTCCCTAGATGTCTTACTAAACAAAGCTGTCATCTAACTATACTACATCCCTGTCTCCAGGACAACACACAGTTTTTCCAATGGCTCCTGAAGAGCTGGCAGGTGCTGCAGCGTGGGAACTCCAAGCCTTCTGTAGTTTCCTCCTTTCCACTTGCATTTCTAAATTCTGTGGGACTCTGATACGGAGGTTTGCAGAAGACACCTACTTAATTAAACAAAGTTATTCCTGTAGAGCAATGATAGATTAATTCTCTCTGGTTATAGATGAAAGGAGATACAACAGCAAAAGAAACTATAGGACATCAAGCTCTTTTCAGCTAAAGATTTTGTGTGCTCAATCACAGAATCACAGAATATATGAAACAGTGAAAACCAAACCAAACCAAACCAAAACCATGGTTCTAGTCAAGTTACACCTAAATTGAATTCTTCCTGTAACTAAACTAAGGTGAAGTGGGACCATTAATCCTGAAGAAAGAAGACGAAAGTTAGCAGCATCCTCTTTGTACACACATATGCATTACAAGTCTGTGGAGAGTCTCTGGCTGTGTGCTGTGAACAAGCCAGGGCTTGATGCGGCTGTGCTACACGGAAGGATTTCCCTGAGACACCAGAGACAAAAGGAAAGTAAACAGAAGCCGCTCTGCTCTCGACCCGGGCTGCAGGAGGGGCGTTGCCGCTGCGCATGAAGAGTCTGTGAACAGTGCCCTGCAGCCAATTACCATAGTGGGGGGGGATGAGTGACTGTGAGTGTAACCAATTGTAGCCTGCACTTGCCGCATGGCCTTTTGGTATAGAGTATATAAGGCTTGGAAAAACGTGGTCTCGGGGACATTGATATTCAGTGTTGTTTAAGAGTTCATTAAAGAGTACGGATGGTAAATTCACATTGAATTAGACTCCTTACTCTCGCCCGGCCCGCCCGTTCGATCAAAGAGCTTATGCCGGCGTCTGGATTCGTCGAATTTGCTACCGCCACACAAGTCCAGCAGAGATGTCTTACTGTTCTGATCAAACCCAAAAAAATTAGTTGCCTTAATAAGATTTACTGTGTTGCTATGCTCTGAGTCCGTCACAATTTGCTTTGCCCAGTCTGCTAGATCCTTCTTTCAGTTCTCAGCATCAATGTCTGGAGTCAGTTTATTCACCACTGAATAATACCAGCAGGTTTTTAATTCCAAAATTCATTTCCAGTCAGCACTTGCTGGGATTTTTGTGTAGCTCACCAACAGTCAAACCCAGGAACTCAAACTGTGATAGAAAAATTAATATAGAAAGTGTCATGAAAGCTGCCAAAAAAAATTCAATCTCAAGTGAGTATTGGCAGAAATATAACCTTTGTCATCATGAAGAGTACTGTTAAAACTGCTCTTTGCCATGAAATTTTCCAGTGTAACAAAAATAAAACTCTTAGCAAAGGCCCTTTAATTCATCCAGCCAATGATATGCAACATGTTACACAGACACTAACTAAAGGCAAAAACCAAAACAAATTTCCAAGTACATCTTAAAGTGCCTGCTTTATTCAAAACCACAAGAAGAATCAGATAATCCAGGTAGAAAGAATGCTCTGTACTACTGAAATTTTGTGGAAGGAATTAATATTCTCTGGAGAGAAACAAAAAGTATCATTAATTAATTTTTACAAATACTAATTTTAGAGAACCCTATTGGTTTCCTTGTTGTTAAAATAAACAGAAATAGGCTTATTGGAAAGCACTTATTAAAAATGTGAAAAGGATGCAAAAAGATCTTTGCTTTCTGCACAAACCTGGGTGCATTATGCATAGTTTATACCATCAAACTGCTCAGAGTAGACAGTAAAAGTTAAATTTCTGGAAGACATCAGCAGCTTTCCCTCACTAACATTTTCAGTGTCAGTAAAGCAATGGAAAGTCAACTGGAAAGGGAATTCAAGTGTACAGGAGATCTCATAGACCTAGGATAGTCATTACATCTTCTTTAACATCATGTACCTTATCAAATCAGATGTTTATTTTGAGGAAACGGACTTTGGTTTACATTACTTCGTCTTTTGCTCTGTTTACAGAGATGAACCTGCGGCTCTTCTGTTTTGAAGGCCAAGTGCCAAAATTTAAATTTTGAGCTCATCCCCATAAGTAATTTGGGGGTGAACCCCACTTCATGTTTCTACTTTTTGGCTTTAGTCTCTTGAGAACCAGGGTGTAACAAAATTCAGCACCAGCACACCAGGGATAAAATCTCAATACGAGCTTGCAACAGCAGCAGGAAACTAGCACAAATATCTAAGCACTTTTGTGTTCAACCCTGTGCAAATATGGCTAAGAAATGAAGAATAAATACAAAAATAAAGGTGGGGAGGGGGGAAAAGGAGAGGGTGATATAATATTCTGTATTAAAAATCCCATGAATTGTTTTGAGTTACTGATAAACTCAATCTATGTTTATATATCTGGAGAGAAATGAAATTTATTAGCAAGGACTTTGACTATGGAAGCAGACACAGGAGACATTCTGCTGCCAAACAGTAAAATACTATTCAAGTCTATAGGACAGTCTGTCATTTCTTAACTGAAGAGTAATTTATCTTCATAAGTCCTCATGAATTAATCAGTGGACTGATGTTGAAGGATGCATTGGAAGCAATGTTAGTAACTCATTGATGTTGATCGAAGTAAGTGGAATCATCTTAAAATACTTTGTTGCACACACAAGCACAGATCATCAAGAAGGTTGATTTTGTCTAGGTTCAAGAAAATTAATAAAAATTAGTGGGAGGAATATTAAAAGAAATTGGGATTTCTTAACGAACAAATTTTATTAGAGACTGTTAAAAAGCAGCAGCTTAGTGGATGAATGAAGGTGGCAATTACCGTTGATGGAAAATGACAGAAAGGGAAACAGGAGAAATAGACGTCAGTGTAAATTAGAACTTATAAAATATAGAAAACCGATGAGAAAATCTAAGGACACAAGGGAAAAATCAACACGTGGTGATAAAAATAATGTTATGAATATTTATGAAAACATAGCTTCCAAATTTTTATATACATGATTAAGATCCATGATAGCAATAAAACACACCCATTTACTTGGTAGACATGATAAAATTTTAAGTGATACTGAAAAGGCAACACTATTTGAAGACATTTATAATCTATTCTTAGGAAAAAGCAGATGGTATATGTATTGAGAGAGAACGCTTTGTAGTACACTTGTAGATAAAGGGGATGTTAAATACGCTACATTGCTGTTAACTTTTTTTTAAAGCAAGTAGTTCTGGAGGATTTGCACGCAAGAATCCTACAAATTCTCCATGATAAGCCCTGGGCACTAATTTCCCATCTTAGAAAAAAATGTGAAATAAGTAGGAAACTCAAGAGGCAAGAAGAATCTTAATACTGTGAGTACTTCACAAGGATAAGCAAGATGATCTAGGCAACTATAGGCTAGTGAGTCTAATCTCAGCCATGGCTAGAATAATGGACCATACATTTAGCTGATAAGTGACATAATTAGTGTCAAACAACATCTTTTAATATAAAATAGTATTCCCAGAACAAGTCTGATTTAATTTTTTAGGAGAAAATATTGATGTACATAAGCAACTACAAAATATAGCTGACTTGTTAAGCTGCTCATCTACATTACTGTATTCTCTTGAAAAATGAATAAAAACCACTGCACAGCATTTCTAAAGTACACACTAAGCAAACAAGGACCATAGAAGTGGCAAACCCGAAGAAGAGGCTCTCAGTGAGGAATAAAATGGTAATATATTTATATATATAAATACCCAACCCTGTACGTGTTCCCCATTAGTTTCTGAGCTTAGCAAACCTACATAAAATAAATGTTTGCAGAATACAAATAATGACAAGTAGAGTGCACTGTGGGTGATCTTAACTAATGTGAGTTCTACCCATTTAAACAAAAGAAAAAAATGTTTCCTCCAACTTAAAGTTCTCTGTCAGAGAAGAGAAATGCAGCCTCTGCCTGCAGAAGGTGACCCCATGGCTGAGGGCTGTGGCTGGAATGGGTAACAAGGCACACAGCATGTAGATGACACTGATGAATACTCCATTTGGACACATATTTAAAAAAGAAAAAAAAAAAGCCCCCACGCAAAGATGGAACATATAATTAATTTAGAATAAAAAAATAAAAAAACCAAAACAAAACAAAACCCACAATACTTGTTTGGTTTTTTGTTTATTTTTTCAGTTTATAGAAATGGGGAAAGTAGAATGCTTCAGTATTCTAGTGAACAATCGCAAAACTTATGGAAGCGCCAAAAAAGTGTTATAGTACTAGAGGTCACGGTGATTGTGTAACTCGTAAGCCATGCTGGGTTAAAAAGTACTGGGGAGTTTGCGTTGTTTTAATTGAGTATCGGGAAGAAGAATGTGCCTTCTCCCTCCACGGAGAACTGGCAAGACTAATGCTTAGTCCTGATATGGTGTTTCTGCTTGTTCAAGACACCTAACAAAAAAAAAAAGAAAAAATAATAAAAATTAAACAGACGCTATAGAAAGGTCACTTGATTACAGAGTACGAAGTTCACCAGGAAGAAAAAGTCATGCATTAAAACACTTCCAGTTTCCCCTCCCCCATGTAAAAAGAAGCTGGGAGGAGGGGAAGGAAAGAAAGGTTTGTTTTGTTTTGTTTTTTTAGTGTAACAAGACGTTGTGCTTAGTACAGGGATAACTGAGAGCAAGCTAATTATGAAGAAAACCAGGTGATATGGTCTAACGATGTCTTGGGTCCCTAAACTTGAGGGCTATGAGTCTGTTTACTGTTTTCTGTTTCTCCCAATTACTGAACAATCCATCCCAGAGAGGTAAGTTTTCCTCTCATGATCGCTCTTCTCAGCCCTTTTTAGCAAAATCTTGAAGGATTTCCCAAGAAATATGTCCCTTGTTCTCAGTGAAAAATGATTTATACTATGAATGCCTCTTCAAAATCAAAAGAAGTAGGGTTTGAAATATGGCGATGAGGAATGATGCATGCAGACGCAGAGATGCACAGACACAGAGTTCTTGTTAGCAGCGACAGCAGAGCTGAGCTCAACTGACTTTTATTAACAGTTCTCAATTTATAGGTTTACAGATACAGGGCTGGACCAAGAGGTTATGCAGGATGTTTTTTCAGAAAACACACCACACTCATGCTGTGGCTATTTTCAGTCACATTCCCATGCATATCTTGTGGGCAGCGCCCTTACCCACTCATTAACATGCCCAGGCCCAGCATTCACACATCATACATAAGGGGGCAGTTTTCCAACCTGAGATAACATTCTCATTAGCCTGGGCTATCACTCCTTACACTCATAAAAAACATACTTCTGTATAATCTGTCCAAGGCTATTTAGCTGGAACCGCACATCCTGCCGTTCCCACATTGAAGTTCATTAAGCTTTCTTGCCTTCTTGTCAGTACACTAAGCAACAGGCATTCCTATAAACTAGAAAATAGCCATCAAAATGGACAAAGCTGAGGTTATCAATACAAGGATCGGTTGGAGGCAAGGAGACTAGGGAGAATGAAGCCCCCTTCACCAAAATACTATAAATTTCTAGTTTCAATATTATTTGATCCAGGATAACAAATCCCATTTTGTGCATGAACTGGCAATCTATGCCACTACAACCATGAGCATTACTTCTTTTTTGCTACATTTTAACTGTTATTTTTATTTGCATATCAGAGCCTGAAACAGCTAGGCTGCACTTCTGAAATATTTGTTGCACATTGTCCAGGGCCAACTGCTGGATTTTCAGAAATGACAGTACATAAATATAAATCTTCCCATAGTGAATTAACATGAAAGACAAGTATTAGGAAGTGCCACAGAGCAGCTGAGCATAGAGTCAGTAGTACATGCGAACGTTTGAGAAGCATATTAACTCCTGAAACTTGTATTCAATTATACACTACTATTTTGACACTAAGACGTCAGTAGAAAATATCAATGCTATTATTTGCACTTATACCTTTGTTACAGAAATATTTCTGCCTAATGAATCCTCCTTCATTCAAGCCTTACCTCTTCTATTCCTAGATGGAAGTACAGTGAGGATCTAACTCCTCTACTTGATTGTTTACCCCTATTACTAGTCAAAGCACCCCATTGTGCATGGTATCAAACTATCATATGAATCATCTGCTTGAAATAGGAGAGGCTTGATAGGGCTGAACGTATCACAAAATGCTGTAACCATATACTTCCTTTGCAAGCTTTCTCAGGAGCACACAAATTGCCATCTTTATTAAACACCAGCAAATATCTTTGGATAAAACAAGAGTCAATGCACACTATCATTTGAAGCACAAACTAAAATAAATAGAAGCCTTTTTATCAATTACAAAAAAATCAGGGCATCGTTCCCTGTACACAAAATATTTATATATTTGCAGTTGTCTGGGAATAAACTATTTTAAACTATTTTAAACTATTTATCCCAAATCACGCAGTACTGGCAAACTCCTAACCTAAGCTGGGATAATTTACAAGCATCTCAAATCTAGTGAGTCTTTTGACGTCTAAACAAATAGAAACAAATCTCTATATGCTTTACTGTAAATATTTCATCTCAAAGGATCTCACATTTGCAGAACAAAGCTGTCTTCCTTGTTCCTTTTAACATTATTTCTTAGATAAATAAGGATGTGCTGCCATGTTGAAGAAGAAACACAGAATCTGTGAACAAATACTGCACATGTAAGTGATGACCAAGAGTTTGTGAAGGCACACATACCTTGGAGTTAATGAGAACCGAAATAAGGAGTATGAGTTCAAGCATCTTATCTAGATGCAAGCATCCAATAAAAAAGAACTAGCAAGGCACAGGCAGGATTTCTATACCATTATTGGATGAACTGGAAAATGAAATGTGCATTAATTTCATTTTTTTCATAGGTCTAGTAAGTGTAGTTACACCAGGCCCTTTCTTTCTCATGCTACATTTCACCATATCAGTCTTTTCTGTTTGACTTCACAACCTTTTTCACCCTTCAGAAAATAACTTTAATACCTATTCTTTCATTACAGACAGATACAGCTTTCCAGGCACCACTATACTCTTCAATGTAAAAGTCACATCAAGGTCAATATTGGCCTTTTTGAGAGCACCCAAATCTGCTGCTGTCAAACATGTGGGATGTTCACAATCAGCTCTTCTGTCCTCATCACCCACTCTTTCCAGTCCAGTGACCTTTCCACCATGGTAAAAGCTGCCAACATACTGCAGACATGGTAAAAATATGCAAATGCCAAGTGCTATTAAATGTCCCCATTGTCTGTTGAAAGACAAGTTATTGCACTCTCTCCATCACAAGAAATCTGTTAGATCCTTGTGCACATAAAGGCAACTCGAGGTTATATTGATTTACATTCCTTAAATTCAAACAAGCCTTAGGAATATGTTTAAATATGGTATGACTTCTTTAGAAGCTTGCAAAAGACATTTGAAGTGAGTTTATGCTTTGTGGATCACATGGAAGACATATTCATTTCAAAATATTAAGGCAAGTCTTTCCAAAGGGAACTAGCTGTCCTACTCACTGTGACTTTTGATGACAGCTGGACACCTATTTCCCTTTAGGTTTCAGAAAATCATAAAGTTCTATGAAAGAGACAAACAAAGTCTTTAACAAGAATTTATATTTTATTGCCTTCTTTCCATACAGTTGACATGAAGGAGTTTTAGGAAGAGAACAATGTCAACCTTTCATGCAGCTAAAACTTGCTCTCAGTTGTGTCAGAGTGCTGAAGAGCCTTTTAACAAGAAAAGAGGTGAAATTAAGTGATTAATGCCCACTGGTTTCACAGAGAGTTTGGCATGAGAGATTTTGCTAGAAGGTCAGTCAGGAAGCAGGACTAGTTCTAATTCAGAGTTCTCTGTCTCTCCTTTTATGATAAGATTTATGAATTACTTAGGGTAAATGAAAATCTAGATAAATAGATATTTCTAGTGTAACCTTTTATAAAGGTCTACAAATATTGACAACTGATTCTGAAACCAACATCAGTTTCCTCTATAGCCACATACTACCAAAATCTGGAGGGAAGTTTCCAAACTTTGAATGGCGAACCACCAAGAGCAAACACAACAACATACTAAAAATATAAAATAAATACAAAACACTGTCTCCTAAAGAAAACTGTGAGACTATTGTGAGAAGCTGTGTCTTGAACCCAGAGATTAATACATAAAATCCAACTTTTACAGCATCTAAAAAGCATGTTCCTGTCAGAGAGCAACAAACATGAAACAAATATTGGTTAAACTGCAATAACATAGTAAGTGTAGAAACTGCACTTTTGTTTACGATCTGGCTAACTAATTTACAGCTACTGCATTTGACTGATAAAGATGTAGTTACAAGTTGATGCTGAGTCCTATAGAAACTACAGTTTTTGTGATAATTTGACTCCATGGATCTCCAACCAGACCCATTCTGAATGAAAAGAACTGTGTGAAGGACCACAGATGTAAACAAGAGAAGAGTTTTCTTTTATTTCCACCTCCTTAACTTCAGGCACCATTCATGGAATTTAAAGGGGAATGTGATTTTTTCTGAGGGAGTCGAAGTCTCCACAAGGAAACATTTAGAGTATGAAGGCTAGAACTGGTTAATTTATACCCTTCATAAGAGGACAGGAGATAAGCCTAGATGGATATCTTCTTGTAAAAATCTATTTACTTCATTTTACCACCTTCATTGTGCCAACAGAACAGAATAACAATATTAAGTTATAAAACAAATCCACATTTTCTGCTTTTTGCAATCATAATTTCTAATGGTATTAATGTGGTTGAACTCAATGCGCTCAAGGGTCTTTTCCAACCTAAATGATTCTATGATTATCCAAGCTGAACACAATTCCTCCTGGGCAACTAAGCTTAATTTAGGACCTCAGCACAAAATAGTACAACTTTGTATTCTGTGCTAAACAGAATGTCATTGGGAACCTAAATGCATGGCTAAATCTTCAGCAGGATTTTCAAAAGTCGTGCGAATTCAATGGAAAGCAGGACTAAAAATATGGCTAGAAATCACTAAGAAGCGAAGTGGTCATTGAGTTTAGTGTAGTCTGGTTCATGTATTCTGAGAAAAGCAAGTTCCTTTCTGTTGACAGCAAAAAGAAGTAACACCAAAGCCTGAACTCTCTAGTGGAACTACTGCTGAATTATTACTGCATCAATTAAAAAAGCTTCATATATTCACTTTTAACCATTGCTGCATATTTATTATTTGTTTAACTTTTGTAAAGAGCTATATAAGAGCAGAAGTATCTTCTCACCTTTTCTGCAACATCATGTGATTTCCTTTCTAAGTAATCTTTTCTTCCTTGGGTTTCATAAGGTAACATAGCTGTGCACACAAATCTATAAATAATAAAAAGAATAACAGCATCAACAATAATAATAATAAACTTGAACAGCCTTCTTTCCTGTTCATTACATTTCAGAATTAGGCCTCAAAAGTTGTGTCTTATGTTAATGGGAATCATAATTGCTCAAATTCTTCCTGATTGTAAAAATAATGTCATACTAGAACTATGGATGTTTATTTTAATGAAATTGTCATTTCCTGATTTTACCCAATAATAAAGGTTAAGGTAGCAAGTCCTTACCAACAGCCAAGAGCATCTTTGATCAGTTAAGCATAATTACAGCAAATTTAGACAAATGTTATAATAAAATAATTAATGGTGCATTGGGTTTTGTAGTTGATAATAAAAAAATACCTATCTGTATTTGTTTCAGAAAGCATTTCCTCCCGTAAACTTTAATATCATCAAATTATTGAGCTATATGAAACTGTTTGCCTAAAAAGATTGTAACTGGAATTCCTGGTAATACATAAATAATAATAAATAAGAACAAATAATCATAGGAAATATAGAAGGTAAGTAATATTAGAATTATACTAGTCTCTCAAAAAACCCTAGAGGACAAAAGACAGCAGAAGAAACCTCTGATTTAATGCTGGGTTTTTCTTATTAAAATTTAAATTCATTCTTCTTTTTATAATAAGCAAAACTCTTTAAACATTGTACTTTGAAAAAAAATGTTGGAAATGCCCCTGTCAAAAGGATATTTAACAATGAAAATGCAAATCTGAAATAAGTTGCTGGCACCCTCACCAAGCTTCACGCCAGTAGAAAGAAAGATCAAGGGTCTTCACTATAGGGGGAGCTAATCTTGAACCCAAATATTTTCTCAAAGATTTTTCTGAATTTTTCTTTGACAGTTTCTCACAGTGCTACTATCTGCCATAGTCTGGTATTTAGCATAAGTATTAACATCTGCCTCAGAAGTGTCTTTCCTTGTCCCCTGAATTCTCTTCTGATTTGACAGACATATAAAGTTAAAAATTGTAACTTCCTAAAGAGGGAAAGGCATAAGTACATAATGAAAACAGCTGGCAGCTAAAGTCTTTCCCAGAAATTTTTACTTGACAGTACAAAACATTCGAAATTCCGTGGCCAATTTCATAGCTGAGTATGCAACACATATATTACATACACTTTCGTCCACATTTCAAATTAATTATCTTCTGCATTCTTTTTTCTAAATATTTTCAGTCATGATAATATTTAGCTCTACAGTAAATGTGGCAGAAAAATTAATTGATGGAAAACTTATTTGAAATGCTGTCTTGGAAATTTAATTTTGAAAATAATAGTCCTCTCTTCAGGGACACAAAAAAAAGGAAAAAAATCAACTTTTTTTTCACTGATAACCACAGCGACGAATGTTTACAATAGTTCTCCACTCTCATTTCCGTGAAAGTTATAAGTTTCTGAACAGGAAGCCAGTAAACATTGCCTAACTGTAAAACAGGGTAGCAAAGACAAAATGTCTTGAACAAGGTCATAAATTAGTATCTGAACCAGGAACAGAATTCAGATCAACTGGTCGGGTGTTCTCTCACATCTCTGCTCATGACTTCAGAGCAGCTTCCTAATTAGTAGAATAGAAACTAAGAACAACTTATATATCAGTTCGTATGATTAATACTGGATTCCACTATTGCTCTTCAAACACTGTCACAATGGTGTCATATTCATTGGCTAAATACTCTCTGAAATTGCCCAAACACTTCTGCTTCCTAGCTCAAATCTTGTGACAGTTAAGCACATGAAAGGATATGAAAAATCAGCCCACTTGGGAATTCTAAACTAGGCTTTAACTAGTGAATTAACAAAATGTTATTTAGTACAGATTTTTCTTAAGTTGCAATGGAATCCATTAAGAAAGTCTACAAGTGTTCTTTATGTTCACAGACTTTTGGATATAACAAATATTCCCATCTATTTATTTTTTGAACTAGAAAGACTTGGTGTGCAGAACAGTCAGATTCAATCAGAGGACTAGAGGAGAATCTGTATACTCATGTTTAACTGATGTTTCCATGGATACAACTGACTTGATTTGCAGTTTGCAAATTTACCTTCAGTAAGTGGCAAAACACATTTTACCTTCCCAAAGATCTGAGTATTAGGACATAGACATTGCCTGCCCATGCAATGATGGTGAAGCCAAGAACTGGAGTGCAGATCCATGGAGAAACGCACTTGACTTGCATCGCTAATCTCACATACTGCTGCTGTGTGTGCTTGTGGAATAATAATCAGAGTGGGTCGCTTGTGAAGGAGTCCTGGAAAAAAAAGTATCATAGGGATACTCCAGGCCATCAACCAAATGTGAGCCAAAAATGCCATGTTGTTTCAATGAAAAGTGAATGCTACATTAGGGTCTTTTAATAAGAATAGTTCACCAGACCTGTGATGCAATCCTCCCATCCAAGCCCTGGCTGTAATACTTCTATTCTGATGCCCACACAAAGATGTCTAGAGCCATTTTAGATGTCCATGGTGGGAAGAACTAGAAGCAATGGGCATGTATTACTGCAAGGAATATTCAAGTATGCTATTAGGAGAACCTTTCAGCAGTAAGTATAGTGCAGGCATGTGATATTCTGTCAAGGGAAACTGAAATCTCCACAACCATGAATCATCAAGAGTAAGAAGGACAAGTCTATCAGGAGTGACAGAAGCATAGATCATCATGACCTGGGGCTGGGACAAGGCCAAAATGGCCTCTTGTGATATGTCAGCTTTAGATTCTATGTTTCATTAGGATAAATTGTACTAAAATACTTGGAATTGCTAAACATTATAGCCATCCTGGGTTTTCATCAGACTAACAGACTACCTCACTACATCAAGTTGCATAGTAAATTAAAATCAACAGTCTAAACAAAGGGATGTTCTAAAGGTGTCCCTTTTTCTAAATACTTTTCAAAATTCATACTAGAACTACTTCAGTATTTTGACATACAGTTTTCAATTTTTGCAAAGCCCTCAGAATTCAAGAAATCATTCAGAAAATTACTTTTTGACGTGCAGAATATTCAGAGATGTATAGTAAATGTTTCATTTTACCCTCAGTTCATTCTACACAGTCTATCCAATGTCAACCAGGAAGTTCACTTGGATATGTAACAGTAAGGTTGAGAAGCAAAGCCTAAGGAAGTCCTGATGATGAAGACTTTAACAATAGAGACAGATTTACCTCTAAGGTTCCTGTAAAAAGTCAGAGATTAAAAAACAAAAAAAACCCCTTTACCTAATATTCAATATTTCCATTCATTACTCAGGTTTTTAGGAGGCAAGACAGAGATATGAGCTGCATCACAAACTACATCAAGGAGCTTCAGTAGGAACAAGAACATTATATTTTGTTATAAGTACAAGGAGGACCTCAGCAGAGCATCAGTTGTCTGAAATTATAACTATACTGTAGGAGTCAAGGTGTTGACTTCACTTAAATTAAGCCTTATTACAAAACAGGAACAACGTTGTTGGGGTATTATCTGATGGAACTGGGCAGCAATGTGGGGCAGAAACCAGGGAGAAACTTAGGGCTCTGCATAGTGTGACAGGTTCTCTCCGTCTTCCCTGCTCTGTGCATCAAACATGTGGAATTCAAGGAAAATTTGCAGTAGGCAGTAGAAGCTTATGAGCTTCAGTCCCATGGCAGAGGAGCAGAAGTCAGGACCTAGTGGTAGGTTTTGTATTCATTCCATTCTTCCCCAGTAAATCTGCATCTGAGTGGATTTCATCTGACATGCTCACTGGAATTCTAGAAAACTTCCTTACATTCACTAAGATGTTAAAGTAGCTCTTTCCACCCAAAAAGATTTAAAATCAAAGTAGCTGGTCTAGTAGCAGGTTCCTGACAGTGTTATAAAGAGCTAATTTGCTGAGACAAGGTTTTATTCGTTGATGTAGTAGGTAGTATTTACCAG
This sequence comes from Patagioenas fasciata, assembly GCF_037038585.1. Taxonomy (NCBI): domain Eukaryota; kingdom Metazoa; phylum Chordata; class Aves; order Columbiformes; family Columbidae; genus Patagioenas; species Patagioenas fasciata. The sequence goes on along the minus strand of NC_092524.1, from coordinate 58,785,683 downwards.
GTCACTTGAATAAAAGCAGTAGTTTCTCTTTATGCTGGCAGGAGCTATTGTACATGTTAGATTGAAAGACAAATTTCCTACTGAAGATTTAGGGATAATTTCTTTACTGGAATTGTCATACTGCACTGACAATCTGAATGCCATAATTTCTTTACTGTAATTGTCACACTGCACTGACGATCTGAATGCTATTCTCACAGTAATAACTGAAATTAAGAAGTGGAATAGTGTCATTTGAAGATTAATACAAAGAACATAGAAAGACTTGCATGTTGACTCACTTAAGCTATTCTTCCCTCTACCTGTTGTTCTCTGCATTCATGGTCTTTTAGTGGACTTTATTGCAATACGAGCAGTATTTCTTCATTTAAACTTTTCCTAATGGATTTCATATCTCGGAACAAAACTCATCTCTGATGAGCAAGTAATGGACTCTATTACAACAGACCTGGCTCTGACAGCAAACTTGAATTATTTAAAGGAAAAAAATATCATTAACATATGATATAAAGACACCCTGAACCAAGCCAACAATAGGAAGAGGGAACATCTGGGAAATGGGCTTTAAAAGCACGGAAGTGCTCCAAATGAAAGTGCTACTATGGACTCTGAAATTATCAGACATCATTATATTTCTTTCTACTCATGGAGGGTGCTCAGGCCATTAGGAATGGGTACCTGAATTAGCAGACTATTGTGTTTCAATTGGAGCCTCTTAGAAGCAGTACAGGTCACCTAAATATTTAAACATTTGAATATTTAAAGGTGTTTAATGGGATTTGAGAGCATTTTTTAAAATTCCACTTTAGTGCTGAGAGTAGACCAAGCTAATTCAGGTACTTGAATGCGCTGCTTGTGACTTAGCCAATCCATCTTAGTATCTGACTGCTGTGCACAGGGACAGTCCCATTGGTCTCTTGCAGCTCCAGGCCTGGCCATGTGCTTCTGACTCCTCACGTGTCAAGTTGTGCTGTTTAACCAACAGAGAACCAACCCTATTCTAGTTTAGCTTTCTTAATGTGCTGGGATCAGATGACCACCAATGTAAGCAGAAAGTACTGGATCGATAATCTCATTGGAAAGAAGTGGGCAAGGGCAAGATCACGCTTCTTGGTAGAGGATAACTATGAAATTACTTTAGTAGTACTGTACAGCCATGCACAGAGGTAGATGAGATGATGCAATTTCTTTCCACAGAGTGCAAAAATGGAAAGGTGGGGGAGCTGAGAAACAGTGCCATGACCAGGGAAGGATGATTATGAAAACTCTGGTCAGCTTGCTCTAAGTGAAAGACAATCATTCCAGTAAAAGCTTTTCACTAATATGGGTGGGAAGCAGGAGAGAGGAAAGAGGGGAAGTAAATTTAGTGAAGTTGCTGTCTGCATCTCTGGTCTTCCATGTATGCCCACAGTGATGTGTACCAGATGGTTACAGCTGCACTCAAGATTAAAAATGCCAAGTAGAAATAAAAAAATAATTTACAAATATATTTCACAGTTCACGCACAGTTAGGTGCAAGTTATTTTTTAAAATTCCCTTCCCTAATCAGGATTCACTTTACTTGATGTAGTATGTGTTGCTTTATACTTATGGGACTTGACTTATGAATAATACAATTAGCAAGTTTGGGCTTTCAGGAGAGGTCTACACTTACTGGAATTTATCCAATTTAAGCAAGAGGTACTTTGCACTTTGCAGGGTAACTATGACATAGGCATAACTCTGTTGAAATAATTGTTTGCCTCTCCTTACAGTAAGACTCACCTTATTTAAATTCATGTTAGCGCCTGAATATAACAGCCTAGGATTCCTGTGGCTCAAGCAAATGCAACACATAGGCTGGCATGATAAGCCACTTCTTTCACATCACAGTTACCATAGACTTGAGGAGAACACCAGGTAGCCTCACCTTCTGTATGCTGCTCCCCCTATCAGGGTTTTCCTATACATCTTGGCTGAAACACATGAATCCAGAAGAGGCAATTGCAAAAGTTGTTCTGAGACTCTAAAGTTGCTGTTGCATGTGATTGATACAATGTTCATTTTTTAAACTTGTGTCAGATGTCTTGCATGTCAGCCAAAATCATAGAATCATAGAATCCTTTAGGTTGGAAGGGACCTTTAAAGGTCACTAGCCCAAGCCCTCCTGCAATGCACAGAGACATACATCATCTACTAGATCACATTGCTCAGAGCCCTGTTCAGCCTGAGCCTGAACGTGTTCAGGGATGGGGCATCTACCACCTCTCTGGGCAAACTGGGCCAGTGTTTCACCACCCTCATTGTAAACAATTTCTTCCTCATGTCTGGCCTGAGTCTCCCTTCTTTTAGTTTCAAATCATCACTGCTAGGTCTATCACAACAGGCCCTGCTAAAAAGTCTGTCCCCATCTATCTTATAGGCCCCTTTTAAGCATGAAAGTCTGCAATGTCTTCCTGGAACCTTCTCTTCTCCAGGCCAAACAACCCCAACTCTCTCAGCCTGTCCTCACAGCAGAACTGTTCTATCCCTCTGATCATTTTTGTGGCCTCCTCTGAACCTTCTCCAACAGGTCTAAGTCTTTCCTGTACTGAGGTCACCAGAGCTGGATGCAATACTACCGGCGGGTTCTCACCAAAGCAGGAAGGTAAAATTAAAAGGCAGCAGAAAATCAAAGGATGAACATGCAACTGTATTTTGCAGATGCTATCATAAACCCACTGTCAATCCACTGAAAGATGAGATTACTAAGGTGATCTTCCTTAATGTTTTTCAGCCTTTGTACTATCAGTGCAAACGTTAACTCCATTTTAACATTCACTGTTCTCCTCACTGTGGTTTCATTAGAGCAACACTAGTATCCACCAGCTAGTGATTTGCTATCCATGTTAACTAAACCCCTGTTAGCTCCAAACCAAGATTTTGGAGTTGACCAGCCATTTTGGGTTTTATGAAAACTTTTTATATTTACAATTGATCTGCAGTAACTTCACAGTCTAATTTATATTGTCAAAGAGATTTTCATGGATTTTTTCAACTTTTTTTTTTTTTTTTTTTTTTTTTAAAGTGTTCTCTCAGTGCAAGTAGTTCTATTTTCTGAGTCAGATCAGAAGTGGCAAAAGGCCAGGACTCTTGGTAACCCCTACAGTTTTTTGAAAATTAGTCTTGGCAGAGACTGAGGGCATGTTTATGAAAGGATGGTATCCTTACAGCTCACTCTCTTTGCCAACTGCCTTCTCAGCACGTTAGAGGCTATAGATTGACAAAAGCTAAAACATTATGTGCTTAATATACATATTCTGGTACAGGAAAACAAAAGGGAAAGATTGACACCGTTGCATATGTAAGTGAAGGATAGAGTTCTGCTGTATCAATCAGGTATCTGAGAGAGGTTGTTTTACTGTGGATTTAAAGGACTTCTGAGTTGTTATAACAAATTATCACCAAGATGAGCTACTACTGCAGAAGTCTAAAGCTCTCCTCGCAAAGAGAAGACCACAGCAAACCTAACCAACTCGTTAATACATAAACTTGCATGCTGTCAGCTGAAACAATCCCAAAGAGAAGGCAACTTCAAATAAAGGCTAAGAATACTATTCAGATGAGTGTGGGCAGTTTGATTTTCAGGTTCTGGAACTGAAGGTCAAACAGTTTCAAAGAAATGCTGAAGATCTAGTCATAAAAGGTCAGTTATTATAGAGCCATCAATCTTAAGCTGGTCATCAAGATTAGAGGTTGTTAGCAATATTAGTCATTTCAGGCAATTTAGGAGAGTATAATATTTATTTTTTTTTTTTTTTTAAATATGTTGTTTGAGGTGTGTGGGGTTTTTTTGTTTGGTTGGTTGGAGTTTGTTTGTTTGGTCGGGTTTTTTGTTTGTTGTTTTTTTCCAAATTTTACTGTAGCCATCCAAATATATGAACTATTATTTTTTAAGATCTACTACTCTTTTGAGTTAGAGAAAAAAGCAGGACAAGAAACATTTTAAGAACGGCATCTTGTGGCTTCAGGGGCAGAATCAAAGTTTGAAGATCATGTAGCGAAAGAGTTAAAAATAGACCATCTCCATTCTTTGACCTGCTCTTGCACTTTGTGCACACATGAGCAGATGTGTTCATTTGTCAAGTGGTGGTTGTTGACAATGTTGTTGTACTGGTACAGAGGGACAACTTGCCCTAGAAAAGATGTCAGTTCAAAGTACAGTTCATCGGTCAGCCTCTGTGAGTAGTTAGGAACATCCCCCCATATGTCAGCAGATATAATACACCTCTTGTCTGAGAGTGAATAGGGTAGAATGAGCTTGTCCCCAGATCAGCTCCGCAAAGCCTTCTGCGCTTGGCATTGCTCCCAGCCCTACTCTAAGGGCTTCCCTAGCAGCAAGCTACAGAGTGACCTTCGGAAGCAAACAAAAAGCACAAGCTCCCAGGTGCCATCAGACTCCTCCTCACAATTTTCCCTGGTAAAATAAAGAAAAAAAAAAACACATAACATTGCAGAAAATCACAATGAAATAGATGCTTGAAAGTTGTTACCTGTCAGATCTGCTGCCTGAGCAAATCCATTGAATCTAAACATCCTATTAATTTTAATAGAGCAACAGAAGGTTATATTGTAGCAGAGGACAGCCTGCAGTACTATCTAGGCCATACATGCCTTTAAACTTCCTAACTTAAAAATGATACAAAACTGAATTAGTTAATCACTTTATTTACATCTCAGTAAACCCCCTTGATCATGCAAAATCTCACACAGTTGTCTGAATTCAGAAGCTTTCAGGAACTCACTAAAAACTCCAAATAAACAAAATAGCCTGACATTTTTTTTTCCTCATTGGTTTAGGCTTCTCGAAGTACTTACATTGTAAACTGTTTTGTAACACTTCCAGCAAGTAATGTGCCTAGTATCTTTGCGTTGCACACATGACCTCTCTTAATGGAGCCATGGTCTCTCTCGGCTTTTCACTATATTTATTGTAGTGGTGGCTAATCGCATTAAAAACTGAGCACATTATGCACTTGTGCATCTCTTATTTCTGTGATGCTAGTACTAAAAATTCAGGCAATTCTTTTGCTGTTGTATGGTTATTAGAGATAGAACAGGTCAACATTTTGATTTTATGCTAAAGTCTATGGGACTCAGGCACCCAAAATCTAAAGAAATTTGAAGGAAACATATGGCAAACCTTTGCCATATTTGAAATGCCACCCAATACACAATTTAATTAGAAGGTACCTTAGCTGAAAAGTCATTCCTTCAACTTTGGTGCCAGAACACAGATTTTCAGAGAATTATACAAAGAAATTGGTAATTAAATGTTCTGTACATACTCTGGGCTAACAATCTTCATGAAGTTTTTAAGGTCTATAGAAAGTAGAGGACATAAAATATGGATTTCCATTTTCAATTAACACAAAAAGAAAGACATAGCAAAAGATTGTGACCATGAAACTTTCCATTTACTTAATGGGAAACACATGAGCATCCTGATATGGAGAACTGTCTGAACCCAATGCTGTTTATCTCATGCCCAAAGGGGAAACAGCAGAGAATTCACAGAGCATTCAAATCTTTGGTGAAATGCACCTAATAGGTCCCTTGATTAATATGAGAGGCCAAATTTAGCCACACTGACAGATGATACCTCCCTCAGGAAAAAACAATAACCAACCAATCAACGAAAACCAAACTTTGCAAAAAATCCAAATATTCATATTTTTATCTGTTTTCTCTGTTATCTGAGTAATTTTGTTGGTTTGTAGAATCATTGTGGATGTGGATTAAGCTGCTGTGTAAAATTATTTTTAAAAACTTACATTATCTCCCTGTGTCCCAAGCAAGTGTTTTTACTCTCTTCATGGTCAAAGAGAAGGCAAACATCTTGTTTTTCAATTAGTATTAAATAGTCTGTCTTTCTCTTTTCTCTCCAGAACTTCTATAGCAGTAAGCTAAATGCTGTCTAGAAAAAGTCACCAGTAAGGGGCAAAGGAGGATCCATACTTATGTTAAATATAATGGTGGGTATTAGTGAATGTCCCTGCAATACTTCAAAGGATCAGGCCTCCAAGTCTATTTCTCAGTTGAGATCTGACTTTTTTTTTTGTTTTAATGATTAACATATCAATAAGTAAAGATTTGATCTGCCAAAGTTTTTTCATTGATCTGTGTTCTTGTTGTCCTAGAGCTTCAGTCATTTTTAAAACTTGGATATCTTAACTCCATTCAAAAAATAATAAAAATATCACACAACTGGCTCTTATGGTTGCAAGGAGCAAAGAAAATGAAGCAAGGCTTGAACTGAACAGATGCAACAGTGTCTCTCCCACATCCACAGAGAATGGGGAAAGAAAAACCCGAACAGCTGAGCTCCCATAAGAAAACCACAAACAAACAAACAAACAAACAAACAAAAACAAAACAAAACAAAACAAAACAAACAAAAAACAAACAAAAAACAAACAAAAAATCAAACAAAAAATCAAACAAAAAATCAAACCAAGTTTCTCAGTGCTAGAGAATAATGAGATGTCCAGTAGAGGGAGAACAGCAGCATTGAGCCCTAAATAATTCATTGCAAAAGGGCTGGCTATGGTGAATGGGGAGACAGATGGACGCCTCTGAAGCCTGTTACTCTCTCACTGTTCTGGGTGCAGTGGTCAAGAAGCATTTCTGGCTTTGAATGTTCCTCAAAACAGCAGTGGATCCATCTCAGGTATGTGAGGAAGCAGCAGATGCTCAGACCATTCTTGTCAGTAATAACAGTACCCGTTTATTATCCAATACATCCAGCACCTATCTCATACCTTACACCATAGAAGATTGAAAGCTTTAAATTCTCCATGGAGGGAAAATACTCTGGGAAGAAAAATGTTAATGAAGTAGGACAGTGTCATGGTTTAACCTGAGCTAGCAATACAACCATGATAGCTGCGTACTCACCCCCTTTCCTGATCCTCCCCACCCCCATTAGGGGAGAGAGTCAAAAGGAAAGGGAAAAACTTGGATTGAGATAAACACAGTTTAATAAAATAACAAAATACTAATACACTGCTAGTAAATATATATAAAAAATAGAAATAAAAGATACCCAAGGCAATTCCCCATGAACTACATCCACACTAAGCAGCCAGTCCCAGGAGGCAATACCCCAGTCCTGAACAGCGGATCCAAAAGAGAGAAAAAAGGAAAAAGGTAGAAAAGTCCAGAGGCCTCTGCAAAATTGAAAAAGGTCAGACTAATCATCTTGACTGAAACTCCCCCAGCTGTGCGTCAGAGCAAGCAAGAGCCAGAGAGATCAGAAGAGAAAACCGGAAGGCCTCGCTCTTAAATCTGAAGCATGACACTAACAGGATGGAATACTCTCATTGTTCAGTCTGGATGTCAGTCAGGCTTTGTCCCATCAGTGCCCCCATTCCTCGATGCCTCACACCTGTGGGCAGAGTTCTCAGAGTGTCCTTGGCTCTCAGACCAGAGCAATTAAAAACATTATCTCTGTGCTGGTGTCCTCTCTTGTTTCTCAGACTAAGTCCAAATAATGAGTGTTCTAGCTAGGAAAAAGAAAGGTTTCTAACTGCGTGAAGAAAATTAACCCATTTTCAGTCAAAACAACACAGATATGTGTGTGTGTGCGTGTGTGTGTTCAGACCAATATTGGCTGTCACCCCCCCTCCCACAGAGTCAGCTTCTGCATTGCAAAGGTATCCCTGGATTGTCACTAGTCCTTCTTTCTGTCCTTCACCTTATATTAATATAATTAATCTGAAACTTTAAAATGTGGTTTCTCTATTAGTGCACTACAAATCAGTACTGCTGAACGATGATGGGTACAATTCAACCAGCACTCAGTACTGACTGCATGTCTATAAATACTCAGAAAAGTATAATTCACCATACTGAGGCTGATCTCTGTCCTCTGGTCAAGCAAGAGAGAAAACTTTATTGGATTCACCCTCAATCATCTTCAGACTTGTAGATTAAGCTGCTGCTCTGCATTAGTCCCTCAAAGAACATTTCTCTACGGTGTCTAGAGAAGTAACCTAGCAAGCTTTCTGAATAGCCGTGGAACAGAAACCTATTTTCTTACTAAAAAGGAAAAAAAAAAATAAAATAAAATCCAAAACCCCCCAACCCTTTCAGAAAAATTGGAACAACTAAAAAAATAAGGAAGGAATCTGCTCTCTGCTCTCGAAATTTTGCCTATGTCTAAAACATTTAACATGAGGAAATAAAATGAAGGATGAGGAAATAATCAAAAGCCATATTCTCCCTTCTGTGCACCCATGCTACTTCTACCCAGAAATAAGCTAGAATTTCCCCAGAACCAATTAAGACTTTTATTGGCAGAACTACAGAGCAGTACCCTTGGTAGAGCCTTCCATTTAAAATCTCTAATCTGCATGTTATCTGATTCTGAGTAACCTTCTTCTAAGTAAAATTTATGTACTCACTATTGCTTTGAATGTCACTTGGGACCAGAGACTATGTATAGCACTAACTCATGTGAAGTTTTCATTTAACAACAACAACAACAAAACAAACAAAAAAAAAAAAAAAAAATCACAAATTTTTCCAAGCTGATTTAGGTTTTTTGTAATGATTTTAATTGACTGCTTCAGAGCAGCATCAAGAGTGGAAAGAACACCATGCCCATATGTGACATATTAGAAAAAAAATATATTTACTTGTTTGAATAAGGAAGCAATAAAGTGACCAGAGAGGGGAAAAAGCCCTCAAGAAATCACAGTTGTATGATGTTCAAAATGGAAATCAATCAACTAAGTAAGAAAGACTTATTTTCCCCGCCTAAGAGAAGCTCCTCGCCACTTTTTTCTTTTTTTTTTTTTTTTCCCAATTTAGAGCACAACTATTTGCCTGCTCGGGTCATTTTTAGATCATTTGGCTGGTAAACACATTTTTAGTTTTCTTGCAAAAACAACAACAAAAAAATAACTCAACAAATCAGGTTTTAAGGATATAGCTACTATTTAAAAAAAAAAAAAAAAAAAAAGAGAGAGAAATTAATAAATAAAAATGCTTCAGAGAAATGCAGCCGTGAATGCTGCAGCTGGAAACCAGCTGAAGCTGAGCACATTACATCTGGCCACATCTTTGAGTTCCATGCACTGGGAATCTGAATCTGTGACACTTTGGAGCTCTGGTTTTACTGGAGCAAAGCCTAGAACCTTGTCTGGGAATAGTCTACATTGGATGACCTCCAGAGTACATCTTTCCTCCACTGTTATCCATGTCTGAAACATCTGGCAGAAACAAGGAAGACAGGAAAATCTGTTTGAATGGGTAGGTAGGAAATGTGTGACCAGTCAGCTTTGACAGCTGTATATAAGGGAACTTAAAGTTATTGAAAAAGAATCTTTTACATGCTGTGTATCCAGGCATCTCTTTGGCTTTCTATCACCTTTTCAAAAAATCCAGATGCAATCCATACTTTGTGCTGAGTCCTGAAACCAACTTATTGCATGCATTGCCTCAACCTCACATTATTCAGCACTGAGCATGATGAAAAAGATAATTGAACATTTGAATAGATCTGTGGTGCTTTTTGAAAAAAGCAAGAAACTCCACTCTGCTTTTGAGAAACAAAGTTGGTGTGTAGTGATGGATTTCCACAAAGTGCTAAAAGTTGTCAAAACCCAGAATGTCTCAAATTTGGTTGTGGTACTGTTCTCATACAAAGCATTTATTTAGGAAACAATTCAGGGATTAAAAGTGAGGTCTCTTTAAATCTAGTAAGAGCTGTCACAAAGACAGACTATGGGAAATTAATTTGTCAGCTGCAGCTTCAGTCTTGCTGACTGAGTTGAGGTCTTCTGAAGCTGGCTTGCACTCAAATCTCATGTAAGGCTAAATTTCTGCACATGCACCTTCCACTGGAGCTGGAAATTCCACCATTTACCAGTGCCAGTGCCAAACTACCATTACCCAGAGTGAGCCAGCACTATTTGACCGTTTCAGAATAAGTCTCAAAATGAGAAGTTTTGAATGCCTGTTGAAAGCATTCCTTGCCCAGGAAAACAGGGGTGTATGTGTGAACACAAGTACATAAAACTGAAGATTGTGACTGAAAACATGGACTGAAAAGCTTAAAATTCTTTAAAATAAATTTATAAATGTTTCTCTGTGCTTGATCTAGCAAAGAATTTGTCTTTCAAGCTGATGCTATAGCATGTTTTTTTCCAAACACAACATGATCAAATTGTTTTGGCACTGCTCAAGCATCCAGTATGGACATCGCCCCCAGCTAAGATCAAGCCAAAAGCACTTCCCTCAATAAGCTGTCCCACAGGTTAAGGTATCACCTCTCTACAGGTAAGAGAGAAAGGCACTAAACGAAGACTGATGAAGAAAAAAAACCCTTGACTGGCCATGACCACATTTAGGTTAATGATAACCTAAGTGACCACAGCACCTAGAAGTATCTCCGAGAACCACAAGAGACTGATTGTCCCTCTGAATAATGTATATCTTTGCTGGTGATTAGACTCCGTTATCCTGGCTACAACAGTCCTAAGTTAGGAATAAAGTAACAATACCTTTTGCTGGCCACTGCCATTTCATCTTTGTGCTGCTTCATTCCCTCCTTTCACATTGCACAGTACCTGTCACATTCTCTCCTTGTTGTGCTGCTGAGAAACTGCAGAATGAGTTTCTTCTTACTTCTCCTTCAGATGGGCTACAAAGGATGCTTATTTAGCACATTCACATAACTGCTTTTGACCTCATGCCGTATGAACTGTCTTTTCATGGGTTTTGATTCTATAGATCTCTGATTATCTTTGGGGGTTGGAAATGTAAATGCCTTCCTTTGGTTCACAGCCAGATGCTTTTCATACATCCTAAAAAACATGTTGCAGCTTCCTTCACAGCCCTGCCCCTTCTTCCTCCCCTCTTACATCTGCTGCTATAAAACCCAACCTGTTCCATATTTCTAAAAATTGAGAAGTTGATTTCTGAATCATGTCACCTTTTGGTTGCCACTCAGATTATTAATCTTTATAACATAAATAGAGGCTCAGCTGGCTCTAAGTAACTGTTATTTTAGCTTCTGACAGGCACAGGCTTCCATTTCAGTCTGGGGACTTATTTAAATTCCTATCTCCTGGCCCGCTATTGAAGCTTTCCCCAGCTCTCATTCAGACAAAATTCCCGCAGAGATTTTAAAGGCCCCACTCCAATGAATCCTTAACATATCATTCATGTGTAGTACTCAGGATAATGGAACAAGAATCCAAGCTGTTTGTGCTGGTCCCTTGCTCGTGGCATTTTGCTACAGCTCCAATCAAGTGAGAATTTATCCTGATTGCTATAAAAAAGGAAAAGATGCTGCCAAGGTGTTCTCAGTACACTGCCTTATTTTTGCAATGCTTTGCCTTTCCTCAGTCCAAAATAACCCAGATTTACCTCCTGGCATACACCAAACCAAAGGCCTTCCAGGTGTTACTGGGACAAGAATTCAATTTTACAGGAGGGGTTGGACTCTTCTGTCCCTAATCAATGTTCTTCTTTGTCTAACAAGATACAAATGATTGCAATGGCCAGTGAATGAATCACAGAAGGTGCTCTTTATCACCCAAAGCCAGGACCTCTCCAACGGGCTCGCAGTGCCGCAGCCTGTGACCCCCAGCATCCCACTCTGCTTACCCTAGTGAAGCTGCTCTGGCACATGGTGTGGCCACAGCTGAAGCCTGGCAGCTGAAAGAGCTCCTGATAGTATTTGGTTCTCTGCGCAGGTACCACCAGAGTAGTGCAAATCGGTGTGCGTGATGAAGGGTGAGATCAGGGGACAGAATGCCCCAGTCAAGGCTGCGCACAGGCACCGTCACACAAAGGAACCATGAGACCTGTTCTCTCTCGGAAGCACTGCTGCCTGCATCTTGTGGGACTGGGTAACAGGTCCATCCTAATGGCAGGAGCAAGGTGCTTGGTCTGGCAATCCCTTACCATGGGTGATTTTCCTGACTTGATTTCCATGCAAGAGGGCAAACAAGTCTAACAAAAACTGTCCACATGCAGCTTCAGGGAAGACAGCAATGGAGATAATTTTTATTCCTCCACAATCAAAACCAAGTCAGAGTCCTTCACATCTTGCCTTGGAATGCTAGTTTGAAAGTCCTTAACTATCACACAGAAATAAATGTTTGAATGTCACTTTGTGCTAGGCACTGGAGCTAATTTTCCTATTCAGTGATTCTGTCATTTTGTAAAATATGTATAATATCCAACATCATTTATTATAAAAAACAGAGAGTTCAAGAAGATTAAAATTCTGACAGAGTATTAGCTTTGCTTGGCAAAAGAAAAATCTTCATATGTCTGTGAATCATTCCTGAGATAATCTTACTCTTTTAAGTACCATAAAAAAAGCAATTTTCATGTTTTTTCCCAGAAAGCATCGAGAATATTCATACAAGATAAATATAATTTGTCCATTTTGGGGAGCAATGAGCTTTTTTCCTTCCAAAGAATTTGTAATGACAACATACAGATTTTGAAAGGCTAAAGACACTACTAATCTGAGGTAGATTTGTGTGTGAACATTTGTATCATAAATCTGATAGATATCACACTCAGTTTTAAAAATAAAGCCCAGCTGGTAGCTCTTTGAGTCAGTTTGTACTCACCCTTCCTGTGTGAGAAAGGTGTGCAATTTTGGATACATTTAAGCTCATAGCAACATACCATCAATGAATACTTCGAGGACCTCTAAAGGTTTAGAAACTTATTTTGAGGGAGAGCAGAAGGAAGAATAGAAGGAGCATCTCAATTTGTATTTAAAGTTGTTTTTCTAACAGTAAGTAGGAGTCTGAGTCACATATATGCCATGGATGCTGTTTGAATAAAAACAGAGGGGTTCAGTTTACAGCATTCTCCATCAGCTACCTACAGCACAGGTGAAGCTTGTCCTAAAACCCTAGCACCTTTGCCATTTCATCTTTCATCATCCCCCTTACTTGTAGCTAGTGCACAGAATTGAGGAAGCCAGTGCTCAATTCTCACCTCCTCAGCAAAGCCTTGTACAACTAGAGAAAATGTCACTTTGCTGAAGAGACCTATATGACAGGACAAAAGAATGCAAAGATAATTCTGAACATCAGGAATTACTTCTATCACTCACCAGAGCAGATTTTTCAGAAAACTGCAGGGGAGGTTTGCAAGGAAATGGTCAGACAGAGGTAGTAAAGGCCCTAGTCAGCATGCAAGAGCATTAGAGTTACATATAACAAAAAAAGATTGATGCTGAAGATGTGGTTTATACACTTAACACCTCTAAAAATGTCAAACTTGATCTGGGAAGAGTTGGAAACAAAGTTATGGATGCTTCCCTAGTGACACCAGGATATAGGTTTCTTCTTATGTCAGCAAGCTTTGATACAAAAATAAGTGATGAATCTTGCTGGTGGGAATCACTGCTCCTGTTGTTAGTGTAGAAAAAGCAAAATGAAAGTCACAAGTATTACAGTTAGTTTATTGAGATAGTTGACAAAAAAAACTACCTCAAACAAATAAAAAATAAGAAATAAATCCAAACTCTTGTTTCTTTCTTACCTTATATCATGCATAATCATTTCTAAGCAAAAAAAAATGTAAGTAAAAAATGTCATTCTGGATATGGAGAGATGTTGAAACCGTTCTACTCTGGTGACTACACAGAAAAGGAGGAAAGAACATGGCTGATTTTCTGACAACTAGAATCGAATACCACAACAGGGTGTTTGTTACTGAACTCTGATAAAGCAAAGTCTAAATCACAGACTAGAACTAATTATACAGCCCAAAATGCAAAGGAAGAGACTGAAATAAAAGTTACTCTCTTTTTTTCATTTTTTTTCCTTTTTTTTTTTTTTTTTAATATAATCTAATGCTTTGCCAAAAACACATTGAGCAAGTCTGAACCGTTTTGAACTCATTCAGCACAGGGTATATTGATCAGTAGAGCCCAGAATAGAGAAACAAAGCTCAGACACAAACAAGTGAATTTAATCAATTGAAGTTGCCCAACAGCTAGCAAAAAAGAAGGCAGATAATTTGGACCACAATACAGTTTTACGAAAGTCATGTGGGTTGTTTCTGGGGGCAGTGTAGAGAAGGAGAAGAACTGACATTAAACCAGCCATTTTTTGTAATTGTTGGAATGTTTAACTTGCTCAATGTGATTTTACAAATCCAAATTATAATGCTGGAGAAAATATAGGGCACAAAATCAGGATTTTCTCTAATTATAGGAGTTTCAAAATGATAAGAGAAAGATTGGGAAAAAAACCCTCCAGGTTAAAAACTAACAAACAAACAAACATACAAACAGTTTAAAGAGAAATGTCAACGAGATATCTCAGATACTGTGAAAGAAAGAACTACAATTACAAAGGATAAATGGGGTTAAACCCTTTAGTGATTATTAGCTTCTGGACCTATGATGTTGTACTGCTCTCAGGGAAAAGTAAAGATATTATCAGTAAGAGTCTAGATAAAAGTTATTGCAAACCAAGTGGTTCAAGTGCCCTATGGAAATGTTAAAGATTGAAGTTACAGACATAGAGAACTGCTATACAGGGGCAATAAGCTGATGTCTTTATCTCAGATCAAATAATGAAAATCTATTCAAGGAGTTGTGCTGCTAGAGAAAGAAGTTGTGACAATATAATCCATTTAGCTTTGCAGGACCCCAGCTTTGTTTTGATTTAAGCTCAAGGACTGGAATAAGTCTGTTTCAAAAACAGAAGCACTGCCATCAAGGCCTGATTAGAGAAAGTCTCTTATCTCCTCCTCCATGGCTGTGAGAGGCTGTCAGGTATGCCTCACCAGGGGGAGCCTGGCCCTTCTGTGGATAGTACTGTAGGGGAGAGGCAGCTTGCAGCACGAGACCCAGAATCCACTTCTTTGGCTATGTATTTGGGTTATAGTCTTTTCCTATACATTTAGCAGGAAGTACAGTGGTGCTCATGCTGTAATGGAGAACAGAAGGTTGTCAAGTAAATAGGTGAGGTTAATTCAAGCACAGCTCAGGAGCAATCACCATTATAATGATTTATATTCACTGTGCAGTTATATTACAAGGCAGATTAATTTGACCACATTGGTTGTTAAAAGATTCTGATGCAAGAAATAAACATATTTGTACATGTTTATATAAACACCAAAACCACAAAGTCCAGCAGAAAGTGTCAGAAATCACCTATACCACTAGAACAATCTTCCCTTGTATAAATACATGCGATCATGTCATTAAAGCCTGTATCATAAAGCAGTTGTTTTGTAGAACCTCTGCCACACTACATGCTTCATTTTCTGAGTGTCCAGCTCGGCACCATAGACTTGGATTTACAGATGTATTTGCATACTTGGAGATTTGGCTGAAAGTAATGAAAGCTAAACCTAGAGGACTATCTAATTCTAAGCGTTCTTCAGGTTCTGATATCTCATATGATACCTGGTAGAATAAAAAGGCACATTTTACTTCAATCTATCTTTGTCTCCTTTGACTTGTAAAATACCCAAGTCTTTCTTCAAGATTCTGTTCTCCATATCAGCATCCTTTTGCAAGCAGTTATACCACCCCTCAGTAGATCCATGTGTAAACTACACTTCTTTAGCTATCCTTAGCTCTCTGTGTCCTTAATTCTTTGTTCCTATGCAATCACTCCCTCTCTGCTTCTTAATTTTCAGTTAATTTCTTTCTCTCTTCAATGAAATCCCATTTCACCTAGTTTATTCATCATCCCACTTTCGTTAAACCTCTTGTCCCCATCTTTCTATTTTGCTGTGCAGCTTTTGTTTTCTCTGCTTTTGCATCAGGTATTCCTCCTCCTCTTTCAGCAGATGCACACACAGACATCACAGAAGATGAGAAAGACAGGCAGCTTCCCCACTCCATGCTTCAATGTCCATGCTTATCTTGGTCCAGAACAGCTACTGCAGATCAAGCTCACATTATTTCTGTAGTCTAAGCCTGACTATGTTCAATCATGATGGAATATTTGAACTTATTAGTCAGTAAAACTGAAGTCTCTCTTGAGACTGTGCAAACTTCAATTACTTTAAGACTTATACCTTGGTTAAATTTCCGTAGTATTTCAGGCACTGAAAAACACATTCTGACACAAAAGACACTGCTATCAGGAGATAAAGACACTATCAGGATCTTGCAAGTTTGTCAGGATTATTTTTTTTAATTTAAGCTTGTTCTTACGAATGTTTTCTTTCCCAAGATTGACTCTAATAACTAGCATTTAACATTTAACCAAACTTTAATCTTCTCATTACGAACAACTGAGAGCTTGATAACTTTCAGAAGAGCTGGTGAACCAGCTCTGCCCATGAAGATTTCCAGTCATAGAATTTTAGTTTTCAAGCAGGTATTGTTTAGGCTACAGTACATCAGATTAAAAGCTAAATTGGGCCACCGTCATTTTTTTACCTTAAATTTACACATAAATAAACAGGATATTTGTTCAAAATAAATGCCTATATAAACCATCTTGTGTTTTATAATCCTTTGCCACAGCACTGCAATTACAGTCAAGTTAATTCACCTCAAAGATTCCAGACTATTAGGACTGAGGAAAGTACACAACATAATTTATTCTCTAATGATGTTTTGTAAAGGCAAACCTATTACTTGCTGTTAGCATTGAAATGCATGGCCTTAAATGAATAAGGAAACATAAGTTAATCAAACACTAGAGTGTCAAGGTTTTAATGACATCCTGTCCTGGGGAGCAATGAATAACTGAAACCTTTAAATAGCTGATTAGAACAACACCTGTATACCAGTGATGTTATTTTAATCTAGTCGTTGAAGAAATGCTATGTTGGAAACATAGGAATTCAGATCATTGGCTCTTTTACTTTGCTAGCCAGCAAATAATACATTGCACATGCAGGTTTTATAATTGATCATGTATAAATTTGCAGAAACTTCCACAGATCCAGTCAGGTTACAGAACCAGCTGCTTCCTCCAAGTTCTGAGCCAAGGGAAAGTAGCGGTCAGTTGACCAGCGTGGAGTAGTCCAGCTGCAAACAGCAAAATTCAGACTTCTCATCTAGTCTGTAAGGAAGGCTGCCAGCTCTTCTCAGTCAGCTAAAATGACTCAACATACAAGGATCCCTGTCTGGAACAGTTATAGAATCATAGAATGTCCTGAGTTGGAAGGGACCCACAAGGATCATCGAGTCCTGTTCCTGTATGTGACCAGCCCACAGCTCACACCATGTGTCTGAGGGCATTGTCCAGTCTCTTCTTGAACACTGTCAGGCTTGGGGCTGTGACACCTCCCTGGGGAGCCTGTTCCAGTGCTCCAGCACTCTCTGGATGAAGAACGTTTTCCTCATGTCCAACCTAAACCTCCCCTGGCACATCTTCCTGCCATTCCCTCGGGTTCTGTCATTGGTCACTAACGAGAAGAGTTCGGTGCCTGCCCCTCCTCCTCCCCTCGTGAGAAAGCTGTAACCGCCATGAGGTTAGCTCATCCCAAATACCTGCAAGTCAGCTTCTTTTTGCAGTCTGACCCATTTGCTGCATCTCCAGATTCCATTCTGCCAGCCCTCTTATGTCTTTACTGAGGATGGGACAAAGAGCAGACATTCTTCTCCCCCTAGCATCTAATGCAGTGGTACAGCTCCCTCACTGCCTAGATGAACAAATGACACCCTTCATATCATACATGCATTCTTAAGGGTGAATTGATAGGACTAGGGATAGCACTATTTTCAATCTGAGGCAATGTATTTGTTTGTGGAAAACAGTATATTCAACTAACAATGCAGTTGCCCTGGAAATATTCCTAATAAGTTTAAATTAGACACATCAGCTATACTAGGAGGGCCAACATCCCTAGAGGAAGTAAGAACTACTGTCCCCTTCCTCTGCAGTTTAGGTGAGATATGGGACAAACTGTCCCTTTTGGGGATATGGAGAGTGGAGCCCACCTCTCCTAATCTTCTCTAAGAAAGAGGAAAATCAGTAGTTATTTGGGGGTATGTCTGCAATCCTTCTTTTTGGTCTTCTTCCACTTCTAAAAATGTTTACTTGCTTTTGTAACCAACAACAGAAACACAAACATTTTGTTCCCCTGGTGAAAGTCAAAATCACCAGGCTAAAAACTAATTTTTAATTTTTGAAGAAAACCTCAGCATTATACTTCGCAACCATAGAGCTGTAGATCCACCTTAGAACTGTGGTACTGCTTAACCATCAAACTACGTACCTCGAAAGGTGGGATTCATCCTCAACCTAGAGGACATGAGAAGAACAGCATTAATAAGAAAGATCAAGGGGAACGAAATCCTAAATCTCTGACAGTGTGGTTGTTACAAGCACTTCACAGAGAGAAGTCTGTACACCTCAGGTAAGGAGAAAAGACTGGCCTCATGCTCCCTCAAGCCTTAAAACATAATTGCTAGAGCAGTTAATAGGGAAAAGGACTGATAGAGCACTTGCTTTTTTAGCATTCCTATAGATCTATTCCTTCCTTTCTATTCCTATGTGCTTGTATGTGCTTTCATTTCGTAATTCTTTTGAACCATCCTAAGAGGTTTTGAATTGGTAGTTATACCAATCTACCAGCAAGCTGCAGAGCCACTAGTTTCTGACTGGGATAAACATGGACGGCTCTAACTTCTCACAAGCCCTAACTAGCAGCAAAAAGGCCAGGCTCAGATTTAAAAGGCTGCAATAAAACTTTGTCCCAAGCCTCCCAATCAATCAAAGAAAATTAAACCTGGTGTTTAATGAGCTAATTTTCATCATTTGCAAACATGAATCGATTGCCTTCTCAAAGGAAGACAAGAAAGCCCCAACACAGTAGATAACTAGGGGAGTGCTGCCTAGTTCTGCAGTGTAACCACTGCTGTTTTACAGTCTTTACCTCTGCCAAGGCTAGCTGGTTGCTTTCAATCTTGAGCAACATCTCTTTCACGGTTGAGAGCTGTCAGGTCTTGCCTGTCAACAAAGCTTAATTCAGGTTGCCACTGATTTTGTGGTGAGCTGCCTTCATGCTGCTGAGTGCCTTGTCCCTTCTTGAGTGTCTCTTGCTTCTGCACTACCCACTCCCAGGAGATGATCGTCCTCACTTACCTAATAGTTGATTCTCACTACTTTAAGTCTGAGCCATGCACAGAAAATGGAAGACTAATGCAGTCCCCCAGCACAGTGATCTGAATAGATGTCTCTTTGCAAGTCTCCTGTGGTCTGGAAATGTCTCCTGCCCTCCTCAATCCCTATTGCAGGATGAAATGTTTGCATTTCAATAGCTCCTAATCTTTTGCTTAACTTTAAACTAACCATTCAGCCCAGGCACAATAAGGCACCTTAGACTTCCAACGTTATTAGAATTACAGTTTTTTCACCACCTGAAATGCTTGCTTTCCTCTTTAAACAGGGTGGCCTCACAAACTTAATAAAAGAACAAAAGTGGAATTCAGGCCTATGCATTGATCCTTTTCCTTTATATCCCCTCACCCACCCCGTAATTTTTAAAGGAAAAGGTTTGGAGGGAGGGGAAAGGAAAGACTCTGCTTATGCAGGTTGTGACCACTGGCTTTATCCATGACCTTTCCCATGAAAGTTGAAGCTTGAAACTCTCTGTAGGTTCAGATATATTACTGCATAAAACATTTCAGACAGTGTTTTTGAAATTTTATTAGTAAGAATGAGGGATCAAAACTTACCCCTACAACGTAGTTTTAGCTTCTTTAATGATTTTATACCAAAGAAATGGATAACAATATCATAAAGCTACGCTACCTTCGTCCAGTACAACTAAGGCTCAGTTAACTCAAAGAAATGTCTTTAAGGAGAATATTAAGTATAAGCCATTCACAGTAGTGACACAAAGCCCAACACAGAAAGAGCCTGTATCTTCAGCACATTGTTTTTATTTCTGTAAAGGTCTTCTTCCAGTGACGGAATAGGTTCTAATGGAAAAAATTCTTCCCAAACCTTTCAGCTTCTAGTAGTCAATATAGCAGCGAGGTACTACAAATGCCATTCTGTGTGAATCCCTGCAAAGTAGAAATAGTTCCACTTTCATGTGTACAGGCTCGGGTTTTATGCTCAGGACAGAACACAGCTCCTTTTTTATTTCTGAGTCAACAATGTGTTACCCACAAAAGAGAACCACAAATATCTTAGCTTCAATATTGCATTCAATATCTAAGCAGGCAGATCCATTCTTATTCTGTGTAAGGTAGCACTTGTATATTGTGATCTTAGCGATTATGTCAAAGCTCAAAGTCCTACTCTTCCATTTATTTTGGAAAGGCAAAGTATGACAATTTCTAGATGAAAGTGGAGAGCATGTTGTGCTGCTTTTCACAAAATCTTGTAAAGAATTAGCAAAAACAGTCGCCATCTAAATAACCTATTGTTCTTCCCATATTATAATCTAATATATACAATCCAAAAATGACATTTCAGTTTAGGTTACTCTGATGTTTATAAGTAATACCACAGCAAGCAAGACCTGACTTTCAAATGCCTTCTGTACTAGCAAAAAAGAAACCCCATGAAGTGTACAGACAGAAAATTACTTTTTCCTTTCATCTCCATAGTTATTTCCTACACTTTCTTCCCTCTAATCATCTTAAGAAGGAAGATATCCAGTAAACAGACCAGCAATCTTGTCATACATGCAGATAGTATGTATGTGCAGCTATTTTCTCTGCTTTTTGATAGTTCAAGCTCCAGTTCAGGCAAGTAAGATTTTTAAATGCTGCCCTAATTCTCATGAATTCCAGTTGAGAAGTCAATTTCACTATACTGCAGTCTCTTATCTCCTGTTGCTGTGCAGGCATCAGCACCATGTCAGATTCCTTATCAGCATTTGTACAAGCAGCTCAGCAGGTATAAGAATCAACCATGTTTGAAGCTAGGTGTCAGCCATCTGTTTTTCACTATATAGCCAGTCTTACTCATCAGTGAATAATCATATTCCCCAACATACTGAAAATGCCTGTTGAATAAACACTGGGAGAAAGACAAGGTGTGTATTTGACAGTGATTTTAATCATGGCAGGCTCCTTTTTTTTTTTTTTTTATTTTTTTTTATTTTACTTCCAAAGCCACAAACCAAAGTAATTTTTCTATACTGCTACTGTTTCACTGTCATACAAAGAGCCATATATAGGCCTTTCATTCTGCACCTTTATTCTCAGTTGTGTTTCAGAGAAAAATGACAGGATCACGCAATTCATAGGATACTCAAACTGTCCTACAGCAGCTTGCTTGGAGATTTGACATTGATAATCATATTTATTGCTAAATAGTATTTTGGAGCAGCAGATTACAAGGTACTCTTTAAAGATGAACCAGGGATTTTGTGTTGTCTGTAAAACAGAATTAGCAATGATCCCATGGACAGAAAGCTGACAGGCAAACCTTTTTGTATTAGTTTGATATGTATGAACAATCAAAATATCTCACATTTTAGAAGGAAAAACTCTTTGAGATCCAAGTAGTAGACTTAAGTTAAAACCTCTGTCTTGCATTACGAATAATAACATTCAATAAAATGCATGTGGGTACATAATGAATTAGTGACTAGTGTACATCTCCAAACAGTGATTAAACGATTCGTTATATTCAGTCAGCATTTTTGAGAGTCACTGGAAGACAGCAGCTGATTGACAGAGGTGTTTTAGGGAGTGGAGCCTGACCATGTTTCAGCAATAACGTAGTGAAGTTCTGTCTTCTGCAGTTTGTTCTGAAAATGGATTTGCACTCTTTCTACAGAATATATTATTGTCAAATACAATACTGCCTGGGTACAAGGCTAAATAAATGACCAACTGTTCTAAACAGTGCCTTTCCTGCAAATTCTCCGGAATTTTTCTTTTTGATCTGCCCTCTTAAAAAAAAAACACAAAAAAACCCCAGACAACTCTGAAAATGGGCCATTTCAGATGATGGTTCAGCATTTTTAGTCCCTGATATTCTTGTTTTCTAATTTGTAAAAGAGAATCTTTTTTAGTGCATCATACCAACCAAGCTGTGCAACGCAGTGTTGTATAAACTGCAGAAAAGTATATACATGCATTCGGGTTTGATTCATACCAAACAGCACCTCTCAGCATCTTCCTGGTTGTCTGCTCTCAGTGTGTCATAACTCTTACACTTCATAACTCATGGGGTCTTACATCTCCTATGTAGTTCCTGGGTATTCCACCATCTGGTTTTGCCCTTGTGAGGTAATTACATATTTGGAAGTGGATAACCAAAGACTGACTGGCTTTCCCAAGGTCACATAGTAAGTAATGGAAGATGTGTAGCCATTCTAAGATCAATATATCTACCAAGCCACCTTTAATTTACATAGTTGCATCTTTATTCCCTTCTCACACTATCTTATCTCTTCCTTCTCCATTCTGTCTTCTAAGCCTTGGAAGAGCTTAACCACACAGAAATACTATTTCCCTCTTCCAAATCCCTTCTGTACTTACCTCGTTGCCACAAGCATCTCCACAACTACAAGTTTGTATTAGACCAATAATGAGCCTTAATTTTTCCCAGAATCAGAAAAGATTTTCTGCAAGAACAACACTGAAAATAAAGAAAGCAACCACAAAGAGAGATGTTATTTTGAAATGTGTCCTGGTGGCAACAACAAAATGGGAGCTTTTGATCAGCTGCTATGCTTTTATTCACAGATCAGTTTGGTTCATGTCAGCAATAATGGAAGTGATGTTACTTTCTGTTTTCCAATAGCACCTTTATGGTATTATGTTATTTTTCATTTTCAGATGATACTTGCAATTATAAGACATAAATCAAGCCAAAGCGGGGAGAGGCGATGATTGCAAGATTATTTTCCTTGCAGTGAGCTAGTGACCTTTCTTAAAAGGTCAGAAACTGTGCTGGAAAACCATTCATTTATTTTATTAACTGACAAATAAGTACCTTCAACTTTGACTTGTTGCCAGCATCTCTGTTCCTTCCGTTAATTTTCAGTATAACACATGAACTAACTATATTAATTGTTTAGAACCGTTCTGTAAAAGTGGTCCAAAATCAAACCCCATAGTTTGATTATGTCAGGATCTGGATTTGAAAAATTTCATTTCCAAATACTTAATTCTTTATCTGAAACTTTCCTCTGCACCTTGGTTTACTGGTCACTAGCAGTAAAAGAGATTGAAACAACTAGGAATTTCCGTAGTAAGTGAAACTGCTCTTCCACATGTCAATACAGTAGAGGCATGCATGTTCTACATTTTCCTCTTTTCCACCAACTTTGTGAAACTCATATTAGATATATGCCTTGCAGGACTTTGATCTTTAAGGAAGGAAGGCAAAACAGGAAATACCACAATATCTGAGCTAAGCACGGGCAGCCTTAGAAGCACAATAGGCAAAATTCCATTGTTCCCTCCCTCTTCCTTTACCCTTTCTACTTATTTTATTATGTACAAGTACATTGGTCCTCTCTTTAATGAAAGATAAGTCACTAGTGCTACACCTCAAGGATGAATACCATGGCTAAAATTGTTCAACATCCTCATAAATGAGCTGGATGATTGTACAGAGTCCACCCTCAGCAAGTCTGTAGATGATTAAAAAATGGGAAGGATGTTTGATACACCAAAAGGTTGTGCTGCCATTTAGGGGGAACTTGACAGTCTAGAGAAACAGGTAGAGAGAAATTAAGTTGAAAAAGAAAAAGCAAATGCAAAGGAATTCCTGTACCTGTGGAGGAATAATCCACGCCCTGGCACAGGCTGGGTGTCAACGAGCTGTAAAGTAGATTTTCAGAGAAGGATCTGAGGTGTCTGGTAGACAAGTTGAACAGGAGACAGCAATGTGCCTCCATGACAAGGGAGGTCAACAACATCCTGGACTGCACTAGGGTGTTTATTGCCAGCAAGTTGGGAGAAGTGATTCTTCTGCTCTGCTCAAGCCTGGTGAGACACACCTGGGGTACTGAGTCCAGTTCTGGCCTCCCCAGTACAAGGGAAACTTACTGGAGTGAATTCAGTGAAGGACAGTGAAGATGATTAAATATGTGGTGCATCTGTCAAATGCAAAAGAGTCTGGACCAGCTAGGGTTGTTTAGCCTGGAGAACAGGCTCAGGGTGAGGATCTTATCTATGTATATAAAAACCTGACGGAGAGAAGTGAAGAAGATGGAGCCAGACTCTTCTTAGTGCTACAGTAACCAGATGAGAGGCAATGGGCACAAACTGAAATAAAATAAATTCCTTTTAAACATAAGGATAAATCTTATTGTGGGAGTGGCTAAACACTAGAACAACTTGTCCAGGACAAGATGTCAGGACATGGTGTGAGCTTCATAAAGGCTTTGTACCATTTTAAGTATTTCAGGATTTTTAAAGAAATGTGATATCTCCTGTAAGAATACCTAATTCATTGATGTCAGAGTTTAATTCTGCTGTGTTTAATGCACCCAGCTAAATTAGAGTATTTTCTACTTGTTTGATATTATTTTAACTTATTGTGCTGGTTTTGGCTGGGATAGGGTTAATTTTCTTCATAGTAGCTAGTATGGGGCTATGTTTTGTATTTGTGCTGGAAACAGTGTGGACAATACAGAGATGTTTCATATGGAGTCAAACACTTTTCTGATTCCCTCATCACCCCACCAGTGTGTAGGCTGGGGGTGCAGCTGCCCCCAACTGACCAAAGGGGTATTCCATACCATATGATGTCATGCTCAGCATATAAAGCTGGGGAAAGAAGGAAGGGGAGGATGTTCAAAGTGATGGCATTTGTCTTCCCAAGTAACCATCATGTGCGACAGAGCCCTGCTGAACACTCGCCTGCCAATGGGAAGCAGTGAATGAATTCCTTGTTTTGCTTTGTTTGTGCACGCAGTTTTTGCTTTACCTATTAAACTGTCTTCATCTCAACCCATGAGTTTTCTCTCTTTTCCTATTCTCTCCACCATCCCACCACATGGGAGTGAGTGGCTGCATGGTACAATGAATATTTTTCTTTAGTTTGCAAGCTTTAAACAGATTGACTTTTCTGACAATACCATCCCAAGCCCCACAAAATTTTGCTTTTCTAGTTATTAGTAGAAGTTCATTTTTCAGTTTCAAAATTCTGTAAAAATAAACCCAGATGGTTGAACAGTGAAAACTTACAGCAATGGCCACTACATTCTTAAAAATAAAAAAAAAATCCAACAATTTTCAGGTTACTTATATTAAATTACTCTTGGCATGGTGATACTGGAGGTTTTCAAGATGTGATTTGACAGAGTGCTAGATAACCACATCTAGGTTTACTTGTTACACAAGCTTCAATCAGGTGAACTTTCGAGGTTCTTTCCAACCTGGCCTATTCAATTCCATGATACCACTTTCCCCTTTCTGCCTGTCAAAAGCAGAATCTGTTTCAGCAAACATTCTTTCCATTTCAATCCCCAAAACTATTTTCGAAGTGAAAATGAAAAACTGATAAGAACTTGAATTACAATGTTCACTACCCCCAAAACGTTGTAATGAAGGCAGATTTCCAGCTGAAACCAGTTTTAATTAGCATAGTTGATGTCATGTTTTTGAGATGTCCAAAATTTTTGAGTGATCAATGCAATGACTGTAAATAGAAACAGAGCACCAAACCTGGTTCCTCACCTTTGTGTCTATGCAATAAAAGGTATTATTTATGGGCTATTCACTGTTATGTAAGGATTTGCAAGGTTACTATCATAAGTACAGTGTAGCTTACAGCATATACTAAAGAGCCCCTTAATTACTAAATTACATTGTGGATAAAATAATAAATTTTCCCAGTCAAGAAGTCAAGAAAGTATTCCTGAAAGTTTCATAAAAGACAATTTGATAACCATTATGACAAACCTTTTTTTGAAAAAATAATTATTCAGACTAACTTTTGGGGGATTAAGTTATCATCAGCAATGACAAACTTATGAATCCTAGTGCTAGCCTGTTCCTAGGCACAGATTACATTTATGTGCAGTGACATAACATTTAAGCTTAGGTATCTAAAGTTAGAATTCCTAATCCATGTACTAAGGAATAAAAGAAGAGCGTGCTGATTTTAGACTGTACTTGTTCTAGGTAATGAGCAGAACAAATGAGTGTAAAAATACAGGTGAGAAGGTGAGGAAAAGAGCAATAGAAATAATGAAAAACGAAATTATTGCTATTTCTGGGAAATCAGCATCACAGAATTGATGGCAGAATTGGGTAGACAAAGAGCTCACTGGATTATTCAAGACCCAGACATGATGCAACAGCATAGTTCTATAGAATAAACTAGCAGTAATACCGTGGCTGTTATCTTAGCTGATTTTAGACAGCTGAAAATTGGAAAAGAAACAGAAATGTTACAGAATGGAGCTCCTGCGGCTTTTTGATAAACAGTTACAAGAAATTATTTCCTAGTAGACTAGACCTCTGTTAGTGAACAGTACAAAGAAACATCCTAGTCAATGAAACAAAATTGTCTATGCCATTATAATGACATTAGAGTCTGGCACAGCTTTGACTCCAGATAACTAGGTCTTTCCTAAATAATTCCAGGACACAGTCTAAGAATTAATATGGACAAAGAAACATTCCAAGTAGGAAATTTGCAAGTAACTTTCCTATTTTAGAGGATAAGAGGGATCAAACATGCAGAAAAAGTTATTTTGTGCCAGGCAGCCCCAGTGCTAGAAATGTTAATTTACTAGCATATAAACAACCAGTCTAACTTGCAAAAGTAGAGTTTACAGACCAAATCCCAGGAGTAGTTTTGCTCATCACTTTAGTGGGGCTTTGACCCAAGAATTGTTGAGCTTCAATAGTCCAGAAAAAAAATCACAAGAGCAATTTTCTTTGGTTATGTATGAGGGATGTAAGCTATCCTATGCTAAGATTAAGTTATAATGCACCTTCACTATGTGCTGGAAAAAAGGTCTATGATTATTTCAGTGCATTATGTATTTCAAAATAGAGGTATTAATAGCAAAAATGTGGTGATTAAACCATGTTTAGCACAAGAGAAAAATCTTGGCCTCAGAAGTGCTGCCTGAGGAATGGAATACTTTACCTTATCACAAAACGTGTTGAGGACAGAAGTGGAGGTTGCATTGCATGGTAAATGTCAGTCAAAGGTTTTCTCCGAGAAGCTACCGGGTAACCCATCTTGCACAAAGTAGTGGAACAGGTGTGAATGGCAAAAGGTATGATGCACAGCCAGTTGTTAACTCAGGTAAGCATTTCACAGTTAAAATTGTAGCTCTTCTTTCCTTGAAACAAGCCATGCTGAGCACAGTGATGGGATTCCAGTAATTAATGAGAATCCATGCCAGTTTATAAACTGAAATACAACTCTTCTTTTACACAGAGGTCACTTCATCCTTTTATCCATCGCTGACTGTCAGTACCTCAGGAAAACCTGTGGGAACTGCTACATAGCATGGTACTATGTAAGCAGTTCCAGTTAGGCAGCGAACAAAAGTAATCTCCTTCTTAAATTGAAATTAAAGGCAAAGCCTTAAGATGGGAAAAAAGAAATTTGCCAAGTTGCATTTTGACAGTAGACATAATCTAAACAATTCCTGGTCAGAGTAAAATAGGAACCAGTCTTCCTGACTTTCTATATTTCATGTATTAAATATAGCATATTGCTTTGATAAATAATAGTTTATCTTTTATAACCAATGTGTTTCTGTCAAAATCTAATGAGGGCTTTTTACCTACATAAAAATGCATTAACTAGATATTCTGTACTCTTGACAAATTCTGACTCTGCTGGTTCTGTATTTACTTACCCTGCATTAGACATGCAACTATAAATACATTATTACCACAGTTCAATCATAGTAAAATATTAGGCAGTGTGGGGGAAAATATTTCATCTCCTCGTTTGCAGCAACTGATAAAATATCTCATATGTAGCCCTTATACTTCATTGTAAGATTATTAGCACGATTGATTACTAGGATATAGGATCTGAACATCTTCTACTCGAGAAAATATGCTACAGGAAGGAAGGTACTTTGATTTCCTCTAAAGCAGCCTAATTTGATGTGGTACAAGGTTACATGTGAGATAATGAATTCCATTCAGGTGGGATATATAATTTTCCCAAAAGTTTCCTGTGAGATGCGTCCTTGAATAGCTCTTTGTGGACTCACTAGAGCTGTCTCTCTGTCAGGCAGAGGCTCATGGAGCACAACTCATATCTACCAGACATCAGACATTCAGCAAATTTTCTCTTGTTTCTCCTCTCTGAACACATATCAAAATAGTAGTATTGTTCACATCTGGAAAATATGGTAATAGATTTTCCCAGAAAACTGCTAGCCAAATTGGATATGTAAGCAAAGGAGTCAGGTGCAGAGATCTGTGATGTTCACTGTGGCCCAGGAGTTCTCTAATAAGCAGCACCTCCTTGAAGGCTGGGAAGGCCAAGCCCCCAAACATTGCTAAAACAATATCTGCTATCTCCTGAGAAAGCTGTTGATGCCTCAGGGCAGCAAACACAACCAGGATACAATGATCAACTGGTTCTCAATATTAGTGGGTCTCAAAAAATCCATTGCTGGATGTTTGGATACTACCACATTTAAATATCAGGGATTTGATTGAATTTTCAACGGCAGTAACATTGAGCAGATCTGAAAATTATTATCCTCTAATGCCATATAACAGTCTGAAATACTTAAATTTGTATTCAGATCAGCAAAGCCACCTCATCCAAACTGCCCTGGAAACATCAGCTTCTCTGTACTGTAGGTATGTTACACTGGAAGAGAATTTATCTATTCTCTTAATTCGTTAGCTTCATGAATCCACCCTTCCTACTTTCCCTCTTCTTGAATACAATCTAATACTCCATATATGTTAATCTCTCTAAGTAATTCTTCCTGCCTGCTAGAATGCCTCTCATAGCCTGTGGTTTACTATATTACTTAAGGCAAGTTTTGGAATTTTGAAGATAGTTCATTTACAACAGACAACCTTTCCTGTTCATTCTAGGATTTGGTCCAGTGCTACTATTACTACTGTGTGCTACAACGACTGCTATATCTCAAATAACGTGCTTAGCCATTCCTGGGAGCTCTGAAATGGTTTCTTTGAACTTCAAAGACATACTTTTATTCCTCAGCTTACTCCTTCTCTGTCTTTTGAAAACTCAAGAATCACAAAATATTCTACAGGAATAAAAAGTCCCAGAGGTGCATGGCCCAAAAATTCCATGTAAAATATTATTTTATCCAACTTTGTAATAATAACGATAGAAGATTCATGTTACTTTTCCTAGTAGAAACACAGGTAGAAGTTATTAGCTCTTAAAATCCTGGAGCAACATACTGTATCAAAGTGCAAATTCAGCTTCCCCTATTAACAAATTTAATCTCTCAGAAACACTTTCATTTATAATTCTATCAAGCAAAATAAACATGAATACTTGAATACAAGTCTTACAATTCAGAAGAGGGAAGGTAACAAAAGGTATCCCTTACAGCAAAAAATACAGATAATGCAATAATGATAGTTGCTTTTTTTGTTGGTCCACTATCTATCACTACAATCCACTATAAGGATCTGAACACTTTTGCCAGACTGATTGCGGATTTCTGTTCTTTATCTTTTAATGCAGCCTACCTCATTATAATCCTCTTGACAGTACAGAAGTAAAAGATGATCTTATTAGCTGCCAGAAATAAAAGATGTTTTAGCAGAAGAAAACCTCTTTAAACAATATATTTCTTCAGGGAAATTCATTGAGGACAAGAGCAGTAACAGAGTAATTCTTCAGGAGTTAAGATGTGAAGTATAGACTGTTTTGTAAGCACAGCTAAAGCTTTGCTAAAATTCACGTGTAAAGCTGAAACACTACACTATGAGGCAGACCTCTGATAAGGCATCAGGGCCATTCAACAGTGTTCTTATGCGACAATCCTAAATGGGATATCTGTCAGTTCAATCACAAGTTCAGGTTAAATTTCTGGAGCTTCTTGCATTCTTTGGAAGATCAAAAATTCAAAATTAATCCAAACATTACCACTTGAATGATGAAATTTTGAGCCTCCTCATTGTCACAAACTTAATAAAAGCTTATTAGAAGTATCTCTAGTATGTATGCACCTACGGAAGACCATCTAGAACTGCATTTTGGAGTTTAATCATTAATGCAGCAGATATTATTTTTCCTCAGTAGAATCAAACATGTACAAGAGCGATTGGTTTAGTCTAGATCAGTACTTTTCAACAAAACAAGCCTATTTGGAGCTGGATAATGGTGTTTACCAGCTGGTCACGCTGTCTACATGGTGTCCTGAAAGATCTTTAAACTGCAAACTGCAACGCAAATGAACCATCATTTCCATCTAATGGAAACTATTTTTGAGTCATGCATAACACAAATTAATTGCAGTTTAAAATAAATGTTGGATCTTTGTTCTGGGGCTTCTCACTTCTGTATCTTTGCAGATGCAACATTTAACAGGTGTTCCTGCTAAAGCACAGTTTCCTCTTTTTATAAATGAAATCCAAGAACCACATGATTCCATGATGTGGTATATTCATAAAATGCACAGGAAAATAAAACACAGCAAATAAAATACAGTATGTTTTATAAGACAAGAGAGTTGCAGAAAATGGGCTGTTTTGCATGATAGGTGGTATAAACAGTTGAAAAATTCTTTTTGCCATAAGAATTACTTTAAGAATGCTGATCCTGTGCTGTTGCCGTTTAGCTAGTGAACAAGTATGGTGTTCTCTGTTGACAGAAACCATCCATCAGTCCCTGCAAGAGAGACACTACATTTCAGCAAAGAAAATAGCCCACATTATTACCAACCTGCAGGTGTCATACAACCTGGTAGAATGGGATGTCATGTCCCATTATCAGTATGTTAATGACACCTGCCCTGAAGCAGAATTTCCAGTTTCAGAGCTCATGGATTTGTTTGAGTTCTGGACAAGGTTAGGATTACATGGGCATCTTACTGAATTACAGCCCCTACAAATATCTCTTTGTTTTACGTATTCCCTTCTAAGAGAAAAGCAGGTTGTTCAAAGCAAGGTTCTAAAGCAATAACCATATTCCATATTATGTCCTGGATTGAAACATGCATCCTAAAGCAATCAATATTTCCTCAGTCATTCAAGCAAGTAAACATTATTTTGAAACTTGTTGCTGAACAGCTTCTCCATATCAGGAAGTGAGAATATTATGTCTAAATCACAAGTAATCTTTCCTACCTGCAAGACATTATAATACTCTATACTATTTCATTTCTATTCCTACTTTTGCTAAAGATTAGGAAGGACTAGTTAGAAAAATGGTTAAAAGATAGCTCTATTAGTAAGAAGTAGCTTACATTATCTGACTTTAGAAACAAGACAGATGTTT
This sequence comes from Patagioenas fasciata, assembly GCF_037038585.1. Taxonomy (NCBI): domain Eukaryota; kingdom Metazoa; phylum Chordata; class Aves; order Columbiformes; family Columbidae; genus Patagioenas; species Patagioenas fasciata. The sequence goes on along the minus strand of NC_092524.1, from coordinate 58,754,361 downwards.
ATGGTTTAGAAAGCCTATTTTCTCGCATTAGTTAGCACTATGTAGGGCTGTAAATGCCCCTTTACTACCTTGAAGTGACTAAAAGAGAGACTCATTTTCAAATGAGTCAAAATTAACAATGCACAACAAATATACTTAGCAAAAAGCTGGCTAAATAGAGCTTAACAGGTATACGCATTTCTGCAAATCAGTTTGGCATCTGGAGTCTGATTTTTTTATTTTGCTTCCCTTGCATCTTCTTCAAGTAATTTTAGGTGAAATAACTGGAGAAGCAGCATTGGCAACATATTGGAAAAATGCTGGTTACAGATGCTATAAAGAACACTATCTTGTTGAAATTCCTTAGACTCAAAGCAACAGGAAAAAAAAAAAAAGGGATACCAAAATAGTTCATAAATCCTAAATGCATTCTAGCTTAGTAGCTTTATTTCCAGAGTTAACCAAATACACTTGAAATTTAGAGATTGCTAGCAGGTCATGTTCTTAGCAGGGCTGACTCAAGGTTAAGTATTTTTTTGCTCCAAGCTCTATTGGAGTCAATAGCTTCAACAGGCTAGTATTATATCACCTACTTTTAATAATGTTCTCAGCTTGACACCATCAAATTCCTGTGTGTTTCTTTTCACAAAAGTAAAGTTTATGATCCTCAAAATCCATTGCATATGTTATTTACACGGGCTTTTTTTTTTTTTCTTTTTTTGTAAGAAGAGGTAAGGTGTACTGGAACACAAAATCTAACCTACAAGCGTCCAGAATTACCATCTCCCAGCAGAAGTCTCCTCACAAACACAGTAATTAACAACATTCATTTTCTGTGTATGCTACAGTTTCTGTAGAAGTGTTTAGATGTTGATACAAATGTGAAATGAATGAAGACTGTAGGAATCTGTGCATAGCTGTGCAATAGCCAGGTTGCTGAAAGCTGAGCATGACTGATGTGCACATAGCAGGCTATGTTTGGAGAGTGATAAACATGGTGGGAGAAAAGATTAGTGCACACGTGGAAGGGAACTTGCTATATATTGCTTGAATTTGCAGCACACCCCCTCTTTCAAGGTTATGTCCTCTCTCCTCTACCCATATTTGATTACACTTGACAGAGTGATGAATACTGAAGCCAGATAAGACACATTTATTCTGCTGAAAATTCCCGAAGGACTTAAAATTACAGAATAATCCCCCAGCCAAGATTCAGCTTAGGTCTTCAGGATACAAGCTGGGCATTTTTATTTTTTGTTTAGAAATGCAGGTTCAGAGCAGTTGAGGTTATTTCTGGACTGAGGTCAAATTCAGAAAATAGCTTTAGCAAGATCTTCAATTCTTGATGGTTGACTTTATGTTTGTTCAAAGTCCTGCTGCATCAATGTAAACCATTTGCAGGGCCAATCTTTCCTAAGACTTCTGCTCCTAACTAGCCACTCCAGTCACCAAAAGCATATGACTTTCCCCAAGACTGTCCAAGGGATGCACACAGGCACTACAGGGCAAACACAAGTCCCTGGCTGGTGAGGTCACTGCCCTGACAGCCCCAGGGGAGCCCCTGTGGTTCCTTGTGCCTGGGAGCCCCCAGCGCTGGCTGCACCCTGACAGTGTTCCTCTATAGGTTTGAGTTAGTAAAGGAACATCAATGCCACCTTTCTTCCTGTTAAGCACTGGGAGTTGTGAAGTTTTGCACAACTGTCATTGGACTGTCAGGGAAGGATTTTGAAGGCCATTGTCATCAAGTCCCTTCTGTTATGTTGTGGCTTAGCAATAGAAAAAAAATCTTCATACACCTTTCTTCACCAAAGAATTTGAGGTGATGAGAGTATTTATAACCACAGGGATTTAAAACGACGCTGAAAGGAGGTGACACTGAATAAGGTGGCACTAATAGGCACTAAACTTTCCAAAGCTGCTATTTTCTTTCAAGTATTGAGACTGCTTTCACACGTATTGCCCAGGATCACTTGGAGATGTACTTTCTTCACAGACACTTAAACAGTGTTTGAAGTTAGTCAACAGTATTTCTGTGCCTATCCTTGTTATTCATTCAAGTTGGGCTGGAATGTACTGGAGGAGTTAATCCTTATTCTGCTTGGTGCAATAAAAACTGCATCCTGTCCTCATGAAGTTAACAACAAATTAAGTTACACAGTCAATTACCAACTGAACAACAGTATCAGCCTTGCCTAGACTTTTGCTTTTATCTTTTGGAGGATTAACTTTTAGAAATAACTGCTTTGTTGCATTTATTCCCTTACCCTTCCAAGACCTGCTCCCCTCACACTGAATGAGTTTTAAAATACCCATTTCAAATCCCATTTGGCTACACCAAAGATTCCAGTCACATTACTGCTGAAATCTGAAGTTGAGGGTTGACTGTACTTTCTTTTCCTACTGCTGCTGAGGTTATTGTTAGCAATTATTTCACTGAGAGAAGAGGGAGGTGGAGAAAAAAAATGAGAAAGAATGAGTGGTTAGATAGCAGTGTTCTGCAAGATATACTTAGAATCAATCATGTTACTGTTTTCTCAGCCAGTCTAGTGATCATAAATTCTGTATCTTTCCCTAAGCTCAGTGGCTCTGCCAGCCATTCATTCTGAAATTCTTCATGTGTTCTGTACAGGAATTCATAACAGGATTATGGATTCAGCAGAAAGCTCTGCTCAAGGAGGAGCAGGGAGTGAAAGGAGACTTGTTTGGTACAACACTGCATAATGTGCAAGAGGAAAAGGAAGCCAAGAAGATCGAGAAATAGAAAAGGAGGTTGAAAAAAAAAAAAAGGTAATTTATTTGTAGTTCATGTTAAGAGACCTGTTCAGTGAGGAGTTTCTCTGCCTTACCTTACTTTCATTTGGAAACTGCAAGAGGAATTTCATTAAGCCAATTTCGAATTGACAACTACCACCTGGAAAAACATTTCTACACCTGGAAGAGGCAAAAGAAAAAGGGATACGCACACATGGTGGGCAATATTTTGTCTCTCTAACCTCCCAAATGTAAGTATGGTAGTGCCTAAAGCAAAATCTGAAAATGAAGTAAAGTCTCATGTCAGTTTACTGGAAAAAAAAAGTGTCATTTCTCATAAGAAATGCAAAGTTCCTCCTGCTTTCCCCATACATGTCTTAGAGGAGGTCCCAGTGCATAATGGTTGCCCTTTTGCATTTGTCTTGAATTTACCAGTCTGTGTCTAAAATACAGTGGAGTATGAGGGGAAGAATTTGCTAGTCAGAAGATCTTACCATGGAAAAACTAGTTACAGAGCTATGCAGTGGCCTTGCTGGTCTGAAAACAACAGAATAAAGAACAACCAAATATTTTCAGTGCCACCAGTGGTTAAAGCAAATGGGAACACAAGCAGGGATGTGGTTGCAAGGTCCTATGGCTAAAGGAGCCGTTCTATTACTGAAGCCACCAGGAGTTGTGGAATCCATAACAGTAACCTCTGCCTGATGTCTTTATCTTGCGTCTGTCAGGAGCAATGAGTGCTGGATTTCAGCAGTTTCTGATGAGTTTTGATTTGAGTGTTAGTTCAGAGGCATTAATCGTTACCTTTGAAGAGGCAGGATCTGTTTGGGGTGTTTTGTATGTTTGTTTGTTTGTTTTCTGGTGAAAGGAAGGTGCTGTTGTTAGGAGTTTGCCTCTAGAATGCTGAGATCTGCCGCCTTGAATACCCAGGTCTTGCACATTGTTCAAGGTTCAAAAGTCAGATGAGGAGCAACCGTTATGGGAAGCTCCTGAGCATGCCCACACTGTCTTGGTTGCATGTAGGAACTCAACAGGAACTGTGCAATAACTGAATGTAACCAGTTATCCTTCCCTTTGCCCTGACACCTTTTGTTTTGAACTTCAGGCATGGAGGTATGGCTAACCATTGGCCATCTCCTCATGTCAGGCTGGCAAGCTAATGACACAGAGTGTGGGTGATAACACAACTCACCTCTGTCTTCACATTACAGAATAAAGCTCTAGTCTTTTGGACCAAACTAATCAGGATAAGCCAAAACCTGACTACTCAAGAGTAATTTCCAATTGATAAATACATCCAAGATCTCTCCCTATCCAAAAGTATCCTTGGGCAAAAGACAATTTAAAGTGGAATGTTTCAAAATGCAGGGCTAAATTTAAAGAATTATTTCTTCACTGCAGTGCAATACTGCAGATATAATTGACTATTGGACCATGATGTACATATTTGTGTTTGCCCTTACACAGTCAGAATTCTAACAAAAACATCTGAATACTTCAAATGGTGACATCACTAAAGCTCCAAAAGTGTGTAGGGTTTTATATATTAAACATATAGAGACATATGGATGATTTTATAATATATAATGATACACCTTTATAATTGCAATGGCTCATGTACGCTCAAAAATGTGACACTTAGAAATTTTTCTCCCAAAATATCGAAGGCAAACCAAAATACTTAGTTTTTCACATTTGTATGGTGCTTTTGGGGCAGTTCCTACACTCCTTTCTCAGGGCTGTATTTCTAGAAGTAGACTACAACTACCAGAGCGAAGGAGAGTAGCAGGTACTGCACTTTGATTATGATTAGAACCTTGTCCCCTCTTCAGGGAATTCAGTGGGTGTTTCAATTGAAAGATTTTATCTCTACCCAGTTTTCTACTTATATTCACAAACAATACTGACTCAATCACTTTCAAACTCAAGAGTACATGACTAACTAGTAATTTCCTGCATTTGTGACATACCATGACCCTCCTTGATGCTGTTAAAGTTTGTGACTATACAGAAAAGCTCTACCAAGTTAATAGTGAATGACCCTTGGTAAGTTGTTCTGCAATTGCTTGACTTTGCTCTGCAAGTTTATGCTCTCATAGCAACATAGGTAACATATCATTCTATGCTGGCTTCATTAAAAGAAAACGATCCTGTCTTTCAGTTTAAAAAAAAAAAAAGAAAAGCTGTAACTGTTGAAGCAGCATGCACCTAATAAGCTACTTCTAAATCTGGCTCCATCATTTCAGTCTGTGGACTAGCAGAACAGAGCGTGCTGAATCCTTCTCAAGTAAGTATCTCTTTCTCTTAACAGCACGTTTGGGTTTTTTTTTTCATTTAAAATGTATAACAGGGTGTAAAGAAGTCTTCAGCATTGAATTAGCAGTGCTGCAATATGACAACTGAAAGCCTGCTTTAAACATGAATTAACATGCTTTGTTGTTTCATTTGGCAGACATTACTGTCTTAAAAAGAAAATATTTAATACATTAAGGTACAAGACAGCAAATTATATGGATGAAGCTTCTCAAAGCTGCAGTGCTAGAAAGTTAATGAAATTATTTATAATTGACAGTCATTATAGTTTTGTTTTGTTTTGGTTTGGTTTTTTTTGTGGGTTTGTTTTTTGATTTTTTTTTAATGAGCTATGTCTCTTTTATTTGCATAATACACAGCATGAAACATGTCTATTTGATCTCATCAGAACTGGAATATTTATTCTGAATATGCTACTGGCCATTAAGTATGAAATTAGCAAAATCATTTTCATCTTCAATATAGGAAAAAAGCAGATAGTGGCATTAATATTATTAATAAAGCTAGTATGTACACATTAAACCCACCTCAGGTTTATATTAAATGCTGAATGAAAATATTTGTAATGGAAGACTTTGTATAAGTATTAGTTATTGTTAAACCAAACAGAGTATAGGTAAATAATTGTTTGTATGAAAAACAACAAAAATGCATGTCATTTCCCAAAACAAACAGCTCATACTGTAACATGCTTTCTGCAAGATTATTTAAACAGCTCTGATGAGTGTCTGTTTAATATAATGAAATGGGGTGGGACTATGGGAGTTGAAGAAAAATATAACAATATTTTTCTTAATGTTTAAATTGCAGCTGTTGTAGCAGAAAGGAGCTAGGAACAGGCAACTCACAGGGCTACCTTTATATTTGGTGTGCAAACACACACATAATCATACGCAAACAATCATTTTTTTTCTCATTTAGTCCTAGCTGCTTAGCACCAATTCCCATGACATGCAACTCTGATTGCAAACACACAGGTTTGCAGCACTCAGCAAAACTATATTGTAGCTGCATCTGAGACATTACTGCTCTGGTACTAATATTGTGGAAACTTTTAACACAAACACATCCTATACATCCAAATAATATTATTTATCATATTTTTTTTTTATCTAGGGAAAAAATATGCACCCAAAAAATCAAATTGTTTAGTTAACTTCCATAAAAACTACCTAAATACTGTCTTCCCACTCACATTATCCACCCCAAACACCCCCTGACAACAGAAGTCAAGAAAGTACCATTTATTTCTCCCAGTGATTTTCAGATTACTCAGAACAACAAATTTAAAAGTGTACTGCTAAGCCAACTCATTTATATGCAGGCAAGCTTTTTTAAGCAAACTTTTCCAGGGCATATTGAATCATGGAACTGGAACAACCATTTTCTTATTTTCTGTGTAATAGAAATGGTAAGTCTTTGGCAGATTATGCATATGGAGAGATAAAGAATGAAAGCAGAGATAAGAAAATTACTGTGTTACAGTTAGGATGAACAATAATATATACTTCCTTTTGCAAGCAACACTAAGCTTCCTAGGGCCAGCTCTGAACAACCTAATAAATGAGAAGCCAATAAAGGAGAAATTCAACCTGATATCCCACGGCCCTTCCCAAAATCTCAGGAAAACACAGGGTTTTTATAACAAGGCCAGTAAGTAGTAAAACTTACAGTACCATTCCCACAAGAGTAAAGGAGACATCAGTGAGTAGTAACACCACAAACAAGCTTTGATCATTTCCACAGCTATTACTATTCAGCAACAAGAGGAAGCAATCATTGGGAACTGTTTCTGAGACAGACTAGGAGGGTGAGGAGAAGGAGGAAGAGGGCTGCATTTGAGAGGCCTCCGAGGGGAAATGGTGACTTCATGATCAAGGAGACAGCATTGCCTAGATCAAAAAGCTCATTCCTTCCTTGTCCTTTGTGATTTCCTAATCCACCATAAGAGCGATTCTAATGAAATCCCACGAACTTAGTACAGGTCAATTGTTCTTATGAAAGTCAAAACCCCCGGGGGTTTGACCCACTACAAAGAGCTGTGTATTTTTGTAATATGCTCTTAAACAACTCAGTCTAACACAAAATTTACTAATTTGAATCAGCTCACTGGACAGGGAGGACAAAAAAAAAAAGAGAATATCATAGCAACATCTTATTCCTTTGTGGTTTATGCATTTGACAAAGACTTGCCTCCCAGTCTTGAACTTTCCTCTATGTTTAACATTTAATTAGTAGAATTACATATTCCTGCAGATGTAAAAAATATTACAAGAGAAATGCTACTTTACTGAAAGATCTTTCCTATATTCCTGGAAGCATCACTGAGATGGACTTTGAGCAACCTTAATTCACCAGTGATGTGGTATCACATCAAAAAGGGATGTTATATAGATTCAGAGACAGCAAGGCCTTGCTGAGTGTGCCATGCAGTATCAACCTAGGAATGGATTTAAGTAGAATAAATTGGTATAAAAGATAGAATTACTTTTAAAATAAAGCAGAATTCAATGGGTAGGAAATATTTTCATTCCACCTGAACAAAAAGTAAGTGTATTTTTATTCCAAGTCTGATTTTGCACGAGAAACTTATTCCAATCTTCCACTCACATTTCCTCTCTACTGTCTTAAATTTTCTTATGCCTTTTCCTCCTCTTTTGCATAATAATAATAATAATAACAACAATAATAATGAAGAGATATAGGGACTGGGAAATAGGAAGAGAGAGAGTAGAATGAGGAAAACTATATGCTTAAATTGGACAGTCACATGACACTGCCATCCTACCTCAGAGAAGCACAAGTTTAAGAATAGACTCAAAGCATTTTACTCTTTCCTGAAAACACACATGTTCAAGGAGCAGTGGAAGAAACTAAGACTTCTCATCTGTGTATTCTCAGAAGGATCAATTATTTTGCTATCTTTTCATCAAGCAACTAGAATGTGAACTGGAGACAGAATCAAATGCTAGTGTAATGCAGATGACCTACAGCTCTACTCATCCTACAGCACGGCTACAAAGAAGGTTCACCACGTGAAGAAGAGCTCATGGAGCAGCTGGCTAAAGCAGAAGCTAAGCAAGAAAAAGAAGATGTTGGCAGAGGACAGAAGGCATGTTGAGGACTCGTTCACAGTCCAGGTACGCAGCCACGGTTGGTCACTAAATATTAATCTGGTAAAGAAACTGTTATTTGCAGATGCTATTATCTTCCATTAGGTAGGAAACTCCATCTCTGTTGGACAAGGACAGGCAAGTGTCATCACAAGCTTTTAGTGCTAAGAAGTTCCAACACAAAGAAAATGCTACAGCATATATGCTCTGAAGCTTCGCCTAACTAGTCCACAAATCTGTTCTCTATATTGTAGATCAGCCTTCATATAATTTTGCATTTCTTTCTTCAAAGCAGTCCACTGTCTGAACTGTGGGTAAAAAAAAGATCACTTAAAACCCTTGAAAAAAGATCACAGTCTGAAGCTTCATTTCTTTGGCTTTTCTAAGCAAGAGTGAAATTTCTCTTCATGAAAGAATGAAAGGGAAAAAGTCCCTTGGGAATAAAGGGTAACCAAATGTCATTATCTAATGCCTCAAGTGCCTGGTAGGTTTCTTTGAGCAGCTTTAAAAATATACACAGCAACATGTGTCCACAGTACAACTTTCTACTGCTAGGGAGCAGACAACACAACAGCCAACAGCTTACAACTAATACTAATTTGACTGCTTGCACAGTAATGGAAGATGCTTAGACAGTAGGGCACTGAATGCACTACGGAACTGTTTCAAAAGACTCTTCTGATGTACTGCCATAAAAATAATTTTAAAATTGGTATATTAAAAGATTTTCAGCTTACATTTTTCTCTTCCTTAATTTTTAATTCATTTTTAAAGCTATAAATATTGCTTGCATGTTAAATGAGTGGCTGGCTCTAGTTTTATTGCAGCTGTAGCGTTTTGTCAGAGAACAGTGACTCTTTTCAGGATGGTGCAGAATTTCTGCTAAAACACATCTCTAATGCTCGACACTTCTTACAAGCTTAGTACAGCTCTGTCTAGTATGTAGTTATAAATTAAATGATTCAGACTTGTGACTGTTGGTAAGAAAGATGGCACAGCAATTTGGTGCATTGAGTTTGTCCACTCTGTAGCTGTAAAACAGATAAATGTTTTCCTCATTGTAGTGGAGAGGCAGACTAATGAGAATTTAGAAGAATCTAGATCCTTTAGATTTTCAGATTTGGATTCCTGCATAGGAGCATGAGTTTCTTAAATGTCTCTGGTCTGTAAGACACTACAGTACTTATTCATGTCCTTATGCCCTTTTCATACCAATAAAATGTAACATTTGTTAAGAATACAGACTGATTAAATGGTGGCAGCACTGGTCCAATTTTTTGTTTGTCAGTACATTATACAGAGCCGCCAACAGTTGACAGAGAGAGGAAAAATTCATTTTAAGATTTTTAACTTGTTCCCATTAAGAATCATTCATTAAAATAAGGGAACTGAGCTTTCATTCTACTGGTCCTGAAGACAGCTGGATCTTACAGAGTTAGAGCAAACATCTGCTAGGATTTTCCTTATTACTTTAAGAATTTCAAGTGGAACCTAGTGAAGGAAAATGGCCACAGGCAGTGTTGTCTGTGTCTCCTGGCCATTAGAAATTATTTGTTTAAAAAAAAAAAAAAAAAAAAAGAAGGTAATACTTAGTGAAATTGAATTTTTGCTGTGTGACAGTTAACATCCTAGAAATAGACATTATTGCCATTAATTTGGGCTATATAACCTTGTCTTAAAAGCAACTTACTATTTGGCAACCATTACAGAAAAAAAAAAAAAAAAAAAAAAAAGGTCTGCTAAAATAAATCCAGAGAGGAACATCTGTATTATTTAAAGAGACAAACTTAATTTTAAACCACTGTAAAACAGTCCAAAATGAACTGCATTAAGTGCAAAGAGTAGTGGGTAGGATGCAATAAGTTTTTCCTTAAAGGCAGAAGAGTATATCTGAACAAGAATTGGGACTGGAAGAGTTGATCTAAATCTGTTTTGAGAGTGGACTATATGCTGAAGGACTTACGTATCTGTGGGGAAATCTGAGAACTTTGAAATGAATTGCAATGCCTTCCAACTCTGGTGGGTTTGGCTCTGGTGCTTAGGCAGTACTTCTGAACAGCTGACAGGCTGACTGAGAACTAGAAACAAAATTACTTACAGGAAATACACTCCATTATAATAGAAAAACTCACTCTTTGCTGCGACAAGAACAGCACAGAGAACAGTCTAATTGTTGATGTAAAACCTTGGAGTCTACTCACTAACTAAAAAAAGGCTCTGGAACCAACATTAACTGGAATTAAAATAAACCCCAATATTGTTTAAAATCTGATGTCCGCTTTTTTTTTTATTATCAACCTAAAATTTTATTTTGAAAATTTTGGAAAATCTTTGTTTATTTTTAATATAATTTGCAGAGTATATTAAAATTAATTTTCCAAAAAGAATAATTTTAGATATACAAAAACTTTGCCCACTTTTTTAGTACTAGAACTGTTAAATATTGTCTGCTTTGACCCCAAAATGATCAAATCTTCCAGAGCTCTACACAAAGAAACTTTCAGTTGTCATAACAACCTACTGCAGCAAATACAAGATAGCTTGTATTGCTTTTGATATTATTAGTAAAACTTAAAATCTCATGAAGTTTAAAAAACAGGGATATTATTTAAAAGGCAGGGAGGAAGTACTATATTTATTTTTTTTTCCCCAAAAACTCAGCTTTCAATTTTAAGTCTTCAGACATTGGTCTATAAAGACATTACATTGCATCAAGTCATATTTGCAGATAGCTCTGTTGTGCTCCATTTTTATACAAAATATGCACTTTTCTGATAATGTCCATGTAAAATGACACTCAGAATATAAATAGGATGTGTTTTCCTAAGTAAGAAGTTACTAGACAAGATCCTGAATGCTTCAGTCTTGTCAAATGAAATATCGAATCATTGTGAAAGTCTCATTTAACCTGTGATGTTAGCTATCATTCTAAGTGTATCAGATTCAGCAGTCAGTCTAGCAGGAAAGGATCAGTATTACTCATTTTACATTCTTATATTAATTATAAAACAGACTAGAACATTCTAGCCATTGAACTACACAAAATTATAAACTGAATCCACTTGAGTCCCTAGAAATGGTTCACTTATGAATTATTACTATGTGAGTCTTGATAGTACCTAAAGACCCTTGATCAGGGTCAATATTCAAGACTGTGTACCAATGCATAGAAAACTAAAATCCTTTTCTAATTTTTAAGGGCAGCCAATTGTGGCTACAGAAGAAAGTGCAGATATTCACAAAAGGTCAAAAAACAGGGCAATGGCAGAGCTGCTAACAAAGGACATCTTATTTACAGTGAAGTCTATCGCTTAGGTCAGATGGTTTGCAATTGATTTGCCCAACCATGCTGTATTATTCCAAGAATTGGGTCCACCATTTCTCAAATAATGAAAAGTTAATGCATAAGTTTTCCTCTTAAGATTATTTAAATATTTATGTGACAGTTTTAGAAGAACTTGGAAATCAGGCAAAGATCCACTTACCAGAGGCATGTTGTAACATGAAACAACAGATTTTGAGCTCTCTGAAGGTATTTGTTCCAAGAGCACAGCCCAAAATACTGCAGCAGTGCATTGCTATTCATAGACATACCTGCTTGCACTGGAATGAGGAACTCTCTTTATCAGCAATGTCTTCAAAGAGATTTAGATGTATAAGATGAAATAATTTTAACACTTTAAAAAGTAAGTCACTTAACATCTGGAAAATAAATCTTGCATATCAAATCATTAGAAAAAGAGTTCAAAGTCTCAAACATCTAGATTGTTAAGAATATTTTGGTTTAATATTCAGCTTCTCTATTTGTATATGTGACTAGTAGAAATAATATTCTCTCTATGTTTTATTATCTATTTGGGTGAATTTATTTAATACAGACCACTGAATAGGTATTGTTACTACACATTTTGATAACATCTATTCCAATCAAGATTTAGACAAATTGATGTGAAAAGACCTATATCATTGAATTGAGAAGACTTATTTGTCATTTTGCAGCTATGGCTTACCTTAATAATTCAATAGGTCTATGTCATATGTTTAAGTTCACTAAGCAGAAACCATCTGAAGAAAGAGAAGCAGCAGCATCAGCAGTATAAAAACCCTACAATTGTTACATACCTTACCTAGGTTACATATAACCTACAATCTGACATTTGTCTTCTTAAAAAAAATATATATATTTGACTGCTATACAGATGACATATTTCAGAACGTTCCTGACAATAGAAGAGAATTATGTAAGCCATTTTTGTTGGTTGTACCACAGAGTTTTGTCAGATTCACACCTTAAAATTTGCATATATGCAATGAATAACTGAATTTTTGCTTGTAGTTAACATAGCCTTGTTCATGCACAAATGAGTCCCTTCCCTCATGAATAAAAAAAAAGCTCTTCTCCAAATATGTACAAGCCATTACAGATTCTGGCTCAACAAAGAGAATTGCTTTGATTCTGAAACAGACATATTAATAAAGGCCATTAAAATTGTAGAACTCACACTTTGCCAAGCTCTAATGGACCCTGGAAGGCAAAGGACCTGAGATGCATTAGTATAGACTCTACCTCTTCGGGGAATCCTGTTTGTTTCAATGAGTAACTGTAAGTTTGCAGAGGTCTGTATTAGGACCTAAATTCTGGCTTTACAAGAAAAAAGTAGAGCATATTGTTCCCTGACTGCATTGAAAAGGTCGTAATGAAAATCCTTGTGTTGACAACAGAAAGACTTGCCAACCCTTTTAACTGTTACCATTCACATTCAAGTGAGAGAGGAATGATAGAATCATAGAATAGTTCAGATTTAAAGGGACCTTAAAGATCATCTAGTTCCAACTCCTTAGCTATGGGCAAGGACACCTTCAACTAGACCAGGTTGCTCAAAGCCCCATCCAGCGTGGCCTTGAACATTTCCAGGGATGGGGCATCTACAGTTTCTCTGGGCAGCCTCTTCCAGTGCCTCACCACCCTCATGGTGGAGAATTTCTTCCTTATATTTAATCTCAGTCTACCCTCTTTCAGTTTAAAGTCTTTACCCCTTGTCCCATCACTGCACCTTTCCAACTTTCTTGTAAGTCTTCTTTGGGTACGGGAAGGTTGCCATAAGGTGTCCCCAGCGACTTTTATAAATTCATCTAAAACAAGACAGTGTGGACACTATTTATGCATTTTAAGCCATATTGTCTCTGTGATCAGGATAAAGTTTGTAACATGCAATGGAATGACATAGTCCCATAGAAAATATGAAACCATTTCTGAAAGTAATTCCAGTAAAAGCAATTGATTTCTGATGTGTTAAAAGGATCTTCCTGTCCCACTGTTATTTGAAAAATTAATGCATTTACTATGTTCATTTGAGAGATTTGCATCACTTCAGCGGCTTTTATGAGCTATGATTTAAATGAGTCCTGGAATTACCAATGTGGAGATGATAAATTCTGTGCAGTGGGCAAAGTGACTTATAATGAGGGACCTAAATATAATGTCTGCTTTCTAAGCTCATTTCTACTCAAGATGCCACTGACCTGTCAGCTATGTGTGGTACTTTTAAATGTGGTCTTCACTGATTTTTTTCCCCTTCCTTGCCACCTTCTCCTGCTCCTCAGTTTTTCCTGGGATCCTTCTCATGTCACTTTGCCCCAGTGTTTGAGGGAGGTTGTTCAGGTTTCTGCTTGTGATCTGTTTCTCTTTTCTTTCTCCACATGCTGCATTTCATCAGTCAGAAAGTCATGGTGTTGGCAATGACAGTGATTTAAGCAGAATCTGATTCCCACCAGACAAAAAGGGTTCAATGACTTGCTTTCACCCTTATCCTAAAGTAAGAAAATGCAAAAAAAAACCTTTTGAGTTTATCAGTCAGTTCATTCTCCAGTTAGTTCCTGTGGCAGCACATCATTGGGACATTCCAAACCTTCACATGGATTATAAAGTCAAACTATAGCCCTTAAGCTCACTTAAACTAGCCTTTAGGTTCCTGTATGTATAAAAGAAGAACAGAAATTCTGCACTTCAGAGTTCAGGCTTGTCAGTCTATAAAGACAGTAAAGAACAGAAGAGCTTCACATGCAAGATACTTGAATAACACATTACTACTTCAATGCTGAAATATTGCACCTCACTTTGGATTCGAACCTTTTAAGATATTTTAGAATTAAAATAATGGCAAGAACAAGCAGATAGAAAGTGAGAATCACATTCTCTTTTTGCCTTTCTGGGTCCAGCAGATCTGTCACTAAGTTTTCTAGTAGAATAGCAAACACTAGTAGCCTTAGGACAATATAGCATGACCTTCTCTACTATCGGATTTTAAAAAGCCCTGAAATAGAACCACCCCAGACTTTACTTAGTGAGAATTGATCTACAGTGTGGTAGTTTGTTTTCCAGTTCAGGAGACAGGAATATATAATACGCTGTTTTGGATCAATGAAAGCCTATGTTCATCCACTAAGCACTCAATACACTGGAAAATTTGCATGTTCTATAGATTCTGTTCATTAGTATGGCTAATTAGAATTATGAGAATGGGCTATTGATCTAATTATGAAACGTATGCATATGGGATAAAATGTGGTGGCTGCACTGTTATGCTTTTCAAAGTGATGCCTGTTGTCTCACAAGATAAAGAAAGGATTTATGGGAATGCCACTTTCACTGATGCCAGCTGACATGCAGACACAAAAATAAATGGAGTCACTGTCAAAGAGCTCCATTTCCCCTGTTAAGCCAGAGGGTGCTGTGCCTGGAAGACCATCCAAGCAAGAGGGGGTTGGCAGGGTGACTGAAGAAAGAGTATGCAGTGCATCCACCACTGCTTGTGTGCCAGGAGTGCAGACTGATGCAGAGAGGAAACTCTCTGGAGATTTGACAATGAACAGTTACTCAAAACGCTGCAGCTCCAGTGAGGACAGCTTTGAGTTACAGGGTAGCACAAGGTCAGAAGCTAAAAGCTTTGTTAAAAGCAAAAATAAGGATGAAGGCTATCGACCCCATCGATCAAAGCACTGTCAGAAAGGGGGTGAAAAATCCCACGGACTGGAACACTCTTCTCTATACCCAGCAGAAGTGGGAAATGCGAGCCAAAAGCTCCAGAGACAGAAGAAGACTCACAAGAAAAGCAGTTCCTCTGCATCTGATTTGAGCTTGTTGAGTCAAGGATCATCAAGTTCACTGTCCGTTGTGGAAGAAAAAATAGAAGCTAAACTCAAATTCTCTCAATTTATTAATGAAGTTACTTTCAGAGTGCTTGATCCCATGAGCCTGAGGGCATACAGAGCTGCTAAACTGAAAAACACCTTTCCAACCAGTGCGAGAAGCCTAGATGATTTGCATATTAAGAGAAAGTCTCCTGAAAGCTGGAAAGACAACATTCCAGATGGAAAAACCCATGAAGAAGTAGACTTAGAGAGTCTGAGAAATGATGACATGGTGGATGGACCACGAACACGCAAATTAGAGAAATCTTTGTCCCTGGATACAAGTCACTCTCTCAGGTCACTTGAAAATGGCACCTCATATAGAACAAGTTCTGGCTTACCTGTAGAAGTTATGATCTCTCAAAGCAAAGAAATGCCAGCCACAAAATCTGCATCTCTACCCAGAAGTACAAGCATGGTGAGCTCTCTCAGATAACTTCTTTGGGGGGTATGTGACAAGTACTTGTGCATTAATGTGACTATTTGAGAAGTGTTTCTGTCTTCCTGTGTGAGTTCTTACTGTGGACACATACTTTTCTCCAGGGTGGACCAAACATGGAAGGTTTATTTTCAGTAGCTGAAGAAACCAGTTCTAAGAGGTATCAGGGGAAAGAAATAGAGGGTACAACTCTCTACTAATTTTAGTTTGGTGTCTTCAAGGAAGACTTTACGGGATCAAACAAGAAAGGCATTTATATAACCAGGTCAGCTCTATATGAGCAGTCAAGGCACCCTCAGAAAAGGCTGAAGAGGGTACTGTGGGAGACTACTCAGGCAGTCAAGCTCACTAGCTTGCTCAGGTCTCTCTGCATTCAACAGGCATGCTCAGGTAGTGGGTTTAAGTACTAGAAAGAGCTCTGACATCCTGGAAACACTGCAAAGGTTGTGTGTCTGGAGTTAAAACAGCTAGATTCATAATTTCTTTCTTGATTCTTCTGAAAAAATATCTTTAAGAACTGAAAAAGACAGAAAAAAAGGATTCTTCTATGGTCTGGCCAAAAATATTTAAGTTTTTAATTTTTTCTTATGAGATTCTTTGGTTGGTTAAGGAAGAAGTATTTACACCTATGGAGGGGGGCAAAGGGAAATTGTTGTTCTTTGCTTGCATGATATTGTCAGAAATCCTGAGCTGCCCAATCTTGAACTGATAGGTTATGGTATTATGTCTCCAGAGCAGTAGTTGCAATCCTGCTAAAACAATAAAGGTCCAGGAACTGTTGCTTAAGGCTATACACAGATATTGCTAAAATGGGAGCTGCTTCAGTTGCATTATTCTTTAAAAGGTCTATTCAAATTTAAAAACAATGAAACAAAAGGTTGTCTGTTTTCAGAGAGGACTGTAGCAAGTGGGAGAACATCCCAGTCTTAAGAATGTCATGCAATCTTCCACAATCCAAGCTTAGGATGTCCTTGAATGTTTTGCTAATTACCTATCAAAGATGGCCGGAGGGAGAAGAGGTGAAAGATAATGAAGCATGGAGAGAATTTGCACGCTGTGTCATGCCACAGCTCCACAAAGGGAGCTGTCCTGCAAAGGAGCCAGGAGGCTCCAGCCTGAGCCCATGGCAGGATGCACTTTTTTCACATTTCAATTAACCATCTGTCAGAGCATCTTTTCCAGTGGACTTGCTCGCACTGCACAGATTGGAACATCCAACCGATCGAGTACTAACTGACTAAACACTCCGGAGTGCTCTGTAATTCCACTCAGTTAATGTAGGCATCAGTCTACTCCAATTTAAGCATCAGCCTGCTCTAAATCTAGTCATTTAAATTAAACACAGTAGCTACCAAGCATTTTACCCCAACTAACAATGCCTCACAATGCAAAACTCAACACAAGAGTGTCAGGATGAAAAACAAAACCAAAATACATTCAGCCACATTTACAGATTCATGTCTCCTATATGCAAAAAACTTTGACTTCAATGCAATTTATCCAGAGCAAGTCCTCACCTGAAGGATGCCTAGTATGAAGCAAAAGGATAACTGTACAATCTTGGGTGCCATTATTGTAAAGATATTTTAAAAGTACTTAGTTACGTAATGTTCATTTGAATACGCATCTAGAACATTGCCTAAAACTGTCTCAAGTTTCAGCTGTCAAGTTATTATTCATATGCGGAAGATAGTCTTTGAGAGAAAAAATTGATTCGGTTACATTGACTTAGATATTAAAACAGGATAGCAGAAGTATAACAACACACATTCTTTCAGAACATGCATGAAAGTTTGAGGTTAAACAAGCTGCACCTAATAAAAAAAAATCTGACATAGAAGAGGAATGCTGTAACATTGCTTCCTGTCACATTTTTTGAAGACCCTGAGGTGTCCACAACTTTGTCTGCACTACATTTGGTGTCTATATTGGATTCAGACCCACTAAAGTGATTTTGAGCCTTCAGACTTCAGAGAAATGGTCAAAAAGTTCAGGGACATTTCTGGAGCAAATATTTATTGGTCTGCAAACAGCTGCCACTGAAACGAAACCTCACAAAGAAAACAGCTTCACTGTAGATCTGTGCAGAGGAATTTCCAGACAGCTAGTAGCATCAAAAAGGATGCTCCATTTAGTGACTGAAGTTAAAGGGAATTTTAATAGGTAGAAGGCAATTACAAAATTCAATAGACATGACATTGCTATGATCTAAATATTTTAGTAACCTGGACGGCAGGATGAAATTATTTCTCATGTCTATGCATTAATCTAAATTTGCAGTCACTGGATAAATACGTAGGAAAGAAAACTGATTTAACTAGAGGAAAGAAAGCCTCTGAATCCACACCAATGCAGAGGAGGGTATGCAACTTGAGACTATGTTGTACTTCCAGGTTGAAATTAAATGACCATTTCATTAAGCTGAAAAATGCAATAAAAGTCTAAAAAGTGTTGTATACAATGAGAAGTTTCTTAGAACGGAGTAGGCATGCTTGTCAGAGTCTGTCAAAGAACTGATGAACATTTTATCTTAAATACACTTGTTCCAAGTAATCAGTGCCTTCAGGAAAGCTTTGGATACCACTGCTATTATTCCAGGAGGAAACTACGGGTAAAAATTTAGTTCTTAAATGATCATGTAGGAGACTAACTTCAGACCTAAGTCTGCAGCGTCTTGAGATTTGAATCAACTTGGATATTACATTTCAGATAATTTTAATCATACATGAATGACCGTCAACTTTCCAGCCAGATCTCATCTTTATATATCTACTTGTGCCTGCACAAGGGACAAAAGAACACAATATTAGACATTGATTTTCCTTGATGACAGGAAGCAGTCCTGTTTCTTTCTTAGAAGAGCTGTATCTTTCCTTCTTATGAGAAACTATCAGTAGTACACATTCTGTAGGCAAAAGGTCTTAGTAGCACTTAATTATTGACCTCATCATTGCAAATATTTGAATACATACTTGCCACCTGAGGCCATGACATCTCATCACACAAAATAATCAAGGTCAAGCCTGATCAATACAAATGACTTAGCAAGTTGCAATATCCCCTCTGAGTGGCCCTCAAGAGGCAAGGGGACAAATGCCTGTTACAAAGGCTTGCATTTTTATAAAATGCAGGAGAGTGAAGCACAAGCTAGAATAACACTCCTTTTCATTCCTCTCACAAGAAATTAATGTTACCAGAATTACTAGAATTACTGTAAAGAAGAAATATGACCAACCTAGACATTTATATAGGATGTGAAGAAGATTCAAACCCTGAAACACCTAATCCAGACAGGCTGTTTAATTCTTAAGGAACCTTATAGGTAGCCTACTGAAGGAAAGTGTCATAGAAATTAACACAAACAAGGAAAGTGACACTATTTTCTGTTCTTTCTGCTTTCTGTCATGCATGAGGATTCCTGCTGTTCATTACTGGTTCTCTTGCAAAAAGAATGCCTTAGCATGGGGATGGCTCTCTGAAGGTGCAGAGGAATCTTTGGAAATTATAGCCTTGTATGTCTGAACTTCCAGGCATGCAGAAACCTGAGGTAGAGCAAGACTGTCCTGCAAAGGCTGTGGTAGAATGTCATAACAGTAGAAAATTCAACTAATCTTCCATTTCTAAAGAAACTCAGCTTCTAGGGCACCCAAGTTCTAGCAGAATCTCACTGAAAGAGCAGACAAGATGGTGATTTTTGTTGCTCCAGGTCAAAGCTCTTTTATAAAAGAAGGCTTCCAGTCCTCTTTCGGTCCTTCCAGCCTGCTACCATGCTGTAAAAAAAGACAATTGTTTTGTTCTTGGATGAATACCAAATCTTTCATTTCCATTTACAGTACAGTGATGCTTACAAGTAAGATTTGTCTTCTAATGGAACCTAGTTCTAGTGGAACATATCTATTATTTCATTGACTCACGCATGTAACACACTAAAAGACAAATAGTAAGAGGTGGCACCAGAAGTGCAGAATGGTGAAGTGATTTGCCCAGGTCAGTGATGAAGTCAGCAGGAGAACACAGGCCTGAAAATCTTCCGGTGTCCTGTTTTCCGGTGCGTTCCTGCTGCTCTTTCAGGCAGGCAAGAAATGTAGAATTGCCCTCAGCAGCAGCAAAATTGAAACTCTGATCCACAGCTCTGATAAGTCAAAGTTACCAGAGGAAGGTAAGAAAGAGAACGATATCAGATGCATCAGTTCTTCAGCACGTGACATGCATATGACAAATCATATAATTAAGGCCTCATATGAGTCTCGTATTACAATAGAAAATGACACATGAACACCTTTCCTGACATTCTGGCCTCTGTCTTGCATTGCTACCTCACATCACATGGCTTAGAAGTTTGCATTCCTCTGCCTTGCAAACTGGAGGTGACAATGAGGCTGTCAGTAGTCTAAAAATGTTCCATCAAAATAGATACTAAAATACATGGCTTAGTATCTTTACCAAAAACTTAGTTGAGAGAAGATATCAGTCACTTCTTTTCAACATTCAGAGACATCAGACAAATACAACAGTTTTCAGATTTACCAGTTTTAAACTCATTATCAAATGAAGTGAGCATAGCCACTGAGCTGCCAGCAATGAAAATAATAAAAACTTCACTCTGTTATTTTTTCATCATCTGCAGATCCCTGAAAACAGTCCCTGTGTCTGGTAATACTGTATAAGAATAACAGGTCAAAACAATTGCATTTGGGCGTGGAAAGCCGAGTACCACATCTTTAGTCAATTACTGCTGCAGTTTCTCAGTACTTCCAAGGATTCCTATTGCATCATTATAACCTCTCTCCTGATGCCAACACTGGCTGTTTTTCTATACACCACTATTATGAAATTGTCACTCTGGGTGCAGTAGTAATGAGAAGTATTACAAGTGTTTGCAGATGTGTACACTTGGAGCTCCCTAGTAGGTAAATTAGCTTTATAACACTTCATAGGTGTTAGGCAGCCAAATACTCTGAGCTATAAAAATCTGACAGCCAAGAGAAATGGTAGTGTTTTCTGATCCTCACTCCATCTGAAATCAAAGACAGACTCGATTTTCCTCTGATAAAGCTATCTTAAATATCTCCTCAATCTCTGAGTAGTCTTGGCCATGTTAGGTTTGAAGCAAGTAAAAGTATTGGTTGTACCAGTAGCAGCCCAGCTGGGGCAAGATGGACCTCAGCAAAGACTGACAGTCCAAGTACTTACCCAGATTCATCAGTTAAATATAGTGCTGACTCCTCTCCATTTTTTTGTAACATTTACAGTACAGTCACAAGATATGGGAAGCCAAGAAGGCCATGAACAATTTCGTCTATAGTTAACACCTCTTGTCCCAATAATGTGGCACTGACTCCTTTTCTGCTGCTGAGAGGAGTGCAGCAGCCATGTACTGTAGGAGAGATCAGCATAATGTTTTTAGAGCAGCAGCTGTGACATCGTTTTACAAGAAACAGTATGAGCAGATGGTGTTTAGAGAGTTCTCCTTGCCTGCTCTAAAACACCTCCGTCGGGTCACTGATGGATCCTTCGTCTAGTCAAATACAGAGCATAAAGCTACAATGTTCCCAAGATGATGCATATGGTCATTTACAGCTTCTCAGCTCATCAAATACAAATTAGATCAAAATCTTCTTTACAGAGTGTAGACATCTATAAGCCAGAATTCAAAAGAGTAAGCTATTTATTCAAGACAGGATAAAATAAGACAGTCTGAGCTCCTTGGCAATAAAAAGAATGTGTTTTCAATGAAATTAAGTATATCACAACAAATCCTGCAAGTTTTGAAGTTAGGGTTTGTTGTCCTCTCTCCTCCCTGCCCCTCTCCCTCCCCACCACCACTCTCCCTCTCTAACGCCCAAGGGAACAGAAGTTATTGTAATGGCAAATTTCTTCAGAGGATTCAGGGCTCCAGACAGAATACAGAACTATTTTCCAGCCAAATCTACTATTTGCCTTCAGAGGGGCAGCTACTCAGCCAGAGAAAAATGCTGAGTGGATGTCGTTCACATTGCTTTCGATATCTCTTGGCACCAACAACAGAAAGGCAACATTGGCAATCAAAAATGTTTCATGTTCCTTTTCCAGTGATTTTTTGCTAAAGGGACTTTTCCCCTTCCTTTGAGTTTGAAAATCACTTCTCAATTACACTCTCTATCTTTGGGTGGCTTTAGAAAGAAATGGTACTTTCAGAGTAATGGAAGCCACAACAGCCTTATACCAATTACCATCAGCACAGATGCCTGAAAACTGCAGAGCCAGACAAGGGAAGGCAAAAGAGCAAGAGGTGAAAAAGACCAATAGATCCTTCTTCTCTGGCCCAGGTTTGATCTAAAAGTCTTTCTGTGTAATATAGGACAACAGATTTTAAAGGCATTTCAACCCATTTTTCATTTTTTATTTTGTCCAGTAACCTGTGTTTGTCATGTTTACAAACTAGGGTTTTCTTTTGCTCTGCCATAGCATCGTTTTGGTATATTGCAGAAGACTTCAGCATACAGTGACTCTCTTCCACAGACATATGTGATAATTAACACAACCATTTCATCTGGTCAGCATGGTGAAAATCTCTAAATTCTACCAAGAAAGGTCCAAGTGCAGGGCACTGCCCAGAGTCAGAGGTCACTCTGATTTATTTTTTACTCGTAAGTGACTGATATTTGTGCCCCACACATTCTAAGGTTTTCGGGTCTATTAAAATTCTGCCCACTGATGTACTGTACGCCTTGTTCTCCCCCCACTACCCCACCCGATTCCCCCATACTCAAATGTCTAACCTGAGTAAAATAAAAGTTCACTTCTTAATATGAACATAGCACAGCATGCATTTTGGGGACAGAAAAAAGGGAATCAGTATTACATTACTCTTCCAAAGCTTCACTTGAAATAGCCTGTGTTCTCTGTAGGTCTTCATGCTCCATGAGTTTTAGTCTCACATAAGAAACCGTAGCATTAAAATTTTGAGACCAAAAAATTTCAAGAGCAGAAACTTCTATGAGTTATAAGATGGACTGAAGAGTTTCATACTAAATGTGGGCCTCATAAATGAAACCTACATGCCCCAACACCGTGACTCTTATCAGAACATCAGCAACTGCCAGTTTTGGCCTTAGGTCTGATAAGGAGAAGCAGGACCCCATTTGGGAAGCTGTTTTATGTTTATAAAACGCATATTTTTTCATAAAGCTCTAAAAAATGGCATTTTCACAGTCTGGCTCAGACATTTGTTTCAATGACTTCCTCTTTGCAAAGGGGCTTAAATTTGACCTTCTCAGATGAAACTCTTCAGTGCCAGGAGTTTTAGATGACAGGAAAACACATCTTGTGGATAAGAAAGAAGCAGCAGATGCCATAAATCTTGGCTTTAAAACAGTCTCCCATTTTATTCTCATAAGTCAGTTAGGAAAACATTGGGGAAAAAAATATTAATAGATAGATGCAAAACTGATCGGAAAATCTTATCGAGAGGGTAGTGCATAATATTAAGTTGTGAGTGGGGTGTTAGGGGGATCAATACTATTTGGTACTGGCAAGCAGATGCATTTGTTTTGAGATAACATTGCTATCCGTCTATGGAGAGTAAATAAAACATGCAATTCTGCTCATTTGTCTGATTTGGAAACTACAGTAGCACACTTATACCCCTGAGTAATACTTTTGAAAGGATGCTTGTGAAATTTCCAAAATGCTGCCTTCCCAAGAATAAGCAGGCCCTTATCAAGTTTGAAGGAAGCTTTCCCATTTGTGAAAATCAGCCTTGGTGGAAAAGCCTTCAAGTTGTCTGTCTGTCTGTCTGTCTGTCTGTTTGTTTGTTTGTTTTTCCAGTGCTACAGAAAACTTATTCAGTACCTAGAATGGACAGAAGTTGTTTAAACATCCCACTGTTCCTCCCATCCCTCAAATCACCACTGTATCTACAACTAAATTTTGGGAAATTAGTGTTGAAAATAAGTCAAGTGAGCTGGATACAACAGTATTCGAGTACCTATTCCTGAACACATAGCTCATAGACTGTAGCCTGCAAAGCCTTCTGCTATGACACTGTTTGCCAACAGCTCTCCATTTCCAACACTAAATTCAATATCTGCAAAGATAAACTAAAATTACTCAAATGCACGTCTGTATCTGTCAAGCTTATGAGCTGTTTGTATTAATAATTGATGATAGTTGGGCAAGAACGATCAGTGATATGGCAGCCTCTGCCTCCTGCTCCGTGCTTGGATAGTGAGAGCATTTAAAAAAAAAAAAACAGAGAATGAGGAATAAATACTAGGTCTGTTCATACAGCAAGACTTGTTATCTTGAAAATAATGAGACATTTCACCCTAAAAACAGCTATTCCCTAGACAACTGTAGTAACAAAAACCTGCTTTGTGAGCACGGTTAAAATGAGCAGCTATTGAGGATTCAAAAGCTGGTTCACAATCCCTTATTTCTACAGCAGCCAGCCAGACCTTTGCACCACTTGCTATGCTGCGTTGTGCTGCGAGCTCACAGAAAGTACCAGACACGTCCTATTTCTGTAGACTCAGAGCTGAATCACAGTCTTGCAACAAGAAAACTGGGACTGTCTGTGAGCCAGCAGGATGCAATAACACACCAGTGGCTGCTGGTAAACAGGGGCTGGAGGGCACCATTGGGCCTCAATGGTCCTGTCTACTTGAGGTGTCCCCCATCCTGCCCACAGCCTCAGACCCCATTTCAGCCCCCAGGGCTGCCAGTCCCTGTGTCAGCAATGCTGTACAGGGCCAGCCTCAACTTCCCATGGCCCTGCCCTGCCTGGCGGTGGGCCCCATCAAGCCAGGCCCACAGCCCAGCCCAGCCCTATTTCCAGGGAGGTACCCCGTTCCCCACAATGGAGCACACAAACAGAGGAAAGATCGAGGCAATTCTGTGCCAGACACTCACCTGCCCCTTCAGCAAAACCCGTCCACGAACAGCAGTAGAAGATCAAATATTTCCCAGTACACGAGAGATTGTCACAAGGAGGAACAGTAATAACCATATTGCAAACTATGCAAAGCCAGAGTTACTCATCATAAGAATTAACATGGAATAACAAATTGGTAAAAATAACTGCTAAAATTGTCTTCATGGGTGCCAATATTAAATGGTAAAATGTAGAAAAGACTCTCCATTTGCTTTGGATGTGCCCATCTTCTTCATCTTTCTGTATTTTGAGGTTTCTTCTTGCTTCTCTTTTTGACTTTGTAGTAAACCAAAATGGATGCTAAACCAGTCAACAAAGTTACATGAGGGAAGTGTACAGTCCATTACAATTAATGCAGTTAATTAAAAATACAATTAAAATAGAAACAGTAATGAGAATTGGAACACAATAAATAATTAAAACAAAATTAGTTTGGCTCTTTTGTTGAGCCATTCAGTCCCCAGTTAAAAGTAAATGGCTTTTTGCTTCATTGACAGCTGCAACAGCAGACCTTATGCAGCTCTAAGTTCTCCTTACAGTGTTAGGGGCTAAGTGCACAATTCCCTCTTTTCCCCCCTTCCCCTTGCTCTACCCACCTTCTGTAACCAGTCTGCCTTTCAACTCTCAGTGCTGCAAAACTGGGAGCTGGACTGAGGAGTTGCAAATGCAGAACAGGAAAGAAGCATATGGTGGTAGAAAATAACAAAAAGCCTGTTAATTATTCCAACAAAACATGAAACATTCCCCTACAGCAGGAGGGAAGCTGTTGGCAAATTATTATTTATCTGTTTATGTTGAAAATAGGCAAAAGCAGAAAGAAGTAGGACTGTTCCACTCACAAGCTACTGCCAGCTTTTTTTTGTACCTTGCTCATAACCAGTTTGGGTTGTAAGAGCTAACATTGCAGGGAGCAATCTGGGAAGGAAAGGGGCTTTGTTCTTTAAATATCAAGCTTTCAGAACAAATTCTGGGTACTAACATGGCTAACTGTTTTATTTTTGAGCTCAGGTCTACAGGAATCACTTTTACAGGTTATTGTGTCTCTGTCTGATATTACCACAGCAGTGTTACAGCTCTAGAAATTGTGTATTGACAGCTGTGGTTGGTTTCCTGCTTTTCTTGTATTCATTCATGTCTTAAGTGTTCCTTCCTTGAAGGAAATAAATCTCTCCGTTGAGCTGGGAAATGTTACTGACAAAGAGCAGGGTGCTGAGAAGAAATATTCAGCTTTGAATTTCTCGTTGCATAACCTCTCCAGTTCTTTGAGAAGGAAGAAACAAATGAACCCCTCTGTTTGAGTCACTATTTCATAACAGAATAATTAGCTAAACATCATGACAACTAGGGATTAAGTATTTTCCACTCTTATTGGATTTCTATCATCATCAGAAGAAAAACAACAGGTAGCTCCTCTAATAACTTAGTTATTTTGGTACTACAGATCAATAGCTTGATTCTTGCATTGCTCAATTATGAAGCCTAATAGCTATAATAAATATTAGCATGTGTCGTCCTCTAAGCTATAGTGGGATTTTATGAAGGTGTATGTGCATTGCAATAATATGTCAGGAAGAACTAGCTAACAAATGTCTTTCAAATCTTTACTTTCTGTTGAACAACAATTGTTAACACGACAGCTGCTCCATGCTGATTGTTGTTTTATGTACCAACAACTATTTTCCAGATAAGCGTTGCTGCAAAATGTATGTGAAATTGGACATAGATTTACGGGGGTTAGCCACTACACATGAGACCTTTCTATTAAATCTGGAGTATAATGGAAGCCCCTGAGGCAGATGAAAGCTTTCCTGAGACAGTCAAAGCAAGGGAGGGCATAATACTGGCTTTTTTTACAGTTGCCTTCACTGGTTTATTGGGTAACTTTCGGCCCATCTTGAAACTGTTTCAGTTTCCCCAACTGTAAAATAAGAATAGCTCTTAATCAGTTTTGTGTAGTGTTTTGAGATCATCTCATAAAATGGATATGTTGCAAAAACTGACCTTAGAAAGCTGGAAGGAATGAACTCATCGAATGATCAATTATTTGCCTTATATACATAGTCTGAGGAGTCCATGCTAATGTACAGCAGAATTTTTTCCTATACCTCTGTAGTGTTTGCCCAATATAAAACCACAGTACTTGATCTATGCTGCTTAAGAGTGTTTCTGTTCTTGCTATTCTTAAATGTTTATGCCTTGCTTTGTTTTTTGTTAAGAACTTTTAAGATGTAGCCTGTTACTGAAAATGTGATATCTTTTCCTGAACTACAGAATAGAAAATTAAATTATGATGAGTGCTAGAATATCAAATAATCTTTATTCTGAGAGGAAATAACTTCAAGAACACTGTGTGCAATCTATTCGGCAAAGTAAAGGCATAGCACTGGAAGATACTTATAAATGAAGGCATTATTTTAGTTTGGTGGGGGCATGGGATAAACTTTCTTGAGGTACCAATGGAAAACTGAGGTTTGTGCCATAATACCTCAAGACATGGACAACTATTTATTTCCCTCCTCAGTTTCCTAAAACTATGTGAAGTGAGCAGCCCTTTTTCAGTGGGCAGTTTTGCATGAGTGTCACTCCCAGCTCCTTCTTTCAGCAACTAAATTAGACACACATTCTCCAAGAGAATTATCTGTTCCCACAGATCTCTGCACACCATTCTTTGTTTACTAGAGCAGACAAGTTGACACTGAATTGTGACACAAATACCTTTTCTTTGCTATTTCACACTCAATAAAGCTTATGAACCCCCTAGTCATAACAGAATTTTATGAAAACATGGGCATGTCCCTCCTGGATGATGCGAAAAAAAAAATATAGAGAATGACTAGCTTCTAGATTGCTTTAGTTTGTTGAGAGGAAAAATGCTATATGGCAGTGAACAGTCCTTAGCTCCAGACTAGTTAATCTGGTTATTTCTAAGGTTACTTAGACCCTATTATCACATTAACTCTTTTTTTTTTTCTTCCAAATCGGGGAGTCACCTCTGTAAACCTTAGTAATGGCATGAGTGTCATATTTTCTAGGGAGATTTCTTGGGTAACAAATATAACAAAGGTGCTGGATGTGCACAAATATATCTGCAAAGCTGTCTTCATTGGTCTTGTAAGGACGTCTAAATCTATGAACTTTATAAACCCCATGCGTGCCATCTAAATTTCTGTTCCTGAAAAAATTATTCCTTTGTACATATGTAATTCCAGTTGGGCTGTATGAAACCAAAAAAATTAAATCAATTCCATCTCTAATGTCAGTACACTGTCAACCCCTGAAAATTCTGTTTGCATGGAATGACTACATGATGTGGCAAATTTAAGTGTCTTGTCTAAGCTTTGTCCTGAGACTTCCAGCAGTCATGCTGGTTTTGTCAGCCACAGCCTGGGACTCACAGCATCTCTGAACTGCAAAGTTGATGCAGTTCAGACTTAGTTCAGTCACAGACCTTCTATATTTGCACTTTCCTTTTATAGCTCAAAGTTAAAAATACCTTACGTTTCTGTGTCAAGTACAGCACTCAAACCCCTGTAATGCAGTTTTGCAGTTAAATTGCTGTGTGTGGATCAGCTGAAAACTATTAACTTCAGTAAAAGTGCAGCAGAACTCGCTACTGTCAGAAATAAATGTACCTTTTTATTATCTTGCTTTCCGTTGTCATCCATTACTTTCACAGATGATGGGTATACCATTAAAAACTTTTCCAGTTGTTTTCTGTATTTCCAAAAATACTCAATCTAGCAGACATTTGCACAGCTTTGTTTCTCTTTATAATTTCTGTGGTGTTGTTTACAACTGGTTTAATGGGGTATTGTGTGTTCACTTCGGGCCTACAATACTTCAGATAGATTCTCTTTATTCACCAATACATTTCCACCTGTCTCTACTTAACAGAGCACATTAAAACTTGACTGACAGCCCTGTTAGTGTTTTATATTAACACTTTACCTCTCTAAATATCAAAAGCAGAAAACACAAAAGAGAACTCAGGAAAAAAGAAGCAAGCAATAAAGAATTTATAGCTTTTTATGTACTTCTGCCCTAAAAGCCCGAAACTATCACTGGGTTTTATTTATTTGCAGAAAAATATGGTTTGAGGATTATGCCAAATATTGTAAGTAGGAAAGTATAATGATACGAGTGCTGTTATTATCACGATGGCCACTGTGGAACTGCTCCTTACTGAAGAAGGTGAAGAAAAGGGTTTGGGAGCCTAATCTTGCAAACACTCACTGTGCAGCATTTTGCTTTCTGATCTGTTAGACAAAGAAACAAATAAAGTCAGACAAGTGCTTGCATGTGCTTGGAGTCACTGCTCTTCTTTACTCTTTGGGTTGTACGTCAAAACTGAATGAGATGCACGAGACAAGTACTGCTTAGAGGTAACAGAAGGGCAGCTTTAGGGCTTATTCCCAGGAAGTGAATGTAGTGACAGTTTCCCTTGGACCTCATCACATATGAACTGATCAGCCTGGTAGTCTGGTAAGCTTGCAGCACCCCCCACAAGCTTGTCCCTCCCATGGAGACAGATTCAGATCACCCCAAACTCCTGCTGACAGCTACTGTCCTGCTCATCTCAGCACAGGCATTGCTCAGTCCTGAAATGCCTTGAAGACTGTTACAGCTCTTGTCATGGACATGGAGAAAGTTTATGAAGCAGTCAGGGAGCAGGGCAAATGCTGTGAAGGCCACATTTATCTGAGCCTCTTATTTCTTCATGGAAAAGGATGATGTAGCTCTTCCATTCTGGAGCCATGGAAGAAAAGCTGGCATTGCTAACAACCTTTGTAGACAACTTGGTTTGCTTAATTTCACCAAGAATTTAATTTCTGATGACAAAGAACATTAAGAATTTCCTTTGGTTAAAAATAGTTTACTCCTGTGACTTCAGTTATTAATAATTTATCCAGCATCAATTTGAAATATTTTGATAAATGTTCGGAACTTCACAGCCTTATATTTGATCATATATTTAACTAAACTACTTAGTATAGAGGTAAGAATGTCTTCTAAGCAAGTGCTTGTCTAAAACTCTATCTACATAAGTTATTAATTAGAAGTAGAGCTGGTTTAAAAAATGTTCAAAAAAAATCTTGGGTTTTTTGTTTTCCAAACAAGTCAGGCTTCCCTTGCTTTTGCTCCTTTGGAAAAAAGTCTCTTTTTTGTTAACAGGCCTTTCTTTACCCTGTTTATACTTTTCAGATGTCTTTTTATTCTAAGTTGGCATAACTTTCTCAATATTTCTAAATAGGAATTTCAGTAGTCCTTCTTGAATGGTGCTTTGCCTTCAGGCTGTTTATCTGACAACACATTTACATTATTTATTTTTGCATTTCCTTCCCCAACTTGCTTTTCCTTCAGAACTAACCACATATTTAAGTTGAAAAATTTATGTCTTCTTTTACCTGATATTAATTGCAGTCAACTTTGCATGATTCTACGCTCACATATAAATCCCCAGTAATCCCGTTTCTATGTAATGTCATATTCTGGATTGCACTCTCTCCCCTACTACTGTCCTGTCACACTTTTCAGGGAAGGAAAATTCAGCTGCCCTGTCCAGAAGGGAGCAACAGTGTGTGTGCTTCAGCCAGGTTCCCAATCTGAATAGAGAGGGCCAGGACCAAAGGACACCCTCAAAAGCAGTGGTTGCACCCTCACAGAACCTGAGTCTCAATTTATGCTGCTAAATAATTGTAACAACCAATTTCTCAGCCTGAGCCTTGCATAATCACAGCAGGTTCAAAGGAGGGGATTAAACTGGGTTTTTTAGAAGTGCTATAAAGCTTCATCACTCTAATAAGAAGTACTGTGCTGCTTCTATCCCTACAGACAATTTCAGCTTCACACTCTGGCCAACATTCCCTCAAGGACTGATGAGTTTAAAAGAGCAGATGTATCAATCTTCTAAAGATATTTGATATAATATGACACGGTGCTTTCCTTTAAAAAATGTATGGAGCTATACAGTAACCATAAAACACTGTTTCAGTGAATACAGAACTGACTAACAGCTCTCTGAAGGGTCGTTTCAGACAAAATCACCTTACAAGGATCTCACAAATCAAGTCTAACAGTATTAAGCCTTTTCATTTGTGATTGCAACGAAAACTTTTTAAATTATTATTAATTCATGGGTAACACAAACATTCACAGTGAGGTAAACAGTTATGAGATTAGAACAAATTGATCTCACTTTATTTTTTTAAAAGAACATTAATATAGTAAATGATAAAATTATACATCTAGGTGTAAGAAGGAAATGTTATACTTGTAGGCTAGGAGGCTGTAAAATAGACTCTGTTGAGGGTGAAGGAGTTCTGACTATGTGGCTGAAAAGAAGCTACCATAACCTTGGATTTAAAACTAGAGGGGTAGGAAGTTAATGAGACATGTTCACCTCTGTGCACAGAACAGACAAGATTAGTGTTAGAAAGATTGACAAAAAGTTTGAAGACTGCATTGAAGAGAGACCCAAGAATTATACCACACCAGAAGAAATTCATATGCGTGGAAATAGATTCAAAGAGGGTATACTCCATGCTCATTTGAGGAACAGAGGCAAAGTTGTCTGGTGTGTAACTCTCCAACACTTCCTTCTCAAAAGTTTCTTAAAGTTAGTGTTCTCCAGGTCATTCCAGAAGATTGCATATGCTATTTTTTCTAGGTCCTGGAGAGCTCTGTAGAAAATGTGAGGTCCTATTAGATGAATCAAGTCAGAAAGGAGTGAGAGAGAAGTTTTGTTGCCATTCAAAACAAGCTACGAAAAAGAAAATGTAAGACTAAGTTATCCAAAGGTTAATAAAAGTTAAAGGTTAGTAATAGCTTAACACAGTAACTGGTGAGTCATGCTTTACCAATAATCTCAGAATAACAGACGAAGAGTGAAGGAAAAAAAACCTCAAAGATAGCACAAACTCATTTGGGGAAATCAAGAGATGATAGATTTCAAGGAGAACCTACAGAGCTGGATGAAGATATAGCACAAGGGAAGGCAAAATTCAATACTGACAAATCCAACTGTGCTTGGAGTAAAAAAATCTAGATTTCTTTTGGGAGAAAAGACAGGAACAGAACAAAAAACCTTCATGGAAAACTCAGTAGGAAGACTTGATAAACACTGCTGTAGCCAAAATAATAAGTTGAAAAAAGGTAATTTTTGTCACAATATAACTCCATTCTAGAGTACTGAAAAAATATCTGATCTTCATCTTGCCGAAACCAGGCAGAAACAGAAAGTTTTTAAGAGAGAGGAACTAAAAGTAGTTAAAAGACTTCTTTAGGAAGAGACAGCAAAAAGAACGAATTGAGTTTAGGAGAAACATATACAAAAACATGGGTAGAAAAATGAGTGTCAGGTGCTCCAGTTTCTACCTTCATAATTCAAGAATGAAAGACTCAAATGACACAGAAAGGCAAAACTGATCAAAAGAAGTGATTTTTAAACAGATTAAGTTGCACATGGAACTCATTGTCACAAAACAATCTGAAGGTCTAAAGATGAGTAGAAATCAGAGTAATGTTAGACATTCATCTGAAGGTATATATATCCTCAGGCAGCAAGGTACAATCCAAATTCTACCTTACAGGAGTTAGAAAGTGAGTTCCTGCTTACAGGTTGTTCCATAACTACTCACTATGTCACTTTATACATTTTCTTGTGAAACATTAGGGATAAGACCTTTAGTTTAGATGCTATGATACCAGGAACCATGAATTTCAAAACATACCTCTGAAGATCATTGATGTGGAAGATTAGGAGATAGAGGAGTGCTTAGGTCATCACCAAACTGAAGACAAGTGGGTCACATGCAAGGATATACAACATCCATACCATACATTTTCACAGGCCTATTTTAGCTTTGAAAACATAAGGATATAAACAGGCAATGTTTGCAGGGCAAGAGAATTGGGCCAAGTGATACAAATGGGGAAAAAAAACAACAAAGTCTCTTTATGTGTTTAAACATTTGTTTCTTCCAAATAAAATTGCAGGAACTTCATGGTTTTCTGTTTGCTTCTCAGAATGTACTAACTGGTGTAATAAAATGTATTAATTCTCCCTGTAAAACTTGACTAGCTCATTTCATATGTGCCAGTTATTGCTCTAAAGAGACAAAAAGAATTACCTGACAGCATGAAATATTTCTGAGGGTTCATTTGGTTCTGTAGTCGTGGCCATGCTACTAGACTGATCTCACTGAAGCCTAAAGAGGAGATGACCCTAACAGTCCTCTCTCATGACGTCGGAAGCACAGGCTTACAGGCAAATCCTTGCTGTTCCCTTTGGTTTAAGAGAGAGAAGAGTGATGTCATCCTCTCCCTGATAAATACTAATATCTAACTGGAAGTTAAAGTGAATTCTTTACCCTAAAGGAATATGCCTGTTGGATGAAACTCTGGAGGAGTGAAATCAAATTATGAAAATCACACAGAGATTAATAAAGACAGAATTTCAGTCTCTAACTTTAGATCCCTTCCCAGTTAAAAAAAGAACATCAGAGGATGGGCTTTCTCCAACTGGTTGGGGCATTTTCTTACAGTGTTTTTGAAAAAAAAAGGGCTCTTGTTATGTTGACTATAATTATGTAAATATGTTAATAATATATACTAAAATTTCTACTTTTACTGCTGAGCCTTTTGTGTTCAATTTACTCCTGGGTTTTCTAGATATGCCTTAGAATCATAGAATACTGGGTTGTAAGGGACCTCAAGAGTCATCTGGTCCAACCTCTCTTGGCAAAAGCACAGTCTAGACAGGACAGCACAGCATTCTGTCCAGCTGAATGTGCTTTTTAATCCTCTCCTGATTTTAGTTATCTCAATCCTTTTCATTTTATGCTTCATATGATTTTTGTGTTTCAGTGGATTATTTATTCTGCCACGCTGGTGACAATGCCTCTTTTCCTGATTCTCTTCCCTTGGCACTTCATGTTCATGCTCTTCAAAGATGAAATGTACAACTGTATGAGATGATAATATTCTACCTTGAGGTTCAGATTCTCATTGTGACTCTTTCATTTTTGGACATCAAGAAAGCTATTTAAAGAAAATAGTCTTTGCAGTTGCTTACATGCTTTACTGTTCAGTGGTCCGCCTGTCCCCAGTTTATTGGGCTAATTAATTCCTCAAGCAGGTTTTCAGCACTAAAATTCCATCTACTTTTCTATGAAGCATTTGGAAAATTCATAGCTTCTCTTTGTTTATTTCTACACAAGAACAATTATTTCACCACTTGATATGCACAACTGTATTGTCACACCAAAGATCACTACCAATAGAAAAGAGCCTTCGGTTTAATTTATACCTAATGTAATGACCCACTTCCTTGCCATAGTCAGACATAAGTGTTTTAAAGATATGATGCTGCCTGTGATTTTTGTACTGAGTCTAGTTCCTTTTGTCTCTGACTTTTTCATAGTCCTTGGTTCTTTTTTCTCTCTGAATATTTGTGACATTGGGAAGAGCTGTTTACAGCCATTGTTTTACAGTTATCAATATCAAGACACAAAACACAAATTTGTCTCCTGACTAGTCCTATTTTTAGACAAAGAATTAGTGAAAAAACAAGATTTGGGAAGCCAGATGAAATGGAGTCTTGAACCACAGCAACGTCTTCTCTTTTTGATACAAAAATCCAGTTTAAACGGAAAACAGAACCTTTAACAGCTACTAAATACATTTCAGTTTATAGAACTGAATCTTTATCAGTGGTATTTTCCTTGCCTTTTTCATCAAATCAGTGTGGTAATAATACAGTGCTCCTAACTGATGGGATCAGGAAGGTCAAGGTGCAGCTGGAGCTGAACTTGGCAAGGGACACAACAAATAACAAGAAGAGCTTCCACAGGTATGTCAACCAGAAAAGAAAGGTCAAAGGAAGCATGCCCTCCATGATGAGCTAGACTGGTGAACTGTTAACAACGGCTGAGGAGGAGACTGAGGTACTCAACAACTTCTTTGCCTCAGTCTTCACAGGCAAACTCTCTTCCCACATTTCTTGAGTGGAAAATGAACTGCAAGACAGGGACTAAGGGAGCAAAGTCCCTCCCTCTGTAAGTGAAGATCAGGTTTATGACCACTTAAGGTATCTGAACAAGTCTATGGGACCAGATGAAATGCATTCCAGAGTCCTGAGAGAACTGGCTGATGCAGTTGCCAAACCACTCTCCATGATATTTGAGAAGTCATGGCATTCAGGTGAAGTCCCTGGTGACTAGAAAAAGGGAAACATTGCACTCATTTTTAAAAAAGGTAGAAAGGAAGACCCTGGGAACTACAAAACCTGTCAGCCTCACATCTGTGCCTGGGAAGATCACGGAACAGATCTTCCTAGAAGCTATGGTAAGGTACCTGGAGCAAACGGAGGTGATTTGAGACAGCCAGCATGGCTTCATGAAGGGTAAGTCCTGCCTGTCCAACTTAGTGACCTTCTACAACAGAGTAACTACATCAGTCAACAAAGGCAGTGCTACGGATGTTGTCTATCTGGACTTCTGAAAAAAATTTGACATTGTCTCCCAAAACATCCTTCTCTCTAAATTAGAGAGACATGGATTTGATGGGTGGACCATTTGGCAGATGAGAAACTGGCTGGATGGCCACACCCAGAAAGTGGTCAATGGCACAATGTCTGAATGGACACCTGTGACAAGTGGTGTCCCTTAGGGGACCAGCACTGTTTAATATCTTCATCAATTACATAGTGTGATTGAGTGCACCCTCAGCAAGTTTGTGGATGACACCAAGATGAGTGATGCAGTTGACACGCCTGAGGGACCTGGACAAGCTCAAGAAGTGGGCCCATGTGAACTTCATGAAGTTCAACAAGGCCAAGTGCAAGGTCCTGCATCTGGGTCAGGGCAACCCCCAGTATTAATACAGGCTGAGGGATGAAGGGATGGAGAGCAGCCCTGCTGAGAAGGACTTGGAGATACTGGTAGATGAGAAATTGGACATGAGCCAGCAATGTGTGCTTGCAAGCTCTGAAGGCCAATCTTGGGCTGCATCAAAAGAAGCATGGCCAGCAGCTTGAGGGAGGTGATTCTGTCCCTCTACTCTGCTCTGGTGAGACCCCACCTGGAGTACTGCATCCAGCTCTGGAGCCCTCAGTACAGGAAAGACACAGACCTGGTAGAGAGCCACCAAGATGATCAGAGGGATGGAACACTTCTCCTGTGAGGACGGGGTTGTTCAGTCTGGGGAGAAGAAAGGTTCAGGTAGAACTTACTATGGCCTTTCAGTATTTAAAAGGAGCCTATAAGAAAGATGAGGACAGACCTTTTTAGCAGCAGCTGTTACAGCAGGACAAGGGGTAATGGTTTTAAACTGAATAAGGGGAGATTCAGGCTAGACATGAGGAAGAAATTTTTACAATAAGGGTGGTGAAACACATGAAGAGGTTGTCCAGAGAAGCGGTAGATGCCCCATGCCTGGAAACATTCAAGGTCAGGCTGGACAGGGCTCTGGGCAACCTGATCTAGTTGAAGATGTCTCCATGCCTTGCAGGAGGGGTTGGACTAAGTGACCTTTGAAGGTCCCTTCCAACCCTATGAGCTGAAATAGGATTAGAATTGCAATTGTCATTACATGAGTTGTGATGTTTGCAGTGCAGGTAGACTGTAAGCTATAGAATAGAAGGAGGTTTAAACCTCAAACCTCTACATGTGAGTACGGTTAATTACTTTTGCAATACTAAGGTTCAAAAGGCTCACTGAGAGTCACAAAGGAAATGTGAAGTAGATGAAGAAATTCAACCCAGGTTGCTAACATCCCCTTTGCTGTCTGAAACACTAGCTTCCTTTTTAGCTGACTTCTCAAAAGAAAGTCACTATGTCTTCATTTAACCTTGACTGGAAAGCCAGCATGTTTTGACACTATTTATAGAGCATTGCTCATTAATTTATTAAGATCCCACTCAGACGTTTGTTTTTTCTCCAAATCTGTGCAATATCCTTGAATCTCTGCAAGTGACTGTCCTTTTTCATCTCTACGCATTTCTCTTCCTGATGCCAAGACTTGTCATTCTCTTAGTAGTGATGGACATAACACAGTTCTAAAGATGCTCAGGCCCTTTGAAATAATTACAACTAAAAAAAAAAACCCACTTTCAAAACAGCAGGTCTGATAACAGTGGAGGAAATTCTCCTTTACTCTTACTCTCTTTGCGTTTGTACCTGCCTGGAAATTCTTTTGGAGCAATTAATAGGGATGCTCTGACTGAAGTCACTTTGATGTGGCCTGTTCAGTCTCTTTTATTGCCACTTGGCAAGGGAGAAACTTCCCTGTCCCATATTAAAAGCTTTTCTTTGACAAGCACTCAGAGTCCAGTGACTTTCTGTTGACATCTGGTGAAAGAGAGCAGCCCTGTAATGTCTCCGCAGCTAGGGAAAGGCCAGAACCTCTCTGTTCCTGAGCTATCATCTTTGCCAGGTATTCATCAGAAAACCATTATGCTAGCAATGTACTGGAGGGCACACTATTAAGGCAATTATACTTATCTTACAAATTTCATCAGTACAACATGACACGTTTGCAGGTGTAGGCTGTCATCATTTGATACTTCCCCATTCTTCTCCACTCTATAGCCTTTTAGTAGGCTCTCCTTATGTTTCAGTTCCTTTTTTGTCTCAATGACAGCCACCTGGGATGTGAACAGAAGACTGACTGACCTTGGTCAACAGCACTGCTTCACATATAGTCTGTGGCTCAGAAATAATTTGGGGTCACAAAGGAGAACAATCTGTATAATGTGTCTGCCATATAACAAGAAATTAAACAACTTTGCTGGTGTGGGGATGAGTTTTACTGTTGTGCTGAATAATGATGCAGGCATTAGGAAATAAATAATCTTGTTGAACAGAGAAAAAGTGTATTTCTTTTCAGTCAAGAAATTCCATCATCATATTTTGCTAGTGAAGTAGCAGGATAAAAATTTTAGGCCTGTTTATGATGTTGGTTTTTCCCGTAGAAATCCAGTTTGTAAGAAACATTCCTTTTGGACCACTGCAATAATCATCTGACTGGCGGTGTCTACTGACAGCAAACACCAGAGAACTCACAGAAGGAGATTTCCCTCCCTTTGCAGTAACTTCTAAAAAGATACTGAATGTCAGAACTCCATACAAGTACACAATCATATGTCTGCAATATTTCTTAGCTGTTACAGAAATCTAGAAGTTCTACAAGTACCTATATAATTACTATACATAATTACCTTATAATTACTCCAAAAGACCACAGTCCTCAAATACAGAGGACTCCATCACCTGGAGGATCCCGCTTCACTTTACTGTAGCTTTGTTTACTGATTGCACGCACAGCAATTAGTGGC
Source organism: Patagioenas fasciata (assembly GCF_037038585.1). NCBI lineage: Eukaryota > Metazoa > Chordata > Aves > Columbiformes > Columbidae > Patagioenas > Patagioenas fasciata. The sequence goes on along the minus strand of NC_092524.1, from coordinate 58,716,328 downwards.
AGCTCTTTTCAATATGCTACAAATAGAAGTGCTTTAAATAGAAGGAAAGTTCCCCTCCTCTTGCACTCATGAGCTCAGGCAGGGCTGCTCTAGAGGACAGAGGCATGACACTGCCTCTCATACTCTTCACTTCTATCATCTCTTTTTTTCACTCTAAAAGAAATGAAACATATATTCTGACTACAAATGGTCAGTTGTTCTTTGCCTATTAAAAGCAATAAGGGGAAGCCTTTCTCTTCTTGGTGAAACCTCTATAATGAATGTAACAAAGACCAAACTAGTGAGGTTCTATGGCACTTATACAATAATCAGTAGCAATGGATGAGAAATGCTGTCCTTTGTGTAATTATCACAATTGCCCTACAAAGACTTAACATATGTGTTCTCTATAGCACAGCTCCATAAGCAAAAATCTATTTTTGCTAATTCCAAGTTTCCTGAGAACTGATTTTGTACAGTTTATTCTCTTTGAACTCTTTTGTTTCTTTGGAAAGCCACAGCTCAGGGGAGGGAAATCTTTCTTAAAAAACATCGGTGAAGTCTCCTCTTTATCTTTCAGAAATCTGGTATTTCAGTCCCTTCCAACAAGTTCTGCCTGGCACTATGGTGCTTCCTGCTTCATTCATTAAAAATAGCAATGCAGCAGCATGAATATGTCCTTTGGGATTCTACATTAAATGCAGAGTCTTGCATCCTGGGCTGGCTTACATCTGTGTAGTCCTTTTGATGTCTCTTGGCACACCGCTGCAGCTGTTTGTCATAGTAGGCATTTGAATTGATTAACAGGCTTGCTCCTTTTCCCTTTCCTTCTTGCTCTCAGGACTGCACCCTGAAAGATTTACTGCACTTTGGAGGGATGAAGCACTGTGTGAATGCTCTGAGGACAACATAATTGCTGAATCCAAATCTCCCATGAGAATATGAGCTTTAAACTTTGCTTTCAAGATTTAAATTCTCTATTTCTCAGCATATGTATGACAGATTGTCAGAGAATAATCTCCTAATAAGATGCATGTAGATAACCAGTGGAAGAGAGAGGAGCAGTACCTTTAAAATATCGTCTACTAAAATTCAGACAGTAAATCCTTAGTCCAGCAAGTAATTAAACACATAAATAGTCACATGAAGTTCACTGGGACTACTCATGTACACAGTTATGTGTATAAGCCTTTGCACTATTGGGATTTAGTAATAAGAATCTGATTAAACAAAATGAAAATAGTTAGCAGCTTCAGCTGGGTTGAGTCAACTGTCAGAACTGTGCTAACACTTGCAGACTAGTGCATTGTTATTCTGGACTGAAGATATAAATCAAAATTCCTTATCTCATTAGGTGTGCATCCCAGTGTTTTATTTTGCAATATCTAGTGGCATTAACATATTTTAGGGACTATCAAAGAGAAGATTCTTAGAGGATCTGTGGTTGCTAGGAGACTGGTACTTCAGTCCTGCAAATATTCCACACTGCAAAGAGCAAACTGGCAATAATCAGGTTTTCCTGCCAGACAGTACTCAAACAATTGCAGCTTACATCTTATTGGTTAAAAATTGTGATTTAACTTCAAATTTGTAGAACAGGAAAGTTTAAGAGTTGTTGGATTTCTGCAAGTAGGTATTTTATCGTGTATCTGTAATATGCTACCCTTTTTTAATCAATATTATTTTGTGTGTCTGTTTGATAGCTATAAACTTAGTTTCAGTGCTCTGGCAAGGTTTCAGCCAGCACAGAAAGTGCTGAGCTCATTTAAGACAGTTCAGAGAATTTGGCCATCCCCAGCCCTGTCACCTCTATTCCCCTACATGCACACGTCTGTACCCTGAGAAGCCTCAGACCAGCACCTTTACTACCTGAAGCTCCCTGTACCTTTGGGGCCTCCCAGCTTGGATATACAGCAAGTGCATTTGTCTTCCTGGCACCCAAACATCTCAGGATACATACACCCAGTGACAGTGGTGCCATTGTGAAGGATTTGCCACGTTGACTTTATTTCCCGATTTTAACTTCATTAAAGGAAATATCCAATATCATCTTAATCAGTGTTTTTGTTAGAGTGTCTGAGAGGGCACAGTTAGAAACTTGGAAATCACCGAGGGCTATAATCTAGTGATCTTTAAAATTCTGCATTCTTTATGACCCAGGAGCTATGTTAATCACAGGAGCACACTAGTTTCAGTGAAATAACCCTTGTTATCAGAACTGCATATGGGTTTTGTGCTTTGCTGTATCATTTCCATTAGTACTGTTTAAATAGGTATACATCAGAAAAGTATTCATTTATTAAGAACATAGGTCTATTTTCTCATTCATGTCTTTTCAGTTGCTCAGTGTAACATCACAATATTAAACCCCAATCTGTAGTCCACCGAAGTCAGCCTTTTCACAGATTTTGAGCTTGATTCTGTTTAACTGCAAATGCCCTCATTTCTTATCATGTACCAGGATAGGATAACGTTCTGATCTGATCCTTCACTGTCTGCATGTAACACCACAGCCAAACTCTTTTCTTCTTCATGTGACAGTAAAGGTATATGAAATAAAGTGTCCATGGTGACATATGGGGTGGGAAAGAGGGAAAAAGGGCAAAATCCTAGCTGGAGTCAAAGACTGGGGAACTGCCATTCCTTTCAGGAAAACTACAACTTCCCCCAGAGTCTTTTGATGACCTTCTACTTATTCTGTAATGATTCAAACTCAGTTTCTAATTATATTTTTGTACCTCGTAATTTCAGTCTAAAACCTGACAGTTCCATGCAATTATATGTCCTACATGCAGTATTTGTCCCCCAGTACAGTAAGATTATATAGTAATAGTAACAACGAACATGGCTGAATCATTGACAAATTCAGCCTTAGCTATCTTCTCTTGCTTGCCTTGACAACTATTGAATTCCAACAGGATGAAAAATCTAAAAATAGCACTGTGTGAAGAAAGACTGCAAGCAAAGCCACTAGATAATATGGGTTCAATGCTCCTGTGAAATGTGACACGTGCAAAAACGAGATGAAATTTTAACAATACAGCTTCCTTTTCGACAAAGGAATCTCCAGAGTCTGATTTAATGTCTCCACAGTAAAGTCTAACAATTCCACGTTTTGTGTAGGAGTAAGAACAGACTTCTTTCAACTCACAGAAAAGAGCGCTGAGAAGAATGCTAATGTGCAAGCAGTGAATAAAAAGAGACCTCTTATGACCCTGTAGCAATTAAGACAACATCCAAGTCCAGTGTAGAAGTCACTTCGTGCTTAAAATTATTACAATGACACAACTGGACTCAGCAATGTTGACAGAGACGAGTAACACTGTGGCTTGGCAGAAACCAAAATCACTGCAGCTTAGGAAATATTTTACCTTCTTTGCTAGGCACTGTTAGAGTGGGAATCTGCTGGGCTCTTGCGCAGGAGTGCAGAGAGGAGCAGACAAAATGAGCTTTTTTATTTTCAAATCCTGACTCAAAAGAGGTGAAGAAAGAGGTAGATTAAGTGGTCAGCAAGTTAGCTGAAATATTGGGACAGTAAGGTTCAAGTCTCTTCTATCTTTCAACATCATCTGACCTTGGGACTCCCTTAAGGAACTCAAGCCCTCTGTAAAATAGGTACCTCTCTAAGCCCTATTTTATCTTACAGATTAGTTGGATGGTAATTAATAGTCACCATCTTGAGGCTCTCAGTGAGTTATCCATGTAAATATATGTGTATGTTATATAGATATATGTTATGAATATATAATGGTTCATCATCTCCTCTTGACCTCCAGATAGATATCAAAAGACACTTCATAACTTTCACAGTGAAAGAATGAGGCATGCAACTTTTTAAGCCTGTTTTACAGATGCGTATTTTGCATGTACCCGAATGCCACTGAGGCTGCAAATGTGCGGAGTAGGTTTTCCACTCGTATTCTGAGGTAAAAAGAAAACCAGCATCAAACAACAGCACTTCTAGGAATATGGTCTCCTCTTTTCTTCCCTACACTTAGATTTTTCTGGCATGTAAGCCAAAGTGGTGACTAGAACCAGTTCCTTTGATTCAAGTAGCATCTTAATTCCCTTCTAGTCTGCTGTGGTTTTACGGAGATATTTTTTTATCTCATCCATAATATTATTAGGAAGATCCTACTCCTTTGGTGAAGAGAAAGACTAGTTTAAAGGAGGAAGATCAAAGATCTATTTAATATAGTTCTCTGGCCTCATTCTTTTACTGCTTCAATAAAATTCTTTACTTAAACAATTACAGGCACATATCCAAATGATCTATCATGGGCCATGGCTTTTTATTCACTGGAATACCCATCGTTCCAGAAATAGATATAGCCCCACCGATATGACTTTGAAGCATCACACACATTGGTTGGAAATGGGATAAAAAATGAGGCGAATCAATAAATAGATATTGTTTTCCACTAGTGTTGTGTGACAGGAGAAGTGAAAGCTTTGAAGTTTGCTTTTCTTTTCAAGGAAATATCTGTGACAGTGTCTGGGTATATCACTGCACCTTGTTTATTTTACTCTTCCCTGTCCACAGAGAAGTTCATAAGTGGCAAAAGCCATGAACACAAATGTCCTATTTGTAGGAGACTCAGCTCCCCAGTGCATGAATCCCAGGGAAGCAATGGTGCCTTAGGAACTGACTTCTGTTGAAGGCAGTGAAGAACAGAATAAATGCCATTTGTTGGAAGAAATGTTTGCGCTGGTTTATATTGTTCTTTCTTTTTGGGGGAACAGTCATAGTCAGAAGAGTCAGAAAGGACCATGAACATTGTTTAACCTCTCCTCCCACCCCAAGACAGGAAAGTTGTATGTAAATCCTTCCAAAATCGATGGAACATCCCACAGCAATTGTGGTGATCCCCTCAGTACATAACTATCCCTCTGATTAAAACATTCCTGTTAACATTTTCACTAAATCTTTTGGTTTCTCTTTGAACCCCGTATTTGCTATTCAGTCCACAATGAACGTTGATTTCCTTTCTCTTTACAGTTATTTCTTCCCTGCTTGAAGACAATTATCTTATTTCAGCCTTGTTTTTTCTAGGAAGGGTTTTCACTCTCTCTTAGCATTCTGATTGCCTTCCTATGAATCCTTCCTTTAGTGGTAGTGCTGAAAAAACACAAAGCTAGTGACCACACAAGAAAAATAAAAGGTGAAGCCTTGTTTAACAGGAGCACAGATGATTACTCCTATCACCTAGGTAGATGTAGACATAGAGCAGAAAATGCATATTTTGTAACCAACAGACCTCTACAAGAGTAGGACGTAGGAATTTTGCAGTTCTGCTCCCCCTTTTGTCTTTCTCTCCCACTTTCCACCATCAACATATGTAGAGATATAAATATGTAAACACAGAAATGCATAGGATCAGCTATGTTAGAATTCATATGCCACCCTGGCTCATGATAGCCCAGGCTTTGGTCCCACTCAGTACATGGCCACCTTTAACACACTAGGAGTCAGTGCTCCAGGAGATTGCAGTTACTCCTGATTGTCTCAGACATCATTTTATATTATCTATTGACAAACAGGAGCTTTTCAAATGACAACTACTGTGGCTAAATACTTTAATTTCATGTCTGTAATTACAGTTACCAATGTCTGTAATACAGACATCCACGTAAGTATACTAGCAATGTGCAGTCAGTAGTGCCATGTATTAGTTTAAGAGACAAAGACTCTAGTTAGTCAATTAGACTGCATTTTCCTCTGGCTCCTCAGTCTCTACTCACTTACAATATTTACAGTTATACTATAGCTGGTGGAGTCATACTGGAGTTAAGCTAGCTGGAAGTGAAGTATACAGGGAGTCAGTTGAACAGCGTGGCTTCACCTCACTATTTTAAGCTTTTGTCATTCTATGACAGCATACGGTGCTGAATAACTGTAAAGAAAACATAGTTCATCGATCCATTCTCACAAGAGAAAAGTGCTGCTGTGTCTCTGCATCATAAAGGAAACAAGAATACTGCATGTACCTGTTTCTATTTTAGCTAGCTGGACTGTTTAGGAAAGGCTTTTGTCTTCATATGAGGAGTTTGTACAGCTCCTAGCACCACAGATCCTCATCTCTGCTGATGGCTACAATGCTGTTTTAATACAAATAAGCACTTCAATAACATTAATTACATGCACAGGTTGAAATAATCTGATTGAGGAAAAGTACACTGAACAATTCTAGTGGAGTCCTAGCTGCCATTTTAAGTCAGGTAGATGCCTGTTTTCAGTAGTCTTTGTTCAGGTTTCATTGGATAGTTTGCCAAGCAACATGGAGAATAGGTGTGGGGTCTTTTGAGACTGCTTTTTTGAGAAGGACTATGACATTTCATGCTAGGTGAGAATACTGGGTATGACAGAAATCAGCTTGACTCACTGAAACAGCCATTTAAGAGTAGACCCTCTAGTGGTATAAATCAGCAAGGCTTCACTTCACTGGAGCTCTGCTGATTTGCCCCTGTTGGGAACCTGACTCTGAGACTTTACAGAGTGAAAATGAAACTAAAGAAGCAAAACAAAGATCCTGAAATACCAGGAAATAAAAGAGCTTGAGAATGCGTTATTTTCCCAAGCATGCTAAAGAGAAGCCTGTAGGTTACAGTTTCAATTTAATTTGTGGTTGTTCGATACATGCTCACACATGCAGTATGTGCCATAGAGAAATTAAAGGCCTGAGACTTCTTTTTCTCTTATTTCTGTTGTGGTTATTCCCCAGTCTCTTTCAGTCAAAATTTCAGGGAAGTTTAACCTTGCCAAGGATTTTTACAAGACCAGTGATGAGGAGATCTTCAACAATGCAGACAGAAAAAGAAAAAAGAAGGAAGACCTTGTGTGTGCTGAAGGTCAGACAGAAGCTCAAAATAACTGAGATGGGGTCCAGTTATTAAAGGGATACTTTGCCTCATCTTTCAGTAAGAATAGTGAAAATGGGAGTGATTGTAGGATATCTGATAAAAAATGAGGAAGGTTTACCAGAAACTACCATAATTAAGGCAGGATCAAACTGAGCCTATTCACCCTGGAGATATCAGGAATCCCGTTGTAATCCCCAGCTCCAAATCCTGATCAACTGACACATGAAGTGGAAAGCTCAGAAGCAAAGCATTTCACCATGTGTATTGGTTCAAGAGTTAGAATATAACTCATAAAAAGAAAAAGTAGCATGAAGTGGAGCAAAGGCTTCATGGTCAAGCAAGCTGAGCAATCGAGGATGCAAAGAACTGAGATAAGACACAAAGGTTTTAGCAAGAGTAAGTTTGTTAAGAGAGCTGATTTCATACTCAAGGAGTATGTCTTGATTCATCTAGATCTGCACGAAGTAGTTCATAAAGTTATCAGCTGAGAATTGCTGTCTAAAACTGATATAATGGAGAGTAATTCAAGAATATTAACCTGAGTGAAAATTGTATTTCTAAAAAAAAGTGTAACATGTTAAAAAGGAAGTCTGTCTGATTGGGAAGAGGTTATCAGAACTTTGGAAGAAGGTTTTGGACACATCTTTTTACAAATATATGTGAATCTAAGTCAATAAACAGATTTGGCTAAATGATAAAGAGATTTGGAGGTATTGACAACAATGAGGAAGCTCATATAAGAATTGTTCTATTTATAAGCAGAATAATGGAAATGGAATGAAATTTAACACAAAACCATCCACATCATGTTGTGGAGCTTGTCATTTGGAAACAGCAGAGAAACGTGGACCTAAGTGCACTGTTAGACTGTAAAATAGCTAGGAGCCTCTAATGTGACAGAACCACAGGAAATCTGAGACAAGCCAAAGATGCTCTGCAGATATATTTTCTTTAGAGTCACCGAAGCATTTATATTATTATACAAGTTACTGCCAACATGTTTTACACATGATGTACAGCTCTGATCACCCACTTTCAAATCAGATTTAAGCTAACTTGGAATCAATCCAGAGAAGGGATACTGAAATGACTGAGGGAAAGGAGTACCATCTTCTGAGAGCAGTCAAAGAATTATGTCTTGTTTTGCCTCTCATAAATGCATATGAGAATTCAAAAACAGGGTGGGAGTAACAAGCTTTAAACATAAAACTGGTACAAGATCAAACAGAGATAAACTGGTCATACAAAATTTAACATGGTTAGAATGACCCTGATTTCAGTTTCATAGTGTTTGGGAACACACGGGAAAAAAAAATGCCTGGAAGATGCAATGCTACTCTTGGTGGTGTGGAGAGATCTGGTATATCTTACTCATGGTTGCTTTTGTCTAAACTGGTTGACAGATGCTTTTCCTCAGGCCAGACATGCAAAACCCCCCCAGCTTAATGAAACCTTAAAATTCTTTGCTTAACCAACTTCACAGCCTTTTACGAGGACATAACCAGGTGGACAGATGATGATAAAACAGTGGATGTGGTCTATCTTGATTTCAGTAAACCATTTGACAGAGTCTCCCACAACATCCTCACAGCTAAACTGAGGAAGTGTGGTCTGGATGATCGGATAGTAAGGTGGACCGTGAACTGGCTGAAGGAAAGAAGCCAAAGAGTTGTGGTCAATGGGGTGGAGTCTAGTTGGAGGCCTGTATCTAGTGAAGTGCCTCAAGGGTTGGTACTGGGACCAGTACTATTCAATGTATTCATCAATGACTTGGATGAGGGAATAGAGTGCACTATCAGCAAGTTTGTTGAGGACACCAAACTGGGAGGAGTGGCTGACACACCAGAAGGCTGTGCTGCCATCCAGCGAGACCTGGACAGGCTGGAGAGTTGGGCAGGGAGAAATTTAATGAAATATAAAAAGGGCAAGTGTAGAGTCTTGCATCTGGGCAGGAACAACCCCAGGTTCCAGTATAAGTTGGGGAATGACCTGTTAGAGAGCAGTGTAGGGGAAAGGGACCTGGACGTCCTGGTGGACGGCAGGATGACCATGAGCCAGCGCTGTGCCCTTGCGGCCAGGAAGGCCAATGGCATCCAGGGGTGTATTAGAAGGGCAGTGGTTAGTAGGTCGAGAGAGGTTCTCCTCCTCCTCTACTCTGCCCTGGTGAGACTGCACCTGGAATATTGTGTCCAGTTCTGGGCCCCTCAGTTCAAGAAGGACAGGGAACTGCTGGAGAGGGTCCAGTGCAGGGCACCAAAGATGATTAAGGGAGTGGATCATCTCCCTTATGAGGAAAGGCTGAGGGAGCTGGGTCTCTTTAGCTTGAAGAAGAGGAGGCTGAGGGGTGAACTCATGAATGTTTATAAATATGTAAAGGGTGAGTGTCACAAGGATGGAGCCAGGCTCTTCTCAGTGACAACCAATGATAAAACAAGGGACAATGAGTGCAAACTGAAACATATGAGGTTCCACTTAAGTATGAGAAGAAACTTCTTCACAATGAGGGTGAGCAAACACTGGAACAGGCTGCCCAGAGAGGTTATGGAATCTTCTTCTCTGGAGATATTTAAAACCCACCTGGACGCCCTCCTGTGTAAGCTCATCTAGGTGTTCCTGCTCTGGCAGGGGGATTGAACTAGATGAACTTTCAAGGTGCCTTACAATCCCAGCATTCTATGATTCTGTGATTCTTTCTACTCTGTGTGATGTTCCTCTTTCCAGGGGAAAATGTCCAATGGTCCCAACAAGCTCCTCTGTGTTGTGGGTATATAGGGTGTTAGTCTTGACCTCTTCTGCCTTCTTCCCTCAGTCTTAATCCTCTCCACCTTATATATATTAACTATCTTCAGGTAGGCTGAGAATAGCAGAGGTGTTCTATAGCTCATGGTGTGGAGGTATACATGAAGGAGGTGCTTTCTGAACAAAAAATATATTAAAATGGCAATTGTGGAGAACCGGACTCAATTTTCTTTGTATCTCTATGACAGTTTCAAACAAGAGTTTTACAGAAAGATTTTTCTTCTTTCATAAACAGCAATTGCATATATTGCTTACATTAAGCCAAATCAAATGCAGCCACATCCTTCCTCCAGCTCTGTTAAAGTTTCTATAGATTAAATTTTAGTCTTTCTTCAGGCATCAGAGTGGTACGTTAAAGCCTATACAAAGAAATCTCTAAAAATTTATTAAGAATCTAATTAAAGATTAATTCTATCAAATTACGTGGTCTGTCAATTTTATTAAATCAAATATTTTACTCTTGTACCTCATAGATAAAAATTAAATAAATAAAATGGCCACAGTGGCTCCTATCAATAAAACTTCACTATAACTGTGAGCACAAAAGAAATGCTGAACAAAATATTTGTGGTTAAAAACATGTGGCAGTTCACAAATGTGCCAGCAGTCCAGACATCTTTAGTAAACTCTCAGTTATAGCTCTCATCACAGAAGAAGTCAGAGTAATAACAGTCAGACTAAATGAGCAGCAGTAACTTCCTGTTACTCTTTTATACATTTGGTAACAACTACCCACATTTTAATACAAAGTCCACTGAACACAATGGGAAGACTGGTGAGCCAAGCTTTGGGTCCTATCCCTCCCTCTAAAACGAAACATCCTTTTCCAAGAAAACAACAGCAAAAATAATAGATAGATAGATAGATAGATAGATAGATAGATAGATAGATAGATAGACAAACAAGCAAACAAACAAACGAATAAATAAATATGTGACCTCCAGAGTATTCTACCTTTTTCATACATGTATTAGGAAGATTTCATTAGACATCTGGAAGATCTGAAATTTCATCATTGCTTTTCCTTCAGAAAGTGAAAATACAACAAAGGAAATAAATTATAAACACAGTATTTTACCAATGCTGTCACCATGTGAATTGAGCAGTGTCACAAGGATGGAGCCAGGCTCTTCTTGGTGACAACCAATGATAGGACAAGGGGTAATGGGTTCAAACTGGAACACAAGAGGTTCCACTTAAATTTGAGAAGAAACTTCTTCTCAGTGAGGGTAACAGAGCACTGGAACAGGCTGCCCAGGGGGGTTGTGGAGTCTCCTTCTCTGGAGGCATTCAAAACCCACCTGGACGCCTTTCTGTGTAACCTCATCTAGGTGTTCCTGATCCGGCAGGTGGATTGGACTAGATGATCTTTCGAGGTCCCTTCAAATTCCTAACATTCTATGATTCTGTGATTCTGTGATTCTGTGATAGACAGACTATCAGTATAAATTTTTATTTTCTTTAAAAAGGTTTTGGTTTAATAATCAACACTATAAATACTGATCATATAACAAAAAAAAAAAATCAAAGAATTACATTACTCTATGAAGTTTTATGTATGGCAGTGACTAAGAATGTCCTGCCATTGTCTTGAGGTTGACTCATTAATCAGACATGGGGAGATAAAAAATTAGGGGATCACAGTATTTTTCATCACTCTGCTGATTTGAAAACAACTGAGAAGTTGTCATGCTGACCGAAACAGTAACTATATTCTAAAGAGAAAAAAAAACACAGTAAAATTTCCTGGAGTTTCCATTAATAGCATCCCTTCTTTCATTCAAGCCAGCAAATTACTTTGTGCTCAAAGGATATCAAAGAATATCAACTTGCATTCTACAATAAGCAGACAGTAGGGGAAGGTATGATTCAAAAAGAGACAACTGATTTGCCTTTTCAATACCTGCTCCAAAATGGACTTTCAAACACTCAGCATTTCCAGAAAAGGAGGATCTTGTCAGTTGTTCTGTTTTACACTTGCTTTCTTCAACTACTTGGAAACAAATGAAGTTTCTACCAGTACTCTTAGGCATTGCCTAGAAGTGCTTCCAGGCAAAGTTTCCACACCAGGTACTTCTGTTAAAAGGAAAATCTTCAAACAAGTTGCAATATTCTAGTAGGAAACTGTATATGGAAATACAGGATATTGAATTAATGGACCTGATATTTTTGTTAAAAGCAAAAATTGTTATTTTTAGGCTGATTAAATAAATTCTTTTGTCATACCAAGTTTTCATGACGAGAACAATTAGCTATTGGAATAATCTCCCCAGGGAAGTGGTGGATTCCCCAACACTGGACATTTTTAGGATTCAGCTGGACAGGATGCTGGGCAATCTTGTCAAGACTGCATTTGCCAAGAAAGGTTGGACCAGATGATCCTCATGGTCCCTTCCAACCTAGTATTCTATGATTCTACAATAATTATATTATTTTGTTGAAAAAAAATAAAAGTTATTTAAACCATATCTGTTATTTCTGTAATTAGTTAATTACTAATCTTCATTAAAAATATTTTATTTAAAAAAAATCATGCAGCTTCAATCACACAGCTTAGTTCAGGGATCAAGAAACACTTGAAATAAATCAACTCACTAGCAGGCAGCAACTTATAAATGACATACTATAAAGGATATTCTCATACCAACCTTTACTTCAGTCTTTCTGCTTGAAATAAGTCCCACAAGACTTTCAGGACAAGATTCGTTCTAAAAGTGGCCAATTCAGAGCTGTTTAGAATATGCTTTAAAATCAATTCAGTAGGATATTTAGGTAAGAGCATTCATAGAGAGCAGTGGGAGGACAATGTAGACTCTAAATTTCCACAGGCTGTATCAATGGCAGGGATCTGGCTAGGAAACAGCAATTCTCCCTTAGTAAAAACTTCACCTGGTAAAAAGAGAGCTGTTTCAGAAAACCACAAACTTTTAACATTTTAAGTTGCTAAGGTTTTTCTGGGGCAGGGGCAGGGGGTGGAGAAGGAAGCAGGGAAGAAATGAGGAAAAAGAAAATAAAAGGGAAAAAGAAGAAAAAGAAAAGAGGAAAAAGTAAAGGATGAAAAAAACCCGACCCTCCTAAGGAGCACAATTATCTGGAAAGAAAAAAAAAATACTTGGGATGAAATCTATGTTTCCACAGGTTCTCTTTGTTTTCAACATGTCAAGTTCTGACTCTCTAACCTTAAACCTAGGACATTTCCCTGAAAAACACCTAGGCTCTAGTCCTTTCATCTGTTCTATTTATTTGCTGAAAGTGGATCCCCATCAAAAGAAACAACTGAGCATTGCAATTCTGCAGCCTAAAAAGGGCTCTGACCTGGGTCAGAGCATGCTCCTTGAGGAGGACTCAGCTGAATCCATTGCTCCCATATCAGAAAGGAGCCCTCTCCTTGCTGCACAGCTTTTCAGGGAAAGGCAGAGCACAACATCCCTGATGCTCCAAAGGAAAACGGGCCATTTTACACAAAACAAGCAGGTAAAAACAAAACAAAAACAAAAAAACAGAAAAAGGTGAAGAGTTCATACAGAAGTAACTGAAGTTCAGTTTATCTTTTGTTTTGGTGTCAGGCATTTACTGCGCTTTTTTTCCCCCCACTGATTTCCTGTCAGGATTGGCAGCCAATGATTCACCTGCGTTCACCGATGAGTGTAGCCAGAAACCCAGCCTACAGCTCCTCTTCTCCATTCTGTGCTTTAATCACACGAAACAAACCCCACCCCAGCCCCATGAGTAAAATAATATTCAAAGCACCAGGAAAAAGCAAGGCCAGGGAGCTTTCCCTTATCTCCTTAGATGTTGCCATCATAGAAGCACTGAAAACAAATATTCTAAGTATTTTGTTTTCATGAGTGACTGTCACATTTCAAGACAAAGCAATAGTGAGTGGCCCTGGAGAAAACGCTGTGCAGCCTCACCAAAATTACAGGATCATGGTGATTAGGACAGGTTTTGACAGTTTATCTCCAGAAAACCAGACTGGTAAGCCCGTGAGGCTGCCAGTAGCTTCCCATGTCCAGGGACAAAGCCGCTGTGATTCATTTTCTGGTCAGCAATGTTTAAATTATTTCCTGAATGCTACAGAATACACATGGATTCAATGGATGGATACAAATTAGAGAAAGAAACTATGGGTCTCTAGGTTAGATTTTTGATCTCAAAACCTGGGATTTACCACAGGCAAGTTTGTGTTTCCAACAGACTATGTAAGACGTATATTACATCCATTACTGGAAAGCTAAGGAGGGCTTTTCCTGCAGCTGGTTTCTTGCATACAAAGTTATGGTGAATGCCTAAAATGCTTAATGCATGTGACCAGAAATTATCATGCAGACACCAGTCTGACTGACAATTTATATAATAGACAACTCAAAAGTAAACAGGAAGAAAGGAAGATGAGTGACCCAATGAAGAACAAACAATTTGTCATTTAGGATGTTTTATTAGGGAGTTTGATAGATTTCCTACTGGTTAACTGATTAAATTTACATTTCCCTATTTTTAATCTTTAATTCATTTCATGCTCAAATATGATTGTTAGCCATTAATCAATAAGGTTTAAAGTGTTCATGATTAATTGACAATGCCTTCAGTATAAATAAGAGATTCTGTGATGCTAGAATTTATCTGGCTCTAGAGATTGCAGAATGGCTGTGAGTGCCCATTCCTTGGTTACCAAAAAGCGGAACCAGGAGGATTGATGGGATTCTGAGCCAGTGGTGTGATAAAATGAAATGGAAGCAGCTATTAAGGATCTATAGAAGATAATGATGAACAAGAAACCAAAGGGTTAACAAGACTATGCTTTTGATATATGTCAGAGAGATTAATGAGTCTCCATGCTATAGATAAGTAGGGATTTACAGCATCTGTACGGTAAAAAGAAACGAGGCAGATTAGTGAAATGACCACCTACAGTTCTGCTGGGAGGTAAAGATTCAGGGCTGCAGGGGTACGGAGGTGCTGTCAGAGGATCAATGGGAGCCCGGGCACAGTGGCAGGCAGAGGGACCTGAGGTGTTACCAGAGTTGTCAGTTGCAGCCTGTGTACAGAGCAGTGAAAGGGTTAACAAAAAGCCTCCATGTATTGAGATGCTAATTGTCAAGATAGTGTATTACTTGAGGAAAGTAATTTGATTACTCGAAACTCCCACTAAGGAGGCAAGCTTGTGCCCTTTCCATCTGCCGGGCTCTGAGAAAGATGATGAATTGAACTCAAAATGCACGTGTGATGAAGTCACCGCTGTTGCCCAGCCAGCAGCGCCCCGCTGCCGTGCCCACCCTGCGGAGGGGAGCTCCGCATTTCAACTTTTCCTTTGAAACCCAGGAGGCACAATAACCTGTTACTCGCTGCCGCTCGCTCTTTCTTTTTTTTTTTCCTTTTCTTTCCCTCCCCATTTTCTGCCTCAGCGCTACAACTGAGTCATTCTGTTGCCCATGGCTCGTGGGTATACAGTGCTCCTGCAGTGTGCTGCATTATTCCCCAGTTCATCTGTCAATGTTATTTTCGGCTAATGCAGATGTGGGGTTCACTTACCGTCGCTTTGTAGACACTTGTCGAAAACCATTTGGAAAGCCTTAACTATGCATAAATCTGCAGAGTGAATGTTTTCTTTCATTCACTTGCTCCTATTATTTGATTTCTTGTAGGCCTCTGCGGCAGAGATGGAGAAAATAAGGTAAGTGAGACGTTTATTTACATCTCATTATCAAGAAGAAATGTTCTGTTGCACAATGTACGATACAGGCTCTCGGAAAATATTTTGCTTAATATGATCAGTGTAAAATACCGGATTGCACGATGATGCAAGGGAAGCTGTGTTTTAGAGACAAAAGAAAAGAAATGTGGTTAGTCTAGTAAATCTATTTTGCAGGGATGTCAATTCAGAAAGGATGTTTTACACATAAACGTGTTTTATTGCCGGATGCAAAGGATATTTGATTATATAAATGTTGTAGTCACTTGTCCATTTACTGCAAGAGCCTGCCATTCCATTTAATGAGGAAAGTGGATCAATAATTCATGAAAAAAAGCTGAAGAAAATATAGGGTTGACTTCAAAGCATCTAATTACTGTGGTTTGTTTCAATATAATGCTGTAACATTGGTGTTCGATTTTTGTTTTATATTGTATACCAGCCAGATAAATCTTGTCTCCTCTGTGTTTAAAATGTTGTCATACTGTACTAGTTTCTCAGCACATCTCTCTGCTTCAAGCAAAAGGAGATGGCTTTTATAAACATAACTTTTCCATCTCATGTCCGAGTGCAAGTCTGCTTTGGGGGATATTGCTTTTGTGTATGTTGTTAAGAAAGAAAAAGAAAGAAGAAAGCATTGTAGCCCACTAAAAAAAAAAAAAAAAAAAAAAAAAAAAATTCTGTCTATTAATAAAATCCCAAGGTATTATCAAAGTGATAAAGAAATACTGAACTTTTTACTACCCTTTAAATATTTTATGGAACGTATGTTAATAACCCAAAACTCTGGCTATGCTCTTACCTGGTTTTATTGGACAAGCCCAAATTCCTTCTCTGAACCTGGTGACTTTGGTTAGTGACAACTATTGTCCGAGCACAACTTCTTAGATTCCTTGAGTTCGGAATGGCTACCCTGAGTTATTAGAAATGCAGAAAAGTTCTAAAATTCTGGAAACAACTGGGGAAGTAGTGACAATATGAAAACAGAGATTTGACTGAGTGTTTAATGAATTCTGGGCTGTAAACCAAATCCTCCTTTGCATTTAAGAAGGAAAAGGACGTTAAGTCTCTTACAGTGGACTTGAAGATGCATGTCCAAAAGTTTCTGATCAGATTTATTTGTAAAGTGCTTCAGTTGTACATTTTTTGTACTGTCTCATTATGATGGAAGTCTTATAACTTTTGATCTGAAAAAGAAACCATATGAAAGACATTATGATTTTATGTGGATATAAGCACTATAATGTTAAAGCTGTGAGTTTTTCCTGAGTAATGCCTGAGAAAGAACCACAGTATGTGGTCCTGAGTTTAGTAAAAATTCCAAACAAGATCACCTATGATGTATGCATGCTCATGTCATGAATTACTCTTTTAGAAGGTGCAAGCAAATACATATGTACATGTTTGCTTGATAAGCATGTGTGCAGAAATGCAATACAATACTTGTAATATCTTCCTGAGGGTGCCTTAACCGCTGCTTTTAGCAGACAGGCTCTTGCCACATTTGCAGTCATGGGCTGCAGAGCCAAGGAGAATGAGCTCAGGAATGTATTGAAAAGGAAAGAATATGCTATGACAAGAGTAAATAACCATAAAGCTCCATTTTCCTGGCACCCTGGTTTTGTAGTTTGTCAAGCATGCAGCAGTCCTTACCTCAGTGCTCCTTGAGCACTGTACAGATGGAAAAGCCCACATTGCCCTGCTATTAACTCCAACAAGAGAAGGGTCAGGCTGTGTCAGGAGTTTGTTAGTGAAGTTTTCTGTTTACAATTCTCATCTGTAAAAGCTGTTTCTGATAGCCGTTTGTCCCCATCACCCAAGCCAGTGCAGGGCCAGTGCAAGGGCCCCCTGCACTCCTGAAGGGAGCAGCAAGCGGTGCTAGGGGACCTGTGGCAGGAGCTGTACTGCTCGGTCCCAAACTCTTCCAGGCTCCCTGTCTGTAGTCATCGTCTTGGTTGCAAACTGACAGAACCCTCAGCAGTTTAAGAAAACAGTAATCAAGTCTGGAGTCATTATTTTAAATGATCTGTGAGCCCACAGACTTTAGAGAATTAGATTTTTCCTAACCCTATCCAAGTCTAGCACCAATGTAAAAAACAGGCTACCTTGTCTTGTAAGCACAGTGTCTTCAGAGAGACCATGAAGATAGATAGACTGAAGCAAGGGAAAGGAAGAAAAAACAAGAGGGAAAGGGGTGGGCCAGGAAGAAAGAGGTATTCTTGTTACATGTAGAAACCAATGTAATGTCACAGGAAAAGCCATTCCCACATGATACTTGAATATGTTCTGCCCTAACCCCTGAGCCCAGCTCCTTCCCCGCTCTCTCTTTGCAACCAACTGAAGATGTTCCATCCCACATCAGCTGGGATAGTGCTGGCCTGAGGATTAGAGCATGAGCCCATGCCAGCTGTGGAGCTGGGGTGCACAGAGACTACAAGGCTAGTGCAACAGAGGGAGAAGGGGGTCTGGAATTAGCAAAAAGGAAACAAACCAAATCCCTGTTGGAGAAACAGCAGAAGCAAGGTGGATAGCCACAGAACAACCTACACAGTCAGATGTAGGTTAAAACCCTCAGGGTTAGAGAAATCCAGGTTTTCATTCTACAGTGCACTTCAAGATAAGTCTTTTAAGTATGAAGAACAGGCTCAGAGAATCACACTTTTTAGAGAAGTTGCTCCACACAGTCCTTGGGAGCCCACAGGGTCAAACATTTTTAAAAGGCAGCTGTAGAAGCCTTAGAGCGAGCTTTGCACATTCTCCAACCCAGTGCATCTGGGGCATCCCCAAGGACTGGGGTAGGCAGGGCTCATTCAGACAAAGAGACAAATACAGGAGCCTGCAAAACTGACCCACTGGTGACTCATGCTTTATTCAGCCCCAAATTCACTGAGGAAGGGCAGCACAACAAATGGTGTAGTAAACGAATATACCTCTTGCTGTTACATTCCTTCACTCAGAATCTAGCTGGAAAGATGCAATTCATTTCACGTAATGCAGTAATAATACCCCTCACAGACCAAGAAACCATTGTGACCCACAATGTCACATCCTGCCCTTTTCAGCAGGGGCTTGCCATGACAGCATTAGAGGTGGAAGAAGCAATAGGAATCAGAGGTTATCAATATTTAGCCTGACACAGGGATGACTTCCTCTAGATGTGGAAACATGCTATTTTGTGCTAAAACTTCAACTAGAAGAATTGGTTACTGCAATGAAGTGTTCACACTGTGAACAATTCTTAGCAGTACATAGTGTTTATAACATCTCAAGATACCAATATATTAGGCAGGAAGTAAGGCTAACTGCTAATCACAAACCTCTTGAGGATCTGCAGTTATGTAGGTTGGCTGTGTATGGTTATACAGTCACTTTAAACATTAATTACATCTGGCTGCAACCTTTTAAATACAGTTTTTTGGATCCGGTTCTTTTCATGTTTAAATGAGGACTGAAAATCTTAGTTGAGTAAATTTCAAATATACCTATACTATCTTATTTTGACTCTTAGCAATGTGCTATCTTTGGTGCATATATTCAAGAGATGCACATGCCTTCCAAGTCTAAGGCCTTGCAAATCTGTGGTGGCTGGCACACAAAATTGTGAGTACTCTGGAAACTGCTCTTTTAAGTCAAATTAAATCCACAGAACGGCTAGATGTGCAAATGAAAGACCAATTCCACCAAAACTCCTGTACAAATTCCTGGTAGCCTTTTGTTTGTTTCCTTTTAATCCTGCTTGAAATAAAGGTTATAACATTCAACCTTTCAGGTGAAAATATTGTAATGTGTGGCATAACAGACCTCCAGATATATTTTTGTACACAAATATTGACCAGATTGTCAGTGTTCCTTACAGTGAAAAATATCTCACTTGACAGGAAATACCAGTTAAAGTGATACATATCGTTCAATAACAGCTTTTTCTTTTTCAAAATACATTCCTAAAATTTCAGTGACAATTCAGAAACTCTATAAATCAATATCTTTAGTTCTAAGCTTTCAAGATCCACAATAGGCAGAACTGTTTATCTAAAAGTAGACAAAACGGGGCACATCACCACCGACATCACCTACCAGGCTCACATAATTAGTGCCTGTAAGGAGGTTGACTTTCTACTTTGCAACCTAAATATGGTATCCCCCAACTGAGGATTACATTATTTTGCTAGCATCATTAGTAGTACTTTACTAACCATCCAGGGATCTCTGGTAAAAGTGATTTGTGTGTCAAGGAACTTGTGAGACAACATCATTCATGGTAGTCCTTGCTTCAGAGCATATGAAAATGAAATGATTTGTTTTGCATACACAGCTGGTAGTAAGTCAGCTGCTCAATCCAAGTCTCTTGAATTTTCAGACTTGGACTTTTCTCAGCATGTTTGAGTTCATCTGCGGCAAGGAAGGAATAGCAGTCTCTTCAAAAGGAACGTCAGAGGCACATGCAGTCCTAGAGAAAAGCTTTTGTGACAGCTTACTGAAAATGTGAATACCTCCCTAAATGCCCACTAGATCATGCTGCCTTCCTTGCACTTGATATATATTTAGCCCTCTTCACATGCTAATGAACACACTGCAATTTCCTGCCATCCCCACCTTGTTCTTGCTCCTTCTCTTATCCTGTATCTACATTAATTGTACCACAGTTATTTGAACAAAAAGAGAGGATATTTTTTTTCCCAGAAAGTTAACCAACAAACATGGTTTACTTTACCCTAGATCTTATCTTCACATCCACAGTTAAAACATTGGGAGCTGCTGCCTTGTACAGAGACATAAAGCCACAGGACAACAGTAGTGCTGCGCAAGCAGCAGCTCCAACATCTGCTCAGCAATGTCTGCAGTCTCTCGCTTATGCTGGGACTTCAAACCCCCGCTCAGGATGCAGGCAAAGAGATGGCATGGGACAAGTTCAGAAGAAACAGAGAAGATGGAAATGATGGTGCGAAAGGGCTAAGAGTTTGGGGTCATTAGAGGTTGTGGTAGAAAAGTCACCTAGCTGGGTGAATGTTGGGTCCATTTTGAAAGAAGGAAGAAAAAAAAGGAAAAGAGAGCTGTCTGCTTATATTCAAACAGGTAAAGAAGGTTTAAATTTTTATCTCCTGTTTTCATTTCCCAAACAGCTCCAGCAGCAGTGACAGCCCTGTAGTGCTGTTTTCATCACATCTGGTTTGTTCACTCCGGTACCCAAGGTGTGAGTGCAGCACAGCTAAACCACACTTTCCTTCCCCCAGACACTCCACTCAACTTTAAGTTCAGTGGTGGTCAATCATAACAATGGGAGCAATGTATACACAAGGATACATTCACAGCCCCCAAGGGAACTATAGCCCTGGACCTGGGATGGGTTAGGGCACAGAACGACACTGACCTACCTATACTAGCACCTCTGAGAATTTTATTATTTCTATCAGGGGCACAATATGCTTGTGTAGATTATACTGAAGTCCATCACACTTAATTTCCACTATTACTTTTATCCAGGCTAGTCAGTCAAATTAGCACTACCTACCTGAGCTAGGGGGGGTTACTGTTCTGTTTCGCTACAGCCCTGTACCCTGAACTGTTCTATGCTGCTTGGAAGAATGATCCAAAAGGCAGTGATGCTGATATGGAAAGAATCATCTCCAGTCACTTGCTGTAACAAGTGTTGTGTTATAATATCTTTTAGCTCTAGGTAAATATTGAGTAGAGTAAAAGCATTCAGCAAACAAGAAATATGACAGGAGCAGAGAGCAGAATAGATTCAAGTTGAATGAAACCGGGTATAGCTGTGTAAAGTGGCCTGCAGGGATAAGTGGAAGCTGAGCAAACATCTGAAGAGACCAAGGAAGTAGGTAGGAGGAGGTGAGCCATGCCGTGAACTGGAGCTGCAGTGAGTCATGGGGAAGAGGCTGGACCAAGGTGATACCGAGCGTACAAATAATGCTCTGCCTAACCCTTTCTTACAAGGCAAAGTGCATCACTGGGCAGTAGTATAACCTGCTCAGGAAAAAAAGGAGGGGATATTGTGGACAAGTATATAAGAAAAGGCGGGGCGGGGGGGGGGAAGTCATTGCTTATAATGCTTCTGATTACTTCAAAAACTTTGTAGCACAGGGAGTAGAGCTTCCAGAACAAGATGTTTGTTGTTGGTTTTTTTTTCCTATTTTAGTGGGTTTTGTTTTCCCTCCCTCCCCCCACTGCAAAAAGAGGCAAGGATGCTCGATGGTCAGAAGATTCAAAGGTGGAAAAATTAGATGGTCTCTGCATCCTTTATATTGCTAACAGCAACTAGACTTCAGCTTATGTAAGTGCTCTGAGCAAAGCTATCAGGAGATGTGTGCTGAACAGTGAAAACAGTGACTTACAAAGCAAACAGCAGCAATGACTGCAGCAGTAACAAAACATAAGCTGGAGAGTATAAGAGGTTCCAAGCTGCAAATCCCAGATGGTTCAAGGGCAGTACAGTTGGTGAACCACACTTGAGTGTGCTCTGTGGTGGAATCAAGTACAATTTGAATGCTTGCTGCTGCTACAGTGCACAGACTGATGAAAGGAAGAAGATAACTTGTCTGCAACACTTTATTACAGGCTTTTGCAATTGCCAGCTCCACTACTGCTGGCATGGCTTAGGCAATTGAATTTGCCAATCAATCCTTGATTTACACACAAGTGACTTTAGAATGCATTCAAATAAAAACTCCATAGCACCACATTTGATTCAATGTTCTTTAAAAGTCAAAAACATCTGAAATATACCAAAACAGTGAAGGTTTTCACATTAAAAAAAAAACAAAAGGGATGAATGGCCTTAATGTTTTAGTGATGACTTACAGCCAGCTTAGCATAAAGTATGATGTACTGAAAAAGAGACAGTAGATAGTGAGCTATAATCATGCTTTTTGGAATTCGTGAATACAAGGATTGGATAATTTACAGAGCCCTCAAATGGGATAGCAGTATCATAAGTGCCTGTAGCTCCTTGCTAGATTTCTCTCATGTGTGTGACCATCCTACTGCTCACGTGAACTGCACAGCTCTTGTTATTCAACTCATCCAGGTGTAATAGGATCCACCTCATTGAACAGCACACAGAGTCACTGCTCATTGCTTGGTTTCTAGTAGCGTTTATACTGGGATAAAAAAAGGGTTCCGTGTTACAGTCAGTTATATTGCCTCTTAGAGAATGACTTTCTTCATACATGCATTTGCAAAGCTTTGAAAATAATTGAGAAATCTAGCTTTTATCCTGAACTTGCCCAACTGTCACAGTGTTAGCAAAACCATAACTGAGAAACTGTGTGTGAGAAAACATACACACACCTCATGCAGCAGACTTGCATCTAGGAGGGCAAATGATGTTTGAGAGGAATATTGTGGCATAGAGGCAACAAAGCAGCAGTTGACCGACTTGCATGGAGTACTGGGACATCATGACTCATGACTACACAAATGCACTTTCAGCTACTCAGAGCAAAATGCAAATTTTGATCACTTATTCTTGATTTTACCCATCTCTAAAAGAGGAGGAGGAAGAGAAGGGTGTCCTAGAAGAAAAAAAACAGCTTTAAACTTGTCCTGGAAGCCACTGAGCTCTTTGGGGAGTCCCTGCTGTAGTACAAAGACCCTCACGTTCACAAGAAGCTCCAGTGACTCAACAGCTCCAAATTGCTGCACTCTGTTCAACAAGACCAAGTTTGATATCCATGTCAGAGTAAAGGGCCTTCCTTAACTTTGAAGCTTCTATACAGATCAGGTCAAACAAATGAGCTCATTCTATGTTTCTGTTACCTCTAACTGTCGTTTTGACAAGATGAGCTTAAGGAGCTGCTCTATTTTTAAGGCCTTCCAAGAATGATACTGGAATTCCCAGCAATGAATGGCAACTTAATCTTTTCCCTCGACATCCCCCAAGAGCTCATTCTTGCAGTAGCAATTTGAAGAGATAAGCAATCCGCACTCCTCTTTTCAGTGCTTTTCTGTTTTAAAACTGTTAAATCTTTGTGCTGCCATTTCACTCAGGGATGCTGGCTTAACCAAGGTACTGCACAAATTAATATAGGTTTCATTGCTTTACCTGTATCTACAGATAGAAATTGTCTATATATCTGTATAATTGGTTTTACTGCCAACAATTCCTACAGATGTAGGTGCTTGAAATGACATTTAAGTAGCACTAAATGCATGGCAAATTACTTTGCACCTGCGTATTTAACTAAGTTTATAACTGCTGGGTCACTTGACCTTTGAGATATTATTCTCTCTTGGTATTAATCCCATCTCTATTCTGTAATAAGGAAGTAGTATTTCTAGTCAGCTGATCAGAAACAGCCCAGACCGATATGTACCAAATATATTCCAAGACTTAATGCAAATCTATGAGTGCCTGAAAAATAAATGTTTTGCAGCTCTACCCAATATTCTCAAGAACTCAGTGGGGAGTTAGTAACAAAGTACATTCACAAACAGAGGCACATCCTTCATGATGGGGAAAGTGCTGCTTTCTGTAGGGAAATAAATATTTTTAGACTGCATACAAACAATCTATAGCACTGAAACAGTTCTATTTGAATTCAAGATAAATTGTATGCTTGGTTTTGACTCTCAGCTTGTGAATAGCTTGTGACGTTTTAATTTGTATTTGCATTCTGATATAGATTGATGAAAGACCAACAATTAAAGAGTGAAAGATCAAGTGAGTCAAATACTCTGAAGGCTGGATAAAAATGAGAAACCCAGCAAACTAGCCCAAAGCAATGCAAGTAGACTGGTGAAAGAGCAGCAATGATATTTAAGTAAATTACTTGGAAAACAACAGCATAGCTCAACACACGGAAAAAATTGATTGTTCTAGTCAAAGGAACAAGAAGTAAGTTTTTACACAAGTCCAAACTGTTCCCCTGTCCTACTCCTTTCCAGTGCTGAATTCACAGACTCATGCTAAAAGGGGTGCATGAATGGCCTGGCTTGTGTCCAAATCTGCACATCAGCAGACCCACTCTGCTATCTTCTTGCAGTCCTGCAAACACAGTGCCAGACAGAGCCATGCAGGGAAGCTTCTGGTTTCTCAACCCATATCAGCAGTGCAACCCTGACAAATCTGAGCCTCAGCAGTTCCACTGCATTTCTGACCCCTCACAAGCCTTTAGGAAGAGAAAAATCTTCCTGGATTATCCCTGTTCTTACTGCATGAATGCCACCAAGTGCAATGAGCATGAGAGGCAAGCTTCCAAGTAGATTGTCAGCCCATGCTTTGAAAAAGTAGTCTAGGATAGCCCATTGATGCCAATTTTTGCTCTGGAGCTTGGGGTGAAGGCAGAGTGAGGAGTAAAGAAGGCTGACAGAAAGTCCTGTCATACACTTTGGTTCCATTTGACCACTTGTGGAAGGCAAAGCAGTACCCTTGCCCTGCAGCTGGAACAGCTGTGGTAGGTTTGGGAGACCCCTTGCTAAAATAACATTCCCAGTTGTGGAGTCCCCTGCAGTATGTTTTTGTGTTTCTTAGGTCCTGTTTTATTTCTTCACAAGAGGCCATCAGTTTGTGTCTTGTCTTTTTATCAAATGTTCTTTTACTACTGGAGGAACTAAGGGCAGGAAAGGTCTAGGAGATAACACAGATACACAGTCCTCTCCAGTCCCATGTGAAGGAAGGACCAAATTCCAGAGTCTTGGCTTTTCCATGGGGAAGGTTAATTAGCCCTTTGTATAACTCCAGAGGTAGCTCTGGCAACAGAGCATATGGGCAGGAGAGGGAAGATATGAGTCAGATAGAGAAGACTGACAGTGGTTTCTTTGAGCCAAATTTAGCTGACCTACACTGTTTTGTAACAAAGCAACATCCCCTCCCCCTCAGCCCCTTCCCTCCTCAGTCTACAAGGGGGACCACAACCCAAAAGTCATGAAGTTGTTTTGTTGTTTTCTTTGTTTGGTTGGTTTTTTCTGAGAAATTAAAAGTACAGGAAATTGTAGCACTAAACAGGTAGTCTGCTAACAAATGTCAGTTTAAAGAAGTAAAGCTGTCTTGTCTACTTAATATACGGAAAAAGTTCTAGATAACAGGTAACTTCAGACAACAGGAACATTTTTTTTTCCTCCACATTGAAAAAGCTGCTGATGCAGATTTTTACAGTGACTGTAGACTTCAACTTGCTTTCCTTTAACTTTGTTATGCTTTGTAATCGGACAAAGCCTTAGCAGATTCAGTTACTAGAACTGATGGATTTCACATGCTGTGAGCTTCTGAAGTGTTTTCTTTACAAACTAGGACTGAATATCACCTAAATATAAAAGAAAAAGATCTGTGAGAGAGATGTCCCATTAATTCCAGTACACAGAGCTCTTGGAATGATTTGAGAGAAACAATGCTAATCTAGCCAGTTTTGCTTAAATATACTTTGCTTTGAAGAACAATTGTTCTCCTCCAAAAACATTTTTTTTTTTATGTAGTGATCACCCTTCAATCATCCACCATGGACAACACCTTTCATTATAACCTAGGAATATGTAGCACATATGCAACAACAGCTACATGTTGCTTGGATTCAAGGAACATGGAAGGTTTCAGTTAAAGTTTTGATTGGAAAATACTTTGCTGGTAACACAATATGGACCAGACCTCTCTACTGTGGCTTTCCAGTTGTTTTTCATGCTTATCACCATCCCCTGAAGAGCTCTCCAGATCCTATTGCACAGTAAGAACGAAGTTAACCAAGATTTTCATCCTAAGTTTCATTTAGCACTGAACTACTAATTATCATGGCATGCAGACCAGACAGTTCTGATTAAATTGCCAGCCTGGATTTGTAGACCGTCCCATCTCCTTATTCATCATCTCTATATACACAACATTGGGAAAGCATCTTAAGATATAAATAGGCATAGATATGGTTGCATGCTGAATTCTAAGTAACTGAATGAATCCATTACTGCATCCTTGGAGGACTCCAATTTTTCCCAGAACTACAACTCCTTTTTGAGTGTTATCTACCTCATTATGCATAGATTAGTTACATTATGTGTTGGTTTGCACAGACCACACAGAAGCTGAAAACAGTTAGCTACAGACTTGCAGAGCGATTAATGGAATCATAAAATTACTTGAAAAAGCAACATATTCTTTTATCAAAAAGGCAATGTTATTTATAATATTTTACGCTCATTTGAAAAACAAAGTACTCACATGATACTCCTGTCACTCATATCTAGAATGTTGCCTGCTATGAGCCTGCATTAATCAGAATTATAGCCGGTGTACATCTACAGCGTGGATTCATGGCACAAAGCTATTAAACTATTCAAGATCTTTCAAATCCACTTAGAATTTTTTTCTTTATACCTATTCTATGAGCCAGTGAACTGAAGACTAGTTAACTACAACTTTCACAATGGCAGAACACATTCTTATTAACAGCAGAATCAGTAAAATCAACAAAAACTGTTATCCCTTTACTAGTGACAGCTCTTTTGCAGAAAGCTATTAGTTACATTTTTTATTCCTACCCTGAATATTTTCTTCAGCGCTAGAAATTGGGGCATTGGCTTGCAGAGTCATGCCCTGATTGCTGAAATTAAGGGCAATTAGGCAATGGAAAGAGGAAGTATAATGGGTCAGAGATTGTACATCTACTTGAAATGCAGGTGGTGAAGGTGTTGCCATTACTGAGGTGAAAACATAGACTGAGGTTTAAAGCTTTGAAGAATCTGCTTTACAGACACAGGTTTCAGCCACAGCCATTAGGATTCTCTCCGAAACACTGACAAAGTTCAAAGGATTTTCTTTTTTTTTCTTTTTCCCTTTTTTTTTTTTTTCCTTTTCTGAGCACTGTATAAGTTACAAGCTTCCATCTCCTCAGGGGAACACTTACCACCCTTTCTAGAGTACTGAAGAGTTTCAGCTAGAAGCTGGCAATCTTTCATGGACAATGTGCCAGACTGTATTTTTTGTTCCTAATTTAGAGCCTAAACATGTTGGTAGACAGCACTGAGAACCTGGTAGCCACTGCTTCTCACAGATGTTTCTCTCACGATGCTGTGGATCCCAAATCCCAGTCCTGTGCTGACCTTGTCAGACTTGCAGAAATCCCCTGATGTCTGCAAACATTCTGGGAACCCCTCAGAAGGGAAGTTTTACAAATGTGCAGAACACTGCTTTATTCCCCCCCACCCCAAACTCACTCATTCTGCATCATTTGACATTTTAACATATTGCCATATTAACCACGAAAAGTCTGATCTGTGAACATGACTTCTAACTTGTATTTACAAGAGCAGAGATGCAGTGGCATATGGACCACCAGCTGGTGAGAAGTAGGAATGGTACTTTGTGGAGTTTGAGTCACTAAGTGAATTTAAAAAAAAATAAAAATAAAAATAAAAATTAAAAAAAAAAAAAAATAAAAAAAAAAGACCATCTTCTATGCAGCCAAAAAGATAGAGAGAAAATCTTGGCTTCTTAGAATCAGAATTGTCTGAAAGGACAACTGCAACAAGGCCACTATGCAGAAAGCACAAAATCTCAAAACATTAAATAAACTAGAAGCTATGTTGTTTATTAAAAGACGTATATGCAAACAAGCTGTTTCCTGCTGAGGCTGTAAGAAATAGTACCACAGAGGGACTGATGCAAGGAAAAAAAAAAAAAAAGAGATGTGACAGTCTATTCCTCTTAAACCAGAGGAATAAAAATCACTTTGAGAGACAAGGTGACACTGGGGGAAGTTTCTTTTTATTGAGGTCATAACCACCTACACTCAAATTCAAAAGTCTCCAATGTTTTTCCCACCTCTCCCTAGCCTTGTGTCTTTTCCTGATGTGTTTTCCACCTCTTCACCTTCTGGAGAGATGCTCCATCAACAGTTTCACCCCTTCTCATCCCTAAACCGTGATGGCACAGTGTCAGCTCCAGACATTTTCCACTCCAGCAGTTTTTGGGAGTTGAATCCCTTATTTAAGCTACCAAAGCTCAAGTCCTCCCAGGAGGTAGTTATTCTTTGTCATCCTGGTTTCTACCCTTGGACTGCTGGTTTTTGCCACTGTTGCTCCAGGAACAGTTGAAAAGCCCCTGCCTAGTGTTATGCAACTCTAACAAAGATTAATTTTCATCAAACCTCAGAGACCGAAGTTCACTATTCTCATCAATGACACTCCATTTCATCAATATTTTTGCTTTATCTATTTCCCTAGAAGCCCAAATGAGGAGAAGCACAGGTTTTAGGGCACAGTTGTGTGCTCTCAGTCCACATTGCTGTTGACTGTTGCTCCCCCGCCACCTGTGCTCCCTTCCCAGCCCTGCTGGTTCAGGAGCAGTTCCTGTGACTTCCTCAGAGGGATGCAAGAAGAGGGAGTCTCCTGTGGCTCTATTGAGGCAGTTGCTAAGCAGAAGATGTCTTTCCATAACTAGGATCTTTTTGGAGAAAGTAGTAAACAGAAAGAAAAAAAAGATTTGGCAAGGGGAAAGATTCAGAGATAAACATTTTTTGTAATGGGGAGGAAGATACAGAAGGAAAGGCCTGTTCCTTCAAAAAATAGAATATTGTCTGGGGACTATTAAATAACAATATAACTAATGACCAAGATAATTATCTTCATGCTGGAGCACCAAACAGCTGAAATAGAGAAGCTGCTGAGAGCACTTACTATAGTAAATTACTGAAATGCTTCTCATGGTTTATTCTGCTGAATTAGGGCACTAAAAGAAGTGTGTTACATTATTTCTCTATTGACTCTTCCACATGTGATTATTTATTATTAGATTCATAAGTACAAATCAGACAGGAAGGTCAAGTTACTAATGATTCAGGAGCCTTTTCAGCTGTACGATTTTATCTGCACTGTATAGGTAGATACATTGTTTACCTGCATAATGAAAGTGATGTGAGTAATCATTAAAGTACTTGAATATCAGTCACAGAAAAAAAAAACAAAAAACCAACACACTAGATCAGCATGCAAAGCATTAAAATTGTGAATGTTATACTGGAGTTGTAATGTAAAGGAAATGTAAAACATGCCATTTTTGCCTGCCCGTCATTGAACAAAGAGCAGAAGCACAGCAGAGAGAAATCTGAAATTACTTTCTGCCTCTGCACTGTATAGGTTT
The DNA here is from genome assembly GCF_037038585.1 of Patagioenas fasciata. NCBI lineage: Eukaryota > Metazoa > Chordata > Aves > Columbiformes > Columbidae > Patagioenas > Patagioenas fasciata. The sequence goes on along the minus strand of NC_092524.1, from coordinate 58,686,920 downwards.
GTTTGGCCAACAAAGGAACATTTGCACTTCTAGATGTCAACCAAGTCTCAGAAACCCTCTATGGCTCCTGCAGGCATTATTGCCTTCTTAAAGGTGAGATTGAGAATGGTTGAGTGGCTTCTCCAAGTTCGTTGAGGGGTTTCTGTCAAAGTCAAAAGAGCAGATGCAAGTTATTTGCCTTAAGATGAAGAGGGCAGAGAACACAGAGCAAGAGAACAAAGTTGTTGCTCCAGGAGCAGAATAACAATTTCTGAAATCAGTAGTTTCATTCAGCCAAGAAGCAGGGACAAGTTCCAAAACACAACATCCCTCAGACAAATCAAAATATACATGGTACTGCTTGCTTCTTCACTGTTTCACAAATTATTTCAAAACTTCTTTGTGACTGCTTTCTTTTTCCCAATACTATTTCCTCTCCACAGCATAGTAGCATAGACCACTTATGAGCAAGGGTCCAGATACAAAGAGTTGTCCTTAAATATAAATAATCCCTACAAAATCGGTGCTACTCATTGCACAGGTACAGGCTCTTAACATCTCTTAGGGATACTGGATAAGCACCACTGCATACATTCTTGCAAGCAAGATATTACTAGAAGTAGCTTCAAGAGCTAAATCCACCACCAGTGCGAGTGGACTCAATTGTGTTCAGATCAAAATAGTTATTGCAGTTTCTATATGTAATGTTTTTGTTTTATTCTGATGTTTTCTTGTGCATTAAAAAAGGTTAGCCAATAAGGAGTAAAAAAATAGTGTGAGATTAAGGCAATTAACATGGCTTCACTTTCAGCAGTGGTTTTCCCCCTCCTCTTCCTGACATTTCACAGTTTCAGAGAGAGAATATCAACTCTAGCTGCTATTTCTATGCCCTTTTCAGTTTATGGCAATTACTGTTGTGTAGCATCACAGCATTGGGGCCCCTGTCTTATGTTTCTCTGCATTTTGTGCAGGCAGCAGCGGGAGAATTTTCTTTTGATTTATTCTTCTAATAGCTTCAGCAATGTCAGAATATTAGAACTGCCTATTATCTAAAGGTTTCTTTGCAAATTCACATTAAATGAAAATGTAACTTTTCAGTCATTAATGCACTGAGAGAAGCTGTGGTTAAAGGAGGAGATGGATGGTTCAAAAGCTTATCCATTACATTTAAAAGCAAATTATCAGTGACAGAAGCTGGGCAAAACAGGCAGCAGGAGAAATCAAAAGACAGATTGAGATATCAATCAAAAAGACTTTCAGATCCTTTTCTTCTTGCACAGACCACTAGAGGAGACATTTAGAGGGATGTAACAAAGCAAAGAGAGTTTTCTGCCAAGCGGGAGAACCTGAGACATTTTTGTTGCCTTGTCACTGAAGGTGACACAGGCTGCACCCAGACAGGAGGAGCAGGAGTGCAGCAGCATCTGATGGCAGAAAGCTGCTGATGCCATAGGATACACCATGCCATACCGCCTGCTCCTTAACAGGTGCAAAAGGCAAAGGTTAAAGAAACCAAGAGGGCTGTTTAGTAAGAGAAACATCTTCGCAAGAAAATTCTTGAAACAAAGAAGTTTAAGACATTTACTTACCTCTCAAAAACCACCAAAATACAAATAGATACTGCAAACATCTCAGAGGAGATTCAAGATTCAAATGACAGTATGGATCTGACCTTTAACTTTTTCAGGCCTCAGTTTTCATCTGTAAAATGGGGATGGTGGAAAGCTCTTTCCCAGACTAAAAGGATGACATGAATTAACCATATAGAAATCTATGAGGCACCCCCATAAAGTGGTTATCTAATTCAAAAAAGCAGGTACAAGTAGCACATAGGAGTTTATTGATTAGTAATACCCCAGAGGAAAATTCACATCTGCAGAACAGTTAACACTTGTTATTTGATGCTATGACATTGAAAGCTCACAAGTTATTTCGGTCTTCATTAGATAAATATGTATTGCAGTACTTTCTGTGTCGTACTTTACATTTGATGTTATACAATTGCTTTGACTTGGAAAGAAACAGTGCGTTTGACTTTTTTTTATATTTGTATCTTCTGCTCCCATTCTCGGAAGTACTGTTTGGACTTTAAGTTCTGCATTATAAACTGCATTCTTGATATGGATCTCCCATATTTAGGTGCTCTGATTGTTCAAAGGACTCTCCAGCTGGGTAGCAAGACTCTCCGAGTGCTAATACAGTGATTGTAAAGAATGGGACATCAGTTCCCATTTTAGAACATAAAATTTGGCAAGTTTGAATGGAGTATATTCAAATGGGAACAAATGGACATTTTAAGCATGTAATTTAAAACAAAAGATTCAGCATTTACATGAATAAGCTTAGCAACTGCAGCTCCCCTAGCCCAGCAGCTAAGAGCCTACGGGTGACAGTTCCAAGTTCACAGCCACCAGCCAGCCCATGAAAGCACCCAGCCCCTTTGTTCAGCAATGGGAACCTCTAACTCCAGGTCCCCTTCCTGTAGTTGCAGGTTTTGGCTCTGCTTTCTAAGGCATTCACCTGCCTTCCTTGTCTGTGACTCCCAGACAGACACTCCTCACTTCTTGTGGTTTCCAAGAGAGAAACAGTCTTGGCTCTGCATCTATTCAAGCATCAGGCTTTGGTACATCGTAAATCAGGCGGCTTTTCCTCACAAGTACGTACCTTGTCTGCATGTGGCATTTTGCTGTAGCAGAGAAGGTGTCACGCATCCAATTAAACAGATATCCAAAGAGACAAGGTTGGAATGAGACTGAATAAACGCTACAGCTGTAGTGGGCAGAGTTAGCTAAAAAGCACACAACTGGCAGAAATATTGTTTTCTCAACCATTCCTCCGATATCAGTGATAACACTAAAGCACAAGAACAAAATTGGATCATCTGCTGCATATTACAGACATGCCTCCTCCTTAATCCAGTGCATTTATTTCATTAACTGAAAAAGTAGGGAAGTCCAGCCTTTCACTGTGCAGCAGCTCCTAAAGGTACTGAAAAGACAAGCATACAGGGATTTTTTTCTGATTCCCATTCCAGCAGTGCTACTCTCAATGTCTGCATAGTCATATCCCAGCAACCATCTCTTTCACACAATGGGAGGACCACCTGCACTGGTGTCCCATGACAGGAAAGTTGACACCGTCCCCTCAGTAGGGACAAAGAGTCGTAAGCCTTGCAGAAACTATTCAGACTGTCAGAGGAGAAAGCAAGAAGCAAGCTAAAGATCAGATAAGTTATTCTGGAAGGTTGAGTCTGCTCATTTAGTCATCAGTTGAGCATGTCCTGTTGGAGCAGGTCCAAAGGAGACCACAAAAATGATCAGAGAGATGGAACACGTCTCCTGTTAAGAAAGGCTGAAAGAGTTGGGTTTGTTCAGCCTGGAGAAGAGAAGGCTTCAGGGAGACCTTATTGTGACATTCCAATAGTTGAAGAGGGCTTATAAGAAAGATGGGGACAGACATTTTAGCAGGGTCTGTTACAACAGAGCAAGGGATAGTGGTTTTAAACTAGAAGGTGGGAGATTCAGGCTAGATATAAGGAAGAATTTCTTTACAATGCGGGTGGTGAAACACTGGCACAGGTTGCCCAGAGAGGTGGTGGCTGCCGCATCCCTGGAAACATTCAAGGCCAGGCTGGACAGGGCTCTGAGCAACCTGATTTGGTTGAAGATGTCCCTGCTCATTGCAGGGGGCTTGGACTAGATGACCTTTAAATGTCCCTTCCAACATGGACTATTCTATGATTCTAAGTCTACACTCAAGTCTAAGCAAGAACTAGTCCCACAAAATTTTCCACTAGAAATTACAAAGCAGTCCTGTAAGTCTGAAATTCTCTAACACACTCAGTGATTTGCTATCAAATCGTCCCTTCTCTTCACCAGGTTTCACTAGTGATGTTCATAGCAGTTACTGGAAAATTTTGTGGGACCTCTGGCTTTGGTTTGCTTCTGTTTTTCTTTAAATAGAATATTTTTTCTTGGTGTGAATTTTGGTCAGATTTAATTCTGCCTTTGGCAATAGCCTGAGACTAGAGCATAGGGGAGAGAAAAGGTCATGTAGACTGCTTAGAGAAGTTTTGAAATCTCCATCCTTCAAGATGTTCAAAATTTGACTGGAAAAGGCCCTAGGCATCCTGATCTGACTGAATCTGCCTTGAACAAGATGTTGGACCAGATGATCTCCAGAAACACTTCCAGTCTAATTCCTTCTGTGATTCTACATACCCCGAGTCCCAGCTCCTTCCTACATTGGCATGCCCATTGAAGGAAATTGGAGTTTGAAGGGCAACATCTGTAGTAACTGCAGATGTATTGCTTTTCAGTAGTTTTTCTTTTACATGGTTTGATTTAAGGACATTAGCATTTACTTCCCCCTACCTTGTGAAAGATGCCATCCAGCAGAGTAATTTCTGATAAACATCAAGCTCAATCAGTTATAATTACGTGGTTTTGCAACTCTGTTTCACTTAAAGAAAAGCATTTGCCAGAAAGAGACAAAGTATCTCTATCCAGAAATGACTGTGGCAAGTACCCTGTTTTTCTTTAGAATTTTAAGCTGTGAGCAGAGGTAGGCAGACATGAACACACACACTCACTTCTCATGTGCAGATGTACACATCATATTTGTCCTTGTAGTTGAGGTTGGTTAGGTGACTGATTCCATGTCTACCCACGCCAATGTTAGATTTTTGGGTATCCTTATGTTCATGCATTAAATATGGCATGCTCTTTTACCTGATGAAGTTCCTCCTCATCATTGCAAAGACAAAGAGCCAAAAGTCTGACATTGGCAAGATAACTAGAGCCATATTGAAGTCAATACAATGCAAGAATATAGCCAACATCTATAGAAAAGTTTTAGTCACTCGAGGCATTTGAATATGGGCTACTTAACAAAAGCAATTATACAAGGTTATTACACAATTTAATGCATTCTGTTTGGATGTATTCTGGCAGGACTTCTAATGCTTCTATTGCACTCCTCACTGAGCATCATAGTAACTGAAGAGATCTGCAGGGAGAGCAGATCACTTCTTGGCCAGTGGTTTGCTGGCTAAAATCACTGCCTGGTTGTTTTTCAGACTACTCAAAGCAAAAAGCAAAACACCCATAAGATTGAGTCCAACTGTAAACTCAGCACTGCCAAGTCCACCAATGCACCATGTCCCTAAGTGCCATGTCTACACGTCTTTCAAATACCTCCAGGGATGACTCAGCCACTTCCCTGGGCAGCCTGTTCCAGCGCTTGATGACTCTTTCATTCATCTTATGCTAATTAAAGGGTGATACATTTAGAAATATTTAGAAGAACATTCATGAATCTTTTCTTGATTCAATACCTGTCCATTGAGGAAAACTGTCATGAGAGTGCCCCCACAAATGCAGCTGTGGGAAAGTAGGTACTTAAGATAACTTGATGGAGTATGAGTGTCCAAGATAATGGGATTAATTATCTGACCCAGTCTGAGGACAGATTTCTCATCTGGGGACTAGGTCTGAGGGACCTTAGAGAAAATAGCAAGGAATGAGCTAGAGAACAGGTGACAGGAACAAACTTGGAGCCTCAGAGTAGAGGCTGCTCCAACCAGACAGTTTGGAGAGTACCCTACTCTCTGTCCCTCTATGCCAACCAAGTATGGGAAATGGTCACAACAGTAAATGCCCAAGAAGCTTCTGAAAGACAGAAATTCCCCTGGCTCCTGCTCACCACAGTGCCTATCAAGAACCCTCCTATCCCATCCCTGACACCACCATCTCTCCCAGACTGTTCCCAGTGTGCTTCCCAGTTCCTAATCACACTTACTTCCTCAGGATGCACTTACATGGGAGAGGAAAAAAACCTCCATATGAGAGCCACTGCCCAGGGGAAGTGCTTTTCCAGCTACCCAAAAAGCTCCGCTTCTGGGCACTTTTATATCACTGCTTCCCAGAAGCCAGGCCCCACAGTTCCCGTGAACATGCAGAATTCCTTTCTCAAAGACTAAATGGAACAGACTTGTGGAAGTCACACAGTATCACAGTATCACAGTATGTTTGGGATTGGAAGGGACCTCAAAAGATCATCTAGTCCAATCCCCCTGCTGGAGCAGGAACGCCTAGGTGAGGTCGCACAGGAATGTGTCCAGGCGGGCTTTGAATGTCTCCAGGGAAGGAGACTCCACAACCTCCCTGGGCAGCCTGTTCCAGTGCTCTGTCACCCTCACTGAGAAGAAGTTCTTTCTCAAATTTAAGTGGAACCTCTTGTGTTCCAGCTTGATCCCATTGCCCCTTGTCCTATCATTGTTTGCCACTGAGAAGAGCCTGACTCCATCCTCGTGGCACTCACCCTTTATATATTTATAAACATTAATAAGGTCACCCCTCAGTCTCCTCTTCTCCAAACTAAAGAGCCCCAGCTCCCTCAGCCTTTCTTCATAAGGGAGATGCTCCACTCCCTTCATCATCTTTGTTGCCCTACGCTGGACCCTCTCCAGCAGTTCCCTGTCCTTCTTGAACTGAGGGGCCCAGAACTGGACACAATATTCCAGATGGGGTCTCACCAGGGCGGAGTAGAGGGGAAGGAGGACCTCTCTCGATCTACTGACCACCCCCCTTGTAATACACCCAAGGATGCCATTGGCCTTCCTGGCCACAAGGGCACAGTGCTGGCTCATGGTCATCCTGTTGTCCACCAGGACCCCCAGGTCCCTTTCCCCTACACTGCTCTCTAATATGTAATTTCCCAACCTATACTGGAACCTGGGGTTGTTCCTGCCCAGATGCAGGACTCTACACTTTCCCTTGTTAAATTCCATCAGGTTATCCCCCGCCCAACTCTCCAGCCTGTCCAGGTCCCGCTGGATGGCCGCACAGCCTTCTGGCGTGTCAGCCACTCCTCCCAGCTTAGTGTCATCAGCAAACTTGCTGATAGTACACTCAATTCCCTCGTCTAAATCATTAATGAATATATTGAATAATATTGGCCCCAGTACTGACCCCTGAGGCACTCCACTAGATACTGGCCTCCAACTGGACTCCGCACCATTGACCACCACTCTCTGACTTCTCTCTTTAAGCCAGTTTGCAACCCACCTCACTACTCTATTGTCTAGATCACACCTCCTCAATTTAGCTGTGAGGATGCTGTGAGGGACTGTGTCAAAGGCTTTACTGAAGTCAAGGTAGACCACATCCACCGCTCTGCCATCATCCATCCACCTTGTTACATTCTCATAAAAGGCTATGAGGTTGGTCAAGCATGACTTACCCTTGGTAAAGCCATGCTGACTGCCCCTAATGACCCTCTTATCCCTGATGTGCCTTGAGATGACACCAAGGATAAGCTGTTCCATTACTTTCCCAGGGACAGAGGTGAGGCTGACCGGTCTATAATTACCCGGGTCCTCCTTCTTGCCCTTTTTGAAGAGTGGAGTGACATTTGCTTTCCTCCAATCCTCGGGCACCTCTCCCGTTTCCCAAGACTTGGCAAAAATGATGGATAGCGGTCTAGCAATGACTTCAGCCAGCTCCCTCAGCACCCGCGGATGCATCCCGTCTGGACCCATGGATTTATGGACGTCCAGACTACTTAATTGTTCCCTAACCCAGTCCTCATCGACTAAAGTAAACTCCTCCATTAACCTGGCTTCATCCGGGGTCTCAGGGGTACAGGGTTCCCCAGGACAGCCTCCAGCGGAGTAGACAGAGACAAAGAAGGCATTCAGCAATTCTGCCTTCTCTGTGTCTTCTGCCACCAGGGCACCCACCTCATTCATCAGTGGGCCTACATTGCCTCTGGTATTAGTTTTATCTGCTATGTATTTGAAAAAGTTCTTCTTGCTGTCCTTGACCCCTCTCGCCAGCTGTAATTCTAAGGAGGCCTTGGCTACCCTAGCTGCCTTCCTGCATCCTCTAACAGCAGCCTTATATTCCTCCCAAATGGCCAGTCCCTGCTTCCATGACCTGTAAACTTGCCTCTTCTGCTTGAGCATACCCAACAGATCCCTATTCAACCACGCACGCCTTCTGGCTCCCTTCCTCAACTTCCTACATGTGGGGATGCTCTGATCCTGAGCATGGAAGAAGCAATCTCTGAATGCAGTCCAGCTCTCTTGGGCCCCTTTTCCTTCAAGCAGTCTTGCCCATGGGATTTTCCCCAGCAATTGCTTGAAAAGGCCGAAATTAGCCCTGCCAAAGTCCAGGGTTGCAATTCTACTTGCTATTCTGTTCCTGCCACACGAGATGCTGAACTCCACCATCTCATGGTCACTGCAACCCAGGCAGCCCTCAACTTTTACTGCTTCGACCAGACCCTCTTTGTTAGTGAGGATGAGATCCAGCAGTGTACCTCTCCTGGTCGGCTCCTCCACCATCTGCATGAGGAAGTTATCGTCAATGCACTGGAGGAACCTCCTGGACTGTGGCTGGCTGGCCGAATGGTCCTTCCAGCAAACATCAGGGAAGTTAAAATCACCCACAACAACCAGGGCCTGTGACTGTGAGGCCACTCTCAGCTGCGCATAGAAGGCCTCATCAACTTCCTCAGTCTGATCTGGTGGCCTGTAATAGACACCTACAACAGTATCACCCCTACCAGCCTGTGCCTTGATCCTGACCCATACACTCTCAACTCGTTCCTCATCCGCTCCTGGGCAGAATTTAGTACATTGCAGTTGCTCTCTCATATAGAGAGCAACTCCACCACCGCGCCTGGCTGGTCTGTCTTTCCTGAAAATGGCATAGCCATCCATGACCACATTCCAGTCATGTGAACTGTCCCACCACGTTTCTGTAATTGCCACCAGATCATAATCTCCCGACCGAACATAGGATTCTAACTCCTCCTGCTTATTCCCCATGCTGCGCGCATTGGTGTACAGGCATTTCAGGGAGCGAGCAGAGCACACCAATTTCTCCCTAGGGGCACAGGAGGCCACCCGGTCCTCATCTGTTTTAGAATGCTGCCCCACTGGGGCAAGCCCAACTACAACCCCATCCCCCTTTGAGCCTAGTTTAAAGCTCTCCAAATGAGCCCAGCTAATTCCTGCCCCAGCGTCCTTTTGCCTCTGCGAGATAAGCCTTTCCTGCATAACACTGTCCGGACTGGAGTCTTATAAAACCAGCCACTATCAAAAAAACCAAAGCCCTGCCTGTAGCACCAGTCTTGGAGCCAACCATTTAGAGATTGAATTTTCCCATTCCACCCCACATCGTCACTTGAAGAGGGAAGGAGTGAAGAGAAGATCACTTGAGCCCCTGAATCTTTCACCATCCTTCCCAAGACCTTGAAGTCATTCTTCATTCCCCTCAGACTACGGGAAGCAACTTCCTCCCCATCTGTCTGGAAGACCAGCAGTGGGTAGTAGTCTGTTGGGTGCACCAGTCTGGGGAGCTCTCTAGCAATATCCTTGATCTGGGCTCCAGGTAGACTACAGACTTCCCTAAGATGAGGGTCAACCCTGCATATTGGCCCCTCTGTTCCTTTCAGAACGGAATTTCCTATTACAATCACCCTTCTATCTTTCTTATCAGAGGTAGTCTTCAGTTGTGTAGTCAACCGCCTCTTCCTATGTGATCTTGTAGGCAGGCTTGGCACCACCTCCTCACCTACCTCTTCTTCAAGATCCAGGGCCTCAAACCTATTACGGAGGGGCACCTGGGGAGACAAATCAGGCAGGGAGGGGGGCTGCCTGTGATGCCGAACTGGAATAAGCTTCCAACCCTCATCTTCTTTTAGGTCATTTACCTCTGCCCGACAGCGACAAGGGTGGGGCTGTCTCAGGACCTCTGCCTCTGTCCGGGAGGGCAGGAGGTCCATCTCCTTTTCGGGGGTACCTCCCTGGGGCCTTTCCGACCGGCACGTAAGGGTGTTACTCCACCAGTCGATCTCCCTTTCGCACTCCCTGATGGACCTCAGCGTCTCAACCTCCTCCTTAAGCTTCACAACCATGTCGAGCAGATCTTGCACCTGCTCACACCTCACACAAGTAGAGTGCTGGCCTCCCTCCTCCGGCAGCAGCAGGCTCTGGCACTCCTTGCAGCCGGAGACCTGAGCAGCCACCGTTTGGGACAGAACTTCAGTCTGCGTTGCCACAGTCTTTTTGAGACATGCTCTCCTTCTGGAGGCGACCATGGTCATCAGCGGTCTGGGACGCTGGCAATAAGTCGGTGGGAATGACAAACAACAAGTGCTCTCTGCACCCCGCTGCGCTAGCTGCCACACCCACTGCGCTACACATCAGGGTGCGAATCTCAGTCCATTACACACCACTAAATATTCGCTGAAATGGCAGGTTGTACTGAATTGTATGAAGTGATTTTTATTGAACGTAATTACTCAACAGGAAGCACAGAACATAATTAATCTTAGTGTGGAATTCCATTTTAACCTACTTGATCCAGTATTGCAGAATAATGTGGTTACTCTTCAATTAATTTTTGCTCTTTCATTTATGAAAGTGGATAGTCTGTATTTTCTCCAATTAGTTAAGTAAACATCAAATGCTTCTAAACACCATATCTGAAAATGTCTAAATATTTCAGTAATAGGTATGCTGCAAATACATAGATTAGCTACAGCTCAGAGCTAGTGAGAAAATTAATGTGTGACATGCAGTTATATAAAATTGGTTTTGCTTTGAACCAAATAGTGGCATTCTTCATGTTAACACAGACATCTTTTCCAATTACCTTTGCTAGCACTGCTAAGGCGCTGCTATTACTACTAACGGATAGATGACAGTCATGTTTTACAACAGCGATATGAACGGTGTGGTTCCAGGGACAGTTTTTAAGTGCTTGCTAATGCAAAATAAAATAACAATTAAAAAAATATAATACCAAACCTATCCAGAACAGATTATTACTTGTAGTACGTGATGTTACCTCAATTTCAAGAATCCCTCAGAGCCCTTTACTTTTATTCCATTACCCACATGTGCAGGCAAGAACCATGCCAACTCAGGGCTATAATGCATCCTGTGGAAAGTGATTAAACATGCTGAACTGGATGCACTGTGTAATCAATAGATCTTCCAGTGTAGTGTAATGAGCTGGTCCATCACTGTGCCTTCTTACCCTCTTCCCACTATAAGTTTTTCATACGAATATCACTTTACAAGTACCCACCTGGAAAGCCAGAGGCTTCAATCTCTTCCTAAAGAGAGATCTTACAGTAACCTATATTAATTTACTATTGTGAGGAAATCTTAAAAATCACTTCTCAAGATCCCATAACCCCAGCCAGCATACCTACTCCAAAGCAGCCTGAAATGAGTCATTAGTTTAATTTTTTGTTCAATTAAGAACCCTGTTCACACTTTGAACTCACAAAAATGCTGTTTTCCCAACACACGATGTTGAACAACATTTTCATTCTGTGAACACCCCAATACTGGATTCAGCCTACAAGAGGATAGGAGGTTCCTTAGTTATAGCACTATAAAAACACCTGCCAGAGAACTGAGTATGCTATTAAAAACAAGCCATAATGAAGATCAGAGAGTAGCCTGCAAAAAAATCACAGGCACCACTAGGAAGGAAAGTTGTGTCACTGAGTCCAGCAGTCAATGGGACCACACAAAGCAAACAATTATAGCAATCCACTGACAAAATTTTGAACCTGCCCCAGAGGACTTTGATTGACCAGCAAAAGCAGAGAACTTAACATTAAGGAAGGTCACAACATCAAAATTTATTTGAGATTATTCTGTACATCTCATGAGAATTCATGAGAAGATCAAAGCTTTTGCTTAGGACTGGAAGGGATGAAGTCACACAGTATCTGCAAGGTAGAAAGATAAGAATAAATCTCATACTCCCCTTATCAGCTCCCCAGCCAAGATGTATTACTTGAACAACAACAAAAAAAAATAGTTGTAGCCTGTGCTACAAATGACACAGCAAAATACAAATCTTCCAGTGATTTGACATTTATGACACCTGCATTTCTACCACAAAGAAGGCATCTTAGCTTAGTCCAAGGCATGAATTCTTCTCTTCTGGGGGACCATGCAGCCTTGTTATGCAGGGCACATGTTACTGTTTCAGAGGAATGGTTTCTGATGAAACACTTTTCATTTCACCTCCTCAGGCCTGCCTGCAGAGCATGGCAAAACCACAGACACCTGGGTGAAGAGGCACATCAGCACTGCACAGAGAATTCAGGGGCAGGAACGTCTTTGCTCCCACCCTGCCTTTGACACTGGGCTTTGAGCCTTGGTGTCTTTGACTTACCTCATTGCATTGTTACTGTGGTGATAAAGGCTATCTGTGTTTGGGAGCAGTGAACAAACATTTACACCGTTCATTGGGAGAACACAAGAAGCAGGCTGCCAAGAGCAGCAATCAGTAAATGCTCCTTAAAAAAACTACCAAAATAAATATCCCATCTTTCTTGAAATTATTAAACTGCTTCAGTGACAACAACAAACATCCAGAGTTCAAATAGAAGGGAACATTCTTCAAGAGAGAAACAGCGAAAGTGCTCTTCACCTCACACAATTCTTGGTCACCCTTCCCCTCAGTGCCCTGTCCTGACTCTCTCAGTGCCCTCTAACCTCACCCCATGAGGTGTTAGGATGCTCTTGCAGGTTGTCCTTACATTTACATCAGTTGGGTTTCTGTGATTCTTTTTTCATGGAGCCAAATCTCACAAATCTATGGATATAACTGGCTTAAGCCAACACTAACAGGAAGACAAAGGAAAAGAAAAGGTCAGTCTCCAAATTCATCAAACACTTCAACTACCTGGGGATTCCTTGTTAAACCTCACTTATTCCTGAGTAATTTTTCTGGCTGCTGCCTCCTCCCCCCATCCCATCTTGTTCTTTATAAGCTGACAAAAAGTATGAACAAACAGAAAGGGAGATAAATGCTTTAAGTTATGGGGCAGCACAGGTATAAAAACAAATGAGCATGAACTGAGCAGGCATGTATTTGTTCTTGCTGTTGAAAGACTATTTGTAACCATAAAGATGAGGATAAAGGCTAAAACTGAATGAATTTTAAGAAAAATTCTGGTCAGTTGATGAAGTGGATTATAGAACACTATAGCAAGGAGCACATCCCTGTGGCCTTATTTCAGTCTTGTGTTACTGTAGAATTTGTGAAAACTTTCTTCAGCTGTTTCTTTGTGCCTTGTTTTCTGCTGAGATTGTCTGAGATTTGATTAGGTAAGAAGCTGAAGGAAGAGAAAAATGGATCAGGTGCAGCAGCCAAACAGCATTGAATGGCAGATAATCTAGCACACAGGGAGATAAACTCTATCACAAACATCTACCCATACTACACACTAAAAGGCAGATCTGATAGACTTTCAAGCATGATCTTTCTTTACCCCAAGCAATAAGGGAGAGGGAGATTACAGCAATAATCCGTTTACCTTTACCACTGGCAGCTGTACCCATGTAATTCACTACTGAGTGTCCATTAGACATCTATTGCTGTGCCTCATCCATGTAAAACAGGCCAGAAGGTATTCATAATCTGGGGTCCTAATATTTCCCTTCCTTGGATTAGTTCTAGAGTTTCAAAGCCTTATGTTTACGAAGATGGTGGAGACTGGAAAAACTAACACTACACTTGCATTCTGCAAATACTGCCTGTGATATTTGATATGGTTTGTGAAATAAAAAAAATGAAGCATACTCTGCTTTACTGTCAGAGAGAAACTGTACTGACTATAAACTATTCCTGTTTTTGAAGCATAGGTTAACACCTCATGCTGTAATCATTTGTAATAGCACCAATATTCACTGGCCAAGGCACAACCGGTAAATCGGCCCGAAGATTGTGCTTGCAGCCTGTTCACTACAGTGCATATCTGAAAGTGTTTTGTTTAGCTCACTTAGAATTTGCATACACCTAAAGTGTTTCAGGGCCACAGCAGAGAATCACAGAATCACAGAATGTTAGGGATTGGAAGGCACCTCAAAAGTTCATCCAGTCCAATCCCCGTGCCGGAGCAGGAACACCCACATGAGGCTACACAGGAATGTGTCCAGGCAGGTTTTGAATGTCTCCAGAGAAGGAGACTCCACAACCCCCCTGGGCAGCCTATTCCAGTGTTCTGTTACCCTCACTGAGAAGAAGCTTCTTCTCAAACTTAAGTGGAACCTCTTATGTTCCAGTTTGAAACCATTACCCCTTGTCCTACCATTGGTTGTCACCGAGAAGAGCCTGGCTCCATCCTCGTGACACTCACCCTTTATATATTTGTAAACATTAATAAGGTCACCCCTCAGTCTCCTCTTCTCCACGCTAAAGAGACCCAGCTCCCTCAGCCTTTCCTCATAAGGGAGATGATCCACTCCCTTAATCATCTTCATTGCCCTGAGCTGCACTCTCTTCAGCAGTTCTCTGTCCTTCTTCAACTGAGGGGCCCAGAACTGGACACAATATTCCAGGTGTGGTCTCACCAGGGCAGAGTAGAGAGGAAGGAGCACCTCTCTCGACCTACTAACCACCCCTCTTCTAATACTCCCCATGACACCATTGGCCTTCTTGGCCACAAGGCACAGTGCTGGCTCATGCTCATCCTGCTGTCCACCAGGACCCCCAAGTCCCTTTCCCCTACACTGCTCTCTAATAGGTTATTCTCAAATTTATACTGGAACCTGGGGTTGTTCCTACCCAGGTGCAATACTCTACACTTGTCCTTTTTATATATCATTAAATTTTTCCCTGCCCAACTCTCCAGCTTGCCCAGGTCTCACTGGGTGGCACCAATACTGCATCTATCTTCTTCAAAAAAGAGGTTTCCTCACTGACTGTGTGACACAAACATAGCTCCCATGAAGAGTGAAAAGTGGGGTAGGGCAGGGTGGGGGGCGGGGGGAAGACTAGAATTCCAGGAAAGGGTGTTACTTCATTAAAACCTTTGTGTCTGACATTTACAAGAGAAGTCTTTTCTATCTGCCATTAGCAATTCAATATCTAAAGCACGGACTTTTACCCAAGGTTCTGCACATGACACTAACCTTAAGCACTCAAATTCACACACTTTTCATCTAAATTAGCATACTGAAGTATTTCATAGCAACAATGCCTCACTGTAGAGTTATTGTTCCAAGACTACTGATACTTAAAATATCTCTACCTCAGATTTTTCTAAGTATTTACAGTCACACTAACTAAAAAGGATGAGGAACAAAACCTAAAGCCAAAACATAATCCTTATTTTTAAGACAGCATGAAATACCATTAGCTAGAAGTTTACCTGGTACATGTTACTGTAGGTTCAATGACATCAGTCCTGTGACCTGAGGGTTCATCCTAAGGTTTCTGTGCAGGGGACCTCGGGTTTGGATTTTACTGGTTGTGTCAGGCTCCCCAAGGGTAGAGGTCTCTGCGTCAGGAAGGTGGAGTGACTGATGGAGCTTACTCACTGCTCCTTTCCCACATTGCAAAGGGCAGGTGAGGCTACAGCTGCCCCAGGCAACAAAAACCTTAGCTGTGGTGTACAAGGAGGCACAAATATCTTGCAAATTGTTGGAGAAAGAGTGTGTGCTCTTTTTCTGTTCCTGTATCTTGTCTCCTATCCTTTAACCTTTCTGCTTCAGTCTGTGCTCTCAAATGAGGATTCCTTAGACCTTCCCACATCACAGTTCACCTGGAGCAACATACCCTGTAGGCTGCTGATAGCCTTCTCAAGAGCTGTGCATCAGGTGCCTCTTTCTGCAGCCTTCCCAAATCCTAGTGGTTTCTCTCAAGAACTTTTCAAATGGCCCTCAGCAAATGCTAGGGGGAGGTGATACTGGGAGTGAGCATCCTTCCCTTGAGATCAGTCCTCACAGCCCACCTGCACCAGGTAATCTGCAGGTCAAAGCCTTTCAGCAAAGCACTCCTATGGCCCATCACTACCATCAGAATCTGATGATTAGGTGGCCATATGTGCTGCTGGGAGTATACCCTAAAACACCTTGTGTGTGTGTCACCTCTACAGCATTTGTGGTGATTCGCCTGCCTGCTCCTTATTCATCTTCAGTGGGGCTAATTGCGTGTTTCCACCTCCTGAATTAGTAGGACTATCCATTTTAACTAAAAGCTGTTATATGTCATATTTATATTTAAATTCACTTTACAGAAAAGAGAACAAGTTGTTCAGTATCTATTATTCCATGCTGCAGTAGACACTGTCATTTTGCAGTACATCATTTCCATTAACACATAAGAAAGGTTCTTTTCTATATTCATTTATGTGGTGTTTGACATACACTAGCTGATCTGAACAGAATGAATGGCTATAAAATAAGAAAAAAATAATTTCAACACCATCAAGTGGGCTCAATAAATCCAGACAACTGCATTTTCTTTACATCTACCTTTCCTGTTTCATTTTTATTACTCATTTACCTTGTCAGGTCCAAATAAAGAGGAAAGTGCAGGGATACATACAAAAAGTTACGGCTTACCATAAAAGAAATCTGAAGAAATCCATAAATCTGGAGAGACATCAGCTCATTTTTCTGACTTGTACCTCATTTGAAGGAGGGAAATGGAAACAGAACGTATTGTTAATTGTAATCAGACTGACACCAGCTTGCTAAGAATTCCTTCAGCAAATTACTGTCCTTTAAAAACGTGTAAAGTTGGAAAGAACCTGAGACTGAACATCAGTGAGGTGAAGACAGAAAAATGTATCCATACTTTTATCCTACTCATAGGAGTTAATCAGAGAGCAAGACTTGTCTGAAATGAACAGTCTTTTCACACCAGTATGTAGACCCCTTACAAATGGAAATAAAATTTTATTTGCCATAATGCTTAATGAAATATTTAGCAAAGGTTGAAATGATCACACAACTTTCTTCAATGTGTGTAAAATACAATTTTATTTTAGTGAGCTATTCCCATACTTACTACTGATACTTAACGCAGTAACTAATTTTAACTCATGCCATAAACCAGAAATTTGCATAACTAACTGAATGCATCACTAGCTAATGTTAAAGTTTTCCTTTTGCTCCTTTAGTTTCACATTTCTGTAGCCTTATCTCAGCCTCACTGTCCAAGAAAAATAGTTTGTTTGAAATGTTTCTGGAATATTTTGAGAAGAAAAGCATTGAAAAGGGATCAAATATCAGAGCATTCTAACATGTAGGGTTTTTTGTTAACTTGGGTCTGATTAATATGAGGTGATAGAGCTGATCATCTGCCTGGATTAGTCTCCAGGAGTCAGCAAGTAGCTGCTCATGGCTCCGCCAGGTTATAAATACATAATCTGTAAGTAGACAATCTACCAAGGAATGTAAAGCTCTTGTCCTGTAATGTGATACAAGTGTTAAGAGTTAACTTTGGCCACAGGTTTGGACCTTAGTTCAAAAAACTCACAAGAAACCAAAGCTCATATCAAAATTCTCACTGGCCCTTCAACATTAACTTCACCATGACAGGAATTAATCCCAAAATGTCAAAATGTGCCTTTAAGACAAGTCTTAGGAAAAAAGAAACATGGAGATTCATTGCTTGACTCCCATGATGCTCTCCCAGATATTGGCCAGTGGTACAGGCAGAGGACAGGGCTGGGGCCATACACTTCCACTTTCTTGCTATCCAAACAGGTCAACATGTCTATAGTCCCAGAAGTGCAGGAGCTGCCATTCCTCTTGCGCTTGAACACAGCAAGGGAGAAAGAGTAGGATTTTTGCATTCCCATACTACTTCATTCATTCCAAGGTCTGTAGGGAGCAGGGGGACTCTAAGTCGTATCAGAAAGAGGCCAAGAAACACAGATAGGGAGTATGACAAGATGTCTGGAGCTGTTCAGAGAAGATTACGTGAAAACAAGACAGGAACAAGACTCTGGGCATTAGACCGTGAAAGGATGTCATTTCTCAGCAAAGAGGTAGTTGCCAGTAGGAAGTTCAGACATGATGCTGAAATACACTTTGCAAAGAAGGAATAGAGTCAGGCAGAAAAAGTTCTGTCAGAAAAAAAACCATAAAGACCCTAACTGGATTCTCCTTCAAGAAAATTGCTCAACAGCTGTCAACATCAAGCCTAAACCTCCCAGTAGCTTCTTTCCAAAAGAGGGTGGATAGACTGAGAGAAAGTGCTGCTGAAATAACCAAAGAGATGCACTGTTTAGCTATGCTCAGAGGCAGAGAAATAGAGAAAAGTATGTTGTAAAAGATTCTGAACCTAATATCAAAAGCTCGGAGGTTCACCAGTTGCAATGGTGCAGTGGTTAGCAGTGAGTCAGAGCAGCCTCTGGTTATAGTTGAGGTTGTCACCCTTCCTGCATAATAGCTGCTCCTCAGGCAGAACCAAAATTTCTGTCCTTTCTGTGATCTTGTGCTGTACCTATGCAATCCAAGGACATGGGAAAGTTAAACCTCTCTTAATTTTATACTCTTCAGTTCTCATTATGCAGAAGAAATCATAGGGGTGTTAGGAATAAGCAACCTACAGGCAAAACCGATGGAGCTGAGTGGAGATAGCCCTTCAGCTCCCCAAATTCTCTTTCTATAAATAAAGAGAACATGTCATAACAAAAAGAAAACCCAAACCATTCTGAATTAACTACCTGATAATTGAGGACTTACTGTTTTCACACTGAGCTGCCTTAAATATGGTCATAGTATCATCCAACTTATTTAGTGCTTTTTTCTCTCCCAAACACTTCCTTTCACATTCCTAGGAGTTCCTTGGAGAATATAACATTATTAAGTAGTCATGAATTTGTGCAAATACCATTTAGGTCATTTGATTGGGGTGGGGGAGGACTGCTTAACTGTTAATTAAGAGCTACCCATTCCCTGTCATTTTCATTAGCTAAGTTGTCATGTCTATTTATCAGGCATGATGATTTCCCCAGTTCAGAAGTCAAGAAAAGTAGTTCTTTCACCTAAAGACAAATCTTTGATCTATCCTGGTTTAACCCAATACCTTCTGCATTTGCAGGAGCTGCAGCTCTGGTCTGGAACTGGCAGAAGCCTGAAGCTTGCATTTTGCAAAGAGACAAAACCCATTACTCAGCTATTAAGCAGTAGCACATTTCTGGCAAAGGAAGAACCTTTTATCAGGGCTCGTGGGAAAGTTAGAGGATGCAGAATTACATGAGACTGAAGGGGGGACAATCTGCTATTGACAGGTTCACTTGACCTTTGCATACCTAAAAGATTCAATTATATGGGCCACATGATACTCTTCCAACTCCTGAATGATCGACACAAAGCCTCAGTATATGTTAGGATGTATTGGAATGCTATTCTTTGGCTGAGGTGGGAATTTGATTTTAATTGCTTATGGCCAATTAAGATTGCACAAGTAGGAAACAGGTTTCCACAAGTCTTGGCCCCACTATCATGCTGGAAATTCTGCCTCCCTGGCTTCTTGTACAGGTTTTTGTTTTGTTTGAGGGGATCAGCTACCATATCAGACCTTCTGGTTTCCATGTTTGTACCATAACAAATTAACACTGTTACAAACCTCAGGCCCAATTAGCTGTCAGTTGCACTTTGCAGCCAAATCCAAGAGAATGTATTAAATTTCAATTATTTGCACAGCCAAGTTAGTGTTAGCATACTGCACCTAAAGTCATGCATACATTGCATTGCTTCAAGAAGAGATCCCTGGGTCCATAGGGGACTTTCAAATCACCTGAATAAGGAGCCCTGAGTACTGAAGCAGTTGAAGAAAGAGAGAAATACCGTGCAGTCAAGGAAATAAGAGCTACAGAACCAATTTCTTCTTTTTTTCTTTCTTGCTAAATTCATGACTTTGTATTCCTGGTTACCCAGTGCCAGGTTTCAATGGAAGGCATAGAGATCTCCACTGATAGCCACCTAGCAAGTGTATACCCTGAGAAAAAGTAGAACCAGGACTGAAGTCTCTCAAATTGAAACAAATCAGTGCTTCCTGCTCAAATTACCAAAAGTGTGTGATATATACTGTCACCACTGTGTCCTTACAAAAAGAGTTCACAGCTGCTGGGCTCTGTGCTAACTCTGTACTGCCCATCCCTATGGGTTAGGTGGGTTTGAAGCACCGTGAATGGGTCAAGCTTCTCCATGTACCTGTACCACTTGTCCTGCAGAGGAGCCACAGCAGTGCTGGAGAGCTCAGCTGCTTGGCCCCATGCAGCTGGGTATCTGTCCAACCTCCTAGGGCACTCCAGAATCCCAAATGTAGGTGTCTATGAGAGTGACTGGAGAAAATAATCTTTCTGCATTCACCTCTCGATAGCAATATCTGCACTTCAGCCAAGTACTACTTTAGAGCCTGTCTCACCTTTAATCCTCAATATTCTCACTTGAGAGCTGTATTCTATGTCGTTCACTTCTCACCATTCTGCATCCTGCATTTGACAGGCTGAGAGAATAGGGTTTTCTCTTCCTGAAGAAGAGAAGGCTCCAGGGAGACCCTATTGCAGCCTTTCAGTACTTAAAAGAGCCTTTAAGAAAGATGGTGACAGACTTTTTAGAAGAGCATATTAAGACAGGGCAAGGGGTAATGGTTTGAAACTAAAAGAAGGGGGATTCAGGCTGGACATGATGAAGAAATTTTTTACAATGAGGGTGGAAAATATTGGAACAGGTTGCCCAGAGGGGTGGTAGATGCCCCTATTCATGGAAACATTCAAGACCAGGCTGGATGGGACTCTGAGCAACCTGATCTGGTTAAAGATGTCCCTGCTCATTGCAGGGTGGGGTGGACTAGGTAACCTTGGAAGGTCTTTTCCAATCCAGGCTACTCTATGATTCTATGATTTATATCTCTCTAGTTCTTTCAAAATATCCATTAGTTTGCTGTTATCATAGTTAGGCATTATCTTTACTGAATAAAGCAGTCTTGTGCCCATGACTCACTGATGTACATCTGGATGAAGACTGAGTCTGTTTTCTGCAACACAGACGGTTCTGGCAAAAGAAGCATATGACAGGAGTTAGCCAAGCAGTAATAAGATTCACCTGAACATACACATTTTTTAATTGCTACATGAGACAAGTTCCACAACAGCTAATATTTTTTAAGGAGATAATTAATTCCATTCATAATAGATTTAATTGTGCTCTTATTGCTCACACCTGGCAATTTTTTTTGCAGCACTTTCAAAGCATAGAATGGGCCTCATGCCAGGTATAGTATGTGGCTCGAGCCCTGAAATAAATAGAATGGGATTTGCAGAGCCAGCTCTAGACATCGACAAAGTATGCAGTTGCTGGGGCAGCTGCCTGTTTTGTGTCTATCAGAGACCTACCACTGCTACTGCCAAGGGAAAGAATGATGTGAGTAGGCTAAAAACTCTTGCTCATCCCTCTTGCAGAAGCAGCTGTCATGGCCCCTTGCTCTGACACAAACAGGAGCACAGTGCCTGCTTCTTCATCCCAATGCTGCCCCCTCCCCTGGTAGTACTCATCTGTGAGGTGGTGAAATTCTGCATTTTCTTTACCTCTGAGCCTGTTCTGGTTCCTGTGTTATACTGGATTCAACCTTTTAGTTAAATTTGTCTGGTTTAAAATGGTATTCAGGATAATAAAATAATTTCCAAGTCTTCCCATTAGCTAATCTGAAATTTAATATCAAACAAATCTGAGAATATTGAGGTGTTTTCAATATATGTCAAGAACTTCCATCACCTGGATATTGCTCTTCCTAGGCTTTTTCTTGATTTCTCAAAAGACCCTCCACTCAAATGACCCCACCAGGATCTTTCTTTCATTTTCTTTTTACTGCATCCCTTGAAGTCCCATCATGAGATAAGGATTCGTTATACTGTATGCTGTTCTCCCAAAATCCTAAGAGAGTTGTCCTCCTTCAATGAACTTGTACTTTAAATGGATGAGAAGGGAAAACAGTAGGAAAGCAAGCTGAGTGACAGAGAAATGAACTGATTTTTCCTACATTGGGAGCCATATTGTTTATTTGACAAACCCGAGAGTCCAATGTAACAGTGCCTGACATGGATGAGTGTTTCAAAATGAATGTAGGATACCCTAAGACAACAGAGAATTGGTTCTCTATGATGGAAAACACATAAAACTAGAAGGAATCAATATCAAATAGCCCCACAGAGTGCAAGATGAACTGAGAAAATCAGTGTGGATATACAAGAGATAAATTCTATGCCAGTCAGCCCAGGCAATTCCACTGACTTATTTCATCAGAGGTACAGTCAGTGATGAATACCTTCTTCGCTAAGAGCAGAATGTAACAAAAATAATATAAATCTGTGGTGGAAGACCACAGAAGTGGAGGGGGTACTCGACTGCGTTTCTGAGCAGACAGAAGAAAAACAATTTGTGAACTGAAATCTAGTCTCTTTCTTTTTAATTAATTCCTTCTTCTAACCTACCAAACTATAACACAAAAATAGCTCAGATTATACTCTAGGGCAGTTGTTTACATGCATATTTACCAACTCTCCAGTGAACAGATATCTGAAGCAGATCACTCAGTGCTTAATATTCTCAGCAAAAGGAATGTAAATATCTATCCACAGAGAAAGCATCTATACTCTTCAGGGTAAAAGATAACGGTATACAGACAAACCAGAAGCACAGTCTGAAGAGATGTAAAATACTCATCGTTTCTATTGATTTTAAGCTGCCTGGAAGCATCTCCGGGGAATGTTTCTCCAGATATTACCTCTGTAATCATAGTATTCTCAATTGAAAATACAACTGCTCTGTTGCAGTGCATTGGTATTGTAAACATGTGAAAGTGTTGGACTGATAAATGGGTTGCCAACAGAGATCAAAAGACAAATTCATTAGCCACATCAGGTTCTGGAAAGTAGAACTTGGCACTGGCTTTCTCTATGAGATTTCTTCCAGTCCTGTCATTGGCAGAACTGAGCTGGTGTCTGGTTCGGCTCTCCCACAAGTACCGCTTTATTTCAGTGTCACTGAACACTGAAGTGAGTAAGATTTGAAAGGACTGAGATCCACTGTTAGAATAAACCTAACGACAATAGCCTTGTTGCGAAAAAGAAATTTAGCTAAAGACACAGACATTTTGAAAGAGTTATCTGCATTTACAGGCAACCACGTGCTCCATCTTCTAATTGGTTTTCTATCTGCTATTCCTATAGGAATGCTGTTCCAGAATAATGTTGTTCCATCATTAGAAGTCTTCCAGTGATTTCCAGAAGTGTAGTCATAACTAGTTCTGCTCACTTGTTCTTAAGCCAATGCTTTTCTTCAGAGGAAATTACTTTTTCCCTCTCCCTGTTACATTTAAAATGGCAGCCACATCCCCACTCAGCCTTTCTTTTCTTGGACTGATCTGAACCAGCTTTGCTTTTGAGTTTGCTTTCTAAGATGCCGTTTAAGTCTCAGAAAAAGCCATCTCTTGGAGACTGAATGCCTCTCTTGAAAACAGGTGACTGGTATTCTGCACAGCATTCCCAGAGAGACATCACTGCCCTTTCCCTGGCATGCAGGCGCTTCCTTCTCTTGCTGAAACGCCTTGCCCTATAGTTTACTGCAGCTGCTTAGTAAACAAACCTTTAACCTATGTAATCTGTGAGTAAATAAAAGTTATTAAGCTATCAGATATGATTTAGGGTATCTGTTCAGAGTGAAAGGAGTATATTTCAGTCTTAAATGTTAGCTTTATTCTACTTGCCATGTAACCATTTTAAGAGGAAGGTTTTGCAATTACTAGTTTTTTCAGATTCTCTGGAGGCACCAGGCATGGATTGCTGGAACCATGCAAGGACAGACCAGTCTTTGCACAAAAGAGCTGCTATTCTCAGTCAACTTAATTCTACTCTATATTCAGTATGCTTTTAGTCACACATTCACATACCTACTTTAAAACTTCATACCAGATTTTGAAAAAGGTGTGAAATATGAATATGAACATAGTTAATGTTTGCAGTAAATGCATCCATATATTTAGGAAAGGCATCTTATATGGTCCATTCCTAGATTATAAAATCAGTGATTATCCAAAGTTCCCAAACTTAGAGGCTCCAAGCAAGACAATGGAAAAATGAGAAAATGAGATAATTTCACTGGTAATAAACAACTTAGAAGACAGCTTTTAATGTACTGATAATTTATGCAGGTGATATATTAAGCATATATAATCCATACTTCCATAATAGGAAACCAAAACATCTTTCCAAATTTGTCTCATTAAGACTGATAAAAATTCACTCCTGGACACAGAAGTCATCTTGTTCAGACATGTACTGCCAGCTACCCCAAAACGTTCTCCATGTTGAAACAAAGCTTTGTAAAGTGCACTCAGGGCAGCTGGACCTATGTGAAGACTGCCTGAAGTCAAACCATGACAAAGGATGAAAAACAAATCTGCTACTGGGACACTGGAACAAAGCATTTATGATTGAGAAAAAATACTGATGGGGTGCAGGAGAGGATTGAAATGATTCATGATGGCCTAATTACATTAGAAACAACACTTATTCAGCTAGTTGAAGAAAAGAGCCCAGGGGAAACTGAGGGAAGGATAGCCCTTAGGTCAGTTTGATATTTATTTTCCTGCATGTGGACAACCATTCCTCATGAAAACTGAGTTCTGCCACTATACCAAAACTCAGCATCAAATTGTGCCTCAAAGAAGCAGTTGGATGTTATCATTGACAGCACTGGAGGGCCATTACTAATACTGAAACATCCTGAGACATATAAAACACATAAGCAAGTATAGTTCCAATGGGAAATGTCTGCAGATAACAGGTACATTTTGGCATCTGTATAATGTATTTATGGCTATTGCTTCCCACAGAAAATAACAAAATACATTTAAGCAGTATGCAAACCATCAGCTGTCACTGAATTATATTACGAAGATCTTCTATAATCCTGAAAAGTGTGACTGTGTTTATTCTATAGCAATAGTTTATAAGCTGCAAGACAATAAACCTAGCTAATGCTTTTCACAATATGCAGATGATCAGCTTCCTAAGTAGGAGACTCAGAATGAAATATTATTAACAATTTGTGATTATTTCCATGCAGATACTGAATGACTAATTCCTATCCGATTTTTCTGTAGTTGCAGGAGGGAATGTTTCTGCACCTGTGTCTCTTCCCCCAAATCTAATCATCAGTAAAATAGTACTCAGCCAGCTGTTAAATTTCAAATCAGTTAGTATATTTCATGCATTTAAAAGCTGACAAAAAATATGAAGTCATATAGCCATAATAAAATACCACAGCAAGACCAAGAGAAGTGATTGTCAAGCTTGCAAAACTTCACACAGTCATGCAAACTAGAGTACTCAGTTAATACAATAAAGTTAGCAAAATTTTGGGAAGATGTGGAGAGAGCTTAAAACAGTTGTTAATTATTAGAAATTTATGTAAAACTGGTTAGCTCATGTCATCTCCTGGGGCATTGTTCACAGAGGGGATGGCAACTTAACATTTTGAGAATAGAAAGTTCATTAATTCATATAGTCAGAAATCTTTACATTTTGTCGATAGACCTGGACTGAGCCAACTGCCTTGTGTCTGAACAAAACTTAAATTGTCTTTTGTCTACACATGTATTTGAAGGCAGCAACAAACAAAATCAGACATCGCAGGTAGTCCCATCCCACCACAATTTCTCTGTCAACATGTCCAATACAATGATAATTATTCATTCATATATTGATAATCTGAGCACAGAAGTTTGACTCTAAAGGTTTTGTATAATATTTACCACGTGTGTTTTCTGAAAGTAGTGATATTTTTGAAATAGTCAAGAATTTGTGCTATGACATTTTTATAAACATTCAAAGTTGCACACTTCAAAAGTATCTGAAAAAAAAAATCATGCCTTGTTAACAGAGACATATCAGTTCGGGAACCTAATCTCACATAGGTTCTATCAGTTAAGTGTTCTTGGTCTCAGAGTTTCAAGACTGAAGATTTCCTCCCTAAGTCTTCCTGGCAGATGAAGCTTGCTGTAGTGTCTGGTTTCCAAGAGGGGACATGGAAGTCGTCTTTTACCTTCAGCATTGCAGCTGAAGTGGCCATAGCAGAAACGTATTAGATAGGGATTGCAGAGATGGGAAAAGCTGGAGATACAGACAAGGCAGAAGTTTGTTTGAAGAATGCCAGGAAGATAGATAGATAGATAGATAGATAGATAGATAGATAGATAAATGGGATGCGGAAAAAGGGTGGATTTTTTCCCTGGTTAGAAAGATACTGAGGTTCCCAAGCCAGCAGACCTTTTGCCAGTGAAACAATCCCTTCTAAAATGTGTTAAACTGAGCTAGCAGAGCAACATCTCTCTATCCCTATACTCTTAGAAAATAGGTATTAGCTTTGTTGATAATAAGTGTTCTCATCTTCCTCCCTTTTCTGCTCAATGGACATTCCCAGCCTTGTTATATTCTCAGGCTCTTCTCGGTGACAACCAGTGGTAGGACAAGGGGCAGTGGGTTCAAACTGGAGCACAAGAGGTTCCACTTAAATTTGAGAAGAAACAACTTCTCAGTGAGGGTGACAGAGCACTGGAACAGGTTGCCCAGGGCGGTTGTGGAGTCTCCTACTCAGGAGACATTCAAAACCCACCTGGACACCTTCCCGTGTAATCTCATCTGGGTGTTCCTGCTCCGGCAGGGGGATTGGACTAGGTGATCTTTTGAGATCGCTTCCAATCCTTAACATTCAGTGATTCTGTGTGATTCTCTGATACCCTGTTAGCATCTGCGTCCACACTGGGGGGTGGTCCCTTAGGACCCTGTTTTTCAATTAGGAATTATATTTTAAATAATCATTAAGGTATACTGTTGAAGTCTCTACATCAGTTTTACATTATTTAAAGCTATGGTCATAGGCAGTTCTGGGTAACTGCAGGAATAGAACTGCCACCCCCTCACAGAAGATGGATTGTTTGACATTTTTATTAACTCCAGCCTTTGTTCTGTGGAGATGTCAGCCAGTTACCTACCTTGGCATGACTGGTAGGAAAGTAGGTAGGAAGTGTAGCTGGTAGTGTCTTGCAAGTCTGTGATGCTAAATCAGCATCACTGCCACGTGCTTCTTCATTGAGGTCAGGATGTGGAGGTAGAGTCGTGACAGTATGTTCCAAGGTGTCTCTGCGCTTCTTCCAGCTTGCTCTGTCAATGTTTCAGCTGGAGTTATCAGTGTTTATAAAAGCCCTTAAAATAGCTGCATGGTGTTCATAGAAGCAAATATAGAAGTTCTTGTGTTTAACTTCTTCATACTGGGGTAAAACAGGGCTAAATTGGACAAGTACAGCGATCATAATAGCACAACCCAGTTTAAGGGTGACTTTCAAATCCCCTTCAGGTTTTAAAGACAACTGAGTTTAAGCTAAAATCAGACCAGGACTCATTCTTTCCTGCTCTACAGAAACACCTTCTCCCTTTAACAGATGCAAGATTTTGGGGTGGCTACACTAGGTCCTCCACTTGCAGGTGGAGCAACCATGAAATTCTGTAATTTCTGAAAAACACTTTATTTCAGAAAAATTATTAAGATTTGTATTAGCCCTTCTAAAATAACCATGCATATTCTAGCATAAAAGAGCAGTGTTTTTGAAGAACAGATGCAAACCAGGGGTTTTTATACACATCAGATGCTAAAAATCTTACCACCTATGAAATATGGAGAAGGGAACATAATGGACATTGTGTTTACTTTTCTCATAGCATTATTTCCAAAATAGACAAAGCAGTGTGTATGAGTCTATTCTAGGCACAGTGGATCAATCACCATCTGTCACCAAAACTGACAAACTGTTAGTTGTTCTTCTCTAGACAGTGAAATAAAGAGTTGACCATGTTTCACTGAGAAATCCACCTTTTTTTATTTTTCAAATGGGCTGTAGGTCTGTGAGCATCTTCCATGATTACTGTCAGACGAGCCACAGACAGTATTTGAAGTAACATACTGCATCTTCTAGGACAAGACAAGGAAACACAGGCTATTATAGCAGTATGCCCAGATTCAAACCTCACTTGACACTGGAGTCTGTCTCAATCACATCAATGAGGGATAAGGGAAGCTCTGCAGAAAGAAGAGGAAAATGAGTTAATTTATCATGCTGCAGTATAACAAAAAGTCTCTAAAAATTAATAATCTGAAATATTTTATCATTAGTAAACTACAATTTGCACACTGTGACTATACAATATTTTTTTAAAAATACTTTATTATTTTCAGTACTTACAAGTTTCTTATAACTGCTGTTTCAAAAAGGAAACAACATAGTATCAGACCTGGAAGCATCTCCTATTTATTTCCTTTAAAATTTGCAATTGCTTTAGAGAAAAATGTGTGTGTCTTACTGATTTCTGATTTGCCAATGCTAAAACAATATCCCATGTAAATTATAGAAGCTGACAAATTAATTTTTGTGTTTGTATATCAGGCAAATAAATAAATCTTACAGTTACTAATTAATTTTCAACCTTGCACATGAGAATGTGATTAGACTGACTACAACTGACACTGATTAACTGAGACAGGATGTTATTAAATCCCTTTGGGGAGTTTTTGAAAGACCCACCACATTTAGAGCAGAGAGCTTTCCTCTGCATTAGCTCATTTATGGAGCAATTACATGGGACTTACTACTGAAAAGATGTCAGGAAAAACACCGAGCAAACCATTGAAGTGGAATTCACACCCCTCTCCTCTCTGTCAAAACATCTCAAAACCACTTAGCCGTAAAACATTTTTTCAAGATTATCTATGGCAAAGCTATTCATTACATATCAGTAAAAGGTATGAGGTTAGATTACGATGGAAGAGAGCTGGTGATGGATCTGAAAACAGCAGAGATTTGTCCCTGCTGAAATGGCTTCTTTACTCCAAGACCCCAAATTTAACTAGATTTTGGGACTGAAAAGCCAGACAGTGTTTTCATTCCATCCGTTTCAAAATTTGCAAGTTTTGTTATTTCATTAGAAAACTACTATGGAGGGTTTCTCAGTGAAGTGCAGAGAAACATGCAATATGCACTGGTTTGAAAAATTCCCACTGGTTCTGGAAAAATGTATGGCTGTATGCTGTATGGCAATTTTGTTCAAAATCAAGATTTCAAAGACCTGAATTTTAGGAGCAGATTATAATTTTGTACCTAAAATATACAGATACAAAATAGAGAGCCAGGTAGAGACCATTTTCAAACTCATACTCCTACAATGCACTGTTTTTCTGACAGACATAGTTGAGAATGCAAATATATAGTGAAGTACCACAGAACTGGTATGTATTAAATAAGTACATATGTATTGATTATGAGCTTTGCAGTTTGACAATATCAGAAAAACTGTGAGAGATACATAATCCAAAATAGTACTTACAGTTCACTGAAGAACCAACAATACTGAGTCATTATAGATTACAGAGATTTATTCTCACCTCCACTTTGATTTTAAAGCTAATATTGCTATAAATTCAAGTGATGACAACACCCAGACCTTGGGCCATCTCATTTTTTCTGTCAAGCCTGGATGTCTTCACTTACTTAAGCCAAGTCTGGTATGGCAGTTAAAAGGTACTTAAATGTTCCCCCTGTATTCAGTGAACTACTCAGTGGTACAACTAGAGTACCGTGCTGGAATTCACTTAGTGCTTTTCCTTAGAGTGCCTCAAAGAGCATCATCTTCCTGCCAGTAATTATTGATGTGAGGTTGATCCCAGAGTTGCAAGAGACTCAGCAGAGTTCTCCTTTCCCATAAACACTGAGATTCTCTGCTGCTCTCTGTAGCATAACAATTCCACCTCAAATGTTTCCCTGTATGTAAACATGTTTTCACAGTACAAAAGGTCCCTATTTTGCAGTACGAAAGGTCCCTACTATGCAGTACCCACCTGCAATTGATGACGAATACTAGAATGTAGGATTTTCTGCATGTATAGCAAACACTGACCACAAGGAAAGCTTATGCAAAAATTCTGGATCATAAATATGAATGTGCTTGAGTGAGGAAAAACTGATCTTTTATTAAGTTTATCCTTCAAGGCACGTTATGTTGCATTTCTGATATTGCAAGGGAGCACAGCAATACTGTATGAGGAATTCTGTGTGATGAAACACTGTAGTCCTTACTCAGATTTTACTCAGGAAAAAACACCTTTGACTCGAGTAACAATTTGCTTGACTAAGGACTGATCAGGGTGTTTTGAAACTTACCCGCATTGCTTGATGCTAATTTGGGGCAATAGTTCTTATTGCTAATTTGCCTGCCTTGTTGGCCTTCTCCTGGGCTCTCGATCTGCTTTTGCTGTGCATTATTCATAGCTTATATTGCTAGTTCAGGTTGTTTGTGTTTTTCATTTCCAGCAAATACTTGCAGCTATTGTTCTGCTGCTGGTAGATGTGTGTGGAACCTGGTATGTGGAACTTGAACCTCAGCCCAGATTTAATTAAAACTGTTAAACACGTTCTCACTATGGTTCTCAGAAGGAATTTTGCTGACCTTCTTTCAATGAAGCATAAATTTGTTTAATCTGATGTTTTTACAATGCAAAAATATAAGGGCTTGATTCATAAATCTTAAGAGCAAATGCTTTTTAAGATAGATGGAGTAGCACCCATTTACAACTATTACAAGGTCAATTATAAATGGTTTTTCTGACCTACAATAGTCATACAAGAAAACCACTAAACGTGTGTGCTGTAACATCACCTTGTTTTGTAGTTCTAACACTGCTGTAAAGTAAGATATCCTGAATAATAATTAGTACCAAATTATGCCGTAGCCTACTGATATGCAGCAAATCTAGCTAGGTTTTCACTCGTATGTCTTATGAGCCACACCTAGCCATGGTTTATCCTCTATTCATGCTGCAGGGTACGAAATTCCTGGGTGCCAACCTGCCTATGGCAACCTAGAATTCTCCAGGGCAGGCTCGCAAAATCTTCACCTACTCTCTGGGACAGGTAAATAATAAGTGATGTTTTGTGAAGTTATGCTTTCTTTCTAACTTTCTGATGTCTGTAAAAATGTTTCATTTCTTCACATCAGTCTGTAGTCTCTCATCATTCAGTTGTGTTATGTTTTATGAACTGGAGGACTGACAGCAGATCTGTTTGTGATAGTACTCTAGCCAAGCCATTAATAGTTATTATTAATGTGCATAAGAACGGAAAGCTGTTTAAGAAGATGTAAAATCCACAGCTGCTTGCTATCAGTTAATATTTTTTTCTGATGAAGTAGTTGTTATAATGCAGATACATTGAATTTAATTGTTGATACCACAGTTATCCGGGCAGTTAACCCACTTTTCCTAATTGCTGGTATGTGTATAGTCTCTCTCCTTTATCAGGTTTGCATTAATCTTCGGTCTCCTGAAGGAAAGATTTTTTTCAATTCTACAGATACAAAGACACTGAAAGGATGGAAGAGCTGTGACTGATACTACTGTGCATTTCTATGCAGTACATAACATACGTTTAACTAATGACTATTTTTCCATATTTTGCTTAGATTCTCTTTTAATTTTCTTCTGAATTTACTCTTTATTCTTTGTTACTTGGTTTAATTTCAAGGGACAGTTCTGTAGAAGAAATGTCATTCACTGATCCTATAGCTTTCAATGACAAATGAAATATTGAAATATATTTTAATGTAAGAAATTAATTAGATTAAAAAAATAAAGACCGGGTAAGCTTTAGATTTTCTTCTTGCTGTCTATTGATTTTCTTTGAATAATGTGTGTAAATTTTCATTTTAAGAGTGCTGCTAGGGTAGTAAAGACATAACTGAGATTCTTTTGGTATTTTTTTGGTACGGTTTATACTCTGTGGAATGAAAAAAAGAAAAAAAAATCTTGGAAAATTGATTCAAATTCTTGTTTTTCAAACCCCTGGGGCTCTGCACATGCACTCTACTCTTACCTGTGTTTAGACGAGCCTGATGTAAAAAATCACTTTGTTCTATTGCTTGTCTCTGTTAAAACTAGGAGATCACCAGCGAAGTGAAATATAATCAGAGCATGTAAAACTGTTTTTCAAATTGTTTGACCTTGATTCCAAATGATTGAATATTTTGAAGTCTTTCTTAATCGGAACAAATTCACAGAGCCACAGTGTAATCACTGAGTTTGATTTTACGTCGTGTTTTTAAATGGATGCCTGTGGGAAAGTTCAGAGCTTTGGGATGATATTTAGTAGCCTTTTTGTAGGGGTCTCTCAAAAAATCTCTTTCCTACCATCACCGTCCACTTGTAGTTCTTACTTTCAAAAGAAAAATTTTGCTCTTATGGATGACAATACCACAGTTTATCTCCAAGTATACCAAAGCTTAAAATGTTAGCTCAGACTATTTAGCCATTTCATAAAATAAATAAAGAGCCATTCAAAGATTTCAGTTCCCGCTTATCATTTTAAAAAGCTCCAAAGGATCTAAATTTTTACAGAGAAATTTTAGTATTTCCTGAAATCTTCCTTGTTTCTTTCTTGTTTATTAACCCAAATCTGAATCAAACTGTTTCAGCATATTTAGACTTTAAAATTTATCTGGAAGCTTGTCTTCCAATAGTATTGAAAAGCATCAGCTTGCTGATGGTGCTAAACAGAAATACATTTGTTTATGAAAATGAAAGAGAGTGAGTTTGACAACTGTCTGTACTTATAAAATGAGGATAGATTCTATTTTATCCAACCAGATGCAGCTTAACCTTTCAAAAAATAATAACAAAGCAACAAAAATTTCAGCAAGAGACTAAAAAAAAAAAAAAAAAATCAAGTCTGAATTCACCCAGAATGCTAAAGTAGTTTGGTTATAAGGCAAAAAAAAAGTGTTATATGTTTAGGTAATACACATCTCAGGGTACAAGAGAAAATTTGGAGTAAGTTTATAGAATACAAAGCTGCTTTCTCACTCTTCATGATTCTTTAGGGTACGACATCCACAAGGTAGGTGGAAGTGAAGGGCTCCTGGGTCCCCTCTGAAGCAACATCCTGTAGATTGCTTTTCACATGCATAGCACAAGCATCTTTTCAGAAGGATGCCTGCTGCCTGGTTTGGTCTCTCCACACTTGCACAGAGCTCCTTCATTTACTTTCTAACTCCAAAAATTACAGAAGAGCTAATGCCAAGATGCTGGACTGCTAAGAGGAGTTTGGAGGAATGCAGTCCTGTTCCCTCTCCTTCCCCACACACCCACAAAAAAAGGCAAGAAAATAGTCTTACACTGAAAAGCCAGTTCAGCCAAGGGAACAGGACAAAATGATTTGACTCAACTAAGAAATCATGACATTAGATTGGAGGAAGATTGTATGAAATGATGGCACAACATGCTGAGTGGTGGGGAACTTGCTGGTGGTGAACTCATTTATACTCTTGCAGAGCAGAAGACTTCTCAGTTAACAAGTCCTAAAATAGTGTGCTGCAGTGTATAAAACAAGGTAGGGCCAGAAATAATTAACCAAAGGTGACAGATGGCAATTCCTTTCTCTTTTTATTTCCTTCTCATCTTTTGCTGTAACATCAATTTGATCAAAGAACTTGGGATAATTTGTTATCGTAGGAAAACTAAAAATATCTTGAAATGATCAAGCAAAGTAACTTCATTCAGATAACAGCTGGTAACTCCCATTGTTCCTGTTCAATTCCTTATGCATGTGTCTGTGTGTAGTAATAATTTCCTTCCAAATCTGAATTATATGTGCACAGCTGAGAATTTGGGTGTGTCCAGGCTAAGGTGTATTATTTAATCAGAGTATCTAAAGCAATTTATTAATTTATTTAATTTGTTTGCTTGTGTTAACAAACTGATTATCTATTCTACTACCAGTAAACTTTGCAGCTTCTGTGGCATGTTGCTTTATTAGTGTCACACAGCTGTGTGAGGGGGCAACTAAATGATAAAAAGCAGAGACTGCAGTAGAACTGTACCAATAGCAGTGTCTGTGAGGTCAATGGTGTGTCTTACTCTAAGCCACAGCAGCATTCTCCCCTATAGTCTTCAGTAATAATATCTGGCAAACATTGACATTTTTTTAAAGGCAAGCACCTATGGATTCAAGTTAGAGATACAACATGAGCTTCTGCCTTGTATGTCTTCTGTCACAAAAGAGGATCAGAACACAACCGTGACCACATATAACTAAAAAGCAAATTCAGTAATTTGCTCAAAGCACGTAATATTCATTGCTTATAATGGAAAAAAAGCAGTGGTATCTGCAGTTCCTCCTCCCCCCAGTCTCAGTAGTAATTCTATCTAACTGGTCCCAGACCCAAAAGAGTATATTTAATTTTTTCAAGTACTAAGCATAACCTTTTTGATGGGAAGTGCTAAGCCAGCCAAACAAAATGAGTCCCTTGAGCCAGACACAGATGAATTTCAAATCAGAAGAAAGAGAAAGGGATTGGGAAAGGAAGGAAATAGCTAAGGTGAGAATAGAGGTGATAACCTCTGTGCATCAACTTATGAGTAGGTGCTTTATAGCAAATGAAACAGGAACAAAATTACTTCCCTACTAGTAGAGCACATTTCTATAGTACTCCCCTACCCTGCCTCCAGCCTCAGTCCTTTAACAGAAATATTAATTTCGACTTGTTTCTGAACAGTGGGTTTCATCCATTCTCATTACATGTCCTATGACAATTAAAAAGAACAATTCAGGAGGAACCATATTCCTGTTCCAGCACAGTTTGATCCAGATGAATCAGGAAGGTAAACAGACAATAGCAAAAGTGAAGAAAGTTTAACAGCACAATTAAAATAGAACTTCATAAGCTTGTGAGCTGATATGTCAAGCTGCTTTCAGTAATTTCCAGAGGGAGTGCTTACCGGTGACTACAAACCAAAGCAATCTAGAAGCTGGCCACCCAAAGCTGTAAGGAGAGCTGCTGCAACCGAAGGCTGCTTGCTCAATTGCCTGGACAGCTCTCTTTGGTTTCCAAATCATAAATTGAAGTCTGCCTCTAATTTTGCTACCTCGATTTCTCAAAACCTCACTCCTGTTTTTTTCTCTCGTTTCTCATCACTGCTTAGTAGTCTGGATTCCCTAGTGAGATGCAGTGCAGACTGTTAGGACTCTGCCAGACATTAAAAAGCAGACAACGTCTGTTCAACAGCTTCAAATCACTTTCTGTGGGAAGCAGCCCCCCCAACAGCCTTTGTCACAGCAAAAAGAATTTGTTGCAGTCAGCCCTTTCTCCTGCCTTTCCTATCTTTTCATATCCTGCAACTCTACATTTTAGCTCACCATTTCTTCTGGCCAAATGTTTTATGCAAACAATATCAGCCTCTGGAAAGCCAAAAAATAGCAGCTCTTACAGAGATGAACCTTCTTCCAGAGTCTTGTCAAGAGTAGATTCTGGGCAGCAAGCATTGTGAAGATCCCTTCATTCCTGATAACTGTCAGGGTGGTTATGTCTCTGGTCTCTTGGAAAATGATGGCTGAAGGTTACCATGTTAGAATTTAGTTCCCTTCTCTCTCAGCATCACCAGCTGCCTCATTAATATTAATATTAATATTGAATGCTGTTGTTGGATAGATGTGTCTGTTAGCTTTGGTCACTTGTTATAGAAGTCATCCCTTACGCAATGAAAGACTGTCAGGTCAATATAACCAAAAATAATTCAGTTCTATTTTTAAGAGAGATCTCTCTTTTCTACCTCTTACAAATAAGCTCAACACAGTTTACACGCACCACATAATATCTCTTGCCTGGTCTGAATTTTCAATTGTGTAAATTATGCAACAGTCACATACCCACATCCTAGGTGACAAAAAAGCTGCTTTCCAAAATTCAGTGATACTTCTGTTTCAACATAGTTGTATCAGCTCTCCATGTGCTGTAAGTAGGCTCTAATGCTAGGGATCTGTCCCACAGCACTTAGGACTTCAACTTCTAAACACATTTTCCTTTATTTTTCCCCACCTCCCTTCCACATGATTCTCTCTAATGTTTCTTATAAAGCATCCTTCTTCTCTGGTTTAAATTTTGCCAGAATGCCTGGAACCTAAGAAAAGAACTCAGTTACTTGTTTTATGTGTCCATCAGTCATCTGGAAAGCATCTGAGCTTCAGAATTGGATCACCCACACATTTATTCTGAAATATACGTACAGGCCTTCCCTCTAACATTCCCAACCCAGCTTCATGTTCTTTATTTTGAAAATGAATAGTAGAAAGAAAATTAAATGGTTTAATACTTGTGGGGAAAAAAAAAATCTCAAAAAGTTATCTATCTAGATATGTGTGTGTGTGTGTACATATATATCTATAGGAAGGAAAGATCTGCATGCAATTTGTCAGGCAAACTGTTAATACTCTAAGGTTTCAAATATTTAACAAACTTCTTTGAAAGGAATGGAGATACTTGGTGGATCTGTTTTAGTGACAGAAAACGTGACAGACCTTTGTGAAAACTTGCAGAAAAATAGGTGAGCAGAACGAAGTGTATGTGACCCTGAATTATGGGAAAATGTCTATTATAGAAGTTGAATACACATTTGTTTGGGTCCAAATGAAGCTGCTGAATAAAGAGCACAAGAATATTGGGATTCATAGGCTGGGCTCTAGATCTGTGCTACAGCAACATAATTTTTTTGCCAATAAAACTAATTTCAAGTCTGTAGTTAGATTCTCAGAATCTGGATCTAGACTTTTTGATTTGATCACCTCCCTGTCCTAATCAGATGGAGGAAGCACAAGGTTAGGCACAAAAACTGCAGACAGGAAGACAGTTTTGACATTAGCCTTTTGAAACAGTGACCCTGAGCATGTAACACATAATCAAAACCTGATTAACACAGAAATCCAATTACTGCTTCATTAAAGATCTTTCATTAATCTAGAAAACACTTGTAAAATGCTCGGGCTTCATTTCCCAACAACTACAAATCTAAAAAGGATTGTCAAGGGGTCAGATTCAATGAAAACAACTTTGTCTCCAAGCTATTCCTCCTAGGCCAAGGTCTGGGTGCCTTTCTTGCCTTTCTGCTCTGGGCAGCACACAGATTTACCATGACCCTGTGATCAGCAGCAGAGCTGTGCTGAAATAAAAGGTCCTGAGTAATCCAGACCATCAGCCATGGATCAGCGGGAACTGCTGAAGCCAAAATTCTATGGTAGCCCCAAGATCAACTCGGCAATGCAGCCCAGCTCCATTGAATAGCAACGCAGTGGCACCTGTTGACATCTCTGCTATCTATGAACATCCCCAGAGCTCTCTGTCCCAGCTTGCTGCTCCCTGGGGTGTGAGCCACATGTTGGGCAGAGGTCTCCCAGGGTCTTGCCTCCCACCTGCCTGACTGCCCTCATCTCTGTGATGACAGACTCCATTCAAAGATCAGAAACAAAAACAGGGACTCATTTGTTTGCTCCCCTTGAGCCAAATAGGCCATCCCTTCACAGAGGTCCACAGCAGCCTCATGCTGTTACAAAAGTGTTCCCAGAACATCAAGTGCACAAACGTGGCCCCATGCTCTCTGCCTGCCCACCAGATCACTGCTCCTGGCTGTCATCAACGGTGTAAGATGGCACAGCATGACTGGGCTCACAGGCAGTGCCTTGGCCCTTCCCATAGACCCTCTCCTGCTCTTTAGACTCCTTTGCAGCTGACTGTTTATGACTTTGCCCTACATAAAAACCCACAGGGTGGAAGAAGAAAAGGTGCTTTTTGAAATTCTGTTCCATAATGTTTTAAAAATTTCCCTCAGTGTTCCCAAATTCCAGATCGCATGAAGCCTTTTTTTAGAATGTGACACAACAGAGCCATGAAACAGATCTGATAAACACTTTAAAAACATTAAGTAGTTCTTTTTTGAGGGCCTCCACGCAATCTATGCAAACAAGAAAGAGATTACCATTACCTCATCTCATACACACAGTACTGAGTCAGGAAGAGGGGGAGTTATCTGATGAGATGTGGTTGTCTATGTCTGAGCTACTTGACTAGATTTCCTTTGTAATTAACAGAAATGGATACTTCCAGATTTGCATCACTTCATCTAAAAGTAGGCTTCTAAAATAGGTCAGATTAGTCTCATCCTGATAGTGCCTGCTTGTCACAACTCACTAAGAATGGGAGCCAGAGTTGACCAACAGTTTTGACATTTGCTTCTGGTCAGGTCAGTCTTGCCTTAACTCATCTGTCCTGTATAACACCAGACACATTTGGCAAATCCAGGTACAAGACTCAAAACCCCAAGCCCCAGTTCAGGGATTTTCTTCTCCCAAGATGAGATGTTTACCCACAAAATACAATTGGTTTGACTTAGGATTTCACAGCTGTATTAAAACTACCTGGAACTGAGAACCTTCAATACGTTTTTTCAGTGTATTTGACATGGGCATTTATCTTGATCTTGTTTTGCACTCCTTTCACTGCTAATTTCCCTCCTAACCTCCTAACACCATTAGTCATATTTTGTTTCACTCACTCCTAGAGCTGTGGGAAGGAGTGTAATCAGTCCATTCAAGGACAATTTCAATAGTTAAAAAAATGGGTTTGCTCCAGTTTTAAACAACATTGCATAACCACCTACAGGTGTCAAGCAGATATGAAAGTGCTGCCAAAGCAGTCAGAGCTGGAGACATGCGGTTTCCAGGATGCTCCACAGATGGAGCAGCCCCATAGACATGGACTCTTAGGGAGTAAAAGCTCAGAGGGCACCATGTTTGTGGGCTGTCTGAGGGTAAAAAGCTCTAGAATCCTCTGACCTGCAGGCAGCTGAACAGCCCCAATTCTGCATGCCAGCACTCCTCCGTCATCAGGCCATCTGCCAGGCAGATGAGCTGGCAGAAGATCAGACAGGTACAATGAAAACCTGCTTGTTTTCCAGCACAGCTTCCTCAGAATAGAGTTGTTGCCACACAGCATCTTAGCTTTGCCTGAAATATTCTGGTGGAAATACGTTTACCTGGAGCTTCTCCAGCCAGCACTACAGATGAATCCTGATCGATGGTTGCAGGCTGAGATAGGAACACGTTATTGGTCTCCATCGTGCCCTGCACACCTTTCCCTGGGGCTGAAGCTGTGCAGAGTAGACTGATGCCCAGCTTAAAGAATGGACTGGTGGGAACATCTAGAAAAAAAAAAACATCCATTTTGGCAACTCACTAGCCTT
This sequence comes from Patagioenas fasciata, assembly GCF_037038585.1. Taxonomy (NCBI): domain Eukaryota; kingdom Metazoa; phylum Chordata; class Aves; order Columbiformes; family Columbidae; genus Patagioenas; species Patagioenas fasciata. Next base: position 58,647,994 of record NC_092524.1, on the reverse strand, counting down.
TGCAGACAGAGGTCTATTGAAGAGGGAGAGGTGACACCAGGAATGCAAACATCTCTTTGTTTCAACTTTTGTGCAAGCTAGGGTGGTAATACTTTTACACCAGGAAAGCAGGAAGAGTATTTGATGCTACTTGAATTTTCCTGCACAGCCATCTGCTGTAAAATAGATCTCTTTTCTTCATGAAATGTAGAGCCTGGGTAGTGCTAACTCCCACCTGATAATATCTCCCCTGAATGGCCTCTGAATTGCTGCTAACCATCAATTCCAGTAACAGGATTCAAGTGAAGTTTGGTGTCTCTCTGTAGCAGCACAGCCTGAGGGAAGAGGGCTTCAAGATCTCTGATAGGGAGCAACTCCAGAATTCAAACCTGGCAATGACTAGTAGCATTACAATGTTTGTGGGCACAAATTTCTGTGCCAATATATGTTTTCGTATCTATTCTACATTTTTGTAAGTATAAACAGAGCTAATTGGTGTAAGTAGTTCTTTGGAAGGTCTGAAGACCTGTTTTTAATAAACTTTAAAGTAGATTGCCTCAAGGGTTTTGTTTTGTTTTTGCACCTGTCTAAATATTTAAGATTGTACTTACTGTCCTTGTTTTTAGAGAAATACTTTAATGAAGCAAAATGGGAAATGACTTTCAAGCCACTGGTTGTCATGAGAGCAGGACTTTGGAAATCATTAGAAGAAACAGAGAACCACTCATACAAAATGTCCAGGATTTTTAAGCCCATCTGATAATTCCTCAATCCTCCCAGATGTCAGAGTTTCAGAAAGTCCATAGAATGTAGGATTGCTGTTTTCTGAGACATAGCACTACCAGCTTTCCCAAGACAGTTTTTTAGCTGTAAATACACCCTCTCCTTTCTCTCAGCTGTACTTTTTCCATTTATTTATTTTCTTAGTCTTTAAACTAAATTAATATATATACATATATAAAAAAATTAATCCTTTTGCTGAATATATATAAATTCTTTATTATATATACATTATAATAAAGAACCATGAGGGATGACTAGCCAAGGAAGACAAATTATGAATTAAAGCATATTGATTTACCAACATTAAAACAATGGTGCAGTGAACTTTTCTAATTAACTGGTATGTGACCATCAGAAACAAAAAGGAGCTAGTCTGTGGAGTTTGTTGCTTTGGAGAAAAGGGAAAATGCTAAATGACTTCCATGACTTTTTGACCTCTTATTTTTTCCCTCCTTTCAATGGCGTCTGAATTACCACTACCAAATATGCAAGGGTACACAATAAAATTAAGCACTCCTTGTGAAAACACAGACTTGTAGAACAAAAAATAGAGTAAGTAAAGAGAATCCGGGTATGGCATTTTGTGATGCCACTGGAAGCTAACATTAAGGGGAAGGTTTTCAGTAAAAGATCATCCATTTCCTCCCTTCCCTTCCCTTCCCTTCCCTTCCCTTCCCTTCCCTTCCCTTCCCTTCCCTTCCCTTCCCTTCCCTTCCCTTCCCTTCCCTTCCCTTCCCTTCCCTTCCCTTCCCTTCCCTTCCCTTCCCTTCCCTTCCCTTCCCTTCCCTTCCCTTCCCTTCCCTTCCTCCTTCCATTGCCTTTCTCCCTGTCATTCACTTTATATTTGTACCCTCAGAACCTCTCTTTCTCACAGAGGTCAAACTCTGCCTGTGGCCAGAACTCCCCAGTGCAGCAGGTTGTTGTAACCTCCTTTGATCTGGCTTAATTTTCATTAACTGCACTTACCCAGCACAGAGCAGCAACCTGGGTAATTTTATCCAAAAACATTGCTGGAAGACCTACTGTCTATTTGTACAAGCCCTAGTGGTTAGATCTTTAGAGCAGCAGAAGACTTGAGATCAAATCTCTTTCCATCTAAACAGTTTTGACCATTCTTCTTTCCCAAGATGAGCAGATGAGTAGCAAGAACAGGCCAGAAGTAGAGCAAGCAGATCAGGTGAAAGGTGGTGTGATGTGGTAACACGAATGAGAACATGCAGAAATGAGCAGCATGGGTCCAGGTTCTCATTTCCCGAGATAATTCTGGGCTTTTACTCACCATTTGAAATATAAAATCTAAATTATTGCATTAACTGGAGCTGCATTCAATGTCTGAATTAGAATATATTATTTTAAGATAACGTAACTAAAAGTGGTAATCTAAGTATAACTGTAACCACGCAATATGTGTAATTGAAATAGAGCACAGTGTTGGCAAAACATTAGACTGTTTCCTAGATCTAAGCTGCATGGACCAAGTAAGCAGCAATTGTAAAACATTTGCATTAATTACTGAAGTTCCTATCGCCACAGTCACACTGGAGCCAGCTCAGATAAGTGTTTCTTGAAGAACAGCATGTTGTTCCCATGTCCCTTGTCTAATTGAAGACTCAAAACATCATTCTACTGAAGCTGAAGGCCATGCTCATTTAACATCAAAGGGAATAAAGATTTGTCGTTCTTTTAGGACGAATTATTTTTATCGTATTATTAAAAACAAACAAGGCTATTCACATTGCATCACATGGTAGCACTTTTTTCTCTAGGTGATAGCAGACTCCCATTCTGTAGAGCTTCAGAGCTCCCACCTGAAACCAAGAAACCAGCTCAGTATTGTGTGCGAGTCAATACAGTATCTGAACCAAGCTACAGCCACCTCCAGTAATACCAGCTCTGACTGGAAACCTGTCCTGCTGTGCAAGTGGCAAACATGCTAGAAGAAAGAGGAGCTTACATACTAAATAGACAAGGATAAATTATCTCCATTGTGCAGACGAGAACTGAGGTGAGAGCAGGCTGGCTCATCTGAAATCATGCAGTCAAGTTCCAGTAAAGCAGGGGAAGGATGCCCAGGTTCATTGCTGCAAACCCAGCAGGACTATTTGGGTGCAGGTGGCACTTTGATCTTCATGATAAAATTTTTGCTTGGATCTCCTGGTTTTATGCTTATTTAATCTCTGAAATGAAGAGAAAACAACAAAGTGAAAAACTCTCCAAACTCTGTGTCTAGTGCTTTGTTTTATCAAGGAGTGTAACTGAAGGTATCTTACCAACAGGGCATAACTTCTTCATTAGTAAAAATACTGTGAAAAATTAGGGGTGAAACCTGAGACTAGGAAGTCTTTGCTCCCAAATAAGTGGGATAATGGGAAAAGAGCTGTAACTTTAAAATTACTATAATATTGATTACCATTCTCAGGATTAAATGCTGAACAATAACATTTCTAGCAGCTCTATAGCAAGGGATAGGGGTGGAAGTTGAATCAAGTAAGACATTTTTTTTCTCCGCAAAACATATTATAGCTTGGATTATTGGCAAGGAAATATTTTTACACAGTTTATTTAGAGTTATTGCTATACTGATATATGCTACTACAGTCATAGTATTTTAAGATAACTCTAAATGGAAAGTCCTGTGTGAAACAAAGCCATAGACTGTATTTTGTATTTTAATGAGGATTCTTTCACAAAATATTCCATTATGGATAAGAAGATATTAGCAATGAATGTGCCAGAAAGGACAGATGGGAAGATAGTCAACTGTCTAAATCAGAAGATTTTCAAAGTTCAGTAAACAAGTTATTAAGCACACTTCTCTGGCTTAATGCCAATCTATACTGTAGGGAATTGGTCAAAGAGTGGATCATGAAAAGCTTTTTGGGAGCAGCTAAATTCTACAGCTGTGGTCTTTGTTTTTCCAGCACTTTGCAAGAACAGAAGGGGGAATTACGAAAGCGTCTGTCATACACTACCCATAAGCTGGAAATGCTTGAAACGGAGTTTGATTCTACACGTCAGTATCTTGAAATAGAACTGAGACGTGCTCAGGAAGAACTTGAAAAAGTAACTGAAAAACTGAGAAGGTTAGTGACTAACTTTTTTAAATATACAGAGTTATTAGGAATGTACAAGGGGCTGTGTTAAAGACATATGTAAGTAAAAATATAAGCTTATAGTCTCAAACATACATTATTTATTATTTATGGATTACACATTGTGTTTTCACATTGAGCATATATATTTCACTTACCTGAATATAAATTACCAACAACATGAAGTTATTTACATGTGATATCTAAGATGTGTCCGTATTGGAAGTAAACATGCAAATAGAAATATATGTACATAGCTGCATATGCAATATCAGTTGTGTGTAAACATACATGCCAGTCAGTGCCACGTTGCGTTATTCATACAAAGGTTATAAATACATATATATGCTTATACCATATATATACAGATATACAGATATATTGTTATAGTACATTTTGCTGCACATTTTCTGTTTTTACTCACCATTGCACTGATATAAGAGAATGGAATTTGGTCTTCCATCTCTCAAAGCTGAGACTGTGTTTAATTCACATAGTGTTATGACATTTCACATTATGTTATAGCAAATAATTTGCTTTTCAGTCCCAAGCAGAATAGAATGATACTGAAAACCTGTTCAAAATTGTTGAAGCTGTGATACAGTGCTATCGCAAATCAGGGACCCAATTAATGTTAATGACAAATAATAATAAGCATGCGCTCCTGACATTCCTGGCCTTGATTAAAATGGTCTGTAATGTAGCTTTAAATTTATCAGTGATTCTTAATATCATTTTTTTCACTTGTTTGCAAAACTTCTGAACCTGCAATTATCCATTTATGCAGGAATGTATTTGCATGTCTTGTGAGGACTTTCTTAAACTGATGTAGATAATTGAACTGTTTGATTTAGTTTATTGCATGAGTCAAAATGAAATTCAGAATAAATCATTCCGAGCATACCCAAAGAAATATTTTTCATTCTTTACAGATAACAAAAAAAAAAAAAAAGAAAAAAGCCAAAAACTGCTGACAAACTGATTCAACCAAGTTGGTTTATGAATATTTTAAACAGAAAGAGGCTGTAAAACCTCAAATTAGGATACTTCCTAGTGTGCTTTCATAAATTAAATGCTTCCTTATTTAGCGATACAAGGTTAAAATAAGACAGTGTCATGATGATCTTGAAATCTATACACATGTATCAATAACAGGCTGAAGATTCTCCATGTAGTTTTCTTGACAACAAAATTTTTCCTATCACTTCACTTAGAGTGGAGCTATTGAAAGCAACTTCACTCTTGATGTAGTTGTGTTCCAACATAATTCAGCTTTAAGGACAGGTTACGCTGGTACTCTTTTCTCCTGAAACGTTATTTCAGGCATGGATGACATAAATCCTGTGTCATATTTAGCAAAGGGGCTGAACATCCACTTGTGTTAAAACAACAGGGCTTCCTAGTCAGGAGAAAGCCTTTTATCAGTTTCATTGGGCACTGATGAGTTAAGCACCCTTCAAAACTCAGGCCACTCAGTCTTTCTTTGCTCATGGCAAAGTCTAACACTCATACACAAGCATCAGATTCGTAGAACTGACTTTCCAGTATTCTAATGGAACATTTTACCATATTATGAAGAGAACTTATATTAAAAATTATGTTTCAGGCAGGTGATTACTCCCATGAAGATACATGATACTGGAAGCCCAAAATATTTTACGAGGTGAGCTTTAAAAATGTTTCTATTGAGAATAGCAAGGCATACTGCAAGTTGAACAACTAGATTTCTCAACCTGGTGAAGCATAATGTCTGAAAAAATACTGTCATCCAAAAGTGTGTCAGCAACATGTCACAGAGGAAAATCATTGTGAGAAAAACAAGGAACTAAAATTAGTGTCAATAACATGTCTCTTGCTTCATTCTCTGTACAGGGAGATAAATCCACCCTCCTCCCCTCACCCAATAAATAACCCTTGTGTAACAAGATCCCACTTGCATACTAGAGAACATTTCTGTAATTAAATTTCCATTACTGTAAAATGCAGATTTTTTTCTGAGAGGCTGAATGACCATCCTTTTCTAATCCTTTCTGAAAGCCTTTATGGTCTTTATTCATCCAGAATTACCTGTGTTGCTGCTAGGTCTCCCTTCTCTTACCCAAGCAAAGAGGTCAGTTATGTGGTTTAATGGTCAAGTTTTAGACCTCTCTACAAACATCTAGAGGTAGCCTTTTTCTTTTTTCCAATGGGAGCAAAAGCAGGGCAGTCCTGAGTATGTTTGAAAATATTAACTATAAAGAATAGCAGGCTTTGAAAAGTGACTGAAAAGAGATTGGGGATTTCATATACCTCACATTGATTACCTATCTGATGTGATCAGCATGGCTTTTTAAAGATAAAATTAAAAAAAAAAAAAAATATCAAATATCAGTCTTGGAACCAAAGTTCATGCTGTTTCCTCCCTAAGACTCTGCCCTAGGTAACAACCTGGCGAGATCCCCATTCTAGCTTTTACAAGAGAGTAGAGTTATTTTAAGACACAAGAAATAAACCCATACAGCCATATATTTAGCACTGAGATTAGCCTCCACACGTAATTGTTTCACTAAAAGGGAAACATTTCACAGATTGAAGGGGTGTTCTGAACAGTAATCCTGTAGCTCTGTTAGCTTTGGAATAAATGGGGGCAAAACATTCTTGTTTTCTTAAAGGAATCAGTGTAATTTGTGATAACAGAGAGGGAAAATGGTTTTTGAACAAGAAGTTTCTATTTTAAGAGCCTCAGAGCTAAACTGCACTCTGGAGAAAATTATCTTCTTTAGAGAAAGTCAGCCCAAGCCTGTGTTTTACTTTAGATATATCTCATGGCCTTAAGAGGGCTTGAGACTGAGTGGAAGCAGAGGCTTTTGCAGGCTTCCTCTGTAGTGGCGATGTGCACTCTCTGAGAGGAGTGTGTTATCTCCACAGTATGATCAGAGTAGTTTTAATTAGGCCCTAATTTGGTCAAGAATCTAAACCTGCATTTAATACATGCACACATATGTACCTGGAGGCATATGGGTGTCACCTAATAATACGAACAACACAAAAAGGCATCAATTGTTGTAAGAAGCTATCGATTCACATGAGTTTATTTTTACAGCAGTTTCACAGGGTAGTGAAGTTGACCTGCTCTCCACTTGATTTACAAAGACACCAGATTTTCAACATTAAAATGTTTCATACTTCATAACCTTCAGGCTATCTGGGTGTATTTTTCCTGCAAACAGGGTTATTATTTGCTCATCTGGTCATTTTCAAATTGGAATAGTTTTCCCTACTCCTCCTTTATTTTACAGTGTTGCCCAAAGGTTGATTTGATTGCTCTGTTCCTCTTTTATCCCATTAACACTTTCTTTCATATATTACTGGGTCCATTTCTCTCCTTGCCACCTACATTTGCTGACACTTCTTTTGGCACAGTGGATTTCCAGTTTGGGTTTATGCATATATGTGCATGTGTATGTGTTTGTGTATGTGTGCACGTGTTTGTGCTTATTTTGACTACCTTTGCATAATACTCTCAATAGAAACATTTTTTGAAGCTCAGCTTCCTACTTACTGTGGATTTTTTATTCAGATTGGATTTGATTTTACTGGGAGGTGGTCCACCTTTTTGAGTGCAAAATGAATGTGTTAGAGAACTAGGGTTTGTGGGCTACCTACTCCTAAACATACAACAGAGGAAAATTTGATGGGCAAAGACAAAAGAAGTTAAAAGCAAAGAAGCAGATTGTGATAAGCTCTTACAAAAACCCTCTACCACCTATGGCATGGAAGTGTTGCCATCCAAAAGAAATTATATTAATGGTAACCAACCTTCCAGTCATCTGTATCAAGACAAAAAATGTCAACAGAAGTTGAGGAGCAAACCCAGTGATACATTGCGACCATCGTAAACCAGATATCCAAGTAGAAATTACTGCTGTTTTTATTAATGACCTTGAACCTATGGAAAGGGAACCTTCAGGGTCTCCCTTGAGTTCTCCACATAAGTCTACACTGCAGAACAGACTGGAGTACAGAGACCCCTGAGCTAGAAAAGCCCCAATCCAATAATTTTTTTCCCTTTTTTTCAAGAGTTTATGCAGATTCTTTTGGACCCATGCAAACTTTTAGGAGACTGCAGGTGCTAAAAGTTTACATCAGTTTCACACCACCTCTAGTTGAGCCATGAGCTGCCTGGATGCAAAGCATGTTTGAGCTGTTCTACTTTGGTTTACTGGAGAAAAACTGTAGACCATGACAGAGAAGATAGTGGGGCAATTCTGCTCTCAGACAGCAGGCCTTATCTTAACTTTCTAAATCCATGTTCCCTGCACCATGGCATGCAGCCTTACCTGAAAAACATAACTATGTTAGTGCTGAGTAGCTGTTTACATGCAAAACCAGTTTAAATCTCCTTGCTCCCACTGGTTTATCAAGACCATCTCTTCCTTCTCCTTTGCCCTGAAAAGCTGGGTACAGGGTAGCCTAAGATTCCTCTCTGTTGTGTTGACTCTGGCTAAATAGCTGCAAAAATCCCAAGTATACCTAGAGCTGCACAAATAAATGTCTATACAGAGGCTTAGTGGTAAAGGCTGCATCTAACAGGAGTGTGGACAATGCAGAGATCCATAAACTTCAATCAACCCTTTAAGTCACCCAGACATTTACACAACATCACTGTGACAACTGGTGAGGAATGACCAACCTGTAGGTTAGTACAGGTCTCAAAGGTTTTCAGCCCATTTGGTTCACCACCTGGTTAAGCGCTCTTCACTGTAGATCCTCCTTACAGGGAGGAAATCTCCTCTGTTCATCAGCTCTGTAAAATGTACACGACACTGAAACTTCCCACAGGCTTGTAATGTCCATTTGAAATGGCTGCCCTGAGTCTGGGCTGAGCCTCGGTGCCATGTGGAGTTTCACCCATGGGGATGTCGTTATTTACGCCCACCAAGCAGCTGTACTTGGCACAGACCTCTCCTAACAGGTCCATGTAGCAGATGTTATGGTATTACTGGGAGCCCCAGCAGGAGCTCTGAAAACCTTGTGAGGGGCACCATGAGCCACTGGCCTGCCCCCGAACAGAGAGTTTTGATCATTTAACTGGAAAGAAAATCTCCATAGCAACAGAAGCAGGGAGAGACACTTCACTGTGGCAAAGGGGTGGGCTGGACCTCTCAATTCGCAGCCACGGCATAGTTCAAATGCAGGTCTTGGTTCTGATTTCAACAGCCGCTACTAACCATATGATAGATTGAAGAGACTTCTTTAATCCCAGTCCCTTCCTGATCACCATGGAAACTACTCCCAGATCCAAGCTTCTCGGAGGAAGTGGTTGTCTGCTGAATGAATGTGTATTACATCTGAGTTCACTCTTAAGGTGAACGCACTTGCACGCTACCTCAAATCAACTCACCACTGAAAATATTTTGACCTATTGACCAGAGATTCCCAGTACTATCATAGATGTGTTTAGGCAAACTTTTCACAGCTGAACTTCTGAAATTTGCTTTAAACTTGTTATACATCCTGTTGAGGTGATGTGTGCCCTTCTTACCTTCTGTGAAGAGAAAGGCACAACTGCCATCAAAATAGTAATATTTTTTCCGCAGGCTGCGCAGCTTGCTCACTACAATACAAAACAACCTAAAGATGTACAGATTGAAAAGTTTCTTTGGTGTATTGCTCTGGAATAAGCAGGGAAGTCTCATTTTGGTAATCCATTCAATCCCTCAGTGCTGATAAAAGTAAATACGTTTTTCAGGCTAAGCTACCTGAAAGTATTTCCTAAAGAAAAAGGATGTGTTTAGCTCTTGAAAACAAGCCATTCCTTGAACTTCTGTCGAAGGAAGGAATGTTCTCTTCTAAGTCATGTAGCAATGTTGCTTTTGCTGAAGCCATTATGTTTCTGCTGCAATTCTCCATATTAAGAGAGGTCTGTAAACCTTTTTCTGTACTCTCTAAGCATACAGCTCAGGCTTCCTCTCTGACATATTATTCCTGAGCCTGATGTAAAGATACAATCTCTTTGTGCTTCGTGCTTCTATGCGTGTCTGCACACAAATGTCAAACAGCAAACATATTTTCACTTCCTAATGGCATTGGCTGCTAAATATAGTAAACAGGCGTGACAACAAAGTTTTGCTTAGGAGGTAGGTGGTAATTACATTTCACTGAATGGCAACAGGAGGTAAAATAGATTTCAAGTAGTGCAAACCAAGGTTTTGTACTAATGTGAAAATTACGGGTAAAAAAAAAAAAAAAAACAACACGAAAAACAATACATTCAATTACATGATATCATCTTTGTTTTAGGATACAAAACAATTACCTAGCCTTACAAAGAATTAATCAGGATCTGGAGGATAAACTTTACAGAATGGTAAGTTATCATAAGTGAACTTTTTAAAAAATATTAAGTGTGTTTTTATGATTCTTAATTCATGGGACAAACATATATGTAGCTGTAACAAACAAAGAAAAAACAAACCAAAACTCATGCTCCAAATGCAGTGTGCTTAAAAAAGATATATGACTTTATCAATATCATGATCTAAAGCTCAAGCTGTGTACGACAACATGGCTCCATCGGTTTAAATGGAGATTGCATTGGGTGATGATCTGGCTGAGTAAATTGTACCTTTAAAATAATTCTGGTTAATCTAGTTAATAACTTCATGGGTTTTAAATATTTATGTTTTCATTAAGTAACACATTTAAATAAGGTAATCCAAGGTTTTCTCATGTTCCTTAGACACTTTTCATTCAGCCTTTATTAAGTGATTTAATAGAGCATGGATGGTCTGACTTTTATATACTGTCATAACTATCAGTCTCAGTGTATTAATTTCCAATCTAATGTGTCTGCAGTCACAATATCAATATCACTGTCACAACCCAATTAGTGACTGAGGAAATCACTGCACCATTCATGAGCTCCACATCCAGGACTAAAATTACAAGACACAGCACCATTCATTCAAAATATTTTTATGTTGAAAAGAAATGGCAGTGTCTTTATTGCCCTGGTTCATTGCTAATGTTTCTGGGACATCACATTCACTGCTAGGAGGAAATTGAAATTTACAGAGAAAGGTGAGGGTAATGTTTAAAAAGGAAAGAACAGCAGTATTGAACTTCAGAAGAGCTCCAGGTCCTGAGCACAGTCTGAGCTGATTTCTCCTCTCCTGGCTTAATAAGGTCAGTTGTTCCCTGGTCTTCATCCTGCCCAGCCCCATCTCTGGCACAGCCCTAGCAAGCACAGTGCACGAAGATCAATACATGGTTTACCGGTCTGGGCAGAGTCCTCACATACAGCTATAATTTACACAAGTCTCATATGTAGCATTTTTGCAGGTAGGCAGCTTGGAATGAAGGGAACAGATTACGGTGCTTTGAGAGTAAATAAGGACTATAGCAACCTACTGGAGGGACAACAGCCTTTACTAAGAAGCAGAAAACAGATCTTTGAAAATGTCATCATTTTTATCTCTGGAATCTGTTTAAATAACTGACAAAGAATAAAATACTGATGTTTTTGTAACTGGCTAACAACAGAGCAAAGTTACAAGCAGGTTATAGCTGATATTTGTTCATAAATATAAACACTGTACAAGCATAAATAGCATTTGATCTCATGTTGTTAGGGTTTTTTTTCTCCATTCTTACTTTGTTTTATTCTTTTTCCTTTTACCAAAATCACTTTGGGATTTTATCTCCATCTGTGGCCTAGTATTTATTATATATGTGCTACAAAAGATAAACAAAGTAGAAGCATTCTGGCAGGTAAATTAATTAAAAAAAAAAAAAAATTTAGAAACACAGAAAGAAGGACTCCAAAAAATCCATGCTTTTTTATCGGGTATTTCAGATCAAAGCAAAGAATTTTTAAACTGATGTTTCATCATCCGCTTAAAAGAATGAGGAAAGATTTCAGAGCATAGCACAGAAAGAAGGAAGACTGGTTCCATGGAGCTCTGTACCTTTGTTTTTTCCATTAGCATGACAGTCATTGAAGGTAGCTTTAGAGGCTTGAAGAAGATCAGCCAGGCTCTGTACACCGCTTAACTCCAGGCTGCTTTGCCTACTGAAGCACTCAAACTGAAGACACAAAACAAAACCAAAATATGTCGAATGAAAACTCTATTAAAAACAAAAAGATGGGGAAAATAGTACCATATTTGACTTAGATAAGTCAAAACACTTGATTTTTGGGGCACTCAAAAAAACCCTCAACACTTCAGAGAAAGCTGGATTAAACAGCAGATTGTCTGGGTAATTAACAGCTTATAGTGGACTGGGTTGTTGGATACCTTTCTCTCCCTTTCCTGCTTAGGAAGAACAACTGTGGGTTTGTTTTGGTTTGGTTTTTGTCTAATTTAGTCAGTTTGTCATTCCAAAATCAAAAGCCTTTTTATTTCTTTACCTTTATACAAATCCAAATATATAAACTATGTATTTACTTTGTCCCTCTCTTCCCTACCCCATCCCTCTATACACATAGATTTGAATGTAAACACACACACGTATATACACACAGATTCTTAAAGAAGTTTCGACCATTTGATGTGTCCAAATGCAACAAGTAGAGAAAAGCAGACCCTCATGGCACTGGTCCCCTCTTTCCCCTGCCTGAAGGGGATGCTCCCAGGAGACGACTTTCTCCCTTCACTTACAGGTGACCCATAACTCCCTCTCTCATAGTGACTGCCCCAGTCCAACACCACTAATCCAGGACTCTACCTTGGCTTCCCTCTTTAATGTTTTTTGGTATCCTGAATATTAAAGCCTTCCATGCCTGCAATTGGTATAAGGGATGTAAAAGATAATCATTAATTCATTAGCAGTCACAGAAAAGAAACTGAAGTAGCAGTTCTTTTTCTTCTATGCTCTGCTTCCTTTTGAGTGCTAATCTATAAAATATTTAAAAATATTTGAAAGCATACTTCTGATCACAGCAAATGGTATCCAGTTGAAACCTCTATCACATCAGAACTTAAAATAAAAATATAAAATATAAACTACAGTGTCTGTGTTGGCTAAGAGCTAAAGAATGCAATCCTGAAATCAGTGAAGAGTTTGCTGTGTTCAACTGGGCAAGACTAAATATATGACACTGTAGAAACATACATAACACAGAACTAAAATTCTGCTGTCACTACTCATAAACTCCATTTCTTACCACGGCTGGGGTCTTTAATCAGAGATTTGTTTCATCTTGTAAGCACTGGTGAAGCAGGGGAATATAGAGGCTCTCTTTTTAAATAATTAAGCTTTATTTTTTTTTTTCCGTTATGATATGGGAAAAGATTAAGCAGAGACCTTTAATTTTGCACTGCCATTCCATGACAGGGCTGTTCAGTTGAAGAACTTGTTATAATATCTAGTTCCAGTTGTCAGCAGTAGTGTTTGTTTTCCCTGGCACTGGTCTGAGTTTTCTGAGGATGCTCTGCGATGGTCTTGTTGTTCACAAACAGTAGTTCTAAGTAGATGATGCAAGCCATCCCAAGTACATATTATTATAGGAAATCCTTTATATGATCTCAGACCAGCTGTATCACACTTTCAATCCTCACTGGAATTAAGTCATAATTTTTAAAATGCTTCTGAAGTTTTAAGGCTTTTTTTGCAGTTAGTTCTGTAACTTTAGCTTTAAAGCCGTAAGCCAGATTTTTAATGGTATCTACATTTGGGAAGAACTGTTAGATACCTAATAATAGCTGCCTAATAAACTTAATGTTAGTGAAAATCACACCCATTTCTCCTCCATCTGCATTTTGAATGTTCTTGAAAACCTGATCTCAGATATCCAGCTGCAAAGAGCTCATGAGACTATATTCCCCAGAAACACCCTAAAAATGTGTCTTTTGTAACTAGAAAGTGACAGTTTGGCAGACAGATTACTTAATGATATAAACTCCCTTATGCAAAGATCTTTAAGAATAGAAACCTCTGCTCGGTCTAAAATGCATGCTGTCAGCACCTAATACAAGCATTCACAGGCAACAGTGGAAGTGGACAGGGAAGGTGACAGCCCTGTGATAAGGAACAGAGGCCCCTCATGATCAGGTGAACCACCAGATAAATCAGTGCACACACTTGTAAACCCTCACTCATACACATCCCTCAGTCTACCAAGACACGTCCCTCAAGCCCGCTGTTGAACCAAAACCTCTGGTCCTTCCAAGTGTCATCCCTGGTCCTGTTGGGTTTGGTTACTGTTTTAAAGGAAGGAAATGGCTTTCTTCTCTATCAGGGCCAGTTCAGGACTTTTCAGCAGTATTGGCAATACTGAATGCTGTCAGATATCGGGGATGTGACTGGACTTCTATGCTCTGTGGTGCAGGAGGTGCTGGGCAGCAGGTCCCCCAGCCCTGCCAGGCTCCCCAGCACAGCCCCAGCCCCTGGGGCATCAGTTCCTCCTCTGCAAAGCCAACGTTGTCTCTCTGCACACAGTGCACTATACATTTTATCACCTGTCAAAATTAATACTGTTACATCACATTAATGCTTGATTTTCAATTTACTTTAAGGCATGCTGGGGGGTGTGACTCAGACATAAGGTTGGAAGAAATTATTATATAAACGGACACTAAAGAGGGATTTGTGTTTAGGGATGATCAGGTCTGAAATGCTGCACTATATGAGCACTGCACTGATTTTTATCCTGTGTCTTCCTCTGCCTGTGAGCCAGAGGAGGACTAAGAGGTACAGCAAATACTTTATGCTCTATATTATTTAAGAGTTATTTATCCAGTTCTTGAATAACTGGGGCTTTCTAGTCTGCCAGCCATAATATATACCCAAGCATCTCCAGCTGGGGAAATCCAAAAATGAATTAAGTATGAACTGAGCAATTTTAAGTGGTGGTCAGAGATTTTGTGTCAGAGGAATGTAATTTTAAAGGAAACAGCTTGCTGTCCAGGCCAGGAAGATAAAGAATATGGAAAGTGGTGAGGAAATTGATGAAGAATTTAATTGAGGCATTAGAAGCATCTAACAAGGTCAGCCCAGTGCTTTGGCTTTGGAGTTTAAGCTAGTCATTAGATTGCACCAAAGTCTCCCATGACACCTCCCAGTTACCCCCCCAATATGGCTTAAATCATAAGTGAAAGATGAAGGTAACAGAGAAAAAGCCTATTTCGGACACAAACCTACAGAAAGCAGAAGCCCAGCATGTTTAGATTCCTGCATGGAGGATGATGACTTTGACAGTGACTTTGAACAGAGTGATTTCAAGCACATCTTTTTCATTTTCTCTCCTTTATGAAGAAAAACTTGCTTCCACATCCTCCTGTATGCCCCATGAAAATCAAATAGAGATGACCTAAATATACTTAAAAGGATTTGCATCCCAAAGACAAGAAAAGTTGAGAGTCAGCTCAACCTGACAGGCTCATTTGCTCACATTCAGTGAAGACAGCTGTGAATTTCAAGAGAAATTTATACTGGTTAGTTAGTTAAGACAGAAGCCAGAGAAGGTCTGTGTTTTGTGGACTAAAACAACTGCAAAACAACATTTCCAAGGAAGGAAATGGCCATAAATGCTACAGAAACCATTTATAAAAATAGCAGTTGAAAAATGCATTTCTAAGAGTCCTTTAGGTTTCATCTTTTTATGCTTACAGGCATTTTGAACTAAAGATTTCCATCTCTCACTAACTCTTTTCACGTTCATTTCCCAGGTAAAAAAATATTGCCAAATAGGCAATACGGCCAACCTTTTCAACCCACACACAGGTTCAGACTGAGTAGATCCATCAGTTTTGCAGTCAAATAAATGCATCCTCCTGGGTTAGCTGGGAACACAACTCCACATCGCACAAGCACAAGTACACACAGGCTTTAAGACATCCTCAGTCCTTTCTATCCTTCTGCAAAGAGATTCATTTCCCATTGTTATTCCAATGTTATGTGGCTGGCAGGGCAATCCTTCTTCCCAGAAGCCTTGCAAGGCAGTTCAGCTTCTTCCTAATTGTTGTTAATGAATATGACATCAGAAGAGACTGTTCGGAAATCTACCTTCTTTATTTCAAAAGCCGTGGGAAAGTTTCTGCTTTGTTTCTCCCTCTTAGGACATTTTCCACAAGTACCAGCAGCCTAAGGAAGCTGTAAAGTGACAATGGACACTTCTCACTTCCAGCATCCTCTTTGTTGCATGATTACAGAGCTCCAGACCTCTTTCCTTCTCAGAATGTGTCTTATCTCTCGGCCACTGGAATGCATTTCTGATACCTGAGGTTTCTGATTATTTTTTTCATGGTGATCTCTGTGATTTGGTCTCTGCCTCTCGTGACACCCTCCAGGGCTACCATCTCGACCAGCTATGAATAGAAAAAGCTGCTGTCTACAAAGTAGCTGGAAAGAATGTGGGTACCTTTGATCTCTGCATTCCTTGTAAGCACCTTGGCCCTTTGTGATTATCTGACAATTCACCACAAAGAAAGGGAAAGCAAGAATAAGTAACAATAAGCACGAAAAAGTGTTGTATAACAGGTACTCCACATCTCAAAGTCTTTTACAAAAGCTGGTGTCGCCTATGAACATGGAAAACATGACACAGAAGAGCAAATGTATTGATCAATGTCATCAAGGAAGAACCAAATTTCCAAATGACTCCTAGGTCTTCTTTATCCATATTCCCTGTCAACAGAAAGGATCAAAGGACTTCCTAAGTTCTCTTGGCTCTAATTTATTATGTTAGTTACTTATCTCTTGTTTACAAAATAAGTAGAAAATTACAAAGGCAGAGTTTATCACTGTTTCATTCTGGTTTTGTTTTTTGTTTTTTTGTTTTTTGGTTTTTTTTTTTTAAAGCATAAATAAGCAGAGTATTAGTCAATTTAGTCCAGGTCCCTATAGGGGGGTTCTGTCTTTTCTCTCTGTAATCTATTTTATTTCTAAATAAAGAAAATTGCCTTTTGGAAATATTATAGCCACTACAGAACCCAAAACCATGTAATTTGGTCGGTACAGGAAGGAACGTGTAATTAATTAACACAAGAAACAATGAGAAAATGAAAAGAGGGATGGAGAAAGATTTATTTGTGTATTTTCTTGTTCTAATTGGATACTTCATGCTCACAGAAAAGTACTAAAGGTGTGTAGGATCATCAAAATCATAAGCTCTTTGGTTAATCTTGTTGTCAAAAGTGTCATGTACCTCCAGCAGAATCCTCTTTGCTCTCTAGAGATGTAATATGTAATATTTTACTTTTTTTTTCTTTTCCTTTTTCCCCCAGAAACAAACATTTCTTCTTTTAGCATACTGTCACTAACACAGCCTCAGAAGATACTATTACATTGACTTCAGGGAATTAGCATCAATCAACACCATCTCTTTTCCCTCCAGCTATAATATATTTAGCATTGTATTATCCAGCAGGGCTCTACCCTGGCAAGGCATGTCACTGATGTGAAATGTGGGAGACAATAGGTACACAGAAAGACTATAAGCACATTTTGTCAACTTCATCTGTATTTCTAGCAGAAAGAGCACAGGCTGTGAAGCTGACTAGCCAGCTTAGAAAGACTTATAATAAGCTGATAGGTAAGAGATTTTTTTCAAGCATAGTTGCAATGATGGCACGCCAAGGAAGGTGATGAAAAATAAAAACACCCCTCTGCCTCCCAAGAAGCTGGTCCTGCTGTCAGTGTAGTTAGGCAACAAACTGATTATGTTCAATTATAGACAGCAGATCTTTCGGTTTCCTGAAGAACTGGTCCTGAGTTAGCAGGGTAAAGCAGTTATAAATCAGCAAGAAACTTCTTGCCACAGAAGATATCCAGTGCCTGAAGTAAAGTCCTGAACACTTGAAAAAGATGAGCAGTCAGTTAATTCATGCTTAGAGGAGAAATCAGCATGTGCATTGATACCCTGTTCATCCATATTTTATATCAAAGAGTATATCTAAGTAGAACTCTGATCAGGAATGACAGGACCTTTCCCTAGCCTAGGTCCATGCTTGTTTGCAGTCATTGAATTTAGGTGCAGTATCCCTGTTCACAACTTAATTTTGCTGCTCAGGTTTCTGTTCCAAAAGAGCTAGGTAAGAGGTCACAGGTGCCTTTACCCTGAGCTCATGTGAGGTGCAGGGTGTTCATTGAACAGGAAACCTCAGGAATATTTCCAGATGACACTGTGACACGAAGACCTTTAGTAGGAGATGCAGATGTCAGCAATTTTTATTATAATGTACTTTTACACACTGTATGCTGTGAAAGTTGGCCTTATTTCACATAAGGGGCAAACACCTACAGTTGTATGAACTGATGTACCCTACTCAGAAAGGCAATGTCCCTATTGACCTCAGTCAATGCATGCTTGCCCCCAGGAAGAAGCACTGAAGACCAACACTAGTATTGTTTTATACTGGGAAGACAAATAATTATCCTGCATATGCTTTACAAATCACTTGCAAAGCAAAGCATGCCTTTATTTCACAAGCAGCACCTTGGCAGTATTTCACTGATCAGATTTCCTTCTGTGATAAGTTGTTAATTATACAACAGTGTTGATTTTTTTTTTTCTTTTTCTTTTTTTTTTTGCTGTTACTGCTATGGAATTACATTTCAAGCCTTTGACATGGGGTAGTCAAGGAAACAAGTCTTTATGAGACCTTTGCTAGGACAAAGTTGAATATGATATTAAGAGCAAATCATTCTTCAAGTGAAATGCCAGAGAGCATGAGATCAAAATCCTCAGACAACACCCTATAACCCCACAGTGTTGTCATTAATAACATTATACTCTTTGGAAATCGAGAAGAGAAATCAGGTTCTGCTGCAGGTCATTTTTTAACCCACAACCAGTGTTGTTTATTAAAGAGGATAAATTCTGTAATTTAACTCTGATGGACAAATTAGATCAGCTCAGTAATTTAGACGTGAGGCAATACATCATTTATCAGAGAAAAAGATGGTGTTTGTTTCCATAGGTCTATTTTGCAGAATATATTTTTAAGTGTTACGGACACAGAAGATGCATTGGTAGCACATTTATATATTCAGTTCCTCTGATCTGTCATTGAAAGAAGAGAATGCCAAGCTTGAACATCCCACTAAGAATATTGTTCTTGTATTTTTCTTCGATCAAAAAGTCCCCACCAATCAGAGAAAAGTGTTAAAAAGCTAAACCTCTGTATGTGTGAACTCTACCTTCCTCCTCTTGCAACTCTTCTAGTAGAGGAGAACAGTGGATTATAAAAATTTCAGCTGACAGATAAATCTCTTTCCTGACAAATTTCTTTCTTGGTTTGTCCTTCCCTTGGTTTGTCTTTCCCTTAGTTTTTCTTCCCGAATTCCATCCCCAACCCTTAATAACTTTTCCCTCTCATTCAAGCCTTTTTTTTTTTTTTTAATTCTTCATGCTGTGGAATCCCCTTGGTCCCAGACTTGCAGCTTGGAAACAGCTGACCAGGCATATACAAGCACATCAGTGTGTCTCAGTAAAGCATTTTCTCATTCTTCTGTGATTTCTCAGTTATGTCTTGGCTTTGTTTTCTGTGTCTTCTTTCTGATAGCCTTGTTTAGTTCTGCATCATCAGACGAAATAGTAAGAAGTAGGTAAAAGAAAGTGAATGTTCATGAACAATGGTACCCTCTCCTTTTCCATTAAGGCACTTGAAAGCAACTGTCTGAAATTGCTTGCTGGTTATGTGGTATGTGGATTTCACTATCTGTTGTATAATTTCGCTGGATTTTCTTAAAACCATTTCATTCCTAGCCATATTTTCAGTCTTGCTGCCTCTATACACTTATTAATTATTGCAGATTATGTATGGAAATGTGCATGCGTTTATTTTAGAAAGTTATTAATATCCCGAACATTCATGATGTGACTATGGATTTTTTTCCATGAGCCTAAATTAACTAAACGCATACTTTTGACTATTCTCTTCCCCAAAGTACCATAGAATAATCTGGCATGAGGAGGATTAGAAAAGGCTTGATTTAATTATACGCTCTGTCTGAGCAAATACAATTCAATTAAGTAAGATGTGATTATTAAATCTAAAATGCATTAGCATGCATCAATCAGCTGTATGAGCTTTAAATTAATAAATAGTTCTTTCACAGTTACTCAACTACTAGACAGAGAATCAGAATTAAAACCTCTAACAAAATTAGCCAAAGTCTCTCAATGCAGTTTTGAAAGCATAGTTTACTGAATGGATCTTTAGGTACCAGCTGTAGTAAGCTCAATGAAGTTAGTTCCAGTGTTGGATAATACTAAGCTAGTAACATATTCTGTTTTGTCACAAAGTGCACTTTTCTGTGTGGCAAGACTAATTGCAGAGAGCACAATACAATACAATTTGGTTTTGTCTCAAATTACCTGATACTTTAAGGATTCTTCCAAAACTTCTATACTTTCCCCTTTAAATATTTTTGCAAATTTTCTTTCAAATTTCCAGTATGGATACAGAGAGATATCAAAGAATTCAGTGCATGCATAGACAAAGGACATCACTTAAGGTGAAACTTTAATTTCTACACAGGATGTCAGGAAAGGAGATTAAAGGCTATCAGAGATGTCTAGGTTATCAATTATTAAATTTATCTTATTACGATAGATTTAATTCCTTCTAATGGGATACAGCAATCAAATACACAGCCCAAAATGCTAATGAGAGGTGTCTCAAGGAAGAATTCAGTTTTGTTAGATCTCAAAATAAGCCCAGTAAGAAAATGTAGGGAGTGCAAACTACAGCTGTGTCAACCTGCTGTGCTGAGATTTCCACATGTAAAGCTCAAAACATCTGTCTTTATGGCACTGATGTGAGCAAGCTGAGCAAGCAAAACCCTTGGACCCACCCCAGGAGTAGTAACACCTTGGTCCTTGGCTGGAGTCCTGGGACAAGACCACCCCATGAGTAGGAGAGACCCCTGCATTGCATACTGCCAGCAGGTCACAGAAAGCAGAACTTTTAACTCAGCTACCTGTTTCTTCCTAGAGTGCACCAGTGACAGAAATAGTCTCTAGGCAGGGGTGATGCCAACAGCCCAGTGCAATGCTCTGTGGCCAAGGAAAGCAGCTGTCTCCCCTTCCCAGTGTGACTGGAGAGTCATCTCCCTGTTAGATGCCTCTCCAGTACCTGCTCTGCTCCTCTGTGAATTTTCATACTGTTATATTAATGTATCTACATCTCAGAGTTTCTCATTACAGTGACACAGGAGCTCAGTAAATATAGCATCACAAGGAGAAAATTCATTTGAACAAGGCTTATTTTACCCCATGGTGACACAGGTAATTAGTTTGATCTGCTGCAATGAGATTTTGACAAACCCTCAATACACAGTCTTGCCCAGCTTTCCATTGGATAACCCCCAGGAATTTGTCTTCTGGGTAAATAGCCAGAGATGAAAGAGTATCATATATTCCATGAAAAAGAAGACATGCAGGCCAGAAGCCCTTTTGAAAGAGAGAGTTAAAGAAGCATGGATCTGCCTGCTTCTTCCAACAGTTTGACTGCATATATTCTTCCTTAAGGTGATTTAACACAATTCTAAAGGCTCAGAAATTAGAATGAGGAACATTATTGGTATTTTTGTCACAGGAGCTAGTGCCATCTAGTTTTGTTGTTCCCAAAAGAAGAGTTCCCAGTAGAATGCTGAAAGACAGGAGCCATCCATATAACTCCTGCTCAGAGAACCTTCCTCTCCTACAAATAAAACAAGATAAAAAAGCAGAATGCCCAGGAAGAGAATTGCAAACTCAGCATGTGGCTTGAGGTGGAGGATTTGGGCCCTTTGAAGTACTGATCCATCTGCTATGAGGAAATTAAGCTGTTTGGCCTTGCTGTATTTTGCTAAAGCTAATAGGAAAGTACTGTCTGTGGAACTGGTGAACTGTACCACCCAGGCATCAACCTAAATAACATTAAAAAAAAAGGGGGGGGGGGGTAGGGGAGAGGGGGGATGGAAAAGAAAAAATTCAGTATTCTCATTTGCCATAAATCAAGGAGTCAAGGATAAAACAAATCCAGTCACCAAGGATTATGAAAAGAGACTCTCTAGATGCCTATATGCCAGCACTAAGAATCTAGCAGTAAACCCGGAGAACTGGAAACAATGCGTATGCATTGGTGCCAGACTTTAGCTGGAGCTCATGGAAAAGACCTGTGCAACTGAAATGGTTAATTCAAGTCAGCTTGTTTGGGACAGATCAAGTGGATCGCAGAGCTTGGGAATAGCACTCTGCATTGTGCCTGGCAGCTCTAAAATAGGAGTCTTGAATATTCCTGAATTATTAATAGAAGGCAAAGGCAGATCACATGCTGGTCTGTGTCTGCTAAAGACCATCACACTGCAACGAGTTGTGCAATACCTTTATAATCAGCTATTTGTACCACACAGAGGAAAAAAACGCTGTCATCTGTACCTTTAATGACCTATGCTGATGGTCACTTACAGCCAGTACAGAGCTCGTAAGAAGCAATTAAAAAAGTTATAATGACAGTTGCCTGATTAGGAAAATGTTGCATTAAACACAAAGGAAGCAGAAAGAACAACTTATAGCAGTCAATAGTAGTTACAAGCCCTGAAATATAGAGAATAGATAAAGGAAGCACAAAGATACAGGAAAAAAATTCCACAATATTAGGTATAATAATGCATCTGAAGTTCATCTATCTAGAAGAAATTTAAATTACTTTCGTATTTTACCTACTAGGAATGGTAGAGAGTACACTGGCTTTAGTACTGTAATGGAGAAGTCAATGAGCTTTTTGCGTTCAGGAAAACAAGATATTTTTATATCATGAGGTGAAAAATATTTTATATTTTAACAGTAAGCAAGTATGATAAAAAACACAGAAAACTAAAAATGGTTGGTTTTAACTTAGCAGCTCTTTATAATCATGGTTTCACATTTTTTAATGACCATATAAAACATGCATTTGAGGTTTAAATATGTATTACTAATAACCATGGAGAATTTTCAGAAGACTGAAAGAAAACTAACATGCCATTATATAAAAAATGGAAATGCAATGAGCAGTGAACTAAAGGTCTTATTACTTTTTTTCCTAAGAGCTTCACTGCTGTTCACCTACTAGATTTTCAACAAAGTTAATACAAGGAAGGAGTAGTTGGAACTTAAGACAAAATTTGTGCTTCATGTCACCTGCTTTTAGCTTATTAATTAGGTATAAGGGCTCAGCTGGTCCTCGGGCTTCTACATAGTTGAATAAGAGATAGAAACACCTCAACAACATGATTGTGACATCTTAATACAGGTGTTGAAACACGCGGGCATAAACACCCTTTGGACACAACTATTAAAAGCAATTCAGGAATCATTATTTAAGTATGCAGAGCTGTCCTCAAGGGTCTAAAGCAGGGGTGCCAAACTAATTTTCACTGGAGGCCACATCAGCCTCGTGGTTGCCTTCAAAGGGCCAAAATGTACTATGTTATATATTATATATAAATATTATATATTATATTATATCTATATTATATGTTATATATATTATATATAAATGTTACTTACATATATATATATAAATGTTACATTTATACAGTCCTAAAATTATGCCCTTTGAAGGCAACTGTGAGGCTGATGCGGCCCCCTGTGAAAATGAGTTTGACACTCCTTGCCTAAAGCATAGTCCCTTTTCTAAACATGTTTTTCATATTTACTGTGCTCTATTAAGCTAAGAGCACCATAGAATTATCAGATAGTTACCCAGTGCTAGGGCATTTATGATCAGGTGGTTTTCAGATGGTTTTCTTTTTACATCCATTATCTAAAAATTACACTCGCATTCCAGGTATGATTCTCTAACTTCAACAGCAATAGGTGTCTGTTAGTATGTTTGAGTGAGGGGATGTGGTCTTGTAGAGATGACTGTACAAGTAGCATCCCTAAATATCATGCTATGTTTAGCAGGGTACAAAATCTCATCTTTTGCTCTTTCCTAGCTTAGCTGTTCCTGTTGTTCCAACAGTGCTTTCTAAAACAAAACAGTTCCTTTACTGAGGCCTGGGAGTTAGAAAATCTTTATTCATTATAAACAGGAGATCAGATTTAACCTGAAGTGAACAAAGGCTTTGCACAACCTGAAGGGTGTCCCTGTAGCTTAAAGCCTGTGGGTTTTTAAATAAAAATCTGATAAGCTCTAAGGGCTTAGATCATCCTCTCCTAAGGTTTCAACTGTTGGAGAAAGCCTCAGAAGAAGGTCATTTATACAAAGATCCTCTTACAAATTTTCTGAGCCTCTCCACCTGTTCTCATCTTCTTCTGCCAAACACATTAAAGTCCGCTCAGATTTGCAGCAGCATATTGGGTTTTGAAGAGAGTTCCTGTAGTCTTACACTGCGTGATGATTTTGCAGTGGGTCCACTCACCTTTCTCCATCCTACTCAGACTCTGTTCCCTCCTCCTGCATCAACAACAGGTGGCCTAAGTAATTCTGCAGAGATTTTTGATTCTGCAGGATGGGAAGTTCTTGCTCATTATGTCAAAGTTTGGTAATGCAGTAAGGAGAGACCACAATTCCTGACTCTGTTTTCTAAATGATTGACTTTCTTGGGAATTTCCATTTGTGCCATTACACTATAGATGAGTTTCAAGCAAGTATTCACCTGAAGAGGAAGAGTGACAAGATGAGATATAATAATGTCAGTGTAGGTTTCTTAGTATAAATGCAATAGCTATTTCTAAGCATAACCTTGCATCCATAGAATTCAATTGCAAAACTCTGGGGAACAGATACAGGTAGCAAAGTCAAATCTCAGCTGCAACATTTTATGTTGAAAGTGACTCAGTAATTGGATGAACGCTTCCTTGTGATGACATCCATGATTTCCCATTCAAAACATACAGCTCCACCCCACACCACTCATTCTGGAGTATAAAATGTTTTTATTGGCATACAGCAGCTGCAGGAAACAGTGGGCTGGGAGGCTCTTGGCAGGAAGTTGCTGGGTTTTGCTGTTTGGTTTTGTCTTGGTTTGGTTTGGGTTGGGATTTTTTTGGGGGATGTGATAATACAGTTTGTTTGTATAGGCTCAAGAAGTCTATAAATCCTTTCAAAGTTTGACCACTTCCTATGGAGTAGGTAACACTCTATTTTCATATTCCCCCTAGATTAGAAATCTATGCTGTATATTTGTTCTGGCAATGCCTAAAGAAGAGTCACCTGTGTAGAAGAAAGATGAAAATAGACCATGAGGTGCACAAGTGCCCTCCCTAAGTCCCCGGTTACAGAATACGACCAGCTATTGTCCTAGACAGGAGAGTGTGGGTACAAAAGTAGAGAAATCATGTTTACAGTGGGCTGAGGAGAGAGTTGAATATCTCTGATGGGGAAAAACCTTTGAGTGGGGAGAGCAGGGAACTGAATCTAAGAAGTCTTCAAATGTTTGAAAGCCTTGATGAGAACAGGCTGATGACTGGGAAATGATGGCAAGAGAGAAAAGAGGAATTGTTTCTCCATGACCACACTTTGTCAGTGGGAGGTCTGGTCTCACACAGGAAGAATGTAGTAGATTGTGAAGCAGAAAGAGATAACAGGACTTGACAGCAGAAATTAAGAAGGAGCAGAATGGTGGTATAAACTACTGTCTTTATAGTAAAATGGGGCCCCGAAGAATAACCTGTTTTCATAAATTTTCTCCTAGAACTCCTGAAATACAGTCAAACACCTGCACCAAGTGAAAGGTGCCAGGAGGAAAGGAAAATGCTCTTTGTTCATATCTTCTAATTTAATGTGTTTAATAATTGCATAGCTAACTCCTGCACAGCTTGGTTCTGGCAGCCAGGTTTGTTTAATATCACAATAGACAAATTAACTGACAATTTTATAGAAAACATTAACATTGCATTAAGAAGTTTGGCAACTTTGATATCAGTCATTTGCATTATTGTTGCACTCAAATTTTTCTGTCCTGAATCCCTGCATATAAGACAAAGAATTAAAATTCAACAGTACAACTATTTAAGCATGAGTCAAGTTAAACAGAGTTAGGTCTTAAATCAAAATCTTGTCAGCAGGACATAGTTGTAACAGGAGAAAGTTTTTAAACTTGAACTGAAATCTCTCTACTAAAGAGACTTTATACAGCAATTAAGGATAACCAAATGGCAACATCAACAGATGTTAAGACACAGCTTATTATAGCATACACTGCATAAAGAGTTCTGAATTATATTAAATTGGGATGCCAAGAATTTTAGAGGAACGCAGATTGTTTCACAGGGAAAGGATATGTAAAGTTAGTACAAGCAAAACTTATTGGAGATGCATCTTGGACACGGTATTTAAATGAACATTGAAGGCAAAATTTTATACATGATCAAGCTGGGGTTTCAACAATTCTGTAAAGCTAAGCATATTAGCTAAATATAACAATGAGTTCTTGAAGTGGTAAGTGCGGGAATATTTTTTAGCACCCAGTTGAGGCAAACAGAGTGGAAAGTCTAGGAACATAGCTGCTAAAATATCACAAGTATCTGTCAATCCTGTCTTGCCTGCTCTGTCCATAGACAGCAGAATTGCTTTTCCTCCTCTGCTAAGGTACCTTATAGCAATTTCTAATTATACTTATTGTAGGAAGACAGATGGTCTGACTTTTCAAAAATATATATTTCCCTTATTATAACACAGTTGGGCAATCTGCTGGTGGAAGGAAGAATTTGTATGCAAAACAGTCTAGATGAGATTAATTCCCAAATAAATTATCTTCTGAAAATAGTAACAGGAAAGCAGACCTTACCCTTCTGAGCTAGGAAAAACCTTGAACACACTTCAAAACTTGCCGGAGCCCTCCCCATTAAGCTCAACATATGTTAACACTCTTCTAGTTAATCAGCAGATACTGCCATCCATTCTCGTTAGACTAAATAAGTTCCTTGGGAGATATCCCAATAAACTGGTGATCGCACTTGAACTCTTTCCAATTAATTTGCACTTCATGGGGCTTTTAATGTTATTTCACTTAAATCCAGTCTGAGACTTCTGCTACACTGCATGTGACTTCAGCAGCATTTTTCCCATAAATAGGGGCTATAGAATGCATTCCAGAGAAAGGATATGTCTTAAGGAGGTGCTAGTTTTCAATGTACTTCCTGATATCAAAGTGTGGGTGTTGAATGGCAAAGTCCTTAACTGGATATGAAGAACCATAGCCTCACTCATCGATTTCCATGCATGGTTGTCCTGTCACCTCCATGGACTCTAGGCTTATTTCTCCCAGTGTCCATCAGATTTCCTTCCCAAAGAAGTCCTCATCAGCTGCTGTATGCTCACAAAGAATTACAACTTACTCAGTACTTTTCAACTAGACGATGCCATACTTAAGCCTCTGTTAAATATGTTATGTACAAAACCTTCACCCTTTTCTTAAGCATAATAGTCATTACTCATAAGTGACTGGATGTGTGGTTGCAAAAAATCTTCTAGGTTTGAGGCTGAAACTGAGACATCTGCATTGCCATAATGATGGAAAATGGTGAAGATGGAAAAGGACAGTTTCTTGCATTTGCCAACCCCACAACTCTCAAATTTGTTTTTCAACAATAGCTGATAGGTTTAACATATAATTTTTTTACTTTTTTAACAAACAAGTGTAGAAGTCAAATAATTCAAAACAGTAAGTAGCCAGGTGTTTACAAGATTAATTTCTTCATTATAATTGAAAAAAGACCTTACATTTGCACTATGAAAAAGAAGATAATTTAAAACATATTTGTACAAAAGACAAAATAAAGGAAAAGTAAATCTTATATTTCAGTTGTCAGGTTAAGTGAATGCGTAAGTGCGAAAATACATTAACCCATTGAGTACAGACCTACTAAGGCTCTACCAATAAGGCTTATACCTTAGGCCAGTAGTTACCATCCTTCAGTCCTTGTAGCAGATGCCTTCTGTATCTCTTCAAGCAAGTATTTAATGATTCAGATGTTACTTATGGCCTAAATGTAGAACCAGCTACCGGTGAGATGCTGTTATTGGTGTTCTTTATACCTGTATCCCATTACATTCATCAATACACAAAAGTATACATTTTCTTCTGTCATGTACCTACAGCAATCCAGACAATGCTGAATGTCTCTACCCATAGAAGCTAATTACTGAATTTGCAGAACAGAATGACAGTTAATTCAGGGAAGAACAGCTAGAGTTAGTTATAACAGGAATGTGTATGAGAGACACATGGCTTTCAGGCATATGGTGTACCTTTTCCCCAAGAAAAAGGATAGAATGGGCTTGTGAGGTGATAGATTTGGAACAGGATAGATTTGGACAGGTTTGGAACTGGACAGACTGAAGAATAGACACAAATGTCAGTGAAAAAAATGATTGTGTGGCAAACACACAAGAAGATAAAACTGACGTAAAGGTGCCAGATATGTTCTGGATAGGGAACAGAAGAAAGTTACATTTAAGTAATACTGAAATAAGAAGGAAAAGGAAAATGGACACAATAAAAATTAATCATCAAAATGACTGGAAATTAGTACCACTGACTGCAAAATTCAGAAATCTGAAGTCCTGCTGTCTACAAAAATTTTGAAGTTTTCTGGCTTAGGAGGGGAGCACAAGCACAGGAAGCAGAAGGGCACATGGAGGTCATGCATTTATGGTACAGCTTGGGTAGAACATGGGACAGTAGTGAATAGCAGCCATAATGTCACTGCTGCTCCTTGTAGTACCAGTATCAGGAAGCCTTACTCACCAACACTCTCCACAAATTCCTTTCTCTTCCCCTTCCCAGCCTTTGTCTTTCTTCCCGCACAGCAGGTCCTGGCCTTCCCCTCCTCCATCTTTCTTTTCCCCTCCCAGTAGTTTGTAGAGGAAGGATGGAGACCAGGGCTGTTCTTGTGGGAAATGGTAAGGATTGTCAACTATGTGGTGGTGAGAAAAATCCTGTACTACAGAGGAATGGGGGAAAGAAGGTAGGAACCTAAGACTCCCATGTGGATCCACACTGAACTCCTTGCCTGTTTCTACCCCATTATCTACAGTTCTTCCAAAGTCCAAATCTGACCTTCATCAGTGAGATGCATGGGCCAGTTTTGTCACTCAGATTTGAGACTGGTCTCTGGTTCCCAAAGAAAAAGGGTGAATAAAAAGATTGTCTTGATGGTGGTTGCAGATCCCTTTCTAACAGTATTTTTCCCTATCCTCCCTCTAATATCCTGGCAGGCAGAAAATGTGTTATCCTGTCAGCCTGGGAGTAGAAAACACCAACAGAAAAACAGATATGCAGAGTCTTCCACAGAATAGAACTGATGAGAGATGTGGTAGCAGATGGGTGAAAAGTCTGAGAACTGACCAAGGATAAAAATAAATGCCTAAAATTTTCAGCTACCTTCAAGTT
Source organism: Patagioenas fasciata (assembly GCF_037038585.1). Classification (NCBI taxonomy): domain Eukaryota; kingdom Metazoa; phylum Chordata; class Aves; order Columbiformes; family Columbidae; genus Patagioenas; species Patagioenas fasciata. The sequence goes on along the minus strand of NC_092524.1, from coordinate 58,618,844 downwards.
CTGTGTCTGAGATCAATCATACACTGATGGGAGAAAAAAAATATACACACAAGAACCCAAGGATTATTTTGACAGGAGGTACAACGAAATTTGCCTACATTATGGATGTTCCTCAGCCAACACATACTATTTGCCTTAGTGCAAGATTGGAATTCAATGAACTAATTCATACATGAGATTATATTAGCTGATTTAATACTATCTTTAAACCCTAAAATCTATGACTCACTCAATTTTACGTATCCTTAATCCAAAAATAAAACACACATGCTCAAATATTTGCTTATACTTAAAGCTTTTCTTAATAAAAGGGGTAAAATTGCTCTTTTGTTGTAGTTTACCAGAGAACAGAAGTGTCAGTTCAACAACCTTGTAATTTTTCTGCCCTTAAAGCAGGAGCTTTGCTGCAGAAAATATTATAGACTTTCTGCCTGAAATTATCCCCTTAAGGCCAACACTAATGTAAGCCTAAATAGATAAATCACTCATTTTGTGCTTTAATATTTTAGGATGCACAACAAGAGAAAGAAATAAGCAATTCTTGTGAATTTCAGTAACATGAATAAAGCTTTTTTTTGAAAATCCTTGCAATACAGCTTTAACTGCTCAATTTTAAAATAGTGGCAGGGCAAGAAAACAAAAGGAGACTTCATTACTGAAGAAAAAAAAAAAAACAAAATATTAAATCACAGAAAAGACAATCCCAATAATATATTGATTTCCATAGGGGTTTATACTTCATTAGATATGTAGATAATTACCACGGTAGTGCTGAAGTTTTTCAGCAGTCTTTGATTCCCCTCATTTTACATTTGTCACCTTTACCTACTGTTTGTAGAATTTGATAGATCAGTATTATTATTATTATATTTTACAGTGCTACTAAGCAGAACTATAAACCTTTGAATGACCATGGAGTCTGTACAGCTCGTCCACTCACTACTGAAGTGGCTCATTCCATCAACGACTGAGAAGATGCTCAGAGTTATTTTGGTACAAGATATGTCTCTAGGGCTGAGGATTTCCATAGTGAAATAGAAGCACTCAAATATTTCATGTGAGAAATACACCACACAAAAGCCTCATGTACAACTTAAGCTCCACAATGATGATTAAAGGGACTTGAAGGCAAGAGTAAATAGAGCTTTGTGCAGGCTCTTTGCACCTGCATGAGCATTACTCTAATTACTTGAGCTTATTTACTTTTCCTCTCACAACCAAAACCTAGAGATAAGCTTCCACTGCAAATCAGTTTGAATAAAACAGTCTGCAACAGCAGCAGAAGGAAGTGAGCCCATGAATGTGTTCATTTTACTTTCCAGGCACGAACAGTCCATTATTACAGCCAATTATTCCCACTTCTTCTCCAACCAAACCCTAAGCAAAACATGAAAATTAAAGCCTTTGATTTGGCAGTGCACGTACTTAATCAGAATGGGCTACCAAGCAGATGACTGGTGGAACCAGTAACAATATCATAGCTTTTTCTCTCCAACATGTCTTCAGCAGCTAAAGAGAAAACTTCTCCTAAATAAAAAGAATGAGGATAGGGGAAGGAGGACAATGATTATATGTCTAAGCAAACTGGCCAACTCCAGATTCATAACTTCACACACATTATTTCTAATTGCCTGCACTAGAAATACATGATGTGGAAGTCAAGGTGTGTTCCTTGTAGTGCTTGTATTCTGGCAACCAGAAAAAAAGGCATCGAAGTTGTTACTGTTATAAACTTGCTGTACTTTAAACATGTTACATGTATAAAACATACAGAAGACAAGTGTTTTTTTTTAAATCATGATATAACTGATAATGCTGAATATAAATCAGTATTTTCCTATTGTTAAAAGATAATAAAAGTTGCAAAAGTATATGTAAGTGGTCCATTTTGTCAATGAATCAAAATGAGGGGCAGTGCATGTTTAGAGATGTCCTATAAAAGGAAGATGCCCAGTGCAATGAGAGCATTCCCTGAAGGCACTGATGACAAAAGGAGATTGTGACAATCTGCAGAAGGATTTCTGAGCAGAGTGACTGACAGTGTGTTGGAAATCCAGCTCCAACCTCACACATACCCCAAGAGATTCAGAACGAGCTACTACCACTCAGGGTTTTTACTGATAATAGATACTTCTAATAAAACACCAGTTTAAATCTATTCTGTATATTTTCTGTATATTATCCCATCTGGGGCCAGATGGGATACATCCAAGGGTGCTAAGGAAACTGGCAGAGGTGATCACTAAGCCACTTTCCATTATCTATCAGCAATCTTGGCTAACAGGGGAGCTCCCAGTTGATTGGAAGTTGGCTAACACGATGCCCATCTACAAGAAGGGCCAGAAGAAGGATCTGGGGAACTACAGAGCTGTCAATCTAACCTTGGTACCAGGGAAGGTCCTGGAGCAGATCATCCTGAGTGACATCACATGGCACATACAAGAAAACCATGTGATCAGGCCAAATCAACATGGGTTTATGAAAGGCAGGTCCTGTTTGATCAACCTGGTCTCCTTCTATGACAAGGTGACCCACCTAGTAGGTGAGGGAAAGGGTATGGACATTGTGTACTTAGACTTCAGTAAAGCCTTTGACACTGTATCCCACAGCATTCTCCTGGAGAAGCTGGCAGCTCATGGTCTGGATGGGTGTCCTCTGCGATGGATAAAGAACTGGATAGATGGCTGGGCCCAAAGAGTTGTGGTGAATGGAGCCAAATCCAGCTGGCAGCCAGTCACTACTGGTGTTCCCCAGGGCTCAGTATTTGGAGCTAGTTCTGTTTAATCTCTTTATCAATTATCTGGATGAGGGGATTGAGTGGTCCCTTAGTAAGTTTACAGACAACAACAAATTGGGTGGGAGTGTTGATCTGCTCAAGAGTAGGAAGGCCACACAGAGGGATCTGGACCAGCTGGATTGTTGGGTTGAAGCCAATTGTATGAGGTTCAACAAGACCAAGTGCCAGGTCCTCCACTTGGGTCATAACAATCCCAGGCAGCACTACAGGCTTTCAGAAGAGCGGCTGAAAAGCTGCCCGGCAGAAAAGGATCTGGGGGTGTTGGTTGATAGCCGTCTGAATATGAGCCAGAAGTGTGCCCAGTTGGCCAAAAAGGCTAACAGCATCCTGGCTTGTATCAGGAATAGTGTGGCCAGCAGGACTAGGGAAGTGATCATGCCACTGTACTCTGCACTGGTGAGGTCTCACCTTGAATACTGTGTTTGGTTTTAGGCCCCTCATTGAGGTACTAGACATTGAGGTACTAGAGAGAGTGCAGAGGATGGTGATGAAGGATAAGGGTCTTATGCAGCAGTTGAGGGAACTGGGGCTGTTTAACCTGGAGAAAAGGAGGCTGAGGGGAGACCTTATTGCTGCCTACAACTACCTGAAAGGAGGTTGTAGCATGGAGGGTGTTGGTCTCTTCTCCTAAGTAACAAGTGACAGCATAAGAGCAAACAGCCTCAAGTTGCACCAAGTGAGGTTTAGATTGGTTATTAGGAAAAAAATTCTTCACCAAAAGGGTTGTTGGGCATTGGAACAGGCTGCCCAGGGAAGTGGTGGAGTCACCATCCCTGAAGGGCTTAGATGATGTTCTTAGGGACATGGTTTAGTGCTAGAGTTAGGTTATGGTTGGACTTGATGAGGCTAAGGGTGTCTTCCAACTGAAATGATTCTATGATTCTGTGATTCTTTTATAAAGGATTAAAGAATAGAAACATCATTATTGCCATAGTAAAAGTCAATGGTGCATCCATAAGCTGACTATTGTATGCAACTTAAGTTTCTCCATCTCAAAAATTATATAGGAGAAATTGAAAAAATACAGCAAAAAGCAACAAGATGAGAAAATTATGGAGTGTGTTTCATGCAAAGTACAAATACACAGACAGGTCTCCTCAGCTTTTAGAAGAAACAGCAGAGAGAGGAAGATCCCAGAAAAAACAAACAAACAAACAAACAAACAAACAAACAAAACAACAACAACAAAAAAAGGCAATCAAAGAGCAAGGAAAAAGTAAACAGGCGTGATTTCTCATGACAGTCAACAGAAGAACCAGAGGACATCAAATGACAGGGGCAAGTGACTGATTCAAAACAAAAAGGGGAGACACTTATTTGCACATCACCTAAATAAACAGTCAGTCTTCGTGCCACAGGATATCATGGATGCTGAAATCACATCTGCACTATGGAAGTTATAAGACAATACTATCTTCATATAGTATAACCTGTAAGTAAAGAAGCCCTTAAATGGCAAATTAACAGAGGTTGGGAGGATATTCTGGGAAATTATGACTCAATGCTTGCTCTGTCCCTGCACAATTCTCTGGGCATCACTGCTCTCAGACAGGTAATAGGGTAGATACACCTCTGGCCTCACTAGTACAATTCTTCTGTTGTTTAGAACTTCTATTAGTCTCAATATAATATTTAACTTGGAAAATGCAAGCTGATGCAACATATAGGCCAGAAGGGTAAATCATGAAAATTAAACAGCTTGTGTTTCTTTCCTTCTTAGTTAGATACCTTACCAGGATATTTTTATATCCATTTCTCACAACTTTTCCTGCTCCATCTTTTTCTACCTAGCCCAGTAGCAAATTGCTACCCCATTCATACCGAGAGGCTCAGCATTCTGTCAGAATCTATCCCCAACTGTTTGCAAGGGGGGAATACATGAGCAAAGATGTGAAGGCGTAAAGCAGTAAAGGTGTAAAGAAGTAAATGTGTAAAGTTAAAGAATGATCGGAGTTTGCATTTGATTTAGAAACATGCAGGGCAAACAGACAGCCACAATGCTCTCTGAAGGAGTGGATAATTTTAGCTTAGTAGAAACAGAGAGTAAAAGCCTAGAAGGCCTTCTGTAAGGCTGGTAGAAGAGCATTGTTTTAACTCTTTTTCCATGGAAATTTACCCAGTCTGATGTTTCATCTCCAAAATGATGATGCTGGATTTTTTTTCTCAGACAGTGACAAATTTTTAAGATCAAATTTCAGCTTTTCATTTAGAAAGTAATCAAAAGGTGTTCAGTTTGTGACTGCAAACTCAACTGAACACTCTGTGTCAGAAATGGCACCAAAGTGTCTCAGGGATTTGTCATTTGGGTCTTTGTCTCACTGACTTCTATGCACCATCTGTTTTGAATGAACAACAGTTCCCATGAGGTACAGCAGTGATTCAGAGCAAAAATAGACTACAGAATACATCAGAAACCCAGGGATCCCATTTCACAAAACAGAAGCGTGCAGGAGCTATCTACACTTCAGTTCTCTGGAGGGAACACTTCCAAAATGACATTTTTGGCCAAAACCAAAGTTCAGCTCTCTCCTTCATCCTTCATTTTTGCAGCACAAGTCCTAAAACCATGAGATCCAAAATGTTTTGTCAGTGGCGACAGATTTTTCTTTAAAATTTGAGTACAAAAATTGGGTAAAAATCAGTGGCAGATACAGGAAGAGATAGTGTATCTAGCAAGATTTCTCTACAGTGACTGAGAATAGCACCACCTAAGCTTTTTAGAGCAAAGTGATGTTTCAATGAAGCTTTAATCCTATTACACTTTGCTGTGTTAATGCAACATGAAGTCATAAAAATCAACAGATTTGAATCTGGAAACATATAACATCTCAACATGCTGAGCCAAATGTTTTTGTTTAAGGTATTATTCTTCTCCCTACCACCAGGTTTTAAATATTGCAATTGCTCTTTAGGTGCTAAGTAATAAATAGAATTCAGTCCACTGGGGTTTTTCACACTCTGCAGTTTAAAGCAGAAGTAGCTGAAGCATTGTTTTTAATAGTGACATAAGTCCTTGTATGAGCAATAAAAGCTGCCACTTTCTTTATGAGGCAAGCTAAATGCTATTAAAATGATTAATGTACTAGTTCCATTTTATTTCATTTTTTCCCAGTGCTATTCCCATTTAAATCACCAGTCTGTATTCTACATAAGTTACCATGTGCTTGAAATGCACAGATGCCTGCATAAAAGCCTTTCAGAATGGCAGTTAAGTTTTGTTTTCTTTTCCATTGAGCAAACAGTTAAAGAATTGAAATGGAACTGAAATACACAGTCAAGATTAATTCCCATTTTCTAAGGCAGCCTTTTTCCAGGTAGTTGGAACAAAGTGCTGCTGGTTATCCATGGGAAGCTGAATCTCAGACTGATCAGTCCCTCCAGACTGCAATACAGAACAATAATGTTCAGATCAAAAGCATCTTGATTAAATAACCTAATTAAAAGGTACACGAAACTGGTGTTGTAGCAGAGGTTTTCCCTCCTATGAGGACGAAAAAAATCTCCAAATTTACTTTCTTTTCAAAATTTAGGGTAAATATTTTCTTCCAGTGACGTGTTTATGACCTATTAATTAGTTACTACAAGGATAGTTGAAATCCCAGCCCTGCTTTAACATAGTTCAAGGAGCTAAAATTATCTTAAGTCAAACATCCCAAGATAGAGACTGTGAAAGAAATCAAACATCTCTCACTGAAGTTTCTCTGGGTGATTAGAAATGGATCTCCAAGGTGCCAGATTAATTCCAGTGGAGAGGAGAGGGAGAGGGAGAGGGAGAGGGAGAGGGAGAGGGAGAGGGAGAGGGAGAGGGAGAGGGAGAGGGAGAGGGAGAGGGAGAGGAGAGGAGAGGAGAGGAGAGGAGAGGAGAGGAGAGGAGAGGAGAGGAGAGGAGAGGAGAGGAGAGGAGAGGAGAGGAGAGGAGAGGAGAGGAGAGGAGAAAGGGCACACAGGTGAGCACACTAGAGCAATCAAACTGTCAACCAAAGAAGCTGTTGACCAGAGTCCTCCACCCATGTTTTATTTTAGATGAGCATAGGGGTCAGCATGTGCTGTATGTCACCAGTTTGCTCCAGGCCTTACCTGTCCAGGAGGACTTTTAGCTCGAGTCTGGAGTTTTACAGATCCTCTGCTACATCTCTTGTGTGTTAGGACAAACAGATATGCCTAAGGAATGGGCTTAATTGGGTAAGAAATTGTAAGAAAAAATGGAACTGCGATAGTCATTTGCTGTGGATAGCACTGTAATTTAACACAAGTCACTAATTTTTCTAAGGTCTTTTGCTGCTACGCACCTTATAATTACAATGCAATAAGTTTAATCTAGTTGAAAGTGAACCGGTTAGATGGCTGAGATCTGAGTAAAGAATACCATTTTTTTATTTCATACCCTCCCAGCAAAGCTAAGAGATATAACTTTGAGCCGTACTTGTAAACTTAGAGGAAAAGTTGAGAAGTTGTTCATTCCATAGTGATGTGAATGGCCTGTAAGAATACCTCTTGTTTTCTTCTATAATTCTCCTCCAAAAATAGAAAAAGTAACTAAAATCCAGCAAATAGAAATGTGGCGTACTGGTTAGGTTGAAACTAATTCACTGCTTGTCATGGGAACAGCTACAGCCACAGTTAAGTTAAAAGTGTAACAGAACACAAGTTCATTTCTTTTCTTCCTTATTTGATATTAATTTTTATCAGAATATCACAGTATCACAGTATGTTTGGAATTGGAAGAGACCTTGAAAGATCATCTAGTCCAATCCCCCTGCTGGAGCAGGAACACCTAGGTGAGGTCGCACAGAAATAACTATTGATGGTGCTTCCTACACAGAGCACAGAGAGCAATTAAAGGAGATTGCTTAGTCACTACAATGGCACCACGAGATCAGTGCACAGAAAAGGTCCACATAGTTGCAAGTGGGATATAATCCACACTAAGCAAAGGTAGTTTGAGAAGTCCAACTACTACTAGCTTACAGGAACACGCAAATGGTTGCCTTTAAATAATTAATGTTTAGAAAGACACTTTGTTGAGAAAGACATTCAAGACAGAGTAATGTCAGATTTGCATGCGAAGCTCTGACTTTAGATTTTACAGAATAATTCAGAAAAAGTAAGAGAAATATTTCTCTGGGCTAATAGAATTCAGAGGAAGTAAAAGAACTGTTTAAATGGAGTAAATAATTCAAGAACTTAGAATGTGGAAAAGACTGGAAAGCTCTTGAAATCAAAGATACAGGATTATGCACAGAAAATTAGAGGGGGAAATTGTATACGGCAGTTCTGGGATTAGCTGAATGAGGACTTGCCTCCCAGGTAATATTTTTTAATAAAGAGAGCATCTAAAAGACATGGAAGGAGAAACTTGTATGCCATGAAGCGTAGAAATAAAGTTACAAATGCCAAAACTCAAGGTGAGCTAGACTTCACAAGGGAAAGTAAAATATACAGTAAAAGGAACTTTGTGTAAATAGTAGTTGGACAGGAAAAAAGAAGCTATCTAAAAGGAGAGCAGAGAATTTGGTGCTTACAACAGCCCAAAAAGAAGTGAAGCAGACACATGGAGCAAAACAAAAAGAGTAACTCATACAAATTAAGATATAAAACAGAAAGTTACCACACAGCAGCAGGACATGATCTTGTTAAGGGAAAAGGCAGCTGAACCACTGACATTCTAGGGAACAAAGGATGCCGTTTTATGGTCAGAGAAAGCCAGTATAAGACCTTTCTACAGTGATCACTTGTCCTACATTAGTCCCAGCAATTGTGCTGCCATGGTGGCAACTGGGAAGCATACAAGAGAATGGATGCCCCTGAGTCATAGGAACAAGAAGAGATTTTGTAAAACACACTAAAAGGTGTGTGCTGCACATCTTTGGCCAGATTCAGCCCACCCTTCCAAGTAACCCAATTTAGGAACATGGAGTTCTTGTGTTCATTTTATAGTCAGCAGGGAAAGACAAGCTCTTCCAGCATCAGTTAGAACATGAACCGGTCTCTTGGAGGAATTGGCTGTGTTACTCCACTGACTACATGACCTTCAACAGTCTGCTCAGGTAGATGCCCACCCATAGGCGGGACAAAGCTATGCCCTCAAACTAACAAAAAAATCTGTTATAAATTAGGAATCGCCCAATGAAGCTGCCAGAAAGGAAGAAAATTCTGGCTTGATTAGTCAATCATAGCTGTAAAAATAATTTGGTTTGAGATGTCCCTTGTGAGGCATTTTTAGAGAACCAGGCCATGATGAGGCCATCTGGAATCCAATATGCAGTCCTGGGCACCCAGATGCCTGGAAGATTAATTCAGTCTGTAACAGGACTACAATAATGAAGGAAATTAAGAATTTATCTTCTGAAATTAGAGTAAAAGATGCTGGCTTGTTTAGCCTAAGAGAATGAAGTTGTGGGGATTCTGTCTGCTTTCCATAAACTCATCAGTCTAAGTTTCTATAAACTTAACAGAGGCTAAAAACTATTTAAACTAAAAGACACTGTTGCTACAATAACAAATGGATAGATACTAGCCATTAAAAAATTTAGGCTGGATATTAGACAAAGGTTGAACATCACCAGAGGACTAGAACAACTTTTATTAGGGGCATCTCCACTGTTTAGTTACATTGATGCTGGAGTGTGGTCAGTTTACAGTTAGGATTTACAGCACAGCTGCCTGCAATAGCAAGGAGTGGGACTCATTAACTCACAGGGTCAAAGGCACCTTTGGCCTCAAGCATTTCTGGTTTTGAACAGAGCATTTTCTCAGCATTGCTCTGTATTCAATGCAATTATATATGTAGTGCCAGATTTTCAAAGCCCTTCATGCCTCACAGAAACAAAGGCCAAATTTTCAGAAGAGGTCTGCAATCATAGGGCTACTCTCCTTGGTTACACCTACTTGAGTGTGTTTACTCTTCAGCAGATGACAAATTTTCTTTCATATCATATACTCTTTCAGGGGCCATGTTCTGTGCCGGAAATGAAAATAAAGGCTACCAGGGGTTTACAACCAAAATAATCTAGGCCTGAAGAAAAAGGTCCTTGTTTCCTTGATATTTCACAGAAGCAGGGAGTCAGCTACAAGCCATCTGGCTTCAGTCTGGCTAATGCAAAAGTGACAGTGGTGGTTGTTTGCAAAGGGGAGGTAATGGGGACAGAGAAAGCGAAGGACTTACCAACATACTCCATTTATATATAGAGCTATTATATCCAGACAAAAACATAGAAACAGTACCTGAAATAGAATATAAAAGATTATTTCTGTTCTTTTGAACCATGTAACCACATTTTTAGATGACCATCAGCATCTCCGTGACAGCATCTCCATGCAAGGCAGCAGCCCTCATCCATCACTCTTTGAGCATTGCTTATAGAAAATGTGTGTATATTAGGTGACATATTTGAAACCTGCCAGATTTTCCACCAGCTGAAGAGTATCGAGAATTGTGTGTCTTGGACAAGAGTCATCTTTTAAGAATGAATACAAAGTGATGATGCAGATGGAATAATGTGAGTCTTAAAGGGTTCTTTTAACAAACAAAACTAGGCTCCTTTATTCTAGAACATAGGATTTAGCTCAGGTATGTTTAGGCAGTTGAGACCTACAATGATCCTACTGATGTTGGGATCTCTTCATTTTTCTTCTCTGCATGGCATTTTGATGTTGACTGGGATCCTGATCCATGAATAAGTCTCCCAGGCACTACTGCAATACTAGGGAATGCAGTAACATCCTAGCAGAAAATTTCTGTTTATTTCAGTGAGTGATCATCTTTGTAGTGTTTGCATATGCCATAACACCATATGGCACCTGTATTTTTTTCTTCCAGTATTACTGTCATAATTGACATTATTTTTAATTTTTCCTAAAGGGCAAAATACATTTCACTTGTCCTGATCTCAGGAGGCGTTTGAAGGTAGGAGCATTAAGTAGCTCCTCAGCACTCTCAGGCCATTAATTTTCCAGATTTAACCACTAAAGTTCCTTTGTGTTCAACCTCAGGGAGCAGGAGCATATTCAGTACTTGTTAACCCTTGGTTTTTCATAGTTAGAAATGCCAGAACAGCAGGACTTTCAGGGTCCTGCACAGGTTAATATACAAAGTAACTTAGAGTAATTTTGAGAATGGGTCCTAATAGTAATTGCCATCAAGAAGTACTATTGCATATAGTTCAGGAGCTGAAAAATGAACACATTTTCTATTCTGACTCTTATTGTCAGTTCCGACTCTTACCCAGCAGTCCTTCCCACTAGTCAAGGGGTGGCTGCCTCTGTAATCACTACAGAAACAGTCAATCATATTTTTTCCCCCACTTTCAGGAGAATTGAAAAGTGCCTTTAAAAATGAGATTTGGGAGAGGAGAGAAATTAACATCAGTGTAAAGAAAAGGCTCAGGCTGGAGGGATTATACACACACACACACACACTTGGTTCTTAAATCTGGAAATTCCTATTCATCCTCAGGAGTATGATGGTTCTCCCATCAACTCTGTTTTGACGCCACAGTATTTCCCAATGAGATTACTGTATATTTAATCCTCTTTTAAAAGAAATGTTGTGCATCTTCTTTTGTATTATGAGCACAGTAATGCTTTACAATTTTAAGCCTGGAAAGCAAATTCTGTTTTAAAGCTCTGTTTTGTCCATTGTGTTTTGAGATGCAGAAGAGAGCTTTTTTAGTAAGAATTTGAAGAAAATTTTTTAGCAACATATGAATGATTGAAAATGAACCTTAGAGGAAATCCCTTAATATTTTTAAATGTTCAGACCACTATATTTAAACAACACTACAACTACAACAACAAAAGAAACACACATCTTCAAAACATGTAGAAGTTGTTGAAGTTGTATAAGATGTGTGGTTCCTGGTCAGGGATTTTCTGATTGAAACATGGAAAGAAGTCATAACTTGAGCTTTTTATCTGCATCACATTAGCATTGAAATACCAACCTGAGTCAAGGTATACTACTCTATCTTCACAGGTAGTATAAACACTTGCAAGGTGCTGTTTCCACCTCTTCCTTCCTATTCACAGAGGACTTGCGTATCTTAACCTACTGTTCTTATGCTACTCCACATCTTCCAGACGATCCTCTAGCATAGAGCTTAGAAGTTCTTGAAGTCTTTTCTTAGACTAGAAATGCAAATATGATTCCAGCTTTCATTCTCCAAAATTAGAAAGGAGTCACCATCAGTTCTACTATATATTTAAAGTAGTGTTGGAGACAGCCACAAAGCTAGATGAAGATGAGTGCATACTGCAGAAGTTCATTAGCAGGACTGTTTCCAATTATTGCAATCAGAATTAGGGATTTGCAAAAAAAAAAATGCCAGTGAAAATGGGTGGTAGAGATTGCAGCTACACAGTGGCAGACTGATATCATAGGACTCTCTAAATAATGCATAGAGAAGCTGAGTCACATGTAGTAGGAACACTTTAGGCTGCTGCATAATTCAGGAGCTTTTGTTCCTATAAAGAATACATTAAGGTTTTCAATTCTAAACTTCTAACAGGTCCATGGTCACTTGACAGTGATAAATAGTGACAATTAACATATTGTACAGTTTAAAGATCTCACTGTTTGACATTCATTTTTCCTTTTGATCTCTCCTACAGTCCTCACACTCCCAATCACCCTCATGTCAATGACCTGATTCTAGGCCCTATTCAATGCAGCTTTTCTTCTCACTGAAGCTGATTTGGGGTGAGCCCTCCTGAGGTTTTCCCAGGGAAAACTGGACAGATTCATTTGGCCATTCAGAGCAGCCCACTACAGCTCAAAGCTTTCACAAAATGCCAAACCCAAAGTGCTGATCTGGTACTGACCTTCAACTATGTGGAGCAGTCAACCACTTCAAGGGTGGTTCTCACTGCAATGGGATACACTGGGGACATGTATGGACTCAGCCTTCTTCAACTACGCAAGAAGCATCTCATGAAATGTTGGTGACCTTTCTGCAGGGTCTTCAGGGAGTTACTCAACAACAGAGGAAAAAAAAAAACAACGATTTTTCAAACACAGGATTTGCTGATTGAAATGTTTATGGCATGAACTAGATGGATCAGATGAGCTGATCACAGTGGTCTTCTTTCTGGCATAGAAAGCCTATTAAAAAATATGTTGCTTTGACTGGGTTCGCTAAATTATTTATGAATGTCTGCATTTTCACACAAGACAGATCTAGAGAATCTAAAATCTGACATGGCACCTCATGCTAGCTCTTAAGTTGCATTTTTGTTAGCAAACAAATAGCAATTAGGACATTGCTTAGAATCAACCTTCTGTATCTAATCTGCTGGAAAATATGGACTTTGAAATCATGCGAGACTGGTAGGAAGTGTTTCTTTACCTTCCAATAGTGCCTAGTTTTATCAACATAAACAGTTAGCACAGGCTCTAATGAAGCTTAAATAGTATAGATCTCCCTTTTCCTGCAATGAAAGTTGTTTTTTTCCTCCTACTTGCCTGTATAAAATTCTACTTTAACATATTTTAAAATATCTATATTATATTTTTTTTTCCTAGAGCTATAGCAAGTAAATTGAGAGGAAGCCAAGCATTAGTTTTTCTGATGACTTTAAGCCATTTACTAGAGTTAGATCCTGGAACACATCAATACTTTTCTCTAGGACAGCAGGTTAGAGAAGGGAATTTAAACAAGTTTTGATCCAGAATGTGCTTGACCTTCTCCCCTCTAAGAATGACACCTATGTCTTCTGTTAAACTTTGAGACTAGTGCAGGGGCATCCACCACTAGTTTCTAGCAGTCAGATTGTCTGAAGGTTAGTGTCTTAATTGCCTCAAATATATTAATGCATGGGAAGAGTATTCATTCTCTTATTTTGCAGTATCAAAATGGAAAGATCGTTTGTTAAGGTTCAAAGATACAGCTAGAAATTAGGATAAAAGAGCCCTTTTGACCATCAGAGAATGTGTCTAAAGCCTTGATATAAATTTCTTATCACGTTTGAGAATCAGCACAGCTCTTGTGTCCTTCCACATTAGCATGTTTCTCTCAATAAACAGACCTCGAAAGCTGAAAAGCAGATTATGTATCTACTCCTAAAACACAAAATGTTATGACAGGAAGTCTTAGAAAAAGACCAGTAAATTAGATTTCAGTTCTGAAGACAACTAGTAAATGCAATGTACCACATTGTGTGGAGGACACTTTCAAACAGAATTATGTGGAAATAAAAGGAAAACAAAAGCCAGTAAACCAAGTCATAAACAAAAGCAGCAAATCAAAAGTTGGGGACAAAGTCTTACTAATTAGATTTAAAGTTTCATGAATTTAAAACTATGTTCTTAGGAATAGTTTTAAAAAACAGTGAGACACAGAATGGAAGGAATCAGAAGGCAAGCAACTGGAGGAGAAGGATATGGTCTTTTCCAAAGTGATGCCTTTGGATCTGGCCTACAACCTTTAATTTCATGGCAGTGTTCTCTGACAAATATTTTCCATTCATTCCCAAACTTTATGATTAAAAAGGGTGTCCCCATAAAGTTTCTTCCTAAGTCCTAATCTTCTAAATGCCAGAGGATATTTTACATGCCAGGCTCCAAAGGTCTTTCATTTTCCCTTTGCAGGAAGGAAGTAGCTGTTAGATGATTACAGCATCCATGATTGAAGGACCACCCCTTAGACAAGGTGAAAAAAAATACTAAAAGAGCAGATTAAAACTAATTCATTTTAACATTGTCTGTTTACCAGGAAGTTTTGTATTTTGTTTTGGCTTTGCGTATTGGGTTTTGGTTTTAGTTTTTCCCAGAGGCCTGTGTCTGAAAGTAAATGAAATAGTTATAAGCAGTAATTAACTTTCAAAGCAAAGTCACTCAACAAATAGCACAGCTAAAAAAATTAATCATGTTAAGGTTGGACTGAAAAGTTCATTACAGACAAAGTTTCTGATGCTTTGCAGAAGAGTTTTTCAAAATCAGTTGGTGTAGCACCCAGAGATATACTGCTGCTGGGGTACCTCAAAAGTCAGGGACAATAATGCTGAGTAAAGTCCCCCCACCTTGTCTCTGTGTCCCTGAGTTGTCCAAATGTGAAGCAGCTCCCTCCTCACTATAGTGTAACTGTCATGTGCTTCTTACACCAGCTTTGCAAAGCCAGTATCTCAGACTGCCTGTGCTGGAAAACGTCTCCATCTCATGTAACTGGGGCATTTCATGCCACTTCAAGTCCTTGCCTTACCACATGAGCCAGAAAACACATGAGCATCTTTCCCTCTTCACTGAATGGTTATTAACAGGAGGCAGAGCTCTTGTGCCACGCTTCATTTTAAACCAGAAATTTTTTTACTATTGTTGGTAATCCAACTTCCAAATTCAATGGAAACTACAGATGATGTTGACCAATATGTCTTATTAAACACAAAAACCAGCAGCCTACATAAACTTCCACCTAAGAGTCCTAAAAGAACTGGTTGAGTGGATTCCTAGCTTCCAGCTCCAAGCTAAATTAAAAGCACATACTAATGTGTTTAGATGATGTTTATTTTAAATAAGTCTCTGAATGTTGGGATAATACTGAGAGGTTGAAAAAAATGCTCATTTGCACCAACATCCAGGAGTTCAAGCATAGAATGAGGTAAATAGAAGCTGTACAAAACACAAAATGATAGTTCATGAAGTTCAGTTACTGCAAAACTAGATCACAGGAGTATAAATAATGGAAGTCAACATATTTTTATGAAAATTTTTTAAATAAACCATGGTTTCTGTAGCAAAGGCAATCAAGTATAGATGCTTGAATAGTAAGACATGGCACGCATCTCTTCATAGGATTCTGATTAAAAAGCCACAGTGATACAGTATCAAAAGCAGTTAGTAGATGAGTTGCAAAGTGACTGAAAGCCATCTCAAAAAGTATTTAAATTACAAAAGAGTTTTTTCAGAGGGCTGGATCAGGACAGCCCAGTGACTGGTACAGTTCTCAGCATTAATCACTGTTTTCTACAGTGCCCTAAAAATGAACATAAAATTATTGTTGATAAAATGAGATAAAAAAGCTTATCAACGTTAGTAACTGGTGATGAGTGCCCATTCAATCAAAATATCTTTCCCACAGACAACTAGAAGCATAAAATCTACAGGGATACTTTACAGGCCGTATCCAAAAAACAGGGAGTGGGAAGTGGAGGGTGGGGGCCGTAATCTGGAAAACAGTAACTCAGGAAAGGTCAGTGACTCTGAAAGTCACGCTGGCTGAACAACTCAATGTGAACTCCCAGCAGCATGCCATGACAAAGATGACAAACATAGTACTTGTACAACCATGGAAAAAGTGAATAGACTAGAATGATGATTTTGCCAGAGTTTCAGACAAGGGAAAATCCAGTTTGAGTACAGTGGATGAAGTTCTGATATTCACATTTTATAAAAGGGTGTGGAAAATCACTCAATCTGACTGACTGAAAAAATAAAACTAAGTAAAGACATTGCCTCAGCAAGAGACTCTGGGAGATCACTTGTTTAGTGTAGCAAAGAAAAGCAACTGACTCATATAAATTTCTTCACAGGGAGAAAATGCTAACTATCACAGAGCTTTTTAATCAGAAAAAAACAAGAATGATGACTACAGTCAGGAACCAGACCTATTCAAATGGGGAAAAATGTTTGCAAATGCAGAGGCACAGAAGTCTTGTTACCCAGAGAAGTAGCATATTGTCCATTTCTTGAGTTTTTCCCATCAAAACTGGCAAGAGGTCATTTGCAATCAACTTACTGAAAGCCCACCTCAACTAGTTCCAAAATCCCTTCATGCTCCTCTTCCCTAGGGACAGTTACAGATCCAGACAAGTGAGCTTCTCAGGAATTACAGGATTTACATCTTGAAAGACATGGATTCAGTCCTTGCCTCTGCCAAACATGATTTGTATGACATTGAGCTAGTTGCTTAAAATAAGGTTCATTTTACCTAGTTTTAGGCATCTAAAAGCTAGATATCTATGTAACGTGTAAATGTCTGCAGCATTTCTATCCTCAGCATCTCAATTAGCCAATGGAAAGAAGCAGGCACTGTTGGAGAGCTGTTCCTCCGATAGTGCTCAAAAAAGCACTATACAATCAGGAATTTCATGCTTTGAAGAAATTTCCATGCTGATAGAAGGAAGGCAGGAAACTGACTGGCTTAGACTTGGACAACAACACTCTAGACATATAAATAATGGAAGGTCTGTTTAACCTCTGCTGAGGAGGATATTAATGTTTATAAGCTGCTGTGAAAATAACACCTTAGAGACTTAATGTTATTAGAAGATATATTAATAGCTATGATAAATGGCATCAAGAAATCACAGGGTTCAAATTTTTGCAAAGCTCTAGGCTCAAAGAAAACTGAATCTTGAGATACCAGAAAATATTTAGACTGTGAGCCAGATTTCTGAATACCACAAAGAAATACTGAGGTCATTGAATCTATGTACACTTTCCTTAATGGCAAAGGCAGCTTAAAAGACCTCTTTCCCAAACAAAGGGTTTTTTCCATTTTAAAGGGTTATTTTTCACCTGCCAGAATTCCATTATGGCAATGAAGTTGTGCCAGCACAACTCATGGAGCCGTGGACTACTGTGTGGCAGTAAAGGCCTCTTAAACCAGATTCATCCCTGAAAAAAAGGACTGTGAAGTTACGGCATAATTCAGAGCAGTTTAGAAGGCAAATAAAATTCCAGAATAGTTCTGAAATGGCATAGAGAAGAGTAGAGCTGATTCAAGTAAGACAGTTGATCCATATAGCAATCATCTTGTGACATGGAAGAAAGGTTATAACATTTCTCTTGACCAAAAGGCATATTCTAACCAAAATTATTCTATGATTCTGTCTGCACAAACCAGAGACAACAGTTTAAGTGACCACTCTGACTAGCAATGTAAGGAGCATACGGCGAGCTTCCTATCTGCTTGTAGGAGCAAATCCTTTCATAAAAATATATCTGTGTTTTGTTTTCTTTGGATTTGATCTGAGCAGTCCAATGGGGAGGAAATGTTGCACTTCTTTTATAGTTAAGTTTAACCAGTACTCTGATACATCCATTCTGCAGCCTCTCCTTATACCAGGAGAGTTTACTCCTTGAACACTAGTCAGCAGAAACAGTGGATGTCATATAAGGGTCAAGTGTGACTATATCTATTATTGCAAAGCCTCATGTGACCACAACCACACAGCAAACTTCACTCCAGCTCTCCAGCACACTCCTGCCTGTCCCTCCACCCAGGCTTTCTCAGCAGTTCCAAAGAGCTACAATTAAGCCCATATGAAAAATCACTACAACAACAACCACCAAAACAGCTCTGCAGAGAGCTGCATTAGGAGGCAGAGGAGACTTGAGTAACATATTAGGAGGACTGGAAGTAAAATTCTCTCTTTGTTTAAGCAATTCATGTAATAACTTCTTTTTTTTTTTTACTTTTTCACACTAGTTATTTAATATAGTCATTGTACTTGGTTATAGCAGTTTGAATTGGGATGCTGCCAAAAATACAAAAATACACAGTTTAGCAGAGTCTGAAGGGTTTGATATTTGAACAGAACATTTTACTTTAATGAACTTCCCCTCATCTGACTTGAAAAGAGCTTATAGGGATTTTCTCATAATGTTCTCAAAGAGCTGGGGTTGCTTTGAGGCATGGGGAAACCACCAAACCTTAAATAGCTTTACCCAGCAGGAGATTTTACCAAGTAAATAGCAGATATATATACATATTTTTAATAAAAAAAAAGGATGGTCTGGTTCACACAGAAAAGACACAAGTGCATTGTGCTTATTCCCTGTACTACACTCTCAATTTTGCAGCCAGCTTACGAAATCTTTTCAGTCAATATCCCAGTTGATGTTTCAATGTATATTAGATTTAACCAATGAAATGGTAGCATATAAAGGCATACACATTGGATGTGGACATGTTTTTAAGGATACATTTCAAGAAGAGGAAGAGCCCTAGATGTGAGTTGGGGTGGTCAGGAGACAGAATGACAATAATACAGCAAAATTAGTAATACCAGGGCTCCTACCATGACAGGCACTGCAGGGAGAGCAGAGCTGCTGTGGCTGGCCAGGCACCACCAGGCAGGGTTTGGGCACAAATCTAGCTCAGCATAAGTCTTTGCTGCAAGAATAGATCTTGTGCACTCAAGTTCTACTATGTACCTAGAGAGGAAAAGTCAGCCTTGCCGCAGGAGTGTGATAAATCTGAGGAAACTTTTCTGAGAGACAAATATCTTAACTCCCAAGAGAGAGCATCTAGTTAAATAGTTATTTTAAGACAGTAATTACAGGGGGAAGGGGAGTTTCATTTTTCTTCTACACAACTAATTATTAGGAAAAAAAGTCAATAGGTGACAGGAAATTTGTATTTAAAAATTCCTAGAGCAGAACAAAGTATGAAAGAGCAAAGTATTGTAAACAGTCTGACCTCAGTTTTGTTGTTTCGTTGGGAAATCGCCCTTCTTTAAGTAGTCAACTCTAATTAGAATTCACTTGCATATTACAAAGATCAAAAATTATTATGTACTAATATAAGATTCCAAATTTCAGAATTCCACATTTTCCGTCCTCGGCCATTTTACTGCTTTAATCAGAGAAATTAACGAAGCAACTTTCTCTTCCCAGTCCATTTAAGTAGAGTCTAAGCAATATCCTCTCTCCACTAATTTCTTCATTCCTAGAGATGAACCTACATGGCTAGAAAATTTGAGCATCAAACAATGAGTCATTAAAGTGACAGTTTCAAGTTGCAAGCCTGAAAAACCCACCTAGTGTGGCCTGAAGTAATGGTATTTCTCCTTTGCTACTTATTGACGTAACTTCTTTTTCTCTTTGCAAAACATTTCACTTCTTACCAGTAGTTCAGTTGAAGCCTCTATTGCTTTCATTTCACTGTTACCACATAACTCTTTTAAATTATTTTGATGAGCTCTTAGATAAAGTTACAAAATGCAAAAAACTATGCTATGGCAAGAGCAGATAACTGAGTCTCTTCCTGAGCCAACCCGTGGCTTATATAACTGTCACTTCCTTTTATCCCATGTGTTCATCATAAGGCCTGTCGCACTGGAATAACGGTCTTACCACTATCATCCTTATGTGGAAGAACTCCAGCATGATACAGGTTTTTGCAGTAGGTCAGGCCTCAGAAAAGTGAGCATTTTAAAACCTTGATGCCATACATTTGTCTCAGAAGAATGCAGCCTTACCTGTGCCCTTGGTAGCTGGGAAACAGAAAATTCCTTTAAATAATTATCTAGCATACCATAGAGTAAATAAAATTAATTGACTGTTACTCTTTATGGTAATGCAATATCATTCCTGAAATCCAGGCTCTATAGCATTGTAAAGAGGTGTTGCGACAAGGATGGGTGTCCTGAGGATTACCACAGTAGGAAGCAAAGATGAGACAATAGTGCATCACCAAGTGCAATCAGGATGCTGCCACAGATTCTGCATACATCACTATAGGTTCCTGCAGATTTGTTTGCAACTTGACGAAGAATTACCTAACAGATTAGCTAAACATTTGACTCTTTTTCTCTAGTTGCTTGTAAAGATGCACATTCTTAACAGACTTGTGGGGTCAGTGAGTCTGTAAGTGAAGAGCTCCCTTGGATACTCATTTTGCTGTTAGACAAAAATAGAACTGTTATGCAAAGAAGTAAATCCAAAAATTAAATACGTACTGAATAATGCTCTTAGACAATGATCAGAATAAAATCCTGCACCCCAAGGGTCATGTCATGAACTGGTATCAGTTGATATAGGTTCATTATTCATTGAAATGTCTTTCATTATTCTTACTTGTTGTTCTCATCCTGTCAATTCACTGGTTTTATTGCAGTTTCTGCCCATGGGTGCAAGCAAGTGTGAGTAGGAGATATTCATAGCGAGGCTCTAAACTGTCAGAAAAACTCACATAGCTCCAAAGCATCCATAAACATGTACAGACACAAACGCATCATTTGTCGTAACAACATGGAGATCTGCAGAGCAGAAACTAACATGCAGTAAAGCTTGAAATCATGAATTACTGCAGAGAATATCCAGTGATATCTGCAAATCTAAACTATATTCTGCTTTTTTATGAGTCAATGGATAAAACATATGTTGTGCATATGGTCTATAGGGAAGTACTGTAGATAGAAAAATTGTTAACTTTAAGAGTTACAATAGAAAAAAGGTCTTGTTTTCACCACAAGTTTTCTCATTCTTGTTTTCTTTATATTTTTAGATATGCCCCTGGCCTAGTCATCCCCTCCACCACCCTGGTATCTATTTAAGACTCCACCTGCAAGCTAAGAGGTCCCTTGGTTCAAACACTGTATTTCAAACCTGTGTCTTGCTCAGCAGGGACCATGACACACCTAGATAGGAAGAAGAGTGTACGTAAGCTTGAACTAAGCTACGTTATTACTCTCCGCAACAGTTAAAAGTCTCCACACCTTGTGGGAGAGACTATTTCATACTTTCCCAACATTCAGTTCCACAAGGGAAGCCTATTTTATGTATTTCTCACCAGGATATGAGATATGCACTGACAGATGCTATAAAACAAATTCATCCTCACTCGTTGTTGAAGCACTCTTATTGAAAAATTACTGAGAATGTATGGAGCATCTGGGTGCCTTTTCTTTGTGATAGATAACACACCCTCATCCTCCACTCTTAATGTGATTTTCAGTAATAATTAGACAATGCTTCACTGACTCCAAAAGACAGGAATTCACATGCATCAAACATAGCTTGAGGTCTGTCTGAAGTCTTGATGGAATATCAGGGAGAAATATAAGTGAACTTATACCATATTCAATGCATACCTTTTTCCTATTTTATTAGGACCTAAACATGTATTAATTATATATTAAGTAATCTTTGCAGAACTTGGCAGATGTGTTTGCTAATAGAGGGATTTTAAAATACCCTATAACATACCAACCCCAAATGCCGCTTACCAGTTATCACAGCAGTTAAGTGAAGTGTGATAGTCATAATCAGTTACAGATCTCACAGAACTGCAGAATGGTTGAGGTTTGAAGGGACCTCTGGAAGTCATCTGGTCCAAAACCCCTGCTTGGATGCCTAGAGCAGGTTGTCCAGACAGCTTTTGAGTATCTCCAAGGATGGAAACTCCACAACATTTCTGGGCAACCTTTTCAAGTGCTCAGTCACCCTCACAGTAAAAGTGTTTCCTGATGTTCAGATGTCACCATGTATGTTTCAGTTTGTGCCCATTAATTCTTGTCCTGTCACTGGGCAGCACTGAAGAGAGTTTGCCTCTCTCTTCTTCTCACCTTCTCTTCAGATATTTATATACATTGATGATATCTCGCCAGAGCCTTGTCTTCTCCAGGCTAAACAGTCCCAGCTCTCTCAGCTTTTTCTCATGAGAGATTCTCCAATTCCTTAATAATCTTCCTGGACATTTTTTGGACTCTCTCTCTAGTATGTCCATATCTATCTCGTAACTGGACACAATTTTCCAGATGTGACCTTCCCAATGTCAAATAGAGGAGAAGGACCACCTCCCTCAACTCGCTGGCAACACTTCTCCCAGCACAGCTCTTGTTACAATCTTTGCCATAAGGGCACGTTGCTGGCTCATGCTCAACTTGGAGTCCACCAGGACCTCCAGGTCATTTTCTGCAAAGCTGCTTTCCAGTTGTGTGGCCTCCAGCCTATATTGGTGCATGGGGTTCTTCCTCCCCAGGTGCAGGACCTTGTATTTCTATTTGTTGAACTTCGTGAGGTTCCCTTCATCCCATTTCTCATCCCTTCTTGTAGAAGTCCCTCTGGGTGGTAGAACAACTCTTCTGTGTACTAGCTACTCCTGCCAGTTTTGTGTCATCTGCAACTATCATTTTATCCTTCATATGATGATTTCAATGAGATTATAAAATACCACCTAAAAATATATAGACTTTATTTTGAAAGTATGGTCCCACAAGCACTTCTTTGCCAACTACCATCCACAGAACAACAGTAAACACATTGCAGTTGCTTGGCAGATACCTTACAGCGCCTATTAATATCTGCAACGAAAAGATCATGACTGGTGCTCTGTGAGAAAAGTACTGAGTTAACCATGTTACACTGGTACAAAAACGCAGGGAATTTCTCCTGTGGAAGTGCTGTATTGCTCCTGAACAAGCACAGTGTTAATGAAAAAAGTGAATAAAGTTCTGCCTGTATACCACATCAAAAGATCTTGCAGTAAACCTCTGTCCAGGCATTCAAGGTGGGATACCACTGCCACTTTGGTGACACTCGTAACAGAACAAGTCTCTCTTTCTGTTTGTCATTCAGAGCTATTTCCAATGGAATGCTGCTGGCCTGCCTTGATGGTCTCTACTACCACTGTATGATTCTCACATTAGCATTTACGTGCTATCCATTGAAATGTTCATTACAGGAACATAAGGAACAGATCTACTTTGCCGTCTTTGAAAAGGCTGACATTTACATAGACCAGCACTGCTCATTTGCAAAATGGAGACTGATTTCAAAAAACCTTTAGTCAAAGTTCCCACAGGACAGCAGAGATGACAGTAATCAACCTAGCCGTGACTAATAGTCTGACACTTCTTTACAGTAGGACACTCTCCAGTTGCTGGAAAGCATTGAAGGGAGACTGAAACATTACCAGAGAGAGCGCCAACTTTTAGGCTGCTCAATTTCTGCTGAAGTACTAGAGCAGGAACCTTTGTGGATCCACTAATACACAAGAAAAGCAGACCTTTTCATCTGGCTTTTGTAACTTTCCAAATCACACCGATCTGTTAATTACTTCAAGCTATACCAACCTACCAAAAGCCTTTTCACTTAAACCACAAATAACAGGTGGAGGGACTAGATGATACTGAACACTTTTGAAAGTCACACCTGATATTTTTATGGATCTGTGAAGGTATGATGGATATTGTCACTGCGATAGATACCAAGTATAAGAAAAACAAGGTTCTAGGCAGAGGCAATCTTCATATACATATATATATATGTATAATTTGATCCCACTGTGAAGAGCAAATACTCAGTT
Organism: Patagioenas fasciata; assembly: GCF_037038585.1. Lineage (NCBI taxonomy): Eukaryota > Metazoa > Chordata > Aves > Columbiformes > Columbidae > Patagioenas > Patagioenas fasciata. The sequence goes on along the minus strand of NC_092524.1, from coordinate 58,595,021 downwards.
CCTTCATCAGATCTGAGAGGGCAGCAATGAGGCTCATGTCAAATCCTGGGTAGGAGCAATGCTTCGAATGTTTGGTTCTCCCAACATTAATATCAGTGCTGTGCACTGCTGAAGTCACCCAGCAGTATGAATTTGATCTGACTCAGACATGGGCACATGACTGCAGTTCTGTCAAGCTAGTCAGACGCTATGGAGCTGAATTCTTTTATGCTGGCTCTGTGCTAGGTGAGGAGGCAGGGGTAAAATGCACTGAGCTGACTCAACAAAGACTTCTGAACAAAGATCCACCAGAAGCTCAATCTATTGCAGCCTATAGCTATGGCATTTTGGAGTGGACTTTAGGAGCCTTCAGCCCAGCTGCAAGCTATTGGCATATCAATAACACCATTTGAGAGACAATTTGTTAGCGCCTGCAGAGCAGAAATCAATGTCAAAAGGAGACATGTAAGGTCACCAGCCTTATAGAAGAGCAGGAAGACCAAACATCTAAAATCCACTAAACATGGAGAGGTCTGTTCAAAAGTAGTTTAAATAAAATAAGTGTTTCTATTTGTAACTTGCATTCATAGCACTGATATCATGATTTCTGTCCTCGATTCATCCCTTTCTGTCTTATGTACCCAGTGCTGAAAATATGATTGTCCAAGTGCAACTAGAGGGTTCAAAGTTGCAACATTTATAAATCAGTGATCTAGCACTACAATGCTATGTTTTCCAGCTGCACCATTTTCCCCAGAGTGGTGTCAGGATTAAGCCTCTGCCCTGTTGCTGCCACCACGGGACCATGATATCTGGCTGAAGTCCTGAACTTTGTAAGATGGACATACAGTATGTGGTCAATATGTCAAAATCTTTCAGGGTCCTGTCCACCCTTAGGCTCCCTCATTTTGTCACAGTGTGACAGACTTTTTGCTCATGTCAACAGCAGCGATTTCAAGAGGAAGATGCCAACATCTACCCGTGGACAATATTTGTTGAAGTCAGAGCTGGCCAGGTACAAAGCCTGGGAAACATCAGCCCAAAAGTTATAAGTAACTGAAATAAAATGAACATATAATTCAGTGAGATTCAGCATTACTCTGCAATGAAAATACTGCTTCTGAAGCCTGAATCTGCTGTCCTTTTATGAGCTACTTTCTATGCTGAAGACTATAAATCCTTGATCAGATTATCTTCCTGAACTGTAGAATATATTGAGTCAAGTTCAATTTAGTTAGGCAAGAGCAACACTTACTGAAATCAGAGAAAGAGCAAAAGGGGTTCCTATGAATCAGCTGCCCTGGCATTGACAACAGATTGTCATACAAGGATTAATAAAATCTTCGACATACATGGTTATTTGGAAGAATAAGTCTGTGCTCAGTGGGCCTAGACCCTACAGAAGCATGAAATGACTTGGTAAATTGTGGGGACACATCTTTCCCAGGTACTTAGGTAGCTGGAGATCCCAATATAGTACTTGTCTACCTCATTACACAGCTAAATACCTTTGAAAATGTAATCTTCAGTCATACTCTCAAAGGAGACAGATTTCTAGAGGTGCACAGATGTACAGGAGGTTTACAAATTGCTTAGTTTTTTTACTTCACAATAAAATCAATGCAAGTTAAGGGCCTCATATAAAACCACATCAATCCACCTGATTAAGAAACACAGCCCCTAAGATCAGTGAGGCTGGAGCTCTTGGAAGCTCCCAAAATTACGCTTCGGCTTTCCATGACATAGTCCCCAGGCAGCTGGGAGGAGGACCTGATCAATGGGAAGGAGGACGGGTGAGGTGTCAAGCCTGAACCAGAGTTGGGTTGTCAAGACAGAGGTCTTGCAATGACGGGGAACAGATGGCCCATAGAAAAGCTGACATTAAAACAGGCCAGTCCAGACCTTCACGAAGACGCCGTAATCATATCTACACTGTTTAAAGCAAGCCGTGGGTTTGCTTAGACCATTTGAGAAGGTGTTTTTCTTTAAATAGCAATGTGGGATGAGAGTTGCCACTTTCAATTTAATCACCCTTCCTTAATATAGCCTGGTGCTTTGCAGCTGGATAATTAACCTTGATATTCATTTGGACTTCAAAACACACAACTCCCATTGCTGTCAATTAGCTGACAGTACCGACTGTGTGTTGATGGAAGATTTTTGTGTGACCCTGGCAATATGGCATTTGGGAAATTTCAGTAGCTAATACAATCATCCTTCTGGAGAAAGTCCTTCACAAATGACTCTAACAATTTTAGAATGGGAAGTGAGATTGTGAATTTGTCACTGAAATGAGTTTGCAAACAAAACAGATGTTTATTAAAGTTTACTTTCTGTTCCTACTGCAATGCTGCTTTCTAAAAGATCCCTCCAGATAATTCTCAGACCTTCTTTGTTACCTGGTCATGTACAGCTCTGAGCACAAGGAAGATGCCTTGATCTCAGCTACAGCATTCAGAAGTTATCACACTTTTTAATATTAACATAAGGCTGGAGAGAGGGTTATAAATGCTACAAACCAATTTTTGATATATGAGGCGGTGCAATATACACTGCAACATGAAAATGGAACACAGTATGGGAAGGGCCAGTGGCACTTTACTTTTTACACTGATTTCTTTGTGCTAATAATACAGAGTTACAGCCTACTGGTAACAAGATTAAATTAGCAGGTAGCAAGAAGTTTGAAGACTATTTTCCTGTTATCCCACAGTGGGTCACACTCTGCTAATGAGTGTTAACCCCGCAATCAGGCAAACATTCATCTTGAGAAATGAACAACCTCATTCATGGTTTTTAAAGCAGCCATAACAGTCAACAACTAAAATGAAATTGGCTGAAACACCGCTACTTTCCTTTTTAAGTATTGTTCTTTCTCACCTGTGAGAATGGGAGCTAATGGCAGAAGTGAAACGTTCTTGTAGCAAAAGTCAAGAGCAGCCCGAGTCACTTCCAGGCTAGCAACCTGCCTTGTAGCAAATAAGGAATAGTTGATGCTCAATCTAACATTTTTGCATGGACTAACTAGAGACTTTTGTGAAGGTTTCTAATGTGAGTTCGATTTGACCTCTACATTTTCAAAATACGTTGCCTCATCTACTGATTAAAAATAGCAAAAAAATAGAAAAAAAAATATATTGGTCTGTTGTGCTTTTCCCTGGATTTGAGAATAACATCAACCTTTGGGCCTTTTTCTGAAATATTCTGACAGCAGCAAAAATACTGACTACTCCATTTTTTATACAGGGTCAACATTACGAAGAGGAAAAACGGGCTTTGAGCCATGAAATAATTGCACTCAATAATCACTTAATAGAGGCCAAGGTGACAATAGATAAGTTGTCAGAAGACAATGTAAGTATTTAATTATGGGTACATCTTGAGATTATATTCAGAAATAAATTAGGCCATGCACTTTCCAGGAAACTATAGAATAATTTCTTATTGTTTACATAAAAAGTAACTTGTCGCCTTGACAGTTAAAAGTCATGTTTGATTGTTTCCATAATTTTGTAAATCCAATTCTCCTTATGATATGGTGTTGTGGTGAGGTTTTTCACTTTTTTTTTCCTTACATCTAACCTAAAACAGATGAAAAAAATATTCCAAGAAATGGCAATATTTCCACATTGATTTTGCCATTGGTTCCAGTCTAGTAGAGCAAACTGGTGGATGTACATGCTCTGAGCTCTTGTGTGGATGCACATGCTCTGAGCTCTTGTGTGGATGCATGTATGGGGTGAGGATTCATCAAAAAGATTTCAGATACAGGGTAGAGCCTGACATTTACTGTAATTCCTCTGGAAATGGGATACTCAGCACAAGTGAGCTCTACTAGCAGAAAACAGAATTAACCCAACCTGGTCACTCAGATTATTCGGGGATCAGGAGCCAGGTTTTTCCCAGCTGTGGTTCATGTGTAATAATGTAACAATTTCTGTGTAGAACAAAGCAGGGAACATCATTGGCAATTGTCACCCTGCATCTCATTAAACACTGCTGAAAACTGGTATGTACACTGCAGCTGGCAACCCAGCTCATGAAAACCTTCCAGGGACAAACCTAAAACAGACAGCAAAGAAAGGAACATTGCAGGCATTTAGTTCATTATTGTGCCATTTCTTAGACACCTAATAAAAAATTCATCTACAGAAGACATGTTTCTCTTCGCACTTATTTTTCAGCATCTTACATTCAACCTTCCCATATTTCATATGAACTCTTAATCATGGCAGGGAGCATTTGATCCCATTAATATGACTGTTTATGTGAATTATGCCTATGTGATTAATAGGTTTCCAGCGGAAACAAAGAGTTCACAATCTGGCCCTTTATTTTTTATAGAAATTGTGCTGAAACAATGGTTAGTTCATAACTCTAGTAGTTGTAACTAAAGGAACCTGGCAAATGAAGTGGACTAAATTTAGGTTTTAGAAACATGGGTATAAATCGAGAATAACTCAGCTGATATCAGTGGCATTATTTCAGGCTTAAAATGGAAGGGAAAATATTGTAACATTCTCCCAACAAGTATTCATGCATTTACACTACTTCTCTGAGTCAGGATTGAGCCTAGATTTGAAGGAGTGTTTTCAATAATCATAGCTTTTAAAAGGCAGCTTAGACTGGACTGAACTACAGAGTATTCTTTTTCAATAATTATTCTGGACTACAGTGAACATTAGAGTACAGTTCAGAAGCCTCAAATAACAGTACTACTTCTTCACAATCGAGGTTGATTCAGAAACAAAATCCTACCCTTAGTTGTGCAGCATGACTAGTTAAAGGTTAAATTCTGAACTCTAAAATAAAGAACTATGAAAAAAGATAATATAATGCCTAATAAGTAGAAAGTGTTAAACTGAAGAATCCTACATGGAGAGAACAGGTTTTTGTCTTGCCAATATTTCTTCTTTTGATTATATTTCCCCTTATTCTTCTGACAGATATGTAAAAGGATGCAAAAACGTATTTTAGACTATGAAGAACACTTTTTGCATTAATTGCCAATTATTGTTCTAGTTGCCAGAGATGTGGCTAGTTTCCATTTGGATAAACATTAAAGGACAGAAAGTCACCCCAGTCCTATGGCATGTCCCAGCATGTACACGTGGTACATTCAACCCATATATAATTTTTCTGTAGCAATTTTTAAAGCTACTAAAAATAAAGTGTCAGAAATACTTTTTGTGCTCTCCATGACAACTGCTTCACAGAAACAGAGCCTCAGAGCTTTTGAAGAAAGGATTAGATTTTGGAGTGATTTAATTTTTTGTGTGCCTAGTAATTCCATATGGAACTTGGAGTACTTAGTGCTGCATATTGTGCAGCAATATATTATGTGTTTAATGTGCATGTAACGTGTCAAAATCACTTGCACATGAAACAGATTTTGCTTCTAAATTATAGAATTCCTACTGTTTGCATCTGTTTTCAGGAATAAAAATAGTGTGTACCAATATAAATTTTAAGACTTGCATAAATGAATGTATCTCCCCAGTACATTTAAGGCAGAAGTGGCATGTATAGAAGCTTGTATAAACACACACACACACACAAAAGAGTACCTGAAGACCCTTGAATATGAAGATATAATGAACTAATGATCATAGAAAAAACACCTTTACTACCTTCATGCCTCACAGACTCCCAGGAATATCTCATTGTATCTGTTATTACAGAGTAGTTCTAAAATTGTATTTCGAAACAAAGAGAATTTCCACCTTTCCTTTTCATAGAAAATTTCTTTATCAGTTCTGCAAAGAACAAGTAGAACAGTAAAAATCTGCATATGATAAAATTAAAACACTAGCATGAAATAAAATTAAAATCATTGCAGTATTCAACACCTTTTCTCTATAAGCATTTTCTAATTTTTACAGGTTAGCCCAGCCTTGTGTCCATCGTACCTTTATGTTTTGTCTGTCTTATCTATGCCCAACAATAAAGTCAAATTCTGAAGCACCTTGACTAGAAGCAACATACAACTCTCACCTCCAGGGACCTAAAGATACTGGTTGAAGGATATAGTTATAGTCATGTGTGCTAAATTAAATTTAGCTGAAGGGCAAATCTATGTACTGAGTTTTCCCATTAAACAGGCTGTGGGAGCCATTCAATAAAAAAAAAAAAAAAAAAAAAAAAAAGTATAAGAGGCTTGTTTAAATTCTCTTTTTCCCTGTGTGGAATTCTCATGGTAATTTCTTATCCAGTAAAAATACCCTGTTCTGCAGTATCAAATATTTGCAGTGAGACTTAATATGTTTGTGTAGCTGCATTCTGCAAGATATGAAAGGAGCCAGGAACCAGCAAGAAAGTTTCATAAGACAAAGGCCATCCTTTTATAAAACAATACAATGTGTATTTCTGCAATGAATTTCTCCCACAGTCTCATAAAACTATTTAAACATTTTCTAAAGTAGTATCCTAGTGCTGATCTGGATAAGACTCAGTAAAAGTTGTCTGTTCTTACATTTTCTTTTTGTTTAAAAGATCAGATTTATTTTAGCCTTCATAGAACCATGCATGTTAACAATACAAAGTCCAGTTCCTAATGGTAAGTATCCATCTTTTGAAATGTGGATTACTGTTCTGTAGTAAGAGTTCTCAAAATTCTCTTTTTAGTAATTTTATCTGCCCTCAAGGAGTAAAAGAGGCAAACATCTCAGGACTCTGCAAGAAACACAGAATCTTAATCTTAAGTATGTTCCACACCTCCCCAAAGGAAATTTTTAAAAGATTGCTCAGGCATGAAAGAAAGGCTGAAAGCCACAAGCTACTTGCAGACTTTAAAAAACAGGTTATTTTTTGTTTTTCTAGGAACTCTATAGGAAGGACTGCAATTTAGCTGCTCAGTTGCTCCAGTGCAGCAAGAATTACGACAGGGCACATAAGCTTTCGGAGGTAATGTGACTGAACTTGGTGAATATTCAAATAAATAAATATTTTATGGAAAACAGATTATTTTACATGCATCAATTCCAGAACTTGTGTGCCCTTAAGGCTTTGATTCCACACACCCTTGGGCTTGTGCACCTGCTGGTGCTCTGTGCTGACAAAACCACAGCCAGTGATGGAACTGGAAGTTACAGTCTTCCTCAGAACCTCGGCTGTCTGGTAGAATGGGCCTGCACTGATCACATGAAAAACAAACATTTTAGCCAAACCAAAGTGTTAAGAACACTGGACTGCAAAATGCAGGGGGGCAAGTGGGGGGGTGAGAGTAGGGAAATGACAAGCTACAGGCATCAGAGATTCTGATATAATCAATTTTCCTCCTGAAGCTATTTTCCAGTCCAGCTAATTTCTAAACCTGAATTTTAAAATGGACTGACAGAACAAATATCTTTCTCTAAAGCAACCAGAGCACTGAATGATTGATTTCCAAGGTGTAGACTTTAATTAGTAATCCTCGCTTCCAAGGAAACCTGGCTTGAGAACAGACTCCTTGAAGGGGAGGCAAATATTATCTTAGTGAACAAGACCGCCTTTAGGGATGCAAGCCCTACACAAAGCAATAGCACCTTCCTCATGTGTATTGCTTTGTTGAAGGTCATGGATAAAAGTCTTCTCTTTTTCAATCCCATCAGGTTAATGTCCCCCAAAATGGTCTCTCTTGTGCAATTCTGCGGTGGAATAATGGAAATTGAATGTGGAATGTATAAACCATTTCTGAGCCAGTAGAGTGCTCCAGAGCACTAAACAACTTTGGTAAATAAGGATAGAGTAAGAGTTCTGTCAAAAGGGCAATGATTTTCTGGAACTGAGACAGAACTTCCAAATCAACCATTATCCTGGTCATGCTATTTTTTTCCTAGTAACTGACTTTGCTTAGCAAATCATATCCAGGAGTTACCAGGACTTTACCAACACTTGAAAGCACCCTACCTGTTGGCAAGAATTAGGACCTCAAATGTAGTGGTTCACTTGTAGAAAACTATCACAATTGTGGGATGTCCCCACCATTTCCCAGCCTGTCATACACTCAATTGAATAGGCAAGGCCTCCACTCTTAAGTTTGAGTATTTATTAATTTAGCAAGTATGAATGTGCTGTCACAGCAAATAATTTCCTTACAAATGCAAATATTGCCTGACAAAGTATTGTAGATTATCCAAAAGCCTAAACTATAGTACAATACAGTAATGCGACAGCAATATCATTATAGTAATTCCAGTTTCCAGTGCAATACCTTAAAAATAATGTTCTTTTTCTTAACACATTTCATAATCTAAATAATGTATAAAAAAATAGATCAGACAGTAGTGTTACAGTATACTAAAGTAATAGCTGCCCCATACAGCAGTTTCATATTAAATGAACTGTATTTTTTTCCTCATTTCTGTGGCAATTTACAGCAGCCCTATTTTACAACCTGTTTGTTCAATCTACGCTGCATCTGTACTTACTATGACTAATATTGCTGTCTGCCCGCAGATTGGCAATATCACACTCTTTATTTCCAATGGAAGACATATGAGCTCATTAACAACACAATGATTAATCCAAAATATCCTGGAAGGTCTGTTGGTTAAAAAAACATTCATTCTATTTCACATTAAGAATGCCATTTCAAAACATGCCATATTTTGAATACATTTAGTTGAGGGGACTAAACCAATTTTAAAAACTTCCCAAAGAATCTAAAAGAGGAGCTCCATACCTTATACAACATCAGATCATTACAAGGAGCAGGCATCTTAAATTTCTCTTTCTTAAAATAGCGACAGGAAGACACCACTTCAGTATTTCTTGGGTTCTCTCTTTAGAGAAACAAAGGAGGGAGTGGGTCATTAGGGTGAGAAGGGAAACCACTGAATATTTGGTAAAGAGGAACATGATTTCTAGTTATAAAATACAAGTGCTGAGTAAATCAGAGTTCAGCCAAGTATTTAAGGGCTGAACTCCTAAGTAGTGTAGATCAACATGGGTATCAAAAGAGTTATCACAGTTACAAACTTGAAACCTAGTGCAAATGTGAGTTCTTTTGATTTCCAGCAAGAAATACTGAGAGACAGCCACCATGCAGCACTCTCTCATATCCCTGTCTGATCATTGATTGAGATCCAAAATGAGTAAGGAAGATAATACTGGACAGCAAGCATGCCTGGCGAAACCTGCCTAGGCATCACCTACCAGGATTTTCAGCTACACCGAGGAACATAGGGTCTCAGTCTCTTCTGGTCCACATGACAGAATGGCAGGTGGAACCACTGTCCATAGACCTGATCCTGACTTCCTCCAAAAACTATACGAGTTATGATGCATAACAGACTTATTGATTAATTTTGAATAGTTTGCCCCAGGAATCATAATGTATATTCAGGTTTCAGGTCTGGTTTCTATTAGTGTAGTAAGAAACCAGAAAAGCAGTCAGCTAGAAGCTGCTGTAAAGGAAGATGTTGAGGCTTATATAGATGGGTGATCTGACAAGCAGTGTCCGAGTGCTGGGGCAAAGCAGTCAGTTTGATTTGCTTCTTACCCAGCACAGGAAAGCTCCTGTCACAGCAGCCAGTACCATGGCTTTAAGTGTCAGTGAAACCAACTTTCCTGCCTCTTCAAAGAGCATTGTTTATCAAATGCAATGCTTGAGGGCAGGAGCCAATTTGGCACCAGGTTGGAGGCAAGATGAGCTCAAAAAAAGGCAAAAGAAGAATAGAATAGATGTGATCTCTTCCTCCTCTTTCCTCACCTTAGCAGAGACCTCCACATGCCTCCACTCCAACTGCAAATCAGACATAAGCACACAGTCTGGAAAGTGTTGCTGTAGGCTGTAATTCCCTACCTGTCTTTTTAAAATTGTTGCTTGATACATTCTTTACAACCTGAATTAACTTGGCAGGAAACATTTCAATTTCACAATGTTTTCCATGAGGGGAAGAAGATGAAGATTTCCAAATGTTAAAAAGTGAAAGTAATTTGATTACATTTGTTTTCAGAAATGCACAAAGATCGTAGCCACCACATTAGTCAAAGAACCATGTATACTGAGCCATATACTGTAAAGAGCACTCTTCTATCGATGTTGTATAGGCCCAAGCAGACACCAGCACTGTTGTTCACTCTTTTTTCCTGTCCCCTTTGTCATCTCTTTATGCTACAGTTGCCGTCCGAATTTCAGGAAAGAGTCAGCATCCATCTGGAAAAACACGGCTGCAGCCTTTCTGTCCCCTTGTGCCACACATCATACGCTGATACCATACCCACTTGTGTCATTGCCAAAGTACTGGAAAAACCAGATCCAAACAGCCTGTCTTCACACCTGTCAAGCCCATCTACAAGGGATTTTCAGGACTCTACTGGAAAACTTGGACAAAGGCCCCAGTACAAGTCAGACATCTACTGCAGTGACACCGCCCTTTACTGCCCAGAGGAGAGGAGAAGGGAGAGGAGACAGAGCGTGGACACACAGGTGAAAGATGTGGGGTTCCTGAGGTCCCAGAACTCCACAGACAGCACCGTCGAAGAAGACGGTTTCCATTCCAGCTTCTCTCATGAAGCCTTCCCAGAGTACATTACCTCCCTGCCAACCTCCAGCTCCTATTCCAGCTTCAGCGTCACCTCCGAGGAGAAGGAGAACGCCCAAGCCAACACTCTGACGGCCTCTCAGCAAGCGATCTACATGAGCAGCCGAGATGAACTGTTTGAAAGAAAGTCACCTGCAGGTTACGAGCATCAGGGAAGTCCTAGGTTTGCCAAGTCCAAACCTGCCCAGCACATGGAGCTTGCCGACGACAATGAGAACTCACCCACTTTTACTAGGACTCTGTCTCCTTATGCGAACGAACCTTTTCATTTCTCAGCCATAACACCACAGCAGGCTTTAGCAAACCAGAAAATGAGGAATGAATGCAGGGGCACCCACCTTTCAGAAGAAGACTTGCCTGGGCGATGGAGGCAATTGAGCGTGGAGGACATTGGTGCATACTCTTACAGAAACACTGGCAGGCTGTCACCCTGTAGCTTTTCGGAGCAGTACTACAGCAGCCCAATTAAAAAGGGAGACAGTTGCACAAGTCCCATCTATGCTAGTTACAAAGCAGATAGCTGCTCAGAAGGAGACGATATCTGCCAAAGCAGACTTGTGGATTCTTGCTTCCTGAGAACAGACAGTGGTCTGAATATTGACATCAGCACTAGCTGTAAACAGGAAAAATTGCCCACTTATAAAACAAAAGAATCGAGAGACCAAAAAAATGAAAGGATCACCGTCCAGTTATGCAGTAGCAAAAACATCGAAAATAGCCCGGTATTGAAAAGAGAATACGTGGACGTGAGCCCCAACAGCTCAGCAGAGTCCCTTAACCAGAGTTCAGTGGAGGCTTCAGAAATCCACCAGTCTTCCATGGAGCAAGGAAGCCATTCGGGTATTCACAGCAAACAGCAGCAGTTTCAACGGACTGGGAGTACTGGTTTGAGTCGGAAGGACAGCCTTACAAAAGCACAATTATACGGAACCCTTCTGAACTAGGCATCTTCCAAAACGGCAATAAGACAACAAACAAAAGGAAGCAAACAGCATTTGATACTTCTGGTGAACAATAAGGTTCTAAGAAACAGGATTATTATAAAATATATATTCATAATGGTACTAAATGTTCAAAGAAAATCTCTTCAAAAATGTTACACAGCACTTTTCACTTAACATTCTTTCCACATGGGAGACTGTCCCCTCCCCTCTTTTATAAACCTGAAATATTTTTATAAACAAAATGGTATTTATTAGACTATCCTAAGCTATTTGAGCAGAATTCTTTTCCCTTCAAGCAGCTTTCTTATTTATTTTTGTGCATGAGGCCATCTGTGCCTATACTCTTGGAGGAAAAGGGTAAAATCATGACGGCGGTGATAAAAAATAAATCCACCCGATAAAATACCATAAAATGTCATGTGAAAACAAAACAAAAAAGAATGGTGAATTTGAATAAGTATATTTTTTAACAAGAATGGAATTGTATCTTAAATTATTTCATACAAATGTATTTATGAGTGACTAATGTATGCACAAAGTGATACTAATATTTTGTTCTTTTAATCCACTGTGTTTCTGCTTTCCTATTTTTCCTTGTATACTACCTCAAAAGTAATTGAGGGTTTCTTTGTCACATTTTCTGTAGGCTTGCATTTATATTGTCTAAAATGCATGCAGTGTCATAATTAATACTGTATTTTGCATTACTTAATAAAAGACACCAGTGGATATATTTGGTTTGGGGTTTGTTGCATTGGTTTGAGGTTTTTTCCTTCATTAAAATACACTCTAGTCAATAGAATATGGCATTGCTCTGAGTGGCATCAGTCCAGCAGAAGTTAATGAGTAAAGCTCCTGGTTCAGATTTTTTGTGCCTTTCTTTCTCTGTAAGCTCCAGGACACTGGCTCTCAGTCCACAACCCTGGACATGGAAAGACTGCTTCTCATCAGCCTGGGGAAAGTAAACAAGAAAACAAATTTTTTATCAGGAAGCCTGAGTTCACTAAGCAGGGCTCTGCACACAGAAAACTGAAAACTTGTGACTTAACTTCCTCCTCTATTTCACACATACTTGACACAACCTTTTTGTTCTTTAGGGCTGCTACCTTCTACAGTTGCCCTTTTTTTCATATGTAGCTTGGTATTTCTAACAAAGAGATATTTCTAAAGCTTAAGGTAAATTGGGCCTTCTGTAGCCTAAGGGAATTTCTCCTCTGGCTCTGAGGAGTTGTAGTTTTACCTGTAGTTTTTGCATTTCCTCCGCAGAATTTTTTGTTTCTCATCATTTCACCTCCAAGGAGTACACAACTTGGACAGCAGCAGAAAGGAACGAGCAAAACGAGAAAAACAAAAAAGAGAGGAAGGTGAATCCTGTGGATTTACTTCCTAGCTTCAGTATTGCTACTTGGTGACAAGCAGAATACAGTCATAAATATTTAACAAATATTTTAAGTCATGTTCATTGAACGTGTATCCTATACTTGAAATACTGACTCTTACCAGCTCATGCATGGGGTAAGACCTTATTTAGCTCAATATGTGGTAGTAATCAGTGAGATCACTGTGGCTGTCTAAAATAGTTCCTTATAGAGCTAAAATAATAACCTACCATTCCATACCTATTTAAAAAAAACATATATTTTCTGCTGATTCTATCAAAGAGAATTGGTAAGTAACCGATAAGTACCTGGTAAGTAACTATGAAGCAGGAATACAGAACTGCTCATTTCCCACATAACTATCTTAAATCAAGATTCAGTGCATTTTGTATCAGCAGTTCCTACTGCTTTCTGTATTCTTCACGGATAATATAAAAATTTGACCATTATTGATGTCTGTAAGCACTTGCTGTACTGTTTTGAAGATCTGGTATCCAATCCCTCCAAGATCTCTACTGGCACTGTGGAGAATAATGGTAGGTAATAATATCACGTAGATAAGGCACAACATAACTCTAAAGCGAGGCTTATTTCAGTACAAAAACTGTAACACACCTTGTGCTTTTATGCTCCCATACTTGCTCAAAGAGAGTTGAGTAGCAGGTCATGCCACGAATAATTCCATTAAGTCCATAAAAACCACATGGAATAAAGTTCCCCAAGGCCAACTGCTTCTTATGGCAGAATCTGATCTGCAGTAAATAGACTTGGAAATAAAAAAAAAAAAAAAAAAGTTGTTGTTTCACCTTCAAAACACTAAGATACAAAACAGAAGCAAAAAAAAAATCTCACTGTTGACTCATTCAGGTATATAACACTTAGACTGTCTCTAAGGCAAGACATCCACTTATTTGATCAATGAATACAAGGATTTGTATGTAAGAAGTTAAAATTAACTGTTATCTAACCTACGAAAACATATGCGCTATAGAAAAATAAATCATTACTTTTATGAACTAGAACACAGTATCAGACCAACTCTTTTATAATATCATTCACTATTTGACACTAAACTGCTATTTTGGCAATTACACAAAATTAAGTTTCTACTAGATATTATATATCTGATTATTTAATATCGTGTTCTATTATGCTCTTTCATACTACTGCGGTTTCAAATTCAGCTTCTATGCTTCCCTTGACTCTTTTTCCTAGTTTATGTGCACTGATACGTAGATCAAAATCAGCCCTTACACTGAGTTAGTATGGAGTTTTCCTTGAAATATAGTCTACAACTTTGCAATATTTTTCTGTAATGAATCCTGTTATGGAACAATATGTGACCCCGTAATGAATTTCAACTGAATCAATCAAAATGGTAGAAAAGTTATTCAACTTCCATTTTAATTTCTCCTTAATCAGAAAAACTGACAGTAAATTTGCAAAACTTCTATGAACATGAGAAAAAAAAAATCACCAAAATCTTCCCAGGTTTACAAGTTTAGCTATAGTTTGGTTTAATTTTTCAAAACAAGAAGACTTTTGAAAGATTATAAGAAGATATTTATTCTGTTTTGGCATGTTCTGTTTTGATTGTTTTGACATAAGACTAGAAATACATTAAGTGTTTTCACAATAGATTTACATTTTCCTTGTGGTAGTGTTTTAATCTTTTGTATACCTTCAGTTTTCACAGTGGGAGAAAATCATCCAAAGAATCCTGTCATGGAGAAGATTATTGGAGTATGTCATTGGTGATATTTGAAAGTGACTACCTTTCTTCACTTGTTGTCTCCAGTCTCACCATTGTGTGCTGTGAATTTAGAAGGGCTCTGTTGGGCCTCCAGACGACACGTTTGGCCCAAGTAGAGATTTAATAGTCATGGAGGTTTTAGGAGGTTGAACCTGGTTAAAAATAGACAAAGTAGTAGAGAGAAAGCAAATCAATAATATCTTGTTCAGGAGGAGATGATCTAGTTTGACCCAGGTGAAAGAGTGGTAGGCCTGTCTGCTGCGATGTTCCTCAGAGCTCTTACCTTCTGTAGGACATTTCTGATGGAAGGCAGTACCTGAAACATTGTCCTCAGAACTGCTTATTTATATTCCATTCAAAGAGGTGTGGTTTGATGAACTTGACACTACTCTTGGGTTCACTTAGTGACAAGTGACTCCAAAAATACAAAACAACAGATCTCCAGACAAAGAAATATGCCACAGACCCCTCCACTCCACTGGCTGAGAATTTGCCTTGAAATACCTTTTCCCAAGGGCATAAATGCCCAGTTTTCTCTTAAACATTATAAAAATGCCAAGGTGTCTCCACACTGGCACAAAGCCTCACTTTTCCAAGTGACATCTGAGGGGGTTTGTAGGTACCTACAGCAGAATTTTTTTGTTTGATTAACTATTTCATCTGCCATGAGTAAGAGCAGAGGGGGTGAGGAAAATAAGTGGTAAGTCCTCAGCAGTGCAGTGAAGCAGAAGATGAGAAATGTCATTTTAATGAATGAAAACTGGAAGCAAAATGTGCATGGCACAGAACAACGATCAGGGGAAAACAAAGGAGTCTTAAAGAGATCAGAGTGAGGCATATCAAATCACATATTAAAAGAGATACAAAACAGATACAAAAAAGATACCAGGGAAATAGGATACGATCCATTAGCAACAACAGTGCATAAGTATTATGAAATCATGCAAAGCAAATGCATTTTTGAGATGTGAAAATCGTTTTCTCACTCAAAATTAAGGTTGAAAAAAAAGAGGCAAAATCTCAATTTTGAATAACACATACAAATTTCTTTTAAACTTTTTAGATCCTATTTCTATAGTTGTAATTTCTGAGTTTCAATCATGGCAAGCCACAAAATAGGTAGTTTCAATTCAACAGTTTCTTACTTCTCCTAAACTACAAAATTTATCAAACTAATCTTTTCCCCTTCCAGCACTTCTATTTTAAAATAATTTTCACTCCAACATCTATAACAGAGCATGATTACACAGCTACTTAGATTAATTTTGCCTTGTTTAATTTTAAAATACTAATTAACATCTTTTGAACTTTCTTATAAAATTCTTATCCCCCATTCAGGTTTACAATATTGTAATCCTTACTGACTATTATGATGTCTCTCCTTAAATACTGTTTAAATTGAGCAGATGTGGTCGTCTCAGCTTTTCCTTGGAAGATACTTCCTTCAGGACTGTTTCTAATTTTTTCAAGGAACACCCTCCTCACCTTTCTACTACTGAACACCAGAATATTTTAATATGAACACTGAGTTGTTCAAACACACTGTATGGAAAAGCACTACAAGGAAAGCGGGGACTACACAGACCAGTGCAACTGCATGTGGGATGTTCCCAGCACTGAAATTCTCAGTAACTATAGGTAGTTGGTCAGAGTGATCCACAAGCAAAGCCTCACTCAGAGAAATGTATTTTCATATAGCCAAATATAAAGGTTTGAATTTTCATGCAAAGAATGCCAGGCCATGTTTCTAGTATGGCAGCTTGTCTCCTGGAAATGGATGCATTTGAAAAGCAAGCATTTTTCATATGCTTCCCTTTCGTGCTGTCTGTAATTTTCTCAACTATTATGCAGTAGCATACTGGATGTTAATGAGGAAACTCTGGGTTTGCTCATGATGGACTTGAGTCCTATAGAGTTGATTTGTATTCTTCTTGTTCCTCCACCTCTGATAAGTTTGAAGATACATTTTCAGCTATATTGTTTTCAAGTCCTGCACAGTTTTAGTTGCAAGTTTGTTAGACATTAGAGTCCTTCTCAAAATCAATAGATCTGACTCGTCTTAGTATCAGGTTTTCTAAGTCTGTAACCCCCATACAGCAGTTCTATTTCCAGTCTTAGAAACCTATGTCACTTTCTAGAAAAGGGCTAAGGCAACTTTCCAGAAGTACCTTGGTTCTAACAACAGTCCTCAGCGTAAGCAGCAGCTTCTAATGACCTTCAGCCAGACATCCTGATCTGTACGCCTTAAATGTTTCACGTTCCTGTCCATGTGGTCTTATATCAACATTATCAGAAGATTTTCATTGTTTTCCCAATCTTTCCTCCATGTCTTTTTTTTTAAAAACCTCCTTGTTATAAATCAACTTCACTAATTCAGTCATTCTTTAATAGCCTGTCACTAATTCCAGTTCCCCTCTCAAGTTGTGGTATTTTGATATTTTCTTTTGACTGTATTAGTAAAGCTGTTTTAGGAATGGAGAGCTTTTGTTTACCTGGAGCTAAAAAGAATAGCTAGAATTCTCATGCAATGAAAGGCTTTGCTGCTTGTGCACTGGATGTGCTTCCATTGACGTTTAGTCTTGCCCTTTTCACTTGCTGATTTTACATTTTTATTCTGAGGAAAAAAACGTTTTTTCTCCCCTCACTTGTGACTTCTCTTGTGGTTTCTCTTGTTATTCTTCTCCACCTCTCCAGTGTGGGATCTTCTAGAACACTCAAATCCAAAGGCTGTCTTGCTTACAAAGCCGCAATTATCACTCCTCAGTCTATCTTAATTCCTCCATATTTGTTTTCTAAATGAAGCAATAAGTGCCTGAAGAGAAACTTGACCTCAGAAGTGTGTACTTAAGTGTTCTGCTGAACGAAGTCCTACATGATGTGGCTGGAGAGGATGCACCATTATATGTGGATCCATTATGTGCCATGAAAATTTGCCTAAGTATTAGCAATATATTCTTATCCTTTATGATGAGAGTTAAGTGTATATATATATATATTCTGTCTCTAATGAATAGCTACTAACCATTTTCATGCCAAACTATACTGATGTTGAGCATTAACTAGAAAAGCAGATAAATATAAATTTCTTGCTCATAACCTCTTAATTGCTTCAGAATAGTTAAAATGACACTTCCCCACAATAAAACAATTTTAACAAACAGGTCTTCAATTTAGGTTTCAAAGTGCAAATAGATTTATTAAGATTTAATCCATAATTATCTTATATTTATTAAGACTTTCTCTTTTAAAAGACAAGTAACTTGTCTTATAAACTATCCCCAAATACCCACAAAGCCAAACCTCTGATTAGTAAGACAGAGCAGATAAGAATGCCACTCTTTCAAGGAATCACAAGAGAAACATGATCCTAATGTCATTTTTAGGGCCATGTAACACTAAACCAAGGTTTCCTAAAGCCTTTTAAAATGTGACTTAAACTGCAGCTGGCCACACAGGTCAGAGTCCCAGAATGATCCTGGAGTAAAGTGTTCACCTGCAACAAAGATGGGCAGGAGGCTCAGGTGGTGAACATCCATTAGTGGTCCCCAGGCAGCTTTTTACCTCACAATATTGGCTTAGGCACCAGCTTAGTGTCAAAGGCACTACTGTGAAGAGCCTGGCACTGTCTTCCTGATAACCTCCTCGCAGGTTTTGGAAGGTTTCTGTTTGAAGCCCTTGATCTTCCTCTCCTCTGTCCTTCTGGGGCACCCATGCTGCAGAGAAGTGCACTCTGCTTTCTTCCAGGTGGGAGCTCCTCAAAGCTGCTGACAGCCCCACATCCTACATCTGTGTGAGGTGAAAAGGTCCCTCCCACCCCACTCCTCTTTTGCTGAGGCAAAGATCATCCCTGCAGACAGTTATTACATCCCTGAGCAGGGAGAACATCTTTATCTGCAAGGGCCAAAAATATGACTGATACAAGATGCAATCATTGGAAAAGACCCCCGATGGGAGTTAAATACCTTCTCAGCAGCATGCCCATCACCAACTTACATACATTAATACTCTAACTATGATTATTCAGACTAATTCTTATTTTTGAAGACAGCTCTAATGAATTCATATTTAGATTTATACGCCCATCTAGATTTTTTCTTCGGAATTTATGAATCAGAGCAGACGCACATAAGAGCTGCAGAACCACAACAATATTTACTACACATGACAGCTCTATGATTTAGAAGAAGAGGAACAGCAGCAAGTCCCAGATTAATTAAATTCATAGTGTCAGCATCCTTTCCCCTTCCGGTTCTTCACAAGTGACATTGTAAAACTGATCACATGGAATCTACTTCTCTGGAGGTCCCTTCCAACCCCAACCATTCTGCGATTCTGTGTGACTCTGTGAATAAAAAGTATGCTCAGCACGTAAGGGCTATGAATTTCAGTGGGCTCCCAGTCAAGCCCTCATTTAGCTTTTTTCCTGCAGTAGAAAGCCTCTTAGTCTTGGCACCAGTTGTGTGTGAGGTGAGATGAGGAGGAAGCCCTCTACCAAATAGCAGAGAGCACACAGCCTCTCACAAGGGTGTTTCTGTGTCACCAAACTGAAGAGGTAGAGACAACAGCAGCAGCACTTCTAACTGAGAAATTTCGAGCATTGATTCTGGTGGGCTTATTTTTGGCAGGGAGATAAGTCAGGGTTTATGATTCACTTGACCATAATTTGACAATTTATTTCAATGAACCTTCAGAACCTCACAGTCCTTATCCTCCACAAGTGATGGAAATGTTTTTATCCCCAAAGCCCGTAGATTTCCACTAAGATGAGATCCCTAATCCCAGCTAGATAGTTAGGAGTTAGCTACTTTAGTTCTAGCAGATTTTAAGAATCTGGGCCTTCTGTTTATGATATAACTTGAGAAACAGATAAAGAATGAAAGCTTGATTTCTCAAGCCTGGTCTTAGCACAGGAACTGAATCATCGTTTTCTGATTCATCCCCACTTACCTCTGCTTTCAGAGTCCACAACAGCCTGAATATGAAGAAGGCAAGGCTTGAAACTGGAAGAAAGAAAATTCAAAAATTAATCTGTACATCAAAACTATTAAAATGTGAAATAATTTCTAAGACATTAGTGCTCATGTATGATAAAACAGGGCTTTTTTTCATATTTTTGCCAGAGAACACACAATGGAGCTTCCCAGAAAAAATATGTAACTGAGCGGAGAACTTGCAGCTTGCTTTTTTGGACCAGCTTGAATTTTCCTGACAAGCTGCTGGATAGATAAGAGAAAGGAGGCAGAGCAAGGATGATGGCTGTGTCAGCACAAAATGCAGCAAAACATTCCAGTCACAACATTTACTGTGTTTCCCTGATCTTTAGGGTACGTTATGAAAAAGTCCCAGGAAAAGGTTTTTAGCAACACAAACTATTTTCTTTCAGTCTCATTTTAACTTTTTTCCCCTCTCTTTTTCAGAGAGAAAAAAAAAAATATCATGTTTTGCAAGCTACAGTGACATGGGGTTTTTTGCTGGAGCTGGCAGTCATGTCTATAATGACCTGACTTGTGTCAGTAGGGAAAAATAAATCCCCAAACTAAATCAGTTTAACAAAAGAATATTTGTTACTCAAGAAGAAATGGTCTAATTGAAAAGAATGTCAGTAAATAGCTCATTACTGAGATCTCAGATCCCAGAGAGCCAAGGTATGGAAACACAACAAATTCACTGAAGTCACACTTAGCAAAGACCCTGAACAAGTATTTTATTTAAAATAGGTTTAGACTGCCTTTTACTTTTCTTTCATTCTCTATTGATGTTGAAGATGAAATGCACTTTTTGGCACTCTAGACAGCACCAATTAAACTTGATTTCTTTCTTGAGCTTCACATAACTCCACTTGTCTCTCACTTCTAAGATTATTTTGTTTTGAGCTTTAAGTTTCTGCTTTGTTTAAAGAGAAAGTGTTGCTCCTGCTCAAATAACCCCACTTGCAACTCATGAAAACACACATACAATTCCCAAACTCTGCCAAACAGTTAATTTGTTCAACATTAGTATTTTATCCTTATAAAAATTTAGGATATTTTTTCTATCTTTTTTATCCTGTGAGCTTATGAAGGACAGATTGTCTCTTATTACTTGATTATACAGTACTTGACATAATAGTCTCTTGATTGTAATTGCATAGGCCATGCATATTGCATTACCTGCCTAGATTTACTAAATATCATGTTTTCTTTAGCTTTTTTTCCCTTTGGTTGTGAAATCTAAAATTTCCTCTTTATAGCCCAGTCCCTGCACGACAGTACCTCACTGCAGAGCTACACATACCTTGCATGTTGGATGAAGTTCAAATAGCCCCCTTCATTTCTCTACGGTTCAGAAAAAATATGGACTTTCAGCTTTCTGGGGCCAAGTATCTAGTTTATGTCCGAAAACAGCAATTAATCAGCTACATAACATGTTCATTTCTCTCATGGACCCACCTCAGGTAGAATAATTTCTGTCAACATGAACGTGGCTGCCTACACATCCCTCCAGTGCCCCTCAGAAACGCCCCTTGCCTCTAGAGAGCCTTTGTGGGAACCACTGCAGCCGCTGTGATCCCAACCATAGTCCTTCCAGCCCTCTAGGCTTGGCTTAGTACATGATGAAAGCCAGAGCTCTTCAGAACCAGAGGATCTAGCATTGACTTTTGACTGCCCTCCAGTATTTGCAGAAAGTCCATTACTGTGAACCACCCCTTCCTCTGCTAGTCATTTCTCCTTACAAAGCCTTCAAACTCAAACAGAGCAAATGTCTCAATGTACAGTATTCCAAAATTACTACGGAGTAGATGGGCTTCACCTCACGTTTCTACAGGCACTGACATTGCATGTATCACATTTCTTAACACTCATCGGTTTATAATTATACTTTCTTGCAAGCCAAAGCTATTTATCAATCTACACAAAGGATCTAATAAAAAAGGCAATACCCTTGCCACAAACCACCTTAACACATCTGCACCTTCTTCCATTAGTGCCAGTACTTATGGATCGAGTTGAATCTTTTCATATTCTGCTGCTGAGTGGATACTGCTTCACACAACCGTTGAAAGAAATAGCTTTTCCTGGAAAATAAATTAAAAAAAAAAGGAAGGCTTCAGAGAGGCAGGACTGTGCAGGGAGTTCATTGGACTGATACAGCTATGAACGAGGCAACAAAGAAATACCAGCCATCTGAGAAAGACTTTCCAGAGGAACCTACTTCATTGCAGAGCACGTTCACTCTCTTCAGCAGGTGGTTAACTAGCAAGAGTCTACAAGAGGCCTCATAAATGTAATGCTGCTGACAGATGGCAACAAGCAAAGTCTCTTTCTCAGTAGCTCTTTCAAAGACCGGTGACAGTCAGATTTTGGTCACATCTACACCAGTACAAATCTAGGATGATTCCTTTAAGGCTACACAGATGCTGTTGCATTAGTTGTACTCCACACAGCAACATCTCCTCATTACATCAGTGACAAAGGTAACACAGGCTATCTGGGCAGGTTTTGACATTTGGGGAATGTACAATGTGAGGGGAGTGCGCAGCTGTGAATACTGGGGCGGGGGATACATATATATATATATGTATGTATGTAAAAAAATGTAAAAAATAAGACAAGAGCACAAGAGAGAAAAAGGTACATTTATACTTCAAGTCTTGGGATATACAATCCTAGCCCAGGTTTGTGCAGTGACGACAAACAGAATTAAGTGAGACACATCAGAGAACAAGGGAGAAAACAGCAGTCAAACCTGGGGACCTCCCAGAGCCTCAGAATCTACGGTGAGATTTACCATCATTATTACTGAGCCTGCTGCCCGTTGTCCAGGCAATAGAGCCTGGAAAGCAGGAGAGGATCAGTTCTGAATTTTCCCACAGGCTGACAGGGCAGACCAGAGAAAATCATCGTGTCTCCTTGTGTTGTAGCCCCAATTCTGCAGAGCAGGCACTGGGGCAGCAGCTCCTTGGAAATATAGAACAGAGGTAAAAAAATATATAGTATAACTGAACTTACCTCTCAAAATTTTTCCTAATTAATGGTGATGTCAGAATCAGGCTTCTACCTCACTGTGCTGGCTGAATCAATTAATTTTTCTCTGCTCCAGCCCTATGCATGTGTCAGGCAGGAGTTACCCACTGCATTCAAATGTTACCATTTTGACATCCATCAGCATTTTCTCTCCTCTCTGGGCAATAGGGTAATTTTTCATGCCATAGTTTATTTACAGTAAATTCAATTCATGCCTCTAGCCATTCTAGGGACATCCCACACACCAAATCTTATAAAGGCTTTAGGGTTTATTTTAAACCTACTGATGATACACAGAGTGTACTATCTGGCAGTGGAACGTCACATTTAATTGCCTTACACATCTGAATCACATTAAAATTATTCAGGAATTTAAACAAATTAGAACACAAACTGCAGATAAACTACTCATCTTGATCCTTGTCAGCATAAACCTCCCAGCAGCTACAGCAACCTGCTCTGAATTCTATTTAACAAATGAATTACAATTTGACTGCTGTATTATATTGTTTGCATAGAAAAATAGAAGAGATTTTTGCTGGGTCCCACATTTTTCTTTGCATGTATATCCACACCCTGATTATGACAGAGATATTTTCTACCATTGAGCTTGTAAACTTACATGTATTATTCCTGATATCTAAATTGTGACAATTTCCTTACTATTAAAAACTTCTTAGTTTAGATGAGTTTCAGTCCTACAGCAAGAGCTGATCTGAAACCTGAGAAGCAAATTGGATGCATTATAAAAGCTAGATGTACTTTTCTCCTCCAGCCACAGAAGAGACATTAAATGCAGGCCACTAGTACACAAATAAAAGTCTCATTTAAAGGCAGAATTTAACCAGCATACGAAACTGTACAATAACATTACAGTGAGGAACAAATATGTTGGTTAAACAGTGTAATTCCTTGAAAGATGAGGAAGTCATCCTCCTCAAAAGCTCTCCTTGCAGAAGGCACTCTTACCCAAGACAGCTGCCAGTTGCAGGGTGGTTCTTGTGCAGCCTACAGCACAGATTTCATTATGCCAGGTCGACATCTGATGTGTTCAGACTCCTGGCATATGGGATCTACTGATCATTTTCCTCTTCACAATAAAGGTGCAAGGCAACCTATCAGCTCTACTTCTTTTACTTATTGCACTAAAGTGTTCAAAACACTTCCTAAAAATGCTACTACAATACAAAAGTGCATAGCAGTTTGTTTTCCTTCCCCAAATAGAGTCATAGTATCATTCCAGTTGGAAGAGACCCTCAGGATCAAACCCTAGTATTTTCCTCTTTCTCAGCATTTCTGCAAAGGGACATTTTTCTCACAGGCTTGGATGAGCCAAAGACCAACGTCTCAGTTAGAGGTGGTGTAAGTAAATACCTCACTGCCTGCACATTTCTTGGGACCCTGTAGACTACATGTATACTAGTGGGTGTTATCCATGCCAGCGAGACTTCTGTCTGCAAATGCACATTATTACGTGTCAAATGTTCAGTGCAAGGCCTGCACATCCTTTGGAAACATCTGCTCCCAGTTCCTCCAAAATCCTGTAAGAGCAATTTCCAAAGTACTGCCTAAGAAGTCCTATACCGATACAGCAGAGACACTTTCAGTTACGAAGACCTTCAGGTGGCCCAGTTGATGCTATCTCCCCTGTGGCAGCCACAGGGTGAGTGCTAAGCACTCAAAGGTGTCGGCCTTCCTGGAGCAAAAATTGTGTTGGCTGCACCTTACAGTGTCCTTTGCTTTCCCTGTCCCTCCACAGGGCTCTGCAGGAGGTGAGGCCCTCCTAGGAAGTTCCAGAGAGAACTGGTAAGTGCATTTCTCACCCTGATGTCTTCTCCTGTGAAGTGGTCCTCTGCGAGCACAACTTCAGGACCTCCTGTTCTATAACCAATACGATAAGAAGAACATATGCTTTTTACCTTATCAATGGGCTACAGGGAGTAAGCAGAATAGGCTCAAGCCAGTCATCTATGTCATAGATGCATCAATAGGTCAGAGAAGTATTAGAGAAAAAACAAGCTTTACCATCTCACTGATGCATACATCATAACACTAGAAAACGTTCCTAAACAGGTGCCTGGATGTCAGGCTGTTCTGAAAACTTGTTTCTGGAAAACTGGGTACCACAGAAAATAATTCATTTCATGTATGTCTTTTTCACAAATCATCATATTATTTAGTTGATCAAAGATGGCATTCAAAATAGAGATATCAACAATGCTGCTGTTGTGTTGATATGTACTTAATAAGTTCTCAGTCACAGCCACTTCCACGATGCTTTAACATGTTCTCTACAGGCCAGATAAAGTGATGGCTGAATGTCTTCCAGCACCAGGTTTCTTTGTGGTTGTGCCCATGGTGGGACAGATGCACTACAGGCATTCAGCAATGTGGTAGTCCTTGTCCTGAGGGGCCATTAAGGGCCAAGAAGTAGAGAAAATAATAGAAGCAGAGGGAAAAATAACAAAAAATCATGAGGCAATTTAAACGAATTCTTGAGAAATGTGGTAGAAGTTATATTTAAGAGCAGAAAGAAGAGGTTTGTGTAGGAGCTTGTGAGGGTTGGACCTACACAGTGACGTTTGTGGAAGCCTTTGTTGGAATTCCTGTTGAGTCATCAAGGACTGGCAGTGACTTCAGTATTGATTGAACCGTGTCCCACATTAACGTAAAAATAAATCACCCGGATAACGTAGTAACACTTCAAATGTACTTAATTGTCATGAATTTTTCTCACAGAGATTTAGAGTAGTACTTGCTCAAAAAAGGAATGATTGCAGAATTTGAAATTTAAGCAGTCAGAGAGCAAATTAATGTCTAATTATGAATGCTAAAAATAAAAACAGAACTATTAATTTCAGGAGCGATGATGAGCCCTTATGTTATGAAGAAAAATAGCATTCCTCTAGAAAATAATTGAAGAGTCCATTGATATTTTTTGTCATAATTTACTCAAATTACTGCCAAAATTTTCCTCTATCAAGTTCTCTCATTAAACTATTTTGTATTCCCTCATATAGTTGCCACCTTACAAGAAGATCTCAGGTTCAGAAATAATTAATGCAAAATTAATGGGAATTTATCAAACTAGAGGAGTTTGGTGGAAAGTTAAGTACAGATAGGGTTCCTAACTTAAATAAAAATGCTACTGTCAGCTGTCAGTCCAGATTGTGAACAATTTGATTTCTTTCAAAGGTCTCTCTTGACAGACATCTAAGTAAAAGGCATTTTAAAATGTAAAAGGCAATTTAAAACACATTGAAAGGGATAATATATATATATACACACACACATTATTTTATGACTGCAGTCCCTGAAGAAATGTTTCAGTATCCTTTAAAATGTCTGGAAA
Organism: Patagioenas fasciata; assembly: GCF_037038585.1. Lineage (NCBI taxonomy): Eukaryota > Metazoa > Chordata > Aves > Columbiformes > Columbidae > Patagioenas > Patagioenas fasciata. The sequence continues at coordinate 58,569,085 of NC_092524.1, read as the reverse complement.
ATGGGAATGTAGAGAAAAGTGGGAGTGAACGAAGTCATCTCAGGGATACCTGTCACTCATTCCTGTGGCAACATAACGTGAACCAAAAAGCATTATTTCCAGTGCCAAGCCCCAAACTCATCGAAGAGCCATATTGAAGAAGGAATGTAAGAGTTTTCATTTGGTGGAATACCATTTCCAAAGGTCGCTTTGCATGTCAAGTATTTGTGTGAGCACATCCAAATTGGAACACAGGATTTTTGTAGTAAAGACCCATAACTACTGGCCAAAATGCAAATATTTAAGCCAAGGATTGTTTTTCCTTCGGTCCTGGTTACATTTTATTTTGAAAAAGAGAACACATTTTTAGTTATTCCAGTGGCATTTAATTAATTTGCACCAAAGAAAGAATGCAACTTTATATAAGCAATTGGAAAAGTAAAAGGAGAAAATGCCATTTCCCTCAGAGAAACCTTGTCAGATTTCTGAGTTGCAAACCTCCCTCTCCCTGAAAGGCATTCAAAATGCACAAAACAGCAAAAATCCCTATAGGTGCATAATTAATGCTGACATTCAGCTTGTATGTTGGCAAACGAGGTAAACATTCTATACATCATTAATAAAAATATTATTAAAAATTGCACTTCTGAAGTAAAGACCAGGTGTTCAAGTGTAAATTATATCAGAAGTTAGAATCCTCAAAAATATTGGTTTCATTTTAATAATGATACAATGTCTCCACTGCCTTCTCTGTAATGCTCTCAAAATGCCAATTACGCAAGGAAGAACACAGGTCCTCAGGTGAATTTTGCAATTCACCTGACATTGCAGCAGCCGTGACCAGACTGCTATAGCACTGCCAGGGTTTACTAATTGAAAACTAAAGTGCTGCAGGGTTGTCGTGCAAGCACAGACACAAAACTGGGGCAAATTTATGTTATCTGTTATGATAGGTGCAGTATGAGCCAAAGAAAAGCTCTCTGCTCTGGCTAGCATGGCAAATACAGCCTGAGCAAGCAACACCAGCTGAGAGGCAGATTTATTATTATCAGCTAGAGGTTGTCACCAGTCTACTGCAGTTCTGCTGCTCTAGCAGGCTCACAGTGTGCACACAGCAAATTAGGAAAAACATGGGAAAAGGACCGTTGAGTTCTCCCTAGCTGCAGTAGCTTGAGATGTTGACAGGAATGGAGCCTCCACTCAGGTCACTGCCTGGAGAGAGTGATCAGCTGGCACCTGCCTTCCCAGCTTCACCCACTTCAGCTTGCATTGCCGCAGCCTGCTCAAGCTTCCCAAGCAGCCAACCTCTTGGCCAAGGGCACAACAGGTCCTTCGCTGGCAGACGACTCACAAGGGCAGGAGGCAAGTGCTGATGTCTTCTCTCTGGTGACCAATGACAGAACCTGAGGGAATGGCAGGAAGATGTGCCAGAGGAGGTTTAGGTTGGACATCAGGAAAAGGTTCTTCACCCAGAGGGTGGTGGAGCACTAGAACAGCCTCCGCAGGGAGTTGTCACAGCCCCAAGCCTGACAGTGTTCAAGAAGAGACTGGACAACACCCTCAGACACATGGTGTGAACTGTGGGGTTGTCACATATGGGGACAGAAGTTGGACTCAATGATCCTTGTGGGCCCCTTCCAACTCGGGACATTCTATGATTCTATGAAATCTAAAGGTCTTCCCAGAGCTAGATCCCCCAGCTTCTTTTATTCACATCTCATATTTGCCCTCACTTTCATGGCCAGGCCAGTTCCTTTCCTTGGTACAGCCATGCTGTGCACACCTCTGTGAATAGTGCTGAGCTCTTCTAATCTCCTCATGTTCTGTGAATAGCTGCATCCTTTCTTCTCTACTCTCATCTCGCCTTTCTCTTCTTATCTTCTCTTATACAATTTTTCACCGGCCATTGCTGCTCATCCTCCAAGCACATTCTCCCTTTCCCTTCTAATCTCCTCCTATTCTACAAAGCTTTACAGACTGTGCTGCTGACTGCGTGCAGCCCCCCTTCCCTCCTGTGCGCATCTCTGAACAGCCATGCACATACTCAATGTAAGCACTACAGAAAGTATTGACAAATTGAGCCTTGGACTATAGGATTTTAGGGCCTTGGTATTAGTCTTTGTCCTATGACTTGTGATATACAAATGGTGCCTGATTAAAACAAAACAAAACAAAAAAAAAGAGGAATTTCTGTATATGTTCAATTCTTGCATACCATGTATCCTATGGAGAGTGTGCAATGACTCAGATATCTTTTTACATTAGAGTGTGATTCACCTGAGTGCTCATCAACAGCCATTTAGTTTCTGAGGCATTAAAAATTAGGAAAGAACACACACTGAAGAGAGCTTGAGATTAGTACCAGTGAACTGAACAGAAATGTTACTTCCTCCGTACTTGTAGAATGAACCCCATGTCTTTTTCCCTCACCAGGATTAGAATCTCCTAGAAAATTTAAAAACAAAAAAAACAAAAAAAACAAAAAAAAAACAAAAAAAAAAAAAGAAAAACAAAAAAAAAAAAAACAACAAATTCTCATGTTTGACATTTGACAAAAGCAAAGATCTGTATGAGCTTTTGGATATGATTAAGATTTTGCTTTGTTGCTTTTGCCCAGATTCAGAGGTCATAGATCTGGTGAAAATATTATCTCTCTGAGGCTGAAAAAAAAACCAAACAAAATCAGTCCATGTCATGTCTACAGTTCACAGATCACGTCTTTGATATTAATGGCATAATGAGCATTTCCATTTTTGTACTAAAAGCAGTACACGATTTGAAATGGTTACTACATTTCAAGGAATTGTATCTATTGAAACGAATCACAAAGATGCGCAAATTAACCCCCTAGAATGGCTGGGGCTAATGGATCTTTTATCTTTACTTCTAAGACATTCTCTTTGGATACAAGACGAGCTTTCCTTACCAAGGATAAACAAATCAACAAAAGGGAGGAAATCAAAATAATTAATTTGCTTTATAAGATAGGATAATCTTTACCTCATATTCAAATTAAATAGTTTGCTATGCACAGAGGGGTGCAAGGGTTCTGGAATTTACTAGTTTTACTTGGTGAGAAGGTAACAAAGGAGGTGGTTATGCATTAAAACATGAAAAAATAATACTGTTCCCAGGTGAGGATATATATCTAAACGATATTCTGAGGCAATTCTTTACTACTTGCTTATAAAAGAGTGGTAACAATCCGAACACAAGCAAATGGTTTTCTCAAGGTAATCAAGTCTGTACCATGGATAATACACTTACAAGTTATTACATAAATTGTTCTTCTAAGGACACACTTCAAACAATTTGTTAGTACAAATCTTACTCAAAACTAGAAACACTACATGAGTTTAGTGGCCCTGCTAATGGAAACTGGAGACAAACGGATCTCGCTGAAGCTGTTTGGATTGTAACTTCAGGCATTTTCAACCTTGGTGAACTTTGACCTTCTCCAAAGAATTCCTGCAAGAGTTTTTAAGAGGTACTTATTTAAAATGGTGAATATGTAAAAAGAATTACATTTGGATGAAGCTTTATCATGTTTGTGCAGTACCTGGGTACTTTCTGGTAGGCTTCTATAATGAATAAATCTGTGTAGAAGCATATCCAGGGACTGGGAAACCGAGGTGAATAAGCTCCCACTCCCATCTAGAGACTCACCATTCCCATTATAGACTAGGCAGCTGTGTCCCAACTCAGAGATGTTCTGCACATGTGGCAGAATTCATCAAGCTCTGGGCAGGCGCCAGCTTGTCTTACTAACACGGGAGATCAAGTGCTTCTAAAATTGCTTTCTTTTTCCTTCATAGACTAATTTAATTTCCTGCATTTCCACTCTTTGAAGTGTGAAAACATCAGACATATGAGCGCTCTGCACAGAGTGGTGAGTCACGAAGAGATAGGTGAGAGATTTTTCAAAGAAAGGGGAAGGTGCCAAAGACTCTTTGAAACTCCTGAAGCTACGTTTATGTTAGTAAGTATGAAGGCCCAACTAGAGTAAATTTGTAGAGTTTGTCTCACTCCTGAAAATGCAGCATCTAACCTGCATGCATTTGGGGTTAGGGGATACTCTGAACTGTTTCCAGTCCAGTCCCACCAGTTGGGACATATTAAGTATGCTCTTGGAGCACATCTTCTCATTTAGTTTCATTTGAAAGAAGTGCAACTTGCGTGCTCTGCAAAACACAGCATTGTAAGTGGCATTAACTGTGAGATTTCTTTGGTTATTATTATTTTTTCCCAAGAAGTGCACTCCTGACAAACTAAAACACTGATGTTGGAACACCTTGTAAGAGCACCTATAATAAAAAGGATCTGCAAGACAGTAAAACAATCAAAAGCAGAAAGTGAAGCAGACAGAAGAGAGGCTAAGAAAGAGGTGAGACTCTCCAAAAGCAATAAGCCTCATTAAAACTGGAAAACAGAGAAAGGCATGAACGGAGTGCAAAGTGCTCTGGGATTTCTGGCTACCTTTCTAATGACAGCTGGAACAAAAGCCTGAAAGCCACAAGTCAGAGCACAGGAAAAAGAAATGTATTGAAAAGAAGATGAAGGTAGTGCAAGCATACAGGCTACTATACACTAAAATGTAGAAGACAAGGTGCTGAAACAAGGATAGAAAAACTGAAATTTAAATGGTGCAGATGCGAGCAGTGGTTAGGAGGAGCTGGGATTAAGAGAACAAGATGAAGGTAGCCAAAGCAAGCTGAGCAAATATTTTCTGTCGAATGCAGTTCCAAACCCATATATCAGGATAACAGAAAATTTGAGATCCCCTGATATTTTGATTCTCCTGTTTTGTTCTATTCTGCCATAATCTTGTAGCTTTACATTTGCCTGTCCCTACAGAGTCGTCCCATTGTAATGTCACACCTTATTTTCGTGATTAGTCCTACAGTTGAAATATAGAGTGACTCACCAACAGTATTTCAGCTGAGTGAACACAATAATTCTAATAACCATCTGTTAATTAGCAGGTTTGTGAGATAAAGACAGTTGAATAGCTTGCATCCTCTGACACCCCAAATTAATAATGGTCCAGTAGCAAGTAATAAAGTGGTAGAGATTGGCATTATTACTTTTTGCTACAGTACAAAATAGACTAAAATTAATCTGGTTTGTTTATCTACATAGCCTAAACCATTTCAAAATGCTGAAGATCTCTGCTTTGCCTCTAGTATATGATGCCCTAGAGAGTTCTATATAAAGCTAGAAGAACTGCTCCTAAAGCAAGATTTAAACAGTTCTAGATTATAATTTTATGAATAAAATTAATTAACCAACAATTCATTACACTCGAAAAGCTTCATCTGACCATAATAATGCTTGTTTGCAGCCCAAACAGTATTTGGTAATTGCAAAATGATGGAGCAATGTGGATATTTTCTGATTACAGTTCATTACATAAGATTACAAGGAAGAATATGTCTTTGAATCATAATGAAAACTTAATTGACACCACTATGCTAAAATATTTCCAACTATTAAATTTCAGTCTGTGTCTTTATCAGTTTTATATTAGAAGATATTTTAACAAGATAATGCTGTGAGCATAATTTCATTGCATTATAAAACCTTTGGCTGGTTCTTATAAGTAATTAAAATTTCAGCCATCTTGGAAATCTAACACAAATGCAATTCCAATTTTAATATTCTTTAAGATTATACAGTATCAAGTTGTTTTTAGTTTTCTCTACTACCATTAATCAAATTGAAGCTTTTCCCTCCTCCTCTATAAATAGTCTAAAATTTCTACTTGCAAGATCATTTCAGGAGGGATAAACACCAGACACCAGAATCATGCCTCAGGACAGAAATTAAACTTAAGCAACAACATGGGTAATATTACAGAATGCAGTTACTTTTCAACACGATATGTGCAATGATTCCTAAAGAATGTATGTGAAAAATGGTTAAAAAAACCCTTGTGTTTGTTCCAATTAAAAAAGTCATAAGAATGAAAAGATGCTACACAGAAAAAGCTGCTATTATACATGACTTCTGAATTAGACATTTACTCCGTACAATTATCCCGTGTATGTTAAAATATCTTTATAGATGAATCACACCAAACATAAGCCAAGCTTATAGCACTCACTGCAAGGCACTATATATCCATATGGAGTTAAGGTTGGGTTTATGTGATGCATAGATATATTTTTTCAGTGATACATATATGTATACACACACATATAAAATGGATCTTATAATAATTCCTAGAACCACACAACACACGTGCAGGGAATGCAAATTAAAAATACATTTACAAGCAATCTATACACATGCAAATACACATTTATGGCCTAATGAATTTTCTGTTCACTGTAGAATAGCCCAGCTCCTATTTGAATGTCAAAGAACATCCCCTGCACTGAAAAGCATAACGACAATTTTCTGTACCAAAGGGACATCAACAAGTATGGAGAAATACATGTGTGTTCACAATCAATTAGGATGGCATATTAATTGTTTCCCCCCCAAGTATCAATTCCATGATAGACTTGAGTACTAACTTGTCAAGAATACAGGAGTAAAACAGTGAAATAGACACCAGGTTTTAAAAAATGTTTATTTTTTCATTAAAAATATTTACACATAGTTTTGCTTTGTTTATGTACAGTCATAAATGTAAGTTTAAAACTCAAGTTTAAACACTGGGATTTCAAGAACACAAATGTATTGACTTTGAAATTACCTTGAAGTTATCTGGCACACCTTTCCCTGGAACTTTCAGAAGGCATTTTACAATAAACTGAGCTGGTAACAGCTACACATTTCCAGAAGAATCAGTTCCACCTGCCTAGCGGCCTTCCTTATTTTTGTGTCTAGAACCTGTTTTGCGTTGAATTACACTACTGGTTGTCTAACCCTTCAGTGACCGGGTCAGGGAGTTAAAGTACTGAAAACCTGGTTTAAGAAAGCTCCATTGAAAAGCTACATAAAAAACTTTAGTTTTCTTCAAGTTCAGCTACTCAGAGTAGAGTGGGGCTAGATGAGCCCCAACAGACTGACACAAAAGGGGCAGAAATTTGTCACCAGGGCCCAGAGAGACAGTAAGACCACTTCTTTGCTCAGCAAACCACAAGACCATCTGGGCTGCCTTGTGAAGGCATACACTTTGAGGTCACAGAAGAAAAGGCAACAGTCTCTCCTCCTTACAACACATCACAACCAAATTCCACATTGCCTGCTGTGGTTTATTTCCTATGCCTTTGGCAGACGAACAGGAGACACCCTGAAAAGCAACCCTGCTTGTTATTGCCAGATCTTGATTTCTCCAGCCCAGCTACATGTTGCAAGGAGAGATGGTAAGACTGGGTGAAATATTGCACTCACACAGGCTTCTTTATGTGCAGACAAAGTGCGAATAATCCTAGCAGTATGATAGTTGTAGAAAAACACTTTGCCATCTGAACTTCCTGTCACCAAAAGTGTTCCATCTGGAGAAAATTCACAGCCCACTGCAAATCCTTCCACCTGTGAAAATCAATAACAGTGCTGATTAGAAAAGTTCATTGTGATCTACTGAAAACGCATATAGTACCAAAAAAAAAAATTGTATCTTTAAATAAATATACACTAAGGACTTCTCCAGGTGTTTAGTAAGACACGGCTACAACACAAACTTATTTAATCAAGCTATTAAGTATTCATAAAGTCTTCTAATAACTATTTTCTTTAGAGCGCATATGAGTTAAAATAGACTGGCACATGGGAAAGCAAATCAAGCTAATTAATATCTATCACTGATTTATAATCAAAGACTACTAGCAGACATTAAAAAGCACAGGTATTTTCCTATCTGTCTTCCTTCCAGACTTAGATACTAGGGTCCTGATGAAAAAGGATACCTTGTGGCCTTCATATCTTTTCTTTTTGTTGATTCGGTAAGGTCGTTGGGCAGAAAACAAAGCCATATAGTTCCCATTCGTCTGAGCAACAAACACAGAGTCTTTTGGGTGCAGAGTCAGACTTGGGCATGTGTAACGCTCCTGAAAATAATTTTAAAGAAAGTTTTGTTGTATGAAACAAAAGGTTTGTTCAAAGGAATCGGGTTATCTTCTGACATATTTGAAAGACCATAAAAGGTAAGGTATATGTAAGTCATCTCCACTGAATACATTATATAAAGAAAGATACTTAATTCATTACAATCCACTGCAAATCTTACACCAAGGCAGATATCAAATCAAATCTCTAATTTGATTTCCTAGATACTGACCAAAACACCATCTCCCTCTGACTCGTAATTATACTGCAGAACACCTGCAGAAAGGTAATTTCAACCTGATGGTACACAGTCACCCTCTTCCTACCCAAAGAAAACTAGACTTTCATTGCGAAAGTGAATCCTCTTCTCCCACATCCCTTCTTCTACAGCAATAACTGTGCCTTCCATGCTACTTGGTACAGTTCTCAAATCCTCCATCCTCTCGGTTCTGGCTACACCGACAGGAATAGAAATCATCCCATTTATACAGAGGCTTTCCCCCACCTCACCCTTATAGAAAGAAAGAATTAAAAAAAAAAAAAAAAAGGGATCATTACTAGCCTACTAAGTCAGAAGTTCCTTATGACAGTGATTTGTAGACTATTGCTAAATATCTTCAAAAATCACTAACACTTAGCTTTAGTGTTCCTGTTTAAGACTGAATTACTTTCAAAACTCTGCACTGTGATTGAATCAGAAATCAACTGCTCTCACAAAGTTTCCACCAGGTCCAAACTTCTTCTAGCTTCAGCCTAACCCGAAGACACAGTATCAAATTTTGATGCCAGGAATACAAACTAAGAGAGTTTTGGCTGTAGGATGTATCTGTATGTGAAGGACACCAGGCTGACAGTGACCACTGGAGACTATGGGCCGTGTGGTAGATTGGGAAGAGCATCAGACTGGTGTTTCGGAGTGATTAACCGGGAAAAAAGTTCTGGGTATTGTAAGGTATTTGGCACAGAAACCAAAACAGGATTAGGCAGTGTGCCTGGTTAGGGGTGTGTTCCATGGCAGAGCACTGCTTGCTTCTGGGGAGAAACTGGGTGTAAGAGGAAGAGATCAGAAAGCACAACACAACCTGCAGGAGCACTGTGTAGTGCTGGGTATACTGTAGCAATGGGTTCTTCTAGAGCTCTTAATTATTCATTTGTTAATGCAGGCAAGCAATATATCAAGTCTTGCTGGGATCTAATCTGTTTGGAGAGTTCAGGGTTCTCTCCCATCTTGAAGGGTTCAAAGGTGAAATTCAGAAAAGTGAAGCAGAGTTTCCAAAATCACAATCGAGTTTTGTTTACTCACAGCACAGAAGAGGGGGAAAACTGTCCATTTCAGATGCTGTAGTCCAGAGGAGGTAGATTGTGTGGGTTGTTTGTTTGGTGAGGGATAAGGAGAAAAAAGTTGTTTGGTTTTTACTCCTTTATACTGAACCTGATTGGTCTGTACTTCATATATTCATAGGTTGTTTTTTTTTTCTCTATTGCCTATCCAAGATGTTAATAGACCCAATACTGGACAAAGACAGAACTGTGAAAATTAAACATCTAACAATCCCTTTAGATCATCAACTACATGTTCTTGTCAGTAGAGAACCGTTCGTTTCAGCTGAAAAGCATCTGTATACAACCCAGCCATATTATATTACATAGAATATTAGACTTGGGTTTTCAGAAAAGACTCAGGGAGCTGGAGTTATCTATTAACTTCCTTGGTAATCTCCTTTGAAGCTGTCAGCTTTTCTAGACAATTTAGTCCATTAAACGTCTTGCCTGGATAGATTACTGAGAGAAATACTGCACCTGCACTGATAAAAGTAAATTTTTCCTCTGTGATTATGCTCTACTAGATATTTATATGCCTGTACCAGGCTGCTGTTATTATGTGAATATTAAACTCCATTTGTCAATAGCCTTCATTGCAGCTGACAAAAAATGTATCATTTTGCTGTTCTAGGAAAAGTGTGGGAAAAGAAATGCGGCATTATAGCAACTACTGCCATGCACCACTGGCAGGCCAGAACGACACTGCAGTGGCCTTGCCTGACTATAGCTGAGATGTCAGTGAATGAGCACTGAAATGTAAATACTTTTAACACAACTACCAGTCTTCAAGGTTATTTTTAAGAACCGGTGTTTTTAAAATATAAAAGTAAAGAAAGCCCTCAACTTAAGAGCATTTTATATATCACACAACAATCTTATGGACAATCAAAAGCCTTTTTTTTATTTACAACACTGACAAGCATGAAGTACTAATTCATGACCCAAACAATACATTAATCTTACATGAAAAATCTGATTGGAGATTTTCGCAGCACTTTGGAAGTCCCATGCAATAACAGTACGATCAGCTGAGTCCCGGCTTACTGCATCTGTGCTTGTAAGAAATTCTCTTCCTTCAGGGAGAAAGAGTATATCCAATGTCTGTTGTACTGCAGCTTTGTACACTCTTAACACCTAGTGGATAAAAAAGTTTGGTATTTTTTGACAGATTAGAATAACATTATCAGATATATTTTCTCTCTTTGCATTAATAACTATCTCCAACAAATCATATATTATTTTAAAATGTGAAAAAGTAATTGATTTTTAAATGTTGAAGCACTAGTGTAATAAATAGCTTGTTAATTTATGTAAAGAGTCCACACACAGGAAAATTAGATGAGAGAAAAGAAAGCATCAGTTTGTACCATTATATATACATAAGATTTTGTTATAAATGCGCACAGAATTAAAGTTAGGTCCAATAAAAGCTTTAGACAACAGTGTTGTGGAGCTGGGTCTACACAAATTCCCTTCTATTTTATGAACTCAGAACACTCTGAGGATCTCTTCTTCCTCCTTCCAGGAAACTTCAGATGTGTGAGTTCACAGTCTTTTTGTTCTCAAACTCTTCTGTTAGTTATAGAGCCAGTGAAAGGAATCAGGTTAGTGGCGATTTGGGACTCACAGGTATGAAAAGGACATGGCAGGAAGTGAATATTCTTGTTGATCATTCCAAACTTCATTATAAATCATTGTTTATGGCTAGGAATGAGTAAACTTGATGATTCAAGGCTCTCCCCATCCCACACTGCTGTATGTCATTGCTTAACTTGGAAGCAGCGAGACCCCGGCATCAGGATCGCTTGGCAAGGAAGCAAAGCTGGCACAGTCGGTCAGAAACTGCCTACGAGGCCAACGTGGACACCCTCAGCAGAAGAATGCCCCACCCACCCTGCAGAAGACACCTCAATCCCATTAAGGGCTCGGTCTCACATGCTCTCCTGAAAAAAGAAACCCCAGCAGAGTTTGCTCTTTTAAGGTGCTGCCAGAGATGGTGGGTGGAGGTGACAGGAGCACTGCTGTCAAACAGTTCCATGCTTGAAGGACTCAGCCAGGATCCTGCCTCTGTCTATGGGGATTCAGTCCGACACCTGCCACCTCACCTGCCTACGGGTGGTCCTGGCAGGAACCAGTCTCTGCTGCTTCTGCTATCACTCTGGTGAAAATGAAGGGCAGCAGGGAATCAGAGTCATCAATACTTTGAAGTATGTAGAGTAAATAATGTGCCCCATAAACTAGTTCCCATCATGTAATTAATGCATATGAACAATTTCTAAAGCAGTTTGTGATGTAAAAGGAAATATTGAAGTTCGTAAATTTTCTCCCAAATTAAAACCACCTCAGTTCCCAAATCTAGATCCTCTTTCAGGCCTTATACAGAAGTAGGTTGGATCCATGCTCAGCAGGTCCTCAGCCGCAGGACTCTGAATATTTTAACAGCCTGTGAGTTGGATCTTAAAAAGTAAGAGATTTTGAACTATTCTAAGGAATATATGAATAATTTGAATTTCCTTTCTTTCCACCTTTCTTCGGGAAATTCTGCATCTATGTTGTCTGCTTTGAATTTTGCAAATCAATACCTTTGCTTTCCTCTCCTCTGATTTGACTCCAGTGAAAAGAAACTTCAAGGCAAGTGGCCAGATCAAAGCACTCCTTCTCTCTGAATATGGTGATCCTTAAAACTAGGACACTGGAAGACTCCTAGTTATTAAGATCTAAATCTCTCTCTCCAAGATAGCTAAAACACAGCATCCTGCAATTCTAATAGGGTGTTCAGAGGTTAGTCATTCCTCTAACCTCACTAGAAAAACCAAGAGAGCACAGAGAGTGCTTGAAGTACTATCCTGAAATGGTTCTAAATTTTGTGAGGCCTTTTAGTGCCTTCCTCACAGCCCTAACATGACACGTGACTACTGACCTCAGGCCTAGACCTTTTACAGACACTGTAAGCACATACATTTTTAAAGGAATAACCTAAATGTGTCACGGTGAAATAATCTGCATTATTACTCTGTTTTCTATTTTAACCAATAAAAGAAAAATAATTTCAAATACCACACATAACATGAGAACATCTTGATTTCTTGCCTCAAGCTCAAAAATCTACATCTGTTTGGAACTGTTGAGAACTAGTTGATCCTGCTTTACAGTAAAGATATACTGGGTGATCTCCTGAGGTCCCTTTCAGCTCTGCTGTCTGTGATCTCGACATGTGGAAGGAAGGCAGCAGCAGCTGCTCCAATTGCTTTTCACAGACTCTGTGAAATGTACAGTTCAGAAACACGACGTTTGCATTCAGGGAAGAATCTCGGTTATTCAAGCACCCTACACACCCTGTAATAACATCAGCAAGATGTAAACTTGCAGACTCAAAAAAACTGGCACACTTTTCAGAAGTCTGCCTGCATTTTTAAGACAGTGAATATACAAACATGTTACTTGCTCTCGTCAGATTTTCCAGCCTAGGAATCTGCATAACATACAAAGCAATTAAACTTTGTAAAGCCAAAAGTGACATTTGCATATTTATAGCTTCCACTTTGCCTATGGAGAAATCACTATGCATAGCTATTTCTTTGCATAGTTATAAAAGGAAACCCGTAGTTCATTAGTAAAGTAGAAAATGAAGCTATTTTATAAGAGCAAAAATTAAAAATAAATATTTTTTTTTTAAATCCAAACTAAAAAAAGCCCACAAAACATAATAGCTATTTGGAACGAGAAATGGAAAAACATACAGAAACCTGACAACTGCAGGAAATACAGAACTGAAATAAAGTTAAGTGGAGAGGAGGGGACACAAAAGGCTCTGCCAGCCTGACAGACTGAAGGCGGCAGCTACTTAGCAGCAGGCACCTTCACAGAAGTGACAAATCCCACCCAGAGAGTCGGGAAGATCAGAGAATGGAGGAGCACAAATGTGTAGAAAAAGGGACAGAGAGGCAGAAACAAAGCCCAATTGCTGCCAGGAAATAAAGAAGATCAATATAGAGCAAGAAAAGATAATCCCAAATTGTGATTCAAAGCAGTGATTCTTTGGTTTTTTCTAATTTTAAAGATGAAACACACTCAGACATAGCTTCCAAAAAATCCTTGTGAAATGTATGTGTGTACATATCCATACATACATTGTGTCCAGCACTGTTAATTGGTTAGATTTAGGTTTGAGACTTGTTTTTAACATGGCTTTGGAGCAACATACACCTCTCAGTAAGGAAAAAGACAAGATTGTAAAGTTGGTAATGTGAACACACTTTTAATTTTTGCTGAAATCCTGTTGGGCTCTTACATAAACTGCCACTGTCAATTTAAATATTTTCACTGCTGATCATTAAATGTATTTCATTGTCTGTTACTTAATAGACTGTCTAACCAAATTACCTGTGTATCTTATCTCTGCAACAGGAAACTGCCGTTATAAAAACTAGTAGAAAAGACCATCTTTTTCTATATGTTTGATACATACCTCAGAAAAACTATGTCATTTAATCTTCAAACCACATAGTAAGAACTGACTCAGAGGACAATAAATTAACAATTTGAATAGCAGCAGTATTTAAATTCTCCCATAAAGATAGCTTTCAAAAATAACTAATTGCAACACCCCTGCTCAGAAAAGTACTCATTATTAAACCTGCTTTGTTCTACCTTGGACAATTAATTCATGACATGCCTGAGGAACTTGCTTCGGCACCAGTTTCCCTACCCTGGCGGCTTTAGTTTGTTAATAACAGCTTTGGCTCTTTTTCTATTTGCAGATTTATCACCCATAAGCATTGGAAAACCACAGTCCACTTCTTCAATCTAAGCATTTTCTGGACATAAAAGAAATCATTTCAAAGGAAGGCATAATAGTTTCTAGTGTCAACAAAATTCAACATAATAATAAAGCTTCTTCACTGAGTCAAGAGTTCATGGCTGCAGGCATTCGACTAGAAAGGTAATTTAAGCAAATTAAATCAGTTTCAAACAGACTTTTAAGGTTCTGGTGATTTGAAAAGCATGCTGTGATGCTGAATTCAAGGTATACATTTCAGATGGGTTTTCCATAATACCTCTCTACATAAAGCACATGCAGTTCCTGGTATTTTGTCTGTCAAGAAAGCTCAAAGCCTCCATAGAAGCAATTCAGAAGCTGCTGCTCACACCAGCTCTGTGTTGGTCAATCGTAACCCACATGCACTGCGCTCTCCTAAAACCTCCTCAAGCTTTAGGTAAGTAATGAGAAAGAAATGTGCTTTTATAGCCATTGTCCTGAGCATTAGGAGATAAGGTCTCACAAGAAATCTAACAGGCAAACCGGTTGGTCATCAAAAAAAAAAAAAAAGCCTTGGTCAATCAGTGCTGTGGTTTCCAACCTGTAGAATGGCCATTTTTTTTTTCTACTTCTTGTCCTACCTTTTCAGATTGAGTGCTTTGGCATGAAACTGCTTCTTCCTACTGGCAGATTGAGTAATTAATGCAATGGGGGACTGATCTAAGTCTCCTCTGTGCAACAGTACTACACCTATACTAGTAATAAAAAGTACATTTCAACTGAAAGCTTATTTTGCACAAAACAGAAGCATTTTTATCTACTGTAGTGCAAGGCATTTGTGTTGATCTATTCTCTAGGGTAAGGTATTGAGGCAGATGACTATTACTTGATTTTTAGCTACACGCTCACAATAAAAGCACAACCCCATGACAAATTCAATTTATGTCTCTGATCTTCATCTGAAAGCTATAATAGCAGTTTTAATCAAAACACATGGCAATATCATAGACAGGAAGATCAAGCATGCTACAGTTTTCTGTTCTTTCAAAGTATTTGAACATAAGACTGATGTATTTCTCTTTAGGTTATTGAAAAAAAATTATTTTGCTTTTCAATTTCAGTTTTTTCCTGTTTGTAACTTCTCTGTTTTCAGATACCGCTCAAGATCATTGAGAGGTCCTGAGAATAATTAAAATGAAAGGGAGACTGATTACAATGAACAAGTGATTGAGCTTAATCTAGTGTTTACCTATAAGTTGTTAGGTATGAAAAATGTACATTGTGGTTTTTTAAGTCATTTTCAGATTGCTTGAGAAGGTACAAGAATCTTGTGATGGAAAGTATCAACCATTTATTAGAAAAGAAATATTTTCCCATTAGATATTTTTGTTTAAAATTATCTCATCTCAAACAGGGTAAGTGAAATCTGTATATAGGTAACAAACAAGGAACACTGTGCTACAGAATGGCTTTTCTGTGAGGAGCAATAATCAAGGACTTTTCAGTATAGAAATGAGACTACCAAGGGAATATGAAAGAACTGGAAATACAGTATGAGCAGCACGGAGAATGTGAATGGTTTCTCACATTATAAGAATTTAGGCTCCAAACTAGCAAAAAGCAGCTTCAAAACACAGAGAGATCCTTCTTCACACAAGGCATTTTTAAGCTGATGAATTCCTTACATGTTGCAGATGTAAAAGAGAAAAAAATCAAGAATAGCCAATTCCACAGCATGAACCCTCAAAGAGAGCCCTGAAAGACACAGACAGTATCTGTGGTGCAGGAGGTCCCCAAACTGCAAGTCAGAAAGGCCTGGGTAACCATTGCTAGGAATTGTGATAAAGAAGTTTGCTGTGCTTTCACACTCTCGGTTGTTTTCAGTGCATACTGGTCACTGCTGGGCGTGTAAAATTTGTCTAGAAATGGGCTGAAACTGGAACTGCTATTCACCGACAGCTTCTCACTCGAATGCTCACGCTCCAGGAGACACTTTGTGTTCCTGGTCCATTTCAGCCTCTCCAGGAGCAGCTGCTCCCAGAGAGCTTGTACGCACAGACAGGTCTATGATTCTCATCTGCGATGCTACCGCATGAGGTTTCCAAATAAACACAGCAGGACTGCTCACGTATGTGTTACAGCCATATAAAATGTGCCTTCGCACTCAGAAAGGATCCCTGAATGTTAACATTCAAAAACAAACGTCATTACACAAGTACAAATGCACCCTCACCACTTTCCTTTGAATTTTCTGTCCATAGATTCAGTAAGGATTCCTCTGACACAGTGTGAGAAGAATAACTTTTATTTTCCAAAGCGCTGAATAAATCATCTTATTTTAATTACATTGTTCTTTCTAATACCACCAGTACATGACGATGTACTGGCTGTTTCTATAGTAACCAGAAGTGCAAGTAGCTCCACCAATTTCTACAGCCTTTTTTCATATTTTTACGCTATCCAGAGTCAAATTCATTAGGTCTCCTAAATACATGCTACTTAAAAAGACTGCATCTCATCTGAAAGAAATTGAAATAAAATGTTTCCAAGGAAACAAATGCACTGCACTTGCACTCCAAATTTATTAAATTTTTAAGTCTGCTTTAATGGCTTAGGCTTATTTCTTTATAAACTCAAGGATGGAGAAATAGCTTAACAACATAAAGAGCATCTCTTTCATTTTTTTCTTTTTAAGCATAAAGGTATAGATGACAGTTGCAAATTTGTAGCTAAACGTTCAATTGAGAATAATAAACCGAGATGGGAAAAAAAAATAACCCTGCCTTGGCCTCCACTAACAATAAAAATTCTGCAGTGCATTTCTAGACTAATTTTAAAAGCTCAAAATAACTGATTCTACCATTTTTCTAGTTCTTTTTTTTTTCTATAGCTTAGAAGACCTCAGTTTCAAAAATGGGAATTTTGTGTAAATCCTCAAATCTAATTTTTCCTTAAATTTTTCTGTCACTCCAATAGACTGACTTTGTACTTGTCTTTTTTTAAATCATCTTATGTACTAACAAAATTTTGTTATTAAGCCCAAAAGGCTGGACCTTTGCATTCATTGGTACCCATCCCATTTTTAATAGGTCACTCCTATTTTTCCCGCATGGTATTATATTCTTTTTTATTATTACTGTTGATTGTGCTAGCACACTACTTTCTGTAACAAACATTTTTCTAAAAGAAAATATTGAATGTGGTGTCCAATTGAAGCCATTCCTGAAGCATTTCACTAAGTTCCTCCTAGTCAGTTTCCTTTTTTGCAATCTCCCCTTTAGTTAGTTTTCCCGTTTTCAGATACTTAGGTTAGTCCCTGTTTTCCCCAACTTCTCAAATTGCTCTGTCAAAGCCCAATGAAGAAATCATAGAGTAACATCAAGTAAGCTTCACACAGTCTACCTTTGCTTAACTGTTATGACTATTTTAAGGAGTTGGGGCTGTTCAGCCTGTAGAAAAGGAGGTTGAGGGGAGACCTTATCGCTGCCTACAACTACCTGAAAGGAGGTTGGAGCATGGAGGGTGTTGGTCTCTTCTCCCAAGCAGCAAGTGATAGGACAAGAGGAAATGGTCTCAAGTTGCACCAGGAGAGGTTCACATTGGATATTAGGAAAAAATTCTTCCTGGAAAAGGTTGTCAGGCATTGGAACAGGCTGCCCAGGGAAGTGGTGGAGTCACCACCCCTGGAGATGTTTAAAAGGCATTTAGACGAGGTTCCTAGGGACATGGTTCAGTGCTAGAGTTAGGTTATGTTTGGACTCGATGATCCTGAGGGCCTCTTCCAACTGAAGTGATTCTGTGATTCTATGATTTTTTCTTTTAATTAGTATTTCATTTATCCCTATGTTTTTAATTTTTCCTTCAAAGTCTGTTCTGTGGTTGTGTCAGGTTATACTACCGGGTCTCTACTGCTCCATGTCCTTCCTCTGTTTAACATAAGCAGTGGATTTGCATCTATGAAGGTCTAAGAACTTCCAAGTATTGCTTAAAGATCAAGAGCCACAGCCCATGGCCTTCCACTTATTCCCTCTCCAGATTACGAGATGGTGCTTCATCAGGACTTGCTGCTCCAGCAGCCCCAGCAGACACCTCTTGCCAAAGCTCCAGCAGGCCTGGGTGGTTTATGAGACAGAACACACGAACATCAACAGAGAAGAGATCAAAAACAGTGTACATCCAACAGCTGCATAAATTATTCCTCTGTTTTTAACAGAGTTCAAAAAAATGTTAGTGATCTCCCTGCCTTTAGAATTCCTTGCATTTCTGTGTGCGTGTGATAAAGAATGAGTTCCTGAATGCTTACTAAATATTAAGAGTTTCATCAAAGCGGAATGAAAAAAAAGGCAAAATATGCAAAATTTAGAAATAATTATATGGATACATTTAGAAAATTTAAATGAATATATTCAGATGCAAGTTCTTGAGTACTGTATGTCCTTTCAGCAGAGCTAATAGCATCCCTCCTTTACACTCTGCAAACCTTGCCGACAAATGTAAATAAATCTTTCCAATTCAGTCTGACAATTCACTCATGGTATAAGGAAACTGAGATCCTTTAAAAGTGTTATCAGTCCCAGACAGTCACAGTTGTAGTCTTGTTCGATATTACAACTGTGGAAGCTCTGAAACCCAATTTAAAAAGAAAAAAAAATCAGCTGTAGTCACATTTTCTTTTGTGAACACTAGCTAGAGGATACAAGTCTCAATCCTTTGTTCTCTTCGGTATTTCAAGGAATATTAAAATTTCAGGTAGAATAAGTAGTTGGAACACATATTGTCTCCTGTCTGAAAAGTGAATGTAGATCAGCCAAAGCAGAGAGTGACTTTGTAACTCAACTGGCTTGTGCTGAACTTCCCAAGAAATTCATCCACAGCTCAGAGAAAGAAAATACTTCAAAACTACATTTCACTACTTTAAGGTCTCAGTGTTATTGCACAATTGTTTTCACAGGGCATTTTACATGTTTTTTCTAGGTTCAGCTCTGAGGTCCAAAGATCCCATGGGGGCTGTTCGATATGATGCTCTCTCCTCAGTCGACATTGCAGAGATTTTTTTTTTTTAAACATAGCAGTTCACTCCCAAGTTTTCTGGTCTTTTCATGAAGTCTCTATAAACATTCTCCAAATGTTTTGTAAATTTAATCAATCTGTTATACAGCAATATAAGATTTTCAGAATAATCTCTTAGAGACAAAACTGGGCAGAAAGCAATACCACTATAATAAATCTCTACATGCTATTGAACAGTGTCTTTTACTCTTTTCTTTTCCTTTCAGGCTTTGATTACTTTTCTCTGTAATTTTGAGAAGCCTATGTACTTTATATTTCACTGAGCAGTTAACAAGCTGTTCCATCCACTCATTCCTCTGAAGTATATTGCTTAGCTTTATCTTGAAGATTTTAACTCCCATATTGTTCGTTCATTCTTTATCCTGCTCAATAGCAAATGCAAAAATGTAACACTTGAAATAATTTTGCCTATTTGCACAACAGAACAGGGTTAGCAATAAATGTCTTTCAACATTTCTCCTTTTTTTTTTTATATCTGCCTTTCTGATTAACAGCCTATTGTACATTTCTCTGTGTTCTAGTAGCTGAAAGGCTGCCTCAAACTCATCTTCATACATTGTCTCTGGGATTCAGAAATCTAATTTTTATACCACATTCAAGACATGAAAAAATATTAGTAATTTATGCTCATAAATTCATGCTCCTGTGGAAAATTAGTTGCCCATCATAATCAAAGTGAGATTTCAGAAGTACTAATTTGGAAAAATACCACTATCAGCTAGTCTGTGTCATTCTCCATCAGCAGAAACCATCAATGTGGCACAATGGCACAAAGCAACGCATTTCAACCACCACATATGTATGTGTAATTAGACATTATTTTTGTTATTAGTCATTCTCCCTATCTCTGTGATACTTAATGCTTTCTTCTGAATTTCCAAAATTCCCTCATTTCCTATTATACAATTATCATTTTGCCTCACATAGCTAAATTTAAGATGTGCAAGTGGATAGCCTGTTAAAACACAGGAGTACATCCTAAAGAATGACCTCTGAAATTGAATTACGAGTGAATGATGAAATTGAGTTTTCAATGTGCAATGAGTAACAAGATCCAAGCTCTTCATTTAGGGTGCTCACTCTATTGATGAAATATGATGCAAAGCCTGAAAAGGCTATCAGGAGTATGATGATGGGAACAAAAAGAATCATTAGTTCACCCACACATCATTCCAAGCTGAATGACAGGCAAACAGGAAAATCTTGTAATGAATTAGGATGAAAGCACTTGAAAGATATTAGGGTTGCTTGCATCAAAATTGAAACAAGGTGGTAAAAGGCATCAGACATCTATTTCTGTTAAGAGCAAGTGGCACTTGTTAGAACAGGATAAATTTCAAAATATTGGCCAGGACACTTTATCCAATCTTGAACATGTTCATAACTGTGTAAGATGGAAAAGGTAGAGAGCTGGCGGTTTCTTTTTTTTCTTGTGAATAAAGATAAAAATATAAGCTGAAAGTAGGAATATCTGGAGAACCCATTGAAATTCCTAACCTGCTTTTGGCTGGGATAGTATTAATTTTCCTCCTGGTAGCTGGTATAGTGTTGTGTTTTGGATTTAGCATGAGAAGAATGTTGATAATACACTCACGTTTTGGTTGTTGCTAAGTAATATTTATGGTAAGTCAAGGACTTTACAGTAAGAAGGCTGCAGGTGCGCAAGAAGTTGGCAGGGCGCACAGCCAGGACAGCTGACCTGAACTGGCCAAAAGGATATTCCATACCATATGATGTCATTCTCAGTATATATTTGGGGGGAATAAGAAGGAAGTGGGGGATGTTCAGTGTAATAGTGTTTGTCTTCCCAAGTAACAGTTACGTTTGATGGAGCCCTGCTGCCCCGGAGATGGCTGAACACCTGCCTGACGATGGGAAGCGGTGAATGAATCCCTCGTTTTGTTCTTCTTGTATGCACAGCTTTTTCTTTATCTATTAAGCTGTCTTTATCTAAACCCATGAGTTTTCTCACTTTTACTCTTCTGATTCTCTCCCCCCTCCCACTGGGGGTTGGAGTGAGTGGCTGCGTGGTGCTTAGCTGCTGGCCAGGGTTAAACCACAACAATCCCCCAAACCAGGGAGAAGCAGATGTGAGACACTGATGATACTGATGATTCATGCCTAACCAACATACTGTGGTATGGCCGAGAGTTTGAAATGTAACTGTTATTTTGCAGCAATGATGCATAGGTGATACTTGCCATTCTGCAAGAAGAAACCACAAGCAATTAAATAAGCGTTTGATATTTTTCGCTTTTCTCCACTCAGCCATGACCTTCCATATTCACTCAGTACACACACACCATTCTTCAAATTCTAAAACTAATATAAATGCAGTTGTCTAATAGTCTACACCCATCACTGAGCTACAGCTACCTCAGATGGAGGAAAAAAAACAAAATCAAAGGATAACAGAAACTCTCTCCGCCATTTGGAAATCCTTTAGAGTAAGAGAGTACACCACACAGCTGCTTTAGATAATCACAGTACATGCAAAATTATGGTTTTCAAATGAACAAACATGTCAAACGAACAAACACAAAAAGATCAATATCTGTTACAAGGGTAAACCCACGCCTTCCACTTTCTAAGGTAATTAGACACTACTTGCTATTAAAATTAATATTCCTCAAGAGCTACTTAATTGGCTAGTTTTCCAACTGATGAATTTCTGTATGAATGTAATTATTTCCTAATGAACAAAGCATATAATGACATCTAAAAAATTCCAGAGATAACCCAATACAGGATGTGTACAAAAGAAACACGCTGGGGTTTTTATTTTACTGAGCCTAAAAACTTCACAGAATCACAGAATGTTAGGGATTGGAAAGGACCTCAAAAGATCATCCAGTCCAATCCCCCTGCTGGAGCAGGAACACCTAGATGAGGTTACACAGGAATGTGTCCTCCCTGGGCAGCCTGTTCCAGTGCTCTGTCACCCTCACTGAGAAGAAGTTTCTTCTCAAATTTAAGTGGAACCTCTTGTGTTCCAGTTTATACTCATTGCCCCCTGTCTTAACATTGGTTGTCACTGAGAAGAGCCTGGCTCCATCCTCGTGGCACTCACCCTTTATAGATCTGTAAACATTAATGAGGTCACCCCTCAGTCTCCTCTTCTCCAAACTAAAGAGACCCAGCTCCCTCAGCCTTTCCTCATAAGGGAGATGCTCCACTCCCTTCATCATCTTTGCTGCCCTACACTGGACTCTCTCCAGCAGTTCCCTGTACTTCTTGAACTGAGGGGCCCAGAACTGGACACAACATTCCAGATGTGGTCTCACCAGGGCAGAGTAGAGGGGAAGGAGAACCTCTCTCGACCTACTAACCACCCCCCTTCTAATACACCCCAGGATGCCATTGGCCTTCCTGGCCACAAGGGCACAGTGCTGGCTCACGGCCATCCTGCTGTCCACCAGGACCCCCAGGTCCTTTTCCCCTTCTCTAAGAGGTCATTCCCCAACTTATACTGGTACCTGGGGTTGTAACTGCCAAGACACAAGACACTTGCCCTTTCCTGTTTTACCTGTCAGAATACACATTCATTCACTTACTGTCTCATAAAGTGAATTATTTCCTTGTACTATGGTAGGAATTTTCCTTATCTCTTCATTAGCATCAGGATATTGAATTATAGTTTACACATAATCTTCTTAAGCACAGGAATGTCCTGCAAGTACAGAGACAACCACATGTGCATCCCTCAGTGATCTACAGCTCTTCAGGCAGGCTCCAAGGCTGGAGCTTCAGCATTACAAAAATAAGTGTACAATTAGTCATTGAGATAAAAATGCATTATTCTGCTACTACATAGCATCCTGGTCACAATCTTGAGTACCATCTACTTTGGCAACAGTATTAAAAGTGGACAGAGTATGGCCCATGGAAAGACAAATATCTCATTGCACCCATTTGAAAAAGGCATCATAACCAGATTAGTAAGCTCAGAGGCAAAAAAAAAAAACCACAAATGAGCATTAAAGCACAAAGATACAATAAAATACTGTTTGAATCTCATATGATAATGTACTCCCTAGTTAGCAGAAAACAAGGGCTGTTTTAGAGTGAATGTCTAGTCAAATTAATAAAATGTTAAGCACTCATGGTTCACTTCTACATAGACATAAATGGCTTTTAAGGTGTCTGGAAATGAATCATTGATGTTGTCACCAGAAGTGTTCACTACTGGCTCAGCATGCAGACACACATGCAGCTTATACATCATCCCCTGCAACACACACAAAGGTGATTCCTAGCACAACTATTGTTTCTTATAACTGTTCAATGGTAAAGTACTGAAAACTGCAGTTTTCTTCTGCAGTTTTGCCAGATGTGTAGCTTATGCATAAGTTACTAGAATTAAAATATACCAGGACATTATCTCAAGCCAGGGTACTAGTAGTTTTATCAGAATGGCATAAGATATGAATGGGTGGGTTGTTGAAGTCTACAGTTTGTCAGTATGGATTTAGTCCTTCACATTCTTACAATGAGTTTTACAAAGGCCAATACCTCACAAATTGCACATTGCCCCTTGCACCAATTCAGAAAATCTCAGAAAGAACGTTTTGTCACCTATCTCTACCATCTTCTCCTTGGCGAGGACCAAATAACTCAAATTTTGACACTATAGTCAACAATCTTTAAGCCTTACAAAGATTACACCCATTTAATTTCTGAAGTACTTTTCAAAGGAAGTTCAACCTACCACGACACACAATGGTTTCTCTGTGTTAAAAAGGACAGCTAAGTGTTTGATTACAGACTGGACCTCCTCCCCATAATGAAGGTCTACTTTTATGAGAATCTTGAGAAAGAACACTTGTATTCCCTACCTCATTTGTATGCTATGAAACCACTGATCCTGTTGTTCAGGAGAGAAGATTTCTATTAGTCTTTCTTCTCCAGTCCCCTGCCAGAAAAACAGGAGTCCTTTGTAAAATTACAATCTGATCACCTTGAATGAACACCCTTTGAGCTGGTTCTACTTCCTATTTGTGTGATACATATTTTCACGTTCTGTAATTCGCCTAAAGACAGTATACCAAAACCATTTATTGACAATACCAGAATACTGTGTACCAGTGCAGAACTGGGAGAGGGAGGGAAGAGTTACTATGCAAAAATCTCATAACTTAAAAAAAATTCATAGATATTCTTTATCATAAGTAATTACAATTTTGCAATCTAGAACTAGAATCATCTTCCTTCATAGAATGGTGCTTTGAGTATCTCTTCACATCCTTACCAAGGAAAACTGGCCATCATACAAGCGTGATGGATGGAATAAATCCCATCAGACTTTTTACAAAGGTTTTCTAGCTGGTACTGTAATTCACGGTAAACTCACCATAAATTTATTTTCAGAGTAGCCTCTGACTTAGCAGTCTTCGTATGTACTTACTAACGTTTTTCTTTCAAGAACTTACTTGTGTGAGGGAGATCTGTGGTACAGAACCTACACGATTAAATTATTTTCTCAAAAATCAGTGACAAATCCAAAGGAACAATTGCAGCATAGGAATTAGACTGTTAACTGCACAATAATACTGTGTTTCCTTAATAAAGCAACTATTTCAGAGCTCTCCTGTTAGACCCCTCATACCTGAAAAGCATCTGTCTACATCTCTCACCTATTATTCTTAGCACACCTAAGTCAGAGTTTGGATAAGCAGTCTTATCTTTTTCAGATCCCTTCTGTCAACCTCAAGAGCAAACAGATGGCTAACTACAATGAGTAGGAACTACCCACATAGAAATTCAAAGGAAAACAGAGAACTACTCACTTTACAGGCAGCGCTGCTCTTTGAGCTGTTCTGGGCACGAGGAAGAGCTCGCCTTACGCCAGCACTGGCCTTACCCGAGCTCTGAATGGCAGCTGGGAGCACACCGTTCTGCACGGTTCAGGATAAAGTAAAGGCAGAGGCTACACATGATCCTCTGTGGCCCTTCATGAATGTGAAAATTACTGCAGGCTTCTACAC
Organism: Patagioenas fasciata; assembly: GCF_037038585.1. NCBI lineage: Eukaryota > Metazoa > Chordata > Aves > Columbiformes > Columbidae > Patagioenas > Patagioenas fasciata. Next base: position 58,543,975 of record NC_092524.1, on the reverse strand, counting down.
AAAAGGTATCGCACGCACATCCTGACTCACATGTAACAGCTTGCAGAGCATGCTAGTTGTCTTGCTTCCTAATATATATATTTTTACTATCCTAGAGCTATTGGCTGTATTTATTTCAACCATATGTTACTCTCATTTACATAAACCAAAAAATCTTTGTGTGTGTGTGTACAATGTTCCCCTTCATGCTTCAAAAACATTACAGGGGTTGATATCAACTAATGGCAACACAATCAATGACAAACGCAAAATACTTCAGAACAACATTGCATTGAATGACCAGTACATCCAGCAGCTTAGTAATGCACAGCACATCCAACCTAGGAAACATCCTAAAAAAGAGAAAAAAATAGTTCCATTACCTTAGAAGTCCTTATATCCCAAGCTTTAACTTCTGGGCTGAAGCCTCCACAAATGAAAATATTTGACTCTGTAGGGTGGAACTTCAGTGTACTGATCCTAAATTCATTTTTGCTGCTAAATATCTGCTTTCCTAAAATAAAGTAAAAAGTGGTAACTTAAATTTGAGCAGAAAACAAAATGTTACTCATTTCAACCTAGTTTCAAAAACATTAAGGTTGTCAAAGGTGAATATGTTTATATTAACGCATATAAAGCATCTGGGGCTACTCTGATTTACTGAAAATACAAGACTGAACTCATTAATTCTATCCATGTGAAATTGCTCCTGGTCATGGGCCTCTGCACCACTGACTGCTTCCTTCTGAGAGGGGAGAACAACTGGTTTCCCACACTAAGGAGAGGAGCTCCACCAAGGTCCCAGTTCAGCCGGCATGCAGGACTAAATCTACAGATCTAATGGTTGAATGTTTCCCTACAGAGAAGTCATAGTCTTTCTTCCAGTGGGACAAAAATAACTTGAACAAAATATTCTCTGTACAGAAATACCATGTCCCAAACTATACCACAACTCTTGAGTTGTTTACTTCTCTTTCTGTGAAGGTAGGAGTGCAACTTTATTGTGAAAGTAGGAAATAATTTGCATACCACCATGTGAAGGCAATAGCTGTTCCCATGGATACACTGTTCCCAGCATTTAATTGTGTACACTAATCTCTGCAGGATCCTGTGGTTAGTATCAGTTGGATTGTCGACATTTTCAAAGGCAATAGAATTCAGCTAGGTTAATTTATAGGACTTCTGCGCAGTTCGCTGCTTCCTTTCATCCTAACAAATTCATGATATTAATGTATATTCACTGAAATATCATTTTTGGAAGAGCAGCATGGACAAAGATAAATACATTTACCTGGTTTCACAATTTCAACTGTGCTTTATATTCTACATATCACATATAAAGATCTACATTAAATAAAGTTACTGCTTTAAGCCATAGTGAAGAAGGCACTGCAGAAGTCAAAAAAAAAAAAAAAAAACCACAACAACAACAACAAAACACCTTAAAATACTCCCGAGAAAAGCTTCTTAAAATATTCATTAATTTACATTCCCAACAAGTAAGAATTGTCTTAAGATAGGCTTTCTCAAAAAACTGAAAATACTTGAGCTAAAAACACCAGTCATGGGTATAAATACTTAGGTGAACAATACTGAAAAACATTCATATAGATTTTTAAAGCTTATTTTATTATTTGGAGCTGATTTATTTGATTCTGTCATCAGTTCCATTTTCCCCACCTGCTGAACTCAACTTACACAGTTAAGAACCTAATACTTGTCAAAGTATTTATTTCTTCACTTTAAAGGAGAGATTTCACTTGCTGACATGCACTCTTCCAACTAGCGGGGTCAGGAAAAATAGATTGCAGGGAGCATAAGGGAGGGATGAATGTTGTTCTGTGTGAAAACAGGTTTTTGTAGAGGTTTTTGTTCTTTTTAATGGTTTCTCCACTGATTACCCATGCAAGACCTAAAGGCCCTCTCTGTCACTACTGTTTGAAAGACTCAATTTAGTCCACAACATTCTTCCCCAAAAAGAGAAAAAAAGTCACAAGGGCAGCAGAGATTCTCTCTACAAGTCTTGTGCAACAGTGACCATCTCTCACCATGGAAGCTTTCAGTACCTAAACAGGTACAACGCCACAGGGAAGGAAGAAAGTATTAAAATCATCAGTTATATGAGCAACAAGATACTGCTCTCATGTATGCCACTACCAGGCTTCATTTTCAGGGGTTAGAAAAGCCACAAACACATGTACCTTGCCCTCATCCACAGCACTTGAGAAAAATACTGAATTTGCCCATGGAGGCTCATCAGTCAGTTTAACAGCACTTTGCTCCCAAGGTTCCTACTAGTACCTAGTTGAATAAACACTCTGCAAGTATGATCAAGTTTTTAATCATACTGCAGCCTACCTGTACTATTGCTGTCAAACAGCCTGACAAAGGACACATCAAGGCAGTCATAGTGCTCCACAAAGTGTATTGTCCAAACGGCATTAGACATACACACAAGTGATCCAGCGGAATTAACCATCTAACCTTCCAAAACACATTAACTGGTTAACTGACTTTAGTGAGACCTGGTGTTACCTCCTGAAGACTTCTGCAAACTGCTTCTTCTATAATCCATACATTTTTCTTGTCATTACATTTTCTACAAATTCCTCTGGCCTAAGACACAAGAAAGCCACGTAAGACACAATCAAAAAAGATTTGCACTGAATTCAAGATGCATTTCATCTACTAACTACAAGATCTGTTACCTTTTCCACAGAAAGAAGATTGATTTAACATAATTTGTTCTTAATTAGTCCATCTTTCAATCTCATCCCCAGCTACTTCCAAGTAATTCAATCATTTGCTCGATATTTTCTCCAGAATCTCAAATTCTCTAATTCCCTACTCCATCTCCCCCTGGTTTAAGATAGAAGTGGGCACTGCATTTGCCATTTTCTTGTTTTCTAGAGTCTGTTATTTATCAAAAAGCTCTCATAGCACTGAGATCATTATAGTGCAATTCTATGAATTCTACATTACAGTGTAATGACAAAATCAATACAAAGAACTTGAGCATCTTATTCACCACTATACTTTTAAACCCCTTCCTTTTCCCACTTTAACCTGTTTGATGCATATATTAACCACGCCAGCTTTTTGACTGGTCTGAGGAGCAACCAGGATACATCAATCTTAAAAGTTCAGGCTCTCCAATCAACACTTTGAAATACAACTCTCTCATTTTCTCACTCCCTCAAGTGAAATTCAAGCAAATGTCTCTCTTTGGAAGTTCAGTAAACAGCATCCTGAAGAGTTTGGCATTATTAGATGAATATATGAATTTGATTCTACTGCCATGTCACAGAAAATTAGAAAAAGGCTGAGATGTAGAAAAGAAGTGCATGGAAGCAAAGCAGTAGATAACATACTCAAAAGGGCAGGATCACACCAATACAGCAAGGAAACCCTTCTATTTCTAGAATTTAAATTTATGCACAATACATAGAATCTAAATTGAACTGCTTGCCATACAAACATACCTGAACCCAGCAAAATGAACTTTCCTAACAGTTCTATGGAATCCTTCCCTTTTAGCTGCTAGGACAGCAGGGCTGAAGTGCTGGGGCACACTCTCTGCACAGTTATGAAACCTCTGTCATCAGAAATCTTTCAGAACCTTAGAAACTTAGGAAAAATATCTACCTAAGGGATGGAACAGATCACTGTGGAAGACGATGTGGGCCGAAATAGCCCATGCAGTTCAGCATGTTAAAACAATGAATTCAACTCTTAGCCCCTTTCTGTATAAACTTTATTTAGTGTGATTTACTCCTATGAGCAGAATTTGCTCCATGCTCAGGAAATCCAGCTGTAGGATTTGGGGAGATGCCGCTCCTGGCAGTTGATATTTACAGTTCTGCATATTTTTATCTGCAATTACTCAGTTTATTAACATCAAACACATTCAACTTTTCAGGCCTTAATTTATATGTTGCAAAAGATGTCCTTTGAGCAGGACTCCCTTATTCATAATAGAGTACAATGGCTGTAAATTAGTAAGCTTTATTGTGTATGTATTTATTGTATTTTAGCTCCTAAAGGCAGCATAACAAAGATTCGACTAACTCATAGGATGTAGAAAATTACATCTTCTGAAAATCTACTTGGCTAATTGAGACAAAATCCATACCACTTATAGTTTTTCTGTATAAGAGGTTGTTATTCCAAAGAAGAGAGCAAATGTTTCTCTCCATCTTTAATCTTTGCAATTTCATTAACAGTATCTACTACATCTATGCAGTGTTTGGTATTCTCAAGTGCTTTAATTCAATTCTTCATTCATTAAAGGCTCACCACTAACATACACAGTATGAAAAAGATATATTTTAAAGATCTTGAACATATGTTTCTTCTCCTTTATGCTGCAGCCTGCTGTGAAACTGCTCGACTATGAAATCAGATATTTTAAAGGCTATTTAACATTGTGAATTTTTCACAGAACACCAGCACAGTTATTGAGCACAGGATGCTTCTGTAACTGTGTTTAGTGGTCCTCAGGTTCACACCCCTACCTGCACGATCCAAAAACATTAACTTCCTCATGCTAATCTGCAAAGAAAAGTGAAGCCTAAGACTTACAAGGACATGAGAGTAATCTTGCTAAGCAGAACAGATTTCCCTACTGTGTTTACAAAAAGACATGAGATAATATATTTAAAGAAAATCTCATTACAGTTACAATCTCTCTCATGCACAACAGTGAGAAGGAAATTAGATTGATCAGATATAATTGGTTCTTAACAAATCAATGTTGGTGTTACTTATCCATTTTATCTTGCCATGCTTACAAATTGCTTCATTATTTTTCCAAGAACTAAAGTTCTTCTGATTATATGTATTTCCTATTTTTTCCCCTATGCAGTCACAAGTTTCTGGCATGCAAAGGTGCTCAAAATATTAAATAATTGTATCTTTTACCCTCGAAAATGTCCCCAAAACAAGCATTTTTCTTTCTTCCTATTGCAAGGACTTTATATTAGTGAATATAGAAAGTAAAATGCTGTTACCTCCTAGCTAGAAAGTGACCACTAAGCCATGTTCAACATATTACTTAAAACTGCTGAATTTTAGAGGGAATCTTGTGACCTCACATCAAAGATGCCCGTAGAGATTCAAAAGAAAAAAAAAAAGCATTAAAAAACCACAATCAACTGGGCTTTTTTTTGACGTGTCATATAAAACCTTCATGCATATTAAAATAACACACTACCTACACAGTATTAGGAGAGAAGTGGAGGAATAGAAGAAAGTCACAGCCATCCCAAAGCAGTGTTTATGTATGAACGCTAAAACTCCTATGTGAACAAGTACGTTAATAATAATGTTATGTCTATAGGACTACCAAATTAGACTATAAAAGACAATATTAGAAAAGCAAATTTGCACCATCCTCTTGGAGGTACAAACTTTCCATCAAGAAATTCTCCAAATACTGTAAAATAAAACAGGTTAAAAAAAACCCTAAACTATACTTAAGTGGCCACATTAGATATAATCTGAACTTTGCTTAATTTCAGTATCCTGGTCATGGTAATGTGAAAACTTTCAAAGCAATGAGGAATTTAAATTCCCTGTTATAACCCTGAGGATGTTTTATCTGAAATCAAATTCAGTCCATGAACTAAAACACAATTGCAGCATTTGGCAACATAGGAAATGTGCCAAAATTTCTTGGAACTTTCCCTCTGTCATAATATTAAAGAAATGAAAAGTATCTACAATATGCAAATAGCATAAACCCAGCCACTGTTCTGCCTATGCTATTGTACCAATTCATTTGTGACTAATGAAAAATCCACTGATGAATAAAACATAAATTCCAAAAATAAAATATTTATAAATACATTCTAAAAATACAGTTACCCTTCTAAAGTTGGTAGAGCATCTCCTTTACATCTGGACATCATAGAAGTTAAATGTCAAATGTACTTGACGTAGAATTGTTTTAAAAAGAAGGATTTTTTTCAGTGCTTTCTGCATGTAACACTTCTTACTACTCTGTAAATAACAAAGTGTCTGAACTTACACCAGTAGAAGGTGACTGCGAGTGTGGTGTTAGTAAAAATGCACAAAAACAGGAGTCTCACTGGTTCAGACATTATTTATCACATTTGTGAAACCTTTCAAAAAGCTTTATTTTCATAAAAAAATAAAGTATATCAAATAGAACAATAGAAAAAAAAATATTAACCAGAAATCTTTACAGGCAGCTCAGCTGCAGTTTTTGGGTCTACCGATATTTATGAAAGCTCATACTGCAGTACTGAACTTGCCTCCTGCAAACTGCAGCCATAGATCCACTCATGGGAATAATGTGTGAACAACTTTGAGTTCCTTAAACATTTTATGCATGTTTTGGATCAGACCCACACTCTTCAGAATAGGCACAACAGTTTTCACTAAAATCATGTTTGTGGACAGTCTTAGCTTGACCTCTTGGTGTTAGGACAACGGATGATCCTGTAAGATAATAAATAGTGACCTATAAAAATGAATTTAGAAAAAGAAGACTTGTACAACAGCATCTATTTTCACCAAACCAGGACAAGTGAACTCCTTGTACCTCAATCATTTGAATTCTTCTCTTTTCCTTTTCTTCATCACAGCATCAACAAATCATGTAGGTTGGTCCTCTGGGCATCATCTAGTTCAAATCCCTACTCAAAGCAGGTCTGGCTGCAGCAGGTTACTTAGGGGTCTGCCCACTGGAGTTCCAAGTATCTCCAGTAGAGACTCCACAGCCTCTCTGGGCAGCCTGTTTTAGTGTCTGATGACCCTTGAGTTGAGTTGTAAAGTTGCTTGTGTTCCTACACCTGACCTTTGCCTCTCATTCTTTCACTGCACATCTCTGTGAAGAGCCTGGCATCATCTTCTCTGTATATCACAGAATCACAGAATGTTAGGGATTGGAAGTGACCTTAGAAGATCAACTAGTCCAATCGCCCTGCCGGAGCAGGAATACCCAGATGAGGCTACACAGGAATGTGTCCAGGTGGGTTTTGAATGTCTCCAGAGCAGGAGACTCCACAACCCCCCTGGGCAGCCTGTTCCAGTGCTCTGTCACCCTCACTGAGAAGAAGTTTCTTCTCAAATTTAAGTGGAACCCCCTGTGTTCCAGTTTGAACCCATTGCCCCTTGCCTTACCATTGGTTGTCACTGAGAAGAGCCTGGCTCCATCCTCATGACACTCACCCTTTATATATTTATAAACGTTAATGAGGTCACCCTTCAGTCTCCTCCAAGCTAAAGAGCCCCAGCTCCCTCAGCCTTTCCTCATAAGGGAGATGCTCCACTCCCTTCATCATCTTTGTTGCCCTGCACTGGACTCTCTGCAGCAGTTCCCTGTACTTCTTGAAGTGAGGGGCCTAGAACTGGACACAAAATTCCAGATGTGGTCTCACTTGCTAATCTGGCTGGGGATGAAGTTGACCTTCATATTCTGCACCAGGACTCCCAGGTACTTTTCTGAAAAGCTGCTTTCCAGCCAATTTAGGACCAGCCTATTCTGTTGCACATTCAGATGCAGGACTTTGCATTTGTACTTACTGAACTTCATGAGGTTCCTATCAGCCTATCTTTCCCACTTGCACCATCTAAGATCTTCTTATGTATAAGAACTTCCATTAAATACACTTGACAAGTGAAAGAGGTTTGATGGTGTAAAACTGCAGGATGGATGATTGTGTCTTCTACCTTTGCACCAGGATTTCTATGCCAACAACAAAAATTCTGCATTATGATGAGACTTCAGTGTTTGCTTGTTCCAGTCACAAAGATTAAAACAAGGAAATCACTCCATAAAATGAAAAATGCAATGTCCTACCCAACCTTAAGTCTAAGCTGAGAAGAAAATTTATGGAGAATTTATTTTAGTACTGTTTGTTGCAAAAATGTTGGCACATTCCTTTGAAGAATCTTATCACTACCTGTCATCAGATCCAGAACAAACAATTAGCTAGACTACAATTTTGATTTAATATGGCAGAACCTATTTTCCTAACAGAAAAGCAACACAAAATGAAAAAAAAAAAAAGAGCAGCTTAATACCACACATGTACTCAGCTGCATTTCCAATCTTTCTTCAACTTTTCATAGTAATTTTCTTAAGCCTTTTAGGTTTCTTTTGGTGATGGACATGCAGCAATTTTTTATAACACAGGTGTAATATATAAAAACTATTCTGAATAGAAATACAAGAGAGATTAGAATTTAGCAAACATGACTAGAAAAAACATCAAACCAGAACAACATATACATAAGACAGTAGCACAGAGCCTTAAAGACAGCATTTTTATTTATAAAATCCCACCAGCATGCATTTACTGCATTTAAGTACACTGGTAGTTAGTTCAGTCTAGCAATGGCAAGTAATTAAGACCAAAGTCTAAAAAAGTATCTAAAAGTCCTCTGTGAAGGAACAGTTCTAACATCTATCTGAAGTTAATCAAAGAAGAAATCATCCCAGCACTGATGAAGAAGTGAGGAGGAATGAATGATTCAGTGAACTAATGTAAATCAAAATCTTATAGCTGCCTTAGTGTTTTTCAAATGGAAATGAGGCTTTTTATATAAAATTGATTTGGATTCTAGAGGCAAACTGCTTGCCCTGTTTCTCTGAAAAGAATTGACTGAGATGTTTAAAAAAAAAAAAAAAAAAGAGTAACTTTACAACAGGGAAGGAAATCAGAAACTGGCCTGCATAGGAAATCAGAATAAAATTCCAGTCACTCATATCACACTTTTCCAAATGACGGCTGTATCACCAGAAGTTGAGTCTAAACATCAACATTACAACTGCAGTTCACAGGAGCTACAAAGAATCCTACATCCCTAGAATAAGGCAATAACGAATATCTGGTATTTTCAAGGATTATAAACATTCATTCTGCCTTTACACATGCAGTTAATTTAATTAGCTAGAAACACCACATAACTCACAAGTCAGTAAGGAAAGAACCATTTATAAGCTTATTTGTTTTGAAACTTGCTAAATATGATTTGTTACTGTTATTGCCTAAAACACTAGAAATACCTTTTTGCAAATAAACCACTACAATCAATTTAATCCAGACTACTATCCCATTACTGGGTAGTTAAGTTAAAGGGATGTTAGAAATTAAAGCATATGATTAAAAGTACAAATCTTTGGACTTTGATCTATGATTTTATAAAATGAAATTTTCCCCACAGCAGTCTCTTCAAATGACTCAGGCATGCACATAAAATCTATTCTACTGCTATAAATTCCTTTAACGGCAGTACCCATTCTGTTTAGCATTCATAAACACTACAGTCAAAATTAAATCCACTTGGATTAGTAAGATTTAGTTATACAGAAGACTAGAAATGAGAAGGTTGCTGCAATGAGACTGAAAATTAGAAATAAAGACAAGAAGTACGACAAAATGAAGAATTTGGTGTTTTATCCTCATGTACTACTACATCAGATATATAAAGCACTTTTTCCCATTACAAAACCTGAATATTCTTGAAACATCAATATACCATAACTATGTCACATGTCTTACATTCCCAAACTACAACTGCTCCCTTCCGGCCATCATTGAATTCAAATACTCCTGGTATGACAAATGTTGAGAAAAACAAATTCTTTGAGCATGGAAAAGCATGTGAACAATATCCACAAATTTCCTTGGCCACTTTCCCAGCCCATCTGAATAAGACTTGTACTCTCCAGATACTCACATGCAATATACTTCTTTCTTTTACGTAAGAGAAAACCATCCTAGACAAGAAGTTCTTGTAATTTTTGTAAGGAATTCTTTTTTTTTTTTTTTTTTTAATACAAAAGAAAAACAATGCTTTTGCAGGAGTTAAACATTTAAAAATAAATTAAGTGGAAACAATAAAATTGCATCTCTTCACTTTACAAGGTACTTCCTTCGGGCCTAATCCTTCACTTACACACACACAGCCTCCCTGAATGCTGCCGTATGAATGCTGATAACATCCATCAAGAGGAGAGGAAATACAGTTGATAGAAGTACTTTAGTTTGTGAAGGAGACATGAGGAGATATAGCATCCAAGAGATTAGTTGTTAAGGTCACAACAATTAAATCCCAAATCAAATTCACAGTTGCATCAAAACAACACAGGTTCAGTCTCAAGGTTTCATATCAGGATTTATGTTGCTATACTCCTAAGTGAGGTCGTATTTGCGGGGGGGGGGCAGGGAAGACCTAATTAACTAAGCACAAACTTAAAATCAACCCAATTGAGAATGAGGTACAAGCCCGTGTTTAAATTAATCATATTTATAAATGTTACTGAAGTCAGCCTCCTTAAGAGGTTCTTCAAACACTTCAATGAATGATCATGACAGAGCATTAAAAAATACATGTTTCATTCTGTTCATTTGTGCAGAATCTGACAAAAGAAATTACATGTGATCATGAAGTTAAAGATAAATATCTCCAAATACTCTTAATTGCTGAGATCTTCTTTTGTGTGAGGACATATTTCAAGAATTCTAACTTCTATCTCTAGATTTCATCCATATTTTTGGGAAAAAGAATAAGGTTAATGAGATCCAAAGTTATCTGTACAAATAAAGATAGGGTTATAATGCACCCTTTCATGAACTTTACCTGTTTCCACATCTGTTAAATGCAACACGGAATCAAAGCCCCCACTGAGGATCCTTCTTCCACAAGATGACCACTGGGCAGCTCGAACAGCACCGGAGTGATAGGAGTATGTTCTCAAACAGCAGCCTGTATCTACGGCATCCCATACCTTAAAAAGAAGGATAAGAACAAGTTTATAAAGAATCACTTTTTTTTTCCCCGTGTACTGGTAAGGGGCTACACCAAATCATCGTGGCTGAAAAAGCTTTGCATTCTGAAGTATCTGCTAAGCTGTAAAAGTCTGTCTGAAATAATTGCACAGTTGATTAGCATTAGAGCATTTAATTAACAAGGCACAAATCAGTAATACATTTTAATGAGTTGTATTATTTCTTGAAATGTCTACATTGCCGTGAATGGCAATTCAAGTTACAGTCTCCCATTCATAATGCTGTCCTACCTCTGTGCAGGGATGTATCCAAACACATTTTCCCTTTAAATCATTTTTCTTCCAAATTTTTGTCTCGATCATATCTTGCTTTCCGTCAAGTGACAGCAGATTGCAGTTTTCACATCTGCCCATAGGTAGGCTATTATATTTCTCATTCAGTTTGCATTTTTCAGTAGAACTTTACCTTAATTCACTGAGGAGGCAGATAAGAATATAATCACACAGATATATGGAGATTTCTAAAGACTGGTCTAAGTCCTCTCATTTTTCAATTTCTTCTGGACAGAATTAGGTTGATGCTGAGCACTTCTGCAAATCCTGTTCTACTAGTAATCCAATTTTTCTTAAGTATACAACAGCTAATATTTTGAGAACATAAATAGTCCTCATGTTTTTAAATCCCTTTAAAAGAGAAAGGCAGTTGTTTCCAAATAATGTTTTAAAAAACAGAACTAGTCTGAATTATAATTTCAGTTACCAATTATAGTTCAAAATAATCAAAAGCACATCCTTTGGTGCTCTTTTTATCATAGTTTTAAGATAATATTAGAAGTTCAGCAAAAAATGACAAATCTAAATATCCAGTATGCTCACTTTTGTGAAAGAAGGCTAAATATCAAAATTATTTTCCCTATGAATATTCTGCTTCAGGAAAAGCAAGACTTTAAAGTATCTTACAATTGTATGATACAATGTAATACCTGCTGAGTTGTCTAATAAAATGGAAACCAAATGCTATAACCATACCAGTATATCCTACATTTTATTATTTCTAATATTAGCAGTATAAATAAATCAACACTTTGACAGTGCTTGATGATAGTTTTATTGCATTTTCACTAAAGCCAAAGCAGTTTATTGCTTTAAAGTCACCATTTTACTTCACAGTACTTCTCTTTGCGATTAGTCATTTTCATCCTGTTGACACAAGAGCATTAAAGTTAGTAATAAAATTGATTGCATGTTTGTGAATTTTAAAGGATGTTAAAATGAAAAACAATCCAGTAAATCAGAAAATATAAGTAGAAGTTTGCTTTCTTGTGGCAACAGCACAATTCAATATAGAGCAGAATGTAAAGGGGAAGAAAAAAAATCAAGACTTCTGGTAATGTATTGTTATCTTCAGTTATATTTTCTTTTTACTGGACAAAAAGGACTCACTGACAATATCATTATTATATAGTCCATACTCAGAAGACAACATTTTTTTTCATCAAAGCATCTTCTAGCATGAAGCACAGTTCTGCAATGCAAAGCAACCAATTATCATTAATTACTTGAGTAGTCAGTTAAGACCGGAACTGTGATGGCCACGGCCCAAGTATTCTACCCTATCCACAAGAAAAGAAATCAGGAAAATCTTAATATTAAACTGCTTTTGAAAGCAAGTTTCACTGCTTTAATGAGTTTTAATGATCATTTCAAGCTTCACAGTATTAAAAAAGGGTTAATTGTGTCTTGGAGGGCTTTTAATATGAGGAAGCTAATGAATGAATTCAGATGAAAGGAAAAACAGGTGGTACATGCTTCAGATATTTTTCTGTAATGTTTTAGTGATTAAGTATGAAAACTCAATTTTCACAAGAAGGATGAAGTAAAGCAAGTTCAACAGCACTTCTGAGCTCCTGCTTGATTTTTAATTAAAAAAAAAAAAAAAGCTGTACAAATGGAAAAAGCACACCCCTAAAGCTGCACATTTCCCTCCATTATGTGAAATGGAACAAGTGATTGACTCTTGTGGATGACCATGCACAAGAGACAAGTTCCCAAACACCACGCTTCCCACCAGCTCTTTTTGCTCAGGTAACAGCAGTGCTGCAATGCTTCTGGAATTCAAGCTGCGTGAGCAAAGCAGTCTTGACTGAGCAAGTTCACTTAGTTTGTTGCTAATTAAAGTAAACTTTTAATAACCGATTCAGGTATTAGGAAAAAAAGACCAAGAGTTAAACAAGCACTTATGGGAGCACCTTCCCTCCCCAGGCTCCACTTCAGTCCAGCAATTCTTCCCTACTCCTATCCCAGCTTCCCCTGTTTTCACCAGGCACTACACCTGGTCCTTTTCACATCCCTTCTGTGAGACAACAGCCATCGCCGGAGCCTGGGGTCAGGGCCTAGAGGTGTCTTGTTCCCTTTCCTTGCTTCCTACTCTCTTCATCCCCTGCCCTTTGCTTCTTACTGCTTCTCTGCTCCTTCTCTCCAAATGCACATCTCTTTATCTCCACCCAACACCTTTGGTGCATCCTCACATGCATCCTCAAGTTTCCTCACATGTGTCCTCATGTCCCCTGGCCCCAGCAGCAGCTGCAGTAGCCCAGAGCAGCTCATGATCTTCTCCCACACAGGCCAACCCTTGCAAGCCCTGCTACCAAACCCCACAGTTAATGCCCAAAACAAGGCATCAGTTCAGATCTCCATCAAGATACAGCCCAATGCAAACTCACTGGAGCTCACAAATGTGCTTTTAAATAATGCTTAGAGGTGCCACTTCTGCTGTGGCTTTACAGCTTAATGGAAAGACACATCAAATAAGGCAGCAGAACAGGATGGCAGACCCTGTCCTGCTGTGCACTGGCAATGCTCTGCAAGCTTCACCCAAGCACTTTCATTCCTAGGTGTGTTTCCATATGACCTGCCTGGGATTTTCCTTCAAGTCTCACATCTGGTGAATTTAGTTCCGTGTAACTTTGACATATTAGAAAGTGCCCTGCTGCAAGGAGGATTCTGGGCAGTGCATCCTCGGAACTGTTTCAGAGTTTTAAGTTTCAATATTCATCTTCCACAAGAAAAGGGAAGATCTACTTGCTATTTACAAGAAGTGGTATTCAGTAGTCACTTAACAGTTGCAGTTTCTTTCTTCACTTTTTCCATATGCTGGCTCAAACCAGATGGAACAATAAGACTGAAAGACTATATGGGTGTAACATGCAGAGTCAATGAAATAATCTGCATCCCCAAAGAGCATCCAACATGATGCCTGAACCAAAAGGCACTTCTTCTAAATTACCGAGATAAATAATAAACAAGCAGATGCTAATCAACTGGCTTAGAGCACGGTAATTTTGCAAGGAAGCCAGAACTACACAATATAGCCACTGGACTTCATTCACAAAAGAAAATATTTTTCAGAGCCTGGTACAAAACAGGGATCAAGAGTCCCCTAGAATTATGGTCATTAAAACTTCCTATTTCAAGCAAGTGAAGTTGTTGATCATGCCTTCTCTGCCAAAAGAAAATTAATTGCAGACTCTTTACCAGAAGAAGATCCCAAGCTCTTTCTTCTGAATGGCATCTATGTGCGAGCTCAGGAAAAGGGTTTGTATCCAAGATCAGTATAAGGCTGCAAGTCCACAACAGTATAATTTAAAAAGTCATGGTTGTAACAACTACAGCTTTAATTTCAAAATAAGTGTTTTTAAGAAACTAAGCGTCTTAAGAAGTTGTATTTTAAACACCAGAGGCTGCTGAACTTTAAGCATATCTAGTAATAAATATATTTAAAATAAAGGTTTATAAAATTAACTCATAGATTTACATGGAATAAAGGCTTACATGTTTAATACACAATAAATTACTCAGGTGGGGGAACAGTTCATTAATAAATACACAGGCTGAGATATCCCTTTCAGAAGCATTTAAATGTGTACTAAATATTACAGGACAAGATGCTATCATGCATCCAGCAAAGGAATACAGATTTATATTCAATTATTTTTACCAAGAGATCAACTGTTTTAAGTGTTGTTGCTTGACTTCAAAATTCAGCTTTTACAGACATTCAGTGTTAATTCTAGAAGAAATACTAAATTCTCATTAAACCTGAGGTTGTTCTTTTATCTTGGGATGTCAGATGTGATTTTAATTGCTGAGCTAAAAAGTTAAAAGCACACATTTCAACCCTCTACTCTGAAAATACTGCTTATTGCCACACAGTCAAGCAATGTTTTACGTTATAAACAGTAACCCATCCATTGTTTCCTCTTATAAAGAATCCCCAAAACAATGAAATATGCAACTGTTATTAGGACAAAGGTACACATTACTGTATTACCTCCCCTAAATCTACAATTATAAACTAATGAATTCTCCAGTATTTGAAAGACATATACAGTCAAGACTCAAAGCTTTTAAATTAGCTAGTGATTTTCAAAGACTTTCTTCAATGCCTTTCTGGCACTAAGGTATCATGAACTCTTCAATTTTTTCCAGTTTTATTAAAATTGTCTTTAATGTGTCAAGCTGGTTCATACTTGACTACTAGTTCTTACTCTTCTGTACTTCACTATTTATGACATTGCCCTTCCATTTGGTTTCCATTACATAGTTATCTGCTAGAATTAATATATGGGGCCAAAATGGCAGGTGCAAACAGGCAGGTGACAAAATTATATAGATTGCCTTCTCTGAGGCATGTTGTAATTCAATTGCTCTTTTACATTCTTTATAATATCTGGAAATAAAGGTTTTAGAAGTTGTTTGCTTTCCTTTATAGCTCAGGAACACTGTGAAAATACTGTAACTAGCATTTTAGGTAATATAACCAGACCTCCTCACCCTCACGATCAAAAGTTCACAAAGCACATAAGCAACTAAACAATCTAACAGAGGAGATTTATTATAGATTATATGTTTCCAGATCCTATTTTCTGACTGAAAGCTTTCAGGAAAACAGCACTTGAAAATAAAGTACTTTGGGCTGAAGATAATAAAAACTCTCTCGGTAAGTCACAAAAGAAAGTAGGCATTCCATAATTAAAGAGCACCCACAGAAGGATGTTCCAGGGTCTGCTATGCTATCAACCAGCTCACAGGACACAAAATAAAGGCTTTTATCTTACTGACCATCCAAACCGGCATTCATTCCTAAAAACAAGTCACAGCAACATAAGCAGAGTAACCAAAGTAATGTGAGAACTCATCTAGCATATGAAAACTGATAAATTAGGAATTGAGCACATCTCCTCCATTGTCATTCTATGATTATCTATAACGCACTTGCCTCCCAATTAGATTGCAGAAAATAAATATAGCAGCCTTGCTTTTAGAAAGAGGTGCATCTATTCAGTCAGTCACCAATTTCACAGTGAACCCAAGAACAATGATGTAACTGTGATAAACTAGAGGTTGGAAGCAAGTATCAGGAATTAAGTTGTACTCATTTCCAATTTGCATGCATAAAGGAACAAGAGCGGAACCAATCAAGAATACTAAACAAGAAACTAATTTCTCAAGCATTCACAACAAAATTAAAAATGTCAATGGATCGATTCAAGTTAATTTCAATATAACATCCATACTAAAATAACAGAACTCTTCCCCCTCAAATCAACCACGTCGTGCCATTCTTCTGTAATTACCAGCTTCGTCCTTCAATGGCTGCCACTGCATGAGCGACAGCAAGAAATCCTTCCCAACTTCTCAGTTTATCTAAATACAAAGATGGCATTTAAGAAACAGTCCTGTTCAAGGATGATGTGGGATAGTACTGAGTTACAGGAAGCATGAAGAATTATTGTGCTTTGACTAGAACAGATGCTGCTCCCTTTCAAAGCATGTTCAGGTTGCTCCACAGACTTGTGAACCTGAAGAGACATGACCCTTCTCCTTTCCCTTTTTGGAATAACATTGTTCCCTGGTGTGTCTCAAGAAGAAAAAGAACTTGAATTGTTGTTTTCTATTTTTTTTTAACTGCAGAACAGAATTTGTCTCTGAAATTTGAAATGTCATGTCTGCTACCATGCACAGAGAATGGTACTCCCTGAATCATATTGCTTTTCTGATCTCATAAATGCCTAAATACTGTAAGTTCTAATAAATACAGTAAAGAAGGAAGCCCCACACTATCTACAGAACATCATGTCTTTTCTAGTTTGAAAAGCAGGCTCGGAACTGTTGTTTAAAAGGCTATTTGAAAGTCAATGGGCCAGAGGGCAGAAGTAGTCCCGCAGAAAACTTGCAAAAAGATATTTGCTGCTGCTTCTTCAGATTCCCCACTTGGATAAGGTGCAGCTTTGGGCAGGATTGCAGCAGTTAAAAGTGCCCCTTGGGTGTTTCTAACCAAGAGCAGTAGGATAAGGCACACAAGTACATTCTTTTGTTCATGCAACTGAGGCAACACAAAGCCAGGAAAAAAGCAACAAGTAGCTGGAAAACAATAAACAGGCAAGCATGAGAGTCAGCAGCTGTGCCTAAGCCTCTCCAAGCCACTGCGTGACTGAAAAATCTCTGATCTTGAATGGGCAGGTAATGTAATATGCAGAAATTCCTAGAGTAACTACAGGAAGAATCAAGAAGGTTTTAGTAGAATATAAAATATGTTGAAAGGAGAATTTCAAAGTAGATCACTGTCTTTGCATTCTTCTGTCTAAACATGTAGCTAAACTGTAAAAAACTAACTATGAGCTGAGGTCTAGCTTAGTGTTCTAAGTGTTAATAAACTTATTTTCATACAATTATGAAGGATGTAAACAGATGCTCAGATTGTTATATAGACTATGACTGATGACATTTTGGGCATACTATCTTTATTGGTAAACCAAGCGTCCCAAAAAAGAGGTTTTCAGCAGGATTTTGCAAAGTTAGATAAAGCTTACACTTTTTCAGATGTGTTGAACACTTGCTCCGAGAACATTTAAAAGTGTGCTAGGGAACATATTTTAAATGACATCCATCTTCCTAATCTAGACATGGTGTAAGAAGTATATACCAGCGCTGTCATTCGAGCAATCACTTACAGATTTCCACTAGCTTTCTTCTTGCAGCAGATGTAACTCAAAACACTATTATCTTACCAATCTAGTGACAAATAAAAAACAGTCACCTCCATTATTACTCTAATATCTGAATAAGAGTTTGTATTTGGATAGTTTATTACCAGACTACCCTCACTACTGTAGAAACAGAATGGAAAGTAGCAAAATATAATAAATTCAGTTAGCTCAGACAGCCAGCATAAGGTCTCGATTCATTTTTTTTCATCAAAAATTTTAATATTAAAATATGTCAAGTACATTCATCAAACCAATGAGGTGAAAAATCTTCTCTTTTACAAAAAACAAACAAACAAGACACCAAAAACCCCACAATACGTTAGACCTTAAGACAGCACTTGTTTTGTAGGAGGCTTTATTCAGGCAGAAGCATTTTAAGTTATAATACCAGGGCATACTGCTAACCAAGTTAGCAGTACTACTAGAGACTAGTTGGTGACACGAAAACTGATTTGCAAATATGTAAACGAGCTTTAATTCTGGTGAATCCAGCAAAGGCTGAGCTATATTCAAGCACTACATTTAGCTTCAGGAGGCAGCACTAACATACTAAGCATGCCTATGAAATACCTTTCCATTTATTTGGAGTCTTTTAATCTTCCCTCTCACAGAAACTCAGGAGTCCTTTCCCCAAAGAAGTCTCCATAATTGTTAATTGTGAAGCTTCATTTGGGTGGTTTTGCCATTAAGGAAAATAAAAACCTAAACAAACACATACTTTGAGCTGGCAGCATCCTATAAGGTTTTAAGAAAACGCTAATAGAATAAGATAAAACATCGACATTTTCAGTTGGCAAGGGTAGAGACAAGAGTAGTAAGATAGAATTCTCTAAAAGGAAAACAAAACCCTCAAATCACTATGGCAAGAGCTATCCATCTGATTATGTACAATAAGGGAATGTTCTTAGTAAAGCTTTAATAACAAGAGCTACTACACTTAACCTAAGCCTGTTTGTTGGCCCTCTACTCCTGGAAATAGACCTTAGTGACTCCACACTTCAAAAGGTACCTTGTAGCACTAGGAAAATATAATCAGCCAATCAAAATTGAAAACATAAATCATTTTAAAGTATACAAACTGGCTGTGTTTTTGCCAATATAAATAATTAATACAGTCTCCATGGGAGCCTTTCAAGTTAAAACTTGCAAACAGGAAGTCTGATACAAACATTACATAGACATCTCTATTAGAGAATTTCTAATTACAGAATGCAATTGTACTGAAAGCTAAAGTTTTAACCCACATGCTATGTTTCTCAGGACACACTAATCTCACCTGCAAATAACATTTTTTCCATCCCCTTGATTCGGAAGCGGAAAAAGTAAAGAAAGCATTGACACTAGTGAATTCCTGTTTCTTGGATGTTACTCATGCCTGGAATTACAGAAAGACAGACAAAATGGATAGGTGGGACAAGACATTATTTTCATTTGCTGGTTTTCAATATTCTGCCCCTGGTAATTCTATGCAGTTTCTGGCCAAACAAGCTCAATCCTCCAGTGTTTCACATCCCCCTCAGAGGGTTTGCTTTCAGTTGTTTGGAAGCTCATACACACTCATTTGGTGTCCGAGGAAATGCTGCTAAACATTGACAAACAACACATGCACGGATGTTGCAACATGAAATATCAGAATACTAATAACATATTTAAATGCTCGATTAAAGTTAATAAGTGCTAGAGTATTACATAATTATTCAGAAATAGGTCCTGCTGCCTTTATAAACTGAAGCTACAGATTAGAATTATAGAGGATGTTTACCTAAAATTAACATCTCTGTGATGAGAGCTGAAATAAAACTGTCAAAGTACGAACGAGCTCAGCATGAAATCTTGGCCTGCCAGGTCATTTACATGAAAACACAGTTGGAATTTTCAAACTTATATATTTGAGTGCTTTCATGACACAGCAACAAATAGTAAAATCTTCTTTTTATTATAGCATATCTGTATCTGTGCCGATTGAGCTGAATTTGTGCCAGATTTATAGTGAGCTATTTCCATTCAACACCTGGGCTTCACAAAAATAACAAAGCTGAGCGGGCAGAATAACATAAGGATGGAATATGTAATAATATGTAATAATTCTTCATGACACCAAACTTCTACGTCACACATACACATGAAATAAAGAGTGTAACATGACAAATTCTCCTCTTGGACAGTAAATCAATTCAATATACACACTACTGCTATTTCACTATATAGTTAGAATTTTATGAAAATCAGTTACTACGTTATTATTGCTGAGACAGACAAATATTTAAGTGTGGAAGATATACCTAATAAAACAATCAAAAATATCTGATACTTCCTTTATTTGACAGAATGGTAACTTAGAGGGTTTGTTATATTTAACAAACTAATGAAAAAATTAAGGAGACGTTAAATTGTGCTGTTGCAGTCCATTATGAAGTGCAATTATAAGAAGGCAAAATTATTTCAATGCAAGTCCTTAGGCCATTAAGGTACCATTAAAAGACCATTATAATGTTTAACTTCAGCAGTGAAGCTACCTCATTACAAGTCATACTATCATTTTAAAGAGAGGAACACAATTTTCACCAAAAAGATGTATTCTAATTCAAAATAAATACATCATTCTGATTTTGGCTCTTTTATTTGCAATTTTAAGGCTTGTTAACCTCCTGCTTGCTTATATAAGAATGAAGATCCAAGTGGTCCAATTTCCAGATGTGTTGGCACTTACAAGAGTCATTAATGCCAACAGAAGTTGAGGATAGGGGGTTAATAAACCTCAAGCTTTAGATGGATTTTGAAAATTCGGATTTTAATCTCTCAATAGTATAGCATCTACTGTAACTGACCCTCCTGTCTGAGGGAATATTAACACCACTATTGATTTCTGATTAACCAATTAGCAGTTTCATGCATATACTGCATAAGTATGCAGTTAAGAACAATTAGAAAATATAGTTGTGACCCTCTAATAAGCATTTGGGACTGGAAAAATATTGCAGAATGACTTTTACATTCATCATATACGTAGTGATTCTTCACCTTTAGATTTTGAAAATAGCTTATCTTTTCAATCTAGAGATTCTCTAACCTTTGCTTCACTAAACATCAGAAAGACCATTTCCCTCAAAATCGGAATAAGTCTCCCCTGCAAAATTTTGGGTTAAGTTGCACTTATAAGGCTGATCTAGCCACTATTCTGATGTGGCTCTGCCACAGTGAAGTGACGATGAATAATTTCCAAGGCAGGAGATATTTCAGAGCTGTCTGGGCCACAGCGCGTGGTGACCCCGCAGCACAGGTGATGCTGACGGATCGTCTCCTCTCTCCACCCGCACACCCCAGCACAGCCCCAGGGATCAGCCATGGCTCCCAACAGAGGAGCAGGGCAGAACCTGACATGGGCAGCACTCGGGAGAGGCGTTCAGGGGAAACACAACCAGACGTTGTGGTACCAAATACAGTTTTTAAAGGGTACTGGATAGGGAATGGCGAGAATCAACAGCATCTCCAAAAATGTGAGTTTCAAGCTGTTTCAGTTTCCAGAACTGAAAGAAACCCCCAGAGGAGACACAGGCTACGCAGCTACCTTGAAATGACTACCAAGTAATGCCATTCCTTAATCCCTTCTTACAGATCCCTTAGAAGTAATATGTGTTCCCACGGATCCAGTAATCACCGGCTTAAGACATTACGCCTATCATTACATTATTGAAGTATGATTGCTTCTGTGCAAGCTTTGGCCTATCGTTTGTTGGAAAGGTACTTCAGCTTTGAACTGCACACCCAAAATAAATGAAAACTACTTCAACAGTAGTTGATTTTTCAACTCTGATAATTACAGGCTGAAGCGGGGAGGGGGATAAGAATTGGAACTATTGTATCTTGTTTGAGGAATAAATTATTCCATGCTATTTAGAACCGAAAAATTTTTCCCCAGCCAACTCAAAATAAACATTTCAGGGTCAAAGAACTATATATCTAGATATAGATATAGATCTATATATACACTGTTTAAACAATACTTGGAGTAACTAGAACCACTTATGCACTTAAAATCAATTATGAATTTGAATAGTGACAACAGTATTATAAAATAGCACAGAGAGAGATCTAGATTCTACAAATGAAAGAGTATCCCATAATGTGTTGCACATGTTTGATGTTAAATACCACATTAAAGGATAAGTTAAAACAGCATTCTATTTTTTGTGTCATAATCCTTTAAGGATCAATATCTGCTTTAATTCTTCACATCTTTGATCACTATTTAAACAAAAGGCTTTTAAATTTCAGGTAGTCTTTTAAAATACATCTTTCTAAAATAAAACTTCAGAGCATTTTTAAATGCTGGAGTACTCACATATTCACTTTCAAATAAAAACAATCTACAGTTTCTTGTTTGAGGGGCTGTGGGATGCTTCTCTTTTTTAAAGTGGGTTTCATAACACAACCATGGACCATCCGACTCCAGTTCATTGTTTTGTAGCACTTCCAGGGAACATCTAGTTAAGACACGGCACCAAGCTTTGAGTTCTAGGAAAACAAAGTTTACTCGTGTACAGTATGTGTGGTAGAGAAGTTTGCTTTTTAAACAGGGCTGAGGGCTATAAGTTTTGAATATGTCACATTTTAAAAGTGACAAAATCCGTTTCAACCAAGTGAATACAGTAGGAGCTATGTATCTCACTTGTTTACTGAACAGTACTAGCAGCACTGGTTCCAACCCTACTAAAAAAATATAAAACAAATATTAAAACAGGTTCATTAAGACGATCACACTCTTTAAAAATACTTCCAGGGAACCAGGCAACAAAGAGAAGCACCAACACAATTCAGTGTTCCTTAGACTGAATCTAAATTTCTCAACAGGAATAACTGTCACACCAGGGAGGGATATAAACTGAAAATTGAGCAGACTTGTTGAACGACCAGAGAACTATCAAATTTTACTATTTGTTTAAACTATAATCAAGGTGGGCAGGTACACAGAGTGGTGTGAAAAAGCAGTTTACTTTCTGGTAATTCATGTCAGCACTTCAATTCATATGTTGGTAAGAACCATGGCATAAATCTGTTCAAAACACAATCATTGTGCAGTTTCTAGAATTTTTTTTATTGGTTACATTTCTTTTCATCATTGAAGCTGAGGGAAAACTAACACGTTTATTTTCATTACTTTTATGGATTTTTTTCTACATTGCCAAGTGAGTTCTTCACAGTTCTAGTTTCCCTCCTTGAAACCAAAACATCATTATTAACAAAATTCTCCTGAAACCATTTTATCTTGCCAGCTCATTTAAAAACTTCAGGGAAATTACACTGATAGACTTTCAAAACACATTGATTCCTTCTGCAAAACCACATATTTGTTAGAATGCCTTATATAGAATCATAGAATCATTTTGGTTGGAAGAGAGCCTCAAGATCATTAAATCCAACCATAACCTAAATCTAGCACTAAACCGTGTCACTAAGAACCTCATCTATACACCTTTTAGACACCTCCAGGGAGGTATCATTTTAAAAGGCACTAGAACACGCAGCTGTTTGCAGCATAAATTCTTCACATAGTAAGATCAAGATCTCCAAATACACTGATCCTTCTTTTTATTTTGGCAGACAGCTAGAGTTTTCCTGGTTCTTTTGTTCTTATAAAGGAGATTCCAAAAGAACAGAGTTGCTATAGGGGTAAGAGCAGCATTCTTTCCCTTTCCCCTGTTACAAGATGTGGGAAAATACTTTTCATTGATATCGGACCACTCTAAACACAGCCCTGTTGGCTACAAGCCCTTTGCAGGCCAGGAAGACACTTGTGGCACAGCAGTGTCGCTGGCAGCAAGCACCCCTGGGGCAAAGACACCAGCTCCTCAGCCCAGCTCAGCATCCTCAGCACCAGGTCGCTCCACTGCTGGGTTCCACATAACCTCTGCAGCACCGGGGCCTCAAGGGAAGGCAAACGAAAGGGTCACACCACACAGCACTTGCCCCTCTCTCTACAAGGCAGGGAAGCTGCAGCCTCTGAAAACTGTACTAATCTAGAGACACTGGGAACAGCAACATGGGATGTAGGATCCACGGTAACATGCATTTGAAGATACTGGATTTTGGCTACACATTTTAACAGCCAGATGTATCATTAATTTAAGACTGCCCACCACATCTTGTAGTAACGTTTTCCTGAAGCTGTATTACACAAATACAAACAGGTTGGAGTGATCTTTACCTTCAGAGGAAGAACTATCAGAGCCATCTGGCAGCAGATCAGCTTTAACAGCTTGATTCGTTTCCACAGAAACAGCCTTATTCTGCAGGAGTCCAGAAACGGTGGTAGAGAAAAAAGTCGGTTGCAAGCCCACTGTTTGATTAAGTTCTTGCAGTAAAAGTCTTGAAGTAAAAGCAGATTTTTTTCATTTCCCAGCATGAAATACTGTCTGAGCAATACAAGCAGCAGACTGATTATTGAAGTGACACTGAGGATAAGGCTAAACTTTAGTTGTAGCAGAGATAACTTTGTACTAGAGTCAGTTCAGCCAGGTCAACAAGAGAGGACTGAAAATGGCAATTTATTTTGATAGCTTATTTAAAATCATGCTGGATTTTTTTTTTAACTTCTCTGAAAAATACTCTTAGCCTGTGAAAACTACAGGGATAAACTTTGGTTGAGGTCTTTTCAAGACTTTTCTCTGTAAGATGTTATTTAGCAAGATACATATACAATATAGAAGCCTCCACTTGTTCAAGTTATACCAAGGTCACACAGACTGAGAATCTTTCCTATTTTTCTTGTGGAAAACATCCTGCTTATAGCAATTGTTTGTATCATTAGTGACCTATTATGAATTTCTGTAAGGACTAAGGAAAGCAATGGGGAAAACATACAGGAAGTTTATGATCCAAGTGACAAAGGTCTCTGGGTACATGGTTTGGTCCCTGCTTCCCCTGGAACAAGCTGCTAGGTATGTATGTGCCTTCTAACATACACATTGAATCATTTCACGTGAATTGGAAGTGTGTACTTCC
The DNA here is from genome assembly GCF_037038585.1 of Patagioenas fasciata. Taxonomy (NCBI): domain Eukaryota; kingdom Metazoa; phylum Chordata; class Aves; order Columbiformes; family Columbidae; genus Patagioenas; species Patagioenas fasciata. Next base: position 58,519,186 of record NC_092524.1, on the reverse strand, counting down.
TATGAAAATTAAAGAGCCTCCAGACAAGTCTGAGCACAAATATGCCTTCCGTAATGCTCATTGACAATTCCTCTCAGGAAAATCAGCACAAGGTCCAAATCTCTCTGTCACAGGAATTCCTGCTCAGGTGGGTCTCCACTGGATGGCTGAAGGCTGATTTTTATCTAGAATGAAGTCTGAGAAAAATACCGCTAAGTCCTGGAAGCTGAAGAGTATCACAGAATTAATAACATGGTGAGAGACAAATGATTATTACATTATGGATGTTTGCATTTCCTGACCACTCAGAAGGAGTGTCTCTAGTAGTTGGAAGTGTAGGAGGCAGATGCCCCAAAGACCTCAGGATTTCTCAAAAGTTCGCATTTGTCTCCCAAGATACTCAGTGCTTCCTATAAGATCTGCTGACTCAAAGCAAACAGTTTGCACCACAGATGGGGATGGTCATCTTCCACAGAGCCCAGGTTTTCTTTAATTTGTGCAGCAGTGCACATTTAAATGTAGCAGAGACAATGCTGCTCTGCAGTGGCTATCTAGGAAACAAGTCAGTTGTATTACAACTTGCAATTTTTAAATTTTTTTTTTAATTTTAATTTTTTTGCAATTTCCCTCTAAACACACACCACAAATCCGTTTTCTTCACCCAGAGCAGTCATCACCATAAGCACTCCTTGGCCCACTGGAGAGCACTGCACAGTTGCGGGGCTGGTGAGCCCACTGAGAAGCTTCATATGACCTACAGAAGTCCCTCCAGCTTCCCTTCCAGCTTCCCCTATGTTACAGGCAAAAATATTCCACTTTCACATTTATCTCCAACATACTGAGGCCATTGCACTGATTCCATCTCTTCACATCCATGTGTCTCCACACTAAAGAGAGGGGTACAGTTTTGGTTTGTTTCCCCAGTTGGTAAAGTCCCCACCAGCATTACACCAACTGTCTCAGGTTAACTGAGACTTGACTAATTCACAGTAATTTTAGCCCAGATGTACAACATTGGCTGTGTCATCCTCTTTTCAAGTATATTCATTTTTCAAGTGAAGTGATTACAGCAGCTACTCTTCTCCATGCAATTTACACAATGTCAACGTGCATCATTAGAAAACTCAGATTTTTTTTTTTTCTTCAAGGGAACTCAAGTATCTACATATTAACAGCTTTACATAAAACAAAACTGATTAGCTTTTGTTATTTCTCCTTTGCATGTCTATGCAATCTATTAGACAGAAAGGGGCCTGGCACTCATATGATAAATAACAGAAAATTGCAGATATATTTAACATTCTTCTTTGCAATATAGTTTGATTCCTATAACATCATTTAGATTGCCCTACGGAGTTTCTGTACTTTGTACTTTATAACATTAAATCTCTCCCCTGCGAAATCACAAAGAACAACTTATTACATAAGTCAATGGAACAGTAAGTTATTGGCAATGATTTCATGAAGGCCTTTATCCCAAAGGGCATTGAGATGTAATTTGCAAATCTAATGTACATCTAGTCAGCAGAGGGTTTTCTATACTCGCTTACATTCCTATAATGTAGTACAGTGATACAGTCAACCTGAAGTTGAACGATGGATCTTTGATTATATTTTTCATCAGTACAAATCAGAACAGTTTTAAGATTCAAAAATAACCTTGAAAGAACAGCTAGCTACTTCTTTCACATCCTCCAAATGACTTTCATAAATAGCATTTTCTTTATTAATGCATCAAGGGCCTGTTTAATAATAGATTTAACAACATTAAACAAAGCCTTAATATTCATTTTTTTTAAATTACTGTTTTCTTTAAGCTGACAAGCATCTAAAAATTACATATTTGCTTTACCTAGCTATCACATGGTGGAAAAATGACAGCAATTAAAGATACAAGAAGGTGTACCTTAAAGAGAGATTATTATCATCATTATTAGTATTACTGTAGTCCAAGTGTTTCAAAGCTACTTTCCAGATGTAACTATTGTTTTTAATCTAAACTAGGACCACAGCTGAAGTGAGATATCCTGTTTCAGAAGTGCCAGGGAAAGCACTATAAATACTCAGAATTGTAAAATTTTAAAAGTATCTACTATATTACTCTATGGAAATAGTTTAGAAATTAAGTAACAAAGTTGCAGAATTGCTGTGGTTTGTCATATTAGGCAGACAGTATTGCTAACTTTCATTCTGCAGCTGGTATAAGAGCATACCTTTGAAGCTGGACATGAAAATAATGATACTGCATGCTAAAAATCTAGCACCAGGTTAAAAGCTAGCTTTGAATGTCGAACTGAAACTGTGAATTAATGACGGAGTTACCAAGAAGCACATATGAACATACTAACCCAAACATTGCCTGGCATTTACATCAGACCCAATTAAGTTATTTTTAACTATTTAGGGAAATGTAATATTTAGATACTCATAAAATTACACACCACAACCCCTCCTATATGCTTTTTTTCCAAAGCCTGATGAACACATTTCATTTTTGCAAGAAACAGAATCACACAGAATCACAGAATGTTAAGGATTGGAAGGGACCTTAGAAGATCATCCAGTGCAATCCCCTGCCGGAGCAGGAACACCCAGATGAGGTTACACAGGAAGGTGTCCACGCAGGTCTTGAATGCCTCCAGAGCAGGAGACTCCACAACCCCCCTAGGCAGCCTGTTCCAGTGCTCTGTTACCCTCACTGAGAAGAAGTTTCTTCTCAAATATAAGTGGAACCTCTTGTGTTCCACTTTGTACCCATTACCCCTTGTCCTATCATTGGTCGTCACCAAGAAGAGCCTGGCTCCATCCTCATGACACTCACCCTTTATAGATCTGTAAACATTAATGAGGTTGCCCCTCAGTCTCCTCTTCTCCAAGCTAAAGAGACCCAGTTCCCTCAGCTTTTCTTCATAAGGGAGATGCTCCACTCCCTTAATCATCTTTGTTGCCCTGCTCTCTCCAGCAGTTCCCTGTCCTTCTTGAACTGAGGGGCCCAGAACTGGACACAATATTCCAGATGTGGTCTCACCAGGGCAGAGCAGACATACAACAACGCATAACTATTCTATTCTATCAGTACGGGCTGATGCTGATTACATTCAGATAGTGCAAACCTACTCGGCCATCACACCAGCACGGTGGCACCACGAGACACCCCACCATTAAGCTCATCCCCAAGGAGCATCCCACCAACACCAGCTCCAAGCTGGGGCTCGATCGGCACCAAAACGTGCTCAGAAACCCGAACTTCCAGTACAGCTCCCGGAGCGCTCTGCTCCTCGGCACAACCACAACATAAATATTTAAGCGATACAACCACAAATCAGGCAGAATTTGGTTCAGGATTTCTCACTGCAGTACAACACGTCTAGAGAAAGTGTTATTTCACTGCTAGAAGTATCTCTTTGCATTTACTTCACTATTGCTGTAGAACTACAGAATGAATAATTTAAAAATTAAAAGCTAATGCAAATATTTTGGGTTTGGGTTACTTGAAAATTCTAGTAGTATCACAGGCTTCTGCATATTAACAAAAATTTGAGGAGATTAGCGCCCATTTTTTAATATATTTTTCAGGAGCATTTACTTTCTATGTAGGCACATAAAAACAATTTCTAAAATAAACATCATGTCAGCTACTGCATATCAAGTTTTTTTTTTATAAGCCAGGCTCTGTATTGAGATACCCAAAGGTAGATTTTTCTCATCAGCCCTTCCAAAGGAAAAAGAAGAGTCCTTCATGTATAACAGTGGAAAACAAAAGTAAGCAACAAGTGCTATTTTGTTTCAACCCATTTGACATAGCAGACATACAGGGGGAAGCTTTTTGACATTCAGAACGTTACCATTAAGTTAGAATGGGCCTATGATGTTCTCCCAATGTTGAAATAAAGAAAACTTTTGGTTGTGAAAAGTTTTTTTTCTCCAAGTCATTCTACAACTGAAAAATTATTATTGGGAATTTTCCACAGTGAAGTGTTTACCACTTCCAACACTATTTTCACAGAACACATTGAAGACCCTTCCACAATCAGATTCACGTTATTATCTCAGCTTCCTATCACTCAGCTGCTTCTCCATCTGTGTTGCCACTAAAATATTGTCATTACATAACTCCAAACAGTATTCTTCACTTCCTTGGATATGTCTTCATGTACCTGCAGTTATTTCCACTCCCACTGCACAAAGCACAGATAATTAGTTTAATTAATCTTCATGACTGGTTCCATAATGTAGTAGCTTTTCTTGCTGTTCTCTGAATTAGCTTTAAATTGATGTTTGAGAACTCAAGCATCTGTTTAGTATGTTGTAAGTGCTGTCAAAAATTTTGAACTTTATTGCAAAGCATTTAATGTACTTTACAGGAAAACGTGATTATGAAATATAAGTTATGCATTATTATAGGATTTCAATGGACACCCCATTCACATAGGTGAATGAAGTGTGATGGCAAAGAAAATACTCAGTTTTTAAGTACAAGTAATTGACAATATAGGTTTTCTGATAATCTTAAGCTCTTCGTATATATATATTTATATATAAAAACATATGCATACACAAGCACATGTAAAGTGTGCTGCTGCAAACAAGGAGACTATCATTGATGAAGAAAGATTTCTTTTTTCAAGGGAAAAAAATTCAAGAAAATCCTTTGATATTTCAATTAAATTTCTACAATAAAGGCAGAAAAGAAAGAAGAGGAAAGCTGGAAACTAGAACACAGGGAGGATTTTCTAGGATCTGTTACATGAGGGGGTTTTTTTGGTTGCAGTGTAAGCTGTCCTGGGTTGTGTAATACTCTTTCCGAAGAAAAATCATCCTTACAGAGAGAAAAACACACTGAGCATAGCTGCTATCACTGAAAACCCTTCTGGTATTATCATAAGCCATATTTCTTTAGCTGAAGATGTCAACACACCTTTGTAACACCTCATGATGGGTCTAGACTGCAAGTCTAATTTGCTACTGCTTCTCTCTTCTTATTCTGCTGAAGAAAAAAAATCAACTCCTTACTTCATTTTGTTTTGTTTTAATATTATATAGAGCATGGTTCAAGTGTTAAAAACACTGCCCAGATGTAGCAGAGCAAATGAAATGGAATAACTGATTCTTCAGTGCTACAAGTAAAAAGTGCAGAGGGCCTAAGCAACAGTAGCACTTTAAGAATGCGTTCAGTAAAATCTGATTTTTATACTGCTAAACCTTTAGAAGCAAAGTATATTTTTCACAGTAGGTAAGAAATTCCAGAAACATAAGTACTACCTTGAGTAATTATTGTTAATTAACTAGCAATGAGGCACTATTTCCAAATGTGACATTTAAAGCACATAATGTGATTGTGAATATTCACAAAGATAATTAAGTTCATCTGCTTCAAGTCCTTGATTTCAGCACATCTGAAAACACCTCTTAAACTATCATTAGACCTGTAATCAAGTATTTTGTTGCTCAGGAAAATTGGATACCTTTGCTTACCTGCTAATATAGGGATATGTGTTCAAATGCAAGTACATGGGTTTTGTTAAGAAACTCTTCCCTCAGCTTTTGCCTGAAGGAAAAAACCAAAAACACCACTAATTCTGTTTGTTTTCTCAGAAGCGACAGTTAAAAATAAATTCTTCGTAACATCAGATGGAAACAAAAAAATGACTGAGCTTCCTTAACTGAACTCAAGGTGACAAGACTGACATGAGGGATATCGTTCAAAGGTGTTCATCAGCAAGCCAAGGGTACTGCTGCTGTGCATGCTATGGATACTATCAACAGTAGGTTGTATACCTATTCCTTCCATCTTGTTTACAGTGAAGTCAAGTTCATTACAAAAAGAAAATTTCAACCAAATTACAGGGATGAGATACAATGTATAATGTAAAAATCTGGTAAAATACAAAATGTATTGACACGATTCTGTTGAGGGGAAAAAAGTTATAACCATTACCGTCTCCAGAGAAGGAAGAAGACTTTGATCATCAACACTGTTCTTGGTCCTGATCAAGACTTCTTGGAGAAATAAACCCTGAAAATAGGAAAAAACTGAGCCCAAGAACAGAGTGTCAAAACAGTCATTCCTTGGTATTTTATCCATTATTCTTTTAAGAGTAAAGAGAGCTTCTTTCCACTAAAAAAGAGATTAATGTGCTCCAAGATGGAGAAAAAACAGGCAGCATTCTAAAGTACAGTAGACGAAGTTTACTCTATTGCTCTCCAATTATTCGACAAAGAGGAGTTTTAATCAGTCAAAATAACAGCGTGAATAATTATATGCTGTAAGGATGTCCTACTGGTCTGTATCTCTCAGCCCAGTTTGACTAGCCGTTTTATCCTATCCCTGAAGACTCTGCTGATGAGAGCTTTGGAGAGAGAAAAATGAGGTGAAATCTTTCTTAAAAAAGAGAAAAAAAAAATATCAAATGTTCTGAAAGTGCACAGTGGCAAGAAACTCCTGACCTTGTCCAAATGACAGAGCCAGCTACTGTTTGGCAGCGTCAGGTGCACCCTTAGTGCTCGGCATCAAAGGCGCATCGCAGGCGCTGGCAACACCAACCACCCGGAGAACAGGGGAGGGGGTGAGATGCTTCGTGCTGGGGGTCATAAACTCCCCAGTCTGTACCTGGCTTATAACAGCAGCTCACTGGACCTCGCTCAGGAGGACATCATCCTCCAAACAAGCTGTGGTCCTTTTGTCATCAGTGAAAAGACAATAACTGACCCCAAACAGCACAAACATCTCAGACTCCCAGTTCCAGGTTTGGGAAGAACTTCCCTGAGAGACCTTACCCACTATTAGCGAATAGACTGCCTCAGCTTATGGAATTATTTGCTTTACTGCTTCTTATAGAACTTGTTTAGAAATTGCTTATAAAGAACTGGCTTAGCATAAGTAACTTAGGCCGCAAGCTGTGAACTTCTGAACTTATTGCCTTGTTAAGCTAAAAAGGGCCCCAGAATTTGTTCAAGCAAAAGATAAAGGAGCTTTTGATCATGAACAGGAGCTACATCCCTAGAGATAAGTAAAGGAATGGAATAGAACATCTAAAAGACGACCAGAAACAGAAGAACATTTTGTTTATTGCCAATGACTTATTCTTTTTCCCCAGATGCAGATGGAAAATAGTAACTGAAGGTCAGGACTTTGATTCACATCTACACTAGTCAGTAAAAGACAAACAACTACCCACAGAGATAAGAAGTGGCCCCCTTGAAAAAAATGCAGGGATCCCAGGAAGAATGAGAAGACCCCAGACTCTATTTTTATAATTGGCCCAAACTGACATGCAAGGGGTAGGAATCTTATATTTTAAGGGTATAATTTCCCAAACTTGTCTTTATTCTAGGTTCCCCTTCTGAAGGCACCCAACTCATGCTGCTTTCTATGCTGTACCTTATAAATAAACTATTTATTTAAGAATTTCTGGAATCCATGGCTGAGTCTGCTTCAGGAAACTTAGGGAAAAGAAACTTACTTAACAACATCTTCCTCGATATCTGTTTTCTTAAACTGTAAATAAACTGAGAAAAAAAAAAAAAAAGTTTAGAAAGTCTCTGAACAGTGAGAATTACAACCATGTTGCTCAACTCCCACTAAAGACACAAGTTCAGATAAAAGTGATGTTCAACCAAACTACTCAATAAAATCACAGATGTTGGAACAAGTGCTCAAGGCATCTTTCAGACAAAAAAAAATACTTATCCAAAAAAAGAAATTCAGTGGAAGAGTAAAACAGTATAGATCTTTCTTGTCCCTCTCTTTATTCTGTGTAAGAACACCAAAAATACTGCTGAAACACTTTCTTACAGCCAAAATTCAGTAGTAGTCACTTTCAAAAAGTTTCATGAGAACTATTTCTGTTCCCCACATAAAATGGTCAGCAGAATAGAACGGGCCACGGGGAGGTTACGTTACACCAACATTACCAAACGTGAAAGGTTAGCCCTAAAGCAAGCCAGGCTGCCACAGAGTCATCAGTTAAAAGCCAACTGCTACGGCACATGTCCTCAAAGCTACTGCAGATTTTAATCCCCCCCCCCAGAGCAGCTGGGCACTCTCCAAGGGGTACTGCTATTTAGAACAACACAACCAGGGAATAGAATGAATAAATAAGAGGCAAAACTATGCTGTTAGTATTGTTCTATTTTATTTCTGTGTAAATATGACAAGATAATGCCTTTTGACATTTCAGGGGAATAAACATATATGTTTCTGATGCTCTTCACTGAACTTATAGAAAAATTAAGAAGAAAATGACATTTTAAAACATGTTTTTCAAATTAATTCATCTGCCCTACAGAGATAGTATGAAGGTATTAGATAATATACTTCATTACTGAACATGTAGATTACCCATGCTATCTTCTCAAACCATTTTAAAATCCAAAATCAGTATTCTCTGAATTACTGCAGAGTTTTGCACTAACACAGCCTAGAATTTAACACCCTCTGTACTAGGCAGTCCAGATGAAACATCAGAAATTCTCAGCCAAAATATCAAATAACAGTTACAGGAACAATTGAGGCAAATCAGGCCAAACAATAAGATTCATACAAAGATTTTATCTGATATTTTAGTCCCCTGTACCAATCAATCTTTTTTAGTTAATTCCCACTACTTGCTTACCAAATGCTGGAAAATAAGGCAAGTTGCCAAGGGAAGAAAAAACAAAAGAAAAAGAAAAAAGAGAACTATACATATATTTCATTATTATTTACACTCTGAAGACAGGCAACCTTTACACTACAAGCAAAGCTCACAAAAAGGCAATTTGTAAATAAGTATATATATATCTGGCAGAGGATACTTAAAATCATTGGTTACCACCAAGTCTGTCCTTCTCAACAGTAAAGTGTCTCTGCCACCAATTGCCACCTTTTAACATAGTGTGGTTTTTGTCGTGCAGAAAGATTCTGGGATAATCACACCTGATGCAAATCACAAATTCCCCATAAACCATTGACTCTAAGGAAGCTGCTCATACAGACCACATTTTCAGCCAGCTAAAAGTCATGAGTGTGACTAGTTTTTCTGTGCCTACAAAATAGAAATTGTACACACATGCTGGGCAGACAGTGCAAGAGAAGTAACGTCCCACACACACCAAAATAAAGGGAAGAATTCACACCTACTTTGCAGTTAACCTTTAAGTGTTCTGTGACTAATCATTGTAATATGGCTAACCCTGTGGATATATCTCAAATGGCAAGTTCCTGGAATATTAAGAAATGAAAAGAAGTTACAGTGTACTTATAAATCAGTTAGTGATTTTTAAGCTATGGTTTGTTGTACAATATGAAAAATCGTAATTATTTTAGCAGAAGGTGAAGCAGAGTATGGCAAGGACACTTAAATCCTTGTTCCAGTTGTATACTACACTTACTAAAATTTGGCTTGAGAAAAAGAATACACCATCATTTACTTCAGCTAAATCATTTACTTCATAGACAGTATTAGGTATATTTGGGGTGCCACAGTTAAAGCAGAGCAGTTTGATGCACATATTCAAGTAATTCAAGAGAAACCAATATATAATGACAGGTAGCTATTAAGAACTACTTTAAAAACACTAAATTTTCTACTGCTGAACCTATGTGGGAGAAGAATAACAAGGCATAAATTTGGCAGTTTCTCATCAACTTCATAGCGTAATAGCAGTGTGTTACTCATGACATAAAAATGTTCAGAACACCTAAAAGCACAACCACAGTAGGGTTACTAGTAGTTAGTATTTGTGCCCAAAAAACATTTAATCAATACCTAACCAGCAGGCAAAGAAGAAGAACTTCAAATGTATTGCAACTTCCCAGAAGATGATTAGCTAAATTACTATAGCCATTTATTAAATAATCTGATTTTCCCTTCCCCTCTATGTATCATATTCATTAGCATCAATCACTTCCCCAAGTCGCATACGTTTATGTTCTGTTAAAGGGGAGATTTCTCATGTTAAACACCTCAATTTCAGACTTATAGCACTTTGGAGGCAAACTGTTTTAAGGGTCCTTAATTACTACAGGTAACTAACGACTAGATAGATATAAGGACAAAAATGCATCCCACAGATACTTGCATCCCACAGATTTTGAACATCCACTACCAGAGTAAGAAACACTGTTCTATTCAGAACATAAGTACAGTCTTAGTAACTGCACTTCCCAGCCTCTGAAACACTGTATATCTATTTGCTGTTGACCTACAATTTATTTCTGAAAAGAGGAGGGAGAAGAACAACACTGATCAACTCCCAAGATGCTGAGTGTTTTTTTTTTCCTTAAGCTTCAGTTAAACAGTGGCTGTTCAAAACATGTCTATTTGCACTGTACCTCAATATTACCATATTTTTAATACAAAATTGTAAATCAGTTAAGGCCATTCATGTGCTTTACAGTGTTGTATTGATATATGTACATATATAAAATCACCTAACCACCTCTTCTATTCATACAGTCAATAAAACAAATAAGCACAAACACAACAAACAAAAAGGAGCAATTTAAGCTGCCTCGTTCTTGCACATTATCCATGGGGTGCACAACTGGCAGTACTTGTGCAACAGCACAGAGTGACACATTGCTACTACCGTTCTAGAAATAATAGTAAACAGTTGTAGTTACAGACAAATTCTGTCCCATCCCCAACAGTAGCCAGGTGGCTTTCTTATTTTAAGAAGTAGTTATCGCAGCCTTATTGCCCAAACTGATTTGAAGTAATATCTAAGTATGAGGAGCACGATACACTTAGTGATTTAGAACCGCTATCTGAAAACCTTCAATAGATCTTGCATTCATTTATCAGTGAGCCTGGGTAAGTAACATTTTCTTCACAATTCTTATTTTTTTCAACTAAAAATATTCTTTTTATTATTCCCAAGGCCATTTAGAATGTAAATAGCTGACAAAAAAATCCTAGGCTATGGAACATATACATGCAATGTTAAACCCACTGATGCCAGTGACATAACCCAGTCTGAAACATGAGCAGAACTAGGTATTTAAGAAAATAAACTATTAATTTATGTCAAGCAGCTATGTGTTTTGCTGGCAACGAGGACATTCATAACCAGTACTATTTCAATACTAGCAAGCAGAATAAGGCTGAACTACCTAATTAATTTTAATTTCTTTTGCATTGTTAACATAGCAGTAGCTTCAACATATCTGCCAAACTTTAACATGTTTATAATGACTATATCATCCCTAACCACCTGCATCCCTAACTGCCACCCTTTCCATAGAAAACCAGCTGTGCTACTTCCTCAGCATATAACAATATACAATTCCAGCCACCAGTCACAATGTTCAGAATAAGAAAAATGATTTTAATGATGAAATTATAATATGGAAAAAGATGAGATGACTAGAGAACAGGACCAATTCCAAAATCTGACTTCAGGAAGAGAGGTGTTACACAGTTGGCACATGCATAATGTACAAGCACATGTAATCTTTACTATCTGTCATGCCCAATATCTTTAATCAATTACCCAACTGAAACATTTGAGAAAGGTAGAACTTTCTACAACTACATTTTAAGATGTGTTCTAGAAGAAAATTGGCAGTTTTGTTTACTAAATAAAAAGCCTCCACAAGCACATTGAAGATAAAGCTCAGTCCTAATATCCCAACCAGCAGGTCAACCATGTACATACTGGAAGACATCAAACACAGCTCCAGACTAACCACAAAATGCTTTTTCTTTGAAGAGAGACAATTACTGCAATGAAACATGAGACGTTTGATAAAGGATGGTAAGTCATTAGTTCCACAGTAGCGAAGCAAGTCCTCTAAAGAACAAGGGTATTTTTAATGTTTCTTTCCCCTTTAATGTAAAGGGAATCTATAACTAACAGTTGTCTTTATAGCATAAATATAGAGCAAATGTCATTAAAATTCTTTCTATCAGGCTTCATCTAAAGATCAAGTGTCAAAAATCTTCGATAGATTCACTGATATTATGACCTTAAAGATGCAGCTATTTCACACATGCTAAAAATAAAATTTGCTTTAAAAAAAGCAAGGACATGAACATACTGAAAAGAATAGAAACTTCAGGCAAATTGTTTCTACTCCTGATACTGGCTAAATCTTACACAAGTCATCTCTCTATAGAACCTGAAATAGTAGAGCAAAGCTTCTCAAAAATTTGTTTCCTTGACAACATCGGCAGACCAAGAGAGGTAAGGAATTGAAGTCGTAAGATGCCTTGTAGCTTTGTTAGCAGATTTAAAATATACATGTATATATATCTGTATATGAGATGCATCTAGAAAGCTAGACTTCTAGAAAAGAAGCAAAGTTAGACTGGTGTTATTTACATTTTTAAACAGTAAAAATATTCAGCATTTCTCAACTGTAAGGAAAAAAAAAAGGAGAGATATTCCCATAATATATTACAGTCACTTAAGAAGTTAAAACTACCCTAGCTCATTTTTTTTCCAAGCATCAAAATCTTGACTTTTTTACCAGTAATCTTACTGAAGCATCCAGAATGGGGTAACAGCACCACTCGTTTCTCCCATCTTATTCTAACGTGACACTGCTCACCAGCTGCCCACACAGGTTCTATGCATAATTGGAGGGCTTCATTTATGACATTATCAGTTAAGCTTCATTACACACACTACTTCATTGACAGCTCTAGCCCTGATTTTGTTCTTTCCTCGTAGGCTGGCTGTGCTGGAGGGAGGACGGGGTCCTGGTGGACAGCAGGATGACCATGAGCCAGCACTGTGCCCTTCTGGCCAGGAAGGCCAATGGCATCCTGGGGTGTATTAGAAGGGGGTGGTTAGTAGGTCAACAGAGGTTCTCCTTCCCCTCTACTCTGCCCTGGTGAGAACACATCTGGAATATTGTGTCCAGTTCTGGGCCCCTCAGTTCAAGAAGGACAGGGAACTGCTGGAGAGGGTCCAGCACAGGGCAACGAAGATGATGAAGGGAGTGGAGCATCTCCCTTATGAGGAAAGGCTGAGGGAGCTGGGGCTCTTTAGCTTGGAGGAGATTGAGGTCAACCTCATTAATGTTTAGAAATATATAAAGTGTGAGTGTCACGAGGATGGAGCCAGGCTCTTCTCGGTGACAACCAACGGTAGGACAAGGGGTAATGGGTTCAAACTGGAACACAAGAGGTTCCACTTAAATATGAGAAGAAATGTCTTCTCAGTGAGGGGCACAGAACACTGGAACAGGCTGCCCAGGGGGGTTGTGGAGTCTCCTACTCTGGAGACATTCAAAACCCGCCTGGACACCTTCCTGTGTAACCTCATCTAGGTGTTCCTGCTCCGGCAGGGGATTGGACTAGATGATCTTTTGAGATCCTTTCCAATCCCTAACGTTCTGTGATTCTGTGATTTCTCCACCATGGGTTACTTCAGAGACACTGAGTAAACAGCTGGAAGAGTTCTCAGTAGAAAGGAAGGGCAGAACTCAGTCATTCGGGACTGATGGGTTTCTAAGAAAAAAGTCAGATAAGCAATATTCTTGATATTTCTGTAGGTAACAACACAAGTAACCAAAACTCTTTTCAGGTAACAAGAGGAAATAGAATCCTTTCTTCCACATCATTGGTAAGTATATAGAAAAGTCACTCTCCATCTTTCTGGATTTCTGCAGAAAGGTTTGTGAAATAAGACTGCCAAAACAGCCATGTTCTCTGTGCATCTCACGTGTGGCCACTTTGCACTTATTGGTCAATGTCAACCACCTTTCACAGAGGTCTCAGTATTTTTCCCTCAAGATTTAATCAAGCTAAGCAGCTGAATAAAAGCGAAAGACACTGCAGAAGTCCCGAAGCAGAAATTGAATCACAGAATCAGAGAATCACAGAATGTTAGGGATTGGAAGGGACCTCGAAAGATCGTGCAGTCCAATCCCCCTGCTGGAGCAGGAACACCCAGATGAGGCTACACAGGAACGTGTCCAGGCGGGTTTTGAATGTCTCCAGAGTAGGAGACTACTGAAGAGGATCTACAGCCAGCTTCAGGATATAGCCAGGCTCCATTAACTTTACCGCTATTGGGAGAACTTTAATTTCTGAATTTTTCTTTAAACTATTCCCAATTTTGTTGGGAAACATAGGTATGTTAGCTGTTTCACAAAATATCCATCTCCTCCCCCTCTTCTCCCCATAGCCAAATTCTGTAACACGGCCATAAAAATGCTTTGCAATACCACTCTAGTATTCTTTAAGGAGATCCTAATTCAGGAGACATTTCCAAGTGTAAAGAAAAACTAATGCCCTTACAGAACTGAAAACCTACCCCAGAAGCTGAGAGGTTCACTGCATTTTTGCCACTTCTTTTTTTTTATGTCAGTTTTCACACAAGTGTTAAGATAAATTCCAGTCCAAAGCCGCACTGAGTTTAGTTCTTGTTAGTGAAGAAGGAACAAAACCAACAGCCTATCAAACCGTATAGAGATCAGGATGGTGCCATTTATACTCAAAGAAACATATTTCTTTGAAAAAATCATTTCAGGCACAAGAGTGTGTCAACTACTAAGAACATAATAAAAATTATACAAGTCATCTCCAGCTGTGGATTGTGAGAAAGTTAACAAAGGCATTACAAGGATTTCTGTTTCCTTGACAACAACATTGTTGGAAACAAGAAAATAATTTAAAAAATACCTCTCTATGTAGCAGTCATCTCTAAACATATCTAGGTATTAACATACTGAATGTGGAACAACCCTTACCCGCACATACTTTTCAGATGAAAGGACTAAAATTCACCACCTTTGTGAACTGTTCTTTGCCAACTTGTGCTAATGGCTTTTGCAGAACAACGGTGTGAGAGCTGGCGATTACATCCTGACCCCTATTATCATCTACGCATAAGCACAGTCAGAAGCTTTCATTGATGGTCAAGCACATTCCTTCCTGCATGATGTTCCTTTTCTTACAAAACAAGCATCATGGAGGACACTTCTCATTGAAGCGTATGAAACCATTTTGTTAGAAAAAGATCAAGGTATATAAAGAAGCCCTTTCAGCACTCAGTAAATTGGTATTACTATGCATATATCTATTAAATAATAAGTGTACTGCCGTCTTAATAATCAGCAAGCTTAAAGTCCTTGCAAAAAAATACACATAGCTCTAAATAGACACAGGAAGATCAGAACAAGGCATTCAAAGAAAAATCAGCTTCAGTATTTCAGAGTAGCCTATTTAGTAGCCTCTTCAACAATAGCCTCTTCAACAAGAAAATGACAGTTCTTTTCTCACACTTCCAGGTAAGCAGCACACAATCTCCAGAATATAAGTATCTCCTTGCCACTTCCAAGGTAATGAGAACTTTTTGTTAGTTTTAAAATATGGTATTAAAAGTGTACTAATATCAGAGAGATCTTTTTTAAAATATTTCTATTAAAGTGGAATATACATATTGAATAGGATGACTCCCCAAATTCTCATCTTATGCATCAGCTACAGTTAAAGGAGCATTGCCACAATTAGATTTTAAAAATGAATCTAAGGATTGCAATACTTGGGAGCAGCAGCACATTACCCAATATCACATAGGGAACAGTTTGAATCTAGCCTAGCAGTGACAGTGCTATCACCACCTGACAGCTATGCACGAGTTTATAGGAAATACGCTGGCAGCTTCAATTCATTCCTTCATAAACAGACATGTATGTGACCAAACAACAAGAAACACTGCCTATGTCAAGAAAATTGTATACAGAATGGTTGAAAACAGAAACATTAGTTTGCTAGGAAGAGGCAGGGTAAGGGCAGTATCTATTGAATCTGTATTGCTACCATCGCTGCTATGCACATTATACGGATGAACGGAGGCTACCATTTTCCATCACTTTCAGTCCAATACAACATGATCAACCATAAGAAATTCCTGGAATATACCATGTTATCTTTCTCCTGACAAACACATAACCACAAAACAAGAACATATTCTGAAAATATTAATAAAAATGGTATTTCTTGAAGTACTTGATATACTCCAGGAAGCAAAATGTGTACATTAAATTTGACCAGTATGAGTCATACACCACTCTAGATTTAATGATCACAAGAGAGTCTCACAACACTGGACAAGTATCTGGAAGAGATCTCTTGAGGTAGCACGTTACAAAGATGAACTGCCTTGGAGCTCAGAAATCCCTGGATTTGAAAACAAGCAGAGACCAGAAGATGACTTAAAGGCACTTTTGACTTGTTCTTTCTCTGGTCATCTGCTTATAGACACTACTAGAGAGTGATCACTGAGCTCGACAGAGCCTTGGTCTGAACCCGTACAGCTGTCCTTGTGTTCTTAATCATGAGAAGTAGGCACCACCTCTGTTCAACAGGCTGACATTATTAAATTGATCTTAAAAACTTTTACTTTCCTTGTATAGATTCAGCTGTGACTAAATGGAGATACAGTTCATCTAGGCAAGTAGGGAAAAAAATGCATAAGAAAAACTTCCAACTATGTGTCACAATACAAGTCATCCCAAAGTGCTATTAATATACATTTTGCATACCGAAGAATTACAGTACTTTCTTGCCTTGATCCTGTTCATCAGTGGAGGGTGAAAGTGCTGAAAATGAAGAAATACTTTGCAACAAATAGAATACCTGCTGTGACGCTCTAAATAGAAAACCAGGAACACAAAATTAAAAGTTCAGAGATGATTATATGAAGACGTTACCTTGAGTTAATTTTAAGACAAAATAGGAAATACAGAATAATGGCATGAGAGGCTTGAAGTTATGAAGAATTGTTAAAAAGCTAAGTCAAGCATAAGTAACTAGTGAAAATGTTTACAACTCTGTGGCTCTATGCAATTACAAGGTCTTCCAAATAAAAGAGACTGCCGATGTGAATGCTGTATAGCTATTTCTGCAGTTGGTAACCATGGCTTTCAAGAGACAACTTTTTATCTACCCTGCCACCAAAGGTAAACAGCTGTATTCAACGGTAACCTGGGATTTCAGATTCTATATTCAGGGTTCTAAACCAGAAATACCTAAACAAGGTCTGATGTTCTGAATATGTTGTATATCCACACTACAGAAACCACACAACTTTAATAACAGTGCTGAATCTCAAAATTTATGCAAAAAATAGTAGACAAGATACTAAAATCATAAACACTATTTCAGTGTTTAAGTAGGCAAAACTAAAAATGGCAGTAGTAGCCTAAATTTCATTTACAGCAGCTATTCAAACAGAAGACAGAGAAAAAGTGTTACCCAAAGATAACAAAATTAATCAGTTCAGACAAACATGTTTCACAATCCTTAAAATACAGTTAAACTAGAAATATAAGCCACTGGTAATACAGTAATAGTGAAGAAGAGCAATGCCACAGTATGAGCTTCCTTAACTTGAATCAGGGTTCCCGCCCCTTTCTCCAGCTACCAAGGCTGAAAGTACTATCAGCTCCCCTTCCAAAGGGGAAGCTCAAAATCCTAAGAAAATAGAGGGTGAAAGACCTACCAAAGCCTAAATCTAAGCACTTTTTCCCCATTCCTAACAAATTTAAAATTTAGCGTGAAACAGTCTTCTCTTAATGCTCATGGAGGCACACATTGAAGTCTTCCACTCTTTAGGGGCAGAGTTTAGTCACTGTCCCTTTCCAAGATGCTGGGGAGCCCCATCTGCTGGTAGAAGCGTTTCTCTAAAGAATTACACCACTCAGCTGATAACTGACGCTCTTTTTTTTTTCAACAGTACCACTAGATAACTGTTTGGGTTATTTCAAATGCAGCCACAGAGAAAAAAATAAGAGCAAATACTTCTAGTAAAAAATATAAAAACCTCTGAAATGGTGCATTCCTTCCTAAATACACAAGGTATCTATAAAAACTGTTTCAAATGACCTTTCCTGACACTAAGCTGTTCTTCAGTCAACACAAACTGAAAACATCGACCGATTTTTTGCACATTTTAGTATGACCTACACTGATTCATACAGAAGATGGTAAAGTGCACATTGGTTAACCTTGGAGAACATAAAAGGAAGACTGTTCTTTTGCCCTGATTTAAACAGGATACACTCGGTTAAAAAGTAAGGAACCACATAACCAGTTCTACATATACATTTTAGATATATTCCTGTGCTACACAGACAATTTAGTCAGAGTAATTTAGATGGGACTACAGAAATAAAAACCACTAAATGAGGATAACTAAGCCAAGTATTTATTACTTCTCCATGCCATTAAAAAAAAAAAAATCCTTCCCCAGAAAGGTAATTATTTGTGATGAAAAATTTGAAAGGAAAATATTTAAGCACATAAGAACAGATAACAGCTGCAAAATGGTTTGGCTAAATACTTTAAAAATTACATACAACTATAGATCTTTTGATTTAAGCACAACTTAATCTATCACAGTCAGATCTGCTTAGACAGAAACCTCAGTTCTGAGAAATCTCCACTAATATTGGGTCTTCAAAAGATGTCTTAATGTATAAGCTGCATGTAAGGACTGAATCCAAGATATTTACACATTAAAATATTCAGTCACAGTTATTCACATGACTCACTGAAAGTACAGAGTTTGGAGGCTTTGGATTGCCTGCTCTTTCTGATCATACAGGGATTTTAGGCTTCTAACTGTGCTTTGCGTTTTATCTGAATCAGATGTTCAAAGTAAATAGTTCAAACATCCCGAGTGCCTGCATATTCCCATTAAAGGGAAAGAGGACACGTTTCCACTGCCTGGATTTGCACTAGCAATTCCAAGCAGGTGTTCTTGGAAGAAACGACAGAAAATGGAAGCTGTGGGAAGGTGCAGGATTGTTTGGGGAAAAAAAAAAAAAACAAAAGGTACATCTGCCTCTGCATTCGCAATCACTTGCTTCATGGAGAACTTCAGGCAACCGCAGACAGCCCAAAAATCCTCAGAAGACAAACTACTGCTGTCACAGTCATTAGAGGTGCCTGGGCTCGTGACTCTGGAAACTCAGCGAAATCAGTGACATCACTTTGGTGACACGGAGTCAATCCCCGATCGCAGCGCGCCCCCTGCCGGCCCGAGGCGGAGGCGCGGGAAAGGCCCACGACACAGACGCCGTTGCTCCCATCGCGACAGACTGCGACTGCACCGGGGACAAACCACCCCCAGAACCCTCCACAGGTGTTGCACTACAGGCCACCTTCCAAAATAAGGGAATGTGTTTTAATACACTCTGGAACAGTTCCATGATTATTAATGGTTTAGATTCGCATGCTGTTAAGTTTCACCAACATTGACACATAATATTTATATTGAATTTCCACGGTTTGTGGCACTTAAAACAATTGGATTCCTTCAAGACACAGCTTTACTGTTAAAGACTGCTTCCAATCAGGGACTATTAATGCTGCTTTAGAAAACAAACTAATCTTTCTTTCTGCTTAGAAGACAAAACAGACAGGCTATTATTTCCATTTTTAAACAATTTTACACGGCAATGACAACTTTCATTTTAGATTGTTTTACCAAATGTAACACATCCATAGTTTCAATCATTAGTAAAAAAAAGTTCTGGGACAGTTATCAAACATTAAGCATATGGTGTGACAGTTTAAGACTAAAAGTCAAATTCAGACAAATTTTGTACAATTTGAATTTAAATTGCTGTTCACCAAAAACATCCATCAGCACATTTTGCATACCTTAGCCTTTTCCTTCTAAGTCTGTTTTTCAAGTAGCAGCCAAAATTTAACTTATTCAATATATTAAAGAACACTTGCAAAGAAAAACAAAGGTATTTTTTTCCTCCATTTAATCTTTCAGACAAAGATGTAAAAAAGGTTTTGGAAAGATGATGAAGGGAGAATTACCCACAGTTCAAATGATTCAGACTCTGATGGTGTGACAGCTTATGCTGACTACAGAACCAGTGAAGTTATTACAACTTAAGAGAATAAAAGATGAGTAATTGAGAGCAGTAAATTTTATTGATGCTATTCATCAATGATTGCTCCACAAAGCATCTCAGTTTACATTACCTTAATTGTTTTATCCATAGAAGCAGAGAGAAGCATGTGGCTTTGTTCTCGTACAGGACACCACTGGATTTCATTAACAGGGCCACTGTGTTTTGACATGTAAAATATTAAGCTTTTGGGAACTTCAGTTAATTTATATTTGGATCCCAAATATGGTCTAATTAATTCAGAGATCTTTCTCGAAGTCTGCTCTCCTGATACGTCTAGCTTAACATCATAGTCTGCGCTATCTCTCTGATCAGGTTCTTTTCTTTCAGGCATGCTGGAGTTTTCTTGACGCAATCTTTTAGGGATATATGGTCTAATTCCTTTTATGGCACCAGTACTGTCTTTATGTATTCTCTTCCGGGAAACACTGTTTCCAGAGTTCGTTGAAAAGCTTGAGGTCTGTTCATAGTTTTTGTAGGACACACATAACACAGTATGGCCCGAGTACGATCTCATACAATACGGAGATGTCAAGTCAGTGTTATTATTCTGTGCATAATGCTTGGGTGGATCTTCACCAACAGCGCTTGTGCCAGAACTGCCAGTGTTCTCAGTAGGATGCATTTCATACGTAGATTTTGTACGCGAACTACCAGGTGCAAAGTACTGAACCTGATCCACAGAAGAACTTAGAAGGCTTGATTGTCTGCCAGAACTATTGGGGAATTCAGTCTTTTCAGTTTCTGCCTCAGAGTCTGAATCATCATAAGCGACCAGTGATGAACTCATGGCTAGACACAGCAAACTCCAGAAATCTCAGCGCTGGAATCCTTCAAATTACAACCTACAATAAAGAATTGATTATTCAAAGCACAATTTATTTCAGAGTCTACAGTTTGAGTAACTTAAGGATTCAAATATGCTTTTCTTAAATAAAATCCATAACTTTAATTCCTGTTTATTAATGGAATTTATTCTTCTATTGTAACACATCTGTACATTCAATTATGCAACACCATTTGTCTCCAAGCACTTTGCATACATTTTTAATGTACTGCAGAGAAGCATTTGCATACCACAAAACAATGAAAATGAGTATGAAAAGGAAAACAAACTTGCAACATAAGTACTGCAAATCACTTTAACCTTACTTGCAGTAGCAATTCCCCCCACACAAGAGAGGGTAATTAATTATGCAGTGTTTGGGTAGGTATATTAACAAGAATAGAAATCCTACAACTATTTTGAAGTCAGTCTAACAATATCTACATCTTAACAGTACAGATGATTTGAAATAAGTATGAAGGGGTTCAACTGGCAACTAAAAAATACATGGTTTTTTGACCCATTCAGCAGTCTTGCAGCATGAGGAAATTTTCCAGCTCTTTCCACAGAACAAGTTCCACATAGCCTTCAGTTTTACAGAACAGGCTTGTGCCAGAAGCTACCCTGAATACACCGTTTGCATTTACTTACAGAAAAATAAGAGCACAGATGCATTGTTTACTGCATAATAAACTTTTTCAAAGTGTTTGTGAGAAAGAAATCTCGTGCTGAGACTGCATATATAACAAGCTGAATAACTCACCACCGTAACAATCCCACCAATTCGTACAGAGCATGTGGAGTATAAGGTTAACTACATTCAAACAATTGACGTGTCCGCAAAAATAATCTTTCAGCCTCTGCTGTTTATAGTCAAAAAGTACTGCTACCCTTCAATTGCCAAGATTGATTAAATGGGACATTTTATTTCTGCTTTGTTTGCTTGCCCAGCTGTTAGCACTTCTCATGCTACAGTGATTTAACACTTTCAGATCAGCTGCTGAAATTCTTGCTTTAGGTCAGTGAAGAAACTGCTCTCAAAAGCATCTTGATTAAAATGAGAATGCTGTGTGAAAGTCAGTATCTACGTAAGCATTTGCAGAATAAATGCCACAAATGTAGGTCCTATCAAATACTACCGCAGGAGTAGCACACTGGAACTCGTAAATACTACTCACTTAACTTCAGAATTAGATCTTCTTGAATTAAAACAAGCACATTTCATTTAACCTACAGAAGTGTTACATCACACTGTATTCTGTAATGAAGTTTCCAAGCACAGATCTAGAAGGCAGGTTCCTTTCAAGACGTAAAATTCATCATCACAGACCCTTTCCAAAATCGGTGATCAAGACATTTAACTGGAACAAGGTGACTATCATTTTAGCACATAAAAGCATCAATATCTCCCCCTAGAGGACATTTTGCCTTCATCTGAAGTTTATGACAGCTGTGACAGAAACTGAGGGCAAAGACATTTCTTTTTTTAATAACACAGCATTTCACTTAAACAGCGTCAAGGAATAAAATAACTAGCATTTCAGGAAAACTTAACAACCAATTCAATTTCAAAACAGGAAACTGAGGTTTTTAGCAGTAAACTGAAACCTCTTATCAAATAAATGGTAACTTTCATGGCCAATAATTGCAGCAAGTGGTTCCTATTTGTTATTGCAGTGCTGAAAACAGGCCCCAGCCAAAATGCCTGATGCTCAAAGAGCAATCACAGCACGAAGTCAACCTCTGACTGAAAGCTATAAATGTAGACACACAAGTAGATTGGGTTGGACTTTCCAAGTTACTTTACTTCATTTTAACACAAAAAAAAAAAAAGGGGGTGAGATTCAGTGGTAGGTGAGAGATGGTGCCTTACACATACCAGGTTAAAAAAGTTTCCCATGGGATACTGGAAAGAAACTGTCCCATTAAATTTGGCCACCCCATCACATGCATCGCCTATAAAGCACCAGTGGTTTTGCAAAAGCCAAGTATCTCTGCCATCTTAAGACAGTTTTTGAAGAACCACCGCCCCAAACCTTCTTAAGCTGCCCTAACTAAAGAAAAATGTGGGGGGGGAAAACCACAATGTACTTCACTGGAAACATACCGTAACTAAATTGTGAACTTATTAACGGTATGGTTTACAACGTACTAAGCTAACAAATAAGTTTATAGAGTTTTTATTTCCTTTCCACATGCCTGCTCTGCGCGAGCTCAGCCCGCACAGCGCCCCCGCCCGCCCGGTGCCGGTAAATGTCACCCGGGCTGTGACACGGCCCACGACAGCGCTGCCGGCCGCCCCGCCGGGATTCCACACGCTCCTCCGGGCCGCTCCCAGCGTCACAGCGAGGGGACCCCAAACCCGACCCGCCGCAGGATCCGGGCACCGAGGCAGCTTCCTCCCTCCTTCCCCCTCCCCCGGCAGCGAGGACATTGCACTCCCCGCCCAGGCAACCCACGCCATCCGCGGGTCCACCTCCACCCCGGCGCCGCTGCTGCTGCTGCTGCTGCCGCCGCCGCCGCCGCCGCCGCCGCCGCCGCCGCCGCCACCACCACCACCACCACCACCACCACCACCACCGCTCTCCCGGCACCAGGGCCGCCCGACCCCGCCCGTTCCGCAGGTACCTGCGCGGCTCAGCCGCTGCCGGCAACGCAGCCCGGAACTCACTCGCCGGCCTGCGGCGGCTCCGCCTTCACAAGCGCGCCGGGTGGAAACAAGGGGTCCCGCTCAAGCAGTTCCGTGTGCCACCGTCCTCCCGCAGGGCCGGGCAGGGTCAGGTCGAGGTTCGGTGAGCGCGCAGGAGCTCTTTCCCCCGCGCTGTAGGCGGCCTAGGGGCGCTTTGGTGGGTTGGTGTCTGTGGGGGGAGGAAGGGAGGACAATGGAAAGCAATGGTTCCGGGGGTAAGCGTTTCCCAGCCGGGAGTTGTGAGCGCCGTGCTGGTTATAGAGTGATGAAATGGCAGTGACAGCGGAGTGGTGAGGAGAGCGGGGCAGCTGGGCAGGGCTGTGGCGAGACCGCGGCGAGCGAGAGAGGGCTTGGCTGGGTGGCCATTACCGCCCCGTGGTGGCTGCGGGGGGCTGGGGGTCTCTGCTGGGCACGTTCTTTCTCTCCCTTTGCCAGGTGTTTGGGGGCTTTTCCCTCCGCTCCCTGTGGGGCCGCAGCCCCCGTGGCTCCCTGGCCAGTGCGTCGGGAGAGTAAGGCGTTTTCCCCGGATGTGGTGCGAAGACAGGCCCGGCCGCTGGTCAGTGCGGCCCAGCCCGGGCTGGGGGAGCTGGCGGGTGGCTCGGCCCTGCCTGGGGCGTGCGGCGGGGCCCCGGGGTTGGAAACACTAGTGTCCTCGTTAATTTTAGTGCAGGAAATATTCATATTGGACTTTCTTCACAGTAGAGTGGTTGAATGGTCATGTTATCGTCTCAGGAAATAATCTTGCACATGTCGATTGCATTTTTGTAGATAAATTGGTGATTACCGTGACCAGGAAGGTGGGTCTGCTATAAAATGCAGCGTATGTTGGAGTACCCCTCAAGGCATGTTTAACCCTACATCTGTGTGCATACTACCTACTTTAATTTCATTTCTCATTTTTTTTTTTGTTTTATTTCCAGGAAACAAAGCATATTTCAGGAATGTGTGTGGTTTTAGACTTAAATTCACCATCTTTCATTTGTTCATGAAAATTGGGGTGGCTTTTGTATTAGTGTTAGCTTTAGAAGTCTTGATGTACATTCACACAATGTAATGAAAGAGCTCTTCTTAACATACTGTGAAGCCCTGTTCTTTGATTCTCAGGTCTCTGACTTACCCAGGCAGATAGGAAACAGTGAAAATGATCATCGATCTGTGTGTGTCATCTAGCTGGAAAGAAAGGAGAATACAATTTTCTTCTGATAGCTATGTCAAGGATTACTTTTGAGCTTTGTCTCATGATGATTTAATATTCTGAGACAGTCACTGGAGCAGTACCCATTACAAGTTACCATGCATTTTGTGGATAGAAGAGGCACACAGTTATTGGCTTTTAACTTAATCTTAGACTCTGATCCTAAATGTCTTAATACTCTGTTCTCAAGTTCCCATGTATCGTTTTTGTCTTCCAAATCTGTTTGCATATGGCACCTCATGTGTCTTGGGCTGTCAGTTTTCGTAATACCAATAAGAAGGCAAGAAAAAATGCCCTGATAAAATGCAGAATATCCAGTTATTTGTTTTAAACAGCTCACAGTTGCATTTGTGCATTTCAAAAGATAAAGACCTATGTGCCGTATTACTGAATTCCTGGCTTAAATTCCACAAGCAAAAAAGGACAGTATTGAGGTAAACAGCGATAAGTTTTATGTAGCAGTCAATACCTTTTGCATTCTATGATCGTAGTATCCTCATCTCATGTTTCAGTGACTAGATTACTTTTGCTGCTTCTTAAGAAAATGCACCTTCATCTGGGCTTCTTTGCTCAGTTTAAGTCCATAATATTCCAAATTTTTTTAAAAAGTCTTTCTGTTTCACCACTCTCCAGTATGAGTGCTCAGTCTTGGCTGTGACATTTCAGCAGTCTATCAGTAAGAATGTACATTCAGGAATTAAGTTAAAACACTAAGACATAATTTGTTCTACACCAGAGTAATTCTTGTTTACCTTTTTCTATTTTGTAAAATTTGAAGCCAGTAAATGTAATTAGCATGTTCCTACAGAAAGGATTTGTGTTAATTTTTGTAAACATTTTGAACATACGAATTTATATACTTTTTTGTCCAGTTAAATATCTTGTACCCATGAAAAAGAGGAAAACATTATTATCTAAATAAAAGAATAAAAGTAAGTTGTAGGAATATATCAAAGAATTCTTGGATATGTTTCAAATTATCTCTTTAAAGTAACACTGTCAACCAGCAAATAATCACGCTTGAAGGGATCAAGATTAGGCTAAAAACTTTTGTATTACTGATAATATATTAGTCAGCCTTATTTTTAGTCAATTGTATGTAATCTAAGTATGGTGTGAGTGTTAATAGACTAAGTAAATTAAATTAGCAAGTAGATGTGTACACTTCTCAGCTTTCTCAGGGTATTCAACTGAAGCTGAAATCTGGGAATATTGCAGCTGTCTGACAAATAAAGCCTCAATGATACATATGTTTTGGTAACCAGCAAGTTACCAAAGCAACCTTCTGAACTTTTCTAGGCAGGTGAAGGCTTTTTACTGTGGCAGTTTAAATATATACTATGTAAATATAACCAAGGTTGTGTTTAGGCTGATTATTTTGTAGAAGGAAGCTTTGAAATATTGCTGAACAGCTAGTGCGATTATTATATGCTTTTGTTCCTTCTTTTTTAATTCTGAGAAAAGGGAGCCAAATGAACATGGTTCTTATTAACAGCTTTTATGATTCACTTCAGTTGTGCATCTTGTAATCTCAATCTATTCATGCTCCATGTGTAGCAGTGGATCAATAATATGCTGGGGAGTCTCTCCAGAGAAACATAATCCTTTGCAGATCAATAAGACTTTACAGAGTTCTTCTTCGTGGACATGGGCACGGGATGACAGAGGATGCTTGGGGTGAATATTGCGTTTCCAACACACCACTGTTTGCAACTCAGTATGAAACTCATTTACTCTTTCATCTTGCATTGCATTTGTCACTGTCACATCTGAACACAGTGCATGTAAAATAAACATCAGCTTATTCATGAAGATGACATCACTTTCCTCTAGCAGAAAAGCTACATAATAGCTTGGGTTGTTGCGTAAATCAACCGCATCAGATTGTGAGGCAGCGCTTCACAACCCTGGCCAAGTTGCAAGGATAGTTTTCATGGAAAATTTACTTCACCCTTAGTTCACTTTTGTCATTAGGATATGCACTGTTATCTCATTTTAACAGCCTCAGGTTTTATGAAATTATTTTCCAATTCTCTGTCTGCTTCTCTGTGTACCTTGTTGTGGTGTGTTCATCCCAAATGGATTAATTTGATATAAGATTCAGTTTCACTTACAATTGTGTTTTTCTGACAGATGGTGTCCTCCTTACCCATTTTTAACACTTATTTTCTTCTGTGTGAATATGGCAAGCTTACTATAATCAGAACCGTACTGGTTTTAAAACTCTCTTCCCAAATCAAGTTGATGTCTTTTTATCCTCAGTTCTGAATACTTAAGCAGCATGATGCTTGAATTTTTACCCAAAAAAAAGGATTCAGTACATGAGTACTTCTAAAGACCTCATCGTTTTGTACAAAGAGCTGCTGAGCATGAATATTTTTTTTTTTAAATAAGGATTTCTTAAAATAAGGAATTCTGCCTTTGTAGTTGAAATTATTTTTCACTCATAGCAGGTTGATAACAAATTCACTGGATTTCCTAGGCATAAATAAAATTTTTAGATCAGAGGTTAACTGAAGACAGTTTATCAGGTTATTTTAGAAAAACTGGAGGAAGGAATTGCTGGGATACCATTAATTGCTGTGCCATCTTTATGGGAGGCATATGTTGTAAAGTATGAATTAATTTAATGCAGTCCCTTTTACAGGCATATCCTGTCTTGGAAATTACCAAGAGGTGTTCAATGCATTCATTAAAATTAAGTACAGCAGAGCTTATTTGTAGCATTTTAGATTATAACTGATGGGACAAAGATCAAGATATTTCTTATGTAGGGTGAAAACTATTTTAATGCATTTGAAAACGGACAGTATATGCCTACTTAGCATTTTAACAGCATTATTTATGTTTCTGTACTTTCTGTGTTTGCGTCCTGTAACTATGCAGTTGTGGTTTTCCAAAGCCTCAGCTGCTGTTAATTAATAGATTTCTAAGAAACTTTCAGATTATATTATTCTTAATATATACGACATTATAGGTGTTAGCCTGGGAGAGAAGCCCATTTGTGGAAGCACGGATGCCCTCTGTGCTAGGAAGCTCTAGTGATCCAGGTACATGTTGCACATAGGAAGACGGCTGTGTTATTATTCTCAGCTTTCTCATCATCTTAAGCCATCTCCTAGGGCTATTTTTCCTAAGTACTGCTGAGAAACAAATAGTTCCTCAAATTTACAGCCTATTGCTTACCCAAGGATTGATCGTTCTTTAGAAAGCAGCATTTCTCACTAATAATCAGTGTGTTTTGTAACCGCTGCAGGAAACCAGTAAAGAACATGACTAAGCTTTTTTTCTTGTATGTTTTTGAGCTGAAGTACATATATTAAGATACAATTCCCTGTGATAGTTATAAAATCTAATGATTCTGAATTTGACAGGGTATCAAGTAGAGCAAAAACATTAATCAGGAGTCAGAGAATCTCTACGAACTGTTCTGAGATATTCTGAATTGTGCAGATATTTAATTACTTTTGATTTTGTCAGAAGTGTGACTTTTAGAGGGTGTTCTAGTGTTAAATACATAGGCAAACAACATTAAGAGTGATCTCTAAATGTATTTGGTAGTCTTGTCAGTCTCAGTCCGTTTCTGTATGAAACTGAAGGTCATTGTGTTAATGCCTCCACATTTACCAATCTGATATGAGTAGAATTAGATATGGGGCAAGTATCATTTTTATATTCTTATTCTGTTCATCTAATTTTCAAGATATACATGAAAGAATAAACCACTATTTTTTGCCTTGCAGTTCTCCTTGATGTTGCTTCTGTTTTGAATCTACAAGCCGAAGAATTGGAAGACGTTGAATTCAGTTGAATTGTAAATAAACAGATCCTTTGAAGTCTGGCAAAATGGCTGATAGTCTGAACTGTGATTTGAAATCTCTGAATCCGCTTCAGCTGTTTGAAAGAGTAACTGAACAAGGAGAGAAAGTCAGAGCACTGAAAGCAGGAAAAGCACCAAAGGTATCTCCATTTCATGTTTTGAACCCACCCCTTTTCGAGTTAGGTCTGTCTCTAAGAGTACTGAAGAATATGATTGTTCTGAGATTTATTTTGTATTGCAGTAAGGAAAAAAATCTTGTTAAAAAATATTTGTCTGTTTTTGTGAACTGGGAACATACCTGGAGCCAGGTAGTCACTAGGAAGAGCAAAGTTTTTACTCATGAAGTAAGAACAGAGAGTCATAGGCTTAGAAATCTAGTTCAGCTAGTTGCCATGCTATGTGACAGGATCCAGGGAATTTGGTTTTTAAGTAAAACTTATATCACTTGCATTCTTCTCTGGTTTTAGATGCTTCGTTAAAATCTTTTTCTCCATGTGTTAATTGTACATATTAGCAAATATGTCTTCCTGTGACTGTACTGGCAGTCCCTGCTTAATCTCCCTTAATTTAGTAATTTGCCAGAATTTCAAGTTCCCTATTCTGTCATCACTATGTTTTTATTTGGGCTTAGTGTGTTGCCTGTGAGACTAAGCCTTGAAAACTGCGAGTCAAATAAAGTGTTGATCTATTTATTGCTTGCATGAGATGTTACAATAGTTTTGTACTGAAAAGGTCATATCGATGAAAGTTCTGAAGAACTTTTTCTTCTAGTTTGTCTTCAAGTCTGTCAGTGAATTGTAATAAATAAATTACTATAACGTGAGCCACTAATAGCATTGTAAATTAGATACTAATTTATATTATATTTATATATCTGAGAAATTTGTACTTTAAGCTTGTTACACCTGTGAAAAGCAGGCAAGCATATTTTTCCTCAGACAGAAACTGAAAAGTGAGACAGAGGAGCTTTAAATATGTTAACTGTGGTGATGCTCTAAATTCTGCCAGTTAGAAATGGTCACCTGTTATTTGCTTTTCTTTCAACGTTGGCAGTGATGCTGCAAACATGTAACTAAAGACTTAGAATTTATGAATAACGCAATTCAAGTCAAAGCATGGGTGCAGGATTTTGAAGTGTTGGGACATTAATGTAATTGTTTATCTTAAATACGTTAACCCAAACAGCTCTTTTTTTTTTTTTCCTTTGTTCAGGATGAAATTGATGCAGCAGTGAGGATGCTATTGTCATTAAAACTGTCATATAAAGCAACAACAGGGCAAGATTATCAGGCAGGCTTGCCTCCAAAAGATCTTGTACTAATAAACAATGGTACAACTAAAGAAGGGGATGAGGATTTTGTGGACCCCTGGACTGTGCAGACATCGAATGCTAAGGGCGTGGATTATGACAAACTCATAGGTACACCTCTTTCTTGACTGCTACTAAGAAATTTATGTCAAATGATCCTAATAACCACAAAACCAGCAAGTAATCATAACAAATCCTGATAAAAAACATCATAGGTATAATGCAATTTATGTCTAATTTTAGCATTTTCATGTTTAAAGAATTTGCTGTAGAAATTGAAAATGTCCAAGGCAGGCATCTCCTATGGAAGATTTAAATACTTTGCGAAGAACTTTTCCGTTTAAAATAAAAGTTTTACTCACAGTTTAGTTTTTGGCATAAGAACTATTGTTAGAAATTATGTTAATGAAGACACTGGGAGTGAATATCTGCATCTTCTGTGACTGCGATGCAGAACAGCTGGAGCCCAGAGCATTCTGACCAGGCTGTAGGAGCCTTCATACCTTCTCCCCACAGCTGCCTTGAGTTCCAAATTAGGGAGAGCAGGGTTGATCCAAAACTAATGCAGAAATCTTTAAGTGTAATAACTCCTTCACAAGACACTCTATCAAACAGCCATGTGCTAGTTGGGATGAAAAAGATGCAACTTGTTTGAAAAATGTGTGTGTAATGGAAAATATTTTAGACAAGAATGTTACAAAACTTGCGAAGTTTTGTAATTTAAGAAACGGGTTAGTTAATTTCCTTATTTGTTTTGCAGTCTACTTTTTATAGCTTGCTTGGGTCTAACATAGAAATAAAGTGAGAGAACTATTTATTACATTTTACTATTTTCCTTTTTCTAAATTCTTGTAAATCTTCAGTCCACGTTTAGTACCTCAGTGAAGATTCTTTAACTGTTGTACATTGTTGGTGTCTGCTTAGCAGCTTGTTTCTCACAGCAGAGCATGCACCCTTCTGTGTCAAAAACCATATATTTGCTTCTGAGAGGTCAGTTGCTAGTGTCAGCGTTCTTTCAATTCAGTGTGATGCTTTTTATAAGATCGTGTCAAATGTATGTGCGAATTGGCTTAGTCTGCAGAGGTTAATAGGAGAAAGAAAATGTTGGAAAGGGAGAAGTGAACAAAGGAAGATATATGTTGGCGGGGGAGAAGGAAGAATGAGAATTGTTAAAATCTAGAAATGGACAAGATCTCTCATCTTGTTACTTGTGTAGGAGTTATGGAGGAGGTTTTTTATTTTCTGGGGGAGGGAAGTTTTAAGTCTTGTAGAAAAGTGGAAAGAGTACCATACTTATGTTGGCATGATCTCAAGATCTTCTGATAATGACTAGCATGACTTCAATGTAAATAGATTTTTCTAAAGCCATGCTAACGCCTGACAGCTATGTTCTTTTTTCTGGTAATGGTTTGTGTATGTGTGTATATGTATGGCCTTTTGATCTACCCTAGAGGGGTGGGTTAGCCTGAAGGGTTTTTACTTATTTACACTGCTAGCAGAATGGGGAAACTGGTGGATGAGTCATTTTGCTTGTTCTAAGTGATGCATTGGAAATTTATCAGAGGAGAATACTAGCCTAGCCACTTCCGGAAGTGAAAATATTACTATTTGTTGTTAATAAACTTCCTCCTCATCCTCCCCCTTTTAAAAATAAGAAGTAGTATTGTTCAAGAACTTGACATCTGATAGGTCTTAGAGTAAAGGAAATTTTTTTTACTGCCTGTAATCTGTTTATTTACTAGTTGTACCAGGGTAGGTTGTTGGTGTGTTTGTTTACTCACAGACCAAATGAAAGTACCAAAAAGTACTATGTAATTGAAAGGGATATACTTCTCAAATGGTTCTCCTAGACCTGCATTTAAGTGTATGGTTACACAACAAAACAGCCTGAAGATATTCTGGGAAGAAAGGTTCTGTTAGCTAAGTACTATATGTGAACATCACTGGAGGATTTTTTGGTTTTTTTGTTTATTTGTTTGAGCATGAGCAAGGAGCAGAGCTACAAGTGAGAGTTTTGTATGCTAACCATGCTGATCCTTCAGGGACCTGAATATTACAATTAATACAAAATGGTTTAAGTTGGCAAGGATTTTTGGAGATCATCTGGTCAAACCCCCTACTCAAAGCAGAGTCAATAGAGCAGGTTGCTCAGGACCTTGTCCAGTGGGATTTTTATTATCTCCGAGGATGGAGATCCCATGACCTCCCTGGATAACCTGTTCCAATATTTGACCATCTGCACAATATGATGGCTTTTCTTATGTTTAAATGTAATTTCCTTTATTTCAAATTGTGCCTGTTCCTCTCCTCCTTTCACTGGGCATCACTGAGAAAAGTCTGGTGCTGTCGTCTTTCCTTTTCCCTCACCTCCCCTATTCAGATATTTAGACACATTGATAAGATCCCTCCTGA
Source organism: Patagioenas fasciata (assembly GCF_037038585.1). Taxonomy (NCBI): domain Eukaryota; kingdom Metazoa; phylum Chordata; class Aves; order Columbiformes; family Columbidae; genus Patagioenas; species Patagioenas fasciata. The sequence continues at coordinate 58,487,089 of NC_092524.1, read as the reverse complement.
GCCTTCTCTTTGCCAAGCTCAGCAGTTCCAGCTCTCTCAACCTCTCCTTGAATGACAGATGCTCTAAGCCCTTCATCTTCATGGCCCTTTGCTGGATTCACTTTAGTGTGTCCATGTCCTTTTCATTCATACTGGAACCCAGAACTGGACCTAATGCTTCAGGTGTGTCTCATCAGTGCTGGGCAGAGTGGAAGGTCACCCCCCTCGACATTCTGACTGCGCCATTCCTAACGCAGCTCATACATCTGCTGGCCTTCCAATGTCACAGGAGTGTGTTGCTCGCTTACGTTACACTCCGTGTCTACCAGGACCCCAGGGTCTTTCTCTGTCAAGCTGCTCTCCAGCCAGTTGCCCCCCTGCCTGTACCACTTATTCCTCCCCTGCTTCAGGACTTTGCATTCCCTTTTTGTTGAACTTCATGAGATTCTTGTCAGCCCATTTCTCCAGCCTGCTGAGGTCCCTCTGAATGGCAACACAACCATCTGGGGTATGCAAACTTGCTGTGGGTGCTCTGTCCCATCATCCACATCATTCATGAAGATGTTAAACAGTGTTGGCCCCAGTATCAGCCCCCTGGTGTACACAAATAATGTTGGGCTTCAGCTGGACTTTGTGCTGCTGGTCACAACTCTTTGAGCTTGGCAGTTCAGCCAGTTTTCAGCTCATCTTAGTGTCCACTTATCTATTCCAGACTTTATCAGTTATCTATGAGAATGAAATGGGAGATGGTGTCAAAAGCCTTACCAAAGTTGAGATAAACAGTATCCACTGTTCTCACCTCACTACTACTCTACTAGGCTCACTCTACTACTCACTCTTCTAGGCTGGTAGTAGAAGGCTATTAATTTGGTCTGGCATGATTTCCCATTCATAAGTCCATACTCGCTACTCCCAGTTACCTTCATGTTTTTAATAGTGTTTGGGAATGGTTTCCAGGATTATTTGCTCCATCACATGCCCAGAGATTGGGGTGAGGCTGGCCAGCCTGGAGTTCCACAGTTCCTTCTTCTTGCCCCTCTTCAAGGTAGGAGTGGCATTCACTTTCTTCCAGCCCCCAGGAATCTCTCCCAGTTGCCATGACTGTTTGAAGAGTTTTTGAGACTGGCCTGGTCAGTAAAGTTACTGCGTAACAAATAGTAGGATGTTTGTTTTCTGTGTGCGAATACAACATGGCAATGGCAAAGAGGAAAAGTACATAATAATTTTTCAGCAAATGCAAAGATGCTTTTGAAAATGTCAACTCCAAGGACTTTTTTTATGTACAGTGAGTTGAAAACTCTTTTGGTACAGACTAGAACACCAAAGGCCAAAAGCACAATAGGAATATTTTTAAAACTTCTTAAGGAGTGGAGACTGTCCTGGTCAGAAGCAGTTTAGGAAGGCAGATTCTTTGTGGACAGAGAGCTTGAAATGTTTTGAATGACCTCATAAGAGAAATAAGAGGAAAAAAGATAGGGAAAAATTATCCAGTAATCCTCCTGCTATCAGGAGGCTGCAGTTATAATCAGTCATGGGTGGAGCAATACTACAGGCTGTGAGCAGACTGGGTCTCCTGTCGTGGAGTTGGTGTCAGAGGTGACCGCTGGGACTCCTGGCAAGAATCTGGAAAATCTGGCCATTTTACGTTTTACCTGAGACTTCCAGGAGATGTCCTTTTTAGTCTAGGCTGAATTGCTATGTTCTTGGTAAATCTGAGACCTGGTTGTATCTGTGCTATGCTTTTTTTTTTTTATTATTATTATTATGTTTTATTATTATAGTTCGGTTTGGCAGCAGTAAAATTGACACAGACCTGATCAATCGAATAGAAAGAGCTATTGGGCAAAAACCTCACCGCTTTCTACGTAGAGGAATCTTTTTTTCTCACAGGTGAGTTTTTTCTTGTTTTAAAATTCAAAAAGGTCTGATTAGGTAGGCTTGCTGTGAGCATTACTGGGAGAAACCTATGACCAGTAAAAGACCACCAAGGCAAAACAAGTGTGTCATCTGAAATTAGCAACTACTGCACATTTCCACAGCAACATTTGAAACACTGGATTGTATCAGTTTCTGATATGTCCTCACTAATCCCCAACTAAAGAAATGTGGGGAGTCTTTGCATTGTACTGGTTCTGTTTTGATGCTGTGGTAGCAGCCGGACAGAGGAACTGGCCTGGGAGGGAGGTCCAGGGCTCATGTTGTGATTTCAACAAGGGTCCACATGACCAGTGGACCTGTTCCTCTGTATTGCTACATAAAAAAGGCTCAGAGAATAATCTTAAGTACCAGCTTGCCAGTCATCTACACTGTTGCATTGTTAACATGTGTGGGATTTTGGACTAAGGCAGCTAGGACATTTCAAATAAGTGCCTGAGCATGATTCAGGACACAACCTCCACCAGAGACCATTCCAATCTGGTTGTCTGAACCTGTTTGGGAAATAATTCCAAGCTCTGTGCTACTGGGCCTTAGAAATTACGATCCAATTAAGTAATTTTAAAAGTTGTACATTTTGTTTTGGTTTTTAATTTATTTTTTTCTTTGAGTTGCTTTCTGGGGGACTGAAGGAGACACTTACATTAAAAAAATGAACAAACAAAACCTTTTTATTTCTAGGATACTTAACATACTATATTTTATTTATATATAAGTTTGGCTTTAAAAGCACTCAAGTTTTGAATCAAGGCTTTTAGCTGTAGATGTTTCTTCCTAAAGAGTTGCATCATGTTTTCTCTGTTTTATCTTTAGAGATATGGACCAAATCCTTGATGCTTATGAAAAGAAGAAGTCCTTTTACCTTTATACAGGCAGAGGGCCATCCTCTCAGGCAATGCATGTGGGTCATCTTATCCCATTTATATTCACAAAGTAAGTTATTTCTACCATTTTTATTAATCAAAACACTTTTTGCCTAAGGAAATATTGAGTGTGGTTTATGTAACTGCCAAAATGATACATTGCAAGGAGTTCTGTTTATGTAAGGTGAATATTAATGCATTTAAACAGTGGAATTGTACCTTTTCACTTAAGTTATAATCCCTGCATCGCCACCATAAAGCCCTCTTCCTTGCACCCTTAACCCTGTGGCACTCCTTAGAATTTTTGTTCTTAAAAACAAGTTTGTGAAGAGACTCAGTAACATGACTCTTATGCTGCAGTGCCTGCCGCAGCAGGAAACAGAGACATTGGACTCAGACCTGAATCATAGAATGGTTTAGGTTGGAAGAGACCCTCAGAATCATCAAGTCCAACCATAACCTAACCTAACTCTAGCACTAAACCATGTCCCTAAGAATCTCGTCTAAATGCCTTTTAAACACTTGAGGGGATGGTGACTCCACCACTTCCCTGGGCAGCCTGTTCCAATGTCTGACAACCCTTTCCGGGAAGAATTTTTTTCTAATATCCAATCTAAACCTCCCCTGGTGCAACTTGAGGCCATTTCCTCTTGTCCTACCACTTGCTACGTGGGAGAAAAGACCAGTGCCCTCCATGTTACAACCTCCTTTCAGGTAGTTGCAGACAGCGATAAGGTCTCCCCTCAGCCTCCTGTTCTCCAGGCTAAACAACCCCAGTTCCCTCAGCTGCTCCTCATCAGACTTGTGCTCCAGGCCCCTCACCAGCCTTGTCGCCCTCCTCTGAACTCTCTCCAGCACCTCAGTGTCTTTCTGAAAGTCTCTTTGAATTCTCTTTCCATTGCAAATGGTGACCGCTGTCATACATACAGGAAATAATAAGTGTGAGTCTTGTTTACAGGTCAGCTACCATTTTAATCTGTATGAAATGTTTATTCTGATCACGTAAACATAACCGCATATGCATATAAAGAAAAGACAAACAAAAGGATACAAAGAGATCTGTTTAAATGTATAAACATATTTTAGCTGTGTGACTTATGTCTTCATTTTAACTTACTTAGAGATAAAATCTTTCTGCTTTTATTAGGTGGCTGCAAGAAGTATTTGATGTTCCCTTAGTTATACAGTTAACTGATGATGAGAAGTACCTTTGGAAGGACCTGACAACTGAGAGGGCATATGAATATGCTAGAGAAAATGCAAAAGACATCATTGCGTGTGGTTTTGACGTCAAGAAAACCTTTATATTTTCTGATTTAGACTATTTGGGGTAAGTATACAGCTTTTTAGGATATTGCAATGAAAAATGTCTGTATTTTCTCTCCAACTCTAACAGCCAGCAGTGTTTTAATAAATGTATCTAGATCTGAAAGCTTCAAGACAAGTTTTGCAACTCTTAAAATATAAAGTTATTAATTTTTCTGCTAACATGTCTATCCTATTGTCATTCTTCTGTATAACATAGGAACAAATACTTGTTTGTGTGATGCTTAAATTTTAAATTATGAAAAAATATATTAAAGGAGCTAAATTGTAAGAATACCTGCGTGACCAAGAAACCTCCAGATTTAAGATGGTATCAAAATCTTTGAGATGTGTTTACACTTTATCTGTGTTAACGAAAGGCATTTCAGCAACTTATTGTGGTCGATTAGTTTAACAATACAGCATGAAAGATTATTACTTGAACTTCAAAGATTTAAGAAAAATAAACTGCTGTTGGAAGTGCCTTCTCAGAAAGAAGTAGTTTCATGACACAGTTCAGAACTGAAGTTGTGAGCTTTGTTCCTCCATGTGGAGTGATGAGCTTCCTTAAAGACTTGAATGAGACAATATGTTTTAGAGATGCACTGTATAATATACAGCCCTCAGAATGTGGAGCCTACAGTTTTTCCTCCCTTCACTCCTCTGACATTCCTGCCTTTGAAAAGTTGCATTAACACACATCTGCCCTGTGGCTGAACAAGGGCACGTCAGAACTGCTGTTCCTTTTGCTTCGTCTCTTCAGCAGAAATAAAAGAAGGAAGAAGTTGCTGAGCTATTTTTGCTTTGGGAATGCTGCTGCTCTATTTGGTGACAGAAAAAGTCCAGCCAGCGAATTCAGTCTGTAGAAAATGAGAATTTGGAGGATTGGGATACTAAGTAATGCAGAAGACAGGATCCATTCAGGTTGTCTGAGTTCATGGAGAAGCATAAGGATAAGTGAACTTCAGGCTCCGTGAGGCATTTCGGCACCATTTCTAAATTAAAATATTTCTGGATTTAGACAGTTAATGGTGACAAAAAATGTTCACAGTAAATTTTGGGAGGAGGGAAGAATAAATTAAACTTTCAAGACATAAAGTTCTTGTTTGTAAGTAGATCTCTAATTGTCATCTCAATGGGCCACAAAAAGACAAAAATGTTGAGATTTAATCCTGCAGCTTTTTGGCATTCTCAGCTTTTGCAGTGAATGTTTGTAACTACTTTTCTGCTCTTGACTTCTTTTTTTGTTTTTCCACTTTCTTTGTCACAGGACGAGTAGTGGATTCTACAAAAACATTGTCAAAGTTCAGAAGCATGTGACATTTAACCAAGTGAAAGGAATCTTTGGCTTTACAGACAGTGATTGCATTGGTAGGAAACAATATGAGTTACTAGAAGTGATGCTTGCTTTTACTCTCTATGGCACTATTGAAGTAATTATAAGAAGATCCTTGTTTCTAGGCTGATTGTAAAAGGATGTTATTGTGGCTGCTTCAGGATAGCTAACACTTCACAGTGGAATTTCTTGCATGATATCTACCTTTTTTGCCTTAGTAACAGCAAAGTACAAAACACCAACATTGAAGTGTCCAGGATAGAGAAGTAGTCTTTTGCATTGTTTGGTTTGGTTTTTGCCTTTTTTTTTTTTTTTTTTTTTTTAGTAGTGATTGCAGCTATAGTCAACTATGCCTCCTAGAAATTTCGAAGACAATTATATAGAAGCTTTTCTCTTCAGAAAGTTATATTAATACACATATGCATATACATATGTGAAAAAGTTAAGGGGCATTCAAAAGCCTGATTATCAAGGTGCTGGGTAACTCTGTCTTCCATTTACTTTACTGCAATTGCAAATTTCTGTTGCATTAGCAAAAAAAAAAAAAACCAAACCACATTGTGTCAAAGATGGCATTAAAACCTTAGTGTTCCTGAGCACTAACATGATTCTTTGACTACTTATTGGGCCAGTGACAGCTTTTCAGCCTTCACTGTAACCAAGGAACAGATTCCTATTTCTGACTTAACAGCACTCTAATACAAATTGGTGTTGTGCTAATGGCTTCATTACATGTGTGGAAAAATCTGCTATTTGCTTTCTGTTCTGGGAGGGCTTTGATCAGGAAGGGAGATTGGTGACCCCATGATTTAAACAGAAAACTAGACACATCTGAGATGCTTCAGGAGTACAGCAAGCATATTAGTGATGATTCCAAGACTGTAGAGGGGAACTTGCCTGATAAGTAGCTCTGTAGTCATTCTCCCACAAAGAGGGAAAAAATGAGCAGCTCAAAGTGATGATACAGTTGTATTTCTGGGATGGGTAGATAATTCAGTGATGAAAAAGTATGGACTGATGAACCTTTTTTGGAACCTTTGTTATCACAGCCTGCCATTTTTCCTTAGTTTCTGTGTTATTTGAAGTTTTGTTGACATCATAGAAGGTAAAGATAAAACAGTTCTCTCAGATAAGACGTCAGTGCTTGATAAAGATAGGTGTTAGTCTTCAAGTGAGTATCTGAATGATTCACCTGTGCATTTTACGTGTTTCAAAAAGTTTCCTCTATTTATCATTGCTCATGTTGGCTTCTCAGCATTTCCAAACATGTTTTCTAGGAAAGATCAGCTTTCCTGCTATTCAGGCTGCTCCATCCTTCAGTTCGTCATTTCCACAGATCTTCAATGGCAAGGAGAACATTCAGTGTCTTATCCCATGTGCTATCGATCAGGTAAGAAAATCATCTTACTTAATTTGGTTTTCATGGCTTTGTTCTTGTAATGTACCATTCAAGCTTCATGGTGGTATCAGAACATCTGTAAAACATTCCTGCAAGCACCTCTCTTGGGCAGAAGCTGGAAGAGATAAAAGGATGTCGTGCAGAGTCCTAAAAATGATGAAGGCTTAACCCAACAATCATGTATTCATGCATTACTCATTCTTGCCAGTCTTGGATCTGTCTTGGTCTCAGCCCAGTTCACAGTGAGCTGGTGTGTATGAAAGCAAAGACAGTAAAATCTGTGCAAAGCTTTACTGACATGGGAGTAGGAGGGAGCCTTTGACCATCTCCATGGTAACTAGGACAAGATGTAATGAGCTTAACTTAAGCACAAGAGATTTATGTTGAACCATAGGAAAAATGCTCTATCAGTAAGAATAAAGAAGCATTTGTCAGAAAGACTGCAGAACCTTAAGAATTCACATTTATATAGAGAGGAAGGAAGAACAACATCGGCTACAAATGACAGTGGTAGTGTCGTTACTTTGAATGAGTATTGTTTCTAGTAATCAGATTCTGTACTGTCTGAATCTTTAGCTCTTTTAGCCACAGGGACAGTCACTTAAAGATGATGTAAGTACATTCATCAGCCACAAAATTACATAGTAATATTATTGCAGTTGGTTTAAGTCTGATCAGCAGCACAGCACTGCCAGCCTGATCACTTATTTAATTCAGATTCTATGCTGGTTGTTAAATGGTTTGGGAAGAAGTTTGCATCTTAAATAGGCATCTGTCTGCAGGCCTACTAAGCGTATTTTTCACAACTATTTGAAATCTTTGCAAATATGCCTATTAATTGAGGGAATCGGAGTGTACAGCAGAACTATGGAAATGAAAAAAGGGATTTTGTTTGTTTGTTTCTCTTGATTAACTGGATTGGAAGTAGCTTCTGCAACATTTTGTGGTTTGGGTTTGTTTGGTTTTGAGTTTTATTTGTTTTTTGAGACCACCTGGTAAGGCATGAACAAGTCAGCATTGATCAGCTTTTAATTCACATTTTTCAACTTTATTCTGTGCTTTTGTTGATATTTGTTCTAGGATCCTTATTTTAGAATGACCCGAGATGTAGCACCTAGAATTGGGCTGCCTAAACCAGCCTTAATGCACTCAGTCTTCTTCCCAGCCCTGCAAGGAGCACAGACAAAAATGAGTGCTAGTGACCCGAACTCCTCCATTTTCCTCACTGATACACCCAAACAAATCAAGACAAAGGTAAGAACCTGCAAAACTTGAGAGTGCAAAGCTTTTTTAACAAAGAGTGGTGGTCCTCTTGGTTACAATGGCAATTTTTAAATGTTTTCTTTGAGCATATCTGCATCTTTTTTTCGTATTTTTCATTGCAAAGCAGCTTCAGGAGTTGACTCAGTTATGCAGATATAGCAAGACTATCAAATATAATGTTTTGCCTTGCCAGCTAGTCTAACAGTACAAATATTAGCTAGAATAGTGTACAAAACACTGTGTGTGTTTATCTGGTATCTGCAGAGCATTGGTGAAAGAACAAAACCTCTGGAGGCTGATGCTCTAAAAATACATATTATGTTACCATAGTTTTGAAATCTGACAGTCCATGATGTAAATCAAATAAGCAGCTCTTTCTCTTGACTGCCTCTCCATGCCGGGAGCACCAAGCATTGCAGTGTCGGTTACAACACAGGTCAGATTTTTGCTGCTGCTTGGAGATCTGCTGCTGCCGTGCGCTCCTCCCTCCGATTCACAAATGTTATGTTGAATTTCACAAAAATTTTTTAGAAGGGGTATTTTCTCCTATCTGGGTTTATTCCTAGCACTCCTTCCAGCACAAAGGAAAATCCCTCTTCCCCAGTGTCAGGTGATTTAATTCAACAAAAGTTCACCTGTGTTTTGGTATTAAAAAACATAAAGAAAAGTCAATCTTTGGAAAAGGATTTATAGGCATGATAACCAGACATGAAACAACTACCTGTCAAAGCAAGAAAAAAAATGCATATGTTGTTTCTGATGGGTGGGCTTGAATTAGTTCTCTTATGATTGACAAACCCATGTATAGGTCAGATTCTTCTGCAGTCATCTCATAGTGATTCATTATCTTACGTAGAAGCTGATTAAACAGTACTGGTCTGACGAATTGGAATTCTTCGTGTGTTTGGATTATACTAATTCCAGTTTCACACAGTTACACAGGTTTTTTTTTTTAGAAAAGCATTAAAATTTCAGAATAGAGGATGCATCCTTAGTGGTAATATTGGTAATATTCTTGCATTTTTTCCTGGCAAGTAGCTAGTAATCTACAGAGAGATCCAAGAAGTCCTGTGTCCAGTTAATAAGTCTTATTTCTGCTATCCTTAAACTAGTTGGAAAAATAACAAAATCATTCTAACTGCTTGGAGTATAAAAGCTGTAAGAGAAAATTCTGAACATCTTGTGAAGTATTGAGAAATGGAAGACAAACTGAGACTTATTTCAGCTTCTGAAACCCATCAGAAAAATAAACCTTAGGTTAGAAGAGCTTGAGTGAAAGAACAAATATTGTTATGGCCAATAAATAACAAAATAGAGTAGGAGAGGTGATTTCTGGTGATGGATGAAGGTTAAAAGGAGACAGCCACTGCCACACAAAATAATTACTGCTTACAGCGTTATTCGGATCACTAGTGCATTGCTATGTAATGAGTTCCAAAACTTACAGGTAATAGAAGATGAAAAATTGCTAAATGTTGGGCAAGGCTGAGAAACTTTTGGGAAATCCAGGGAGATGAATGGCAACATTATAACAAACTTCGTATTTCAACTATCAGCACCATATTACAGCTTGGTTATTTACTTGTTTTCATAGAAACTGTTATTTAGATTCTAAGTCTGTACTAATTCAGGAAACAGACCAGTGCATCATTATAGGTAAATCATGGAAATCCTCAGTCAACAAATGGGTGCCAGAATATGTAAAAATTAGATTCATATAGAAAATGTTTGGTATAAACAGTAATCTGCCTTCACCTGACATACCGTGTTCAGTCCCTCTCACCTTAGTAAGAAGACAAACTGTAGAGATGAGGAACATGGAAAAAAATTCATACAAAGACTTTTAAAATCTAGTAAGGAGACAGGTGAGGGGAAGTGCAGCACACTGTGTAAAAACTTAGTTTTACAGATAGTGAGACAGCTATTCACCCTGTCCTACAATGTAAGAATAGATGTAATCTGACACATGGCAGTTTATTTTCTGAAGATATTCATCAGTGCATCATTTTTGTATGTAATTCATTGCCACAATTCGTCTGTAACATGGTGGTTAGAAAGATTCAAAAAAGCACTAGACAGTTATACAGAAAAGAAGAATGTTCAGAAATTGTAAATATTTAGCAGTTCCTAGATACCAGAACTAAAAAAAAAATCTACATCATATGCATGTGTGTTTCTTGACTGGTTGATATCTGAAAAGATACAAGAGCCAAATGAAAGCTCAGCTAATGATTGAGAATTTTTTTTGCCTAGCATTTTATTTTCTTTAGCTTTGTAGGAAGGTTAGTACCCTCTGAGAATTCTACACATGTATACGTTTTTAAAATAGGCTGGTGGCTGCTGAATTTACTGGGAATGGAATGAGCAGGTAGATGTATTCACCAGTGCAGTTCATCTCCCCATAGGAAGCTGTGCTTAAAAAGAGGCGGTGAGTCAGCGAGTATTCAATTTTTAGAGTGAACAATTGGGCATTTGTCTAATTTTAGCCATTCTAGCCAGAATTTTTTAATCTTTAACTTTGTTTTCTCTTCTTTTTCTTTTCTCTGAAAACAAGAGGAGCCTGGGTTCTCTCTAGGATTTCCTCAAAATTTCCATGCCATTCTTTTTTGGGATGATTATCTTTTTTCTTGCATGGAATACATTTCGTTTAAGCACAAATTCTGTTCAATAGACAACAACTTCAGCAAAAGGGACTTAAAACTTTTTTGACTGAATCTTGGGTGGATTATTTTTAATTTTTGCTGCATTTTTGTTCTGGTTATGCAGTCTGGGCAGTATGTATAGAGCCATTTTTCCCCGCTGGGTTTTAATGACCACCCTTTGCCTCCCTGCTTCAGTCCTGAGGCTCTGCATTAACTTGCCCCACTCACCCATCAGCTTGCCTTTAATATAGAATTCAGAGGATTGTGATACACCTCTGTTTACAATATAGTGAAACAGAATTTAGTAGAAATTATACAATAAAATCATGATGCTGTTTCAGATTAACAAGCATGCCTTCTCGGGAGGCAGAGACACCATTGAAGAGCACAGGAAGTATGGAGGTAACTGCGATGTGGATGTGTCTTTTATGTACCTGACTTTCTTCCTAGAAGATGATGACAGGCTTGAACAACTGAAGCAGGTGAGTAGCCGAGTTGAAGATAATATTATTAATTCCCTGCTATGAGGAAAAAGCTGGCACTAAGGCCTCCTGGGAGCCTTCTCCAGGAAGGTAATTGTGGTGTTATTCTTGCACTCTCCATCCCTTACAAGTTTCAGTGGTAAGACCTCTGTATTTGCTTCAATGTTTTTCTTTCTCACAATTCATCTCTTCTTTTTTTAAAAAGAAAAAAAAAATCTCTTATTTTGATAAGGATCTCCAACACTGTGTAGGACAGTATCTTCCCTACTTTTCAAATGAGACCACTGTAGCATTAGTGTTGGTTTTAATTGTATTATACACTCTACCTGTTCCTTATGGTACCTAAATACTCTGCAAAACTCAAAAAGCTCATGCCAAAAGCTTGTTCTTGTGGTTTTTTTCTTACCATCACAAGAAATGCAATAGCTATGAGAAACTGATTCACTGATCTCAAGTGAAAACTGCTTCATATGAGTTGCATTTTCCTTAAAACTATCTGGCAGACTTCTGTCTCTGGGGGCAGTAGCAAGACATTTCACTCCTCCAGCTACATGACCGTCATCAGTCCCAAATGTGCAAACGTGTTCTTGGGAAGGTCGTGTCTGTATTTGGTTGTACCCACGTCACGCTGGTTTATCAGCTTTTCCCTCCTGGAAACAGCTGCAGCCTCTCCTCCAACCTTCTACTCTTTCCCACCCAAGAGCAGGGCTGGGCAGCTGCAAACTGTGAGTTACCGACTGTGAATATGACTGCTAGTCTGAGCAGAGATGCTGAGTGTCTTTGCTGTGAAAAAGATATTTTAATCACCCCTAATCTCTTACCCAAATGCAAGGAGAGAAAAATATGGTAATTTATACATCTCATTGCAAAAAAAAAAAAAGCTTGGAGTGAGTGACTATTTATTTGAACCAGGATTCTGGGGAGAAAAATTCGCAGTTTCCTGCAAATAATTACAGGATTTCCATGTTACGTTCTTGTGAATGTAGCTTTTTCAGTCCATCAAGCTTGTCACAAATGAAATTGCCCAACTGCCTCAATCTTTTAAAAAGCAACGAGCAATTTTGCAAGTTACATTTTCAGTGTGATACCACATGAGCTTCTAAGGCGTGTGCTTATTTTTAAGACCTCCAAATCTGTATTTGCTAGGGCCAGGCTTTTAAGGAAATGCTTGTCTCCGAGTCCTTTTCTGTATAGCACCATATTTAGCAATCGACACTTTCTTGACAGGCGTACACAAGTGGGGAGTTGCTCACGGGGGAGCTGAAGAAGGTTCTTATTGAAACGTTGCAGCCCTTGATAGCAGCTCATCAAGAGCGACGGAAGCAGGTTACAGATGAAGTAGTGAGGCAATTTATGACTCCACGGAAGCTAGCTTTTGAATTTTGAAGAAATACGTATGGAATTTACCACTTGATAAACCAAAACCAAGGAATTGTTGTCTCCTCTTGTATGTCATCACTCCCTAGTTATGTACAGCCTGCAATCAGCGCTTTATAAATATTGCTTTCAATGAGTCAATTACAATGAATGTCAGAGTACAGGAAAAGTTTAAAATAGGACTCGTATCTATTTAAAATCAGAATATACATGACAGTATTGCCCAATCTTGCAGAAAAGCATGTCTATCAGCATAACACTGTATTTTATTGTATTTCATGTTGAAAATATAAATAAAACTTCCATTTTGATGATAAAGCCTAACTTGTAAATTGTTTTAGATACGTCAGTGAGAGGTCATATCTCAAAGGAATAACTAGTTGTTCTATTTTCTTTTGTCCTGTGTACTTTGGTTTACTAGACTGTATGTCCTTTTGGGCTACTGGGAACATGCTGCACACAAAAAGATAATCAATGTTACAAAGCAGATTACACAGTGACTTAGCCCTGGGATCAATACCGAAAGAATGGAAATCTGTAACACAGGAGAAGGAATATCAAGCTGGTTTTGCTATTGTCTTCCTCTTTGACCGAAGGGCAAGTCTCAGAAATCTCACTGTACTTTTGTTTCTGCAGCTATTCAATTGGTCTGACTCCTCTGGAGGGAGGAGGTTATCACAAGGTTGTAAACTTCCTTCATATTCTCAGGTGCAAGATAGTGCAGGAATGCGTATTTTGGTTTCTAGTTAGAAAAAAAAATGACAAGTGTTATATCATGCTGTGAAAATAAAGTTGCTGCTGCACACAGGGATACTTCTGGTACTGTCTGTTCTGTTTTGCTGCACCAGGTCATTGAAACTAAGGGCACTTATTTTAAGATGTATTCCAGTGAGAAAATATACATTGGAAAATACCTCATGATATTTAATTATCTCCTTTCTTAAAAAGAACTTCAATGTCTGTGCTATGATTTATGGAAGAAAAACTCAAATGATCAGCTAATGTGTTTTCATTCAGCACTGCACATATTGAAACTGTTAGATCTGATGTGTATTTGTGGGGAATAGAAAGTTGCTAGCCCAAACATAGTCTTATCTACATCAAATAAAAACACCTTTGATAGCACAGGTGGGTCTTGATATGTGGTATTTTGCAAATAATTAAAAAATACAAAGAAGGCACTTGAATGAGGTATGAAAGATTTAAACTTTAACAGATTCTGTACTGTGGGGCCTTGTGGGCATGTATCAACTGTAGCATTGTTTAAAAAATAATAATTTTTAATTTGACTGTAAACTTTTGAAAGCAGCTGGTTACACTTGGGTTGAGGGAGACATTTCAAGGGTGAGACTCCTCATGGACTTGGGTCGCCCTCGGACCATCGCGTTGGTACGTGAGACTTTGTGGGGCTGTTTGTGCTGCCCGGAGCTGGTGCCGCTGCCTCCCCAGCCGCAGCGGGTCCGTGACGCAGCGTGTGTGTCCCGGCCGTGACCTTGTGCTGCCGGGGTGGAAATCCGTGTCATTTGAAGTGCCAAGGAAAGACTGAAATGTGAGACAAGTTGAGTCCTATTGCAGGTGTTTCAAACTTGTGCTGGAAATAGCAACGCTTAACTTTTTCCTTTTTCTTTATGGTTTACGTGAGTTGGCATCACTAATCTAACGCCAATGATTTAAGTGTGTTAAAGTAAATGGTTACCAGTGGCTGTGTCTATATCTCTATAACCCGCAGATGTAGTATCTCAGTGCCAACAAGCCTTTAACAATCAGTAGAAAGCTTTTTTTTTTTTAAGTGGTGGAGCGATTCTTAGAAAAATTACTTCTTAAATCCAGTAGTAAATAAACTAATTCTTGCTTATTGTAGACTTTAATGATGACCTTGCTGTTCTTGCAGTTCACTCTTTGTCATCTTTAAGCTATACATAAAATACAAGACTTAAATTGACTTTTAAAGGGCTTTTGCAAACTCGTAATGCAGATTTCTTCTTTAAAATATTAAATGCAGATCTGTCCTGCAGGACTTACTTGATTTATTCAGGAAAGGGGAAACATGCTATAGGAGAAGCAGTGATACATTCTATTCTAACTAAGCATCATATGGAATAATTTTATAAGACAGTAATGAAAATCTGTTTTGAAAGTTTAGAAAGGAGAGTGATAGCAAAATTATTCAGTATTTGTTTACTGAGCAAGCACCTTACTCAAGTACTCTCTTGGTTTCTTACAAATGTGCTCTGAAATGATACAGTTTCTCAGAGTCTTGGCAAATTCCTAAATCTGTTGTAATTACAATTCATGTCCCAGAGGTATTTAAAAGTTCAGACAAGGCACTCTTCAAAAGCATATGTGAAATGTGTAAGGATGTTATTAGGCAATGTTCATTACATTTTCCTCAATTTGTTCGTGTTTTGTTCATCTTGCTGTAATAAAAATGTAGATAAAACTCTGTATCAAACTAATTTGATTTTACTCTTATTTTTAGGAGGCTTAATTTACACATACTCTGTTTTGACCTCTCTTTTTAGCCTTTTACATGTTGATTTAGTCATCTGATGGAGCTGGTCCTTGTTCTGATGTCCAGTGCCTTTCAGGCGTGATACAAGGTGCCCTCTAATCCACTGTACCCAGTCCTGCCAGGTAGACTTTGGATTGCTCCCAAAGCAAGCTAATAAGGGTCAGTTTTCCAAAGATTAACTGGTCTCAGGCGAGACTGGATGTTCAATTTCCCAGTATCCAGCAGCCAGCTCAGAAATAGGGAAAGGTCGATGTGACCCATTTACAATGATGTTTCAGTAGGTTTGGCGTGAAGACCGGTACTGAGGTGGAAACATGATACTCCACAATTGCTGCTATCTGAAGAGCACAGGTTCTGATCAGCTTTATATGGCTCTTCCACAGTCACCAAGAGGGAAGCTGAAGCCTACTAGGATATTCATAAACGTTGTCAGAGGAAGCAGGAATTATCAGCAACATGGAAACATGCACCAGAACATGCCTTCTAAAGAAAACTTTCTTTTTTTCCAAGGCCAACAACTTTGTTACTGAAAGGAATAATCTATACAACAAGCTGCAGGCCCTACAGCAACATAAATCCAATATCAGCACAGCAAATGTGGTGTCTTATTCTGTTAGCTGGCCTTCAGCGAGCTAATTTATCAGAATAAATAGTTCTGTAATTACCAGAGTAGCTGAAAGTCAAGGTAATACAAAGAAACCAGAAAATAGTCAGGTTCTAAAATCCAGAAGCCAAACACCCAGACTGGTATATATGTAGTAAAGTACTTAATATGTACAATGTGTCATGTCATTAAACAAAAATTTGTTCATATTTATGTACCTATGGTTACAGTACTTACCCAGTCAATTCCTGTACCTCTTGGTAGTTTGTATCAGTTGGAACTCCCTGTGGGTTCTGGCTCTAGGGCAGGTTGTCACCCACATACTGTGTACATGTTATTTCCAGTAAAGGCTTGTGAGCAGGATGGGTTGCAAAGCAGTTACCTTCCTGCAATAAGCTTCCTGAAGATACAGCTTGCCTCTCGTGTAGCATTTGTTCAGGCCACATGAGAACCTACTTTTACATGGTGCTGAATACCCTGAAGGCTTACAGTTCTCAGCCTCTCCACTGGCTTCACAGTTGTTCCCACTCATTTTTACAATTCATCTGTAATTCTGTTTCTTCAAACCAGTTGTATTTCAGTTACACCCACAGGAGGGGACATTTTTAGTCATCTGAATATGTGTGGGCCTATTAGGACAGCTGAGCTACTTCATTTTCAAATGTTGGGCTGACCATGGATGGTATCGATGCTGCCTAACGATAAATGGTTGTTTAGTCTGATTTGCAGGCATTTTTTACTGCCTCTGTTCAGAGGATGTAAAGCCTGAGAACAGGGTTGGCTGAGAACAATACAGCATGAAGGAGTTTGATTCCAGAGAACACCCAGGCAGAGCCAGGATAAATCACTACCCAGCTGGGACAGCACTTGATCAAATGTGTCCCTTGCAGAAAGAGGTAAGGGTAGTAGACTCTCAATAACCATATTAAGAGGAATTCCAGATCACGAGGACTTAATTAAATCTTCTGTTATAAGGACTTTCTGACTAAAAGGAGTTTAATGCTTTGATGCTCATACCCCAAGATGTAACCGTGGGTGGTAGGTTGCTGAGGCCATAAGCACTTTGGGAGAGAATCCAGTTCAGCGTTGGGTCTTTCATTTCACTCCCCTTTAAGGTGACATACTCCGCACCTGCCTGGTCTTTTAACCTTGCTTGTGATTCAACTGCAAGAGTTGGATAAACTCCTGAGAGAAAAATTATGATGATGGTTTGATAGCATGGCTGTGAACATGTTTTAAAAGCCAATTGAAGGCTTAGATTTCAGGAGGACAGTTCTGGAGCTTTTTACCAATATTTCTCTGGAGGGGAAGAGGTCTCCTTTATTCTTTTCTAGTAGCACCTGTCGTTTAAACACAAGAACCTTTTTTATATGTCCAGCATAGCTGAGAAGTCCTGTCTGCTGCAAAATTATTATCAGTGTAGTCAAGGCCTTGCTATCAACTGGTAAAAGTGGCTGTGGACCAGATGGGCATCAACCCTGAAGAACTCCTTTAAAAATATAGTCTTCCTCTTTACCTCCAGAAAATGTTCTTGCAACAAAATCTGACAGGGGCTGGACCTAGTCTGCTCCAGATGTCATCATCTGGGGATTAAAAATGGAGACAGAAAACATTTATGCTGCTCTTGAGGCAGGATGAGCAAATTAAAGTATTTCTGGCTTTAGGGACTTTCCTTCTGAAGCAATAGTGTGAGCGTGGGTTTTTTTAACTGACATGTTGATGAAATTTTGTACCTCTATGAAAAATAAATAGTTATTAGGAGCATCAGAAGTTATATCAAAATGCACCTTTAAAACAAACAAGCAACTTTTGGCTGCTTCGAACACTGAAGTGACAAGAGGATATGCATTTTAAAAGTAGTAAATCTTAGTTAAACTTGACACCTTTGCAATTCTCATCTAACTTGCCTAACCCCGCAGTGCATGGATTTTATGGCAGCCCTTCCTTTGAGAAACAAAGAGGCTTTGCATCTATTCCTCCCCTCCCTCCGGGGTGAGAAAAGACTGCGTCCCAAGCTGTGCCCAGCTCCGGAGAGCCGTGATCCCTCAGCCTCCCGGAGGGGAGGATGATGGGGGGAGCTCAGGGCTGCACAGCGAGAAAAATCACTCGGTTTATGGGAACCCCTGCCTGGTTTCGCTTTCCATGAGGTTGTTAGAGTGATTATGTAAACAGACTACGTCTGCCAGTCATTAAATAATGACACGAAAAAGTAAGGAGGTTCATATTTCAGCTGCTACCAAAGGGATATAATTATAGAGTACTTTGGGAAAATTACAGCTGGGAAGGAAAAGTTGCAGCCTGAAGCACAAATATGTTCAGTTATTCACGGAATGCAATACAGGCATTATGTGTAAATAGCACTGGGTAGTGTTAAATCTTACACAAGCTGCCCCCAGCTCTTTCCTTGGTTGTGAAGATCATTTCCTGTGCCAGTAAAAAACAAAATGAATCCTCTACCAAAAATTCTGATGAGACTATCAGCTTTTTAGAACATAAATATTTCCCAATGTTTCAAGGGCCTGAGCAGTGGCTACAGTCTAAATATATCAATGAGATAAAAGGGAGGTTGTATCTAAGTCTGAGACTCCCTGGTGAGTTTGTAATCCTATAAGAATAAAACAAAGCCGTCAGCCATCCAGTTTTGTGCTGAAATGTCCATGCTTCTTACACCGCCCATCAAAGGAGATCAGCAATTGTGGATACTGTGTTACAACAGAACAAACCAAACAAAATACACCCTTGAACAGAGTGGCACAAATTATTTTTTGTTTGTATAATGATCTGTAACTCTCAGTACAGCTTCATACGTTACAAACACCACCATGTTCACAGGAAAGGCACGAATGCAGTTCAACCCCAGTCCTTTGAAAAGCACTTTTGCACCCTCCTTTCTCACGCTTTCTCTAGCACAGTGGATGAGACCTTTGTACTTGCGCTGGTCTAATTCATCTGTTTGCATCCTTGATTTAATGACATCCATGGGAGTAGCTAATCCCCAGGCCAGGACTCCAGCAAAGCCACCAGAAAGTAGGACAACAAGGAAACCTGCAGGAGTGAAGGGAGGCGCAGTTAACTCGAGCCTTGCACTGATATGACTGCAGGTGTCTCAGATTTGTTAACTAACTTGGTTAACTTCCATGTCTTTCAGCAGCTATTTTGTCCAGCTCTTGCAGTTGTGAGGTTTTCAGTGAGCTCACACAAACTGCGTGCTCTCTCAGTTTCACAGCATACTCATTTTTGCACATACCATACTGGTTCGTGCAGAGGCAGCATCTAATTTGACACCACACGAACTAGATGTGATGCAGCCTGAGAGCACCCACACCTTCTCCAGCTGGGTTTACTTATTTTTATAATTCTCAGGAATTATAAAAATGTTCTTGCTGAATGTCACCTATTTGGTCTTTTCTCAAAGTGGATAATCGTTTTTTGGAGCCAAATCACAACCAGGAAACTTAAGTGTCGTTACATTCTGCACTTGGGATTTATTCTCAAGCTCTGGACTGACCCTGATCCATGCTCCATGATGGCCCATGTTTCATTTCTAGTTACATATCCTTTTTCTGCATGAAGAGGATTTCATCTCCACACACCAGGCACCAGAGTGTGCCATGAACAGCCCTCCCACGGGAAGAGAAGCAGCTGCTGAGGGACCAGGTGGTGCTGGCACAGCCCACACTCCCAGGCTGCTGGCATCCACACCAGGAGGGCACAAACAGCCCCGTGACACCAGGAAGCAAACACACAGCACCCCACATGAGAAGCAGATCTGGGTGAGGTTTCACAGGTGCTGGGTGATGTTTGCTAAGAGCCTGGTTTCCCTCAGTGTGGTACTAAATAAGCCATTTTTGCAGATAAGGCCAGATGCTTTCCAATACCTACCTGGTTTATCTTTCCCCGCTGGTTTGAGCCAGTCGCACAGAGCAGAATAGGTGAGGAAATATATTGCAGAAGAGGAGCAATCCCTGCAGAGTAATGCAGAGCAGCCCTTGTAGAGACCACCAAAACCTTCCTCCTTGGCAATCACCTTCAGGCAGTGCAAAGATCCTCGGTACTTGGGCTTGGAAACAGGCTGGGGTGATGCAGTGGAAGGATGTGGGTTCCTCTGAGTCTGCATTCGAACTTTAGCCACTTCACTGGGAGTCATCAACAAAACCTGTAACATCAGAGGATGGTATTTTAACCTTTCACGTTTAAACGGTGTTTTGATCCTTCTCCTGCAAATTCCTTGTCTCCCACACTTTCAGGCAATAATATTACCTGAAGACAGCAAGTTCCAGCCTCGTCCCCTCTGTCTGTGCTAAATCCCACCCAGCAGCCACAGAACACCTGTGTGAGATGCACTGTGAGGAGTGGAAGGCAAGGCAGAAATCACCAGGGTATATTAAACACATGTAACAACTTTTTAAACCAGGTGGGCATGGATAGGGGATGTTCTCAGCTACAGGGTAGCATACCTCAAGGCTCTTATATTTATCTGTATTTGGAACCAAGACCGTAAACACTTTAAAAACATTAACCTATGTTAAATGGAGTCGTTGCCTGCTAGGAAACAGCTAGAAACCTGACCATCTGGACTGCTCTGTAAGAGGATTGTCTGTGACTGGGTGCAGGTTTCTGCCCAGCATGCCATCGGAGTGCTGGGGTGAACTCCTGCAGATGCTGACACAAATCCATCTGCTGATTGGAAAGTGCTCCTGGATTCAGCCTCACTTCCCTGTCCTGGGATCATGCACATTTGCCATGCAGCATCACTTCTCAGCGATGCCCTGCCGAGTTACGAGTCCTGGTGAGGCAACGCTGTGTGCTGCCCACTGCTACAGCAACACCGTGCCGGGCTTGTGCAGCCGCTGTCAGAGCACCAGCCTGAGCTCTGACACACTGAGTTACGTCTTTCTTATATAAATATACCGTCAGAGCCACTTGGAAAGTTTGCTGCTCAGGTTGTTTTTCTTCCTTTTTCTGTGTTTGCTGCCAAGCTCTATGTCATTCTTAATAATGAGTTCTTAAGTGTTTTGGAACTCTAAACCGAAGTCGGCATGAGCTGCCTGGCAGAGCTTGGCCACGCTGCAGAGCTGACAAGGGAGGGGGCAGCATGGGCAGAGTGTGAAGCCCCTGAAAACAAACCCACCAGGTTTGTGCAGGCTCCCCTGTGGCCTCCCAGACAGAAAACATTCAGTGCTTTCCCAGGCTCCTAGGTCTGTGAACAAGATCTCTTGTTGTGCTTTCCCTTTTGGCTGTTGACCTACCCGGGCAGCACCGGCAGCACCTCCAGCAAGAGAAACATCCAGCTTGGATGGTTTTGCATCCGCAGCTCCGTATCGCAGCTTGCAGATGGTACAAAGGAAGTTTTTGTACGTGCCAAATGAAACAGAAGAAATCACCGATACTGCAAGGACTGATGCAGACACGCCTTTGTAAAATCCCCAAATCTAGTTGAAAACAGAGATAAAATAACTTTTTGTAAAGCAAATGGCATGCAAAGCATCTACCCAAAAACACTGTCCCTACATTGTTGAGCCAAAACTTATTCCCATCTTACAGTTCATTGGCAAAGCTCAATTTCATCCTGACCTTTCTCCCAACAAACGGTTGTATGTAAGTGCTGCTCATCCTCCCCTGCCAACAGCTCTGCTTCTCTGCAGCAAGTCATCCATAACTGATGTCAGCAACTCTGATGCGAGGCACTTACTTTTTCTGTCTTGTATGTTTCCTGAATGCAGTGCCAAATCCCATTGTAATGCCTCTCAGTCTGAATTCTCACCTATGAATATAGGGACAACTTTAAAAGGTAGATATTAGATTCAAACAAAACAAAACAAACAAACAAATAAAAAGCCATAGGAGCAAAACAGATAATTAGCCATAAAATAGCATGACGAAATTACTTACTTTTTTTTTTATGAGAAACAACATAACCAAATAGAGTGAAATATGTTGATTTTAACAAAGATGAAAGAATTGCTATGGGACTAGTTTTCTAGAAAGGGGGAGGGGAAAGCAAAAGAGCCTGTTCATTTTCAGTCCGTAGTCAAGAAATAAAGCTCCATCCCGTACCTTCACTGTGTCCAGCGGATAACCCACTGCTGTGCTCAGACCACCTGAAACAGAGAGTGTGTTGGAGATGGTTAACAGGGCACATTGCAACAGAGCATTCTGCCCCACTGTGGGAAGTCATTGGGGGAACAGCAGAAAAATGCAGCTTCAGAGCCCTGCCATGCTTGGCATCAGACCTTTTTCAAGCTCCAGTGATGAAGTTTGAGCCAAGAATGACAAAGCAGAATGCTGTGATTTCTCTCTGTGACCAAGACACTCTCAGAGAGGAACCCAAGTGTCACAGAAAACTAATCAGGAGGAATAACACCCCAGTACAAGCCAGGACTGGGGAAACATTGAGAGCACCACTGCAGGAAGGCTGAAAAGATGACTTGTATGATATCAGACTGTTCTCTCTCTCAGCTGAAGCAGTAAAATACCTTTGGACTATGATCAAGCACCCTCACATGAGGTGCAGAGCATCCTCATTCACACAAGAGGGCCTCTGGAGCAATTTTGGGTCTCCATGTTTGTCTTGGAAATATTAAGGAATAAAAGCAGCAGTCACAAGGACATCTGTAAAAGAGAGGTGGTCCTCAGGCATTACAGGCTCTCCGCAATCTTGAATCTTGTAGTCTTGAGGACTAGAGAGGTACTTCTGCTGTATCCTCCATGCCAGGACACATGCTGGCTGCACTTTACAAAGCACATCTAGAGCTTTGGGTGAGGAATTCATTGGGTGTTAGGGCCCACAGCACTATGCTGGACTAAGCCTCTAAGGTGCATCTCTTTCGTGCACCAGACTGCTGCAAGAGCAGAGCAAGGAGCAAAACTGAAGGTTGCTTTGAGCTCTGGCAGGCTGGTGTGACACTGGGGTGCAGCACTCACACTCTGCTGCTCAGGGCTCAGCAGGATTACGGGGCAGCAAGGGATTAGCGATGGCCACGCACAAAGCCAGCGTGCTCAGCAGCACGGCCCGCACGCCAGCTGACCGCGACTCCCTGCCTGCGGCAGTGACAGCATGTCCAGCCTGATGGAGGGGGCTGTCAATCCTCTGTCGACACCCAAGCTCACTTTGAAACCTTAAAATAGGTGATGGAGTTGGAAATGCAATCAAAGTTAATGTCTTAATGGCAGATATGGAGAATGAGAGTTCAGACATGGGCTTCTCTTGGCCAAGTAACGGATAGATCACCCACTGTCCCTGCCTGTCCGCTGCATTCTGAGCTCTAATCTAAATGCACCTGATGGCAGATACAACAGATGATAAGAGCTGACTAGCTCACTTCCTCCCAGTACATCAGCTGATTAAGACATCTGAGAGGAAATCAGGCTGGAGGATGATGGAGCTGTATCCATGTGAGTTATTTAGATGGAGACAAAGTTCATAAAAGTGATTGATGAGCCCTTCAGGGAGCCAGGCAAAAGATACTTAAAAATGTATTAGTCACTGTGAGCATTTCACTAGGCATGTTCACGTGTGATTACACGGCTGCTTGGGAGCTCTGGAAAGCTCTACTGCCTTCGGAAAAAAGCAGCAGCTGCTGGTGTGAGTCACCAGGAGACAATCTCAAGGTGCTTTACTCAGAAGAAAAAAAACAGAAGCCTCTTGCTTGAAGAAAAATTAGGTTTCTGCTGTAAAAACCTCTATCAAATCTGTCACCAGATAAATAGCAATGAAGATTAAAAAGGGGCCAAGAATTCCAAAACCAAAATGAGATCAGGTTGGAAGAGAGACAGCTAGAGTGATCACACCGGGTAATACAACTCAAAGGAGCAATGCTTCTGGTCCAAACAGAGAGCAACAACGGACAAGGTCACCCGGGGCCACCTGCACTGTCCCAGATTCCCGGCCATCAGCCAGAGGCAGACAGCAGACACGGGCCCCGCCAGCCAGCAAAGAGCAGCACATAAGTCAATGTCAGTGTGACTGTGCTGACCGCGGAGGTCAGGTCCCCTGGCCCAAGAACCTGTCCCAGCCAAGAGGATTTGGCATCACATGGGTTTCAGACTTCTGAACCTTAGAGGCAGCAAATGCAAGCTGAGCAGGCAGTGGTGACTCAGGGGCACCATGTGCCTTGCACAGCTAAGTCCTGGCTTGTTCCACCAGCTCAGGAAGGTAGAAGTCGTGTTTTGTGCACATCAGGTACCAAGGCTGATCTGGGTCAATGTTTGACAGGAAGTGTCCTCCCTTCCAAAGTGCCCTGTTCACACATTAAGGTGCAGAAACAGCAGCAACGTAGACAAAATAACGCAGTTTTGCCTCCCATTGCTTCTCGGTCCTAAAGTCTCTTGCTCACCTTAGGTCCTCTAAGAAACAAACATTTCCACTTTATTCCCACTCCAAACCTCTGAACAACCACAGCCTGCCATGCAATGTACTCCTTAAGAGTCAAAACACTCCAAGCAGTTAAGTTGTCAGAGCTGAGGAGCTCAGCCAAGTCCATCAAAGGCTGACGAAGAAGGGCTCTGCACAATGTCACACAGTATAAATAGCCTGGGACAAAGACAGCATGACCCACACATGCCCTGTTTGCACAGCAGAATTGAACAAGGCCAGCAATGTATAGCATAGCATAACATATGGGAGAAGGATCTTGTGGGGCTCCTGCTGAGTAACAGCACACCCCCTGAGACAGAAGTAAATGGCAAAACCAGGTGAATGACGTTCGTTGGGTTGTAGCAAGCCATTTTTCATGCCTACTTTATCGGAGACATTCTCAGGTATTGTGCGTGGGTTGCCGCATCCTCTACACACATACAGAGTACAAGGACAAAACTGGAATACTCAGTCTCTTCACTCAGTCTCTTCAAACAGGTAATTCAAAAAAGGAGAGATCCTGGCAATGTGGCCACTGCAATGTTCACAGCAGAGAGCAGGCAACAGCCATATGGAGCCCACGAGGCTGCAACAGCTCTGAGCTGTTGGTAAACACCTGGCTGAGAGACCCAGGGAGAAGCAGGAATCATGGCCTGTGCACTGGATGGGGAGACAACAACTTCCAAAGACCTTTGCTTTGTGAAGAGCTGGGAACATAAGAAGTGCCCCATACCCTAAACAATCTGAACTCCATCCAGTAACGCAGCCCTGGCAGTGGCCAGCAGAAGTTGCTTTAGCTGTAAGGACAAGCAGACAGCATGTTCTCTCCATCGAAAGACTATTTTATCTGTCCTTGGATGGCATGTGTCTGGTGTGTAACCTTGCAGTAAGATGAGGAGAAGCCCATGCAGGCCCTGCTGTTCTGTCACTGCTGGGTGAACCTCAGCTTCCCATTCCCCAATCTCCACACCTGGCACAAGAGTCAAATCATCGCCTGCCATGGCCTGGGCTGCTGTAGTAGCAGGGCTAGAAAATATACATGGGGTCACAGAAAAATTCAAGTTGGAAGAGACCTCGGAAGGTGTCTAGTCCAATCTCCTGCTCAGCTTTATTGATCAAGGACATCCTTATAGAAGAGCTGCTTTCCACAATATTCAGCGCCATTTAGTGGTTACTGAAAGTCTCCACAGTCACTGAGCAAGTTTCTGTCAAGTTGTTTCCATCTGGGGTCACAGCAAATCACTGTTTCCCTGCCTGAAGATGCTAAGTTTGTCCCATGGCCACAGAAGCAATAGCTCAGTGGAGATGGACAATATTTGTGCAGGTGCCTTGAGCCAGGCTGGATCATTCCATGGCATCCAAAAGGGGTAGCAACTCCTCTGGTTTTCTGTGGTGCTTAAGCCATGTTTTGTGCAAAACACTCTGAAAACAGATCAAGGTCACAAGAACATAAATGATTAAACAGAAACTCTGTTATTATTTATGCTGCCTCTTGAGTTGTCTGATGCACTTCAACTGAGTTTGCAGCCTCCTTGGGAAAGCAAGAACTGCTTCAGCTCTAACAAACACAAGCCGTGAAATAAGCTCAGGACCAAAACTACCCCAGTTGTCACAGGTAATTGTAAGGGTCCCACCCTTGGAATCCACTCCATGTTGGGGTGAGGACCCTGGCCCTGAAGCCCTGCCCAAGTACCTTGCACATGCCTATGTGCAAGCTCCCAGCAGGGAACAGCATGCCAGAAAACACCCCTGTTTGCCAGTGAAAAGATTCATTATCCCTCTTATGAAAGCTCCAAGCTGGACACAGATGATGGGATGGAAAATCTTGCTCTCTGACCCCCTGGGGCAAGTGAAGTCCAATAAAACAAGCAAAGACATTTTTGGTCCCAGCTGGAGCTCCCCAGCCTGTTTCCAGGGCACCCATGGGAGATGCTCGTTGCATGGCAGGGTGGTGCATGATGCTGACACCCAGACAGCAAGACACCACACAAATCATGACTTTGTATGGGAGCAGGAGCTGAAGGCTGAGGTGAACAACCACTTTGAAACTGTGTTTTCAGCTCTCCACATTCCCTTGCAAAAGAAGTTTATCCTTAACTGGCTCAACCACAACTGTGCCAGCAAAAGCAAAGAAGTTCAAGGAGCAAACACAACTGTTGCTGCCCTGGTGAGATGAGGTCAGTCATTAACAGGAGGTCTCAGAGGAGGTTTGGTGAATCCTTCTCAGATGGATGTCCTGTTGCCAGCCTCAGCACAAAACTACCATCTCCACTGGGTACTTTAAAGTCAGAAAGGAAAGCGGAGAAGGGAAAGCTGCCATGGAGTAGGTGGTTATATTCCCCTCTCCCATGAAGGATCCTTCCCAAATAGGATCCCCCAGCACCCTGGGAAGTCCAACACCTTGAGCAACTGGTACCTCCAGGGCTGCAGGCTGCTGAGATGCCAGAACCTCACCCCACTTGCACATTTTGCATGATGAGCAATGAGGGTGCAAAACTCATCATGGTTCTTCCCAGGGAATTCACATTTGTACCAGGACCACAGGCTGCTCCTGGTGAGGGAAACTGCCAAATGTCAGAAGATCTCAAAGTGAGATCTGACATGCAGGCTTGGGCTGGGCTTCTCAACCTTCTGGCAGGTTTACCTGTCCTTTCTGGCAGTGGCAACTCCAAGGCTTTTGTCTTGGTATTCGATACTCTGTTAAATCTGGGAAGATTTCAGAAAAAAATGAGACCAGTGACTAAATTTTGTTGTTTAAAACAAAGCTGTGTTTGAGCGGTAAATGCCCTAAAAATGTCTAGAAATAAATCACACTTTTCTCATTTTACTTTTTTTATATATAACTAACCTACTTTCTCCCAGATCAAAGCCTGCTATGCAGCTCGCCTGCACTGAAATTACCATCACAGCTGCAGCTTAAACTAAGCCAAAGGTCATTCATTCAGACTGTCCTCACTACAAAAAGCCATGCCTCTACCCCTCCCGTCTCACAAATCACATTCTCAGCCCCCCAGAGTCGTGACCTCGATACCCTGCCAGGACCCTCTGGCATCAGACACACAAAGTTTTGCTGTCTGGGCATTACTCGCCGGTTTGTATCTGCAGCAACGCGTTCCACTTAGTGTCTTCCCATTAGAGTTTGTCCTGTCCCGCGGCAATTAGGCTGGAGAAGATCGCGCAGCAATGACCTCAGCCAACAAAATTGCAGCTCTGCGTCTCCAGTAGCTCTGTGAACCTGCTCTGATGACATTTTCCACTTCATAAGGAAGAATCCACTTTTAACAAGCAGTCCCCGTTGAAAAACTCCCAGCTCTGCCATTGAGACCTGCCCATTAGCTGAACCAGAAAGAAACACAGCAACCTGTATCAACAAGCACTCCTTCATGTATTTACCTCCAATGGCCCCGGCAATGAAATCCATCCAGATTGATTCTGCTGCCTTAATTACCCTGATTAAGCGTTAGGGAGGTAGAAGAAAAGAGGATATCGGTTCGGTCCTTCCAGAGCACTGCAGGTCCTTTGGAGACAGTGTGATCTGGAATATGAAGCACCTTCGTACTGTCTTCTCTTGCCTCTGGGGACTGTGAGCCTTGTGAATACTGGATGAATTTGTACACTCGAGGCAGAGACAGGAAGCCTGGAGCTGTTCCAGGAACACAGTGAATAAGTAATCCTGCGAAGCCCAGCAACGCTGTGCCAGAGCTGCTGTCCTCAATGCCTTTCTGCTTGGAAAATCACGAGGGGTGGTGCCCTGCAGGGTAATGCCAGCAGTGATGGGGCCATTTCCCGCTGCACTTACTAACCCCAGAAGACAGCCTTACACCCTTGTTTGCCAGAGGACACCTTTGCCCTGCACCACGGAGACGTGGTGCAGGTGTCTGTGTATGAGATCACAGAATCACGGAATCACAGAATATTAGGGATTGGAAGGGACCTCAAAAGATCATCTAGTCCCATCGCTCTGCCAGAGCAGGAACACCTAGATGAGGTTACACAGGAAGGTGTCCAGGCAGGTCTTGAATGTCTCCAGAGTAGGAGACTCCACAAGCCCCCTGAGCAGCCTGTTCCAGTGCTCTGTTACCCTCACTGAGAAGAAGTTTCTTCTCAAATTTAAGTGGAACCTCTTGTGTTCCAGTTTGAACCCATTATCCATTAGGGAAGTTTGTAGTCTACCTGGAGCCCGGATCAAGGATATCGCTAGAGAGCTCCCCAAACTGGTACACCTGACAGACTACTACCTGCTGCTGGTCTTCCAGACAGATGGGAAGAAGCTGCTTCCCGTAGTCTGAGGAGAATGAAGAATGATTTCAAGGTCTTGGGAAGGATGGTGAAAGACTCAGGGGCTCAAGTGATCTTCTCTTCACTCCTTCCATCTTCAAGTGACGATGTGGGGTGGAATGGGAAAATTCAATCTCTAAATGGTTGGCTCCAAGACTGGTGCTACAGGCAGGGCTTTGGATTTTTTGATAATGGCTGGTTTTATAAGACTTCAGTCCGGACGGTGTTACGTGGGAAAGGTTTATCTCGCAGGGGCAAAAGGATGCTGGGGCAGGAATTAGCTGGGCTCATTTGGAGAGCTTTAAACTAGGCTCGAAGGGGGATGGCGTTGTAGCTGGGCTTGTCCCAGTGGGGCAGCATTCTAAAACTGATGAGGACCCGGTGGCCTCCTATGCCCCTAGGGAGAAATTGGTGTGCTCTGCTCGCTCCCTGAAATGCCTGTACACCAATGCGCGCAGCATGGGGAATAAGCAGGAGGAGTTAGAATCCTATGTTAAGTCGGGAGATTATGATCTGGTGGCAATTACAGAAACGTGGTGGGACAGTTCACATGACTGGAATGTGGTCATGGATGGCTATGCCCTTTTCAGGAAAGACAGGCCAGCCAGGCGTGGTGGTGGAGTTGCTCTCTATGTGAGAGAGCAACTGCAATGTACTAAATTCTGCCCAGGAGCGGATGAGGAGCGAGTTGAGAGTGTATGGGTCAGGATCAAGGGACAGGCTGGCAGGGGTGATACTGTTGTAGGTGTCTATTACAGGCCACCAGATCAGGCTGAGGAAGTTGATGAGGCCTTCTATGCGCAGCTGAGAGTGGCCTCACAGTCACAGGCCCTGGTTGTTGTGGGTGATTTTAACTTCCCTGATGTTTGCTGCCTGGGTTGCAGTGACCACGAGATGGTGGAGTTCAGCATCTTGTGTGGCAGGAACAGAATAGCAAGTAGAATTGCAACCCTGGACTTTAGCAGGGCTAACTTTGGCCTTTTCAAACAATGCTAGGGGAAATCTCATGGGCAAGACTGCTTGAAGGAAAAGGGGCCCAAGATAGCTGGATTGCATTCAGAGGTTGCTTCTTCCATGCTCAGGATCAGAGCATCCCCACACGTAGGAAGTCAAGGAAGGGAGCCAGGAGGCCTGTGTGGCTGAATAGGGATCTGTTGGGTATGC
Source organism: Patagioenas fasciata (assembly GCF_037038585.1). Classification (NCBI taxonomy): domain Eukaryota; kingdom Metazoa; phylum Chordata; class Aves; order Columbiformes; family Columbidae; genus Patagioenas; species Patagioenas fasciata. The sequence continues at coordinate 58,457,594 of NC_092524.1, read as the reverse complement.
TCAAGCAGAAGAGGAGAGTTTACAGGTCATGGAAGCAGGGACTGGCCACTTGGGAGGGATATAAGGCTGCTGTTAGAGGATGTAGGAAGGCAGATAGGATAGCAAAGGTCTCCTTAGAATTACAGCTGGCGAGAGGGGTCAAGGACAGCGAAAAGAACTTTTTCAAATACATAGCAGATAAAACTAATACCAGAGGCAATGTAGGCCCACTGATGAATGGGGTGGGTGCCCTGGTGGCAGAAGATACAGAGAAGGCAGAATTACTGAATGCCGCCTTTGTCTCTGTCTACTCTGCTGGAGGCTGTCCTGGGGAGCCCTGTACCCCTGAGACCCCGGATGAAGCCAGGTCCATGGAGGAGTTTGCTTTAGTTGATGAGGACGGGGTTAGGGAGCAATTAAATAGTCTGGATATCCATAAATCTATGGGTCCAGATGGGATGCACCCGCAGGTGCTGAGGGAGCTGGCTGAAGTCATTGCTAGACTGCTCTCCATCGTCTTTGTCAAGTCTTGGGAAACAGGAGAGGTGCCCGAGGATTGGAGGAAAGCAAATGTCACTCCAGTCTTCAAAAAGGGCAAGAAGGAGGACCCGGGTAATTATAGACCGGTCAGCCTCACCTCTATCCCTGGGAAAGTAATGGAACAGCTTATCCTTGGTGCCATCTCAAGGCACATCAGGGATAAGAGGGTCATTAGGGGCAGTCAGCATGGCTTTACCAAGGGTAAGTCATGCTTGACCAACCTCATAGCCTTTTATGAGAACGTAACAAGGTGGATGGATGATGGCAGAGCAGTGGATGTGGTCTACCTTGACTTCAGTAAAGCCTTTGACGCAGTCTCCCACAGCACCCTCACAGCTAAATTGAGGAGGTGTGGTCTAGACAACAGAGTAGTGAGGTGGGTTGCAAACTGGCTTAAGGAGAGAAGCCAGAGAGTGGTGGTCAATGGTGCAGAGTCCAGTTGGAGGCCAGTATCTAGTGGAGTGCCTCAGGGGTCAGTACTGGGGCCAATATTATTCAATATATTCATTAACGATTTGGACGAGGGAATTGACTGTACTATCAGCAAGTTTGCTGATAACACTAAGCTGAGAGGAGTGGCTGACAGGCCAGAAGGCTGTGCTGCCATCCAGCGGGACCTGGACAGGCTGAAGAGTTGGGCGGGGAATAACCTGATGAAATTTAACAAGGGAAAGTGTAGAGTCCTGCATCTGGGCAGGAACAACCCCAGGTTCCAGTATAGGCTGGGAAATTACATATTAGAGAGCAGTGTAGGGGAAAGGGACCTGGGGGTCCTGGTGGACAACAGGATGACCATGAGCCAGCACTGTACCCTCCTGGCCAGGAAGGCCAATGGCATCCTGGGGTGTATTAGAAGCGGGGTGGTTAGTAGATCAAGAGAGGTCCTCCTTCCCCTCTACTCCGCCCTGGTGAGACCTCATCTGGAATATTGTGTCCAGTTCTGGGCCCCTCAGTTCAAGAAGGACAGGGAACTGTTGGAGAGGGTCCAGCGCAAGGCAACAAAGATGATTAAGGGAGTGGAGCATCTCCCTTATGAGGAAAGGCTGAGGGAGTTGGGGCTCTTTAGCTCGGAGGAGACTGAAGGGCAACCTCATTAATGTTTATAAATATATAAAGGGTAAGTGCCACAAGGATGGAGCCAGGCTCTTCTCGGTGACAACCGATGATAGGACAAGGCGTAATGGGATCAAACTGGAACACAAGAGGTTCCACTTAAAAACTTCTTCTCAGTGAGGGTGACAGACACTGGAACAGGCTGCCCAGAGGGGTTGTGGAGTCTCCTACTCTGGAGACATTCAAAACCTGGCTGGACACATTCCTGTGTAACCTCATCTAGGTGTCCCTACTCCAGCAGGGGGATTGGACTAGATGATCTTTTGAGGTCCCTTCCAATCCCAAACATACTGTGATACCCCTTGTCCTACCATTGGTTGTCACCGAGAAGAGCCTGGCTCCATCCTCGTGACACTCACCCTTTATATATTTATAAACGTTAATGAGGTCACCCTTCAGTCTCCTCCAAGCTAAAGATCCCCAGCTCCCTCAGCCTTTCCTCATAAGGGAGATGCTCCACTTCCTTCATCATCTTTGTTGCCCTGCACTGGACTCTCTCCAGCAGTTCCCTGTGCTTCTTGAACTGAGATGCCTCTTTCTCTCATCCCACTGCACACTTCCTGCTTCTAATGGAGCAGACCCCCTTCCCAGCAAGGAAAATTCTTTGTGCCCTTGCCAAGGAATTTTCCTTGGCTTTCCTAGTCCACTCAGTTGACCCTAAACCTTTGCCCAGACCTTCACAAATTATTACTTACTGTGTATACATGTGGTGAAGCCCAGAAATAAATTCAACCACGTACAAAGCATTTGCTTCTCTTTCAGGCTGCAGGGTAGTTTCCCCAGTACCCAGAGGAGCTCTGGCTCTCCACTTTTGACTCAGCCTCCCAACCCCCTTTCCAATGTCAGCTCTTTGCTGAGTTCATTGGCAGAGCAGGAATCACTATTGCTGCTGCCCATACTCCAGTGTTTCACCCTGCAGGGGAGATGGATTTTGCCAGGAGATTGGTCCAGCACTTAATTTTTTTCTTCCTAATCTACACCCAGCACAGGGTGGTGAGCTCAGCAGAGAAAAGAGAAAAGCACAGAGAGACACTTGCTGATGAAGGAGAATCAAGAGCGCTAGAAAATGCCATACTGCCTAGTTTTTCACAACAGACCCACACCAGAGGGCTGCCACGTCTACAGCGGAGAGGTTAAGTTTTGCCAGGAGTGAACCTGGAAACCAAAGTCCCAATGCAGTGAAGGGCTTGCCAAGTCGTGACCTGAACTGTACTCCTCTTGAAGAGGTTTCTTCAGGTCAGAGCCAAGGCACATCATCTGCAAAGTGAAAAGAAAATTTCACAGCTGCTGCCCCCATGGGTCAGCTTCACAGAAGAGGTGAGGACTTTAGTTCCCAGTACTAAGTCTCTCACATATTTCACAAGAACCTCTTTCTCACTGAAGCGCACAGTTTGAATGGGCTGATCTATCAGTGATGTATAGCACAGCTCACTGTCAGAGCTCAAAGTTTCTAGGAACTGAAAATTAAAGGATTTTTAGAAACTTGTTTCCCATAATTTCTTACATGTTCCTTCCTCCCTGAGCACTTTCTGCACCGGAAAGAACAGTTTATTGCAGTGTAGCATCATGCAAGGACAGCAAAAATTTAAAACCAGAAGTAAAATATTATCTAGAGAGATAGCAATGTAGCTTCTCAAACACACCGGGTTATTCAGTAGCTCTTCCTTGTCACACCTGGTGACTGTGCAGAAGTTATTAACAGTTCATCAACAGCTTGTATGTGCCAAGTGCAGGGAAAGGTGCTGTTTCCACTTCTCCCACCTGGCTGCTGTCCTTGCAGAACCTCTCCAGTAACAGGACCAGGTGTGGAACCTGCTGTGTCAGTGACATGGGGGACAAGGACACAGTCCCCTCCAGGAGGGCCAGCCCAGAAGCCTAAATCCTCCTGGTTCCTACAGGGACCGGGAACCTTCCAAGCCACCCCAGCCCGCCCTGCAGCAGTCACTGGTGCTTTCAGGACTGCTGCTTGGACACTGCTGTTTAATGTTGCTTTTCTGGGAGATGCTTCCAGGAAAAACGAAGAAATTCATTATACTCCCAACATGAAAGTGTCGCCATGCGTTCCTTTCCACCACATGGCCAGGGGTGTTGTGTGGGATTTTTCTATATATTGCAGCGGTTGGTGCAATATCAGCAAGAAAATAGATACTGGCTGGCATGTCACACTGGATGACTGATATGTCAGGGATAATCAATATTTCTCATGAAATTATGCAAGACCAAGCAAAATTTCTCTCCTCCCTCTGAGCTGGACACTTCAAAGGGAATCTTCCTCATGAAACCTTCTGAGATTGTAAAACAAACAAGCAAACAAAAAAAGCCACAAACAAAACAAATAAAAAACCAAAACTAACAAACAAAAAACTACACACACACACAAAAAAAAAACAAAACAACAACAAAAAACCCCCACAAACCCACACAACCCCCTTCCTTATGCAATCAAAGATTAACACTTTGAAACTTTTTAAAGCTTCATTCACACCAATGCTTTTATCAAAATATTAGTTTGCTTTATATAGCACAAAGCTGATTCTAAATTCAAACATTTTGATAACCTTCTGATCATGTTTTCAGTCCTTTTGATGGGGTATACTGGGAGAAGTCACATTTTCCATGTGTCTGGAATCTCTCTGCAAACAGAAGCCATTCAGAAGGCAGCCATCTGAAAGGAGAACCTTTTGGTGCTTGAGACATTTCACTTCGACCCATGAAGGTGTCATTAGGGCCAGCCAGCTCTGGAGAAATCCGTGCACACAGCTACTCTGGGGACATTTGCCTCAACAGGTGCTTAGCAAGGTAACATGAGACCCAAGCAAACACTGTCACCGCTACTGTTGTCCCCAGTCCTTCATTTCTGGTGTCTGGTCAGGACTCAGAGGCAAATGACATCCACTACCGTGCTCGTCAGCTGTGTGTGACCCGCTCAGCCTGGCCACCACACGATGGTGGCGAGGCCTGAGCTTCTGGAAGAGGAGCGATCCCCAAGGCAGCGATTCAGCCTCCCTTGCCAGGAGTCCTCCTGGAGATGTAGGGCCCTTAAGGTCTCACTGTCCTTCACGCCTTGCTGAAGGAGCTTCCTCCTTCATCTCCTCTTCCCCAGGTTTCAGAGATACGCCAGCTCTCAGATACCAGCCTCATTAGAAACACCAGAACCTAGCCCCCTGATGACACAGGTGAAGAGAAACAGTCCAAAAAAATCCAGCCCCAAAAAATCTTGAATTATCAGGAAGATCTTCAAGGTCTGCTTTCAGCAGATCAAAGTCAACCCTCTCACCCTTTGACACAATGTCCAAGGACTGATGGAGATTGTGACTAGTCCAGCTTGTAAAGAATCGCCATGGTCCATGTCTATGAAGGCATGAGTGGAAATGCCTTGTCTCCACCTAGATGGTCTTCTCAAAGCATGTTCTAGGAAGTCTGATACACAAATCGCATGCTCTGAGCCTCCACAAGGGATAGCAATCCCCTATGAATAATGTACAAGTCCTTTTCTCCAGTAGTGAACTGTTTAAGAAGAATTTGTTCAAAATCGTTGGATTTCACAGGGGATTTTGAGAAAGCAGAGCATGGAAGGTGCTGTCAGATGAAAAGACAGACTGATGATATTAAGCAATCTGGAAATTATGAAATTAATTATATTAAGCAATCTGGAAATTATGAAATAAAGTGATAGAAAAGTGAGGGATGTCTTAATTTTGCACAGTGCATGATGCATGAGACATTGCATTTGCTTCATGGAAGAAGGTAACTGTTTGCCCACCCAGGCAGAGAGAACTGCTCCATGGCTACAGTGGCAGAGGGGTCAGAGGACTGGCACAAGTGTATGGAGTAAAGGCAAAGGTGGAGAGAGAGACTTTAGGTAGGTGATGAATTTTAAATAACATCTTTTAGGTGAGACAAAAATCAGGGACATCCCTTTACCCCTCTCCTTCCACAGATCACTCCCAGGATGTTACCAATTCCACCCACCCTGCAAAGTGAAAGAGAAGCTTGTCCTCTTTCACCTCTGCCACCACCTGCTAGCTCATCAAGCCAGATTTGCTGAGAAAATCATAGAATCATAGAATGTCCCGAGCTGGAAGGGACCCAAAAGGATCATCAAGTCCAACTCCTGTCCCACATAGGACAACCCCAAAATTCGCACCATGTGTCTGAGGGTGTTGTTCAGTCTCTCCTTGAACACTGTCAGGCTTGGGGCTGTGACACCTCCCTGTTCCAGTGCTCCAACACCCTCTGGGTGAAGAACCTTTTCCTAATGTCCAACCTAAACTTCTCCTGACATGTCTTCATGCCTACCCCTTTTCTCCCCTTGTGAGGAAGCTGTAACCGCAATGAAGTCTCCCCTCAGTCTCCTCTTCTCCAGCCTGAACAAACCAAGTGACTTTAGCCACTCCTCATATGTTCCAAATATTCCTGCCATAACAGACTGCATTTTCTATTCACCTCACGCTACGTGATATCATACTCACATGCATATCTACTAATTCCCATCCAACTTATTTGAGAAAAATCCTTGACTGAAGAGACTGTTCAAACAGCACTGCCCTGCTACGTCACCTGGGTGTTTGCACATTGCAGAACTGGAAAGAGTGACACCAGCAACACTGAGCTGGCAGAGTTGGGTGCTTGGCTTGTGTGGTGGTGGGTGGAAAGGGGGGTGGAACCTCCTGGCTCCAGCTGTGTTATGGATTTTCAAATCAAAGTGTCTCATTGTCCTTCATCTCAGGTACTAAATAAAAAAAATCCAAGGACTCAAATATTCACAGTAGGAATTTCACAACAAACAAAACAGGTAAGGAAACCACTCTGAGCATCCGCAATTGTATCGCTTTTAGGCAGGCATAAGTAATCAGTGATTTCACCTCTGGAAAGCTGATAAAACATTGTAATGTCTCTACATGCATTTCCAAGGGAAGGGAAAGTAATACATTTCCAAGAGGACTGAAGGTGATTGCAGCAATTCAAGAAGTAAGAGATTTTCTGGCTTTGGGCAAGTCATTCAATCTCCCTATACCTAATCGTCTCATCAGCACAAACAGTGTGCTCTGTGTCCACTGCCATGAAGTGCACTTCTCAGAGAGCCATAAGTCTCTGTTCAGGAGTAAATCCTGGGAAAAGGTGGAAGCAACAACATCAGCACCTACCCAATATAAACACCCACATGGAAAAAAAAACAAAACAAACCACAAATATATGTGTATATATATATATACAAAATGGCAATACTCTCATGGTTCTTTTAAAATGTTGTAACATTTTTCCCCCCAAACCTTGGTCTTTACAATAAGAGGAATATGGCTGTGCACCACCTCAGTCAGCTCCTGTACAGAATTTCATGCCAGCTGATGTTGCTGGCACTTTAGGAGAACTCCTGGCTGTGATGGGGGAAGGGGATAACAGAATTATTATTAACATTCTGGTTGCACTTTGAGCCTCTTTCCAACCTCTTGCACATTTTCTGCACTTTAATGGACAGCAGCCATAGTCAGTGACCTGGCAGCACGCTTGGAGAACCAGGGGCAGAAGGAGGCATTCACCTTCCCCACCTCCTCTTCCCCACCGAGCAATAATGTGCTCTTTATTTGTCATGATGATATTAATGTACAACCCTCAACCTTTTCAGCAGGAGTAGTTCAAGCATTAAGCAACGAAACAGCTGTTGCGGTAGGAACAGTGACAAGCCCCAAATCTTTGACGATGCTGTTGCACTATCAGTGCTTTTTCTCCAATATTCTCAAATGGTGTCATCCTCAGATCTCTGCTGAACACCAGTAAAAAATATGTAAGACGCTACATCATTTTGATTAGCTGACAGTCTTTCTTCCCTTTGATGTGATTTAACAACCTCAGAGCTACATGGCAATTTAGAAGAAAACTCAGGTCTAGAACTATAAAGCATTATTATTTAGGACTTTGATATCAGCTGCTAAGATCACGTGGGAAAGATTGTTATAAAGATACTTAACTGACAATCCTGGCACAAATGAGTTCAGAACTTTTTCAAAATACCAGCATAATTATGAGCTTATGTTAAAAGGGGATTTACACAAAAGAATTTAAGATTTTTTTTATCTTGCAGGAGTGGAAAACAAGTGAAATTACACTGAATTAATAAATGCATTCAAGCAAAAACAAAGCATCTCCCTTAAAAATTCTGCTACAATGCAAGTTTCATTCCAGTGAGGATCCTCATATTATTGGGGTCAAAGAGCTACTGATACCCATTCTAACTTGGTCAATACTAATTCAGGGATCTCTGCCATAAATCCTTGTAAGCAGTGTACACAGTTCTAGTAGAAATATAGACCTGTTTCATCAGCAAATATTCAACTCTGTGCCTCCAATATTAATCTGACCTTTTCCATGGCCTTGAGCTGGAGAAAAAAATTGGCGTTTAAGCCAGAAGTTTCCACAGCTTTTTCACTAGCACCCCCAGCATTACCAAAGAATACCCAGACACCAGTACTGACAGCAGAGACCATCTCTCAATATTGTATGAAGTTCACAGCCCAGCTTATCACTCTCTGCTTTCCCTAGCCTTAGTTCAGGAGCCATATGAGCACTTGTCTTGCAGAGTACTTGGGAAGTTTCTGCAAAGGCACATTAGTCATACTGTCAAGCCCGTTCTTCAGTTTCTAACAAATGGGTGCCTTTTCTATATGACTAATGCAATGACAAACATATTTCACCTGACTGCTGGAAGCCCACATATGACCCAGCATGAAGCTGCCTTGAAGACAGGCCAAGATATTAAAAATATCTCTGTACATAAACCTAAGCGGCATTGCCTCACAACATAGTCCCGCTTTTTTTTGGCTCTCTCTTCTCATTCATTACTGACTGGTGCATTATACTGTGTGTCTACACTGTTGAATAACTTAGCATTCAGATTCAGCTGGAGACCTAGTCGCCCAATCCCTGAATTTGCATAGAGATACAAACTTTGCCAGAGGATTTCAAATGAATGGTGTTGAAAGTATATTTGTATAGCTGTTGGCAGTGAAAAATCCTTTGCCTCACAGAAATGTTCCTGTAAGAACAGGGTAGCTTAAAAATGAAGAGAGGAAGCAGGCAGAGGAGGTTCTCCTCCTAGCTCTTCCTCCTGTTCTCTGAAAAATCAGTTTTACCATCAACTTATCTATGAAAGAGGCATAACTGCATATTTTTACTTCACACAAACAGCCTGAGGTCTAGGTTGTATGGTCTGCAAATCCAGACTGGGAAAATGCTATAAAGATGCCAGATACTGAGTTTTTATCTTCCTTTCCTGAATGATTTCCCAACAGTTTTTTGCTCACTGTCACCAGTCACAAGTAAATTTGTTGAGTGACTGAGTAATGTGCAGAGGGAGATGGGTGAAGCTGCCGGGCTGGCAGACAGTTACTAATTCAGGTCACTGGACTCAGTGCCCACCCACCTCCCTCAGTGTGCTCTTCATGGTCTCTGGTATCTTAAAACTGTGTTGCAGAACAGCTCAGCATTTGGATTCTGCTGGAGACCTGCTCTTCATATGGCCGACTGCATGCACATGCAAAGTCTTCTGGTGTTCTCCAAGGGGGGGGAATCAACAAAGAAACTCCCTCCACCTGCAGCAAACATAAAAAGACATAGTAATATTTCAGGTATTTTGGACTCAGCTCCATCCCCAAATATACATTAAAAAGTAATTATTATGTCTTAGCCATCATAGTACTAGCACAGGTCAGAGAATAAAGATGGAACCTATGACAGGAGAAGTCCCAGTACGGGAGTGTGTTTGTGTAGGTCTGCCCTCTCCAGTCTACTTGCTGACGGCTTAAAAGTATGACACAAGAGGAAAAGACTCAGTAGGTTAGTTACCAGAACTTTGCAATTAAAGGTAATGCCAAGGAAAAGACCATGGAGTAATGCCTGTAAGCAGCTTTATCCAATTTTTCAGTCTGTTTATTTCTTATCTGCTTCCAGGGAAGACTGCAGCCTCTGGAAAATGCAAGGTTTTCCTTGCAAGCAGTTTGCTAGTGTAGATGCAACATTCACGTAGCTGCACACACATGTTGTAAACGCCATCTGGGTTCAAATCACGAACAGGGCACAGAGAACTGCTGTCCTAGAGAGTCTTTGGAGAGTGATTCAGGGAGCCCAAGTAGATGCTAGGAAGGAAAAGCTCAAAATCCAATCCCAATTCAAAATAAAAAGAGAAGCTCATGCATTTTTCTGGCTGATGTGATGAGTACTGAAGTTGTGATGATGCAACAGTGCATTGCCTTAGAAGGTAAGGAAAGGACTGAGGGCAGAAGGCTATATTCTCCTATCAGGTAGTCCCAGATCTGGCCAAGCCCCAGTGAAGCTCTGAGGAGCAAAGGGGAGATCACCCATCCACCACTTTCCACCTTTGAGTGGAACATATCCAGTGGGACATGGTCAATTATTGATGCCAAATTAATAAGCAAGCAGGAAGATTTTGAAACAATAATGTGCATCTTATTGCATGCCATTGCCACCAGAATTTCACTCTGCTTTTGCCATATCTCTTCATGCTTCATTTACCAGCAGTGTTAATTCTGACCTGCTCCTTCTTTACTCTCCTTCTTATTCTGATCCCTTTCCCACTCTCCCAGATCCCTTTCCTGGGTTTCCATCCAGGCTCACCTTCTCCCAGATCTTCCCTGGGTGCCACCAAGGACACTAGGCAACCAACACAGTCTCTCCTTGCCACAAAAATGAAGGGGAACCTTCTCTCATATCTTAACCCTCCAGCATCACCTGCAAAGCCTCTTCCATCTGAACTGCCACCATTCAGACATAAAAGAAAATGGGACAAAGGGAAGAGGGTCTCTGAGGGATGACATTAAATCACAGCCTTTACTTTTTCTCTCAGTCATGTGCCAGTGCTGCCGTTGTATGTGCTGGTAGGTCCTATGTTTCCTAAGCCATTGTCAACTCTTTCTTTTCTGCTTTCTCTGTTTGATGAGCCCACATTCCACCATCCAGCATGGAAGCTAAATGCTCCCAAAGAAGAAGAAACCAGGGAAAGCACAGGCCCTCATTCCAGCTCTCTCGGGGATGCATCCTGGTGGGTTGTAAATTATGTTGGGATACGCCTCAGCAGAATAAAAGGAAAGAAGGCCACAGCTGAGCCAAATCTATGGAGCCTGAAGGGTTCAAGAACTTCCAACTGACACCTGAGTCACGCCCTGAGCCGGAGGCACCACACATCGGCAAAGCGGATGCAAGATCAGACATAGCTTGCAAACTATCTGGAAAAACAGCCTGAGTGCAGAGGAGAACCATTAAATCTGAGTTTCCTTGGGTGTCAGATTAGCTCTCCTCTCCAAGACTGTATCTGTACTGCACACATAAGGCCCTGGATTAATAGGTAAAATGTCTGGTCTAAGTAATACTACCCAATTGTAAGAGCTCTGCAACTTCCTTCCCTTTATCACAAAGCCCCTACGGAAGACACGCACAAATATAAGCACCTCTATTGACTCACGGTCCCCCCCTCATCAAGCTTAATAAACTCCTCTACATTCATACAACATTGCCCCACAAGTGTAACTTGGACAGAAAACAAAACCCCAGTCAAGAAAAGATGAATGAAAGGGAAACTCCCCTATGCTCATTCCTTAGTGAACCAACCCTTGACATCTCAAACATTACACCAACGAGCCCTTGATGTTCCCTGTGCTAAATCATAAAGTACCCTGCTGCCCCCCTTGAAGTGCATGCCTGCTGCAATAGGGTTCAGTAATGGCAAATAAAACCTTCAGCAGAATTAAATAAAGCTTGGTGGGAAGAGCTCAAGCACACAGGAACAAGGCAGGCCTTTGCAGGTTGCAGCAACCTGGGAGGGGCTGCAAAACATCGACAGCAAGATCAGAATTCAAGTGATCTAGACAAACTGGAAAAACAACCCGGAATGAGCAATTTAGCATGGACAGCTAGGAATGACTATGTAGAAACTGCACAAGTACGAGACAGGGAACACTGTGGCATGCAGCTGTCTGCTGAAAAGGGTCTGGGGCACATCATGTGTCACAGGCCACCCATAAGTCAACAATGCTGTGTTATATCATCTGATTGTTATATGTTGCATGTTATATGTTATATGTTGCATGTTATATGTTGCATGTTACGTTACAAAAGGACTCTTGCCTATATCTGATTGCATATTCAGAAATACAAACAGGTGTTGTCTACGAATACCCAAGGTAATCTCCCACTACTCACTTAGCTAAGCTTTAGGGGCCAGTTCAAGGAACTCCAGATCAGCTGAAAAAACAGGGGTAAGAAGAATCAGAGATCAAAAGATAATAATAAAATTCAGAGGTGAAAAGATCAAGATTTGAAGCTGTCTTCCGATAACTTGAAAGGTGCCTGCAAAGAGCAGGGCAAACATTAAAATTACAGGACACTTCTGGTAGAGAATTTCTCTGAGACAGATTGTGTGGGAGATGAGAGGATTTGAATAACAGATTAAAAACACTTTGGCCAGGAATATTTTAGGCCAAGCCAATCGTTCCAAGGCTTGTGCAGAAGGTCAAAGTCGGTTTTTAATATACTATTTCACTGCAAGACTTCATTGACTTTGTATTAAGCTGCTATACTTGGAAAAGCACTGCCATGCCATGGAAAACAATGCAGGGGGAAAAAAAAATTTTAAAAAAGATAAAAATCCAGCTGCTTTTCCATTCTGCTTCTGGAACTTACTCTCTAAAAGATTACTTTGCAGGCCTTGAAGAGATCATGTTACTGTAAACAAAGCTACTTATTGTTCTAGGCCTCCCGGTAGTCCTTTTTCTCAGACATTGCCTTCAGAAATAGCAAGCAGCTTAAAACATCTCGAAACTCTCAACAGCTTGAGTTTCCCATTTAAAGGCTCTGGCACCAGGGCACCTTGATGCAAGGTAATGTTAGTAGGAAAGTAGAGTTAATATAAAATGAGAAAAGCCTGTGGGGAGGGAAGAAGTCTCTTCTGCAGGGTCCAGTGCAGCAGCAATGTATAAGACTGAGATCCAGGGCTCTGCCAAGCCCCATGGGCAGCAGGCTAATGATTTGTGGCCTTGACTATCAGAGGCAGGGTCTCATCCCTGCACTTGCAGCTGAGCCACGGGATGGCAATCAGCACAGAGCCCGCATCTGTTGGCGCAGCCCTTTCTTGTCCGGAACAAGACTGCTGGGGGAATCTGGTTATAGAATCAAAGAATGGTTTGGGTTGGAAAGGACTTTTAAAGATCAGCTAGTCCAACCCCCCTGCCCATGAGCAGGGGTATATTTCATTAGACCAGGTTGCTCAAAGCCCTGTCCAACCTGACCTTGCACACTTCCAGAGATGGGGCATCCACAGCCACTCTGGGACGCCTGTTCCAGCATCTCACCACCCTCATTGTAAATAACTTCTTCCTTATATAGAATGTAAATCTATCCTCTTCTAGTTTAAATGGTTACCCCTTGTTCTGTCACTACAGGCCCTGGTAAAAGGTTTCTCTCAGTCTTCATAAACCCTCTTTATACATTCAAAGGCCACAACAAGGCCTTCCCAGAGCTTTCCCTTCTCCAGGCTGAGCAACCCCAAGTCAGCCTCTCTTCATAGGAGAGGTGTTACAGGCCCTGCACCCCTATTAAAAGCGGGCACCCAGAAATCAAGATACCCCTCCACAGCCTCCCTGAACCACCTGAAACCACGCTTGGGCAATCGATGCTCTGGAGAGGAGGGATGCTCGGCGCCACGTAATCACCAAGTGCCGGGTCCTGCACTTTGGCCACAACAACCCCCTGCAGCGCTACAGGCTGGGCACAGAGTGGCTGGAGAGCAGCCAGGCAGAAAGGGACCTGGGGGTACTGATTGACAGCAAGCTCAACATGAGCCAACAGTGTGCCCAGGTAGCCAAGAAGGCCAATGGTACCCTGGCCTGTATCAAAAATAGTGTGGTCAGCAGGACAAGGGAAGTGATCCTTCCCCTGTACTCTGCATTGGTGAGGCCACACCTGGAGTATTGTGTTCAGTTCTGGGCCCCTCAGTCCAGGAAAGATATTGAGGTGCTGGAGCGGGTCCAGGGAAGAGCAACAAGACTGGTGAAGGGACTTGAGCACATGACCTATGGGGAGAGGCTGAGGGAGCTGGGGTTGTTCAGTCTGGAGAAGAGGAGGCTTAGAGGTGACCTCATCGCTCTCTATATCTACCTGAAGGGAAGTTATAGCCAGGTGGGAACTGGTCTCTTCTCCCAGGCAGTTAGCAATAGGACAAGGGGACATGGGCTTAAACTCTGCCGGGGGAAGTTTAGGCTGGATATTAGGAAGAAGTTCTTTATGGAGAGAGTGATCAGGCATTGGAATGGCCTGCCCAGGGAGGTGGTGGACTCACAGTCCCTGGAGGTTTTTAAACTGAGATTGGACATGGCTCTTAGTGCCATGATCTAGTAAATGGGCTGAAGTTGGATCAAGGGTCGGACTTGATGATCTCTGAGGTCTTTTCCAACCTAGCTAATTCTGTGATTCTGTGATCTCCGCAGACTCCAAATTTTCTTTCTCTCATTACTTAGGGTATTGCAATGGTTAAATTTTTCAGATGCAGCTGGGAAGGGAACGGTTGGAGAGGGGGAGGGAGAGGGGACTCCGCCCCCCCATCCCCTGTAGTTCCATCCTCGTCCCGCCCTTTGCTCAGAGCCGCCCCGGCGAGGCCGCCAGTGGCTGCGGGTGCCCGGGGGGAGTTGTCCCGCAGCCCGCCCCTTCGGAGGCGCGGTCCGGCCCCAGTCCGGCAGAAAGGGCGGCCGGCGAGGCGGGCGCGGCAGTGCGCGGAGCGGCATCGCGCAAGGGCTGGGCCCGCCGGGAGCGGAGGGTGCCAGCATGGCTCTGGATTTCCTCGCGGGATGCGTCGGCGGTGAGGAGAAGGGGAGCTGCGGAAAAAAAAAATAAAATAAAAAGGGGGGTGGTGAGGAAAAATAGAGGGAAAAGGGGGGATAAAAGGGTGGGAAGTGGGGTAAAATGAAAACGCAAAAGGGGAGGAAATGAGAAAAAGAAAAGGGGGAAGAAAAAAAGAAAAGGGAGGGGAAAAGTGAGGAGGAAATAGAAAAAAAAAGCGAAAAAAAAAAGGGGAGGGGAAAAGGGGAGGAAAAAACGGGGTGGAAGGGAAAGCTGGGCGCGGCGCTTTTATTTTGGGAGAAAAGAACTGCTCTGGGCTTGGGGGGCGATGGGAAGGACCGCGGGGCCAAGCCCGGAGCGGGTGACGGGAGGACTCGGGGATTTCCCGGGGGTGCGGGTTGGCCCTGCCCGTGGCGGTGCCGCAGCGGCGGGTTTGCCCGAAAGGGCTGGAAACAGCGGCCGGTGGGAAGGCGGCTCTCCCGGAATCAGCAAGCGGGCGGCAGCAGGCTCAGGAACCCCTCTGACCTGAATATATGAGTAGTGCAGATATTTAACGTGAAGAGGAGGAGAGAATACGTATGCTTGCCTTGCTCTTCCCTCTGTATCTGCTTACAGCCTTCCTTCTTCTATTTTTAGCGGTTGTTAATTGGGTTCAGGAGATTTATTCTCAGGCCTTTTCAGTTGTTTGTGTTTGCTGTTTTCCTTGCCAAGCTGGCAGAGATAATTTTTCTTTTCAGCTTTTCTCTGACTTCATCCTAGTGATCCTTGCCTTTCCAGGGATCCTGCATGGTCAGTTGTGCCACTGGTCTTTCCATGCTGAACACAGTGCACAAGGCTATTTTTGGGACTTGGGCTATCTTGCTGCTGTGGTGACCTTGACCAACCTGGACTCCTTCATCCTAGAGTGGCCATCGTATTTCTGCCACATCTTCTTAGAGAGAGGGAGGGACATTATCTTTCTGCCAATGTGCGAAAATCATAAATGGATTGAACTTCCAGATTTGGTTCACACAAGTAGAGAGCTAAAGATCCCTTGCTTCAGCCAGTAGTTGTGTTTTTTCAGTGTAAAATGCATATAATTCAGATTAGGTGATATAACTAATAGGTCTAGCATGTAACTCCCAACAAGTCCTTCAATGCTAGAATAAAGCAAGAGTTGCATGGTCCTTCCACAGGTGCTACCATCACATCTGGAAAGGCTATGGGCAGAGTGTGGGGATTTTAGTTTGCTTTTAGAGAAGCTTCCAGGTTTTCTATGCCTCCTCAGTGGCATGTACATTAAATCTTTTTCTTCAGATGAAATCTGTGATTTCTGCTGGCTGGACTTGCCTCAGGGTGGGGCCAGGAATCACTGCTGAACTTCCCTTATGATGTGGCATGCTCTGTAGTTGACCCCTGCCTGGGGCTCACAAGCTTGAGGAGCATAAAGGCAGCTAGTACTGGCCTGAAGGACTGAACTGTAGATCTCTTATCTTCTGGCTTGGTAGGAATGCTCTGTCCCTGGCCTGCCAGTGATGTTGTACACTTACACCTCAGGCTGGTGGTCCTGTTGGAGCTACAATAACACCAGACCCTGGAAGAAAAACTGAGTCATAACCATGGCATTTGTTTGGTTTCAGGCGCAGCTGGAGTGCTGGTAGGACACCCCTTTGACACTGTTAAGGTGGGTCGATTATGAAATAACTTTGTCTCTAAACCTCAAAGCTTTACCAAGGAGTAGGGGAGGAAAAAAAATCCCCAAATGCTTTAGGAGCATAAATCTGTGCTGGAAAGTTTGGAGCAAGCCTCCTCAAGCATGGTTTATAGATTTACAGTCTCCAGCTCTTCGGAAGTGAAAAATTATTTGTATGTATGATTCAACCCAGTAACATGACAAATGTTGGCGTAAACCGCAAGTTCTTCAGTGCAGTAACAATGTTGTATTTGAAAATACGATCTTCCATTTAATTAGTTTTGGCCGTAGCTTGCTTCTCTGTAGTGTTCATCGCTAACTGCTAAAACTGCCTCTCCCTGCATTTGGAACTCAAAACTACTTTGCTACTGGGTTGAAAATTTGCTTTTTGTTTCTCCCTCGAGCTCTGCTACTTACTCCTCAAGCATTAATTTGTCACAGTAGCCAAAGAGTGTAAGTGGATAAAAATCCACAGCACAAAGCCTGTCTGGGGCCTTTTTCTTCCCTTTAAGTATTATTATATATTTCTATAACTTTTAGTTCAAATTGATTTTCTGATAGTAGCTTAGCTACATGTATTATGCATACTAAGGGTAGCTAAGACCTGTTCAAAGATGAAATTTGAAATCTCCTGGGGGGCACTTCAGCCAGGACTCCCACAGGTCCAAGCCCACTTTTCAGACTGGAGTAGCATCTTTAGTTGCTTTTTGACAGCCTTATCCAAAGTTTTGCACAGGAAGAAGGAGGGATGAGGGATGCCAACATATTCCCTGCTAAACTGATACACCAGATCACTTGACTGCAACAGACAGCATGCCATCCACTACAGCTATATTTGGAATACCTTTACCGAGTTTAAATATGCAAAGGCCTAATAGTGTTATGGAAATAATCACCATATCTTGTATTCTAGCACATGGTTAATTCAATACAGATTTTCCTAGCTACTAGATATTAGTCCTTGCCAGTCAAGTGCAAGCTGCTCAAATAGTAAAAACTATACGTATGTTTCTCAGAGTATGGTAAATTTGACTGTTAAAGTAATTGGGTTGAATTCTAGTATATATTTTCAGGAATGGTATTAATCAGGCTTGCACTTTTTTTTATGGTGATACAGGGCCAGCTGTCTTTTTCTCTCAACCCCATCCTGCCAAGTTTTACATGCTTAAATTAAGGTGATGGGTCATTTCACTGAAGCCAGCAAAATTGCTAAAATTCT
Organism: Patagioenas fasciata; assembly: GCF_037038585.1. Taxonomy (NCBI): domain Eukaryota; kingdom Metazoa; phylum Chordata; class Aves; order Columbiformes; family Columbidae; genus Patagioenas; species Patagioenas fasciata. The sequence continues at coordinate 58,440,228 of NC_092524.1, read as the reverse complement.
ATCCTCAGATTAAAGTTAAACACATGGGGTTTGGTTATTTTTCGTTTGTTTTAAAGTAAAACAGCTTCTATTGCATGAAACTAAACATTTAAGTGTCTGTAAAACTGGGGCTCCCAGGCTGGTTCTAGCAGATGTATTAATACAAAATAGATGTGTTTGCTTTAGAAAAAGCATCTTGCCTTAAAATGGAAGAAACTAGTTTCTTTGCAGATGACTTGAAGTGTTTGATGAAATCCATTGTGGCACACTATGATTTCATACTCATTAGAATGTATTATAAACATGTTTTGTTTTTTAGAGAAAATACCAATGCTTGTGTTACAGCTAGCATAGTCACCACCATATGTGGGAAAACTAACACTATAACCAGTCTTAAAAAAAAATGCATAACTTGTGTGTGTATATGTGTTAAGCATGAATCCTTTCTTACAGTTCTGCAGTGTTTAAAGGGCTATCTGGTAGTCACCTTAGACTGTACGTTTCTAACATAACTGAACAATGGGAAAGCTGCTTAGATAAGCCAGAATTTTACTTCTGTCTTGTCTTTTAAGCTCTTTTTTTTTCGGCCAGTGCCCATGTTTCACAAAGCGGGGAGGGGGATGGTGGGACACGCAGGGAGAGGTTGAGCCGGTGCAGTCACCCTGTGAAACCCACAACTGAGCTGACCTCAGAACTGGCGAACTCCTTATCCCTGGTTTGTTGATGTAATGTATAAAGTTGCTTTTTTGCTTTTAACTGCCTTTACTTTCTGAGCTAGGGGCTGTCTTCATTAACAGCAAAAGTGTTACTTTGTTGTAGATGACAGATAAGCCTCATCACGGGAGAGTTACCTAGTAAGTATAGCCCAGGTGAACACTTCTGTTTCTCTCAGTCTTAATTTATTCCCAAATGTATTAGTTCAAATAAAGATCTAAAAGACTTACGAAGCTTTTTCCCTTTTTAGTTTTTAAACTGATGTGTCCCCCTTCTACAGCTATGGCATGGAGGGAGTGGGGTTTAAATATCACTTTTGTTTTTTAATGTAGTCTTATTCTGAACCTTCTCTCTGGTACGTATTTCTGGCTGTATGCACTTCCACACACAGTGACTCTGAAACTCGATCTCAGGCACACTGTTGTTGAGATCTTATCCACTACATATACTTGGAGAGCATTTTCATTGCCCAAACACTTTCAAATCACTTATTTTGCACATTATTAAATGCTTGGACTGTTTTGGGGGTGTGGTGGTTTGTATTTTTTTTGCTTAGTCTTGAGTACCATTATACAAGTCCTTAGTGATATCAAATTACAGTGTGTTACTATTGGACTTAAAAACCTTAGTAACGGTGGTTTCAAGTAAGAAGGAAGCAAGAATTGGGCAATGAATAGAACAGAGGGTTAAACTTTGCGCATGATTCGTCCATCCTATAGTTATACACACTAAAGAGCTTGTTGAATATGGCATTAATACTCATGAAATAAGGTTTCATATGCATTTATTGCCTTACCTGGCAGTTTGCTAATATGGGTACCCCTATGCAGTCATCACTGTGCTTAAATGAAAGAGCTGGTTTTCATTCTTAGACCTGGAGCATCAGTACACTCTAAATATTTCATCTTACAACAAAGCATTATTGGTCAACATTTCATGAATTATTTCGACAAAAATAGTGGGAGCTGTATGCCACTAGGAAATTCAGCCTATATACAGAATGACTAATTCCAAACTACTAAAGACAAGCATATAGAAAAGTTAAAGAAGGTTCCTGAGCTGCAGTTCTCCTGAAGGCCAAACATGTGGAAGTCCCCTCACTTCACAGACAGGGTTTGAAACAATATCAGTAAGTTATAAATGGAGTTAAAGCTTCATTTTGTGCAATTCTGACAGCTTGTCAAGAGTTATGACTTTGCTTGTGGGTCTGCTGCTTGGGCACTTTTAACAATCTGCCTGACCCCCAAACAGCATTTTGAGTAACAGAGGATTTATTTTCTTTGAATCCTACTGTAAGCCTACTTTTAAGTCTAAGAAGTTTTAAAACCCTCTTCCATCTGGGAAAAACTGAGGTGGTCTCAGCTTCGCCTTCAGGCCAGCATACACTGATGTGTATACCAAAAAGACTGAACACTAAAGTTTTGCTTTACAAAACATAAAATTACATGTTGTAGAAATATAAAAACAATACTGAACATGTAAATAAATAATTTTTGCCTCAAAGAAAGCTAACCTGAATATAGAATTTTGACAAACCATGTCCCTAAATCTTTTTCTAGACCCACATCACCTTACAGGTCTTTCATTGTTGTGGTGGTGTTTATTATTACTTTAGGCAAACAGGGATAAAAAGATTTACAGTCAGGAATCTCTTGCACACACACCTGATAATCTTTTGTTCAGAATAAGAGTCTTGAAGTTTTTGCCCTGGAGTTGTAGCAGCAGCATTAAGTGCTTGATAAGCATCTTTTCTCAGGAACATTAGAGCCCTCCATGCTGGAGATCAGAGACAGATTTCTGACTTTTCCAATCCAGTGAAACCTATTTATCGAGTCCATTGCAGTGTGGGGTTTTGCACAAACTAGGTAGCTTCTGAGGCTTTTTTGTTTTGTTTGAAATATGTTGAGAACAAAGCAGCAGGAAAAAACGGATTGGACTTTCCCATTAAATGTTAAAAAACATCTGGGAAACTGGTCTGTCTCCTGATCTCACCAGTTACAACAGCTTCTATCTGTCCAGCAGAACATACTGTTTCAATTTTGGAAAAGTTAACTGATTACTAACATTAAAGTTTGAAACAGCCACACCCTCATAAATTGTTTGCATTTATCAAGTAAAAAAAAACCCAAACAGACTAAAATGTAAAAGGACAAGTAGCGTTTTATTCTGTCCTTATGCAAAGAAAGATGTCTTAGTCTCTTCCCAGCTACCCTCTGAAAAGAAATCAGATGTCAGTGAAGCAGCCCAAGTCTGGTAACCAGGAACACTATGGGTGGTGGTGTTGAACTTTTCCATCCTTTTACAATTATCCTTATTTCATGCTTGATTTGTAAATAATTTTTTTAAGAAATTCTATTTGGTTTGCATAGATATTCCTTAGTGTGAACAGAAATATTCCTGGCAGCTAAAGAAAGCACTTATTGTAGCCAGTACTGGAAAACTTCAATCTGAAATTCTAGATAATAGTGTACCCTGTTGTACTTCCACGTAACGTTTTTCTAATATTCACAAGTTGTCAATAATCCTCCTTCCTTAATGTTTTCACCCCAAAAGTTAATTTGAAACACTTAGAATGTTTTCAAGTAATTTTGCCACATATGGCATTGCAGCGTCCAGCCTGTGCTCTTGCATATATAATACATTACTATAGCAAATCTCTGTATATGCACAAGATAGAAGTTTAGAAATTAGGCTGCTCTTGACATACAAATCAGTATCTCATGCAACTTTTTATAGGTTCGTCTCCAAGTTCAAAATGTAGAGAAACCTCTCTACCGTGGGACCTTCCATTGCTTTCAGTCCATCATAAAGCAAGAATCTGTAAGTACAAAATTAATGCTCTGCATATTTTGTATCTTCATATATTTTGTATCAGAAGGGTGGGAGGTTGCTTTAAAAAAAAAAAAAAGTACAAATATTGAAGGTCAAGAGAGAAGCATATTCTGAACCTCACCTGACCACAGGGGCGATCTCGTAGTCAGAAGTTTGCCAGAAACTTTGTGAAGAAGATCATTAAATTGGAAGTTGATATTTTAAAGTTAACTTTTCAAATAAGATAATGAGTTATTTGAATAGCTAATTTTCTGATAATCTAAGCAATCTGAGCAATGAGTGAAGAAATTGGTGAAGCTTTTTTTCTGCTGAAGCTTTAAGACCATAACTAAAAGGTTTAGGCTTTTAGCTACTTAAAAAATAAAGTGTAAAATTTACCATGAAACTTCTCTCTGGATGGACTAAGATTATTTTCTGGATATGTTCAACTATATATTTATACTACTAGAAATGTTTTGATGTTTGTGTCCTAGGCAGCAATGAAATTATTATTACAAAGCAAAATGGTACTGATCCTCTGGCCACTGTTAGAAAGAGCCAGAAAGGCCACGTTCTGCAGAGTTTCAGGAAGTTATAAACACACATGTTAAAAAGAGTTTTTCCTTCTTCCATTAGGCTTTTGGACTCTATAAAGGTATTGGGTCACCAATGATGGGACTTACCTTCATTAATGCCCTTGTGTTTGGTGTACAAGGAAACACACTTCGTGCTCTCGGCAAAGACACTCCCCTGAACCAGTTCCTTGCAGGGTGCGCGGCTGGGGCCATCCAGTGCATCATCTGCTGTCCCATGGAGCTGGCAAAGACAAGAATGCAGCTTCAAGGAACAGGTGAATACAAACAAAAAATGAAGAACTACAAAAATTCCCTGGATTGTTTGATCAAAATCTATCAAAAGGAAGGGCTGAGGGGTATCAACCGGGGCATGGTCTCTACGTTCATAAGAGAGACTCCAAGCTTTGGCTTTTACTTCCTGACCTATGACTGCATGACCAGGTATTTAGGCTGTGAAGCTGAAGACAGTTACGTTATTCCCAAACTGCTGTTTTCTGGAGGGGTGTCGGGAATTGTGTCCTGGCTCTCAACCTATCCCATGGATGTGATCAAATCCCGGCTCCAGGCCGATGGAGTCGGAGGTGTTACACAATACAATGGCATTTTGGACTGTGTCCAGAAGAGTTACCATGAAGAAGGCTGGAGGGTGTTCACAAGAGGTCTTACTTCCACACTTCTCCGGGCTTTTCCTGTCAACGCAGCTACCTTTGCTACTGTCACCATCTTCCTAATGTATATGAGGCCAGATGACAACCTTCGTGGATGTGAACCGGGTCCAGTAATCCAGCAGCCTTCCAGTTTGTGAACCTTCGCTGTTTGTTCTCCTGATCCAAAGCCTGGCTGGCTGGGTTGTTTGTTTTTCTTTAAATGCAAACACTCGACCCACACAAGAGGTGTAAATATGTGTTATCTGTATAAAGAATTCCTAAATATGTCAAATTAGGATTTCATCTCATTACTTGTATAAACAACATATTGCCTTACTAAGGACTTCATACCTAGTAGTGTCCAAGTAAGATGGGGACCTGCCTTTAGCAAGTACTGTACAGCTACTGTTGCAGCTCCAGAAAAGGATCTGGAGAATGTCATAGTATCAGAAATCACATTTTCTTCCACTCGTGTTCTGAATGACTAAGTTGATGCAGAAATACTTTCAGAAAAGAAATTATCTTTTTGCATGTAACAGGAGTAAGTATAGTCCTTTAAGGTGAAGTAGGGGGAGGACATTAATTGTTGGAGGCATTTGCAGGTAACCCTGAACTGTTTAAGGCACAGACTAGCATTCAGCTAGTCATGTGTTTTACTTTTCCTCTGCTTTCATATGTCAGTGGTTTAAGTAGCAATTTTTTTATTTTTTTTTTAGCAGACCAGTATGAACAATGACTTGTTCCTAAGCTACCTCCCTTTCAGCTTGGAATAAATATCTTAAGCACAGACTTGTTCCTTTAGATCTCAATGTTTGTAAGTGAACAGCTGTTACTTGCCTTCTCCTCTGTTTCTTGTTTGGTGGGTACATGGGTTGTATTGACTGGATTCAGCCAAAATAGACTTTGTTCTCTGAAGTTAATGCAACTTTGACTTCTGTACATTACTGGCTTCTATGGGGCATACTGAGGGAAGTGGCACAAAGTCCTACCTGTGGTATTGCACAAAATGTTTGTGGGTGCAAAGTTAGCTTAGCAGCTTCAAGTATTATAGAAATATGTACATGTTTAGAACTGGAGGTTTCATTCCTTTCCAGACAGTAGAGGTGTAAGTGTCTGAAATAGTTGGTGTTCAATACACTTGCATTATGAATTTATACAAAACTGATCTTTTATGTATTTAGTTACAGTGCTACTGGACAGATGACTGAAAAGGGTTTTGGAGAATTTTCTTGTTACATTAGTCCGTTGTGATTTTTTTTTTTCAGCAGTCTGTTCAAGAGAGATTGCATTAGTCAAAGAGTTCTAAACAGTTATTGAAGATTTGGAACACGAGCTACACATATTTGGCACACATAGGCAGGAAGAAGGAGTGCATGTGTGTGAGGATGTTCTAAAACATATCAAACTAGTTAAGTACAAGTTGTTACACTTGGTTGGGACAAGTGCAATATGTGTTTAATTTATATGAATTTTCTAAAAACCCCCTTATTTCATAGCCTTTTGCACTGCAACAAAATATGCTGGAGAAACCTTTAAAACTGGTATGTCTTTTTATACCTTGGAGGTATGTTGGATGTTTTGCTGCCTACTTGCACTGAGATTCAAATTGAATGTTAAATCTGTCTACTAAGCTGCAAATGCACAACTCACAGCAAAGACCATTTACACCTTTGTACAGTAGTCTGTAATTATTGTATATAAAATTGAGGGAATAAATTTTTAAAAAATTTGTACTTTGGTTCTTTAAAGTTTCTTATATTTTACTTGGATGCTGTTAAATCAACTGCACAAGAGGGTGGGGTTTCTGGCTCTTGCCTGGAGAAACTTGTTCCCCACCTGCCTTTCACACACACCAGGAAGGACAGCGCCTTGCTCTGGCTCAGAGCGCATCAATTCGTTGAAGCAAAGAAGGGAAGTTGCCTGAGCTTGGTTCTTGAAACTGATCTTTTCACTAAGTGCCTCAGTTGGAGGTATTATAGCTACTAAGAGAACAATCCTGCTTTTAGAACCAAAGAGCTGACACAGTGTTTGGACCCTTCCTATTCTGCATGTTTGGTTTAAGCAGTGCTGAGCAGCACCAAAGCTGCAGAACTGCAGAAGACAAGTGCAGGGTCCCTGCAGAGTCACATCAGGATCAAGTACCAGGTCTGCCAACAGCACTGTTCATACCACGGTCAGAAGAATGCTTGACTCTAAGATGCAAGAGTTTAACAAAAAAGCTTTGTAGGTTGTAATTTTTTGGCTTTAGACAGCACAACTAACCCATAGACAGCATGCCATGCAGGAAATCCAGGATGACCAGAGCAAGAGAACTCCTCTCCTATGAGGACTGGCTGAGAGAGGTGGGGTTGTTGAGCCTGGAGAAGAGAAGGCTCTGGGGGAGACCTTGAGGCAGCCTAAAAGAAAGATGGGGACAGACTTTTTAGCAGGGCATGTTGTGAAAGGACAAGGGGTAATAATTTTAAACTAGAAGAGGAGAGATTCAGGCTGGACACGAGGAAGAAATTGAGGGTGGTAAAATACATGAACAAGTTGCCCAGAGAGGTGGCAGATGCCCCATGCCTGGAAACATTCAAGGCCAGGCTGGATGGGGCTCTGAGCAACCTGATCTGGTTGGAGATGTCCCTGCTCATTGCAGGGGGGTTGGACTAGAGGAGCTTTGAAGGTCCCTTCCATCCAAACTATTCTATGAGTGTTATAGCCTATGAAAAAGACCTCTCCTTCCTGTTGAGAGATTGGTTCAGATTCTGGCTCCACTAACTGATCCAAAAGAAAACCTGTCAAGCAAGAGTTTGCTAGATCAGAAAAGGGAAAAGCCACCACTTCAACTAACCGTGACCAGGGGCAGTTCCAGTGTTCTCTCAGCAGGAGCAACAACATTGAACTATGACACAGAAACAAATATTTGGAATAAACAAACAGTGTCTCCCTAAACAGCAGCTACATGATTAAAACAGAAAGGTCTACACAGTGTTTTACTTGCAGTATTTACTGAAACATTCTGTCCAGAAATTCATCCATCTGGAACTTAAATAATCAGTAGCAGACACTGGAGGTTACTCAACAAGCCCAAGAGGAGGGTCAAAGCCAGCTTTCAACTTCATCTGATACCAGTTGCTTGAAATCTGTGCAACTCCCAACTATTAAATCAAGCTAGACAACAGTCTCAGCCTTTTAAAACATGATTCAGTTCCTTCCTGCTAAATTGATTTAAATATAAAAAAATCTAACAAAGTCAACAGAACTGTATTCTGCCTCCCCGGGTCCTCCTTCCCACAAGCATCATGATCCCGAGTAGGAGATGCTCTATTAACACCTCAACAACTGAAGGGAGTAAGAAGGTAAAACTCACTATCCTGTCCTCTGTTCTTTCTTATGACCCACCTGCTGGTGGATGGGTCAAACCAGTGTTACAAGTTGCATCCCCAAATATGCTCAGTTAGGACAAGAGGGAAAAACTACCCAGGTGCAAACCTTCCAAGTTTGAAAGAAGTTACTATAGTAAAGCTACTGGGGTGAAATTCAGTTCATTTATTGCATCCACAACTGTAACATAACAGTATTTTTTTTTTTGGTCCTCTTTCTTGCTTTTCTCTGCATATGTTATAATGGCTGTTTTACAGTTCACATGCAAAGGTAGCAAGACATTCAAGGGGTGAAAACCTGTACATTGCAGGTGCGGGACACGCAACACACTGGGAAAGTTACTAAGATGCAAGTATAAAAAGCTGACCTTGCAGCGAAGAGATGTGTTTGTTTTTCAAAATTAAATATATTTACTATTATTATGCTGGAAAACAGGTGTTAACAGCTGCTGTTGGCCAGACTCTTGATCTGGGGATAGTTAAAGAACAACCTAAAGCCTAGAAGTGCGCCAAACACCATTAGAGTATCAGAAGGTGCAATTAAGCCCTTCTTCTGCCAGAAAAACCACCAGAGAAAATAGCATCTTACCTGAGGCAATGTGCCACATCAAACACCACAGCCATGGAGACAGATGAAGGATCTAAGGGATCACACAACTCTGGGAGGCACAGCAAGAGTGCAGGGAACCAAAGAACTCACTGGGCCAAAACTCATGGGGACAAGCTTTTTGAAATCATGTGGAAGCAAACTGCTCCTGTCGATGTTCAGGAATTTATGTATGTTCATGGGCAGTGGGGGAGGAAAGCAGAGGAAAACCAGCCATTTTCACCCGCCCAGTGTAAGTGTTTTGCAATTCTTGTACTAGCGTTGTCCTCGCTAATCACAAAAATGGTAATTGCTAACAGAAAAAAAATTAATGACATAATATGCACACAATACATATGATATACAGTAAAAGTTTGTCTACCTAGTTTATTATCAATTTTAACTGATTTGACCTAGAATGTGTTTTTAAACTGTTAGGGTTTCATCAGGAAACAAATTGAAACCAAGAAAAGCAAGGTCTGTAGTGAAAAATAATACCCTATACATTGATATAAATGAAAGAAAGGCAAGTTCTCATGTTCAGAAAACATTCTTCGGGTCTATAAAATTTTACATCTAACAGTTATATCACCTCTTGGTCTCATTCACTATTATTATACTTTATTATGACTGCTTTTACTTACTGAAGGGAACTATTTTTTTACTAACAGTAAAATAGAATTTTACCATTTTAACCATATCCATGTGTCAATCGATAAAATCCTAAAATCATAATGAAGCTTCACCTCACAGTCTGCACTGTTGGCTAAATATATAAAAATACGAAGAATTGTTGCTAGAGTAATTTGATTTGGCTAAAGCTGATATGAAAGAAAATCAGTGTTATTTTTCTAGGACCTGATTTAGTCATCTTACACAGAGATTCATCCTAGATCAGGTATACTCAAGTGCTGCAGTCAACCAGGCTACATATTGTCTTCTCTGTGCACCAATGTGTTTTCACTTAGGGAAGAATGTGCAGCAGGTGTTGTAATTTTCAAACAGGCTAGTAATAAAGTTCAAACTTTTTAATTGCAATTAAAGGAAGTAAAAATAATAATAAAGTCTCTTACCCTGAATTTTCTCCAGGCAGACACCTCCTTCCCTGCCAGCTCATAACAGAGACTGGACACTTTCATACCATTCTCTGGAAAAAAATGAGATTAAATCCCCTATCCCTGACCTATGCAGCAAAAGGAAAGAATAAAAACAAACAAACAAAACACACAAAAAGAAAACCTCAATGCCTGCCATAGTATTATTTCTCTCAATCCATCTCCAAACCATAAACATTTTTATACCCTTCCAGCCTATGGGAGTCATTGGATTCGTATAAATCCATTGGAGGCTCAGTCAAAGCACCAGTTAAGACAGAAGACTGAAGGATTCTGTTGTCCAAAGGGCAAATCTTCTGTTCTGCTGAGAGAAAAGTAAGCCAAAACACAAGCTGCATGATGCCCCACGAGGCAGTAAAAAATTTTGCAAACCAAAATTGCAATTGGCAACGTTAGTGAGGTCCTCAGCAAGCATCTTGCAGCTCTGAAGCACACCTGACTTTATGAGCCCCTAAATCCAAACACAGGGTTTTCTACAGATCTGTCTTGCAACTGATTGCTGAGATGAGCTTTAGCTGCAGTACATTAAGACATACCAGTCACCAAGCATTCTTGTGCATGGATTTTCCACTGTTTAACAAGGAGTCCATCTTATGACTCAGTCTTTATCTGCTCCTATGATTAATCTCAAAAATGTACCTGTTATTCACAAACAACATCCCTCTGAAATACACTTTTACTGCAGGCCTCCTCCAGAAACAGAACCATTTTACTTGACATCTTTGATTCCCTAAAGAGCAGCAATGCAGGACCCTGACACAATATCTGTCCTTGCAGCTTCTGCAATGGCCTTGCAAACATTATGAGCCGCAACACACTAAGTCAAGCAGCAAGGCCTGAAATGCCTTTGACTTCTGAGGAAGCCACAGCTCGATTTGAGCATTGGTGTTTTCACAGAATCACAGAGTGGTTGGGGTTGGAAGGAACCTCTGGAGATCATCTTGTCCAACCCACCTGCTAAAGCAGGTTCACCTAGAGCAGATCACACAGGAATGTGTCCAGGTGGGTTTTGAATGTCCCCAGAGGAGACTCCACAACCTCTCTGGGCAGCCTGGTCCAGTGCTCTGGCACCCTCAAAGTAAAGAAGTTTCTCCTCATATTCAGATGGAACCTCCTGTGCTTCAGTCTGTGCCCTTTGCCCCTCATCCTATCACGGGAGACCCCTGAAAAGAGTCTGGTCCCATTCTCTTGACATCCACCCTTCAGATATTTATAAACATTTACGCGATCACCTCTCAGCCTTCTCTTCTCCAGGCTGAACTGACCCAGCCTCTCTTCATAAAAAAGTTGTTCCAAGCCCCTAATCATCTTTGTAGCCCACCACTGGAATCCCTCCTGTAATTCCTTACCAATCAGCTAACCAAAATAGCCACTTACAGTTAAAAGCACATTCATTAACACTACATGTCATAGGATTTCTATATTTGTCTTCAAAGATATTGGATATATGGATCCCCTAAAAATATATGACCTGTGTCACACTGAACAGTTTTCATTACAGTCTTTATTTGCATTGCCTTGCTGGTGCTTTTTACGAATGCACAAGTACACTTGGGACTCTCAAAAATCAGCAGTTGTACATCTTATTCATCTGCACTGGTATGTGGGAAACTTGCTCCTTGACACTGGCAGGTTTCAAGTCTGTCAGGGTCTCCTGAACACCACAGGACACCCTACAGGGAGCTGACCTCACAGGGGCACCCTGACACTTTGCAATTTTGTCTGCTGGTCACGCTGCACAAACTGGTAATTCACTGCCACCTCCTGGCAAACTACTATTAAAGAGTATCTGCACAGACTGAAACAAGGCACTGACGTAGACACTACCTAATATCAGCTCAACTAGAAAGGAATCACACTTAACCCTACAAAAATACTTAATGCAAAAGTGGTGGCAAACAGAAGGATCCAAGAGTCATGCAAGGACCCCACAAGACACTCTGTCACTTTCCCTTCCTCCCAAAACTGACCAACATTTCTATAGAACTTCAGGCCTGCTCCTGAAGAGATAGAATCATTGAATCATTTCAGTTGGAAGAGACCATCAGGTTCATCGAGTACAACCACAACCTAAACCTAACTCTAGCACTAAACCATGTCCCTAAGAACTTTGTCTAAATGCCTTTTAAACACCTCCAGGGATCTTTCAATTTGCACAAGAACCTGGTGAGAACAGCAGCTCAAAAGAGGGATATTACATCCACACCTTAACATGCAAGAGAAGGACAACCTGCATCTGATCTTTGAGCTTTTATTTTAGAAAAAAAGAAAAAAACAAACCAGAAGGTTTAAGAAAACCCTGAAATTAGAGTTGTGTAAAACATTTCCTGTAAGAATTATAATACTCATTTGCCTACAGCAAAATAGGGATTTTCACCAGGACCTGTAAAATTCAGATGAACAATTATACTGAACCAGATGTGTTTCCTCTAGAAGGAAATTCAATATTCTCCAGACTATTTTCAGAGAAACAAAGGGACTGAAAAAGTTTCTAGGTAAAACTGCCTCAATAATATAGGATGAGTGTGAGGACTTATAAACTAACCTAAACTGGTTTGATTTAGGTAAAAAGAATGCAACTGAGTAAAGGACCACTGATTAAAATTACATTACAAAATGAAGCCGGTAGCCACCCAGGCGGCATTTAAGCATTGCTGTAAAGCCACCTTCACACTGTTAGCCTTCGGCAACTTGGTACTAAATCAAGCTATATGATTAAAATGAATACAAAGTCTCATGATAATACAAGCACACGCACTCCTCTAATTTATTTGCACCGTTATGTATTACTGTGTAGATGTTTCTGCGTGTTGTGTTCTACAGCAGGGTCTCACACCCCCCTCCCTCACATCTCTCTCCCATTCTTTTGCCCTGGGACAGTCAAATCACACTGATACAAGCAACCTTTTCACTCTTTCCAAGTAATGCGCTACTTTTTAATTATTTCATTTACACAGCTATGAATAAGTGTGCTGATCCCAAGTCCAACTTTTATTTTTATTCCTGCCTGCAGAATTTACACCCAACATCCAATCTAGAAATCCACAAGTTCTGAAGCTTCTGAAGTCAAAGCTCAGTGCAGACACAAACACTTTTTACTTCCCTCCTGAAGCCATTGTAACACAGACTTAAGAAAGGTGCCGTACAGATTAAAAACTTACTATTCCAAATTGATATCACTATAGAACAACTAGATCAACCAACAGCACTAGCAGCTACCACTCAGCTTCCTAAACTGATTTGTCTAGCAACCCTGACAAAAACACCAGTTTTTCTCCATTTATTTAAAGGCATTGAGGAGCCACATTTTGAAGACTGCTACTCAGCATATGCTGTCCTCAAGTTTGTCCGTCTTAGCCGAGTAGAAAGACGCATCGGTCCCAGTTTTTTCCAAGGTTTGCACTGACAAAGTATCATGTATGTACTTTAGAGCAGGGCATGACCAAGTGGAAACTGGCCACTGCCATTTCTCTTCATCTATCACTTTGAAGGGATTAGCTTTCTTCAGATATTTTAAAGCCTCAATAATTTTGCCATTTCTGTTAACTATTGCTTTTTACTTCCTGTGGAATTCACAGAGAGAAAGGATTTCCATCAGTCTATAAAACTACATTACTGCTGACAAGCTACATTGTTAGACTGTTTAGTATTTGACTTTGTTGAATGACAATTTGTAGCCACTAGGGGGGAAAAAAAAGTGCAAAATTCACTACCTCAATTCAACAGTGAACCTCTTTAAGACAAAAATAACTAAAATCAAGTACAAGTTCAGCCGAGGTCCTGGCAGAGAGGAAAAAAGGAATTCTCAGCTTTGTTTTGCTAATAATTTATTCACTTAGTTTAAAATCTGTACCTGGGCATCTCCTATACCCTCCCTCAAGAAAAACTATCTCCAGAAATAATAGGTATTTAAGTTCGGTTTGTCTTGTATTTAAACCAGGACATACTTCTACTTGAAGACCACAAACAGACACAACTGGAAAAGTCTGTAGTCAGTTCCACCTTTTAAAAAATGGTCTGAATCTGAAAGATAAGACAGCTACAGAATTCTCTCCTTCCGTTTCAACAGCAGGAGAACCAGATAAGGTAATATGAAATATTAGATCAAATGAGCAGTAGAAGAGGCATAAGTAAGCATTTACATCTTTTGCCAACTTTAGAACCACTGGCTAAATTTCCCCCACCCCTCAGACTCTCCTCCCCTTACCTGAATTTTCTCTCAAACTGGTTGTATGAGAAGTTGTCGATAGGAGGCTGGCAACAGTGGTTTCAAAGTCAACTCTGTTGTTGTTCTTGAAGTCTGCAATTTCTTCACTGAAAATCCGTAAGGAGAACTCTGAAATCAACTCAGCATGAAGTTTTAAGAACGAGATGTGCCAATTACACTTCAAAAGCTTAAATAACTTAGAGAAGCTGGTCAATGCAAGTATTTATTCATACCCAATGTGGAATTAACCAGCCACAAAGCAAGATCATTCATGCTATTAAGTATTGCTATTTACACTCAGGAGTGTATGGAGTGCTACTGATTTGAAGCCTAGGTGAAAATTTCTTAGCTTTCTGTAATTAGACGCAATATAATTAGGGGCAATACAAGTTTCAACTCCCAGTTAATCCTCAAATCAGTGTTTAACATAAATAATTTAGTCTCAAGTGTATGTTGAAAGATGAAGTAGTGACATCATCAACGAATATCTTTACCTTGCAATTCAATAAAAATGGGTACGACTTTACGATACAGGAAAGTAAACTTCTGCACAAGCCTAACACCACCTTATATACGTACCGTTTAAGAAAAAAATGTAAGGTCAATTAGAACTAGACTGATTTTATTTCCTTTCAAAAAGAATAGGCACTAACTTAACTGTATACAGGATTTAATTACAACTATACAAGTTTCAGTATATTGTCCTGTTCAAGAACTGTTTATATAAAAAAAAATACTGCCAAAATTCTAATGCATACTTTACAGTTAAATGTCCCATCTTTCTCTCTACCCCTAATAACCTCAGACTAGAGCTGTGGTGTTCAGATTAACTTATATATTGGTAAAAATTCTGTTGGTTTTAAGTGTAGTTTCGTTATTACCCATGGTTTTTTCCACTACCACCAAACCAGACTCAGAAGTAATTTTTACAGTATTAGTTATGAAAAGTGATGAACCTTAAGAGAACAGAATTCAGAAAAAAAGATTAACAACAGTTTTCACTGTAATAAAATGTCACATCCCTCTAAGAAATACTACTTATGCATTTCTGTGCATATTCTTATGTTTATTAGTCTGTCACATTTTACTAGAGTATCTGCCAATTCCTTACTTTGAACACTTGAACAAGTGAGTAGTAACCACTTTTAGTTAGACCATCAAAACTCCATCAAGTTCTCTGAGAACTCATTCCTGTTTTGAAGTAAAAGACGTCCAATGCGTTTCCAAGAATTGTCACCATTGTAACACAGTCAAACGAGTTAGCCAAAAGAAAAAGACAACTTTTTTTTTCTGGCATGACCACTCAAACCCTAACGTTCCCCCACTTTCTCTTGTTATTGCATTTAAATCTCCAAGATTCTTCACCTTGACTAAACAAAGGTGCCCACTGAGCTATTTACTGTGCTGTTTTACCCAGCTGCTGTCCAGGCACACTGAAAACTCCCCACTACTCTGTCAAGTCTCCAAATCCAGTCAATGGAAGTCTAGGTTGCTCAAAATCAGACTTACAGTCACCAATTCTGTTTAGGTATATACCACTGGATGTGGCATTATGTAATTTCATCGCAAATCACTGTAACTGAATGCAAAGTAAAGGAAACTTGAGTTTATTTAGCTTCCAATTTCTGGGAGGTCAAGAGGAACTAGGTTTGCTCTGGACAACAAAAGAAAATAGACTGTGCTTACAGATACTTTTCTGCCATATTCTTTCTTTAGGACCACTGTTTTATTGTTGCCCTTTCTATTACATGGGATGTACATATTACCAGGTGTCAATAAAAGGTCAGTGCCTGTACAATACATTCTACAACTGAGCACCACTTTCCATAACTGAATAGGCAAAGAAATTACACTGAACACCAGCATCTGGCAGTATTTCTCCAAAAAAAGTGACTAAAATGGGTTTAAATTGATTAACACTATTAAATCACATCTAATATTTGATACTACATGATTTCATTACAGCTATACGATACAATTATACAAAATGTGTTAACATCAAAGAATACAACCAAAATTAAGATAGCAAACAAAACCTATATAACTTTTTTCTTTACAGGAAAATACTTTTGAAGTATGCATGTAACTGCCCATTCTTTTAAAGAAAATCTACCGCAAGCAAAGTTGTCAACCTCCAGAATATCACACATAGCATTACTACGCATATCCCCAAAAAGTGTACAATATGCACACTTGGAAAATACAAAATTAAAAAAATTGTAAGCAACAGGTGAGCTTCATATTTATAAGAATGTGAAAAGAAGTCCAATTTTAGCACTGTTGTATAAAGAATTGTCTTTTTTGATGCAAGTTCATGAACTGACCCCTCCGATTAGGGTCACGCTTTACAAAACATTGTGTTCTTGAAAGGGGATAACAGAGCAAGGTTGAGCATCTTAGCAACGTCACCTTAAAGTTTTTTTTGCGGTATTTTTTTTGCTTTTTATTTACTACTTATCAAAACACGTCCTTTAGGTTTGTAGGGTTCTTTTTTTAAAATTCTTTCCTAGAAACAATATACAAAGGGGAGGCGTATTTATTTCCAATTCATTCTCCTGTAAGATGCTTTGAGTTCAAAAACTTTCTCCTCCAACTTTCACTGGTTGTTTTTGGCCTTAGCATGTGTTAAGATGTGAGATTTCAGGTTAGTTGATTGCGCAAACTTCTTATTGCAGCCATCAAATGGGCAAACATAGGGCCTGTCGCCAGTATGAATTCGCACATGTGTGCGTAAATTGAAGTCCAGTGAAAAACGCTTTCCACATCCTTCAAATGTACACTGTTGAAAGGAAAAGACAGACTACATTAGCTACCACAATAGTCCTCATCCCAATCACTGATTAGACAATACTATTCTTTAAATCATTAGATTATACAAACATGAAGATTATTACAGGTGAAGCAGTGGGCACCACTTCTAAATTGCATTAAAAATAAAATTAATACTCCAGGTTCTTTTACCACAGTATTGTGTCTGTTTTCAAGGAGGTAAGTAACTTTCAGCTTGCAAGCAAATGCTTTCACTAAAAACACCTTCTATGCATCTGAAACAGTAGTTTGCTATGCTGTACTAGAAAACAGAAACAATGTTTCATGTCAGAATTTCTCACTTTCAGTGACAATTTGCAAAGATTTGCTTATCTTACCAGCTTTCCTTTTAAAATGGGCTTGTAATACAATGGACAGCATATTTAACAGTAAATACTTATATCTACCACACAGCAGACCCAGCATACACGTCTAAGTGAATGCCTGAGGACTGCAAATCCAAGATTCTGAACTAATTTATTTAAAAAAGGAAAAAAAAAAAAAAAAATCAACACAAAATGCTTATCTTAAACATGTATTGGAGAAGACAGATACGCTCAAGACCATGAATACCTGTAAAAATTTATAAGCAGTATCATAGGAAGTAGGGAGGAGACTTCTGGTGGCAGCAGCTCACATGACTTGATATGAATGGAAACAGATTCAGTGACTACCATCATTTTGCTTAAAACTGATAAACACCCACTCCTGAAAATTAGTATCATGAGTCAAATGAACAAGCAGGTCTGAGCCTCAGTTGTCCACAATTCCTAAGTTGAAAAAATGAGGAGAAAGAAACATTCTCCTCATTCAGTAGTAACTGCAGACTTCATTTGTAAAGTGGGTAACTTTGTATTTTGGGAGGTATCTCCCATGTATATAAAATTTGCTAATTTCTGAAAAAAGGCCATGGAAATAGTTAAGCGATAGCCTAATTAGCTTAAGGCACTTCTAATTCTTAAGGTTATCATTCAGTGCCTCATCTGATTTTTAGAAAAAACATGGTATCCCTGAGGTCATATGTGAGCTAAGTTACATATACAGTATACACATTTATCAAATAAGTTGTGGTACTTATGTCTGGAGGTTAACAATACCTGAAAGGGTTTCTCTCCGGTATGAACTAGCTGATGTCGCTTTAGTTTTGAGCTCTCCACAAAGGCCTTGCCACATTCTGCACATACGTGTACTCGCGGGCCATGAGTGTGCAGGTGCTTCCTCATGGCAGAGTTGTCCCTGAACATCTTTGTGCAGCCCTTAAATAGAACAGTGAAACTCAATTAGTAGATAAGATAGTTCTGATAAAGAAGGTTTTATCTGCTACAGTACAAGCATTTAGAATGTTTTTATATCCCAAATACTTTCTTAAAAGTTGGCCCTGAAAAGTAGATCCCTTAAATCCATTTTTAAAAGAGCAGTACCAAGAAAACTAATCACTTGATAGGTGACCAAAAAAAACCACTAAAAATCCCAAAACCCTCTCCTCACTTAGTATCATGAACCATGTGCAGCCAAATAAATAATAGGACAGTTTCATGGAGAAGATGCAGCTCTGATAGAAGCAAATGAATAAACCAAACAAAAGCACTTACAGTCTTAGGGTAACAAACAAAGACAATTCATGGATATCTATGGTATATTCTTCTATGTGCTATAGTCTCAGTACTACAGTACTATGATATAGTCTCTAATATACCACAGATTAGTATGAATCTGTATGTGCACCATGCCATCTCCCAACATTCTGTCCACTTCCTTCTCATTCCTGAGAAGAAATGGAGCAAGAAGAGGGTTTCCAGCAGGTAACAGCTTACAGAAACTACCTTGTCCCAACTGGCAGCAGCAATTCATCGCTAACACCTGAGATACCAAGAGTTTGTCACTGCTTCTACAGTTTAAACCTACAAAGTGATACTGGGCAACTGAATAAGGTAGGAAAATATCTGGGTTAGTGCCAATTCAAGCTAAAAGCAAGAGTTACATAAACTCAGGTACAGCACCAGAAGTCTTAATCTGGGGTCCATGCTGCATCAACACAGGAATATTAATTTGATTCCAGAGTACATTTAAACCAGCAGTGAGCTGGGGCTCTCTTTACTTAATCTTTCTATATGCTTTTTTCACCTTTTAGTGACAATCAACAGACATCTATCCTGTTTTATTAATGTCTTCTTCAGAGTTAAAAATCCCTCATAAAAGCCTATTAACAACTGAAAATTCTATCCGTACTCCAAGTGATGCTGTTTAAACTTACACTAGTCTATCAAAATCACTGTGTTACGAAGCACAGAATTTGACAAGAGAACCTAAAGGAACATTCCACTTATAATCTTAAATTCCCTGGGCTTCCTCTTTGGAAATTACTTCTTTCAAAACCAACAAACACATTTAATCATGCCTTATTTCTTAAAAACAGGGGAAATGCCACTTTCGGGAAGAGTTGTCTCTCTTCAGACATTACAATTTCTTTGGCTAATTTAAGAAGTGTTGTGCCACCATTCACTGCACGTAACAGAACTGGGTGGGGCAAAGCAGCATCAAAATAAACATATAATCAACTCTGCATTCATTTCAAAGCCGTTATTTGGCTCCAAGAAGAGAATATTTTTATTTTTTAAACCAAGGTAATAAATGCACGAAGCCTAGAAACACTCGAAGCGAGAAAATGGAAGTACAGAATATTCTTTCCTTCCCCCCATTGAGATGAAGTTGAGGCTATGAAAAAGTAAAGCAAAGAAATGAAGATAGCATTCCTTGGTATTGTAAGGAGAAACTGTTCCAGGATCTCCACATACTAGGTTTACTACAATAAAAACATGACACTTGTAGAATATGAAGAATTGGAAATCAATATAAGCACAAAGAAGAATCCAGCAAACTCCTTAAACTATGGCTGTCACTGTGAAGCCTTCTAATTCATGGTCTCTCATGTGTGCTATTAGCTATCTGCTAATAGTATTTGCTTAGGCTCACACTTATCTAGACCAGAAGTCAGCAAGATTGTGTTTGTCTTTTTTCATGACAGACTCATCTCAGCTAACAGGAGCTCTACAAAAGCTGGATTATGCAGTAAAGCTAGATGCTGCCAATCTAGGTGACTGGCAATGTATTCAAGATAGAGGCTTCTCCACTACCAGTGGGTGAGAATTGTACCTCCAAGAAGCCTCTCTCTTTTCAAGGTGATGCACCTTCCAGCTCTGTGGAATGTAATTCGAAGTCTTCCAATAATGCCGACTTTGGCATCTGCACATAAATTGCTGATTCCTGATCTAGACCCCAAAAACTGTCAGTTTCCAAGCAGAGGATATATAGATCTTAGAAACGTACTTTGAACAGCTTTCAGAACATTCTTTCAAGTATGTATTCTTGGGTGGCAGGAAATCACAACAGTAATACCAGCATGTTAGGGACTGTGCATCATGGTTACCAGAAGATTAGGGATGCACTAACCTTAAGACAAGGAATGGGAATAATATATTATTCAGTGAAAAGTTTGAAAGGAAGCTTCTAAAGAATGATAACTAAAATACAGTTAACTGAGTGCAGCCCATTCACACTAAGATATTTTAGTTATTCATTCTCAAGAAAAAACATCAATACAAAATTCTGGTCTACAAATTACTATCTACTCAGAAGCTAACACTGCACTTACTTTGTGAGGACAAGCTATCGTTCGTGGAGCATCATCTTCTTTAATTTTTCTTGGTTTCATTCTTAAGGAAAAAAAATAGTAGAAAAATGTTAGTAGACGGCTCTTCTCCCATAACTACCTACTTAATGCGTACATTTATTTGATAGTATTACATGCATCAGTAGTATTCAGTTTAATATTTTCAAAACATTCATAATAATATTAAAAGTGTAATTTGTCGTTTGGGAAGTTTAGCTTTTCCAGAAGGACCTCTAAAATACAAAATAACACATTTAATACTACCTTCTTATTCCTTTGAATACATGGAAATAGAGGGTTTTTTCCTGACTTATACTAATCATGATTAGGAGGTTTTATTTGAAAACTCAATTTTTGCTGTGCCAGTACCCATGTGGCCTATTTATCTTCACTTCCTCCATCCCTGCACCAAGACATGAAGGACAGAGTAGCCTCAATCATTCTTCAGTACTTTTACCACAGAAGACTTCAGAAGAAAACTCTACAGAAACAAGGAAGGCAGGCAAGTTGTGGAATCTACACAGACAATGCAGACATCCATTTTAACCACAGAAACTGCAATTATTCTTACTGTACACATGGAATCCACTCTTGGCAACTGACACGCAATCATCTCTTTAGTCTAGGTTGCTGATATGGATCTTCACCACTACTTTATGGGCATCATTAGTCCTCATTGACTATGTAAGGTGGTAAGCAAACTATTGCTTGCATGTGTTATGTGTTTCAAACATAGTAAGACTTCCTGTAGAAAATTATGTTAGAGCAGTCCTGCCATAACCCTCCAATTTGACCACATAAGCATTTGCTTCTTTGCAGGCAGGGTCCAGTCATCTTTGGTACAGCCACACTCCTATGCATATGTCTGAAATCTGCTGCTTCACCTGCCTCCTTCACACAGCCAGAGGAGAGAGGACAGCAACAGAAGGCCTTGAATGAGGCTGAATTAAGGCAAGAGCAGCAAAAAACCTCCCTGAGAAGGTCTGGAGACTGGATCCAGGGAAATCTTCCTTACAGCTGCCAGTGGAGTCATATGTGATAGAGAAATCTCCTGCGGCTCTGTGCGGTATCATTTGTCCCTCAAATAATCTGACTCCTCTCAGTATTGCAGATGCAGCACAGTTCAAGTGATCACGTAGCGACTAAAGCACTTGACAGCCACTTCACCGACACAACATTAAACCCCAAGGATTTAGAGGCTGTATTTGTTCTTTTCTCTAAGTGGAAGCTTGGTCAACTCCTGCTGGCTCAGCATCTCCAGACTACACTGAATATGAACAGTGCTAAGTGAAGAACACTACAGTCTCCTGCAGGGTTAAAAATACAGATGTGACAAAAATACAGAATCTGGAGAGTATCATATCCAACAATCCTCTCACTCCTAGAAGACAGGTGTGAGGCATTGGTGTTGACCTAAACATTTCCTAAACGTAAGGGTAGAAACATCCTGAACACAGCAACCTATATCTGTTTCTGTAAACCAGCCTCTTCATCTTCCTGATAACTTTTGCCAAGATTACACATCGATTTAGATGACCTTATTGATTAATTTAATTTATGTAATCCAGTTGGAATACAGAATGATTGTGCTTTGTTTAGTTTACACAGCCTCTTTGAGTAAAGTTCTCAAATCCAAACAAGTGACTGGGACTGACTGTCTGACTGAACTCTTCCAGTAAGGTTCTAAATTGATAGTACTACAGGTACTAAGGCTGTAGGAAAACACCAAAGCTTTCTTACAGTACCCCTGCAAAAAGTTTTCAACTGCCTTTTGCATGGGATTCTCCTTATCATGTCTCTACAATTTTTACAAAAGGAAAAGGCACAGAAATGAGCGTCAGTTAAGGTGAATGGACCCACAGAAAAATCCTTTGACAAGACAGGACATGAACGAACACGGTGTCATGGTTTAATACCATTAGAGAACAAACACCCTTAAGGGACAAAGTTGGTGCCAAAAACACCTCCTTTACTTGTAACTCTGTCAGCTTGTTAAATGGCAGCTGAGTCATTTCCCCCAGTCCCAAAAAAAATTCCTAGGCCCAAGATCTCTGTCCGTGACATCATCAGAATGAGCAAAATCACTGTTGTTCTGAAGTCTTAACTGACCACATATAAAGGGAGAGACTAGACAGAAAACGAATCACTAACAAGAGAAGTAGTAAATAGCTTTAGCAGGCAGTGCCTGCATTTTTTACACTTGGTATAAGATCCCGCTGATCATCATGTTAAATCCTATTAATAACTGTTGTGTCTTGCCTCTGGTATTAAGACTATCTTTAGGAAAGAAATGTTGCAACAGCATCATACTCTAACAGGTTGTTGGAGTAGAATAAGACAGAAAATACAGTGGTTGGGAAGCTTTTAGACCAGTGCAGTCAGGAAGCTTGAGGAACCAATGCAGCTGAACCAGATGGTCAGACACTGGACAGATTGGAACTTCAACATACACCTTACATCCTTCAGTTCAGTTCAGTGTCTGAACAGGCATGTAACATAAGTGTCCATTCTGGAATAAACTGTAATTTTCAAACTTTGTTTCTAAAGTGATGAGTATCAGCTCAGCAGTATAGTTGAAAGTAAAAACAGTCACTCCCTACTGACCACAAAATGACAACATAGTTAACAAGGGGCAGATTTTAAATCTATTCATTCCTCCTGGAAGAATGGGAAGTCAGTAACTTAAGCTTAAAGTGTAGAACAAGACTGTGTATGAGCACAGGGTTCCACAGACTATTCCACAAAACAGAAGCAGATCCTTCAACAGGAAGAGGCAGCAAACAGTGTCCAGGTTATATCTCAGAGCCACAGGCAGCAAGAAGCTGTTGGCCCCACCATATACTTGGATTAAAGGCACAAGGGCACATACACCATGGGCAGAGCTACAACAGATCATTTTGCCACAAATATCATCTTGCTCACAAGGCTATGGAATCCATATGGACAATCACTCAAAAAAAGAATTTGTAGTCTTAAATATTCAAATGTATTAGAAAAAAAAAAAAAAAAAATTTGGTCTTACTCAAAAATTAAATTTCTGCAAAGGAGACCAGACTAGAACCTGGGCTGTTGACCTTAATTAACTACACTGTTGCAGGTCACTCTTGCTGGTGGTTAGACTTTTGGCTCCCACCCAGTACAGCATCTCTACCAGCTCCATCCAACTTTTCTTAGCCTGAAACATTAATCAAAAACAGAATTCTAACACATACCACTATTTAAAACAATTACAGACACACACATCAATGCCTGGGTAGAACTTTTGACATAGCTGCCTTTGTAGAAAGTCAACTGACATTGCAAGACAAGAATTTCCATTTTTGCAGTGAGTTTATATAGGCCATGCCTAGTAGTAGCAACAGCCTCTGGATCAAGACACTGGGACACTGTGATTAAAAGCCAAGCCTGTTAACTTGTATTGGGGAGGCGGGGGGGAGTGAATGGGGGACAGCAGAAGGAGCAGGAAGGTATGCAACCCAATAGCTTCACAGAATTAGCTTCATAAAAGCACATTTCTCTTAACCATGCATGAAGAAGACTGAGCGAAATCAGAGGTATTAAAAAACTCGGTTGTTCAAAATACAGCAAGCAACTCTGTCACCATGCAATATCAGAAAGTAACAGTTAACTCCCTCCTTTCATCTACCCAGCTGAACAGAAAGAAATGTACTTGACAGGACAAATTCCCACCCCAAACCCCTGTCAATCTCCACAACCTATTATCTTGGATATAGATCAAATTTTAGAAGTTAGCCACAGAAGTAGTGTTAAGGCTAGGAATAAAGGAAATCTGCAAGTAAAAAAAAAAAAAAAAAAAATTAACAATATAGAACTTCCCCCTTGTTTCATCATCTCCCTTTATTGCATCTGTTAAACTTCTGTGTTCTCAAATTCTTCATTCTCCCTCTATACATAAATCTAACCTAAACAGCATTACTCTCTGTCTCAAACAACTCTACTGACACATCCTAGAAGTCCCTGATGATCAGCAGTGACATCCACCTGTAATGATGACCACATCCCTAAGAATAGTTAGGAGAGAAGGAAATTGTTCTCTGTCAGTAATGTCACTGCCACTTCTGATCTGTTCCCTCTGCCATTCCCCTTGTACTGCCCTGCTGAAACACAAATAACATGAATGTCATGGCCCTACTGCAAGAATCATTTGTGCTGAAGACTCCTGAAACTGGCTAGACTGGCTTCTGGATAAATAGACAAAAGGGGAGTGGCACAAAGTGCCCTAGGAATCTATCTACAACCAAAGACAGATTACCATACTTTGGTCACGGTTAGGTAGGAAAATGTCATTAAAAGTTCTCTTTCACTCCAACATTCTGGCAAAATAATTACCAGTTCTGTTCCAGTTATGAAGAATATCATGTGTAAACAGAGAGTGACCTTTGCAGTGTGGTACAGAGTAAGAGATTTCCCCTTCCCCTGCACACCACTCTGGGTAAAGCAACTGTCAGTTCGTCACCCTTTAAGCTTCTCTGTAACAAGAACAAAAGCAGTATGAAAGTGTATACCTTATAAAGAGGCCCAAGTCATAAATGTAGGTGACCAGAATGCTTTGTCACTTTTAAGAAGGGTGTTTTGATTTCAAACTCAAATGCAGTACCCCCTCCTTTGTTTTGGAAAGTTGGTAGAAAGGAAGGGCAGTCCTCACAATGGCTCTCCTTCAGAAGAGGTACTACGAAAAGCAGAACGTAAAGCCATGGAGAATAAAGTCTGTACCACTAGGACCCATTACTGTGCCAATTTCCCAGCTATAGTGTATTCCCTTCTGATTTCTTAGTTCTGCTGATGTCTATATTCTGCTGTCTTTAGCCAGATCAGTCATGGATCTGTCTGGAAGGTAAGAGGGAGGGAGGGGAGGTAGCAGGAATATCCTTTTTAGTGGCTTTGTTTGAGGGAATTCACCATGAACACCAACTAGAAATATGGCTGCCACTTTCCCAGGTTTTTATAGTCAAGCAGTTATGATTTCTTTACAGCTAGCTACAGAATTACTTGCAATCAACTTAGACTTGGATGAAACATCTTATTTCACTTGAAGGAATTTCCAGTATCCCAGTCAAAGGTATCAAACTAGAACATGTTAATTTATTAGGTTTTATTTCTTTCTTAGCAGGTCATTTACAACTAATGTTTCACATTCTGGTATGACTGTGTAAGAGAAATTCAAAATGTTTGTAATTACATTTTTAAAGCATGCTAGAGAAAATGCACAAGTCCTACAATAGAACCAAATCATTTGTAAAAGGTAATAAATTACCCAACCAGGTATACAGTAATTTGTCTATGCAATACTGAACATGTCTTCATGTTCTGACACACCTTGTTTATTCAGTGTTTTCAATACTTTCAAAATGTACAAAAGCCTTTCCAGGAACAACTATAGCAGTTCCAGTTAAAGGTTCCAGATTCCCACTACATGACTCAACGACAAATGCACTAAAAAAACGTGGTACAAGACAATCGTATCTCAACGGACAGTACAACTGCCTGCTCTGCTAGTGCCACCTAGCTGCTGAGCAGCATTGGTCTCCACTGCAGATGCTGAACTACTGCTATCTTATACTTTATTTTTTTTTAAAGGCTGCAAGAGCTCCAGGACTTCAAGCATCAAGTCCACCCCTGCCTTACCTCTCACTAAACAGACCACGATCAGAACTCCAGAACCCTGTCTGAAATCTGTTACCATTGGAATTCTAACTTTGCCCATTTAAACTTCACCTCAGAACTTAGTTCCTAAGAATTGTTGCAAACGCCTCAGCCAATTTATCCTTAATCAAAATAAGCTGCATGGTTATAAACAATGAATTTAGCCTGGTTTTGAGCAGCTGAAGTCTACAAACGTACAAAATGTTTCAAAAAGATGGAAGCAATTTCAAACCAGTGTGATTTCACATTGGGTCCATCTTTTTAAACACCCTGTATAGTGAGATTCTTCCAGCTACCTTAACTCAAACAGGAAAGCAACCCAAAATAACTTGCTCTCAACTGCACAACATACTTAGTATATAATTTTACTAGCAAGTGTATACTTCTTTGTATGTGGACTGCACACAATTCTTATTTTTAAGACATCAAAATAAAAATGTGTTATTCAAAACCTTACTCTGAGCATGTGAAGCTACCTACTAAGTTTAAAAGTAATGGTTTCAACTTCACATGTTGCTGTAAGTTTTCAGAATACAGCTACTGAGAATTTCAAAATTATGACCAGTAACGCTTGAAACTTTTGGAGAACTTAACACTAAATAAACACATTATTTTAGAATGAATGGTAATCTTAGGACCCCCAAACCCAATTCCAGCACATGCGTATTTTCCTTTTAGTTTGACATGCAAGGTTTCTAATGATACCGCACACAGCCACCTCCATCAAGAATATCAGAAAATCAATATAAAAATAGGTTTGTAGATATCAACGCCTGAATTCTTGTTGTTATAGCTAAAAGGAGTCGCTTTAACATACTTCACTGCAAGAGCACCAAGACCTTAACAAGCAATATGCAAATTCTAATACATTCATATTCTTCAGCCTCAGCTATACACAATCATTTCAGATTTAACATAAAACTAACAGTTTTTTTAAGGCAAGATTAGAAGTTTGACAGTCATCAATTCGGACCAAGAAATCCAAAAACCTTTCTTAAAACAGAAGATGCTTGACATTTTTATGTATCTGCAACTAAATTATCAGAACAATTCTTCATAGGTTTGGGGCAACTTGAATGTATTGCCAAAGGTGATGTCCCCATGCTGCTTACTCTACCACCATGTATTTGTCTTATGACTGAAGTGGTTTACATCTCATCTGCTGTACAGAAATATATTAACAGAAAAGAGACTGCACATATAGAACTAAATCTTTCAATCATCTACATATTCTAGCTCTAGAACTTCTTAGAACATTCTACCATGAATTTTAAAAAGTGGCAAATCTAAATTATTGCCAGCTGCCACTATTTTCTCAACAGAAAACTAACTAAAACCCAAAGATGCAGTACATCTTACAAGAAATGTGCAGGTAGATCTCATAGAAGCAATCTGGTCATTTCAAGAAGCCCAAATTCTGGCAAACATTGAGTATTGAAACCAATCTTAAGAAAAATATTCAGTATTTGCATGGTGAATATCCTATGAGAAACTATTTAAACTTCCTAATTACTGAACATCTGTCTTTTGTTAAGTGTTTAATAGAACCAAAGGTTTCAGCAAGTTTTAAAATAACTGAGAATACCATTCTAAGTACATAATGAGCAGAAACGTGCAACATCTTCCAATCAGAATATTATGTACACTCATAGTATCACTGAAATATTTGCTTTCACAAAAAAAATTGTATTAACCTTCCAGGAGATCTCAGAGGAAAACAAGCATTTCGATCACCAATAGTTAAACAAGTAACAACAGCATCAGTAGCTAGAACCACCCACTACTTCATCTAAAATCCTGTTTTCAGTTGTTCGTGACAGGTTTTTATACATTTCCAGATCAGATATCCTGAAGCAAGGAGAAAGCCCTGCAAAACTATCTTACTAAGAACCATCAAAATCCATAGTTCAATGACTTTGCTGAAATAATTATGGAACAAGGCTGTGCTGGCAGTCCACTGACAAAAACACACTGAAGAACAGAAGAATAAGCTTGTAACAAGCAGCAAGATCCAAGAGATGAAACAAGGAGATGCACACACTGGACACCAAGACCCACCTAACCAAGAAGCCAGACCAGAACTTGTCTCAACAGCCCCTGCCATCTAGCAACTAGCTGAAAAACTCGTTGTTTCAAAAAAAGAAAAAAAGGCCTACTTAGCCTCCTAATGGCTAACCCAGGAACTAAGAGTAACAACTTCTTAACATCCACGTACTCTTAAGTGTCAGAACTGTGCACCAGAGCTCTGAAGAACAGCTAGCTGGTAAGAAAATTAGAGTATAGCTTCATACGTACATTTTGCTTTCAACATGGGAAAAACTGATTCCAGCAGCTGCAGGAAGCTAACAGTTGTGCTCAAATATTTGGAGACACCAGTATTAATTCTGCCCATACACTGCACAGGAGTATGCCTTTGGTAACTACACGCACATGCACACAAAGAAGGGGACCAAGGAAATGCTGTGAAGGTGACCTTGATGTCACAGCTTCCAGGTCCCCAAGCAGAGGTCTCTGGTGGCCACTGACTGCCCCAAGCACTTGGTACCAGAGTCAGAGGCTCTGTGGAGGGACGGGGGAAGAGACATACGACACCCGGCACTCCCCTGCAGAGGCCCTCTATGTGAAAGGAAAAGTCACCTTGCAACTCAGCTCAATGTATTGACACGTAAATGAGTTACAATTCTGATTCACTAGAAGAAAATCCAAGCAGTATCAGTTACCGATTGTGAAACTGAAATTATCAGTGGCACCTGAAAGTGCAAGACACGTGACTACACTGAAAAGAAGTTGAAGACCTTGAGCTTAAGCAGAAAGAAGCAGGTGGAACAGTAAGCAGCTTTACAAACTAAATACCGTGCCTAGCTTTCTTGTACTAAACAACCTGAATGCGGCATTTCACTTGACACAGCCTTTGGTGCTGAAAAAATTAAGACTACTCACATGAAAGATACATTCTGTCATGTTAAACATGCAGCCTATCAATGTGTTTTGGTCCTGCCCTACCCAACAAGTAAAGACCAGAAGACACTGAAGAAGTCACTGTTGAATATAAAATCCAGTTATTTTAACACAGTACTCTTCTGAATTACGTCTCTTGTTTCAAGTGTTTAAATGGAACAATAAGCCATACTAAATCTACTGTTTATTTTGCCTAACAGTTTCATAATGAAACCAGTGAAAAGACAAACATTTCAGTTTAAAGATCCTTTCTTCCTACTTACCTAGCAAATTCAGCCAGTTGTTTGGGGTCTGAGAGGTCAATGCCAGGTATTCCACCAGGAGGAAGTTTCTTCCCCGTCATGTACTCTGAGTAATCTGGAGGAGAATTCTCTCCGATGATCTGTTCTTCCACCACTGTTTCATGGTCAATATCTTTTTTATCATCTGAAATACACAAAATACTGAATTCAATACATACTAAAGATCAAAACAGCATATAAGTTATTACATTGCATCGCAATACAAATTCACTGTTGCTGCACGCTTAAAAGAATAAGCTGCACTTCCAAATTTCCACACTAATTGTGAAGAGCATCCATACAGTTACAGCATGAGGAACACAGAAAGAACACAGTGAGTGAGGAAAAAAGAAGTCACATTTATTTAAACACAAACAAATAAGGAAATAAGTAGAACAATCCCATGAATGCTGGCTGCACCTGAAAGACAGTGCACTTTTCCTGAAATGATGCCTAAAGATTTGATTCCCTTAACTTGTCTGACACTACGCTCCACCGTACCCACTTTGGATCGCAACAGCAGTCAGTAATCAAGTAAGCCTATCAGAGCAGTGACAGATATCCTAAGAGATTAGGACTACTGATCTTAACTTCAGAGTCTTCAAACTTCCTTCATCTCCAAAAGAAGTGTCATGGAGAGACAAGAAATTTAAAAATAATTGCTAATAGGCTTCAGCAACTGCCCATAAATATAAAGTTTTTAAATACTTGCAGACAGGTCTAATGAAAGCAAAAAAAACCAAACAGTGTCTCCCTCCTGAGGGGGGGTTCTTCCTTCCTCTGCAGAGACCAGCCTAAGGTCCTCCCCACTCTATTATGTAAACAGCAGACAGGGATCATTCAGAGCTTTGATCTGCAACTCAGTTAAGATACTGCTGCTTTATCTGCTCTAGAGCTCCTCCTATGGATTTGTCCTCAAGGACTACAGGTGAAAGACCGGTGGTTGTTGTCTACTCACATTCGGACCTTAGAATAGGCTAAGACACAATGTTTTCTCTCTCCTCTTGCTATTTTATAACAGAAGCCAGAGAGGCACAAAGAAGACAAAGAATGGAAACATCCACCTATGTTCCTCACTGCAGTGCTCACAGCAAAAGAAAGAAAGACTCAGCAACCAATCCTGTTTTCCACCCTCAAATAATCCTAGGACAACAGATGTCTATATACAGTTGTAACTACTCAGCTAAATGTTAACAAACTTGCCACTACATTACTTCTCTTACTCTATGCATGGGGAGCACATTCTGCAAATCACTTTATACACAAGAGGCTCTACAAAAATAACAGGAAGTTTTATTTTACATGTAGTGTTTAAGGAGTGGAAATACAAGGTGGTAGGACAGAAATAGTTTGGGGTTTTTTCGTTGTTTTTGTTTTTTAATTGAGAGAAAGGCAGTAGGTGAGGTTTTTTTCTCCTAAACAGAAATACAGGAAATAGCATTATTCATTACTCAGTAACTTAGGTTAGAAAAGAGAGGACAAGATACAGGCAAATAAAAGAAATATACTAAGGACAAATTTCTATCCAATTTGTAATGCCTGCTTTAGTGTTTGCCACTGAGCTATTTCTAGAAATGTTACTGCTAGTTTGGTGTTTAATCTGATCTACCAGATCAAATAGCAGTTCATGTATATGTTCCATGGTGAAAGAGGAAAATAGCCTCCAACACTGCAAAGACAGGAGTGGTAATAAGAAAATACTATCTGCAGCATCAGACTGGAAATAAACTACAAAACTGACTACTTGCACAATTTTTTTTATTCTAATCTAGTTTTCCACTCACCACCCTGGTTTTCAGTATTTGCCAGTGCTTTAAAGAAAGCACATGAATTTACCTAAAGCAAGGATTATATGCCAAGTTTTACAGCATCTGCAGGAGTTACAAATTCAAGTCAATAAACCTCCAATTTGTCAATGATTTGTTCTTTCAAATAAAAGCTTGAGAACAGGTACTTATGATTGCCTACACAGGCAGAAAAGACATTCTGAAGCTCAGAAGAACAAAGAACTTCTGGAAAGCTAAAAGCAATACCTTGTCCATGCTGCAAACTAGAGTGACTTCAGCTGCCTTCAATTTAGCCATTTCAACAGTCATTCAGAACTTCCAGTTTGACTGTTTGAGGACATTCATAAAAGAAACAAGTTTCATTTCCTGCCTCGGATCAGATGCATGAGTCAGCAGGGAAATTTTGTATACATTCCGTAAGATCTTTCCTTCCCTAGTGTAAATGCTGGCTACTCCACCATATTTCTTGCTGTTTGAGGGCCAAACTGAAAGCCTTCAGTGCCTTTACTTCCCAAAAGCCTGCCAACAGAAATCAATTCCATGGCTATTCAAGTAAAACATGAAAAACCATGAACATATTGCTTTTATATAGCAGAAAAATAAGAAACGGTATCCCTCAAAATATTGACAGTTATGTGAAAATAAAAAACAATCAAATTTTCCTATACCAAAACACCTGTATCTCTACAGCAGCATTTACCTGCAGTTTTAAAAACTCTTTCAAACCAAAACAGACTATAACAACAACATGCAAAACATTTACCTTAAAGTGTTATGTCAGGCTAACATCCCTCAAAACAGAAGAGTTGGTTCACACCAGAAGTCAAACATTTTTTCAAAAGTAGCAGCAGACTTGCTCTTTAGTACCCAGACCATCTTACGACATTATCAACTCATCGAAAAAAAAACAAGCAAACAATAATGAAAAAATTAAAAAAGAAAAAAACCACCACACACACTTTACCACTGTCCTCTATGCACAAACTCATCACAAGTTTGTGACCCTCAATAAACCTGGACTAGGCAGCTCGAAGTATGGAGGCTGAAGTCCAAGTGAACTTTCACTCAGGCTGCCAAGGTTAACTGATATCCTCATCGCAAACAGGACAAGTTGACTGCTTGTTGTTTTCTGCCTTCAAGCAAGTCCTGGTGCAACTACTGCCAATTTATTTCCCCCTTTTCCTCTCATAAGGCATTAGAAAAATCAAACACACTGCATCCAAAGCAAAGCAGGACAGAGACACGATCCTGAAATTCTGGTGACACCTCTGGAGAAGCATAGTACAAATAAGGCACGATAACTCTGTGCAGTTTATGCCCACACCAAATTAATCTGGATGCCACCCATGCAAGCTAAATACAGATGGAGCCATGGAACCAGCCAGGAAAATGAAATTAACTGCTGTATACTATCTGATATACCTTAGTTTGACCCTTAAAGGCTCTTGAGAATACAGCAGACTCAAAGCATTTTGTTTAAGTGTGTATTTAGCATTATTGTTACAGATCTAATGCAGCTTTTTGTAAGAAACTTCCAATATTAGTCCTGTCTTCTTAAAGATATTGAAGATCTGAACACATGTCAACTAGTAAATAATTTTCTCTTCACAAAAGCATGCACTGCCAGTCACTGCAACAATTATCTTATAAAGCTGTAAAATACAGATTTGTTAGACACACCAGATATATCTATATATATAGATGTATCTCCCCTTCCCCCCCATCCTTCTATGCCAAATTACATGAAGATAGATACTTAGACTAAATTGGGTTGTTCTATGTATCTGTTTAGGACATACCCAAACAAATCATGTTCAGTGCCCTTCCATTTGCACTTCTCTCATGCCCTATATAAAGGCAATACACATCTTGAAGTGGGTTAACTTGTGTACTTCAAAGTAAGTCAGTCAAACTTTTTTTTTTTTTAAACTAAGAACAGTGAAAGTTCAACATTTTGACCAGTCATATCTTTTGACTGCCACTTAAAACATACTTCTACTGGTGAAATGAACAAAAGTTTTAAGAGTTTCAAGGCCAAGTAACAACTGAACTAGAAGGAAGACATTACTGGGATAAAACTAGTAACTGCAGATTCCATGTAACAGATCAACAACAAAACATGGTAGAATCTGTTTTCCAAGACTTTATTATCTTTTGCTCTTATTACTACAGTTTCTCCACCTCTTTCAGCCCTTTTGTTGCACAGAAAATCCATCCATCTCAGAACTCTATTATTTCACGCATTTCTAGAACAGTTGCTAGCTCCAGCTGACATCTCTTGAACTCCACAGCTTTATAAGATGACCCTTTAACTCCCAACCCAAGAAGATCTGTGAGTATTTCCACCCCAGTTATTCTTGATTTTAGCCACTTCTAGATCCCTAATTCTCTGAGCCATCCTCCTCCTCTATTACAGAGCAAGGAGAACACATTTTTATTAAATCAGTTGTACTCCTTATTTTCCACAGGGGAAAAAAGGGAACTCAGAAGGTACACTTGGTAGCAAAGCAATAAGACCTATAGCTTCCTCCACAAGGTACAAAGCTGAAAGACATTTTGCTTATCAACTAAAATGTTGAACAACATTTACCCTTAAATTTTCTTTTTTATGATCCCACGGTTAAAGACATTTGGTTTTAGGAACAGCTGAAATGCAATTACATCATGAAGTACATATTCAGCAACTGTGCAGCACCAAGGCACTGTGGTAACAGCTTGGTTATTGCTACTACATTGCAGTCTCCTCTCCTCAGACAAATTAGTGCATTGGTCATGTTTGGAAACAAAGAACCTTAATTAGTTTGTTAAATAACACAGTTATTTAGCAGCCACTTCTGAGTGTTAAATTCCATTTTGCACAGTATGTCATTTTTTAACCTAATTGGCTGCTGGGTTACTTTTCCACTGATGTGCCTTGCTCACACAGGTTCTTCTTTCCCCATGTCACCCATCTCTTATTTCACATCACTGAGACATGAACTGACAAAAACCACTGCATATATCAATAGTCACCATCTGACTTCAACATTTGTGAGACACTGTGCAGAAGCACTATGACCTTCTGAATCAGTGTACAAGTGATATGGACCTCTTAGGGAAGGCTCCAATAGTAAGTCAGAGGATTCTAGTTTGAAGTTGGGCTGAGAGGTCACTTAACTGAGATATTTTCAGTGATTCGCCACATTCCTGTATTTGACTTTCAAAACTACGAAGATATTTAAAACAGCTGCAAGAAAATATCTACCTTATCCCCTAAGGTTCGCTGGCAAAAATGTCAGTGCAGACTCGGTACTTAAGGACACCAAAAGCCTACACTGTTGTCTTAATCAGAGTCAGAAAAAGATTATCATCTTAATATTTTAAAGGAACCAGACAATAACTAACTTTCTGCCTCCATTATGTAAAACTTTGATGTAAGAAGCTGATTAACTGTAATTGCAAAGAATTTTGGCCATCTTTGATATAGGACTATAACCAGATTAAATGACTTGTCTATCAGTTACACTATGCAAGAATACTCGTCAGACAGCAGATGCTTAATTCCTCTCACCTCTGCAATCTGATAAACGAAAACACTTCCACTTTTAAGACATTGAAAGTTTTTTTAAGAGGTTTTAAAAAACCCTCTAGAGACCTAGCATGAATCTTGAGTTTCCAAACATGGATCCACATACAGGCTTCCTGGATTATCAAGAATCATTTCCAAATCATACATGCAATGTCTACAACTCTGTCTTTTCCATCTAGGAATAGGAGACTTGAGCAGTTTAACATGTGTGGGCAATGTTTAGTTTGGTTGTTCTATTTCAGCCCCACGCTTGCAGACTATCTACGCTATTTTAAACCAACACCTATTTCAGGTTTGAAAGCTTGACAGATTGAAGAATCATTACCTAGAAGCAGATGCAGTTACACTAATATATTTTTCCCTGTTGAAATTAAGCCCCAGCTACTTCAAATTCCAGCATTTGGCGGAGCCAGCATTTCAGCTCCACCTTCCCAAATGCTCCTGCATCTAAGAATCAGTTTCGCAAGCACAGTCTCACAAAGTAATTTCTAATGAACCTTTCCCCCCATCACCATTGTGTACCCAACCTGGAGACAGTCAATGAACAGGATGATTCAAATTGAATCTAGCAAAGTCTCAAATAAATTCCACTTAATTAAAAACAATTTTCCTAGTACTAATTGAGGTATCTCACAGAGTACTATTAACTATATATAATTTTCTAAACCCATTACAGGATACCCCAGATAAAATAATCAGGATAGATATTAGACAGTATAGAGAAAATACAATAAAGAAACATGACACACCATATATACCTCTTCAACCCTTTCAGAAAATAGAATGCCTTTCTTTGTTCAGTTCTTATTTTCACACATGAAAAAAGACAAATAATTCCATTCTGAAGATCTGGAAAAGTAATCTGAACTAGAACAAAGCATTCCTGGTTCAAACTAAACACTTTAATTAAAGTAATCATGGGTCACAAGTTTGATATCACCATAGATACCAAGGTGATAAGAGAAGTTATGGTAAGTCTAAACCGTTGCCAACAACAGTACTGCAAGTTCTAAGTAGCCACATAACAAGACAAGGATTGAGTAGTCCCTTTTAACCATATTGCTATATATTTCACGGATTATTTCTACATCTTTCAAGAGGTGCTACCAGACATGTTATGCTAATTTATGGACAGAGACTTATGATTGACTAAATTTGGTACCACCTGTGTACAAACTAATACAGCAGCACTAGAAAACAGTAACCAGTAATTAATTCACATTGCCTTCCCACACTGTGGTGAGCACAGTGCCCTTGTTCCCAGTTCAAATACCCATGAATAGCAATATAGGGCTCATTATTTTATCCTGATGCACGGCCTTATTTACTATTCATCTTTCAATAAACTTTTTGCTAAGCATTTAAACTAAAGAGTCAATTACATCATTGTGCAAGCAGTCCTTAATTATGTCAAGAAACAGAGGCAAAACTACTGTCTTTGTTCAAAATACAGTATGCCAAATTCTGTAGGGAAATTTTAGTACAACTACCCTTTTGCAAGCCTGTAGTTAGTTCTGTTGGTTGTTTCTTGTTTGTTTGTTGTTTGGTTTTTTTTTTCCCCCCATCAGTTTCGCTTCTTTGGGATTTTTTCTGGCAACTGTTACCGCTCTAAAATTTCAGAAAACAGACAATGAAGCCTCAGTGTTTAACAACTTCAGACCATAAAAACCTATCCAATAGGCTCAGTAAAACTTTACATTACTCTTAACTGAGCGGGTTTTCACCAAACGCTGTTTGAAGTGGGGAGGGTGGATGTATGCGCACAAGTACAGAGGGAGAGAAGGTAATATTTAATACTTCTATTTCACCTATATATTTTGTGATTTTGCTTTTGAGGGGCTTTTTTGGCATGAGAAGTCTAATTCTACATCATGGATATAATTGAGTTGAATGCAGCAATGCAATTCAATCTCCAGTAAATTACAAATGGATGTAACTCCCACTGAGCTTGCATGGTCATAAAGAACAAAACCACTGAAATCAATAGGGCTACCCTTATGTAAAAGTTGTGTATGTGGAGAGAGAATCAACTGAATTGATTATACACATGCTTCACTTCAGCCAAGCAATAATCAGCATGCAGAAACTCTAAGGAAGCATCCTATCAAGCACTCTCAATTTCAGAGTGCAAATGCATGCTGCAAATTGTCAATTGATCTCAGGAAGGTCCGGTATCCTGCGAGGTCATGAGTCATACATCTACTTGCACTCAGCTATCTTAGGTAGCTTCCACAAACCAGAAGACTATATTAGTTTCTATTATTTTTTATCTTTCTTAGATGGTCAATTCTAAGGGAAGGAAAAAAAAAAAGAGGATTTAATACGGGTTTCATACAACAATACACAGAAGCATACAGAACCCCATTTTCCTAAATAGTATTTGGGAAACTCCTGAATTAAAGTCCTTTGTTCATCAATAGGCAAGGAATTTCAATTAGACTCACTGGGCTGTCAACTGATTATACAGCAGCAGAAGCATCATAAACTCTACCAGACTTGACAAGTAATCACCTACACTTAAAAAGGGAGTAAAATCAGAATCACCATTCTTTCCATCTTTTCAGACAACAGAATTCAGCCATTCAATACATTTTCCCCTTCACAGAATCACAGAATGTTCGGGATTGGAAGGGACCTCAATAGATCATCTAGCCCAATCCCCCTGCTGGAGCAGGAACACCCAGATGAGGTTACACAGGAATGTGTCCAGGCGGGTTTTGAATGTCTCCAGAGTAGGAGACTCCACAACCCCCCTGGGCAGCCTGTTCCAGTGCTCTGTTACCCTCACTGAGAAGTTTCTTCTCAAACTTAAGTGGAACCTCTTGTGTTCCAGCTTGATCCCATTACCCCTTGTCCTATCATTGTTTGCCACCGAGAAGAGCCTGGCTCCATCCTCATGACACTCACCCTTTACATATTTGTGAACATTAATAAGGTCACTCCTCAGTCTCCTCTTCTCCAAGCTAGAGAGACCCAGCTCCCTCAGCCTTTCCTCACATGGGAGATGCTCCACTCCCTTCAGCATCTTCGTGGCTCTGTGCTGGACTCTCTCCAGCAGTTCCCTGTCCTCCTTGAACTGAGGGGCCCAGAACTGGACACAATATTCCAGATGTGGTCTCACCAGGGCAGAGTAGAGGGGAAGGAGAACCTCTGTCGACCTACTCTCCACCCCCCTTCTAATACACCCCAGGATGCCATTGGCCACAAGGGCACAGTGCTGGCTCATAGTCATCCTGCTGCCCACCAGGATCCCCAGGTCCCTTTCCCCTACGGTGTTCTCTAATACATCATTCCCCAACTTATACTTGAACCTGGGGTTGTTCCTATCCAGATGCAAGACTCTACACTTTCCCTTGTTGTATTTAATTAAATTTTTCCCCACCTAACTCTCCAGCCTGTCCAGGTCTCGCTGGATGGCAGCACAGCCTTTCTAACTCCCCTTTCTAACAACTACTTGTCATTCACAAACATCACAGAGATGAAACACTTTAGACTACATGAGAAGCCTAAAGAGTATGTTTATCCTACTGGACTCTTAAAAAATTCAAAAGAGCACAAAAACTATGACACGCAAGACAGATTACCAACTTATCAGTCAAAGACCACACACCAATTTAAATATTACACAAACTGATACTATTTGACTGGTGTTTTCACACTTTCATAACTTCAGCACAGAACTTTGACTACAGAGCCTACTTTCCAGAAATATACTTTTTGTAAAAATGAAAAAATAAACCAAAAAAGTGTGCCACAAGTAACACTTTTCTGCTGACCAAAAAGACTCTTCATCACGTATTTTAATGGAAAGGACCAGAAAATTGCGGCAGATAAATACAGTGGGAAGGGTAGGTGCACATCAGGTTTATTCCAAGCCCTACAGATACTAACCTTCACAGGATTTTATTCCCTTTAAGAGCCACTCCCAGAGAAAACCCCAACTCCTCAAAAAAAAAAAAAAAAAATTCACACAATACAGACTCTGCAGGCCTATTTAAAAAGCCTATTTAAAGCTTCAGACCTCTCCGAGGAAAAGCTGAACGGTCTCCGAGCTTCAACCCGAAATTGCTCCTTTCCTCCCCGCCGTTCCCCGGGACGCAACTCTGCCTCTGGACCGATAAGCCAGCTCTCCGGGCTGTCAGAGCCGGGCTCCTGACAAGGGGGCTTCTGAGGGGCCGGTTGTTTGTGGCCGCCCCGCTCCGAAGCCGGCGAGAGGTG
Organism: Patagioenas fasciata; assembly: GCF_037038585.1. Taxonomy (NCBI): domain Eukaryota; kingdom Metazoa; phylum Chordata; class Aves; order Columbiformes; family Columbidae; genus Patagioenas; species Patagioenas fasciata. The sequence continues at coordinate 58,401,275 of NC_092524.1, read as the reverse complement.
CGGCCACAATCCGGCCCCCGCGGGGGCGAAGAGGCGCTTCCCCCCGACCGGCACCGCTGGCTTGGGGCAGGGAGGCCCCACCCACACCCCGCCTGGCTACCACAGCGGGTCGGTGCCGGGCGGCCCCCGGGCTCATACCCAGCGGGCGAGCAATAAAACGGTATTTCGGGGAGATGGCCGTCCCGGGGCCGGGGAGAGCCAGCGGGGCGGGCGGCGCTGGGGCGGGCGGTTCACCCCCCGCACATAACGGTCACGGCCCGGAGCACACGCCTCATCCGGGGACGCCGCCCGCGTTCAGCATTAAAATGCGGCCCAATGGGGCGGCGGGTGCGCGGCGGCGGCAGCGCGGGAGGGTGGGCAGCGGCAGACGGGGAGCCGGCAAGGCAGCGGCAGCCAAGCAGGGGAGGCGGGCCGGCCGGCCGGCCGGGAGCCGGGGGAGAAGGAGGACAGAGGGCGCCGGGAGGCGGTGGCCGGGGGAGGGAAGGACGAGGGGCAGGCAGGGAGCGAGAGAGCGACGGGGCGCCGCGGGGAGCGGCGGCGGCAGCGGCGGGGCGGGGACGGGGGGAGAAGCGAGGAGGCTGGGTTCGCCCCGCACCCTGTGCCCGCCCGCACACCCCGCCTCCCCCTGCTGCAGAAACTACGCCATTGCGGCCTAGTCCTGGAGCCAGCGGCGCGCTGCCTCCCTCTCACACTCCCCTCAGCCGCCGCCATCTTGGCGGCCGCCGCCATCTTTCCTTCCCCCCGCCGGAGCCGGGCAGGAGCAGCGGCGGCAGCAGCGCAGACCCCGCCATCTTTTCGGGGAGCCGCCATACTTGCCCTGGCGATGAACATGGCGGCGCCCATCACACACATCAAAACATGGCCTCCCTTCAAAACAAAACTGTCCGAGGCGAACCGGGCAGCCGCCGGCGTGGCCTGGGGCCCGGGGAGGGAGGGGTCCGGCGCGTACTTACCCGAGGCCCACATGGTGACCGAGAACTCCCCCTCCAGGGTCTTGATCTGCACCTGCTTCTGCTCCCATTTCCTGCCGCCGCCGCCCTCGGCCCCGCCGCCGCCTCCCCCGCTCAGGTAACTCTTCTTGCTGCTCTTCTTGCCGCTGCCGCCCTTCTTAACGCGGCCTCCTCCGCCGGCCGAGGAGGAGCCGCCACCTCCGCTCTTGCTACCGGCGGCGGCTACGGTGACCAGGGTCTGCTCGATGTACTCGTCCTCGCCGGCGGGGGCCGGCACCGGGATGAGGATCTGGTCCTCAAAGCCGTCGTCGGCCCGTAGTCCGTCCGAGTCGTCTCCCCCTACCACCTCCTCGCGGGTCTGCACCAGGATCACCTCCTGGTGGTGGTGGTGCAGATGGAGCTGTCCCCCGCCGCCGCCGGCCGCGCCGCCGCCCGCCCCGCTGGGGTCCCCGTCCGAGACCAGCGGCTGCAGCGCGATCATGGGCTGGTGGTGGTGGTAGTGATGGGGCGGGTGGTGCGGGCCGCACTCCTCGCAGCACTCGTCCTCTTCCTCCTCTTCCTCGTCCTCCTCGCCGCCTACCACGGTGGTCTCGATGGTCTCCACCGGGATGGTCTCCACCTCGATCTCGTGCAGCTCCACGATCTCGGCCGGCATCTCCGAGCCGTCCGTGGCGATGTACAGGGTGTCTCCCGAGGCCATGGCGGGGCGAGGGGGGAACAGAGCTCCACGGGAGGCGAGGGGGCTCCGGTCCGCTCCCCTCGGCGGATGGTAGGGCTCGGGCTCCTTTCGCTTCCCCTCCTTCTTCTCCTCCTCCTCCTCCCCCTTCCACACAAACACCAGCTCCTCGCAGCCAGCGAGAGGGAGGCAGCCAGCCGCCAAATCCCGGCTACGCTCCCTCGCGAGACTGCCGCTGCTACCGCCGAGACGGACCCCAGCCCCGGGAGGCCGCTGCCGCCGGGACCCGCCCCCCCGCCGCCAACCGGCCAATCGCACCGCCCGCCGCACCCAAGGCTCACCCAGGCGAGCGAAGTAGCCTACGGGGGCACGCCGTGCCGCAGCGGCCCGCCTCCATTTACGGCCGCCGGCCTATCGAAGAGCGCTGCGAATGCAGAGCGAGCCTCCCGGCGCCGAGCGGCCAATCGGCCGGCGGCCGTGTCACCCCTCTTCGGTCCAGCCCGCCTCTCCTTTCCTTTTCGCCCTGCCCCGCGCAGAAGCACCGCCCCGGCCTGGCGCTCCCTCCTGTGCTCCGCCGGGGTCAGGCGCTCTTCTCGCCGCACGCACTGCTGCCGGCGGGGTCGGGTGTGCTCCCCGAGGCACCGGCAGGGGGCGTGCCAGGAGCCCGCCCGTTAACGGCCGGAGCGCGCGGCCCTGTGGGCGACCGATGTGCGCGCGCGGCCCGGCTGCCAGCCCGAGCGGGGCGCGCGCCGCCTCCCGCTGTCCCCCGCGCGCCCCGGGTTCCCGCCCCGGGTTCCCGCTTAGCGCTCGGCCCGGGAGCTGCCGGGCCGGGGCCCGGCCCTGCCCGGCCCTGCCCTGCCCTGCCCTGCCCTGCCCGCGGGCTGTCGGCGCGGTCCCGCCGCGGGACCGGCGGGTGGCGTGCCCCAGCGGAGCGCCGGGCTCAGTCCGCGCAGTCACTGGAGACGTGTCCGAGAGGCGGGCGGCGGGATCGGCGTGTTTGAATTTGACAGCCGAGCTGCTATTGGCGCTTAGGAATTTTTATTTCCTCTCCCTTCTTTTTATTTTGTGGTCAACAGTGTGTATAGCCCAGCGGTTCCCTGCGGCCCGGGGCTCAGCCGAGCTGTTGGCTCCCGCTCCGCCCCGGTGACAGCGAGAACACGGATCTGAAGCCGCAGCCGGTAACGGGACTGGTAGCCAAGTTCATGAACTCAGTTACCCAGGCGCAGAGTTTAAAATAAACGACACATTGTAATTCAATCACGGCTCAAAATTCCAGTACGTGGAGTGATCCCCTGATTTGAAATATAATTATCGAGTGTAGATACTTGCCTTAATTATTAACACATCTCTCTATCTCTGAACTCCATTGCTCGCCAAAAACCCTCGAACAACAACGAAACATTCTATGCTTTGCAAATGGAGCAGCTTTCTGCTCCGGTCACACTGCACTGGCTTCCTCTTCTGCCAACCGCCACAGGACGTTCTCACCCCGCCAAGGAACTTCCCCGAGTGAAGGGGCTGCGGAGGGAAAAATACCGCTCCTCAATAGTGCCTTCAGTCCAAGGTGAATGTCCTGTTAACTCTGCAAGTGTTTAAGTTTGGGAAACAAAAAAAAAAAAAAGTTTGGTTTATATGAAATAAATCAGACACTACCGAATGCGAGGATTTTAAAACAGTTTAAAGCCTTGTAGGCCTTCTGTACTCATGACAAGATGATCTTTTCCTCATTCCTTCTTTTTTTTTCTCTTAACACCACCTTTCCTTCCCCTTATATGTTAAGCTACTATTAACTACCAGTGCAGATTTGTTTTAAGCATTTCTGAGGCTGTTGCAATTATACATTCCATTTTTATCTTCATTTCTCACGACACCACTGCTTTGCTTGCTCATATCCCAAATTGCCATGATATAAAAGCTGATAAAAGATTCCTGCTAGGAAATACTTTCTTCTTCTGCCTCAGCATCAAGTGTTCTCAAAGTTAGTCTAGTCCAAGTCTCAAGACAGCAATACTGAACTCTGGGCTAATGACGAGATTAAGAAATCATTTCCTATTAAGTATCAGAAATAGCAACAAATTTACCTAACTTGTAATCGGGGAATTCCTTCTCTCCAATCACACTCAGCACACCCATTTTAACAAATTACAAGATGTAGTTTATCATTGCAAAATTCTCATAAACAGAAAGGCTATATTTAGATCCTGTAGAGAGATTTCCAGGCTGTTACATGTAAATTCTGCCCCTCTGTCTATAGTTGGAAAGGTAAATGTAACAGTGTGGGAAAAATAATGCCTGTAATTTTTAAAAATATGAATATTTCAAAATTAGGATGAAGTCTCCCTTGTCCCATAATAAAAGTTAAATATTAAAAAAATGGTGAGCCATTATGGAGTTGAGGGGATGGGGTGGATGGTTTTTTTGTTGTTGTTTTGGTTTGGGGTTTTTTGTTTTGTTTTTGGTTGGTTGGATTTTTTTTTTTTTTAGAGAAAATCCACAATTCCATCATACTTTTTATTCTAAGCTTGCATTGACTAAGTGTTAATGTCACCTATATGTTAAACATGCACTTCATCCTGCTCCTGGATTCCTACCAGACCCGCCATTGACTTCAGAGCAAGTGGGACTGGGCACTGAGCTGGTTATTTTGGGTCAAGGTCTTCTCTGGTGTTATGTAAACAAGCTTTGTCAAACATAGGAATAAATACATGAGTCTCTCTTATTTATCAATATAAAATTTTTGGTCAAGGTCAATATACTAGTTTAACAATTTTGTATAACCCCATTTCATTTTTGTGTTCTTACTGTGAACAAGTATATAATTTTGGACAGAAGGGGCGCTTTTAAGTTTATAAGCATCAGAACCACTTTATTTTGAATATTGCAAGTGTTTTATCCATTTTACACTTCATCCTGAACAAGATTATTTGCTTAACTAGCATATGATTATTTTTCAGTAACTGTGAGGATTAGACATACATAATTTTTCCAGCTGCTTGATGAGAGAAAAATACAGCAACAAGCAAAACCAAAGATGTGAAAGCTGCCCAGTAAAATAAAGGTGTTTAAAAGAAAACATTGTCCTCTGTCCAAATAGCAGAAGTTACTCTTGTGATAATATCTTGCATTCCTGCCCTAGTTACCCCATTTTGCTCCCCATCCTCAGAACTCCAGCTTGTTTCCTACCCACCTTTAAAAAGTGAGGGGAAAACCAAACAATTTAATAAATGTAAAACCTTCCATTGGAAATAAAAGTTGTTCTTCAGCTTCCATGACAAAGTTTTTTTATATATACATAGCAAACACCAGTACTTCTATAGCTGCGGGCATCCTCTTTTATGTACAAAAAGCTAAAAATAAAGATGAACAGCAAAACATTTAGCATTCATTGTGATGAACAACTCTGGTTTGTAAAGTTAGGGGGTCTTCTACAGGGTAAACGAACTGTTCACCAGTATTATAGCTTCATGCAATATTTTCGCTATTTTTTAGATATCTGCAAATCAGCATCTTACGTGGCTCAGAACAATTAACTAAATTGAAAATTTATACTAAATCAATGCTCGACAGACCTGCAGCCTTATTTTTGAAAGCTAAACCACACCACAGAAAGATTTGTTAGAAAGCAAAGACAATGCTATTTTACAGCTAGAACGTGTGTGTGTATAAAGGCAAAACATTTTCACAGCTAAAGTTGCAGATGAAATACGAGATTACGAATACCGAAAATCTCATATAGTACTAGATGACAGCTGCAAAGCCAGGGCAAAACAGCGTGGGGATTTTTTTGTAGCTGTATTTTGCAATTCCCAGGATGCTCAGTGTCCTGATTAGACCTAAAGCAGTTGTTAAATGTGGGTGCTTGCAGTGGAATCAGCAGTGCTGCTCACAGTACAGGAAGATACAGGGTGCTTGAGGCATTGCTGCGCTCTGGCTTGGGAGAACTCTTACAATCCATCTCTCTGATATGCTCCGTAGAGCATCAGCAGATGATGGTCAGTACTCAACATCATTAGCCACTCAGTCAATATTATGCTTTTTCCTCTTGCATGTTTTTTGTTTTCTTGTGGTAAGCACAACACCCAGAAACCATAGTTGCCATTACTGAAGTAGTCCAACCTCTGTATAATATCCTGTTGCATTATTTTTATTAATATAAAGAGCTGTTTCTCATTTCATACTACAGAACTAATTGTCTGGCCCTTATCTCAGCTGCATCAAGCCAAAACTAGGTAAGTGTTATTTTAAACCATAATTACTTGGTAAATACATAGTCTGTTAAATTTTAAGAAAAGGAAGGTCGCACAGAATAAGTTACTCTTTCACAAAGTGAGAAAGAATGAAAAAAAAAGACCAATGCTTGTTTTCTAAATCTTGGATTGGTTGGTTGGTTGGTTGGTTCGGTTTTTTTAGTCCTATTCCTGGCCCTTTCCGCTTACATTAAAGTGGGAAAGAGGAAGAAATTTGAAGTGCAAAACTTGAGAAAGAAGTGAGCTTTTCACAGCCATAATCTACAACCACCTCTCTTGCCTCTAGTGGGGTCAACACACCCTTTTCCCAATTTGTTTCACCCAGCCTTTCAAACTTACTGATTTGAAAACTTGTCTTATCCTATTTTTTTATTATTCTCATTCTCACACAAAGTATTTGTTTGATGTTTGAGAAGAAAGATTAGCCCTCCCATTGTAAATCAACACCGATTGCTAAACTGATAATACTTACCTATCTAGTTAAATATGTGACATGAATAGCTTTCAAGCTGTTTCAAGCTGATATTTTTGCTCTTGTGTAAAGAAGACCAGATATAGAGTTGCTTACTGGAGGAAAAGAAAATCAGTAGTTGATAATACAGGGATTTGTTGTTAACACCTATTAAAGACTTATCTCAGACGTATTAATAAGTTCTGCCAATTCAAGATATCAAGTTTTTCTTGTTATCTTAATCAAGAATGGCTTATTAGTCAATTAAAACAGAAGAGGTCTTTAAAAAAAAGTGCACACACACACACAAAACCCCTCAGGAAGAAATCTAAACCAGAATTTACAATGCCATTAAAGTAATTGACCAAGAAAAATGTTAATTAGCTGTGCCATCCTTTTCCCAGAGTCCTTGTCCCAGCTTTTTACAGCTCTGCAGGAAATGCGGTTTTAACTTTACCTTCATAGTGCTTCATAATTTAGTCTCATCATCTCCAGCTGATCTAATATAGCTACTGCCATGCCTGGCCTTTATGGCCCACTAGCTTCTGCTACAAATATCGTCGTCTTCTCTCCTCAGATTGCTGAATAAACATGAGGGGAATCCCTGATCCCAATTTGTGTATGAACTCCTACAAAACATGTTTAAAAGTTCATTCTGAGCATAAGGTTCTGCTTGCTGACCCTGACTAGGAACAAGCGATGAACTCTGTGTGCACCTCTTTTCTCTGTTTCTTTTTTCTGCTACTTTTAATAATTATTGTTTACTTTGCTGTACTGCTCCTACTTCAGATTCCCCTCTTAAAAACAAACCAAGCAGCTAACAAAGCTACACCAATTAAGTTGCTTAGATTTATAGTGCTCTCCTCCATTTGTCACCCTCTTGTGTCTTTGAGACCAAGCACAGTGAGGAAGGATTTTTCCCTCATCTGTTATCATGCAGAGAGAGCGGGACAGGATTTGCACTGGCACCATTCCAAACTAATTTTTAAGTTATGGTCACTAATCAACCTAGTCCCATTTAACAGGTTTTGTTTTAAGGACAAGGTTTGTTTTTCTTGCTGTATGAAAGGATGTATGAATCAGTGGGGCTAATCCTTGCTCCAGAAATGTTTAACCCTTTAATTGTGGATAGAAAATACAAATAATTATTACTGACTTGTAAAGCTGACTATCAAAAATGAAGGTTTTCTCCTGCATTCTGAGAGTATGAAACTACCCTTCCAGAAATCATCAGGCACTACAAAGCAGTCATATTAAACCTATCAACACAGGACATGTGCAGACATTTGAATAGGCCATACCTTGCAAATTGCAGACAACAGAAGTAGCAAAAACTTCTGGGAAATAATACACATTTGTTGAGCCAGCATGATATGATTTCACACCAGCCAGCACAGGCAATCTATGTGAAGGTGTATCCTAACTGCTCATCCTGCACCCTGGGACCGGGAAACAAATCTGCAACTCCTGTTCTTGCCTATTGTCTTACAAATTGCAGGACTCCTTAGCCCTCCTTCTGCATATGCGTCTGCTTGAGTTACAGACGCCAGACCTCATGCTGCAAAGTGCTGAGCTCTCAGCTTCCATTAAAGTCACCAGGTACTGATAGCTCCCAGTAGCACTAAGAAAGAAGTGCCTCTAGAGTTAATATTACATTTTAAAAGAAAAATAAACCCAGATTGAAATTAATAATGGTAATTAGTTAAAAATAAATAAGATACACAAATTACTGCAGTCTCAGTGAAAGCCCAAGGGCAGCTATTTTTTTTCTTAAATCAACCTAGCTGGGTTTCTACAAGTCAATAGATACCGTGACTCAATTTTCTCTGACAGTTTGCTAAAATACAAGTATAAATACTCATCTCCTTAGGCATAAGCAAAGTTGATCAATACGTTTTCTAGTGTGCTTATATTGGAATGATTCACAACTCAAACTCGTCGGAGGAAAGATTGTAGTTTTACTTTGTATTTTATAGTCAAATCCTAGTTAATTATGGAGGGACTGTATATGTTGCTACGATATAAATAAGTAGTAAAAATATTTCTTTAAATCAAAACCAGAAACTGCATGACATAATATTTGGAATTTAACACAGTCAGTTATCAGTTGTTCTCCAGCTGTTCTCTGTGGAGGGAATTCTTCCTATACACAGGCATATCCACACATACACACAGCTATCCATTTTCAAGTGGCACTTTTTTTTTTCCCTTCTACTCAAAGCCTAGTCTCTGACTTCAAGGAGCTGAACAAAGCAGCCCTCTTAACCCCATGTCACTCCTATTGTCAGAATTGAGCACTGAAATAAATCAGGTTTTAAGTGTATCACGTTGAAACCTGAGTATTGGGAAATACGTTTGAAAGAGCAGATCTGCTGGGGTCATCTGTGGTCTAGAAGGCACAGCCATAGCAGTGGTGCACAGTAGTGTGCAGGGTTTTAGAGAAGAGATCTATCAGCACCTAGAGGGGGAGGAGAGAAATCTCAGTTTAATCTGATGCCTTTCATCACAGGACACATATTCTCTCATAATTGCAATACAATGTCAACAGGGAACACCTTAAGTTCTCATATTTGGGTAAGCAATTACAAATGTTGCTACTTTTTGTAAATAACATTTTTGCTGTGGAAGAGAAGTCTAGTTAATACACTCCATTCAGTTTCTTGAACTGGAATGCTAGTAAAACTGTTCCTGAAATGCCAAGATTGCAGAGAGGGAGTGAGTTCAGAGAAGGGCAAGGAAACCAGTGAAGGGTCTGGAGCACAAGTCTGATGAGGAGTGATTGAGGGCACTGGGGCTGTTCAGCCTGGAGAAAAGGAGGCTGAGGGGAGACCTTATTGCTGTCTACAACTACCTGAAAGGAGATTGTAGCATGCAGGGTGTTGGTCTCTTCTCCCAAGTAGCAAGTGATAGGACAAGGGGAAATGGCCTCAAGTTGCACCAGGGGAGGTTCAGATTGGATATTAGGAAAATATTCTTCATGGAAGGGGTCATCAGGCATTGGAACCGACTGCCCAGGGAAGTGGTGGAGTCACCATCCCTGGAGGTGTTTAAAAGACATGTAGATGAAGGGCATGGGTTAGAGGTGGACTGTGTACTGTTAGGTTAACAGTTGGACTTGATTCTATGAGCTGTCAATGGAATAAGTGCTTACAGTGTGTAACAGTAAATATGTCCATGATAGACAGCAATTGAAAATCCTCTGAACAATATAAAACACTGTGTGGAATAAATTACTTTCCAGAAGTATTGTGATTATTTGAAAAAGCTAAGAAGCAGCAGAAAGAAAACGTAACATGAGAAAAAATATTTATGTAGAAGAGGATATTATTTTCATTTGAATTCTCCAGAAGCAGTCTTTCTAAATACATTCTGTACTTCATCATAGCACTGTCATTAATTACAGCAGGCATGCATTTGTTAAGCTTCTAGCTAATGATCAGATCAAAACATTTTAAAATTCCTTAAGCACATATTTCTAGATGAGGCAAGAATATCTGAGTGCTACCAAATCAAGTCTCTCTCTCTTCCGTGACGTTAGCCCTCCTTAAGTTGTAGTCTTCCTGTTGATTTCCATTACATTCGTAGGATAATTGGATATGCTGGAATAAAAGAAATACGTCGCTATGTGAGGCAAGAGAGGTGCGGAGTGACCCTAAAGCCGCTGGCAGGGCAGACCCGGGGAGCGGGTGTTCCCAGTCTGCCTCAGGGTTTTGCTCCAAGCTCTCCGCCCGTGCAGCACCTAAAGCCGGTCCCGGAGCGCCGTCACGGTCAGGGTCAGCGCGAAAGCTGCTCCTCGGCGACCTGCGCGGGGCGGAGCGGGGACTGCGTATCCGCGGCAGCGGGGGCGCTGCGGTGGCTGCGCGGCGCCGGCAGGGGGCGGCCTGCGCTCGGCGGGGCCGGGCAGTGGCTGCTTCCCCCGCTGCCCGTGTGCTGCCGCTCGCCGCGGGCCCGTGGAAGGCGGGCACTCCATTATCCTGGCTGCGTTTGGCCGTGGCGCCTTTCGGCCACGCAGCCGCCTCCCCAGCGTCCGCGCAGGGGAGGAGCGCGGGTGCCGTGGGTCCCCAAACCCCGTAGGTTGCCGGTCCCGGCTTGCGCTGGTTCTTCCCTTGGGCTTCCCGGTGCTGTCGGCCCAAGAGGGGGTTGTTCGCCCTCCTGTGAGCTGCACCACAACCGGCGCACGCCGGCAGGGCTGGCTGTGGAAGGCGAGGGCTGATGTGCATCTTAGCACAGAGCTGGGACACTGGGAAAGCTGACAGCAACTGAGGAGTGATAAACTTGGGCAGAAGTGAGCTGATCTCACAGGGACCTATTTATTTCTTTCAACCTCGCTTTTCGCTTTGGGAGCTCCCAAGCAAAGGCACCATGAACCTGCCGAGATGCAGCAAGGTTTGCTGAGTGCAGAGAAAAGACAGCCGTGGTGTGGGCTGACATGAAAACACCATGATGTGTAAAAGGTGGGTTACATGTAATACGACCACATGTATCTAACAACTTAATCCCGGCAAAAGTAAAATGTCTTTCTCCCTCTAAGATTCTGTTGCACCAGCTCCTCAGCACCTTTGCTTGGTCAATTCAACTCACAGCTCTGGTATAGGGTTAATCCAGGGGAAAGAGAAAGCCGTAAGAAACTGGGGGAGGGTCAACACAGAGAAGAGGGGGAAACAGAAAGTAGGGCTTATGGGGGAATAATTTCCCCAGAGCTAACTCCATTGGGGGGTGTGTTGATGACATGGCTCATCTACAAACTATGTTTCCTATGAAAATTCGGCTTTGTTCAATAAAGTGCACCACATTATGAACCTTGTCACTAGTTACATAAAGTCAGAGCATGACATCCATTTCAAAATGACTGCAAATGTTTTCAAAACAAGCAAATCTGCAGCTATGTTTTCTTCAGGTAATCAAAATAACTATGAAGGAAGGTCCAGTTTATACAGGCAGAGAAGAAACTAGGTAACTCGGGAACTGAAAATACAAGTCTGTCACAGGACATGGAGCTCTTTAAGGAAAAAACACCTCATTTAGAGATAAAATTCCAAACAACTTTATTTTACTTCCAGAATAGAAACTTTAGCACAGATTGGTCTCTGGGAACCAGAATAAGAGTTCAAGTCTGTACAACAAGGCAGAATTAAAATACCTCAAACACCAAGCCTGCTCTTCAGGCTGGCAATAGCCACTGGGAAATGTGTACAGGTGTTCCAGCTGCACTTATTGTGTCAGCTGTTCTTTTAATAAGTGGAGGAAGTAGCTGGGTTGTGTAGCAGAAACACTTTCATGCTGGGAAGACAGCTGGTAGAAAGGCACCTTTGGGTGGGGAAGTGTGAGTCTGCCTGGCTGTGTGGAAGAGAGGACCAGTACGTCTTGTTTCAAAGCTGCACATCGCAGGTCACATCCTGAATGGAGCAAAGGATTTTTGTCTTTCTCACCCTAAATATTGCCAACTGGGATGCTGGGCATGAGTGTGATGTGTACTTAAAACTATGTAAATAAGATATTTGATGGCACCCTCTATGAAGTCAGTAATTGTGCTCCTCTCCTTGGGTATGTTAGGAATTTCTCTCAGCTACCCTTCTCGATAGTTAGACATCCCAAACAAATATAGGAAATTGCTGAAGAAAGGAAGGCTACAGCTGGGAGAACATGACCATATGAAGCATGTTTGAATTTCCATAAACCGTAGTGAGTATGTGGTCATTATGAAATTCATTAAAAGGGCTGTCATTGCCGAGTAACATTAAAATCCTCTCTTCTTTTCCTTTGTGAATGATTGGAAGCCTGTTTGCACTTTACTAGGGTGCTATAAAACTAGGGGTGCCAAATGGCCAGAGCTGGATTATACTTCTGCCAATTCTAGAAGACAGTCTAAAGCTGGCATTTCTTGTTTGTCTGGCATCCACAATTACCCTTGAATTAGTATAATTTGTTTGGTTTATTATAGAAATATAGAGTGTGAAATTCTATCCTCAAAGAGAGATGCCAGCTCACTGGAGACACAAAAGCTTTTTGTTTTTCTCATGTGGTAGGGTTGAGTCTACAGTAATAAGCTACATGAAGACAATGCCATTGCCCACAAAGGAGATACTTAATTTTCCACGCATAACTTCTCATATGCAATAGCACTAGCCTATTGGATGAACTTCTGGGGATGAAGTAATATCTATTTTATTTGCAACTGCATGTACTATCCCACTGATTTGCTTTCTTAGTCACCTTGCTCACTTCTGAGCAAGATGCTGTCATCACATTCAGGTTGTCTTTGGCCTCTCTGCCGACGCTGCCAACAAGCCAAAACGTTAGAGCCAGTTGAAGGTTTAGGCTGAGATACTGATGCATCTGGTCTCTGAACAATTCATTCCTTATAGAAACATGTAATAACCTTAACTTGGATTAATAATTCATGGGTCCAGATGGGATGCACTCGCGGGTGCTGAGGGAGCTGGCTGAGGTCATTGCTAGACCACTCTCCATCATCTTTGCCAAGTCTTGGGAAATGGGAGAGGTGCCTGAGGACTGGAGGAAGGCAAACGTCACTCCAGTCTTCAAAAAGGGCAAGAAGGAGGACCCAGGTAACTATAGACCAGTCAGCCTCACCTCCATCACTGGAAAGGTGATGGAACAACATATTCTTGGTGCCATCTCAAGGTATATCAAAGATAAGAGGGTCATTAGGGGCAGTCAACATGAGTTCACCAAAGGGAAGTCATGCTTGACCAACCTCATTGCCTTTTATGAGGATATAAGGAGGTGGATAGATGATGGCAGAGCGCTGGATGTGGTCTACCTTGACTTCAGTAAAGCATTTGACACAGTGTCCCAGAGCATCCTCGCTGCTGAACTGAAGAAGTGCGGTCTGGATGACTGGGTAGTGAGGTGGACTGCAAACTGGCTGAAGGAAAGAAGCCAGAGAGTCGTGGTCAATGGGATGGAGTCTAGTTGGAGGCCTGTGTCTAGTGGAGTGCTTCAGGGATCAGTACTGGGGCCAGTATTATTCAATATATTCATAAATGACTTGGATGAGGGAATAGAGGGTACCATCAGCAAGTTTGCTGATGACACCAAGCTGACACACCAGAAGGCTGTGCTGCCATCCAGTGAGACCTGAACAGGCTGGAGAGTTGGGCAGAGAAAAATTTAATGAAATATAACAAGGAAAAGTGTAGAGTCTTACATCTGGGTAGGAACAACCCCAGCTACCAGTATAAATTGGGGAATGACTTATTAGAGAGCAGTGTAGGAGAAAGGGACCTGGGGGTCCTGGTGGACAGCAGGATGAGCATGAGCCAGCACTGTGCCCTTGTGGCCAGGAAGGCCAATGGCATCCTGGGGTGTATTAGAAGCGGGGTGGTTAGTAGGTCAAGAGAGGTTCTCCTGCCCCTCTACTCTGCCCTGGTGAGACCCCATCTGGAATATTGTGTCCAGTTCTGGGCCCCTCAGTTCAAGAAGGACAGGGAACTGCTGGAGAGAGTCCAGTGCAGGGCAACAAAGATGATTAAGGAAGTGGAGCATCTCCCTTATGAGAAAAGGCTGAGGGAGCTGGGGCTCTTTAGCTTGGAGAAGAGGAGACTGAGGGGTGACCTTATTAATATCTACAAATATGTAAAGGGTGAGTGTCACGAGGATGGAGCCAGGTTCTTCTCTGTGACAGGCAACGGTAGGACAAGGGGTAATGGGTTCGAAGTGGAATACAAAAGGTTCCACTTAAATTTGAGAAGAAACTTCTTCTCAGTGAGGGTGACAGAACACTGGAACAGGGTGCCCAGCAGGGTTGTGGAGTCTCCTACTCTGGAGACATTCAAAACCAGCCTGGACACATTCCTGTGTAACACCATCTAGGTGTTCCTGCTCCAGCAGGGGGATTGGATCTATTGAGGTCCCTTCCAATCCCTAACATTCTGTGATTCTGTAATAGTCCAGTAACTGGGTTGGGCTCTGTAACTTTGTGGGAGAACACCAACCTTGTGTAGGAGCAATGGTGAAGAAACCATTGTACTTACAGATAGCTGACCTGGAAAAGCAAAGTGGTTAACTCTTGCTCTGAGCAAAGCTGCACCATACATGCAAAGGCTACACCATGTTCCTTCCTTCAACTTGCTTCGGTCCTTTAAGCATTCAAAGGTTTAAAATTTGACCACATTGGGGGAAAAAAATAAAAATCAAAATGCCTCCTAAAACATTCTATCAGTCAGGTGGTAGAATTTTGGGTTTGTGGGTTGTTATGTTTTGTTTGTTTGTTTGTTTGGGGGGGATTGTTTGTTTTTAATTTTTTTTAAACCTGTATTGTTTCATGCCATTGTGCTACTGAGTAGTTTGAAACAGTCAAACAAGACTAAAGTAAGAGGCAATAGTGTTATCAATGTTAGCAGGCAAAAATTATTGCTGAAAAATATTTACATTTCACAATTGCAAGGATGCTTTTTTGTCCCATTTAACTTCCAACTCTGATAGCCATTTTTAAGGATAAGAGAGTATGCAAGAGGCTAGAGAAATTCATATTGAAACAGGATGAAACAAAATTGTCTTCTGACTATGGAGCTGATCCAAATGGGGTGTTGTCAGTGGAAAGAGAAATGACAGGGATAGTCAGCCCTGAAGATGGGCAGCAGGTCAGGTATGGGCTTGCAAAAGAGCATAGTGGGAATAAGAGCAGCACTTTAATTTTGGGTTGTGTGTGTGGAGAAACATCACCGTGTAACACATATAACCCTTCTCCCTGTGAATCAGAGCGGCTAGAGAGGTTAGCAAGGTTACCTTAGTTTTAAGGTTAGCAGGTCCTCTGCCTGGCTTCATTAACAAGGGAGCAGTGTGAATTCCTATTACTTCAGTGTAGGTGGTACTGGACCTAGGAACTGGGCCGCAGAGTCTCGGGAGTGAAGCGTGAGCCAGCCAAAGGCTGGATGCTACTGGGACACACAGGATTTGTCAGAGTGCCAAGGAAATATGTGTCAGGTGTTTGTCTTCTTTGCACCATCCCAGGTCTCCTACCCCTGGGAGGAGCTCACATGACTGGGCTTTGCCCTGAGTCACATTCTGCTTAGGGCTGTGGCACTGATTTTTGCCGTTTGGACTACCATTGCTTTACAAAATCCTTGCCTGAGGACCCGCTAGCAAGTGGTGGTGATCCCCCTGCGCTCTGAGGCCGTCCCAGGAGGGTATGGCTGTGGTGGCTGTGCTTAGCCCCGGTCGTGTCAGCACGATGCTGCCCCGCAAACCCCCGCCCACTCCGCACACCTTCGAGGCTCCTACAGCAATGTGAATCCTGGTCGCCCATCTCCTGCTCCCAGAGCCAGCCCTCAGGCATCCTCCCTTCCCCGGCCGCTCCTTGCACGCCCGCTGTGCAGCTCCCCCAGGCCCCGCACACTCGAGCGCAGCGGCGCAACTTCTCCCGGGGGCCGCCACCGTCGGGGAGCAGCGCCGGTGCCCGCCGGTGGCGAGGCGGGAGGCGGACGGAGGCAGGAGGCGGGCGGAGCCGCCCCTCCGCCGGGCGCGGAGCTATAAGGGCAGCGCGAAGCGACGCGGATCGCGGTTGAAGCCATGGGTAACCGTGTCACCCGTGAGGACTTCGAGTGGGTCTACACGGAGCAGCCCCACACGCAGCGCAGGAAGGAGATCCTGGGTAGGCGGCGGGGCTCGGCAGCCGTCGGGGCCGGCAGCTGGGCTGCGTTGCACGCCTGAACGGGGAGGGGGCGGGTGGAGCGGCGGTTCCGTGCCGGGTCCGCCGCTGCCCGGGCTGGGAACCGCTCGGGACACTGGCCGGGCTGCGGGCAGCGGGGGCTGCAGCCCGGCGGGCTTAGAAGGATGTTTTCCCCCGGGGTTGTTGCTCTTCCAAACTCTCCCGGCGCCGTCTCGCCTTGTGGGGACGGCGGAGAGGGACGGCGGGGGTGAGCGGCGACCTACCCCACCGAGCTGGGTTCCCGGGCGGCAGAGCTGGCGGTGCGGGGTGACACGGCCGGGCGATCAGCCGCACCTGCGGCGGGTCCGCGTCCAATGTCCGCACGTCCCGCACCTCGCGACGGGCCGGCGGCGGCTGGCGGGGTGGCCACGGTGGGCGGCAGCGCTGGCGGGTCTGAGCGGGGGTGTGGCTGGGACCCCTCCTGCAGGCCAGTTTTCCCAGTGTCTTGGTAGTGCAATAAAATCAATGAGGATGTATGTGGGTGAGTGTTTGCTAGAGAAAGACAGAAAGTCGCTGCTGCTTGTCAGGGCCAAGGTATAGTCTGGTGCTTTCATGATATACAGGCAGCATTTAACTGTGTATATGAGTGTGTTGGGTTGGGAGGTTTTTGCTTTTGGTTTGAGGGTTTGAGCTTTTCTGAAGATAGTTGCTAATAAGAACTAATAAGTTAGAATTGTTGCAGAATATTGTTGTATATCTCCTGAAAAATCTTTTCATCCTCTTATTAACAAAGAAGATTTTGATTTGTTCGTGTTTCGTGTTTTCATTGTTTATTTATTTATTCACTTCTATATTTATTTTTCTAATGAGTATAATGAGTAGGATAAAGTTTTTAAAGAACTTTCATAAAGGAAGGCACTGGAGCTTGTGGCTGAGCTACTGCACAGGGTCTATGATAATTAAGTGTAGTTTCTTAACTCCTCCACAGTCTCATATATTAACCCAGGATTAATCTAAATTACAAAACCATTTCTGGTATAGTTGTGGTGGTGAAATATCCTGGTCCAGATTTGCATTATATCCAGGAAGGTAATAATTATTTTACTATGCCATCATGATAGAAAGTCAAATAATGTCATTATCTAAAATAATCTTTCTTGGTGTCATGCTACTCATCCTTTCAGTCAAAGGGACTGTGTTTTGGTGAGCTATGGGTAGAAGTGTGTATGGTTGGTCTCTCCTTTTGCTAATCTTTTGCTTTCCTGATGTTGCTATAGAGTGGGGACTGCAAACTGATGAAGTGGTATTGTAAAGAGGTACTGGAGTGGTTGAACTGCCTTACCCTTGCTACAGCGAACTCTCTTTGTAGGACCTTTTGACTACATACTTGCAGAGGTTTTGCTCCCACTTTCTTTGGGATCCAAATGAGAAACTGGAATCAAAATCCCTCTCCTTCCCTGCTGCTCCCCCTGTCTCAACTGTGAGAGCAGAAGGAAGGGGATGGAGAAATACGACATGGAAAGAGAGACATGGGAGACGTGGGCAGAGCAATCTGTGTCTGTGTGACAGGGCAGAATGGGTCATGCAACTGGTGTAATGAATATCAAAATGTAACCAAAAGTTATTGAAACTATCATGATATCCCATATGATACTGGTATAATGATTATCACTGTCTTATTCAAAGACTGAGGGACAACAAAACCTTGTTATCTAGAGTATGTACTTATAAAAGTGTCTAGTGTCTATTGAGCTGGAGTGCGCTAAAGTAATTTTGTATACATATGAAAAAATCTATAGATATCCACATATTTTTACATTTTTGTATATAGCAATGCCTTGGGGACAGAAGCATTCTATGCTGGTAATAGAAGTATTTTCCTCCCAATAGGTTAATGATTTAGTTGCTAAGCACTGAAACTGGATTGTTTTCTGTTTAGGGTGCAGCTTTTTGAAATGTTGGTCTCTCTCAGGCATGGCTACTTGGCTTTTAATGCCAACTGAAATTATCCATTAGGAAAATAATATGATCGAAGTGACAAGCATATAAGGCCATTTCTTTCTATGTAAGTGGTGTTTCCTTGAGCTGTTGTCCCAGTATGTTTCTATAGAGCAACTGAGAGATAATAATGATCTGCCACGAAGTTGTATGTCCTGGCTTGAGAGTTAGTAGCCCAGGTATCTGTAGGACTTTCGTAGTCAGTGACAATATATCTGAATGAGAGCTCTGTGAGTCCAATTTCCCTACTGTGGGCAGGGACATCTTTCAGTAGCTCAGGTTGCTCAAAGCCTCATCCAGCCTGACCTTGAACACTTCCAGGGCTGGGACATCCACAGTTTCTCTGAGCAGCCTCTTCCAGTTGAGCAGCAGAGCTGTGAGCTGTGTATATCAGCTGGGCTGCCTGAAAGCTACCTTATGGCAAGACACTATTGCACTAGATGGAACTACTAAGGATGTGATTCCTAACAGATATAATTATACCAGCAAATAGAACAACATTTTGCTCAAGGGAGAGGTGATACTTTTTCTGTTATCTCTTTGTGGTATCTTCCTCTTAGGCTCTATGCATTCAAATGTAGCTTGTGCTTGGGACTGTGTAGGTGCCAACTGCATCTAAGTTACAGTGGAGATCCCTCGCCAGGCTGGGACTTCGACCCCAATCACGTTATTCGTGTTCCTGAACACGTCATTCATGCTTTTCAGTTTATGAAATTAAATTGTTTCGTTGCTGTTCTCTCACCGTCTGGTTTATGAAAAGCCTGTTACTGTCTTGTCTCAGGAATGAGATTTGTGTAATGCTACAGGGAGCTGTGTTAGGAAAAGATGTGGCTAAAAACTAACCTGATAAAAGAAAGGTGGGGTTTTTTTGTTTGGTTGGTTTTGTGTTTGTTTTTGTTTGTGGTTAGTGTTTTTGTTTGATTGTTTTTTTTTTTTTTTTTTTTTTTTTGTCTAGATCTTCTTAGCCTTGATGTATAGTTACATGAATGCTATTAGACGGAGAACAAGCAACTAGGAGAGGAGATATCTACTTCTAGTAGAACTAGAATTTCTATAATACTTCTTTTTAGTGGCAATAGGGGTCTCTTGTATTAAAAACCCTTGTAGAATTATGGTCTTGCACAGTGGGAAGTGTTGGTGTTCTTTTTGATCTTGAGAGAAGATTAAAAAATCATTCAGATGCTGGTAACACCATAAGCGCACAATGAATGGTCATTTCACCTACAGTTTTCCAAATGCAAGTAATGAGTAATATGTTGTGGCATGGAAGGAATGAAATCTTATTTGTGCTGTGGGTTGGATCTAACTTTATAAAATTACTGTAGCTTGGTCAGAAAATGTCTTGCCTCACAGGATCCTTAGGGAAGCCCTTATCTGCTGCTGAGGATGAAGGCTGAATCAGTGTTTCTCAGGGTAGGTTAGGAGCATCTGAACATGATCTAACATCCAAGAATAATTAGTAAGTACATAATTGGTTCTTTAGCAAGTTATTTTTGAGTAAAGATGGTGTAAGTGTTTTACATGTGATTTATCCTGTAGAAAGGCTCAGATGTTAGCTTATGGGGGGTAGTAAAACAAACAAACAAAAAAGTCAAAATCTATTTTATTTTAGCATTTAGTCAATTTGAGCATAATAGCTTTCAGCTCTGCTCACTTATTTAGAGACTAGTCTGCTAGGAATACAGCTGACTCTTCTGTTGCCTATTTAAACCTCATATTTATGAAAATTCTCGAACTGTGCCTACTGAAATGTGCAAGATGCATATCTCCTTAGCTTAAATCAAAACCCTGAATTACATATCCTTCTGGCAAAGAAACTATGAGTCTGTTTCCCCTTTATGCTGCAGTACGTGGGCACAGGTCTGCCACTGATGTACATGTTCTCTGATGAGTGCATTCAGAATAGCTCCTATCTCAGTGCTCATGCCAGTTCCCTATGAGAACCACCTATAAATTAAATCACATGAGCAGAAAGTCACTATTCTAGGTACTTCTTGTCTTCTGCTGAAAATTTACTTATTTTATTAAATTTATTATCAAGGCTTCAGCTTACTCCATGTTGCGGGTTTTCACTTCCAAGAGGGTTGGAAGCCCTTTTCCTAGCATTCCGACATCACTTTACTCCCAACCAGCTAATATATAAGCATAAATCGTGGTCGTGGCTGCTGTCATAGTGATGTGCTGACACCATCCATCTCCGTCAACGCCAGCAACCTGGCACCACTGCGGTGCTTTGCCTCTGGTGAGCACTCTGGGTGGCCCAACTCTTTTGGTCTGGCCAGCACAAGGTAGTTTAGGAGCTTGTGAGTGGCAAATACAAGATTAAGACCCTTGTCCTTGCACAGTGGATATATAAACTTCAGTGTCATTAGTTGGGCCAGAAAGGCTTTTTATTACTTTGTGTACTAGAGGGGGTGGGAGACTCTGCAAAACCAGAAGCTTTGCCATGTGTGCTTTCCTTTCTGTGTGTCCCACCTGTGTCCTGGTTTGCATACACTTTGAATTGAATACAACTCAAATGTGCCGTGCTGTTCATGGGCACATTCATGAGCTGAGCTGCTAAAAAGCAAAACACTATCCTGTCAGCAAACTGACTTTTTTGTGTGTGTGTGTGTATTTTATTGGTACAAATACCAGCCCTGGCATAGGGCATGGGTTAGTAAAGCTAACATCCCGTGCCTGGTGTCTCTTATTTGTTCTGGCAGGGACTCATAGTTGATAGAACATAGTCCAGGACAGCAGCATTGCAGAGATCTTTTTTTTCTTCCTCTTCTCTTTAACAGGTCTTCTAAAAGTCTCATACTGAATAGTATGGCTATACCTGTATGCTGCACTTGTAGTCAAAGTAAAGGAAGATTAAATTAAATTTCTTCTCTTGTTACTACTAGCTTCTCACGGATGTGGGTAGGGCTGCTGCTCCTTTAAACCTCCACCACCTCTGTGTTTGTGGACAGCTCCCACAAAGCTCACTGTAGATTACATTTTACGGCCATTCTCCTGTATTAGACCTGACCCAGTGCATGTTGGGAAGTGATGGATGCTGTCTGTACAGAAACTGATCGTTTTTATAATGGAAAAGTGCTCAGGAAGACCAGGGAGGTGTCACAGCCCCAAGCCTGACAGTGCTCAAGAAGAGACTGGACAATGTCCTCAGACGCATGGTGTGAACTGTGGGGTTGTCACATCCAGGGACAGGAGTTGGACTCAATGATCCTTGTGGGTCCCTACTCATTCTATTGGACATTCTATGATTCTATGAAAATGGAAGTGCTTCAGGAAAGAGCAGCATGGTGACGATCTCTGCTCAGATGCCTTGATGTGTGTAACTCTAGCAGCCTCAAGAGTGGAGCAGGTGTCTGCTTACTTCTTAAAGTGCAATGTGTAGGAAATGAAGGTGGTCTTTATTGCGTAGCTGCCTCAAGTCTCACAGTCCTTTATGCCTCCTGGTTCAGCACTGCACAGTAGCCCTGTCTCTGATTCTCTGTTGCCTTTGGGACGTGCAGATAGCTGACAGGTGGTTTGCACACCCCTGGTTTGCACAACACAGCTGATCACCCACAGACACTTGTCACAGTAGCTTTACAGAGTTGTCCAGGTTTTCCAAGTCTAAGTGCTTTTTCTTGCCTTACTTGGACTCCTTCAGCTAAATACAAGGTATGAACATGAGGGAAAAACGAGACACAACATTGTGTCAGCACGTTACATACAAACTGCAGTCATCAAGATCACTTAATCTGAGATTTAATGCGTCTCACTGAAGAGTGCTTGGCCTCAAGTTTTAAAAGAGTCAGCTTTCAACATTTTGACCATGGAGTGCTCCTGAACCAAAACTGCTCTGGCAAGCAGTGAACCCACTTGTCAGCCTGGGGTTTCTCTACGCCATGGAAATGGGAAAGGCTTATCAGTATTAATGATAAACAGACACAGTATTGTGTTTTAACTAGTATGCAAAAATTTACTGTTGGAGAGGAGTTAATCATGTGTTGAATTTAATATTAAACCCTAGTGAGTTACTTAATAGCTGTCACCTGCAATAAACGCACCCTACCTGCATTGCCACTTGCAGATACTGTTGCTGCCAGTTGATAGTGACTACTCTAGATCTCTTAAAGATAATCTGCAATCCTCTGCTGCAACAATAAGAAATAGGTCCAAAGTGACAACATAAATAGGTTCTCCAACTACAATGTAAAGCATTGCTTAGTCACTTTCCCTTTCCATTAAAACTTTTTCTGGTCAAAGTGTCCTGAATTTGACCAGGCTGATGAACAGATTTGATTGTTTTACATCTCTTCATCTCTTCTGCTGACCGCTGTAATTTATCCCTACCAACTGCATGACTGAAAATTTGAGGTTAGCTTGATTTATTAAAGGGTTTTCTGGGTTTTGGACAAATGCTCCTAATCAGGACATTAAGCTATGTAAAATCGTATGCCTGTAACAGATATTCTGACCAAGTTATCCTTTAGAGTGGATATCCCAGCACTTTGTGTAGAATTTTCATACCTACTTAGGTACCAGAGAACTATTTCTAGCATGTTTCCATTTCTAACATGAAAACTAATTTAAAAAACCTGCAAAAACAAGGACAAAAAAGCAAAATCAAAACTGCTGGGCTTTCAAGAGATTTTTATTAAAAAAGTCTGACTGACTTTAGAAAGATCTGAACTTTTACTAGAGCTTTCCCACTGCTTAGAAAATCTCTCCCTTGCCTGAATACTCCAAATTGTGATTTTTGCCTACTTGTCCTCATAAGGAGAAGAATTGAGAATATATCTTTTCTCACTGTCTTCCATGACATTTGTCTAATCTTTACTGTCTCTAACCTATGCCAAGATGGACTGGAATTGGTCAACAGGTCAAAAGTTTGAATGGTTGCATAGCACGACCAAATCAATCTGCTCCCTTTAGTACTTCATCTCTCTGAACTGCTGCAAACTTCTCAGGGTTCACTATAAAACAAACTTCTCAGGGTTCACTATAAAAAAACCTTCTCCGTGTCCTGCACTCAGTATCTGCCACTGCTTGCAAGGTCGTATGAAGTTATGTGTATTGTTTTCAGCATTTGTTTGTAGCATATACAGCTGCACAGATGCAAACCATTGTAATCTGATTCCATTGCACTGGTGTCATACAGTGACAGTCAGATTATATTTACTTTTCAGTTCATAAAATGAGCCTATCAATGGGCCTATCAAAGTTACAGGGACACACTGTGTAACCTCAGGATTCAAAATGAGTGACTTGTCCTCCAGTCTTATCTGAGTAAGCTGTAATTATTGAGAAATGCAGAGTATGAGTTGAAGGAGGCAGGCCAGTGGGAGGGTAAAAACCATAAAATAGTGGAAAAATTAATGTGCAAGTTAATTCTGGAAGTCAAGTGTGGGTTGGTAAAGAAGAGACCTGATGCAGTGAACAGTGCCTGGAAGATTAGCTGTATTTCTGTGTATTTTCTTTTTCTTAAAAGGACAAATGAATGGCCAGTAGAACCAAAGATCAGTAAGCTGGTACTATCCTGACACAAGTCAGAGCTGGCAAGTCTGGCCCATGTCTCTCTGATGCTGTATTGCAGTATTTGTGAGGCTGCATGAGGCTGTTGCGTGATTATTTATGTGACTTACGTGCCTGTTCCTATTACATGACTTGGGAACAGGCTAGTGAATGGGAATAAGGAAAAAATTTCTGTGTCTTACAAATTCCTCGTAGTATTATTGACTTTCTTGTTCTGTTACCATGTGCAAAGAGTTGTACGTGTTGTAACTATTGGTGAACACTCAAATACTTAGGATTTTATTATTATTATTATTATATATTTCTTTTTAGTGCTACATTTGTCATCCAACCACAGAGCAAAACCTGGTGAGCCTGTCACTCAGCTCTCTTCTCCTGCTAGCACGCCCTGAAACAACAGTAAAACAGTATGAAAAGAGCTACAAAGAAGGCAGCTGTGTCCCTTTTGTGGAAAGTAGCATCTGCATTGGGCAAAATAGAAAAGGAAATTGAAAAATTGACAGGAAGTCCTTCAGAGTTTTAATCTGATAGGTTTTGGCGTACTAATACTTATTGCTGTGAAGGAATACTGCGAGGGGGGAAGGCACACGATGTCACATATTGGTCATCAGGGTAATTTATTTTTTACTATGTTTATATATCTATATATATCAAAATCAATTACAATTAGACGTGATGTTGGAAGTGGGAATGGAGCCCATACATTAATAAAACCTTCACTGTAGTGGCAGCCCTACTTTGGAACTGCCATTTTATAAAAGTAGGGCCTCAATCAGAGTGTGGTAAGAATAGAGAGTCCCAGTGGTGCTTATGTTTACCTAACTGTGACCTAATGAGATTTTTCCTCTGCATTTTTCCCTTTAGCAAAGTATCCAGAGATCAAGACCCTGATGGGACCAGATCCACATTTAAAGTGGATTGTATCTGGAATGGTTTTAATACAGTTTCTAGCATGCTACCTGGTGAAAGACTTGTCTTGGAAATGGATTTTCTTCTGGGCTTATGCTTTTGGGGGTTGCGTCAACCATTCCCTGACCCTGGCCATCCATGATATTTCACACAACGTCGCCTTTGGGAACAAGCAGGCCAAGTGGAATCGATGGTTTGCAGTCTTTGCCAACTTGCCCATTGGCATCCCTTATTCTGCCTCCTTCAAGAAATACCACATTGACCATCATCGGTACCTTGGTGGGGACGGCCTGGATGTGGACATTCCCACAACCTTTGAAGGCTGGTTCTTCAGTACGCCGCTTCGGAAACTGCTTTGGCTTTTCCTCCAGCCTCTGTTCTACAGCCTGAGACCACTGTATGTGAACCCCAAAGTAATTACACAGATGGAAATTTTTAATGCTCTTGTCCAGTTTTCTATAGACATTACAATTTACTACCTTTGGGGGCTCAAACCTATTATTTACTTAATAGCAGGTACACTTCTTTGCATGGGTTTACATCCCATTTCTGGGCATTTCATAGCAGAACACTACATGTTCTTAAAAGGGTACGAGACATACTCATATTACGGACCTCTGAACTGGCTCACCTTTAATGTAGGCTACCACATGGAACACCATGACTTCCCCAGCATCCCTGGATGCAGATTGCCAATGGTAAGTATGGCATGAGCATGACTGAATTGGATTTTTATACAAGCTACTAAACTATCTCAAAGAAATCACTCAAAATCACAGCAATGGAATATTTCTTAAAAGAAAAAAAAAAAAAAAGCTTTTTGGATTGGTTTTTAATTCTTTCATTTTAAGCAGGAGATTGTGAGAATTGGCTGCCAAACTGCTGTAATATTTAGTTTATTTGATGGAAACAAGAATATCTGAGCTTCAGAGAGCTTTAAGGAATACTTTTTGCATGACAAAAACCTCCAAAACTACTCCATTTCCTTCCCTCAGCCACCATGTTTCATCTCTCTGAAATTTTAATGGCCCATCTAAAGTGAGGCGGGTGGCAATTACTACTTGAAATTTGTCTAATGATCAATCTGCTACCTATAGTGCTTGATTAACATCAAACAAAAGTCTTTTTGGTTTTGAGATGACATAAGTATGGGGCATGTTCCAGCTTGACACAAATAGCACTAGAAATAAAGCCCTGTTCTGCAGGGCTTGTTTTAGTTCTGGTACCCCACCCACAGAAACTGAGGATGCCTGATCTGTCACTGGGAAAGTGCTGTGGCTTTCCTCTTTTGAAAGTCAAGTCCCTTTTTATTTATGTTTTATCAGTTGTGGGAATCAAATTTTCAAAGCCCAGGTGTCTAGGAATGGTTTTCAGTCTCCTTCTAGGTATGTTTTAATACAAGGGTTCCTCAGCAGGTGCCCACAGCAGCAGTGGTACGTGACTTCAAAGTGTTACTCCTACATACAAATCCTCTGGCACAGTAGGAAGGAAACACCTTCTGTCTCTGGTTGGATGCAAAGCTGGGGGTTACTGTTGCAACATCCTCATGAGATGGAGGAGTCTGAGGTGCAGGAGCTGTGACCTCCCTCCCCACTACTGCATAACACATACCACTTTAATGACAGTATATCCAGGCAAATCTAGCTTTATGGGTTAATGTTCTTCATCGCAGAAACACTGTCTGAGAGGAGATTCAAAACAAGAAGAGATTTTCTTGTGGCGTAGAAGAAGTGTAGGGAGCCTCTATATAGCCTGCAGTTCTGTTTTAACACACCTCCTTTACTGCTGGAGGTCTGTCCTGAAGAAGCTGTCAGTACCTGGTAGAGCTCAGAGCAGTTGGTAAAGCAGCCCATGCTCACGTGAAGATCTCCTGTCAGACAATGCATTGCTGATGCTCCTGATAGCTCAGCTGGAAAGAGCATGAGCTTAGTTTTAGTTTCAAATGTTAAAATTTGTTAGATACTTGGGTTACTGGAAATGTTAATAGAAGAAAAGGTTAGGTCTGTGTCTTACACAAGGCAGGTGAGTGACAAATTGAATTTGCTGGGATTGTTGCTCTGGACCTGATGGAGACCTGAAAAGCTCTTCTCCACCCACACCACAGATAATTCAGCCTGATTCCTTGAGGCAGTGCAGCAGCTGGAATTGTCTGCCCTTCTGCGTAAAGAGTTTAGAGGTATTAGTTGAATTTCAGGGGCTCGTGTTCATGTGTTCCTAGCGCTAGGGTAACTGAGACTTGCACTGCTGGTAGAGGAGATATCAGACTTGTCAATCATCATTGCTGGACAGAACTATATGGAAAACCTGGAGTCTTTGATGAGCGATCAATCACAAATGAAAGTCTATTAGGGAGTGAAAATCTTTTGGTAAACCAGTTATTATAGAAAATTGTTTGTCCATTAAAGCAAATTGGTTATTCTTTTCTGTAAATTGAGAAGAAAAATTCTCTGCCTCTTTGGTGGAAGGAAGTAAGGGGACAGATCCTCTCTGGACCCCAGAGCAAATTCTTCACTCAGCAAAGGTCTAGGTTTTTCACATCTAGTCTCTTAGGAAGTTGAACTTCTAATAGTTGAACTGTGTAATGTGGATGAGTTCTCAGTATAGGTACTTTCAATTATTGGCAAGTAGAAAGTGGAATAAAGATTTTTATTTTGTTCCTGCATGACTGAAAACAGGGGAGAAACAGAATCAGAGAATAACTGGATTTTCATCTTGGAAAGTAACTGACTCTTCCACTTGCTTATGGGAAAAGTACATTCAGCTTTCTCCTTTGTTACAGGTTTCTCATTCAGAATGTTCTGAGTAATATGTTTGCCACTTGAAAGACCTTTACCCTATGAGTGTGACAGAGTTGAAAGAGGAGAAGTTAGGCTGTGCTGTAAGCTTATAGATATTAAAGATGAGTGACAAAAGTGTGCAGTAAGAACTTGTCCCACTAGTATAATGTGAGATTACACAAGAAACCACAAAATTTAACATTATAATGAAGAACCTGCTCTAAGAAAAACCCTATAGACTTAGGACTAGATGTCTTTGCATGAAGCCTTATAACTGTAAAATATTGCATTGTTTACTGAATGAGTCAAAAGACCCATTCTTCGTTGTCTGAAGGACTGAATATTCTTGTGGACAGAAGGAACAGGAGAAGGAGGAACTCAGTACTCGTCCTACAAACTGTAATAAAAACTGCAGTGTTACCAGAGGCCAACTAGTTATTCATTAAGCTTGTGGGAAAAGGAAAAGACATGGTATGAAACCAGATTTATTAGATAGACAAGACTGGGAAACATGGTAGATGTACTGGGATTTCATTAACCCTCTGATGGCCGGGAAGGCTAGCTTGAGTGCTGCCCCCCGTCAAGGACTATGGAGGGAACTTCTCTGATATGCCTTCTAGGATTCTAAACAGCTTTTGTCAGCTTCTTGTCATAAGGACCTCTAGCTTCTGTATAGCCCCAGGATAAAGGGTCTGTAACAACCATGGTGAAAAATTAGGCTGCATTTCACTTTTGCAGCTATCAAATATGATGGGGGTCTTGTTGCTGTGCTCTGCAAGCACAAAACCAGAAGCAAAGTTTCAGTCTATGGGATGTGATTTCTTTCTTACCACCATGATCTACATGGAGAAAAGCCTCAATATACCAGCTGCCAAGTGCCTGATAAGCTTTTTGCAGACTTTGTGATCTCCACTTTGTGATAACTTCCATTCACAAACTAGCAATGAGTTAAAACTTACAGTTGAGATCTGTAACAAGGAAGGGAGGGAGGAACTGAAGCAAATGGACCATCTCCAATGCAATATGGAGAACTCAATGGGGGAGGTCAGGAGCAGGATTTAGGAATAATTTGTCACAGTGCCATCTTCGAGATGATCTGTGATCTGGCTGCAAAACTTGCTACCTGGAGATTGCCACTCCCAGATTTTGTACTGCACCCAAAAATCAATGTGGAGGATGATTCCTACAGCCTGAAACATACTTAATAGATGTAATTTAATATTGTATTTAAAAGGGAATCTGCATTAAAAAGCATTTAGTTTCTGCCATCCCACCCACAGATTTTCTGGTAGGTAAGAAGAAGATAATTTTATTTTACAAATGGAGATGCTGAAAGAAATTACACTAGATGAGCTGTTTTTGTTGGTAAACTTGTGTGTAGATCCATTGTAAAAGAGAAACCACTTTTAAAATTCTTTCCTGCCATGTGATAGCAAAATCGGAACATGCACCTAACAAACTTCATTGTCTTTTCCGTAAGAAAAGCCTTCAGAAGTCCTCCCTCTAGCTGCATTCATTAAATTTTCCCTTTTCCCCATTGCTTTGACACAAATATTTTATTGCAGCTTACCTTCTCCTCTCCATTGTTTCTGTACATCTCATACAGTTGTCCTGTCCAGAGCACAGGAACCTTGCCAGTGGGGCAAGTGCTGCCTGCCTTGCTGTACAAGGTGCAAAGCCAAGCAGAGCAAAGAACAACATTGTGTAGATGTGGGTCACTGTCCAGCAGCTAATCTAGGTTAACACACTCCAGTGCAAGTCCCTGGTCATCTCTGATGGTTTCCATACTGACCTTCTCATTCAGAATGAGTTGCCACCATACTCTGCAGGAAAGTGCTAAATGGATATGCTTGGTGAACAAGCAACTACTCGACCGCTTGATGCTGGCAAGCAGCTTGCCAGCCCTGACTGGGCTGCCTGCTTCCAGAGTATGGGTATTTTGATTAATCATCTTAATCATCAAATAATACTTGTATTCTAGGTGCCCATTTAAAATCTGTAACATAATGGCAGAATATCTTATGGCTTATATTTAAGTAAGCTTCTAGACTTGCATACTGTGTCCACCTAAACTCTTAATCACTATGCCCAAACTATACTGCTGCTCATGTTTGCTCAAAGTGCGGAAACTATTGGGTTGAACATAGACTGTTTATTGGCCTTTTCTCTCACCCATTTTTTCCTACTCTGTCACTAGGGTCATTTTCAGTCAGCCTTTGGTGCCAGAAGGCACAGCTACTACCTGAGGCATTGCTCCTAGGAGCTGAATTTGTCACTGCGAATCTCCATTCCTCCACTTCCATGTGCAAGGGGCAATACAGAGACTTTCTGAAGCCCTTATAGCAGTCAGAGTCCAACATGATCAAGAGCTCTGCAGAAGAATGTACATAGCTGAGAAAAACCTATCTGGTTCAGACCATCGTTTCTATGGGCAAGAAAAATATATGGAGGTTCTCGAGAAGAGTATAGATGGCTAGGATAGATGATGGCTGAATTACTGTTGCAAGTCAAAATTCAGGCAGAAATTCTAAAATGGAGGTAGGAGGGAAGGTCTGTAAGGAGCAGTGTGCTAGGGAATGACCATGTTGGAGCTGGAGTGAAGCTTTTGGGGCTGGGAATGAAAGACCCCCTTTGTGTTTGCCTAAGGCCTCATTAGTGGCTTTCATTTGAGGGCACCAAGGGAGCTTACTGTCTAGTCCTCCCTCTCATTCTTTGACTATTTTGATTACCCAGCTGGGAAAAGAGAGGATACAGAACCCAGATTAAATTATTTCTGGCTGTGGTTACAGAAGGAGCACAGGGAACTAAATCTGCTATCTCCAGAGATCTTAATGGGTACCTGGAAATCACCCTTCTTCCAGTCACTAGCAAATACCTCTAAGGGGAAATGCTGATATTGTCTGAATTCCATTGAAAATGAACCACTCTTGAAGTACAGACCAACACTTTAAAGCAGGATAGAGGTATATTAGGAAGTCAGAAGTATTCAGTGAAAGGCAGAATACAATCAGACCTGAACTGAATGTTCCACCTCCAATGCAGTGCTACCATGCCACAAGCACAAAGAGTGAAGAGGGGCTAAGGTACAGAGGTAAAAGGTCTTAACTTGTATGTTACCCAAGCTGCCTCACAGGGAAGTGTCTGCCTGGAAGCTGAATTAATAAAGTAACTAGCAGTGAGTGGTACTGCCTTATAATCTAACTTTTGCTGGGATTCTTACCTTTTCACAAACAGTCAAAATGCTGTGTTAAGATTACACCATTACACCTTGGGTGCTGATGAGACCCTCCTCCTGCATGACAATTCTGTGTAATCCTTTTGCGCTTCTCTGGAAGTCCTTACTGTGCTCAGCATAGCTGGCTTTAAAATTCTGCAGGGCTTTCAAAGGGAGAAGTCATCCTGTCCTGTAAGACATGCTACTCTAGAATAGAGCTTTGTTTGCCTAGGAGGTGGAGCTGTAATAAAACTGTGCCCAAGCAGTTTATGTGCAAGTGTATAATAGTTAACAGACTCTGCTGTTTCTTGGGTGTGTTCAAAAAGCAGAGCACCTAGGTGGAGCAGGGACTGCTGATAATGTGGTATTCCTCATAGTCCTCTGAACCTGCCAGGCATGAAACCTCTGTCCTCTGGTTCTGGCCTTGGTCCTGCTACAAGCACCACCCCCAGTGATGCATAACACTTCCCTGATGGCAAGTCTTAAGACTTGGGCATTTGTAACAGGGATGAAATTTTATTAGATGCATGATCTAATAAGGAATCTTACAGCATTTTTGACACCAGACTGAGGAGAACAGCCTGCCCCTGCCATGTCCTCTGGTTGATGGAGGAACACCTCTCTCAGATTTGTATCATGGTAGAAGAATGGAGGAAAGAAAACTAAGTGTAGCCAAGGTTGTGTCTGGCTTTTTCTCAGCTGATATTCCTCTCCTACCTGGAACCCTCGGCAGACAAGTATTACAAGTGGTGAACAGGGATTTAAATACAGTGTGTTGAATCTTGGTAATTTATAAACTGGATTAGTCATCTGGTTGTGGAGATCCCACTACCTCACAAATGAGAGAAAATAGTTCTAGCTGAAGGCAGCGATCCATCATCTTTCAAATTCTGACACTGTGAGGCAAAACTTACATCAGAAATCTGCTAAGAAGTATCTAAAATGTATTTAAGTATGTCTCGTTTGGCTGAACTTCAGAAGCTCACAAGCAACAACAAGTAACTTCAGGTTATGGCTGTGCTATCAGATCTCAACAGGAAGGCTGAAGCACACCTGACACCGTGCAGCTCATTCTCTCTCTTCTTCTTCCAGGTGAAGAAGATTGCAGCAGAATATTATGATAACCTCCCACATCACCGGTCCTGGATTCGAGTTTTGTGGGACTTTGTTTTTGATGACGCTATTGGTCCTTTTTCGAGGGTTAAGAGACTATGCAAGCTGGCAGAAAAAAAGCTAACGGACTAGCTGTGGCTGCTGCTTTGGTATTTTGTTTGTTCATCTGAATGAATTGAGTTTTCTGCCAAAGTAGAAGGATGTTTGTATGTGCTGAAGTAGCACTGGTGTGTGCTCTTTTGAGCGAGAGCATCAGTGTGAAAATGAAGCAATTGCATGCACTATTTTAGAATATTGGTACTTTTTAATAAAGGATATTTGTGTATGTAGCCCTGAGAAACTAGATTAGAGTGAGTTATGATTATGTGAACTTTTAGTCTAGGCCTAG
Source organism: Patagioenas fasciata (assembly GCF_037038585.1). Lineage (NCBI taxonomy): Eukaryota > Metazoa > Chordata > Aves > Columbiformes > Columbidae > Patagioenas > Patagioenas fasciata. The sequence continues at coordinate 58,369,428 of NC_092524.1, read as the reverse complement.
AATTAACTTCCTGGGCCATGTGTGCCTAAGTCTGAATTTTGGCCTACTCTGCAATGGAGAATGCTTGGTGCATGTATGTGTGATCATGTGTATGTGTAATTTAGGTCTGGTTTCTGTTCATGCCAGATTTAGATGTGGATTCTCTGCATGTCCAGGACTGTGGAAGCAGGAAGGACTGGCGTGCAGTAGTAAATGATACTTTCTGGTGAACAGAATAGTGCCTTTAGCTTAATGTCTTGTCTAATCTAATATCTTCTGATAATTGCTGGTAGCAGAGATTTTGTATATGAAATGGAATATGTGTATATTTTTGTACATTTGTGTCATTATTTTAGTAGCTGCTGTTTGACTTTTATCCCAGGGCTTTGTTTAAACCTTTTCTGAATGCATTTCTATTCTTGGGATCTAATACTTGGTGTAGCTTACTGGCAGAGCTGAACTGTGGTGTGGAGAAACCTTTCCTTTAGTCTTTTGCTCACTGCCTGATCAGCAGCGTGGATGTGTCCCTGGAGGGGCTGGGTGGTCCCTTCTCACTCACCTTATCAGCAGTATTCATAACTTCATGTTTTTTATCCTTTTCCCCACTGCTAGTCCTTCTGGGAATGAAAAGATGCTAATTTTAATAATTTTTTTGCCAAGGTTGTTAATGTTCCTGATGACCTTTCTTGGCCTTTTCTATATTATACCCCTTTCCGTACATAGGTGTTATGAGTATGTGTCAGTGAAGATGTAGCATTAGGGTGATAGTTGTTCCTAAGCACTTTCAGAATAATTGTAACTTTTTTCCTCTATCATTCAAGGGGTACCAACTTGGCAGTTGAGAAGCGGGTGATATTCCAGTTATATGGAAGTTGCCACTGGTGATGTTAAGTGGATCTACCTGGAACATGAAACTGGGTTTGTTTCTCCCACTACGTGTCTTACTCTGTACTATTGACATTAACTTTCATCTGTCTTTCTGCCTACTGGGATAGTTAAATCTTCTTGCCTGTCCTCTCCAACTATCAACTTCTGGCTAGTCTCAATAATTCCGTATCATCAAAAACCTTAATCACCATACCTTTCTCCAAGCAGACCACTATCTTGGGAATCAGGAGTTCAGATACCATCCACCCTGGAAAGCTGACGAGTTCTTACTAAGTGGTTAGAAGAGAGAAAGAGAGCAGATTTGTAAAGGTTCTCTTGTACCTTAACCCTCTGACAGTTGGGCGTTGGGCTTTTTTTTTCTTTCCCCTGGGAATTCATGCCTGTAACAAAGAAAAGGATTATTCTGCATTCTTGTTCATCCCTCAAAGTATGCTATTAGATCTGGAAAGCCTTATTTCCTCAATAAACAGTTTCATTCTTTCCTCCTACAGGAGTTTATCCAGTGAGTCATTCTGTCTGTTTGTCAGCCTGGCACACCAAGGCAGCTGAGCTAGCCTGAAGCAGTTTGGGTTCCTCCTCCTCCATTTCCCTTTCCTTATTTTCCTCATCTGTCTGATTCTGACAGTTGGGTAAATACCCAGGTTTGCTCAGCAGTGCAAGATCATTTGTGATCCAGGGGATAAATACCAGTTCATTCACAGATATTGTTTTGGTCTTGTTCTTTTTCTGAAAAAGAAGAGGAAGAACGGAACTTCTTCTGACGCTTCAGACTTCACTGGTTCTTCAGGTGTCTTTTCTCCCACTGGAAGTAGCTTTGGCATGGGAACCTCCACTGACTTCTTTGTGTTGGTCCTCATGTCAGAAGCTTCACTCTTTCATTAATTTACTTCAATGTTGCTGGCACTCCATGATCACGTATTCAGCTATTCTGTGTCCTTAGTGAACTTTGCAAGTTAATATAAAAACCATAATAAAGATTATGCTATCTTCCTCAATCTGAGTATTGTCCTTCTGCTTTATGGAGAACGACCTTTCTGTAGTTCCCTTAGTGAGCTGTTCCCTGATGCAGTCACCTATATGGTCTATAGATTACTAGCCTAGCCTCACACAGAGACTATGGTGCAAACTGGGGGTGTCAAACAGCCTGTTGTGGCCCCCGGTGAAAATAAGTTTGACACCCCTGGTGTAAACGGAGGGTAACCAAAATTGGCAACTGCTTCTCCTCCTGCCTCCCATTAGCATTTCTGTCACAATCCCACCTTGCTTTTCCTGGGCAGCCCCACAGAACTCCTGCTCTGCACTCTCAGATTCTCAGTGAGAATCTGAAGCACCTGGCAGCCTGGTGCCCGCAGGTGTGCAGTGGCAGCTGAGTTTCAATGTGTGTGGGTGCTGCTGGAGAAGTCTGTAGTCCTGCCCTCCCCATGGGCACTTGTCCTTGCCACCACCAGTAATGCTGGCAGGAGTATTTTTTTTTGTAACCACAGGGCAAATGGGTCTGGGTTAAAAATACATTAGGGCTTTTATTCTATTTACTTAAAAATTAATCCAGATCTCCTTTATTGTGTGGCCACACTAATGCTCTGGCAAGAGGTGACAGGAGGGACAAATAGCTGTTATGACTGGCCAGAGTGCATGTGTCCTGGTTTTGTTAAAAACAAGTTTCTCTTTTAGTGAATTTGCCTGTCAGCTAAAGCCTTCATATTAGCTGCATTTTCCTGGAAAACCAGATATATGTTTTGGCAAAAATAGCAATGGAATGCAAAGTTATTGATAAGGATGGATGCACCTCTCACGAGAGGGGCAACGAGAAACAGGTGACCAAGAAACTGACCAACGGAGTATAACATCCCATTCACGTGAATACTTCATATAAAAGTGGGAGATCAGGAGGATCTTGTCCCTTTTTCCTTATGGCCGACATTAGGAGAGGACCTTGCTAGTCGTCTGTGAACTGAGGCCTAGAGACAGGCTGAATCCAGCTCTGGTTGGCTGCAGAATCCAATCCAGGACTTCGGATGCCAGCTCTGCAGTTGCTGGGACTTTCAAGATGGGTTTTGTATATTTTGTATTATTTTCTCTATTCTTATTAGTAGCATTAGTAAAACATATTTAATTTTTCCAACTCTCTTCTCTCTGTCCTTCTTTCCCTTCCGATCGCCTGTCCTTAGTGGGAAGGGGGGAGAGGGAGGGACTGAAGGGGGAAAGGGGGTTAACAATACATCTGCCACAGTTTTATTGTCACCCTGCAATCAAAACCTCGACAGGATGTTAATGCTGCTTTTGATTTTTGCTATGTAAAATGTGGCCTATGCTGTTGCAGCAGCTCAACAGGCCCAGCATGGACACCCTTCTCTACAGCGGCAACAGGCAAACTGAATTAGTGTCTGGGAGTGAGAAATCCCCCAGCAGTCCCACTACTAAATAAGCCGTCCCATGCATCCCTGTCGCTGGAGCCATAAGCTGGGAACCAGCAAAGTGCCCGTGATGCCCGCACTTTTCCCTGCCCCTGTCAGCCAAGCTTCCCCTTCCACCCCGTGCACCTTGCTCCCACTGTTGCTATGTGGCCCTGTGCAAACTTCAGCTTGTTACGTCTTAATTATATGGGTCCTGCAAAGGTAGAAGAAGAAAGAAAAACTCATTTACAGCAGGTGTTTGATGTTAACAGAGGGGCACGCTGTATCCAGGCTGTACACTCGGCCCAAGTAACAACGCGGTTATTACTGACCTTAGGCATAATGCCACATTCCAAGGGAAAATGTGAACCATGCCAGGCTCCAGCTTCCTGAAGGTTAATTAAAATTATGGGAGAGGTTCACAGAACAGTTGTGATCATCTGATAGGCAGCAGTTTTGAAAAGTACCTGCCATTGTCAGGTATGCCATTAAATGAGTTTATAATTAAGAAACACGTGAACTACTCTATGAGACTTATGCAACAGAGCATTATAATCTTTGCTGTTACTGATGCTTGTCTGTGTTCTTCATACTGGAAAGACTCCTTCTCATGGTCCTGAGGCTGTCGTATTGTGGTGCACATCAATGCCTGCTTTAGTTCCCATGTGGAAATCTTACCCCTCTGTTTAACCTGTGTCTCACCTTCTGCTGGCATTAAACAGCTAACAGACATCAGGTTCAGGCTGAAGCTCACTGTTGCATTAAACTCAAATTTCTCCTGTTTATGCCATATTTAATCTACAGTATAAAAGACTCTTTTCTAAAAGGCAGACTGGGTTGCTTTGAAGAGTGTTGAAGGACAAGCCCAATGCTCTTCAAGCCAGAGCAGATAATGTCTTACAACGAACTGCAAAGTCCACCCCACCTCCTCTCCTGGCTCTCCTGTTCCTGGCAGTCTCTGCTGCCCACAGACTCCTCTGGGCTGTTGCACCAGGCTCTGCTCCCAAAACCATTGCCGGCACCTGGCTTTTACAACAAAAACTTCAGGAAGGCTTGAAGCACAGCAAGGGGCTTGGAAAACGTGACAGATTTCTATAGCTGAACTCTAATCTCTTGCCTTTTTCACAAAGTTTTTGTAAGATAATATCAGAAATACTGCCATGTAAAGCTTGCGCTAAACTAAGTCAAGCAGAAATTCCCAAGATTGCATTGGTGGAAAGCATGGCTCTGAAGAAATAAAAAGTATATGACCTGAAAGATATGACTGAGTGTGCACTATTAATTGTTCAGTGTCCTGTACTCTTATCTTTGACTTCACTTTCCGTCAAATAAAGCTCAAGACCCGCACAACATTAACAAATTAAACACGAGATATTAACAAATGACTCCCCTTAAGCTTCTAGTTCGGCTGTGCTGTGCCACTGATTTCAGCTTGCATTCTCCTAATGCCTTTGGTAGCCTTGTTCTGCCTCAGTATCTCCCTTTATTTAGTGGAAACCCTAATGAGTACAGGTGATGGGACCTGGGGTTTTTCCAGTGATGACAGGAGACACAGTGGGACAGTGAGTGGTGGTGTGAGAAGAGCTGTAAGCCACCATCCTTCACTGATTCTGGCAAAAAGTTGCTGAGGCTGCCCAGCATGATTGCAGGAGGAGGTGCTGAGCTGCGACACGGAGGGCCTGGCAGGTGTGAGCCATGGCTGCGTGTAAGAGGAGGCACTGCTGTTGCACCAGCTGTAACCTTCCCTCCTCGTGCTCTGCGGCGCTGGCCCGGCAGAGCTGCCACCCCACGGTGAGTCTCAGTCACCTTCCTCTCATCATCAGCCCAAGTGACGTACAAGTGCAGAAGCTCAAGGGACAAATGAAACAAAGAAAGGCAGGGCCATGTGGACAATAAACAGTTTATTACCAATATGAACACAGATACTGTGATGCACTGACGTACCATTTTTTTTTTTTTTATATTGTGATAACTCTGAGACAAAGAACTTGTTGGCTGACACAACTAACATGTCTCTGTTTCTTCTGGTGATGCCACAATACATTTCTGTTGGCAAAGGATCTTCATTTACATTGCAGACTACTAGTAAAATTACTTTGAAGTCATCTATCAAAAGCAAATGGTTCACGTGTGTTCTTATCTACTACTAAAAAGAAAGGTAATACATTTAAATAAGCAAATACAAAATACAAAAAAGGCTGACATATCCAATGTGCAGTGTCAGATGAAATCTAAAAAATCCAGAAATTTAAAATTTAATATTCTTTAGATTAAGACTTTTAAAATGAAGCGAATCCAAGGCAGCAGCAAGCTTCAAAGTGTGCTGAGTCTGCTAATAAAAAGGGTATAAGAACAAAGACAGTGCCGGTGTCCTCTCTCACCATCTTGCATGACCTTGGTACACTTAGAAATGATCCGATCTTCCTAGCATTCTTAGTACCGTCCAAATGCTTTGCAATCATTATGTTGTACTGATTCTACTCAACTCCTGCCGTATGGCTAGAAAACCAAACCAAAAAGTTAATGCATAATGTTATACCCAGTGTGATGGAAAATGCTAAGTATAGAGGTTGCAGAAAGTACACGCTGGTAAAAGGATGAGTGGAGGGTAAAAGGACGAGTAAGGGTAAGCAGTCAGCTGTTTGCTTGTAAACTGCAGTACTGGTTTAAGAAGTTGCATCTGTGTTTTATGCGAATGTCTTATTTTGCACTGGAACAAGCTAGGGAGGCTCTGAGGGCCAAGCTGCTGGGACAGTAGCGTATGGACGAGGGTCTTCTCAACTGCAAACTGCCCCGAGGTTTTATGAGCACATGTGTGTAGGGCGAGGGGACTGGGAATGGATTTTAGCTGTTTTACAGTCTCCTTTTTTTCCCCTGCTGTGAGAATGTAAGATGGGGAGTACAGGGTGTGGACATGCATCTTCATATGCCCTAATGTGGGTCTCAAATAGACATTTTGCTGTGTATTTCAATAATGGCCCTGAAAAATATATTGCAGAGGAATTTATAAAAAAGTACTCATACATTTGGTACAGGTGTTGCACTTTTCAATGAATTATACATGGCTATTTGGAAAGCTGTAATTGAGTGAAGGTTTGAAATAGTTCTTCAAGCATAGGAAGCCTACAGAAGATGCTAGGGAAGAATTTTCAGTTTGGTACCTTTGTCCACTTCTCATCCCGGACCTGAGTGGCCGGATAGTTACAAGTGATTTCACACTCCCTGATTGTGATAAATTGACATGCCATGGGCTACCAACAGGCCTGTTCTCACCCTCCCACCTGTGAGAAACACCGGCCAGTGAATTTCTCACTGATTGGGGGTGAAAATGCTCATCAACAGCATAAAAATAAAGGATGTAAGCACAATGTCGATCAGAGCTCAGATAAGGTAGATGCTTGTTCTTCAAATGTGTATGTAAACCAGAGCTGCTCAGAGAAGTCTGAAAACACCAGGGAACTCTCTGCAGTTCCTGCCATCTTATCTATGGGAAATTAGTCATAAAGATGAGAAAAATAATAATTTTTCTCTTTCTTACCATCAATTATCTCCTCTTTCACTTTGTGTAACTCTCTTACAACTTCCTCCAATATTTCCTGATGAGACAAAACACAAGTCAGCTGCTCAGAATTTCCTTCTAACTGGTGGAAGAAAATGCAAGTTTATCACGGTTGTGCTCGTCCCCCGCCTCCGCTGCTGATCAGAGCCTAGCGCTACTAACAGCTACGTCTGCGCTCCCAGGCCAAGGACACAGAAGATGCTGGAATATTTATCTGCACGTTTCTGTACAGACATCTTGATCAAATAGCAGTGAGATTGTGCTCTCTTGCTGCTCACCAGCTAGCCCTTCTCTAAGCGCCTAGTTATAGAGGAAATCAGAAGACTGAACAGCTGTTTTGCTTGTACAGCGCATGCATGGGGGAAAATGGGTAGCTTGTCAAATAACTTAAGTGCAAAAGACCTTTTCACTCACCTGTTTCATTCGATCAAAATCTAAGGCATCCATAGCCACATCATTGCTGCTGCTCACTGGCTTCATCCTTGAGAAATGGAAGAAGAGGACAAAAAAGCCAGTCAGTTCCTTGCAATGCACGCTAAACTACACCCACCTGATGGCGTGGATGAAATCCACCCCAGCGCAGGAGCACCCCTGTTTGAGCACTGGGCTGCAGAACCCTCTTGGGCTGCTCAGGAGCATTTGGCAGCTGGAGAGCAGCACTGCTCCTGTTTGCACAGCCTGACCCTCGAAGATGCTGCTTTCTCCTACTGCAGACATATTGGAGGGAGCGCAACGACTGCACTGAAACTTAATTAACTCTTTTTTTTTGGCGTTGGGAATTTCAATGATTACACACTAGAAAATAAAGCCTGTTTAATGACATATTTTGTTACAGCATTTTCAATTTGCAAGTTGGATGTCTGGTTTTATTTCACAGTGTGTTTTCTGTACAGCAACCCTCTATTGACCACCCAGACTTTAATCGGGTGCTAAAGTATTAGTAGAATACAGGTTAAAAAATATTATGAGCAAAATAATAACCCAGTAATTATTTCTTTGAAAGGCCTGACTGAGTCAAGTGGAGCTTGTTGACAGCACTGTCTAGCACAGGCAACTTTTGTTGACCCAGAAATAAAACCAATCTGCCCTTAATGGCTGGTACACCCAAGTGTTACTGGTCTTCCAGGATGGTCTTAGTGGGCTAAACTCTGATGATGGCTGGTAAAATAAATTAAGGAAGCAGAAGGTGCTTGACTTTCTCTTTAATAAGTAACTTAAAAACATTTCAAAAACTAATGATGCTATATAATTCATAGAAAAGGTTTCAAATAACTTTGCCGTCATCTTTGGATCCAAGCTGGGGGCTGGTAGGGATTCTGCCACCCTGAGGGTAAGCTTGGTCTTGTGATCCTTTCTCAGGAAAATCTTAACCTATCTCCTACTATCTTACAGCTAGGCTGGGAGTTAAGACAAATACAAATTTAATCTAACTGAACAGGAACAGAAACAGGTCACTGCTGAGAGCTTTTGAAACCTGTCCTGCTTCCCCCACAGAAGTCATTTGAGCAAGCAAACACTACTCCAGGTGTTCAACTAGGAAAGGATCTTTTCCCACTCAGCTCCTCCTCCTCCCAGACAGAATGGCACTATAGAAGATAGCTGGTGAAATCTTGATGGCTGCTTTAAGTAGCCCATGTGTCACTCCCTTTTGCAAAGAGAAGGAATGGTCTTTCTGTATCTACTGGAAACTCTCACATATTTCTTAGAACCAATGTGTCCCATCAGTTTTAGGAGAGCCGGAGAGACTATATTTTGTGCTGGTAACACTGGTGCATCCCTCTTAATGTTTTGACAGGGCAAGTTCCAGCATCTTTAACACAGCAGCAAGTATGTGCAGATAGTTGCCATTGGCAGCTTTCTCTCTGCAGACTCAGCACTGTCATATACATAATCATGTAAAATAAGGGACATATCTTTGCAGTAAATCCTAAACGTATGTAAGCCTGTGTTCTACCTCCTTATTCAGCTTATCCATCCATCTCAGTGTCCAGTACTGCAGTAACACGGGGTGGTCCTGGACCAGCACTGGAAGAAAGTCTCTCTTTAGCTGTGCAACATCAAACTTAGTCTCTGTGGGTAAGAACATGGGTGGTGATATTGTAGCTTGGCAGGACTGACAGGACTTCTGGAGTCCTGCTTGAGGCTTTGTGGTTTTTTGACACCTGCCAGCTTTTTTAACCCCATATTTCTGAATGCCCTGTCTGTGGCTGGGCCTTTTCACAGCTTGATGTTATAAACTTATTGCACCAAGCTTTGCTCTCCTTTCTCATGCACACACTGCAAGTTGCATGGGTGGAAGAATAACTTCCCTTCTCCCAGTTGCAGGCTCTTCAGGGAATTTCTGCCTTTGCTTTTGAATTTCTGCAGAGGTTGGACAATGAAAGCTTCTCCTGTTGGCAGGTTCACCCTGAACCTCCTCTAAAAAGATGCTCCAAAACCTGCCCTCCACGTGGCACAGTGTGCTGCCAAGCCCGTGCATCTGATTCACGAGCACAGATGCTTTAAGTGCTTGCTTAAGCACGATTAGTGTCTGCGATGCCTGTGCCCACCTGAGCAGGAGGCTGTTTCCACAGAATAAGCCTTTGACAGGACACACTCTACCTTCAGACTTCATGCAGAGACAGACAAAGCAGATTGTGAGAGAATAAGACGTGACAAAAGACAAACATCAGTGCTGAATGATGGGATCAGCCAAAGGACAAGCCAAGACAGTTAAGAAGCCGGGCTGTTAGCCAGTACCTAGAAGACACGTGGGATTGTGTGGGGCTCTTAGCTTCACAGCTCTTCACCACTGATGGGTTTCTACAGCAATGGAATGAAACAAGACATGAGTTGTGCACATGCCATGGGGACAGCATGACCACCCCAACTGCTAGCCAGCCACAGGGACACCCCATGCAGCTCACCTAGAAAGTAATGAAGATACAGGCTTTTCAACAGAATTGCTCCTTTCCCATGGCTTCTTCCCAGAGTCTGGAAAACAAAAAGGAAAAGTTACTATTATTTTTTCTCTAATGATTAAAAAATCCTGAAGTTGATTGTCTTATACAGCTGCTTTCATTCACTAAGGATGAGTGACTTAGAAAGATCCAGGAAAGCAGGATTGCTGCATTAGTGCAGTTGCTTACATTATAGAGAAAGCATTAGCAAAAATCTGTTCAGTGATCCTTTTAATTAGTTAATACTAAAAAGACAAGGAACTGGAACAGTAGGAGGAAAAGCATAAATCACTTCTGTTAAGAAATACAAGCTAACTGCTGCAATGCTTATTTTATTCAGTACAATACTTATTTATATTTAAAGTTAAAAAGTCTTAGTTTTTTTGCCTACATAGTTGGCAGAAAATGTGGGTGGATCTAAAAATAAAGGTGGTGAGACCCCCACTATACAAATCTCCACAGAGAATTTATTTAATGTTGTCTATATTTCTAACTCACAGAACATTCCTAATAGCTGTACTGTATAACCCATGTCACTGAAAATGTTTACCATTGTCTGAATCTCCTCCTGTGCAAATGGTCTAAAATAAAGTGAACTGTTTCAGAGACTTGAACAACACACAACCTTATACACAAGGTTTTGCTCCTCTGTGAGGTCCTAAAAAGCTCTTTAAAAGAATTACGGGCAATCCCAGGAAATCTCTAGATCTCGTTCCTCATTTATGTGCACCTTTCTCCTGGTTTCTTCCCCTTCCCTTGCAAAGCACGCAAATCATGGCTTTGTTCCAAAAGGAAGCTGGAATGATTAAATACTCATTGACTTGGGAGAGATTTCTTTCAGCATGCATGAAAGCCAAGGCTGATGCAAGGATGAATCTGACTGTCTTGCAGTTTATCTACTCAGATACAGTTATTTCAGCTCATCATAGGAAAAAACATATTTTGGGGGCTAGTAACTCTCAGGATCAGGCTTACTGCAACAAGCTACTAAGTTAAAGAAGGGTAACAGTTTGAGACCCAAACCCCAACTGTAAAAACCATGACAACTGCAGTACTAAAAGTGAAATAATTTAGGTGTTGGTTTTTTTTAGAAGATTTGGGTGCACAACATTGAAGACACAAATCCTCAGCTACATGATTGGTCCTGCTGGCTGTATGGTCATTTTCTTGGCTGTGAAGTATATAAAACATTTTCTTGTCGAATGCAGTTTTTAAAGCAATAAGTATTTGGGAATTTTTCTGTTAGTTACTGCTGCTGCACTTAGAAGTAGGACAATGAATCCAGAGTCTGGAGATAGCAGAGAAAACTAGATTAAGAAGACAACTACAACACTAGTAGTTCGATTAAATACCTGACGAATTTTGCTGCTGCTGGGTGGGACCTCGTGTACTGGGTGAAGGAGAGGTACTAGCATCATCCTACAAAGAGAAAAACAGGACATTACGAAATTCTGGAGATGATGTGCAGAGTCCTCTTCTACTCTAGAGACCGACTGCAGCATAGATGGTACAAAAGCAAGTTTCCTCCAAGCATGTCCAACAGGCATTGCTGCCAGGTATGGCCTCAAGTAAATTTAAAAATTAACCTTTCTCTCCCTTTAGCATGGGAAAATACATCCTTTTTAATTTATTTATTTATTTGTTTGTTTGTTTGCTAATATGAACACCTTATCATGATTCCACTGAATCACTCTCATCCCTGTATAACAAACCAGGCTGAATTAGCACTCTACAGTGCTGGCTGCTGTTGTCTAAATACAAACCATGCATTTCTCAAATTTAGAAACTCTCTGTGATATGGAAACTGACCCATCTGAAGAAACAGTAGGTCGGATCCCAGCCTGTTAGCCCAGGACAGCTGCTGGTATCAGTGAGAGCAGTCCAGGTACTAACAGATGTAACTGAATCAACCAGTAGTCCTCCTAAGTAGAAGATTAAACACTACATTAAAGGTTAGGACTCTTTTTTTCTGGGATTTATGTCTGACAGATCATAAAACATTTGCCCATATATATCTGACATGTCAGTATTATTTAGCAGCCCTCAAAACACATTCAGACAAAGCATTAACAGTGCATTGGAGAATGGAATTGCACCCAGTTTGACAGAAGATACCTCCACCACAAAGTGTACTCAAGATACACATTAAATAGATGTTCTTTAAAACACCTTTCTGAACAGTTTGGTGCTATCAAAAATTTTGATTTGGGAAACAAAATAATGCAGAGCTTCAAGGAGAGAAAAGAAAGGGCAGAAAGACAGCAGAGGCTGAACAGTCAGAAGCTAAATTGCGCCTTTCACCTCTGAGTATATGGTTCAAAGACAGCTTTGGGGCAAGATTAAGAGTGATGGTTGCACAGGGGGTTCAATAGGCAAACTCCACGCTTGAAGCATTCCTTGAGGCAAAAAATAGCTACTTTTCTCCTTAAACAATGCAAAGCGTTTATTGCTACTCTTGTTACAGACCTTTCAGACTGGGGCGAGACCTACATTTTCTGAATGGATTTCCCAATGAGCAGCTGTTACTTTGTCTTTGGAGGAAATATCTTTGTACAGGTGACATGAAGCACACATGATGCTTTATGAACTTGCAGCCATGGCAGAGAGACTTCATGAGGGCACAAGCCAGCAACAGGAATGCTGCATGAGCAGCAGCCCAGAAAAGCACCACAGGGGAAGGGACACAGCAAAAATCCTGGCCTCTCTTGAAAGCAGAAAGATCCCCCATGCCTCATCAGTTCAGTAGGTTAAAAAGTATTTTGATCTACATGTTGAACTCAAAATTGCTGCATCCAATTCAGTAAAAAGGCTGAGTCAAATCTTAAACTCTTGTTTAATTGCTTTTGTGGACAACATACAGACAGAGCAGTTAAAACTGAAATTAATCAAAGTTCCCCGAAGTTGCCCAAATTCTATCTCATTTTAGTGTAAGCATTATGAACACATATTTTAACTTTTGAATGGTCTAATGTTTAATATGCTGCATCCCCTTCAGCCCCCAGAAATACATTTTATGTGCACTCTGGGGTCCAAAGTGGGCCGATTCTTGCTCTGGATGGAGGATGGCAATGCAAAGTCACACCACATGGTTGATGATTCAGTTCAGCTTAGCTGAAGCCACAAATTTAAAATGGAAAACATGAACTTGATCTCAAGTTGACTTGCCAGAAGGTTCAATGCATCTTCTTAAGGGACAAGAATCTACTGTACCCTACAACACTCGGATCAGACCATGAGAAAGCACCTATTAACCTGGTTTGTACAATACCTCACCAATGAATAAGGCAGCAATTACTTTTTATAGCGTGCTGTTCCCAGGAAAGGTGGAAGCGTTAACATTTAGCTTTTGACTGCGCAAATCCATTCCTGGATCAGCAATGCTTGTCATTGCCTGCCACACTTAGTGAATGGGCACAGGACTTTGGCTTACGAGGCAGCACATCAACATATTTGCAAAAGCACAACAGTGAGGAGTCTTTCACTTACATTTTGGCTTTCCTCTTCCTTTTTGTCAGCTGGCTTGTCTGATTGCGATGCTGCTTTCCTCCTTTGCAAAGGAACATGAGACAGGACACACAGTCAGCCCTCTAGAAACACATCCTCCATGTGGGAAGGCTGATTCAGGCTCCAGTGGGAGTTATTATTTACTGAGTTCATCCCAGGGAATGTGACAAAGGCTGAATGTGTTCAATTGCGTTGGACTGGGGTAGAGGTGAGGAATCCAGACTTCTGTGATATGACTCAGGGAGAAGGGCAGTATGATGAGGCGGTTTTTAACTGAGGAACGCAGAGTGCAGAGCATAAAAAAATGTACTGAAGTAGAGGAAGGATGCTGGGTATGAAACTGGGTGAGAAAGGGATGGCTTCTCTCTAGGGCTCAGGAAGTGGTGGTTCCTGTGTCCTACACAGGAGGAACAACCCAAACCCCTGTGGGAGTTTCTGAGGACCAACCTGCCCCCCAAGGTGGCTCAGGTGGGTATTGCAGTGGTGACACTTCTCAGCCAGCTCCAATAGCTTTTTGCCACCTGTCCTAGATGCCCCAACCATTTTCCCACCCAGAGAAAAGGCTATGTCAGCGCTCTCCTGTGATGGAAAGACAGTCAGAAAGGCCCTTCAACCCAGGTCCATCCTCACCAGGAAAGATCGGGCACCATTTCTGCTCAGCCAAGACCCCTGCTGCCTCCAGGGTAGGAAAGGTCTGGCTGGAGCCCTGTACTCCCAGGACTGGCAGTGTTGGTGGTGCCTACAGAAGTTGAGTGAGGACCTGAGACCCTCACTCTGTCCTGCTGCCCAAGGAGAGGCAAAACTCTGTGAGAAACAAGTGGAAAAGAACTGCAGTCCATCCACTGGAGGAATTGGACATGACAGTAAACAAAGATGTTGGTTGTTTATCTTTGAAGAACACATGGTAAAACTTCTCGGGTGTTAGACACACTGCCTGAAGAAAAGAAAACCAAATTCTTGATTTTCAACCCCTATTTAGTGTCTAAACAGTACTCAAGTGTGCCAGGTACTGATTGTCTAGACATTCAATTTCCTATTTTAGACAATTAGGGGAAGTGCAGGTCTAGTCTCCACATGGATTTTGGTTGTGATGATCCTTATCCTTATACTCCTGTGAATGCTACCTTTAGCAGTTGTTTTTTAAAACACCAATATGGCAGTTTTTTCATTTAGTCTTGTTTCTGAAGTGGACAAAAGTCATCTCACAGAAAAAAAAAAAATCTCAAGTGGCACTTAGAAAGGCTTCTGAGTCTCCAAAACACTGTCACATATCACTGGAAAAAGAAAAGACTCACTGGATTCACAAATTGGAGGATTTGATGTAAAATTAACAAAAAAACAGAGTAGTGAAACACATGTATGTGTTTGTAGGACACAGTGCTCTGAGGGACTTATTTGCAGCTATTCATCTGCATTAATAATTTTATTAGGGCAATAATAATTTTTATAGTGTTTCTCTAATATATATTTGATCCTTCTGAAGAAAAAAAGTTATAATGATTACAAACCTGAATGAGGGGAACATTTGCTAGGATGAGAGACTGGTGTTAGATTTACATCCTGCAACAAACTTAACTGGGCTAGAAATGATAGTGGTTTCTGAGGCAGTTCATTATTCTGAAGCAAAGGGTTGCTCTCACGGGGGTCACTAAGTCTAGAGAGCTGTATTTTAGATCACCTGAGCTCTCAGAAACATTTTCCTCCATTACTTACCCAGCATTATATGCATTCCCGGTTTCTGAGCATGTGGTTTTCTGTTCAGAAAAGGGCCCGTGAGGTTCCCGGCTCACCACTCAGCGATTTCTTTATTGAATACGCTCCATTTTAAAAAAAATCTTTTTTTTTTTTTTCCTCCTGACTGCCAGTTTCATAAGAGCAACCTGAAACACAGTGCCAGGTTCTTCCTTTCCCTATGTCATCACACATAAATAGGGGTGTTCAGTCAAAATAAGTCCTCTCACTATCAGTTTCACAGCATGCGCCAATCGCACCCTTGACTGACAATTGTGTATTTCCAATGAATTCCATGGCTTTGTGAAGTAAAATTTCGGAGACAATTCTGTTGCTGTCAAGTCCCTGGGAAAGAATTTGCAGCTCAGTTATTTTCAGAGCAGAGGCAGCGCGGTGCTCCCAGCAGCGTAAATGCTTTTGTTAAGGTGGCAAAGGGATTTGACCCTGAATACCTGAAGACACCAAATCCCGCCACCAAAAGCCATACTGGAGGACATTTTAGACTAGAACCACAGAAATTTGTAGGATTTCTATATCCAAGCATATGAGATGTTCATTTAGCTTACTTGCTTGAACAGAGCTAGTTACACCAGCATCTAGTCACTGAACCTTACTTTGCTTACAGACATCTTCTAGTTCACCAAGGTCAGTCTTGAACCAGCTAATAACTATTTTAAACTATTTTAATTCTGAAAAGAGAGAAAATTTTCTATTTGGTATTTTATACTGCTGGTAACTTTTTATAGTGTTGTGTATTTATTGCATGCTATCCAAAGGACTGCATCCACAGTCCCTGTTCAGAATTCCTTCTGAAATCACCAGGATGTGCAGAAAAGTTGGAATCAGACTGTCTGAACTGGGAACTGCTTTTATCCTAGACAACATTACTTAAAAACTCCATCTCTGCACACTATACCTTTGTACTTACTATTCGTTATTTTACTCATCCTTTTCTTTCACTATTCATAAGTTAAAAAAATCTTTAGAGCTAAAACCAAAACATTTAACACTAGGAACTTGGGAGTTACATTGTGACAGAACATTACTGATGGAATGAAGGGGAAAAGAGAAAGAAAAAATCATTGGAATAATTGAGTGCCTTTTAACAGGTGGTAGCTTGATACATCACAAATTGCTTTAGTGGAGAATAAGTTGGCTAGACTGTCTGAAACTCACTGAGATATTATAATCATTTACCTGCCAAGATGTTGTCCTTTGACTGCACTTTTGTTTCTATTTTTGGGCCCAACATCCTGAACGTGCTGCATAAAGAATGATTTGTCTAAGTTCCTTTCATAGTTTACACTTTTTGAAAACAGTAACTTTGAAACAGATCTGGTAAAATGGGAAAACCCCTGAGGATTTATTTATCACCACCTTTGAAGGTTACCACACTGCAGGATCTGCTACAGCAGTTAAACTTTGCCAGATATCATTGCTTCAACACCTACACTTTCATATCAAAGGCAACTCACACCTATGCAGGACCCGTCAAATTGCAAAGCAGCACCAAAGTGACCCATTGCTAACTGAAAATGACAGCACCTTGTTCCATAATTTGCTGCAGAACTCAGGCTAGTGCTTACTTGAAGTCCAAGTACACACCTTTTAGCCAGTAATTTATTCATTTCTTCCATTAGTCCTCCTCCGCCTCCTCCGCTACTTGTTCGATTGGCATCGCTCTTAGAGACTCCACTGGGGCTGGACCCTCCTGAACCATCTTCTGGCTTAAAACAGAAATCAACATTGGAATTAATGAAAACTTTCATTTACAACCACATCCTTAATTATTAGCTTTCCTAATTACTAGGAACAGAGATCACAATCACAGCCAGAAAACAGAGATAGGATGTGTTCTGCCTGGGGAAGAAGACCCATGTGGACCTTACTAAACCTGGGAGCAGTGTGGGCAAGGCAAACATATGGGGGAATGACGAAAAAACCCACAGTGCTGTTTGTTCGTGATTATGCTTATGCATGGTTACGCAATCCTTACTGAAGTGGACACCTATTGATGTGAGGCCTCAGCAGTGTACGCTGTTTTTTGTAAACATAGTGTAGTTTTAACCACTTACAATGACTGAAAACACTAACAGATGGTACAATGGGAGACTCTGCAGAAGTAATGAATCCTGGCAACATGAGAACCTGCAGCCATTTGCCAATTAATATTTTCTGAAGAGCAGAAATTCTATTAAATATTTCCCGCTCAGCTTGCTTTGCACTACGAACTCGCATTTAAAAGTTCACCTAATGGTCAGCTGAAGCATGTTTCACCGTGCTTCACGCTGGCTTTGCAGACCATTACACCAAGCTGCACCAGGCTTTCCTGCAGTGGAAAACAGCCCATGGAGGAGTCCCAGCACCACCTCCTTACCCGTTGAACTCTCCTTAGTTTGGCACCAGCCAGAGCCGCCGCGAGCCCTGACACTGACCCATCTTCAGAGACAGCCCCTTGGCCAGCACTGGCCGGCAGCGGGGGTGGCGGGGGGGGTGCAGCTCCCATGGGTGGCGGAGGGACCGGGGGGGGTGGCGGAGGTGGGGGCCCCCCGGACGAAGCAGGGATCACGGCAGCGCCACTGGGATGACCAGGTGGAAGTGCTGGGCCTGAAATGCAGAGAATATGAATTAGACGTGAAGCACAATCTCCAGCCCACACGAGGTCACGTTCCTGCTCCCAAGGCCATGAACTGAATGCGTGATGAGTGAGCAATGCAAGGAAGCACCAAGCAGAAGAATGGGAAATGGTGGTTGCATCAATGGTCAATCAGCTACAGTTGTGTCCTCCTGTGAGACCCTATCACTGATAAACTATCCTTCTCCTTCCTCTTCTCCCTGGCTGGGCTAGTGTTTTGTTCTGTGGCAAAATCGTAACACAGACAACACTATGCACTTCATAAGTGGCACCTTTTTCTGCTCCTCTCATCACTTTCTACATGGAGATAATACACTATGTCAACCAACTCCATGGGCTTCAGTTAACATCAGCTTTTCATCAGAACTGTGGGCTACAGTGATGCGTCCTCCCTTCTATTGAACATGATGTATGTGGCCTCAGCTGGTCTTGCAAAATAATGGGGGGGGAGAGTCCAACTCCAAGCAAGGTTCAGCAAAGCTGCTCAGTGCAGCAGGCTGCTGGAGGGACTGATGGTGGGTAACTCATTTGCAGCGTTCTGCCCATCTATAACAGGTCAGTTGAACAAATTCATCTCCCTGAGGGTATTTCCCCACATTATGCTCTCTCAGAACAAGCTGCTCTTGATATATAATCACAGGTTCAGTTGTTCAGTAAGTGTTATTTTGAAAGACAGGCAGGTTTTGACTGAGGAACATTTGGAAACTGTATTTAACATTAGCAGCCTGGGTTTCTTCTTATCTAGGTTTTCTTACAATACTGGCTTATTTCTGTCGTTACTTCTGCCATTATTTCACACTCCCGATGCCACTCTTGAAATGAACCATAGCTACTATTAGAAACGCTTTAAATGTTTCAAGCCCTCTTTGGTTCATGAACATAATAGCTAGTAATTCATTGTGGGTACGGTTAATTGTAATTGCAAAACTACACCCACCTAATTAGAGGCCAGCCTGAGGCAAAAATTGAACCCAGACAAAATAATGGATCGATGTGAGTTTAAAATAACTTTATTGAACTAAGTGGATTTCAAGGACTTCTATCAGGTGAAGGACTGAGCCTCCAGTGGTTGCAGAAATATTTTTAGCAGAAAGGAAACATCTCAGTTTTTTTCCTTTTCTAGGCACATCATTTAAACATTATATATGGTTATAAACAGGAATGGATCCAAGTCACAAAACGTATCATCTGAATTGCAAATAGGCATTACTCATAACTGTTTTAACTCTGCAGGTTTTAGACAAGCTCTAGAAATCAAGACCATATGCAAAGTGGCAGACTCAAGCTCTTGATCTGCCTGTGATGAAAAAGGTTTGCTGGAATAGTTATAGTGACAAGCCCTCAACTATAAATGCATTTTATACCAGGAAGAGAGTTTCTAGAATGAAATAAATTACAGAAGCACAGGGGATTCTGGGTAGCTCTAACAAAATCAATGTTATAGCTTTTGCTGGTAACAGAAATGCCACTTAAAACAAACGATAACAATCACAACCTCTTCAATATTGCTACATAGACAACAAGTCTACAGCAGACCTGGCTTCTAGCTTCAGAAGACCCCAGCCCCTATGTTTGGGTCAGCTGAGTATAGATTTTGTATGAAGCTCACTGCCAAACGCAATTTGACTCTGCTGAATGATAAAAAAACTCCGGGCTAATATAGTAAGAATATGAAATGCAACAACCCAGCTACCTGGCCCTGGTCCTACAATTCTTACTTTTTGCCTTGCTTTTAACTCAGAAGGTCCCTGGGCCAGTCCTGAGTGAATTCAACACTTTTCCACCTTGGTTTCAGAAACCTCATACAGCAGGAGTAGCCTTGGGTCTTTCAGCCCTTTTTCTAGCAGTCACAGGCAGTGCCAACGGGGTTTTTTAAAGCACTGAAAGCTAAGGCTTTATACAGGTTGTAACTCATTCAAAATCGGTACTTACTCAAGTGGGCAAAGGCTGATGGAGTCATGTAAGGAGGGGTCCTCCTGGGCATAGTCACCTCAGACACAGCAGCGTAAGGGGGAGGCAATGGAAGACAGTGTGACATGGGCTGATACCACTGCTGTGGAGGATCAGATGACGGATGGGAGGATGGGGAGGGAGCCTGGCCAAAGGAGCTGGGGGAGCTGGCGATGGTGGGCAGCAAGGAGGAGGGTGCAACTCCTAGGTGTGGAAAGAACGACCCATCCATGCTTTTCACCTGAGTGCCAGAGGGGCCTAAAGCAATTTGTTCTTCAGAATGGCCATTCAGAGGCATGTTTGCCAACTGGCCTGCTTTATCTGTGGGTCCCCTGACCCTGTCAGGTGGGACAGGAATCACAGGCAGGGTGGTGGGACCACGCAGCTGCGGGACATCACCCCTCTGCAGAGGTGGCGCATTTGTGGTGGGGGAAACAGAAGACCGAGGGGAGCAGGCAAGAGAAGAGCGCCTGAGAGGCTGGTGAGGGGTGAAGGGCAAGTGGGAAGGATGGAGCGGTGGTGGGGACAGCGAGGTTCGCCTGATGCCTGGTGTTATGGTCCTGCGGTTTGGGCAGGCTGGAGGGGAGGAACCTGGGGCTGTCAGCAGCTCAGAGGCTGAGTGCCTGTGCAGGAGCTGCGGGGGGTCTCTGGCTCTCTGCGGGGATCTGAAAGAGGATTGACTGGTGGGCTCGGGGACAGTAGGTGCTGAAGAGACAGCGCTGGCATGGGGTGGTGGTGGGGGCACAGCACCAGAAGCAGGAGCACCGCAGCTACTGCAGGTGTGAGTAGGAGATGGGGGCTGACAGGGGAGAGAGCACACGCTTATCTGAAGGGTGGAAACTAAAAGAACAGAAAAGAGAAATGACAAGAATAAGATGGGTACACAGCAAGGAACAAAACTAAGGTGAAGCGGAACAGAGATAAAGTAAATGCAAACAGAAACTCAAATCAAAGAGGAGATGGTGTAGGCACCTGCTCAGGGGTTTCCAACCCTTGACAGAACCAGAGGGCTGTGAGGAGCAGGAGCCTGGTAGTCCGGGACAGGCTGTGTGCTCTGATGACAGGGAGGCTCCTCCAAGCCCTGTGTGAATCTGAGTCAGGATCACGAGCATCACCCTGACACTTGGGGCAGCTGCAAGGGATGTGCTGAACACAGCAGTGGCCACCTCGTACCCAGTCAGGAGACAGCCAGAACCCCCTGGGAGCCAGGTCCCACTCCTTGCAAATGTCTAGGCAGGATTTTGGGTATGTTCCCTATGCAAAATAGCACACAGTGACCTCTGCCGAAACAGAGTCCAACAACTGCTGCTGCTGACTCAGGTATGTGTGTATGTCTGAGCTGGTTTCAAGTCAAAAACTAAAAAGTTTTAACAGCTGAGGAAAAAC
This sequence comes from Patagioenas fasciata, assembly GCF_037038585.1. Classification (NCBI taxonomy): domain Eukaryota; kingdom Metazoa; phylum Chordata; class Aves; order Columbiformes; family Columbidae; genus Patagioenas; species Patagioenas fasciata. Next base: position 58,348,464 of record NC_092524.1, on the reverse strand, counting down.
ATTTCACTTCTGTGGCCAAATTAACTGGAAAAACTTCCCCAAAACAGAAGCCCAAGCACAAGACGGACATCTTGGCTTGCTTGCTCTGCCTCCTTTCAGAGAAGCAAACCCATACTTTGTAGTTATAAGCTACTCCTGTCATCTCTCAGCTTAGTGCAACTTAAAATGCTATAGAAGATTTTTGTAAGCTCATTAAATATATATATTTTTTCCATTAAGCTCACAAAAGACTCCTCACTTCATGACCACAAAATCCCCACTGATGAGCATTTAGAGCTATATTTTCCTCTACGCTGTCATTTGCCTTGTACTGCAGAGCAATGGGGAGCGCCTGACCTGGCACATCCAGCCCATCCACCCCTTCGTGATGACATCCCCGGGAAACATGGAATCATCCTTGCAGTGGCTGTGCTACGTGCTCTCCTTGTGGGTGTGGAAGAAGCATGGCCAGGCCTCCTTGGTCTACCAAAAGCTCCTCTCAGCTGTACAAGTTTTGCCAAGCACAAAACCTGCCTAGCTCCACCTGCACGCCCTGGAGCTGAGCATCTGCGAAGCAACACAACCATGCCCAAATGCACGTAAGTCCCTAGCTGAAAATGCCTTACAATCTAATCATAATTACAACCACTTTTAGCAGTCTAGCTCTTGTACAGCACCACGCAAAACCCAGCGACAGCTAGAGGAGACAAGCAGGGAGAGACTCTATGTACTTGGTTTGATACGTGCCTGTGGTAGAGGTTCTTCTTTCCAGAGATTCCTGGCGCTGTTGCTGTTGCTCCATCACTTGTCTAAAACAGCAATAAAAAACCCTTTGGTTATTATGTATTCTTTATAATTTTGAGTAAAAGCTTTATACAGTGAGAAGCACACAAGCTGTATGTGTCAGGTGGTGTGAGCCGGTCCCTCACAGAACTGCTGTTCCCATGAGCTGGGTGGGTTTGATTGCACTTGCTCTGGCCATGATGGTGCCATTGCAGGCATTGGGGAAGCGTAATCAGGACGTTACTCAGTGGCTGCTGGACACTGCAGGGTTGGTCAATGCATTTAGGGTGATAACTCCTGACCGGGCTCTGCAGGAGCAATAGTCAGAGGTCCAGGAGAGCACAGCAACCATGCATGTTGTTAAGCTGAAGTGGATGAGCATCACCAGGGAAGAGTAAGGGGCATCTCCCATAAAATAACACAGTCCTGAGTCTTTTACACATCAGAAGCCCAAAGAACCTGTACTTTAAAATAAAATACTAGGAAGCTTGATCTGCATTTACGTGCTGACTGTACAAAATCTGTTTTGTCCAGCTCTCTGCTGGCACTGGACAGTCTGGCTGACAGCCTGTCACCTCATGTCCAAGCACGGCCACCTCTGTGCCAACAGTAGGGCCACAGGGACCACAACTACTGCGTTTGCTCCACAAATGCCCATCACAACATTGCACCACTGCTTTTTTGGCACCTTTCCCCACAGGAGCTGCCACCTCCCGGTCTACCCAGGCCTGGTGTCCCATAGCGAAATGCCTTTTGCCAGGCTCTGTTTCCCAGAGATGTGCAGTTCCCGAGGTCCATCAGCAGAGGTCTTCTCTTGCACGTCTTAGCACTTATGCAGAAAGAGCTGTCACCCTGACCCCTGCCACCAACTCTCCCTGGCCTTTCCCTTGGTAAAAAGATTGATAGCTAAAATCTAGAATATCTGCCAGGCTTTTTACCATATGCATAGATATGGACTAAAGATTTCAACAATACTGAAATGACCTTATTGGAGCACTTAGTAATAAGGTTAACTACAATTTTCTTCCATGATTTCTAAGCCAGGTTTGCCTTGAATTTGTTTCATATGTGTTTGGGCCAGTTTTAACTGCATAGAGATTTCTTTTTCCTGCAACAGCTTTACTTCATGATCTACACTGTAAGGCAAACTTAACTCTAAGCAACACTTTTTTGACTTCTTACGTAATATTTTAGAGACATCTCTGTTAACTTTTTTGTTTACTCGTACTTTCACATGACTTCACAATCTTATTTACACACAATTAAAAGCTTCTTTTTTAGGAAAAAAAAATAAAAAAACCCAGGAAAATAAAGTTATATTATGCAAGAAAAATAGAATGTCTCAATTTGCAAACCAAATTTCCTGTATTTCCATTCTAATTCAATAGATGTGACAGGAAAATCCACAATTACAATTATTTGCTGTGGAAGTATCAGTCTTAAACTGGGTTTATGTTCAGGCCATGCAATCCACTGATCATCGGCAGCTTCTGGAAAACCATTATAGGCACCTGAGAAAATTATTGTATGTGCAAAAGGGAAAGAGTTTTGAGGAACAGCCTTAGCTGGCTGATTCAACTGGTTCCGTTTAAGCTAAGACATGTTAAAAGAAATAAATAGAAATCTTTTCTTCGATACATAACCTGGCTATTATTTGAGAGTTCTGGGCAGAACACCTATGTGACAGCATCAATTGCACTGCTAAAACTTCAATTATGAACACATATACTAAGAATTGCCTAAGCATACCATCACCTACCTTATCTTGGCATTTGTTAGCAAAATTTGATGATGAAGAACAACTTGACACATATCTTTTCCTCGTTAAACATGAGGGAAATTCTAGTTTATCTGGAGGACAGACTTGGAAAACTCCAGCCTGACAGACCAGGAAAGAAATACGGGTAAGACATCTCCAAGTCATTAGAGCTGCTGAGAAGCTGATACAGGTGTGGGGTGCTCTCCAAAACAATGGTGAGCCACTGCCATGTGAAGTCTTTGGTGTTCACACGAGCCCTGTCTGCCCTTGGGCAGAAGCAGTTTGCTTGTGCCAAGTACACCCTCCCACACGTGCTAAAAGGAGAAGTTCTTACATGCTCAGGAAGTCAAACTTACGCCAGTGGAACTAAATAAAGCCTGAGACTGGCACGAGGCTGCTTAAGGAGTCTGCAAAGAGTGAAGTACAAGTGGGGAAAAATTACACTCTGGCTTAAAAATATACTCTTTTAACATTTATGTAAAGCTCTCTAGAAAACCTTTTTAACAGAAGAATTTGCAGGGTAGTAGCCATAACTTTATTTTCTGTCTGTTTATAAGATGTTCAAAAAAAGCTAGGCCTAAAATTAGGTCTGCTCTATGCTTAAAGAATGCATCAGCATAATGAAAGCTGAAAAGCTTCTAGTGCAGATGCAGTAATATCTAACTGCATCTACTTGCATAGCTGATTCCAGCCCAGTAGAGCAAAAAGCATCTTTCCCAGAACCATGTGCCCTGTAGCAGTCAAATAATACCTACTCAAAAAGCTTTTACTGTCTTTAAACAAAAAGCAATAAATAATGAAAAAAAAATATATTTTTTCTAATGTAGTTAAGCTGCTCACTCTTTAAATGTACAGACTAGACACCTAAATTTGAGGTCTGAATTACATATGGTCTGAATAATCAGTGATTTCCACGGGTTAAGTGGATCAGGTCTTTCAGCCAGGTGTCAGGGACAGGCAGCATCCGCCCACCTCTGGGTGAGCAGGAGCTCTCCTCTGACCTTTGGGATAGCTCCGCTATCCCAAGCAAATTTTACAAATCTTGGGTGAAATATTACATGCTGACACATTTAATGGTCATATGTAAATTTCTACTAAATCTTAGGCAGGTCAGATTGTTTATAAAGGTGCGGTGAACTTGTTTCCCTACACTTGCCTTACAGTTTTTGGAGAAGAGAGAATCCTAAGTACCTACCACAGCATGTGTGAGGGCCTTGTCTTAAATGACCTACACACAGTTTTATATAGGGACCAGTCAGAACAGTAGTCCTAGAGCATCAGCGCAAATTTTACATTGCAATACTTCATCCCTGCTGCTCCAGGAGCGTGTGACATGAAGCTACACAACCCACAGGGCCAGGGCATTCCCTGGACCCCGCAAGGGGGGACCTTGCCTGCTTACAAGTTGCACCTGCAAACAAAGGCAGAGCCCACTGAGCCTCGTCATGTCAGACCAACGCCTGACATCTCTGGTGCTGAACTGTCCCTGTAGGTCTGGTTCCACTACAATCCCTACAAAGCTGTTTATTAGCTCCACCAAACATTGGGCCAGGTCTTCTGGAGGGTTAACTGTGCTCTTGCTGGTCCTTCCCTCATTACAGAAGCAAATACAGACAGCTTATTTAAGCAATGCCAGCACCAAACTTGGAGCAGCGACAGGTCCTGCCGATTTCTGCACTCCAGTGCACTCCTGATAAAGTGAGACTCATGAGCTTTTAGCTCATGTGGTAGTGGCAGAATATTCTCCAGTGTTTCCCATACAGTAGGAGGAACACACTTGCAGTGAGCAGGAATATGGGGAACCAAGGTGCTTTTTTGTGTGCACAAGCCTATACTTGAACAGCCTAAGCAGTGCTGCTGGTGTGGATACCACTGATGCTGGTCAGAGAGATCACAGCTCTGACAGCATGGACTACTGGTCAGACTAGAAGACTTTGCCCAGAATAGGATAGGCATATCTTATTCTTAATGATGGAAGCTGAAGATACTGCTGCTACAGGGATTTCTACGGCTGCTAGAGGGATCTCAGTTGAAACAGCAAAGCTGAAATGAGATAGGCCTCATAATTTGATTATGGAGATAGGCATGTAAGGATGGACACTCCTGCCTACCTTCCCTTTGATGTCAAGAAGACCACTCCTGGTGGCTAGAGAAAAGGACATGTGTAATAATGGCACTAAGTCTAGACATAAGCATCTTCCTTATTTTGGTGGCTTAGAGCAAAGCACTCATAAAAGGAACGGCATATGGTACAGAAAGTAGCCATAAGCAAAATGAGAATGTATATGGTACATCAGGTGCTCCCTGGGCAATATGACTGTCTACTGACAGCAGGTGATCCAGAACAGGATAATGTTAGGCTTTCTCAATGTGCTTGAGAAACACATGCTCAACAAATTATTTTTAAACAAGTTTTGTCTTTAACTCTGAACACTGGCATGCCTCACACTTGCCTTTGAGCAAAAAGTTTGCCTTGGGCTTCAGTTCACCCTTAAAAAGTCATTACAGAAACATTAGCAATAATTACAGAAAACTCACAATCAGCTTAAAAGAGGTATGAGTAAAAAGAACAGTGCTTATTGGGGAGCAAGGACTGCACACTGATCCGTTACAAACTAGAACTCTACCATAACTGATGAACTCCACTCACCTTCTCTGTGCTTCCATCTCATCTGGAGATGGCCCATTCTGGACCTGGCGCTGGGCAGCTGGACCTACAAACAAACACAAGAATGCTACTAGGAAAGCAAATGTGGCCAACTTTTTCAAAAAACAGTGCTACTCAGGTTAATTGCTTCTCCATCTTACTATGAGACAAAAACCTCAAGCATTATTGTCCTCTCTTTATTTAATTCATTATTTTTCCTATTAGAGAAATCATTGCCTCCTGCACATTTTCAGTCCCACTGGGAGAATCCAGTGGCTAAATGATTGAGCAGATTTGTTCAGAAACTTGGCACCATGGTAGCTGTAGACTATGTACTCATCGCTTGGTGAGGACCTAGAGTGTTGCAAAAGATGTCCTGTGGAAGGACAGTCCATCGCACTGTGACGCATTTCCAGCTTCTACAGGGTTCAGATATAACCTCCCTGGGTTGGTCATTCAGCCGCAGTGCTGAGTTTGTGAGTGTACATGCTAACTAGTGATGTTCTGATGCTGAGTTGGCATCAAGAAGCTTCTTGATGGAAGGTGCAAAGAGATGCAAGATTAAACAAGCCATTTACAAAGGTGGCTTTTCTTTTTAGAACACTATTGGTCTTCTGTTCCTGCAGGATCCAGGCCAAGCTGAGCTTCCACTGGAATTCACCAAGGAAAACCAACTATACATGTCACTATTTAATTCACATCTCCTCTCTTGACTATGATCATTTAATCTCTGTTCTTGGATATTTAATCAAGCACACTGATACTTACACGACATTTTCAGAAAGAAATAATTATTCTGAAAATATAAAGAAATGTTGGTAACATAAGTTACAGTGGCCTTGCATTCAATGGAAGGAGGATCATTCCTTTAATTTGGGTTTCAACTGGGACTAAACACATAAGAGTTCTATTAAAAGCAACAGCATTTTTCCTGATAAACGGCATGGAGAAATAGATCATTATGTGTAGGAAATTTTAGTCTGCTTTATTTTTTTCATTTTAAAATGTAAAATTTCATCCTTTTAAAAGTTATCAAACAACAGCAACTCAGAATTAAACACTCACAAACCCAAATATGTCACTCCCAAATCATTAAAGGTATTTCTCTCAATTTTCTTTATATGTTTCTGCCAGGCATAAAATCATCTGAAAATGAATTTAGAAAGTATGACTGCATGAAAACAGGAAAGATGGCAGAAATGCCTCACAGTCTGAAATTCCAAGGTGTTGACTGACTCTGATGAAATTGTGCATAGTTTTGAAATGTGTTTAAGGACTAACATTTGCAGAAAGGGAACACAGCACTTTCTGAAAATCAGGGCCGTGTATTCCAGTTCTGAGTATCCCAAAATTGGAGCCCATGACAACCACTGAGTCGAAAACTCTGAGATTTAGAAGTACCTTAGGATTGGGTATGAAGTGAGGACAGTTCACTTCTTTAATGCCTCATGACTGACAACTTAATATTATTTGTCAGAGGCCTTTGGCAAACTGTTTAGACAGAAATGCCACATTTTGTAAAGATGACACAAAACAAAAAATGGGGAGGCGGAAAAAGGTGGTTTTTTGGAAGTAAACAGACAAAACGTAGCAGATATTTGGGAAGCACAGAGCAGTAGGCTCACATGTGAAGAGTTTAAGGTGCAATGAGGATGCCATATTACTGCGTCAATGCTTATACTGTGCATCTTCACCACTGAAGTGAAAGAAAGTCAGGGCTACCCCCGAGCTGCAGTTACAGTGAAGTTAAACAACTTCTGAACAGGTGAGGTCTCATCCCCAGCCCATGGAAATGGACCAGACTCCCCACGGTCTGCAGTGTCACCGGTTTGGACCCTGGCTCTGGTGTGTGCAGGTAACATCCATGTTCTCCTGTGCACATACGTGTACCTGTGAGATAGTTCAATAAGCAGACTTCTTGGTGAAAGACTTTCAAGGTTTAAGTCAGTTACACCTCTCTCACCAGGTAACATTCCACTGTGACCAACCTTAGCCATGCTCATCCCTGCATATGATTTCGTTGCACGAAAACTTCCCTTGTATATCAGAGCATCACGCAGAAGCTTGTGCTCTGCTTGGAAAGAGTCTAAAAGCAGGTGTCAGTGTAAACAAGAAAAGCCAGAGGATGAGGCAGCAGAAACAATTCTTCCCTGGCAATAATCATGTCAAAGTATATAGGAGGCTCTAATGATGCCATCTTAATCTGGTACTTTGGCATGAATCTTCTCTTGGGGCCAAATGCTCACATAAATGAGTGTGGCCAGTTTGACTGACACTAGACATGCAGAAGGAATCAAAGACCAGACTATTAACACCACACACAAAAAAACCCCCTCCTTTTTTTCCTGTGGGCACTATTATAAACTGGCTATGTAGCTTTAGAACCAAACAAATACAACCAAATCAATTTGGAAAGCGGCTTAAAGAAAACCTTTTAAAGCAATGTTACAAAACACATCTGAAAAGTTGGGGTTGTTGCCTCTTATCACCTGGAGCTTTCTCAAGCTGATTTTGCATCACAGGCAGGTAAATGAGCAGGCATATGAATCTGCAAACAAGTCCATCTCAAATTTCAGCATGAAGAAGTCCTAGTAAATTCAATGAGTTTACTTATATTTTCTGTATGTATGTGCATACTTGCAGGATTAAAAACACACTTGAAACTAATTACACATCTTTTGGTTGCAATACATGGTTGCAAAAAGAACACTGGCTTTGAGAATTTGTCAGTGGTACAGCAAATACCTGATATCTTCCCAGGGCAGCCCCTAAGTCAATTCAGACAATACTACTGGAAAATTTTTCCCTCACTTCACTGGAATAACTTAATTCCACTCCCTTATTCAGAGATGAGTTCCACGCATTAATAGTGCCTTTTTAAAAAAAAACCCTAGCTGATTGTTTCGGTGGAATTTTGTTCTTCTTATTATTTGGTCATAGTGTGAAATGTCCTTAAAGTGAGAACATAAAGCTCCTAATTATATCTTGAAATTACCAATTTCTTCCTTGTTTCTGTAGAAATGCCCTCCTCTTTAGAAAGACAAAAACAAGAGAAAAAAGATCAGGAGTAAAGAAGCTACTTCAGACCTGACTCAGTAAATAATCGATATTCATAAACTCTTTGTGTAAGTGGTAACAAATTTGCAGATATTTTTATTTGCACATTAATCTAAAAAGCAGACAATTTTTCAGTTGCAGAGGGTGCACGACAGCACAGTCCTCAAAATGCCCTAATTGTCTCTTGGACATCTCGAGACATGTAACAATTAGTGTTTTCTGAGCAATGACTAATTCTTCTCTTTTACATTTAGATCTTTTACTTAAAATCAACACACAGCAGCAAAACATCATTTGTTCCTTTAAATCTTTTCCAAACTATTTTTTTTTCTATTTTACTGGTGACCAGTAGTGAAACATTGAAGAAGTGAAGTGTCTTCACTCCATTCCCAATGGTAAGACACTTTTAATGTCCTCTTCTGCACATTAGCTTTTGTTTAGCACAAGTTTCTTCTCAAAGTGCTTTAGAAGTGAAGTACCCTAACAAAACTGGGAGACAAAAAAAGGCAAGGACAACAGGAGAGGAGGATGAAGCTGTAATAGGTAGCTTGCCCTCTCTAAAACGAGGAGTGGAGTAAAAGTTAGTAAGATAATGCTACCTGAGGAAAAGCCTAGGCCAGCTGCAGAGGTCAACGGCAACCCCTGGAAACAGGGATACCTGCCTCATGTTTCTGCAGAGGCTTGTACTGATTGGAAGTGGCTGGAAAAGAGTTTGAGGAAAGTTGTACGTGGAGTTGTCCTGGGATAAGAGGATGTTCAGGGTAGTTACACCTTTTGCTGCCAGTGGGGTTACAGCTCTTCTTGTCACCAGCGGGGAAACACATCTGTTCTGTTTGCCACCAGTTGTTGTTTTGCTTCAGTTACCCATGACCATAAGAAAGAATTCCTTCTGGCATGCTGCTTGTGATCTTATTCAAACCAATCATCTTTCTACAGTAATATGAAACCTGAATTTGCAAACTCGAAAGAAAGAGCCTAGAGGCACCCTGTTTTGGCAAGTAAGATTTTGCCTGAGAGTGGCCAATGCACTTGAAAGTCCAACACGAAGTTTTGGGTCTGTTCATTGCCAAAAACATAAATGCTGTCAGATCCCTCACCTCTCCACCCCAACCTCCAAACCTGCCTTCTTGGCAGACCCAGGCATGGCACCATCTGATGTGAAGTCTACGAATAACTTCAGTCTCCATAATGGTGGAGATGCATGTTTCTCTCATCCCTAAGCTTGTTTTTAGCATGTTTGGCCAAAGCTCATACAGATACTGAAGGCAGAGATTGTTTCTATGCCTGGTTCCATATGTGTATGCTCTCCATATACATATACAACTGGTTGAGGCTTTTTCAAATCCAACTGGACCTTTCTAGGTTTAACTTCTCTCCATATTTTTAGATATTTCTCAGACATGAGCAGTTAAGCACTCCCGCATCCTCATCTAAACACGTTTCTCAGAGCTGCTTCTGGCCCAGACAGCCTCTGGGAGGAGCCTCACAAAGAAGAATGATTCTCAGAACATTAACCAGGAGAGATGGTTTTGCTACTGACCCATTTGCAGCTTCAGAGATGTGATCTGCATTTTTAGCAACTAATTAATGCAGGAGATACGTTGTGCATGTCTGTATTTCCTCGCTTAATTGCTTTGTAATAATTAACTGCATTTTTATATAAGCATCTTGTGATTCAGCTCAAGGCAGACTTTGGGAGCACATGGATGTTTTAGGTGTTTGCTTTTCCTCCTCCTTCTCAGCCACCCCAGCACCTGCCCTGTCCTTCCCCCTAAAGATGGCGATGGGGAACTCCTGGCAGCGTGGCACCGCTTTGCTGTGAGTGTGATGGTTTCCATATGCTGGTGGCTACTCCTGTACCACTGCACCCTGCTACTGCCTGGAGATGTCTATGTCTGGACACACCACCAGCCATGAAACAGGACCAAAGCTGTTGCCGAGGGAAAACCTGTGCTCCTGCTTCCACTCTGGTTTGACTGTGACGGGAAGGCAAGAGCAAGAAGGAGCAGTGTCATCATTTCTCTCCTGCTAGGGCAGCGCCCAATAGCATTTCTTTTTCCTCTTTTACTTATGCAGCAACTGCAAGCGCCACTGACTCAAAAAAATCGCAAGACTAGGCTAATTTCCCCAAGCAACCCGGATTTTGTGTGTCTTCAATACAAAAGGTCCAATCTAACTTACACATCATATATTCATTTTACACAGTGGAAACACCATTGCAGCCACCAAGGAGGGTTTCTGCAAACCCTATAAACTCTGTGGCGCTTGTGCACCAGTGTGATGGGATTTAAATTTATGAGACTGAAAATTTTTGTTCTGCACATGAACAGAACATGATGATTTCGTATGAAAAAAACCCCACAGCAGACTATGGGAGGAAAAGAGGTGCGAGACAGACAGACAGCTCTCATTGCTTGATTGTTTCAGCACTTATTTGGATTTCGGGAGACCCATGTTCAAGCACTAGGTCTGACCCATCATCATTTATATCTTCGGAATGTGACATTGCTTATCCTGACCAGAAGGGAAGAATTCATTCCAGATTACAAGTTCCTGCAAAGGTTTTGCTTCCCACAGAAATATCTTTGAAATAAATGGGCATTTTCTAACAGAAAAAAAAAAAAAAACAACCAAAAAAAAACCAGTTGTCAAAAGCACTTCTGACCAGTGCTAATACCAGTGTCCCCACTTGGGTACAGCTCGGGCCATTGCTCCCTGCACCAGGGCCCTGGGGACTCCTAGCTGGGATCCCACCAGCACCTGGGGCCAACCTGCAAACCCACGCAGGGGCTCACCTGGAAGGTGCCTTTTGCTGTCTCCACCGTAACCTCTCTTCCTCACCCCCACACACTTGCGGGGCGGTTCCTTGCTCCTGGCTGCACTGCTGCTCAGTCTCCCTGAGATCTCCACAGGCAGGGCAGTCTTGTGATGTGGATGTGAAATCCAGTGGGCTCTGGCTGGCAGGAGGAAGTTCTCTGTGTCTCCTCACACCACTATGTCCCCACATTCACAGCCTGGCTGTGGTTTTGGCTCTCTTGCCACTGTTGGGCAATGACGCTGTTGCTGCCAAGACTCTGTGAACACTTTAAATATCTGCTTCTGCCCTGAGACCTTGACCTGCTTTGGGCCCTTTTGGTCTGTCCTGGTGTGGACCAAAAGTGCTGGAGACCTTCTGCCATGGCCACATGTGAACAAGCGAAGGAGCTGGCACTGGAATCAGGAGCAATGTGGCTGTGCCAGTGACACTATGTTCAGACTCATTAGTAGAGACAATTATCCTGGACAAAGCACTGACCTAATTAGCCTAGATAAAACACATAGATAAAGCAGGGTGCTTACACATCTTCTGGGGCCTGAGCTACAACAACCTGAGTTGGATGACACAGCAGGTCAATGTAGACATAGATTTCCATGATGAGTTAAAGGACTGGGAAGGGGGATCACCCCTCTTGCTGCTCCCCATCGCTACAGCTGGGCAGAGCCATGGGCCCCTCACATGTGCTGCCACGGCGTTGCCATGCTGACAATTTGGGACTCCACGTGTCCTGCCTTGTCTGACCCGCAACAGCTCATGTGTTAGGTGTGTTGCAGGGAGCCTCTGTCTGACTGGGATGCAGGCGCTGAGACAAAGCATGGACAGACAGACAGATGGGGCAGTTTTGTCTGTGGGTCACTAGTGTCTCAGTTTTCAAAATTTTAATGCCATTTGGGCTTTGTCATGCTGTTACCTATGTGACAGAGCACCTTCAGCTCCGTGAAGGATCCTGTTGGATCATTTGAATCACAGTAAGCAAAATCATCCTGGCAGAGAGAGCAGGAGCACACCCACCCAAGGCAGGGCTTGGCTATGGTGCCACAAAGACGCCTTTCAGGCAGTGTTTGCCTCATTCCTGTTAAACTTTAACTTCAAATAGAAAGAGTTTCAGAGAGTGTTATTCATAGGCTGGGTGCCTCGGCTGCATTTATAACAGAGCACATTAAATACCTTCTATAACAGGGGTGTCAAACTCATTTTCACCGAGGGCCACATCAGCCTTGCAGTTGACTTCAAAGGGACAAATGTGATTTCAGGACTGTATAAATGTAGGAGTCCTATGCAGTCCTAAAATCACATTCAGCCCTTTGAAAGCAACCACGAGGCTGACGTGGCCCCCAGTGAAAATGAGTTTGACACCGCTGCTCTATAACATCATTTACACTTGGCCCAAACTTTTCCTCTGAGAACTGCAAAGAACTTTACCAGCCTTAACTGAGCTTTACCAGTGCTATTAGGCAGAAATTAAATAACTCAATTACACCGACACCGTGTCTGTACAAGTAAAAGTTGTTTGCATCAATTTACCTACAGGTGAGATTTGCTACCAACATAGTTAAACCTATGCAAAAGGTCACCTGAGGCACTCTTATTTCGATGCAGACCAAATTAGTTTTGGTTTGACCCAAGGCAAGAAGAGTGCAGTGAAACGAGCATTTCCAGCTCCGTGCCAGAAAACTTTTCTATCTCCCTCCCTTGTCCCCTGGTGTCCAACAGTGCTCCAAGTCTGTGGCAGTGCAAAGTAAAACACTTCCTCTTAAAACCAACCCCAGCAACATTTCACACAACCTCATTTTACCTTATACTACACTGGACAAGGAGCAGTGTGTATCCAGGTACCAACTTTCAGATAAATTGTAGAAACTCCCAGCTTAGAAACTCTTAAAAGTGCCATTCCAAAGATTGCAGTTGTTTTATCTTTTACCTTTTACTTGTAAGATTACTTTAATCTAATGTGAAACAGGCCCTCCTTAAACTGAAATTAGGGTGTGAGCACAGGGGGTCCATATGAAGTCTGTTCATTTAAACTAAAAACCGATTTAACATTCACTGCTGAAACTTTCTGATGTAGATAAGGTCTAAGGACAGTGACAGAGCTGGAAAAACAAGCCTGGTATTTAACATGGGAGTGCCCTACACTATCACTGGTACACACCTCCTGCAAGTACATATGTACAGGTGTGTGCATTGTGCACAGCCCTTTTCTTTTTTCAGGAAAATCAACAAATGGAATTGCAGCGTTTTCTACATGCACAACCGCACACGTGCACTGAGCAGGATGGAAGACATGAGATCCAAAGAGAGGTTACCAAATAGAAAGGCCATGCAAAGATCTAGTGCTGCAAGATGATTAGAAATAAACCATCTTCAATACACCAGAATTGTCACTGAAAACTTCAGCATGAAACCAGTGTGCCTTTGATTCAACTGCTAAGGCTTTTAATTCAGCTATTTTGGATAAAATATGGTGGCAATTGTTTAATCCTGCTGTTTATCTGTCATGGCACTGGAACAGCATTTGATAATTTTTCATTCTGGTGTCTTTTTTGAGTTGGAGAAGAAAACTTCTTTTTTTCATTCTGAATGCAATAAAGATGAGTCGGTGCTAGAGCAGCTCCTGCAGAAATTGACTGCACTCTGACAGCAGGGATCATATTGAATATGTAAAGGACATGGCTCCGGTGCATTTATCTCAACATCAGTGCCTCAGCTCAGGAGCACAGATTGGGTTATCTTTCACATAAAAGATAGCTCAACCGGCTTCAAAAGAAATTTAAAAACATACATAGGTGACAGTGTGAAAAGGAAGCCTTCCACAATGAGGTTTCTCTTGGGCTGCCAGGGTCAGCATCTCCTGCAGAATGCAGCCTGGGGTAGTGGGACTGCATCCCCACGGGTAGGGCATGCAACAAAGGTGGGACATCCACGGGTCTGGTGTGGGATTCTCTGTGTTTTATCCAGTGATGGATTAATGTATAATATAAGAATTGCAAGAGAGTTGGGAATGATTTTGCTCTCAGCAGCTCAGCTTAAAAGAATGAAAAACACCCGTACATTGATCTAGAACAGTGTGAGTCCATCAGGGTGGGAGGAGGTGGGAAACAAAAGCTGCAGCTCCCTTGGGCAGGAGAGGTGGCTGACCCTTGGTCCTCGACTTCCCAGGGAAGTGCTTCAAGCACCCGACCTGCAGGATGGCAGTAAAGGGGGAGGTGATGCCTACACAGCTAACTGGATCAGGCTCCAGTGTTGCAGAGCCCAGTGAATGTATTAGGACAAGACCAGACCCTGTGTAGCACTGGCTTTCCAGGAAACAGTCCAGATGGCAAGATGAGCACAGGAAACCCCCTCACAGGGCAGAGAAAGGTGAACTGGAGCATCCTAGAGGGATTCTGTTTGCTGCGCTGAGCTCTGAGCAAGAAATAACTAATTCAGCAACCACTCAATTATGCACTAATGAAACAGAGGCAGATAAGGCAGCACCTGCCAGGCAGCAACGAGCAGCAACCAGCAGCATCTCCTCCCTTTGCGGGTGCCAATGTGGGGGCTCTGCTGTGTTTAGAGAAACAGCCTTGTTTCCGCAGGCAGTTCCATGATAAGTAAGCATCCTACTTAGTCGATGACTGACTGCTTTTGCTGTGGGAACTGCCTCTGGCTCTTAGAAAAATGGTGAGTGCATGGAAAGCCATTGGAATAGTTTTTGTGGTTTTTTGTTCTGTTTGCTTGTTTGTTTTGTGGTTTTTTTAGGGAAAAAAGGTGTTGTTGAATTTCTAAGGGTGTGAGTCCAGTGTTGCTGGGTTTATGAACACATATGGAGAAGACAGTGGGACGAGGCATCAGTCAGTGCTGTAAGTGAAAAAGTAATCCATAAAATTCAGGACCATGAGACAAGCTTAGAAAAGCATTAAACACCCCCCCCTCCAATTATTGGTATTAAATAAACAAGCCCCAAAGCACTTCAGTTCTTTTTTTTCCCCTCATTTTTAATTTTTTTTTTTTTTTTAGAATGTGCACCTACTTCCCTGCACATCCAGGTTTGAAACTTTTCTGTAAAGGTTAAGATTAGCTCATAATCTCATGCCTCTAAGCAGTAATGAAGCTTTAAGAAAAACACCAACTATAATCAGACTCTTGTTAAAATTGAGAGCATTAGCAATACAGAGAAGCGGTCACTGCCCTGCCACCACATGGGGGTCTGGTTAATGCCAGAATCCAGGCAGTAGATGTTCCAAAGAAGCTGAGGGTGTAAATCAATACCCACCATCTAAACATATGGTTTATAGTACAAAGATATTTTCCTGAATTTGGTTTCAATGAGGACATGGATTGTTTCACTCTGATGAGTTTGCCAGGCGCTGTCCCAACAGGAAAGGGAGCACCAGCAACGCTGGCCTTGTGCTCCGCAGTAAGAGCATCGCTGAGCTCAGAACGCACCTTCCCACTGATGTCTTAGCCTCATGCATCTGTTCCATGAAATATAAACTGAGTATCTTCCTTTGGCTAAGTGTGACCATGTGTGTATTTGTACATTAGTAATGCATATACCTGTTTATACACACTTCATACTTAAAATCCCTTGCAACAAACAAAAAGCAGGAATTCAAACCTTTTTTTGGGACAAACTGAATCTCTGAAAATCTCTGAAGATACTGGGAAAATGAACCCAGACTCTAGCATGTACAGGAGTTCAGTCAGCTAATATTTACACATTTGGCTTGCCAAACATCATCTTTAGTTTTGTTTAACACTAAGACTTACGACACATTAAATCACAAAAATATATATGCTTAGTGTAGCCTGGTGCAACACCCAAGGCACCTAGAGCACCAGTGTCTGCTCTTGGCCCAATTCCACATATAACCTTGCAAGGCAAGTCTCTCAGTTTTTAACGGTCTCCCTCCTTTTTCACTCTTTGGTGAAACAGTAAACCCCTCAGGGCAGTTTTTCAGTCTGTACTTCCACAACATGGAAAACAGCAGGGTCCCATATGTGCATCAAAGCAACAGGCATACACAGAAAACAACACATTGTAAATACACAGTTTACATCCTGTTAAGATCCAGACAAGATCCATTTTACCACTATTTAAACCACAATGCTGCTGTAAGACAACTAGGATGGGCACCTGTATCTAGACAGAGTGCTGGAAGGTGGAGGACTTTTCAACAAAACATAACTAAATGGAGCGATTTATGAAAAAGCATAAACTCCCCAACATTAGTAATGGGTAGTCCTCCTTGACAATAGACACACAAGCCTAATACATTCAACAGATAAACAAAAAAATTCAAATACAGCACCTGATCCCATTCATACACCATAATCCAAGCTCTCTGCTTAAGGCAAGTGAAAGTCCTAGTAATTTAGAAGGTCCATAGTAAATCCACCCATCCTCCTCAGCCTAATGGCCCAACCCTATACAACCCTGCAAATCCTCATTTCCAGAAAAGCTGAGAGGAATTGACAGTCACAGGCAGGTCATTATGGAGACAAAAAACAGGTAAATATCCAGGTGACAACAGCAGGTATAAAATGCTGCCCTTGTTGCTATCTATTTTTTTAAATCAATATCTATTCCGTGATGCTATTCATTAGCAAGTAAAGACAGAAGCAATCCAACACGTGGATTCAGAAGTCATCGTCCTATATTCTCGCTGTAATGAGTTCTCCTGATTTAACAGCCCTGACAAATACCGGCGTCATCTAAACCTAATGGGTAATTTCTTTCAAATATTATCTCAGCATCCTATTGCCTGCCTGTTGAAATTAAAAGCAAGTAAAAGACAAACAATGCATTGATGAGCTACAACTGGAAGCAATTCCCCAGCACAACTGGATGGTGGCACAGAACATTTCCATGCAAAAAAAAAGCCCTGGTGCGAGCACTCCTTCCCCCTTCCTGGGACAGAGAATGGCATGCAAGGGACGGGGCACGCAAGGCAGCGGGGAGGTTTCCATCACCTACAAGACATTCGGCACAGGATGATGCAGTCACAGTGGCAGAGGCAGAAGCAGTGCCAAATCCATTCCCTCCTGACCATAGTATGGCAGCAGCCTTCTCAGCGCACTCCTCTCCGCGCCCTCCTCATGCCCAGTGCTTACCCACCGCCCGGCCACAGACCAGGTTTCACCAGGTGTCATCTATCCGCTGCCGCAGCAGCGAAGTGGGCCCGGCCGCTTAAATATTTAATCAGACCCTCTTCCTTGCCTATCACAACGCTTCGGGTTGTCTGAATGCCAGACTTAATTGTCTGGACTTTCACATAATACTGTGGAAGTCAGAAAGAAATTGCATTCTCTGTCCCAATCGGACCACCATATGTTCACCTACATGCAAGTAATTACAATAAATCCAAAATGTGAATAAGCAGAAAGTTTGTTTTTACTGGAGAAAACATGGCTGCAAATGAACAGGATCAAATTCACTGGTGGTGTAGCTGCTGAAGTTGAAGAGGCTACACCAGTGATGAATGTCGAACATGAGTTTTAAAATATAAGTGCGAACATGCTGGATTAAGAAATTGATATGTATGGCTTAAAATCCCCATCCACTGCCTTTTGGTTCTTTTCATCACCCCTGATCTCCTCTGATCCCCACACTTTTCTCTCTTTCTACTTTTTCTGCTATTCACTTTCCTTTTCTATATTTAAGTACAGCAGGTCTCGCAGAAGCAATGCAGTTGAAGTCAATGGACAGTTTGTGTAAGGAGGCTACGCAGAGCATTCATCCTCTGTTGTTTTTTGCCTTGCCACCATCCCTTTGATCCGTTTCTTTCCCTTCTCCTTGCCTCTGCACTATTTGGTCTATGGGGACTTCACACAGCCCAAGCCTGTACTCCTCAAGCAAACTCAGAGCTGGTTTAGGGGATGTATTTCCACAGCTTCAGTGACACTACTCTGATTTATACCAATTAATATTTTGACCCACTGAACACAGCAGGTCATCTTTTATCTGACTTTTAGAATAGGCTGAATAAAAACTATAAGGCTCTTTGATTACAGCAGGTGAAACCCCAGGTGGAGGCCGGTTCATAACTACCTTGCAATGTATCAGAGCCACTCCTATCCTTCTTACATAGTACATTATCAGCATAACTGAGTAGTTGCTCTTTCTCTGTACCTGCCTCCTACAAAGTTAAAACACACTCAGAGCATTTGAGTGATATGTAGATATTCTAATAGCAAAGCTGCTTACAATATATTTTCTAATGCTTGTTGCTATGAATTATTTATGTCCCATTTTAAGTTTCAGGTATGTTCCATTATCAGATGCAGCAAAACAAGTATCAACTAATTAATATTTGAGACAGCAATAATTCTGTTAATAGCAAACTATCTTTTTCACTATGGTGCACAGATGGTCTATATTCTACTTGCATATGCTCATTCTTTTCTGCTTGCTGGCTTATAAAGTCATTAGAGGCACATCAGCAAACAGAAATACTACACTCAAACCTGAGTGTAAATTCAGGTTCCCACATCCATAAATGCCAAGGGTCTTATGCAATTACTTTCAGAGAGTTTAAGAAAATCCAGAAATAAATTTAAATTAAGAAAATTGGCATTAAACCGATAAAATTTTACACTACATTTTATCATCAAGACTCCGTTTTTTCTAGAGAAAGAGCTACATTCAAACCATTGTGTTCTCAGTTTTGAGGACACTCCAAATGCTTTTTGTTCTCCTTTGCTTTCCTCCTATAGCTCACGACAAATGGAAGCATCTGGCTGGCACAAAACATCAGCTCTGATCTCTGAAGCACTGACTTATCCTGCACCAGCACTGGAACCACCTGCTCTTTCAAAAGAAAAAAGTACTACACAAGTGTCAGCAACTAAAAACAATATACTGAACTAATGAGGAAATGTGTAAACTCAGAGATGTACAACTTCATTCTGTCATAAGATTGCATCAAACTCTTTCAATTACTTATTTGGCCAAGACTATCGTTACTCTGTATTTTCTTTACTATTGTCTTACACACTTACCTCTTACACACTAAGATTTTGGTTGCTAAGGGGTTAAATTTGCTCATGACTAATAAAAAGCTGAAAAATATCCTTCCAGGCCAAACAGCATCTCAGTGAATCTCAGAGTGATCTAAGAGAGATTAAGAGATTCCTGCAGATCCTTCTGCAGACCTACCACCTGCACAGAGAACGCTCTGCCAACACTCTGCTGTGCAACCAGGAAAACAGCTGAGTGGATATGCCTGCTTCTCCCTCCACTTTACCTTAAAAATAATTTAGTTGTTTTAAATAGCTCATTCAAACAGAAATTGGGACAGCACAGACAGTGCCACCATGTGAGTGGCACAGCGTGGCTTTAGGTGATCTGCAAGGAGAGCACATGCAGACTGAGAACAGGTTTCCTCAGGGGCTCCACTGTCACTCCTAACTGATCATGATCCACAGTCACATCAGCAAGAAAGCGACCTCTCAGGAGTGGGAAACAGCAGCACAGCCCACAGGAAATTTAAAGAACCTGAGAAAGCAGCTGCCCCAGGGAGGATGACATGAGCCACCACCTCTGCTTCCTACCTTGGGCAAAGTTACAACTTGCTGGATGCTACCAGGGCTGGTCCAAGTGTGGAAAAATAAAATATTGAGGTGTGACCAAAAACATTGTGACCAGATATTTTTATAACACCTGTATCAGGATTTGAAGCTGCAGTATATGTGCCACCAGCTATATGCAAGTCACCTACAGTGATATTCTGATGTGCAGCAAGTGGGTGTAAAAGCCCCCAGAAGCTTTGTAATTTCTTACTGTCATTATTTGATGCCTGCCTTCACAAAGACTACAGGCCAGGTTGCCTGTGGCAGGACAGATGACTTCTGAATGACCAGTGCTCGCACATGTTGTGTACCCAGAGGGATTTTAAGTTACAATTCAACTAACAATGGACTGTCTCTTACTCCTATATAGAAAACAATCTTGACCCCATTTTGAGCATGAACCAATACCCTCTGGCTAGAAAGCAAACACTCCCTCAACTAACTGCTCTTGTAATCCTTGCAACAGGAAATCTATTGTGCAAATTGCATTTTGACAAATATAATTCACTCCTGAGTCTACAGCAAAGGCTGACAAATCACTCCTGCTGCCCAGCGCTTACCTGGTGCAGCAGTCATCTGAAACGAGAGCTGCCAGAAAAAATGCTTCTTTTGTTAAACAGAAGTTGGAAAGCTGTAATTCCACAATCCACAACAGTAAAACAGCTCTGATCCTGCAAGTGGTAGGAGGCAGGCAGGTGGCTCTCCTACATGAAGCTTTTTGCAGGAAGACTGTAATTATCTGTCTGAGCACCTACTGATTATATCTGGAGACTGTGCGCATAGGACCCAATATACAGCTGATACAACTTGTGTCATTCTAATTTCTGTATATTTGGCCCTTAATTGTAAAGGTTGCTTTCCTTTTTTATTCCTAATATCTATTATCCATGCTTGGGGAGGCACTTCCCAGCACATTAGATAGCTAAGAATCCAGAGGCCATGCCAAAACTTAAATGACACCATGAAGTGACCTAGGTGCTTGGTTTCTTGATTTTACTAGTGTCTATCCACCGGCACTCTGAGCATGTCTGTACTCTAAAGAGCTCTGGAAATCACTCAAGAAAGAGATCAATGAACTTTTAAGTTCCTCAGCTGGGCAAAATATACTAAAAAAGCCATTGTCGTGCCATTGCCCAAATCACTGTAGTCCTGGAGACGGAAACCGGTTTCTTTCGTTGAGGATCAGCGTCAGATGTTTTGTCCTACCTTTAGAAGTGTTCATACCAAACCACGTTTAACTTGTGATATTGCCTTCCTCCGCTCTCAGATTCCACTTCCACCATCTCTTCCAAGGGACTCTTGGGTACCATGCTGAGGAGAGCTGAAGTGTTTATCATCAGTGTACAACAACTGCAGGATGGTTGTTACTCCACAGACACTGCACTCACGTACCCTAGCAACTCGGTTGGAGTAAGATTGTACAGAGCTGATTTAAGACATGTAAGAAAGCACCCCACTCATCTCCTCTCTCAAATTTCAGTGTCTGCAATACTGGCACAAAGGACTGAGAACAACATAAGAATACAGCACGTAACCTTCATTTCTTACATGGACAGCCATGGTTCAGGTGCCTGCACTCACCCACACAAGCAAAAATACCCACCTGGCACAGCATCTGTTTCAGAATTAGACCCTAATATATATTTCCAGTTACAAACCTTTTCAAATAGGATGCCCAACTGATAATTTCTGCCAAGAAATGGAGACCAAGAAGCATTCCAGGCAGATGCAAGTCTCACAGACAGAAACCCCCTGTCAACTCAAGTAAACACTACAGCTACCTGAAGTTTCTGTGCACTGGAGCATCTTGTACTGATGCCATTCTCTAATAACATGCTATGATTAAATCATGTCAGTGCTGTAGTACTGAATTAAACTATTTTTAAAAGATGTACTTGCACTTTACATGTCTTTTCTTTGCAAGGTAGTGCTAGGGGCGAAATAGCTGTACAGGAAAGATGAAGGCTGGTAAGTCATTTCTGATGACAGTTGTCCCATTTGCAACTTATTTAAGCTGCTGCCTGTCAGTAGTCCATAGTATGGTAACAATTAAATAGTCACTAGTAACATACCTGTATTACAATATGCTGCTTTCAAAATTGTCTTCTACAAAAAAATTCAATTAATGTAACTGATGGGGAATTTTGAAGTCTATGCTACACTGCTATTACGATCTTTCGGTATAAAGGAAGTGCTGGCATGGATTCAATACTTCTCAGAGGGTTCAACTTCAATTAGTTTAAACTTGCAAAGTCATTATGATTCACTTGAAAATCATCAGAAAGTGCATTCTGTTCCCTGAGAGTAAGAACAGGCATTTCGGGGGAGACTGTGATGTATGTTCCATACGATGCAGAAAGCCTGAGACCCAAGAAAAAGCCCCAAACTCCTTTAAAGAGGTTAGCAGGCACAATTCAAAAATACTCCATCTTTGTAAACTCCTGGTTGCATCACCAATCTCCTAAAACTTCCTCAGCTATCAGTGCCAATCTGGAAGAGGGATGAATCCTCCCTGGAAGCCTTTCTCCGCTGACTGCAGGAGGACTCTGGGTGAGACTCCACGCTAGACTTTTGGTGCTGTAAATATAGTTGGGATGAGTCTAATCCTAAGAGACTAAGCCACAAGCTCTACCAAAATACCCATAGATTCAGGGAGGGTTTAGAAAATCCTGTATCACCCTGCATCTTGGCTCACATTCTGCTCGCTGCTGGTGACTCACGGCAGGGTGTGCCAGAGAGGGAAGCACAATGTGCAAGCTCTCCTAGTGAGTAATAAATACCTGTTTGGCTCTGCCTTAACATCCAATATGGAACCTCTCCTGCTGAATGAAATGGGCTTCCCCCTGTTTTCAACCCCTGGATTGAGAAGAGGAGGTTTATGAATCACTGAGCTTGTGTGACCAACTTTCTGTCCTATTATCTGGCTTTTCCTAATGAAAGGAGGCTGGCGAGGTAAGTGGTTGTGAGACAACTGTGACACACTGCACGTATCTTCCTTCCCAGCACAGGGGAAAAGGACTTCCCAGAATGAGAGCTAAAAATAGCTGGTTTGCCTTAAAGGGCATATTCACTTGGAAACACAGAAAACAAGTCTTAGCTGCCACCTCTAATATGACAGGGATCTTCATCAGTCTGCTCCCTGTCAAAATACCTATTGCCCTGCTCATTCTTCTTCTCCTTAAATTTTTACCATTTGAAATTGCAGATGCTTTTCACCACATTGCAAGAAGCATGGAAAGAGAAAAGGCAGATACAGCCTTCTAAATTACATTTAAACCAGCCTTACTCATTTCACAAAGGCTATTCAACGTTATTTCTTGGTATCTATTGCAGCCCTGCCTCTATGCCCACATTGCTTACCCCAGCATTGTTTCAGCTGCCCAGCACCCTCTGCCAGCCCCGCTCCGTGTGCACCCCCTGGGCAGGGGGTTGGTCGGCCACGTCATACTGGTGCTGAGGTGACCAGACCATCTGGTTTGGAAAACACATATCAATATCAGCAAGGCAGGTGCCCCAGCTCGGTGCTCTCAGAGGCAAGGTGTATCCCTTCAGACATGGTACTTTATCAGTGATGGCAATGAGACAGCTGGGACAACTTAACTAGGGAAGCGGTAGATTCTGTGTTGCACACAGTTATTAAATCAAGACCATGGCTTTCTACAGTACGTCTTTCTAGCAAAAACAGGCCATCACGTACTTGCTAAAGAATTTGCAGGTGGAACACCATAGGGCTGTGTTACGCAAGGAGTTTAGAGTAGATGGCTTTAATGATCTCTTCTGGCTCTAAAAATCTAAGAATCTAGCATCATCGGTTATCACTTACTTTACACCAAAGATCCGCTTGACTCTTCTGGGAATTCATCAAAGCTTAAAAACCTGCCAAGCTGAGAAAATTACCGCGATATTTCCAGCTGCTTTCCCCAGATTTTATATTAATCCTTCCCCTCAGCCCTGAGCAAGTTTTGCCATTTTTCTTGTGAGCAGCCTGAGCAAGGAGCATGGTTGGGCTGCTCCTCTCTGTGGCTCCTTATGGGCTCCCCGCTCCAGGTATTGCCAAGCCGTTGAAGAAATTAGGAAGCTTTCCTTGCCATTCCCTGACATGACCATAAGTATTTCTTTGAAAGTCTGGAAGCTGGCACCACAATTCACATTGAGGAAGCAGCTGACATGACCAAGCCTGCAAACAGCTTGCAGATTTAAGTGATAGCCTAAATAAGAACTGCTCTGAATGTCACTCATAATAAAGTCAAAAAACTAGCAAGGTCCCGCACTTTTCTCACATGCAGAAGTGCCAAGCAAGAGACAGCAATTGCTACCTGGCTGCAAGAGCAGGACCTGGCCGAACCCCCCCTCTTCACCCCCAGCACAAACCCACCCGGGCATCCAAGAAATGTGAGCGACTCTGCATCGTGCTGATGAAGTTCTTAATCTACATGTCACCCAAGCTGAACTGCAAAACACGGCTGCCTGCCCTAGTTATCAAATGACCTGAAATTCAGCACGATCATCTGCCGTAACAGCTGGTTCATTGATGAAGAGACAAACTCCTGCCTGGCTGCTGAACTGGAGCCAGCGCCGCGAGCCCGGGGACCCGGGACGCACCCCCGCCAGCACGGAGATGCTGCTCCCATCCCCCCGGATGGCACGGCCTCAAAATGTCTTGTGTTCTTCAAATTCTGCAGGCTGACTCCCTCCTCTACACATTTATCTTTCATCTGT
Organism: Patagioenas fasciata; assembly: GCF_037038585.1. Classification (NCBI taxonomy): domain Eukaryota; kingdom Metazoa; phylum Chordata; class Aves; order Columbiformes; family Columbidae; genus Patagioenas; species Patagioenas fasciata. The sequence goes on along the minus strand of NC_092524.1, from coordinate 58,324,149 downwards.
ATCATTAAAAAGAGATTTCAGAGACTTGGCACTTCAAAGGAGGGGGGAAATAATGAAACACCCTTCCCTGCAAATTAAAGTGAAGGTGAGGTTGCATCTTGTCAGTTTTTTCTTTCCACCTAGGGCGCTGCATAAATAATAAACAGCACTAACAAATTTACTTCTTTTTGCAGAAGCAACCTATATATGATCATAGCACAAAACATTAAAATGATTGTACGATTAAGAGTTCTACCAACACAGCCAAAGTTAGGGAGCTCAATAACTTTGACAGATGTTACAAATTCTTTTTTAAGGAGTGACTCATGTTCAAACAGGGTGATACATTTTGAGGTTGCTTTGATGTACACTGAATAATATTTTTCTGTTCCACTGACAAAAAATCTAAACACATCTTGGTAAACTTTTACAATACTATTACTGCAAAAGCTAATATTAGTGATCTTTATTACTCCTTAATAATGAAATAAGCAAAATTAAATGTTTGGACTGTATCTTAAGATAGTTGTTTTTGTGCTTCTTCCCCAAATCGGAATGAAGAGTGGAAGCTGAACACAATATTTTATTAAAGACCAGCTCCTCAGCTGGAACTCAGCACTACTCCTTTGAACCCAATGGGCATCATTTCCTGCTAAACTGGAGCTAGACTAAATGTTTTCTGTGATGATCTGTCCCCTTGGGTAAATAGCATTTTCCCATTCCTTAGCTGAAACGAGAAATGAGGACTGCACATGCTTTTAATGGGATGTGTCTTAGTCCTGGAATGTCCAATAGCAATTCCCTTTGCTAATGTTGTGCCTCAGCAGCATCGGTCCTTTGACTGTCACATGTATAGCTGGTTGTAGCTGCTGCATAGGCAAGACCAAAGTTTGGGCTGAACATATGCCTTATTCTCTGTGTTTATGTCAAGGTAGGCCTCAGAATTGTTTCTCTAGCAGAGAGAACATACTGTAAGTGAGAACATAAGCATGAATATTTGATTAGGGACACATGAAAAAAATCTGAAATCATATGGCACCAAGACTTTAGCTAAAGTATGCATGAACAAGCAATGTAACTAATATTAAATGCATGCTTGTATTTTTCTTGTTCTGCAGTCTTGCCTACACATCAACATGAATTAACCAAATTGAAAGAACACATTGAGCAGCATCAGATCTAATTGTAATGGGAAACGTTTCCCTAATAATTTTTGGTTTTCATATTTTCTCTTACAAATAGTGTTATTATGCTACTGAATAAAAGCATATTATTAATATATATGAGTAATTTATATTAACCAGTTATTTTGGCTAATTGATGAGAAAAGGCTATTAAAATAAACATTTTAATCCACATTAATAAATCTTTTCCTTGTGGGCTACTATGCCTTGGTTTTATTTTTCAGATGCTGTTTGCCAGGTGCTGACAAACACATGCACGGGGTTACTCCCTGTCCTGGAGAGATCCTAATCTAGGCCAGTTAGTCTCGATCTTCTAATAATGGGATTCCCATTTGCAAGGCAGGAACACCCTCCAGCCGTGCTCCCATCAGTCGAGATGTCCCATCGGCCAGATGAGGAGGCTGCCAAGCCCTGAACCTTGTGTTGTCCTGAGACTTGACCTGTGAGACAGACATGTATACAAAATACACTGAGGATGGCTCGGTGGTACCCAAAGAATGGGAGTCTTCCCACTGGAGGCTGTGCTTTTGCAACTGTTGCAAAATTCCCATCTCTACCAATATCCTTCTTTTCATCTCCTGCAAAGAACGCGATGGCGAAGACATCTTATTTTACACTCACGTGCTTGCCTGATTTGGGACGATATGCTTGAAGCGGTAGGTGAAAACCCAATTCTGCAAACTGCTGAGGTCCACATAAGAGAAGCCAGCATTCTCTCTCTGCTGGCATTACGAGGAGCCAAGAGCACGTTCCTGAGACATGCTGAAGTCAGCACTTTACTGTATCAATCCCTCCACAAGTCTTCTTTGTCATTCATCTTAATCCTAGCCTGAATTGTTCTAATATCTGGAGGATGTGGCATAAAAACCTTCTCTTAAGCCTCTCTTTCATTCACTAGCTGTGCTGAAGCAGAAGCAGGAGCACTGGTATTGATACAAGGAAAACTGTCCTGAAGGTTTATATTACTTTTGCACCTTCCTAGGGCATTTGTCACACGCTTCTTTCCATGACTGAAGTCCAATCGGTTTAATTTTGTCGTAGGATCTTTTTTTTAAAAGTGCCTTTTTTTTTTTTTTCTGATAATAATAATACAACTACATTTATCAAAAAACTTTCTTCAAGAAAATCCTTTTCAATCTCTATGTGACACACAATCTTAAAGTGTTGCTCTGTGAACCACAGACAGACTACTTAGGAAATGCCAGACAAGGTATTTGGCTTTCAGCTCTATCACAATGGACAGCTACTGAAATACTTTGCTAATAATAGTATCCTATGTTTGAGGAGATAAGCTTAATCACTTGTTGAATTTCAGTGGAGTTCTGCAGGCATGTCTGCATATTCCTGATAGCTAACCCAAATTTTGTTTAACAACACAATTTGCTCTCATTTCTAATTCTGTAGTTGTAGTTGTCTGTACATGTATCATGAACACAAAACGTCACTGATGGAAAGAAATAAAGGAAACTCGCATTTCTTAGCTAAAACTCCATTACTACATAAAAAAACCCATCAAGTCAATACAGTAACAGCACTCATCACACAAAACCCTCAAGGAAGTAGATATAAATCCTTCTGCTGACTTAAGGAAAAACTACACAACACCTAGGATTGTTGTCGTTGAAATATTACGTTTGCAATTTGCATGTAACCTGTGGTCCCCACAATACTGTGAAGTCCATTACTTTCAACACATTATTGTCAACATTTCGACAGTGACCAGGGAAACTAAAAGTCTCTTTGCTTCCCAGCTTCTTTCAGAAATATACAGAGTTTTCCCAGTGTCGCAGTTGTCTTAGATCAAGATACCAGAGTTTTCACCCTTCACACTCCATACTCTCTGAATGCACAGCTGTGATTCGGATCTATAGCACACAGCCTAAATTAAAAGAAATATTTCTTGTTCGTGGAGCAATAATGCCATTTGTTTAATCTCCTTAGTGCTTGCCTATCCATGAGGCAGGGCCATGCTGAGGCAGCACGGCAGCCCAGGCTAGCTGGTGAGGTTCAGGATGAGGACATCACCGCACTGGTCCTGCTTCGATTCCCATGCTGACTTCTGCAATGAGCCAGGGAGATGTTGAATCCCCCTGTGCTTTAAAAGATGGAACACGATATAGAAACATTAATGTTTTGCTATTCTCACCCTGGCCTAGAAGGAGGACAGCTGAGGTAAAAGGCAATATCACTCTTCTGTATCTAACTGGCCTTGAGTGAATGCTGCACTTGTAACACTGAGTCCATCTCCAGACCCTAACACAAGAGAACCACTGACATGGTGCTGTGATCCAGTGGAGGGTGAAGAAGATGGCTGGGGACTGCAAATGGCACAGGAGGAGGGGTTGGGGGAGTTGTGTTGTTCGGTTCAGAGAAGGGAAGGCTGAGGAGCAATCTCACTGCTGGTGCCAATGTCCAGCTGTTTCATGATGGGAAAGGTACAGCCCTGGAACAAGGGCCTGGCCATGTGGAGAAGTGCCCGTCCTTGGTGATGCTCAGAACTCACTGAGACAAAGACCTGAACAACCTGATCAGATTTTGGATTTAGCCTTACTTTAAGCAGACATCTGGGCTAAATGATCTCCAGAGGTCCCTTAATAACTCTGTCTGAAGACACTGGGGAAATTAAGGAAGGAAATATCACCAGTCTCCACAGCGTATGGAGAACATAAAGGAACTTCATCTGGCCATGTTTTTTTATTGTAAAATTAGTTATCATCTGCTCATGCCCTGGAGTCCACTAAGCAGCTTCTAGATCTTAATTAAGGTAGTTACTTCAAAGATAATTCAGCATTTAATACCTAAGTATACTTAATTTTCTCCTAAATACTTTCCTGAATTTGAGCTGTGCTGTTACAGATGAACTCATATAAAACAAGGGACAAAAAAGTAGAAGGATGCTGATTTAGTATTAAAATTCTTAGCAGCACCAAACCCCTAAAAGACACAATACTAGTATATATGCTACAGCAAAACAGTCCAAGTCAAAAGACTTATTTTCATTTAATAATAAATAATTTCATGAGACTTTGAGAACTCAGGATCTTTCACCTGGAACACTGTTTGCAGACTTCAGAATTCCCAAACAAGGTGAGGTGAGCTAAATGATGACAGGTCCTCCAGTTCTACTCTGCTCTTTCTCTGACAAGGAAGCGTTGTTCTAGGTTATGGTTGGTCTTGTAATTAAAAGGGGGTCTGATAAAGATAAGGGCCTATGCTGTAACACTACACTCACATTCGGAAAGCAAAAGAAAAATGCAGAGCTAAAAGAGATGGTGGTGAGAAAAGAAAAAGAGACACTGGAAAACCAAAACAGCTAGTGGCTTAATGAAACTTGACTTTGAGCTGCATAAATAAAGCATGGCTTCTTGCAGAATTTGGGAAAACGCCCTGAGCACATGAAATGCAGTGGTTACCATGGCAATCTACATACAGTCAGAAATCAAACAAATCCTGCACCTCTTTTCCAGTTTAAACTCTCCATAAAATAGGATCAGGTATAAATGAGCAAATCTCTTGTCTGCGCTGGTAAGAGATTATTCACATGAGTACTTCCACAGGGGCCAGTGAGTGACCACCTCTTGCATACACAGAGGTTTACAGTCTGGGAGTAGCTGGTTGCTCTATACATCCAGTCTGCCTATTAGAAAAAAAAGTGTGTGTTGGGGGAGTATTGCACAGCAAACCTGCTTCCTATAAGGGATGTGACCAAGCACAACACAGGGCTGTTCTTCTGCCCCTGCCACCTTTCTGCATGGCATCCTGTTCCATGGCAATGCACAGCAGCTCCTGCAAAGCCCCGCACTGCACTGCTGTGTCCAGGCCCCAGCGCTGCTTTCTGCACTTGGGACCTCATTTTGGAACGTTGAGTCAGCTGACAGGGCTTTGTGCCTGCCTGGCCGCCTGTTGAGCACAGCCCTGCCCAAGCACTGCCCTGTCTGGGGCCCAGATGTGACCAGCTGCCAGTATCCCTGAACAAACACTTGTGTACCAGCTCTGGCTGGGATGGAGTCAATGTTCTTCATAGCAGCCTGTAGGGTGCTGTGTTTTGGATCTGTGTCTAAAACAGCAATGGTAACACACCACTGTGTGTTATGCCTCTGTCCTGGTTTTGGCTGGGATAGCCTTAATGTTCTTCCTAGTAGTTGGTATGGTGCTGTGGTTTGGATTTAGAATAATGTTAATAATACACTGAAGTTTTAGTTGTTGCTCAGCAGTCAGGGACTTTTCAGCCTCTCATACTGGCCTGCTAATGAGAAGGTGGGGAATGTACAAGAAGCTGGGAGGCGACACAGCCAGGACAGCTGACCCCAACTGACGAAAGGGATATTCCATACCATATGACACCATGCTCATTACATAAGCTTGAGGAAAGCTGGCTGGAGGTGATCACTGGTAAGGGACAGGCTGAGCACCAGTCAGTGGGTGGTGAGCAATTGCGCATCACTTTCTTTGTATATTCTATTACTAATACTATTCTTACTCTTCCTTCCTTTGCCATCCTATTAAACTCTCTTTATCTCAACCCACAAGTTTTTTTCAATTGTCTCGCCCCTCCCAATGAGAGTGGTGGGTGAGAGGCTGTGTGGTGCTTGGTTGTCATCTGGGGTTAAACCATGACAATTTATTTCTGATTTCCAAAATTAGGGAAAGTGGGGACAGGGTAAAGGAAGCTGGGGAGCCACTGCAAGGTTGAAATGGCAGAGAGATCTTCCTGTCCTTCACTTCTCCATCTGCATGTCCTTGCCAGCTGACTACAGGCAGCACTGCTGACTGTCTGAAGATGCTCCAGGAAAGCCCGTGCCGGCTCACGGAGGGAACACAGGCTCTGAGGCCAAGAATGGTGCCAGCCAAGGGAGCAGACAACCACCACTGTGACTGGCAGGTGATGCTCTGCTGATTTGGGTTGCCTGGGAGCCTGCCTGGATGTGCAGCTGGCAGTGCCAGAGTCCAGGCATCTCAGCCGTGAAGACCCTGAGCAGCCCTGCAATAGCTTCAGAGAGCGTGTGTGCAAGACTCTGACCCAGGGACAGCGTAAGAAGAGTCAATACACCTGGACATGCTCTGAAAGGACGAAGAGGCAAAATAACAAGATCTTATCTCTCAGGTCTGTGCCCAGAGGGAAACTAAGGGACAAAACAGTGCATGGGTCGGGGCTCTCAGCTGCCAGGGCTGTTACCAGAGACAACAGGATGGGTGAGGGATGGCACCAGACAGACTGCCCAGGCACTGCGGATGGGAACCATGGGTGCCCTCAGGGACAGGGACATCAAAATGGCTCTCTCAACATCATCACCCTTCCTGGCGGTCTGCCTTCCTGATGGAAAAACACACCGTGCACAGCTGTCATGCCAGTGTGTGTGGTCTTGGAGAATAAACCAAGATACATTCAACTGAAGATGGGAACGACAAGGAATAACAACTGACAAGGAAACACAGGATCAAACGTTCCCTTGATGACAAAGGTCTCTCTCCCACAGATGGCGCTCTCCTCAGTAATGCCACGCAACTGCTGAGGCTACAATTTTGCTCTCAATGAAACACTTTTATAAAGGTCTTCTTACCTGTGATAACGCAACTGTGCCCTGAACGGCACAGCTTGCGGCAAGAGTGTGCTGGATGGACTTGCTGGAGATGAGGTCTCCTGGCCCATCTCCTTCCCGCCCCAGGGGTTTAGGAAACATGGGAAAGAAGTTGGCAGCACAGCAAGTCCTCTCAGACCTCCTGATGTCAACACTTTGGTCTTTCGCACTACAATACCACACCACCACTTGGGATCCTACCACACCATTAAGCAACACTTCTAATGTCCTCCACTGCCCATGCAGCCATACTTTCTCCTGGCAGCAGCAGCTCATGGTTCTCTAGCAGAGCAAGGTGGAGGTTTGAATAGCTTTAGCTTCCTATAGTCCTGGCTTGCACTGTCTAATATTGTATTAAAAGACCCTATCATCATAAATATACGTGTGTTAAATACATATTTACATTCTTATTTCTGCAAGAAGTGAGCATGGCTACAGTCCTTTCTTAGAGTGAGTATGTTGTTTTGTTTTCTTTTAAAGGATGCATTGTTAGGGTTGATTTATGAACAACGCCTGCTTGACAAAAATGAAGCACTGGAGTTCAAATTGTGCTAGAATCCTCCAGCCTGTTCCCCCAGGAGAATTAAAATGTGTATTTTGAATTCCAATTTTAACTCCAAAATTAATTCCTAATGCATTATTCTTTCTGCTTCTTGCAAAGAATTATATGAAATAGCCAGACTGAATAAGACAGGCCTCTGTGCCTGTAAGTGCCTTTGATGAAATGCTTAGAGCTAGATATTTTCTTTCAGGTTTTGTAAATCGACAGTAATATGTGCAATCATTTCAATCATTTTATCTATCCACAAGGAAATCACTCTATCTAGTTGTACACTGGAAAAGCAGGAATTGATCTGGAAGTGTCAGCTGTGTTATTTTAAGTAATGTACAGATGTCAAGAGTACAAAATATTTATTTTACATTCTTAAGATGTATTTTTAATAATAATTTAAATTGGTAAGTACAAAGGATCATTTGAACTTCTAGAAATAATTCTAGAATATAACAGTGGTTGAAAAAAAAGCACCTTAAAAACAATACTTTATAACAATATTCTTGTCCATGTACAAAAAATTGTGTCACTTCTAGCATCATCACATAGGTTTATAATTACTTACAGACGCCCTAATAAGTATATGTTTTAAATAGAATTAAATTGTCTATTTTTGGAAGTGCTGCATATCATATAAAGAAATCACTAAGAAAAAATAAATATCTGAGAGTTTTTGAGTCCCTCTTGAAATTTATTTTTTCAATTTTTTTATTTTATAACATTTCTATTTATGATGTATTAATTAACTCTTTCAGTTTGCCTCCTATCTCTATTGTATGGATATTAACCACACCAAGTAGATGAGCATATGCTTAAGCATAAATCTCTGAGCTGTCACATTTGATGGCTTAAAGTGGTTACTGGTAAGCACACGCTCAGCTGCAGCCCCAAACCTGGGCTGGAGTGAATAAATAGAAGTGATGCATTTTAACAACAGACCTGGAAGCATTGTCGTATTCTTTTTTCCACTTTAACAGTTGAAAAAAATTAGTTTTCAGAATATGGATGTCTGAAAGACTTTATTATGCTTCCGTGCCAATACACAAGGTGTTTTATCTGGTGTCCTCTACCTGCCATCTCTTACTGTCCTAAAAAAGGAGCAAATGAAAGACAGGAAAATATTTTTCATTTTTTCTTTTATTTTCCTCGGTCTCTTTTCAGTTTCAAGGGATCTTTCAATATCGTTTAGAAAATGAAATTATATGCTTTCCCCCCTCAAATTGGAAATTTTAATTCAAGTAAACTATGTAAATATTTTTTTTCCAAAACATCTAGTGCTTTTAGGTTGAATAAACTGAAAGCCTGGAAACCAAAGCCCAAAGGCCAAAATATTTTTATTTGGAGGGGCTGCATACATTTCTGCTTCCTGACCAGCTGATGTGCTTCAGTCATGCTTTCCGTAAAGACTGAAAAAAAAAAAATCATTTAGAACAATGAGAAACCAGGATGATCCACAAGACAGACAGATTTTGGCTTCTCTTCTGAGACGATCAGAGACAGCTTTTTGGAACCAGATGGACAGCCAGCCCTTGCAGGCCCTCAGGAAGGCAGCCAGGGTTTGCTTTTGAAGGACACCAAGCATTTTTAACTCCCAGAGACAGCACAGAGCGTTGAGCTGCTCAGGACTTCTCAATAGCTGTACAGCAGTCACCTTCTCACTCCTGGACTGGACTTCTGACTTGACTGAAATTTTAACAAGGAAACAGAGGGAAAAAAAATACAAGACAAGTGCTTTATCCTCCCACTAATCCCCCAAGCAGCTAGTCACTCCATCCCGTAAGACATTACACACATGTAACCAATACACTACACATACATGACCAAGCTTACTTTAAATGGTATAATAGAGCAAAGACATCTTTCCTCAGTTCTCAAGAAAGCATGAGCAGAGAAAATGCTGCAGGAGCCCATAGCAGGCTGCTGCCTGTTTGCTACAAAAATATCAGAATATTCTAATAAACCAATTATTTAATACTCAACTTGCCCCATTAAACTTGTAGTACGTACTTGTCCTAAGACTGCACAACAAACCGTCATGCAGTTCTCACTGCTGAGATATGTTGTCCCCTGTATTTGGATCTTCTCAGAAAAAAAAGAGATAAGCAAAAATACCACACATCACATTTGGAAAATTTAAAAAAAAAAAAGGCATAATTACATATCTGCCTTCTGTTACACTCAAATACATTTTATAATGGATCTGCGAATCTCTTCACAAAGCTCAACTACAAGAGAAAGGTGGAGGTGACCAGAGAGTTCAGCTGAGCTAGCAAGCAGAATAAAGCTTCTCATGTGAGGAGCATTAAAACAGGCCATTCAGAAAAAAAAACATGCATGTTATGATCATTTAATGCATTACTCACTCTTCAACAGGGATAGATAGCACTTTACAAATATTGGTCTCAACAGATTTGGCTTCCACCAAACATTTAAATCAGAAGTGACTGTACAAAGGCAGCGTGTTGCACAAATGTCACGTTAGAGAATCAGACTTGTAGGATTCACAATATACAGCAACTGAGGCTGACACATGAGAAAAATTACAACTTTATTTCTGGTTATAGTGTAACAACTCAGAATTAATATTGGTTAATTTCCTCTGAATGTACAAATATTTTACCCCCCCTTGCCATCTTCCCAGGGGAAGTACTGACACCTGCTTTAGCAACCGTGTAGCTGCCTAATTGACAGTAAACATTACTGTATTTTAAATAACAATAGTTTAAAGATATAAACAGTGGATGGCTACAGCCAGCTATTTTTTATTTTGAAGACGTGATACTGAAAAACCTAGACCAGCCTTGCAGGGCAAGACAAGGGTAGTGCTGAGTGCCTTGTGAGAAACATTATGCACAGGTGGTTTTACTTCCAGTGAGTACTTGGATTGATGACAGCCCAACTTACCCCTTCCAGATGACCCTGCTGAGCCTGTCAGGCTGGTATTTAAGAAAAAAACTTCCCAAGTGGCAACATGAATGGAGACGTCGATCCACCCCGTGGATTGACATATGCGATCAGACACAGTGTCCAACTGAGATGCTGGGAAAAGCTGGCACCTAAACACTGGTGTGTGAATGTCACTGTGACCAGGGACACCCGGTGGGATGAGGAGCTCCCTGGGGAAGGAGGGGGACATCATCTCAAATCCATCACAAAAGTGCAGGACTCCTGAGGATGGTTTGCATCTCTGCTCACAGAAGCAGTAACAGGGAAAACAAACACGAATTCTCCCAGACCACAGGATAAGGCAGATGGAGCAGAGCCTGCAGCAGGAGATGGCTGTTCCCTTCACCCACTGCCCACCTCACCCACTCGCCTGGCACAGCAGCACAAATTGTGCCTGTCTGCAATCAAAGATTTGCTAAGCAAAATTTGAAATACCAATGTGATGGATTATGCTTCTCAGTTTCAATGTTAAACAGTACTTTGCAAGGGGTAGGACCTCTTGAAATTTAAGGAAAGTGCCCATCACAGGCGGTGAGTGAGCATATGGGTATGACACAGGAGTGGGGGGCACCACTGCAGCACCACAACAAAAACAGAAAATAAAAGCTTGTTTGAACCTCTAACTTGGGTCAGACGCTCTCTGCAGCAATATTCCCTTAGCTGCTGAGATGCAAACGGTTTATTCAGAATCACTGAATCACCAAATGTAAGGGATTAGAAGGGACCTCGAAAGATCATCCAGTCCAATCCCCCTGCCGGAGCAGAAACACCTAGATGAGATTACATAGGAAGGCATCCAGGCAGGTCTTGAATGTCTCCAGAGTAGGAGACTCCACAACCCTGCTGGGCACCCTGTTCCAGTGTTTTGTCACCCTCACTGAGAAGAAGTTTCTTCTCACATTTAAGTGGAACCTTTTGTGTTCCAATTTGAACCCATTACCCCTTGTCCTATCATTGGTTGTCACCAAGAAGAGCCTGGCTCCATTCTTGTGACCCTCACCCTTTATATATTTGTGAACATTAATAAGGTCACCCCTCAGTCTCCTCTTCTCCAAGCTCCAGAGCCCCAGCTCCCTCAGCCTTTCCTCATAAGGGAGATGCTCTACTCCCTTAATCATCTTTGTTGCCCTGTGCTGGACTCTTTCCAGCAGTTCCCTGTCCTTCTTGAACTGAGGGGCCCAGAACTGGACACAATAATGTATTTTAGTAAAGCAGTTCTGAGGTCCAAGCATGAAGCCTTTTCTGAATGGCAGGCTGTTTTTCATTCCCTAGCAACCAACACCAGCTGGGGATGTGTTTACTTTTTATCCTTTAGGCCAAAGTAATAAAACTTTCACATCACAAATAGAGAGGAAATTGTAACATGGAGTATTAAACAATTGCAATAAATTCCTTTTAAACCCAGGACCATAAGGGGTACCAAATATTAATGTCTTCTGTAATAAGATGATCGATTTTTAAAACATGACTACTTTGTATCTAAAATTTAGCTTCCAATTTCCACCATATTCCAACACAGTATATAAAGATCCTGCTGAACATTTTTGTCAAAACTTGTTTGCTCTTGAAGGTTGTCACTCAAAAGAAATTTTAAAAATAAATCACCTTTTGCAGTCTTAGCATGAACATTTCTGTGAACTCTTTTAAAAAGCTAATTCCAGATACATGCTGTGCTACATTGGAAGAGAATAATTATGATGAGGTTTCTGCTCTGTATGTTTGGGCTCACCAGCTCACATTAATTTTCCTTAATATTTGGTGAAAGCTCCTTTGCTACGGTCCTTTTGCAAGCACTCGTGGTAGCCGCACAGCTCCTGCCAGGGTAATACATGTAGCAGAGAGAGGAGACCAGGCAAGGCCAATTCAGTAAAGGAATTGAGCCATGGAATAGCTTTAAGACAGCCACTCTATTTTTAATCAATCATCTTAGCTGAGATGAAAAATTGCCAAAGGAGCCATGAATAACACCTTGAGGAATTCTGAGGGAACAGACTCTCAATATTATGAAAAAGTGATACACTGACACTTTAAATCTGGATTTTGTGAAGCAACAGGGTCAAAACAAACCCTTACTATCATCAGTCAGAACCAAAGAAGCTCTTACCATGTTTATAAACCCTACAGTCACTCACATTTGGAAAAGACAGTGCATTTTATTCCCATTTCTAACTATCATGCTTTACTGGTGAGAGCTAACCTCTCACTGAAATACCATGAGGCCTATCTCATACCATGAACACACCCCATTACCCTCTGACTGAACATTATCTTCACATTTTAATCATTCTCAATGAGAAGTCCAATGGCCAAAAATCCAGTTCCTTCACAGAAATTTTCTTTCCTTACCAAAAATATTGCACAAGACCAGTTTCCTCACTCAAAACACTCCCTCAGGAAACCCTTCCGTGCGAGATGGGGCTGAATTGGGGTGGCGGGGCACAAAACAGGAGAGGGACCAGCATGGGCAGGTGTGGAAGAGCAGTGGGGCTCCTCTGATCCCTGTTGTAGGGCATGGGATGGGGATGGAGGGTGGCTGGGAGCAAGAACTGGGCCCTGTGACTGAGGAAATGAGACCATGGGCTCTGACTGATGAAATGGGATGGGGGGGATGGCTCTATCCTGTGCATGGAGGAGAGGTCTGATGCCTACAAAGCAGCACTTGCCTCATCCCTGGAAGTGTCTGAGGTCAGGCTGGATGAAGCTTTGAATAACCTGAGCTAGTGAAATATCGTAGAATCATATAATTATGTAAATTGGAAAAGACCCTTAAGATCATTGAGCCCAACCATAAACCTAGTGCTGCCAAGTCCACCACTAAATCACGTCCCTAAACGCCACGTCTACATGTCTTTTAAATACCTTCAGGGATGGTCACTCAACCACTTCCCTGGGCAGCCTGTTCCAGTGCTTGGTGTTCCTGTCCAGGGCTGATGAGGGGTTGGACTAGATGATCTTCAAAAGTCCCTTCCCACCCAAGCCATTCTGTGATCAAAAATCAGGTATGTTGGTATATTGGGTTGGTGTACCACATATTTTCAGGAACAAATTCACCAATGTTTTGCACACTCCTGGCACAGGTGTTCACCTTGCAGAGGGCTGGGTGTGCTGCTTTTGGCTAGGGTAGCGTTAATTTTCTTCATAGCAGCTAATATGGGGCTATGTTTTGGATTTGTGCTGAAAACAGTGTTGATAATACAGAGATGTTTTCATTACTGCTGAGCAGTCATTACACACAGTCAAGGCCTTTTCTGCTCCTCATACTACCCTGCCGATGGTCAGGTTGGGGGTGCACAAGAAGCTGGGAGGGGACACAGCTGGGACACCTGACCCCCACTGACCAAAGGGATATTCTACACCATATGATGTCATGCTCAGCATGCTCTTTGTTATCTTCCCTTTCATGACAATATTTTATTTTATTTTATTTTATTTTATTTCATTTCATTTTATTTTATTTTAATTATTAAATTGTTCTTATCTCAATACACTAATTTTCTCACTTTCATCCTTCCAATTCTGCCTAGGGGGTGAGTGAGTGGTTGTGTGGTGCTTAGTTGCTGGCTGGTGTTAAGCCATGACAGCTGGGCTGTCTCTCTGTGGCAAGAATTTGCTCTGATTGCCCATGTCCACTGTGCCGCTGCAGACCTGCGAGGCACCAGGGGACAGCCCCTCTGGCTCACACCACCCCAGACCTGCTCAGCCAGAGTTGGGGTGACTGCTCTGGTGGTTCCCCATCCCTCATCAGGTCTCATAAGCTGCCACTGCAAGAGAGATGGCTCTGCCAAGGCACTCGCACACAGTTACACACCATAACTGGGGTGGTGTGATGCAGCACAGGAATCTGGATCTGCACCAACTGCTGTCTAATTCACAGGAGATGAAGCACCATTCCCTGGGGGGACCAGTAACATTAATGATGTGCATCCCTGCTATGTCTTACCAATTGTAAACTTTATTTCCTGTTCAGTTCAAATGACCTTTGATTTCTTTGAAATAAAAATCCGTGTGAATATGGTGCATTATTCACATATACAATGTGATACCTATTTTTAAATCCATTCCAAATACAAAAGGATATTAATGTGTCAGAATGGGCACTTTTATCTGATACTATAAATTTCACTGCAATTCAACAAAAATCTATCAGAAAAGCCTGTAATTCTCTTAACTGTTATCCGTGTTTAATTTACACAGGGAATGGCATAGGACCCTAATCTGACATTAAATGACTATAAATCCTTAAATACTACTCTCTATACACAGACATCATTGTAAACGTGCCCTCATCTTTACTTCTGCAAAATAAAGATCTATCCTGACAAGACAAAGCCCTGCCAATAACTTCTGGAAGTCAGTTAATGAAAGGCTTTCATGAAAGACAGTCTCATGACACCAGGCTCCTTTCCTTATTCTCTGCAAGGCACCTCCAGCCCACAAGGTGCAGCTGTTACGCCTCTTTTAGAGACAGTTTCACGCCTGGCTATTACATTGTTTGTCCATGTGACTATGATTTTGGGGATTTAATTCTTTCCCCAGGTACTATGAGCCATGTAGGCTGAGCCCTATAAAAATGCACCACTTGATTCCTAGTGGTTCCTGAAGCATCTCCTTTTAGGGGAACTGTATATGCTGTGAAAAGAAAAGATACTACCCCAAAACACCAAAGTTTCATTTTTTTTTTTTTATGTCATGCGCAAAGAAGCCAGCTCAGAAACTATACTTCCCTTATCAACAGGTCAAATTTTGGGTTTGCTCTTTTTTTAAAAAATGAAGTCATTGCTAACATGACCAGAACACATAAGTAAAAGGACTGGAAGACCACTCTACCACTGACAAGGAGAAAATAAGTTTGATTTAAATGTACTTGGGCTGAGCAGCTCTGTTGACAAACCCATCACAGAGGACAAACTTGGGTCATGATCACAGAAGCCTCAGGGACAACAGTTCATTCCTAAGTGCCCTCATATTAATAGGAATTTGCATGAGGGGAAAAACACACTCCAGCTGAGAAAACTAAAGAAACTAAGGTTTACCTGTAACTTCTGTATGTACTGAGCTCAGTGAGAAGACTGAAAAGTGATGAGGAAAGCCCAGGAAAAAATATTTCAAAATCTCTAAGGTTAAACTGGAAAAAAAAACACCCAAAAAACAAGCCTACCTAATTTTAAAGCACGTTATCGATAGAAAACAGAGGCATCGTCATCTCTTTCACAGTGTTGCGGAACAAGGAACATGAAACGCATAAATTAACTGATTAGCACAATCGCTTATAAGGAACACAGGGGAAAACAGTGCAAGCAGCCCCAGGAATAATACCTGAAAGTGATGTGTTTGCCTCCACGCTGCACCCAGGAACAGGGAGGCCAGAAGCAGGGACAGCACCAGGCAGTCACATCTGGGCATGGCTGGGAGGCAGGGGCTGGGCTGGGCTGCTGCCTTACACAGCTTCACATCCACATTCCTCCTGGCTTTACAGATACATTTTCTTAATTCTATGTTAGTCAGCATGACAAGTTTCTCCTCAAAGCCACCAAAGAATAAAAAAAATAGATACTTTCAGAATCATTTTATATCCTAAAAAACCAAAACACCCTACTGTATCTGTTTCTCACGTAATATGAGAAAATATTGGTTTAACTGATGCAGTGTGAAAGCTGACAATATGTTTTGTAGTTTTGTTTAAATAGCTACTGTTCTCACATTAGCCACAAACAAATCTTCATGCTAAACATAACCCATAATAAAAATAATGTGAAATCCAGTAATTCAAGATACTGCTGACCAGGAATCATTTCTTCACGTTAAATGACTTAATTAAAAAATGTAATTTAAAAATAATTTGTGAATTTGCATAGAAGTTTACAGGAGTTTTTATTCAGGACACAAGATACTCTTTTTTAAAAATCACAATGTTTCACTTCAGCTTTTCAAAGAAAACAATTATTTTTAGGTTTTTTTTTTAAATTTAACTGGAATTTGAGCTTTAAACTGGAAACACAAAAGAATGTGGATTTCCAATTTTTCTTTATTTTTGAATCAGAAAACTAGGATTTTGTTATTGCCTTCAAGATAACCAAATATATTGTTTTTCATTACGTGCATTTGAAAAGAAAAGCAAGATTAAAGGTAATTTCAGAATGAAAAATATATGTTTTATCTTCTCAGGAAGGTCAAAAGTTCCATTTTGAGCTTAGTAAAATAAAAAGCACAATCAGATGTAAGGCATTTCTTGAAAACCTTCTCCTAGCCTTCACAAAATGATGACTTCAGCACGCACCTCATGCCTGGTGTAGACCTCTCCATGAGCTCCCCAGGCTTGATGTGCCTCAAAAATACTCCAGAAGAAACGCACAGTTTGTTTGTTGCCATATCTGTAATTTAACTTCAGAAGCTGAAGAGAAACTAGAACAAATATGAGCCGTGGCACTGAAATGAGTGAGAAAACCCGCCTATGAAACAGACCTTGGAGCAGCACTTGCAGACTCAGCCCCACTGATAGGCCCAACACTCTGACACTGACCTTTACAGCATGACCAAGGACACATCTCTGCACTGTTGAGGTTTTTGCAATGGTTTCTCAATGTATCACTGTAAAAATAGGCTCCTTGCGTATTGAGGCTTGCTGACCAAAGCCCCTGCCCCCAACTCTAACAGCTCAACTCAGTATCCGTCTGCCCACAACTTTCTGCACCATTTGCAGCGTCAGGGAAAACATCATTTAAAAATATGGTGGTGTTGAAAGATCTAACTGCAAAATAATGTGATCTAAGATAAGAAATACAGGAGCATGACCTTAGTTGGGCAATTTCTGGGCATGCCAGTAAACTCTGACAAGCACAAAGGCAGCAGTTGGGGGGGTGCACTCTCAGCCTGATGAGATAATGAAAAGCCACCCAGGGGCAATCTTAACTGTAAGAATATCATTGCAATAACAGTAAAAAAAAAAAAAAAATGCAGTTACTTTGGGCTTACAGGAATGTTACAGCAGATAGCAAAAAAGGAATCAAATGTCAGCTTGCCTAAAGAGCAGTATATCTACGTTTATTGTTCAAGCGTTACCCCTGAAGTCTAAATATTAAATTCAGAGTGATCAGAAAGGTCAGAGAGATGAGGAATGAAACAATCAACAGAAAGCATGAGGCATGCTTCCCTCTGGATCCTCACCTTTGTTACACTTTTCAAACCCTTCCTCCTTTTACAAACTAGGGATACATTCTTCATTTATCTCAAAGAGCCAAGAGTTTTGCTGCTGACTCTATGGGGACCAAGCGTTCTGCTGGTGCCTCCTGCCTCCACTGCAGATCCAGAAACCTGTCCCCACACTTTGGCCACACGTCCCCAGAGCACTGCAGGGAGCAGCTGGCGTGCTGCCGCTGCCCTTTGGCTCCCTGCATCCCTCCATCCTCGCTCAAGGGTGCCCCCCCTGCGGCACTGCGCATGCTAACTCTTGCCAGCCTTACCATTAGATGCGCCACCCTTGTTGGTCAGCAGCAGCACTTAGTGATCTTGGCAGGGTCCAGAGGACACTGAAAATCTTGTCTCTTACTGTCCGAGTTCAGTTAGCCTTGCTGTTTTGCTGATTCAAAGGGATTTCTTTTGCATTTAGCAAAGGTCCTGTGAGATTTGCTGGCAAAGCATCTTGAGAAGTGAAACAGAAATGTGTGTATTTGCAAATGATGCAGGGGAACCTGAGCAGCCAGATCCAAAAGTGCAGAGTAATTTTTGTTGTAGATGCCAATACCAGCTGCCTATGGTATGCCAAAAAAACAAAAGACAAATATCCTGTAAACTAAAATGCCTTAGAAACGAACAAACATTGCATTTCAGGACAATCCGCATTCAAATGCATTTCTGACTATTATCCAATCCTCTGAACATCCTCCCCTTCGTGTCCACAAAGCACCAGACTGGCACACGGGCACCTGCAGTCCTGCTCCTCATTCTGCCACGCTGCAGGAATTGCACCATTTTTTCACACGAATGAGCTATTCACATTTAGTGAGTTCAAGCAGGCGAAAAAGGTGATAATCTCTATGATTTGTGACAACATGTTTATTTTTAAAGGTGTGAAAAAAGCCAAGATACTCCTCAGTCGATGCTGAATACTGTTCTTCCTCTTAGTGAGCTGCCAAGTAGCATCATTAGAAGCAGGTACCAACACCACCAATTTACACGTATCACCTGCTGAAAAGACACAGTCACACCATACACTGAGTTTTGTGATGTAATGCCTACACCGACAGCACCTAGAGAAGCCACACAACTACATGTGTGTTTAAGCCTGCTCCTTCCCAGACTGATAGCTCTAGGCATTGTACCCTGGGAAGTTTACTACCAGGTTCTTGTAAGCTTTAGCTCAGTACTGAGAGTCTGAACTTAGCATCTGAAGTCTATGACCACAGAGGACAACAGCTTCAGCAAACCTGGAGCAAGATCTTTGCCTGCATTGGCCAGGAACAAGGGATTTGGAAACATTTGCTTGCCATAGCTAGCTGTGAGGATCCAGAAATACCCTCTAATGTCTATATGGCTGGCTCCTTCCCACCCGACCCACTCCTGTCCTTCGTACGATTGAAAGAGAAACAAGACTTAAAAGTCACATCAAGAGGTCCCACTCTTCTGCCAGTTCTCCCAGTATATGTCTCCAGCTGTCAAACCTTTAGACAATAAATTTCTCAGCATGATCAATGAACATATTGTCAGTTCAATAACTAATACAACAGATTTATCCCTGACAACATTTTTATTCACAATATACTGCATTCCTTAAAGAAAGCCATTTACAATATTTACACTAATTTGCTTAGACAACATTATGCAAGAGAAGACTTGCAGATAACAAATCATAGTTCATTGTCACCTGCTACAAACAGCTGATTCTCAAATTTCTGCTTTACAAAACACATGGGAATCATCTCCCTTGCACTGTCTCCTGGGAAGCACTTTAGAAGCCCACAGCCTCCATGTGCGACACATTTTTATAGCTGCATCTCTTGCGTAACTCTTGCAGTTGATAGTGAGGACATGGTTTTGGAAAGCACCTCCAAGCCAGCAGCCTTTCAGCTTCCCCACAGCAGCATTCTGCCAATTTGCAGAACACCACTAGAAGCTGAGAAGAATGAAATTTGTAATTCCCTTGTCTCCTTCTCATGTCCTCTGAGTCTTGCGTAAAAAGGACTTCCATACATTGAATGGTCTTAGAGTAAAATAAAGTCATGTCCCCATTGCAAAAGAGTGGTAGCTCCAGCGATTATGTATTAAAATACAATCATCTGTGTGTTTGTTGCCTGGATGGTTGTGGTACAAAAATAGGCTTACATTTCTCCTCTACATTGCTGTGCCCACAGGATCTACCTCTCGTACTATGCTGTATTGCACAGCTGATGATGCACACACAGTTTTTCAGGCACTGCAATAACCGCCAGAGGGAGTGCATGGAAATCAGCAGTGGGGAAAGAGGATTAAAATTGATGTTTTCTATGGAGCACTCCGGAATACTAATCAAGACCAACAGATAAAGCAATCCATGCAAATCAGATCGGCGGTGATCACTTTGCAAGGTTTGTCTTTTTTGTCAGTAGAACTGGAGCAGATTTTTAAATGCACCTTCAAGACCCAAATCACGCTGCCTTCTCCTCAGCTGTGCAGCTGAGCACATACAAGTGCAAAGGCTAGGTGCTTCCTGAACTAAAATCACCAATTAGCAGATTATTTCCTTCCTGAACTGCAGGATGACAAGAGATTGTTCCATTTTATCACAGTTGTGGTTTTCTCCCTGGTGTGTTGTAGGGACGGTGCAGCTTGTCGACCCACCAGCCAGCAGCAGGGGAATGCATCCAACCTGATCACTTCTGGGTGAGCCATCCTCTATGGAGTGGAAAGGAAACTGAACAATTATTGTAAACTAGATGCCTAGCAGTTACATGGCTGAAGTTCAGTTAAATGAATCCCATTTTCAGCTGTATTGCTTTGTCAGGATTAAATGGAGAAATTACAACGGTCTGATATTCTGCTTCCAGAATGCCACACAACCTAGAGCTTTCAGGTCCCTGAGTCGGTGAAAAATAAGATGCTGGATGACCACACGGAGTCATCTAAGAAGGCAATTAATAGACTTTGCGTGAGCTCCCTGGGGATTACCAGCCAGCAGCAGAAGCTGCTCTACATGCTTTGCTGGCAGCAGCATATGGCGATTCACTCGGTGGCTGGAATTAAGCAGACGACTTTCCCCTCAGCTGAGCCTGTTCCAGAGATGGCTGCAGAGCTGCATCCACCTCCTCCGCTGCACCACTGACTGTCCCCACTCAGTTCCATTGTCCTAAACACTGTGTGTTTTGACCAGGAACATGCTTTTATGGAATGTGAACTATGGCACATAAAGAAAGTAGAGTTTAAAAAAAGTTAAAAACACTCTGAATTTTATTTTGATTACATGTGAAAAATCCTCTCAGCCCAGCAACTTATTCCTGACCTTTATCAATATACTTGTGAATTTCTTCCCAAGTTCACTTCTGGTATAAAATCCAAAAATTTACATGTACAAAGACCATCTGTTTGCAGAGCTCAGGCAGTCAGAGAAGTGATAATCTGATGTGCATTACTCATGTGAACACACACATACAGACTCACACAACACACATATTCTTCTGAGTTCTCACTAATTGTCCCAGGGAAAACCATGGAGCATCACTAAAAATATGGCTTATGTGAATTAGTTTCCAGTTCCCTGATTTACTATCATTAAACCAGACGTTTAATTATTATTGTAGTTACTAACCAATTATAGCGTAATTAGAAATAATTAATCTATTCATTAGAAAGTTTAGGAGAGGATCAAAACAAAAATTTGATGAACTAGAGAAGGGTTCTTAGCAGCAATCCTTTACCGTCAGCGAGGATAAGGAGAGAGAAATGGGCTGAATTTTGCCCAGAGGTGCCTGGCAGAGAAACCTAAAATACATAACTGAATGTCCCACGAGCCGCTGTTTCTCTTCGTTGACCACACAGCCCAGCTCAGAGACAATACCCTGTACTACTGATGCCTGCATTTCTGCTCCTGGTAACAGGAGGATCATGGTCACACAATTATTGCTTGTTTGGAGTGGAATTACTGCTAGGGGAGTGTTATGAATTTTTGTGTAGAGACAAACTGTGGTAAGGTCTGGCTCTTAGCTGGGAATCCAGAAAGTCTACTAAATAAAATAAGGACGAGTTCCTTGCCAGTTCAGCAACTAATAAACCAAAGCCTAAGTTAATCCCTATACATTTGTGTATCTCAAGTTAATCATTGATATAAATCAGCTAGTATCCAACAATTAGCATAGGATACCCATGAGTAGTATAAAATAAGTAATTTGGGGAGGGGAATAACACCAGAATTAGACATCTTCATCATAATTATCAGAATGCACCATTTCTGCAAAATAATTCAAAATTAATAAAATACATATTCCTCTGAGGTCTATTCCAATACTCATTAATAGTGTAGAAAGCTGGAGAAGTCACTTTCTATACAATCTCTTAGACGTTTCTATAGTTTACTTTTCCAAAAATAGAGAGCATTTGAAGGAGCACAGCACCATCCTATCTGGTTTGGTGGTTCGGGTTAGGAGTGCCTATCGGTAGTTATCACAGCCTGGTCATCTTTTTTTTCTTTTAAGAATGTGTGCATCCCTTACAGTATTTTGAATAATTTATTTATTTTCAGTATTGTTTCTCCTGTGCTAGTGAGAAAAAGTTCAGAGAATGTTCTCTTTGATATTTGGCTTTAAAAATAGTATGAAGAGTGGGGTGGAATGTCAGTTTATCTGCAGAGGTAATAAGAGCATCATTCTGTGTGGAGTTACAGCACCTCTAACTCATGTGGGGTCTGAAAAGGAAAACAAACTGCCATAAAAAAGCAATTCTTGTTCTGACACAAATTATGTCATGTTGTTTTAGAGACTACCCCAGGACACCAAATATTGAAGCACTTTAGGAATGACAGAAAATGAACACAAAACTGGAAACAGTTTTCTAAAAAAATCAAATCTGTTCCAAGGAGCAATTTCTTTTTCACGGAAAGAAATCAGACGCCCAATCAATAAGTAAATGTCCCATATTCTATTACTGTTGAGCAAAGCAAAATGCATGGAGACCTGACATGGCAAAGTATGCCACTGGAAAAGGTAAAGAGAACAGCCTGTTCTCACCACAAAAAGCCGTTTGCTCCTCAGATTTTCAAAGAGCCACGGACTCCAAGCACAGACTACGGGCTTACGCAGGAGGTAAGCTGACAGACTGGGGTGTAAACCCAGCCCTTTGCTCACCGTCTGCACAGAGCTGAGGGGCAGAGCTGGGGCAGAGCCACCACCACTCATCCCAGGAGCTGTGTCCCGAGGGTGCTGGTGTGGGCTGGTGGCAGGTACTCCTTGTCCTGACATGTCCCCAGGGAGAGGAGAGGCAGCAGAGTGACACGGAGCTGCTTCTGAGTCATGGCATCTCCTGGGGCAAGGCAGCTTTCTCATTTCTGTGGCTCCAGGCTGAGCTGCACTCACAGCCGTGGCTTGACACAGGACATGGTGTATAAACAGTCCAGACTAGACTTCTCAGAAGGGAGCCCTTGCCAGATGAAGATGTGTATTGAGCAAGGAAACATCCTACAAATGGTCTCCAAATGAATAATGGCCTAAATCTGGCCTCCACTTCTTGCACATAAATTACTGGACTTCTTAAGTTCTGATAACTACTTTTTTTCCTAAGCTAATATATTCTTCTGCCACTTACTGTAGCCTACTGAAAAAGCCACACTGCACCTCCTGCCACTGAGCTCCAGGAACTTTGCCAGTTTGCAGCAGTTTCAGAAAAACAAGGGTTTGAGGGCAATGGTGCAAGGGAATCTCACTAGCAGAAGTCTTTGCTCTCAATGTGCACAAGTCCCTCTTAAATCTCTCAACAATTTTCTCCCCAGACAGTTTCCTTCCTGAAGTGGTTTTCATTTAGCGCAGAAGAATTCAGTGCGGCAAAAAACATCGGCAAGAGACTCAAGAGCCGTTAGATTTGTTATGCTCTTCAAAGAACAGAGGCACCTTTTGTTGTTCTAGACGCGCGACAGCAGCTCTGGCGTTGCCGCTGCTCTGAGCAGGGATATAATAGAGTCCTGCAGAAAAGTGGCTAAGACGCATACAAGCAACATGCCATGGGGTTTTATTAGCATAACACTGGGAAAGCACTTCACTGCCCTGGAAAACTTTCTGCCATGGATTCCTACCATCTGGGGGATTGAAAAAGTGAATGAAAAAAACCCAATGCCTACTTCTATAGAGCAGAATAATTAAATAATGGTTTGATACTTCCTGACATATGAATAATAGCAATGATATTTACAGTTCTAACACTGAAAGTTGTCTGTAATCCCAGTTTATCCATTCATGAGTGAAGCAGTTCACCTCCTGTGCTCCACACTCAGCTAGAGCCAAGCTAATACAGAAGATTAACCAGTTTTACTCTTGGCTTCTCCTGGCTGGGCCAACTTCCTCCAGTTCTGGTTTTAAACATGTTTTTCTTTACGTGAACTCAACTTATGAAGTGTACCCAGGGTCTTAGAAATGTCATATATCTACCTCAGGAAACCCAGGTTAACCTGAGAAGAGAGTACTTGAGCAGTTTTGCAGGCAGGGGAAGTTGCAAGGCAAGTGGCCATAATTCCAGGAGAAGAAGTGTTGGTGGTTTTGGAAACATGGGCAGTGGGCTTGTGTAAGGACTGTTATCCCCATTAGTACAGTAAGGAGGAGCCTTGGAAGCAAGACACAACAAGTGCTAATATGGCCCAAACTGATGTTTATCAGCTGTGGTCACAAGAGACTCCTGCCCTCAAGCATGTGGCAGAGATGGGAACCACTGACCACACGGTGGGACACTGGCTGGGGAGTGCTCTTCACTGGTTGCTCAAGAAAATAAATTCACACCTTGTTTGCTGAGTAACAGCTCATCTCTGTCCAGTTCCCAAAGGAAGGAATGTATTACTGTAGTAAGCAACATACTAAAAGGTTATTTGTAAGCCAGGTGGATTTTTCTGAAACACTCCAAGTGATAACGCAACACAACAGATGAAAGGAAAAAGTTCATCATCTTATTTGAATTTTCTCTTCCTCTTCATTGACTTACAAAGCACAGCAAGTTAGATCAGAAACTGCCCTATCTGCAGCGCATTTTTGAGTGGCTAAAGTTTATATCGAAACTGGAGCAGGCATGAGGCTGAAAAACCTGTGAAATTTATTTCTCTAAACCTTTCATTGGTGCTTTCGGAAGATGTCACTTGGGAAAGACTTATTCCCCTGGGAAAGCTTTTTTAGAGGATAAAAAGCTTTTTGTATTTTTAACATGCACCACATTAACTGTTGCCTGTGGCTTGCTATTTTGGCTAGCACTAGGTGTCTGAACACATGGATCATATTTACACTAGTAAGTTTAAAAGTTTGCTACTTACAATTTCTCCATGCCCACATTATAAATAGGAAAAACTTCTGGGTTGATTTGGCTAAAAGACCTGCAGCATAATGGCACGCTCAGTGTCCTGCAGTGTCTATACCATAAGAGGTTACAGGGTTACGAGTCTTCAGATGTTATTATCACACTTAAAGTACAATGCACACAGAATATAACATTTTAGTGGTTTATAATCTGCACTGACACATCTGATAGTGTGGGAAACCAGTCTGCTGTGCAGTGCACGAAGTGCCTTGCATGGGGTACAGATCTCTTTACACCAGCATGGTTTTGGAACCAGCTGTCTGCAAGTGGGCATTGTGTTCTGTTGTGGGTCCTCTCCATTATTGATGTGTTATTTTATGTATTATGCAGCACTGTAATGAAGATGCAGTCTTTTGTCTTCCCACACTATGTCCTCTCTGGTGCTGGGAACTCTTGGGGCAATATTATCAAATAAAACAGTCACTGCATTGTAGAAGATGAATGCAGCTGACTAACTTTCCCAGCAGCTACACTTTAGTGCCACTGAAATATCAACAGAGATGCAAGACTAGTTGGAGAAATTCCAATGAAAAACTGAACTGAATATATAGTTACAAAATTCTAATAAAAAATAATTAGTGTGGACTTGCATCTGAAATCCAGTGCACAATAATCTTCACACACATCCTGCATTGATGGAAACCTTACAAATACGTTAGGCATTTAACTAGGAGAGAAAATGTATGCTATATACAGTCAGTTTATTTGCTGTTAGATGAATTAATGTTTTATTCTTCTATTTCTTCCCTTATTTTGGAAGGCTTAAAGTACTTTTCAAGGAACTTCCTCCCAGCAACACAGAAATGCAGTTGCTTCTGGATGGGGGTAAGAGCAGAATGACTGAAAAATGGGAAAAAAATCTCAAACTCCAAAGAACTTCACCAAATACAACTTGCAGGAAAGAGGGCTGGAGAGATACATGCCAAATAATCGACCATGGTGAAAAAGTAAAGCCAGTAGATCTGCTAATCAGAAGAGGAGTGAGGAGTAATCCTTCTGATTGGCAAAACATCCTCCCTGCAGAGTTAAAGCTGGGTCTGTGAAGTTCCATGTCAGAAGGCACGGGGCTGAACTCTGCACCCTCTGTGACCCGCACATCTGTATCATGTGGTCTGTAAGCCACTTATACTCCGAACAAGAAAATGGCTTTCTTACAAGCAAAAAGAAAAAAAAAAAAAAAGATCAGTATTCATTGTCTTCAAACCTCTCCCCTACAATTGCATGCTTTCTTCCAACTTCTCCCTTCTTAGCCAGATGAGGCAGCTGACCTCTTTACCTGTGACTAACTCTTCAACATAGCCCTCTGCATAAGGTTTTCCAGCACGTGGTGTTTTCTTGCATTTTAAGTCAACAATAACTATCCAAGTCCCCAGGGCAAAGACATCAAAAGAAAAGCAAAAGTCCACAATATGTTATATTAACTATGTCATATGCAGCATTTACCAGCACACTGCACGCATCAGATTCTCAGCTCTTCTCCAAGATGTAACAAGTCTAAACCATGGAAGCCACAAAGCAAAGCCACTGCCTCCTTCTGCAAAATGTTCTGACGGAAACATGCAGGAGCTGTCAGGGATGAGCAGGGAAGAAAGGACAGTGTCTGAAGTGAGTAAATAAGGAAGGAAAGAAATGAAGCCGTTTCTTTGCCTGTCCCTAGCGATCTGGGGAGCAAGAAGGGAGAGAAAATAGTCTCATTCCCTCTCTCAGGGCAGTGTAACCACTCTGTGGGAGAAGCACTGAGTGTACAGGCTCCATTAAGCCCTACAGAAGGAGTCACTTTCGGCACAGGCAACATCAGCTTTCCTACAAAATTACATCACGGAAAAACTTCCACATTTTAGCTTGCTGATAACCTCACCTTATGTCCTGCTCCAATAACTGTTGATGCTGCCACCAGTCAGTGCATTTGTTAAATCTAAGAGGATGTAAGCCCTGAAGAGCATGAAGCTTGTCTGCTACCAGACATCAAACAGCCTGCAGGCAGATTCCATGCAAAATGCTTCTGCAGTATCCCTTGGCAAGAAGGGGTGATGCTCTGTCCCCAGTGAAACCAAGGCTGCAGGTGACAAGCTGGTGACACTCCTTGCATCAGGTAACTCATTCCAGAAAAAGGCCTGGATTCACAAAGTGAACACCCATGGAAAAAAAAACAATTGAATGGCAAGTCATTTGTCATACTAGTGGTCTTACTAAATGACACCATTAAAGAACTGTAAGCAAGAGAGTGATGATGAGTAAGTAAATGTTATCATTTGCTCTCATTTTGCAGGCTGGATAAGGACCAACTCCTCTTTTTTTATTGTAGAGAACAGATTAAAGAGAAATATAAAGAAATCAAAGTTATTAGGCATAAACACAAGCTGGCAGGTAAACAATTGTGATTCAATAAGGCAACTGTCAACCTCTAAAAGAAGGATGGTACAAATCTGTGTTATTATTTTCTTTTTAGTCTTATCTCATTTCAGACTACTCTCAACATGATCATTAGCACCCTCACAAAGCAGGAGTTTGAGTTGGGCACATGTTCGACTCCAGCACCGCAAGGCTGGCGTTATCCCCCTGGGGACCGGCACTGGAAGAGGCTCCTGTGGATGCTGCACACACCTCCCATCGCAGCACTGAGGATTTGCCCACACCGGTGGTGGCCAGCTCTCTCCATGGGCATGGGCACGAGTTCATCCGCTGCAGAAATAAAGACTAGACGGCAAACTGAGACTATGGTTTTTCTCCCTACTTTACCAAGTTTTGGGGCATCAGCCTCCTGGAAGGATTCCCTCCCCAGGGATGATCTGGACAGGCTCATGAGTCAGCAGCTGGATTTAGGATCCATTTGACCCATTTAACCTCAGGCATTTAATGAAGCACTCGTTTTGGTTTTCACTAGTGCCCCATGTAATCACATGGAGAGATCAGTGCCCATGGTGAATTGTCTCAGGTCTCGCAGTCTCCCTTGTGAAGAACTGGGACAGCACAGTAATGCTCAACGCTAGTTCTTAACTGTATATTCATTTGAAGTGACTCACCCATTCGAAAAGCAGCACTGCCTAAAAACTATTTCCAACTCCCCAAAACACAGACTGCTATCAATTTTTAAACTAATTCAGCTTAATGCACCATTCAAAAACCCACACCATTGCTTTGTGAACAAGACTAGTTATTTTCTCAAATGTTACAGTACCCTGACTCCATGTCTGCTGAAGAGATGATGCAGTCTCAGGTTTTCTGCTGTAGTCTACCATGATTAATTTTAATCTATGCAAGTGGGTGGTGGAATGAAGGGAGGAGCAGCCATGGAAGTCAGAATCTGTATCAAATTATGGGAAAATTAGCAGTACCTAAACATAATGATGCCTCAACAAGGAATATACGAAGCAAGTAAACATTAGAAATAGCACATCCCAAGTAGTGCACGTAGCATATCCCAGAATGGAGCTAGCAGTCAGATAGGGTACTCTGTACTAAGGATGAATGTGCCAGAGGGAACCTCTGTTTAACTCTCTGGTTTTGGCTGAGGATTTTATTAGTGTGTGAGCAGTTCTGTGCTAACAAATGTACTCCTTAAAGCTGTCATCCATCTGCATAAGCACATGAGCAACTTTAATACATGGATGCGCAGATATAATAAATACATTTTTTTCCTAATGATTCTTCCATATGAAAAAACTAACTCTAATGTAGCACCCAGGCATCAGAATGGATGGAGTACGCCGGCAGTGGCTATGCCTGAAAAGATATATGGATGTGTGTATTTGTGTGAATTCCTATTCGCATTAATTCATGCGCTATATGAGCCTAGAGGAGCATATCTGAAAAAAACATTTTATGCCTTATATCCATTATGTACTTTTGCTGTCAGCTCACATGCTGAGATCATTGCAATAACTGGGAAACTTATGATGATATACAAGTCCTCAATATAACCTATTATATTACCAATTTGTAGCTAATATAATTTTAAAGAAAAATTTTTATAGAAATAAATTTTGTATTTAAAAATTAACTTTGATAAGAATCAATATTTCGGGAATTTGTTTCACAGAATTAGAGATTTTTTTAAAAAACCACAAGTGCTGAAATTCCCTTTAAATCAAATTTCAGTTTTTGACAAGCTCAGTTGTAAAGAATGGGACAACTAGAAATGAAACTTTTAACACTTTATGTATGAGAGAAAAAGGGCTGTTGAAGACCAAATGTTTACCAGACCATAATTTTTTTCTAGAAAAGAAAGTAGGTCATCTGTGACTCAGTTTACGTCTATGTGAAAATTACAAACTTTAAATGCAAGCTCTTCAGCATGGGCTGGATCTAATGTCTGTAAAGCTTCCAGAACACTTTGGTGTGCTATGTAAATGAATAAAAGAGTACTACCCAAAATGCAAATGATTGTTTGCTGTATATTGATAAACTTCTCAGAAATCTAATCGGCTTTTCAAGTACTCAAAAATACTTTCTTAAAAATACCTTTTGTTCTTTGCTAGGAATAGCTAACATAACTAAAGTATCCACTTCAAAACAGTTTCTTTCATTTTAGCCTAAGAGCAATAAATTCTCATCTTGAGACTCGTGTTTCCACAAGGCACCTCCCTGGAATGACCTCAAAATCCTGCAAAAACTCCACTCCCTTTGACAGGAAGAGATGGATGGAAAAAACCCCTAAAACAAAAACAAACTTAAGATCTTTCAGAAGAAAGGCAGACTCATCTTAGACATTAAACCAATCACTACACCAAGACCATTGCTAAAGTATCCAAATTTTGTAGTCTCATGTGGTGGTCCAAAGGGCTTGACGGCACATGAGCAGCCAGAAATCTGTACTCTTCAAAGTTACATGAATTTAGGACTGGTGAGTGTTGGCCAGATTTCCTCCTGAAGGCTCCTGCTATGGCACAACTAGAGATGAAAAAGTTCAAGCTGAAGAAGGCAGAATTCAGTCCTCAGCACTTCTAAATATAGTTCAGAATATAAGACGTCTCGATTTTTTATGACTTTCGCATTAGTTAGCTTAATAGGATTAATGGAAATAGTAACAGAACAAACATGAAGTTTTATGCTACAAAAACTTCTTTCAGTAAGACATATTTGTGTATTGAAGGTTGTCAGGAAACAACGTCTCTCAAGAGCTGCTGTCCGTTCACGGCGAACACTGCAGTGACACCTGGACAGCTGCAAGTGATGTAAACCTTGACTCACTGTGTTTTCAAAAGGAAAATAGGGCTGCAGTGTGTATTTTGCAGGAAAAAAGACATCACACAAGGATTGCTTTCTGTTCTGAGTTCAGGAGCTGCAGAGACCATAGGCGTGTAACTGAGGGCAGCACTTCATCTAGATACCTCAGACCAGAAACCAGTTTCCATTGAGAAACCAGGACTTTATTTTAGGCCCTCGTCAAGCTAGTGCAATGACAATTTCACAAAACAGTAAACCTCACCACAGTCCTCAACTGCACTCTATATAGTACCTAGGAACAACATCAGTCAACATTCAGTGTACAAGCCTTTGCATTTTACCTTACGAAATAACTGAGATGCCAAACACTCCTCTTTTTAAAGTCAGCCCAAAAGAACCAAAAGCTGTAGTTGATAGTCAACACAATGGAAATACCATCTCCAAGTTCTACCTTATAAAATGTAGCTTCTGTTCATTTAAGTTACATTCTGCCAACTTAGATGTAATACAACACATACACAGATCTACATAAATTAGTAGGCCTACCTGCCTGCTGAGGGCATTCTCAAATAACCATTAATTTCCTATCGTGAGTTAAGGCACCATGAAAAATTAGAAGGAAAGGGAATAAAACCTGAAAACGTGCAACTAATACCACTGCAAATGCTGATGGCTGTCTACCAGAGACTAACTTTTTTTCCTTATAACAGATTTTATAAGTGCAAACTATCCAACACCACTGCACTGGGTGATTGATAACAAGCACTGTAAAATGTCACAGATTAATAAAGAGCATAGTGGCTGCTAATTTACCTCCATCTTGTGAGTTCATGATATTCAGAGCAAACAGCATTGCATTGGAGAATGTGGTAGCCTCTTCTTTGCTTGCAAAATTCAAGCCATAGACCTGCCGTGCATCCCGCCATTGATGAAAGGTAGGTGTTGCTTGATTGTACTTCAGTCCTTTCACAATTGAGTAATTAATCACTACCTGTGATTTGAAAGAAAGGGGTGAAGATTAAAAACAGTTTTATTTACACTGGGAAAAAAGTCAACCCTTTGGTAAAGGTTAATTAAATTGGTAGAGGCAATTCCTAAGGCAGCTCCTACATGGCTGTACAGCAAGGGACTGTGTGTTCCAATGACAGAAGACACACATCTGGGGATGAGATTTACAACAGTTCAATTCAGCCTCGGGGACGTGCAAGCTAGTTTTGCAAAATCTATTACCTGCTTGTGTTTTCTACAGCACCTCTGCAGGATACAGCTGTGCAATGCAGCAGACAGATGCCAGGAGCCAGGGCCAGCAGCTGTTGCCATCTTTGGGGGGATGATCATGCAGAATTGACAGAAAAAGAGCCAGACAGAGCTCTTGGCACTAACCCTGCCCTACAGCAGATAAACGCTTGACTCGCTGCACCAGCTCTGCTTTTGTCCTCCTGTAAGCCTCCTCACCACCAGCTTCTTATGTTGAAAGAGCTTTTTCTCTAGAATCAGATAGGCAGTGATAAAACCAGACAACTAAGTATTTCCTCCTCCACCTCTTCCCTTGCTGTACGTGCTGCGGTTTCCAGGTAAGGAGCGACTGCAGCCAAAGAGTGTTTCTGATTTAGTCTGCTAAATACAATGCCCTCTTTGTCCTTGGGCAGGGCACACAGGACACCCAGCTACACAGTACTCCTGGGATCCAGCCAGAAACCTCCAATGCTAAAAGCATAAACTCCAAGTGGAGAGGTATCACTAATAATCCAGACCCAGAGCAGACACAGCACTTCAAGATATCCATCTGCGTGGTGACAATGGCACTCTGTTGCGACGCAAATTTAAGAAACAGAATGCCTACAGAAAGGATTATAATTATTCTCATGAAGAGGGGCAGTGGAACAAAGAGGAGTGGGAAAAGGAGGCTCACTCTTCATCAGCCCACAGAGACTGGGGCAGTAGGGAACCAGGGACAGTGAAACTTAAAATTATGAGCAGGGAAAGTCTGAATTTCATTATTCAAATACAGCAAATCTGGTTTTGAATATTCATGATTGTCTCTAGAAATTGAGCAATTTGCACTGAAGTTTTATCAAGAGCCAGAAGAAGCCCACAATTCCTGGTCTTCATTGAAAGCCTATCAATGGAAATCCTCCATCAAACCAGTTTGCATGGCTCATCTGTAAATTAGGCAGACTGGACACTGGTATACAGCAGTAGGAAGAGAGACCTTGGTGCATGCTGTCCAGGAGTTCACACTTAGCATGAGTCTCACCCTCCTGGACTTGGTAAGATGGGAGCAACAACTGAAGACAATGAAACAGAGCCAATAACAAATAAATGCTGTACACAGCATTTGTTGTTACAGGTGGATCCCACACACCAGAAAACCTACCAATACATCTTTTTTGCAGACTGATTCACCAGTACTTTGGAAAGTTTTCTGCTAGCACTATTATTGCATCTAAAAACCTCCAACATATTTAATGAGATTAACAATATTTTTGTGACATGACTGACAATTCTTCTCAATTATAAAAGCAGAGTTTTAAAACTCATTTCAAAGATGAATGACTCCTAGCTCTGAGTTTTGACTCCTCAGAGGACTGCCAGTTTAAATTGGCAGAAAAACATCAGAGAAGCACCTAATAGATTAGGAGCAAATTGTTTTTCACACATTCCTATTTTTGACAGATGACATTGTCTCACTGATATAGACAGTTAACAGATGTCTTATAACTATACTATATTTATACTAAAAAATTATGGAAACCAGCAAAGAAGCCACTACACCAGTAGATACTTACCAATATACTTTATTAAACAGTGACATACCAGATAGTCATTGAATACTTGGTCTAGCTTCAGGCATAAATTATCCTAGTGGTTATTAAACATCAGGTGTCTGGTCAAAGTGTTACCCTCAAACCAATATCATTATTAAGTTTCCATGTAAATGCACTGGACAGCAATCAGACCTACATTGCTTTTTTTGCCACATTTCACAGAGAAACTCCTGACCCGTGATCCAAAGGGAGATGCAAGGCAACCTACATTTGGTACACAGGCTCTCAAGAGTTGGTCCCCTGAAAATGGGAACTGCATCAACAGCATGTTTAAGGGAAGCCACCCACACCAACCAGAATGACATGGAAACCATGTCACTCCAGTCACAGCAAAGCCATGAACTCACTCGTGTATCTGACAACTTAGATGGCCCTTTTCTCTTGAAAAACAGTGACACCACCCCCATCCTGCCACTGGGAAAGCCTGTACCAATGTTGCTCAAACTCAAGGGGTGTCTGAACCATCAAGTGGACTCATGCCTGGATTACTAACCCAAGAGTTTTAACATGTACCAATTTTTAACATGTACCAACTTGTAACATGTACTTTAACAAAGTTTTAACATGTACCAACCACTTCTGAGTAGCTTAACCAAGGGAGGGCACAGCCAGTATCTTCAATTAAATGTTCAGAAGATTGTGAGTTTCTACCAGACTTTGCAAAGTGAGTATTTATCAACCACAAAAAGAATATCCCATTTCAAAGAACAAGCACTATTAAAGACCAAGGAGTACCAGAAGGTGTAGTGCAGTTGGACAGTGAAAGACAGAAATTGTAAAAACCTATGCCAAAAATCATTTAATAGAAGTCAAGTAAACTGTTCAAAATTTGCTTTCTCAGAACATCAACTCAACAAACTCAGAGCATCTACTTTGTTCTGAGAGCTTGATTCCTGCAGTCAAATAAAAACAGAATTTGAATGTTGTCCTTCATTAATTATCAGGATGCCTGCACATGTAATGCCTTGTCTTCAAACTCGAAACAGAGAATTTAAAATTGGGAACTGAAATGTAAAATAGCCAGAGTTTCATTTTATCTCCTTTGGCTAAAGTTTCTAGAAAACAGAAAAAAAAGATGATGGGTTCTCCTGCTGTTGTTAATAATGAGTGCACACAGATACCTGATACAGATGGTGTCGAGACTCTGCAAGGCACACAATCATAACTAAGTGCTTCAGAGCAGTAATTAAAGAAGGTCTCCCTGTTTGGAGAATAAGGGTTGTTTTACAGGTGCTTCTAAGGGATCTTTACTCTAAAGCTTCATATGCCAGTAAGATACTGTCTGCCGTGTTGAGCAGACCAACAGTTCATCTTTAAGCTGCAGACGTAGTCTATAATAGGTGAATTGGACTTGCTGGAAAGCTTGCAGAAGGAAGTAATGGATTTGTCCATAACAACTCTTCTTCTAACTATTCCTATAATTCTTCACTGACAGTTTCATATTCCAGAATATGAAATGGCTTAGAAGTTTGTTATCAGCTTGGGGTCTGCTGCAATGCCATGGGAACAGTCATGATTGCTCAACCAGGGTGGGTATGGTATAGCAGCTAAAAACTGCTATAGTTGAGGCCAGATTCTTTACTTCTGTAAGCAGGCCCAAACCTGACCAACTTTTAATAAGCTACAGTGCTGATTAATTAGCTCTTTATTTTTCAAAAAAATGTGGTTTAGTTTATATCCCAAGAATGCTGTCCCCATTTCAGTTTTGGCTTAGGCTCAAATGTCAAACGTCCCACCTTCCCCAAGGCCCTGTTTTTACATTCATTTCTTAGCCACATCAATACACTAAACCCTCAGGAGATACAATGCACTTTTGACTTGCACCCTCCTCCCTGCCTATTTGTTCAGCACATGCCTTTTGGTGATTAGATCATCCTGAGCTGAAATCACTCCATGCAAAACCATGATCTTAAGCCCTCAGTTTATCAGGACTCTGAGCTGGGGAGCTAGTGCTTGTCAGCTAAGCCATAAAGGTGGACCATTTGTATGTTTTTAGCTTTGCGAACTTCTTGCATGGTGACTGAAGCTAACACACCTCACCTCTACAACAGGCTGGGTTACAACGACCGCCAGCAAGTCGCAACACGGGTAAACTGCTTGCTTGCAACTGTTGAGCTACGAGAAAATGGAAGGCTGCAAGGAAACCTCAAAGCTCATGACATCAAGCGGTTGTAACACTGATCTGCCCCTGGCTTCAAACCAGTTCTGGCCTCTGTGGCTACTTCAAAAGCTTCAAAAGTGTACTGCTGGTTTTCTGAAGATTAATGCTCACACCAGCATGAGTCTATGCAAATGTGCACATGTGGGCAGAGGAGAAAGGGGAATTCACGGGCTGCTGGTCCGTCATCTCACACTGCTGCTGCACGCAAGCAGGTGATGAGCACGTCACCTGCAGACAAAAGGAGAACAAGAGGCTGGTGACCACTTCCTGGTGGTGAGAATGATGCTGGAGCTCCGCCACTCTAAAAACCATATTTCTTTGCGGTGAACTTTTTAGACACCGTCAGCTAGAGAAGAAGACAAACACAGATAAGGTGAGCAGAATGTGAGGACAGTATCACAAACACAGGCACCAAAACAGGGCTAGAGAACAGAAAGGCAGCTAGAAAAAGACAATAAAAGGAGCTTACACAAGAAGACATGTTAAAAAACAAAAGGTGATGCAAATTAAAATGAGAGATTATTAGAGGTGTAATATAAAACAACAAAAATGAAAAGAGAAACATTCAAAACAGGCAAGGGTGAAATCATGAAGATTACTCTAGTCTGTGCCTTGCCAAACAGTATGTAATCAAACTTAAAATTGTTCCTCTGTGGTATTGTTGTGTTACGTATCTTAAACTAGCTTCTCAACTCTTGGAAATCTGTGCAGCTTCATTAGCTTCATTATATGCCAAATCACACATTAGGTGAAGATTGGTCCTTTCCAAAAAATATGGCTTTCCTGGCAAAGCAGTAGCTTTTACTGAAACCTTGTCTTCAGTGTGATTTAGCACAACCTGGGAGCAAGAATGAAATGGCTTGCACAGAGAATTATTTTAACTGAAATTGATCTTTGTTCTTGTTAAATGCAAATACTTAGCAAGCCTAGCAAGCTTATGCCTCCATGTGAGACTCATATAAAATATACTAAATTCTGAATCTTGATACTTTCAGAATGTTCCTTTTAATACTACTATGCTACACTGTCTTGACTTTCCTTTATTCATAATACCAAATTTTTGTAATAATATTTAAGGCAAATATTTTAGACAGTTTTAAGTGACTAAGGTAACTCGTATTTTTTGTTTGTTTGAGGGAGGATTTTTAGTCTTTACGCTCTAGAAGAATATATTCTTCTGTTTCCTTCTGAATTGAGATGATTTTTAGATGACATGCAGCTTCTTCACAAGTAGCAACATTTGCAAACAAATAAAATTTTACAGTTGATGCAAAACATGTTTAAAGTACAGATCAATATTTGACTTTTTAACTTGTTCTACTCTTTGAATTGTATTCTCTGATTAAGACAGACCTCTGGTACGTAGTTTTCCTTACATGTACATGTAGAGTTCATGACTTTTGCTTGTTTTACACCAGCTACTCAGATGCATCTTTGATCGTAGTCAGATGAAAATCATTTATGTTCACCTGGCTGTGTAAAATAAACAGCTAGCATGGTTGGACTCAATGATCCTGAGGGTCTCCGACAACTGAAATGATTCTGAGATTCCATGATTCTATAAAGCAACACTGGCTTTCACAATTGACTAACAAACCACTATATTTCATTCATTTACAATTTTTTTTTCTATTTTTGAAATGGAACTATATTACTATCTTGCCTTTCCTCTACTAAGAAGGATAAAAACAGTGGCAAAAGATATGGCAAGTGTTTCAAAAGTGCACTACAAGGAGCTGAAAACCAATGTGCTAAACCCCCCACCCACTTCTATTCTGCGTCTTCTTTTCTTTTCATTTCTATTCTGCTGCTTCTTTAACACTTCAGTAAGCAACCTGCCTAGATTCTCCAGTTGCCCCGAGCATCATTACAGCTGACAGCTGAGGGACATCATGTGCATTTCCATGAGCAGATTGGTCAATTTAACACTGGTGGCAGCTGAGAGGTGCTGGTGCCCCAGCTCCCGCCTGGCTGGTCCTGCCCCTGCTCATCTCACACTGGCTGTATTGCTCATCACACCTTCCCAGGAGGCAACGCCAGTCTCTGAACCAACAGAAAGTCACTCGCTTTTTTCTGTGGGCACAGGGTGAGGTGGGAGGTGGGCAACTGGGCAGGCTGGGCTGCCACCGCCGAACCTGCCCCACATCAACACACGGAGTGAGTCCCCAACTCCAAAGTCTCTGCTCTAAAATGCAAAGGGCACTATGGTATAACACCGCTACTCCACCCAAGTATGTTTTTGTTATTTAGGGTCTAAACAGGACATGTAGTTATGGATGGCATGCACCCCCCCTGGCACACCCACCAGCTAGGCTGCTGGACCAGTGCCCAAGGAGGGTCTGATCCCCGTTCTGATCATCTAAATTCCATATAACTCCTTTAATACCCAAGGAGGTCCTGTGGCCTTAGGCTGCTATAAATCAGATCACAGTGTGCACCTAGGATATTAAAACGCATTACAAGGAACTAATTACCTATCACAGCAATGTCACAATCATGCTGTATGAGATGGCAGTGCAGAACAATTTATTTATTTCTCTTTTTTATAAGTAGTGCTAAAAATGAGGAAAAAGTAAGTTAGGTGGAGCTGAAAGCAAAATCTGCAGAATGAAATAAGACTCATTTCACAAGGAAAAATGGAGGGGGGGACAAGTAACATTAAAATACCTCAGAAATTTACCAAAAGTTCTGTTTGCACATAAGCAGTAATGAATTATGATACATTCTGTGCACAAAAATTTATACAAAATCTGAATGACTGGAGTAAGCAAATTCGTAGGCACCTTGCAGGGAGCAGGAAATGTTGCTAGACTGCATTAAGTATAGAACTGATGGTATCAAAAGAGATCAAAGGTTAATTTACAGGAAACTTGATACAGTTACTCACTTGTTGATCTTGCAGTTTAACTCCAACTACCCTGAAGGTGTTTGTGGCTGTGTTGTGGTAGATATTGATTCTGCTGAATCCCTGCTGTCCAGGTTTGATTGGCACCCATTTCTTACTGGTATCGTCATAGACCATAACTGAAGCCCGGGCTTGGCAAATACTCTGTTCGCTGGAGAAAAAAAACAAAACAACAAAATTAGGAATTAAGAAAACAGGGAATTTGCTGCATAACACTTAAAATATTTCAAGGAAAATAAACCAACAGAAATTATCAGAACTACTTACAACATATGTTTTATAAGAGATCTGCTAATCCTTTGAATGCAATCTGCCTGTTAAATTAAAGCTGGCATGTATGTTTTCATAGATTTAAAAAACCCTTCCGTATGCTGCTGTTTGGAACTGATAATCTGTTTTCTATAAAAATATTAGGCCCCAAGGAATAGTCAGTATCACACAAATGTTACGAAAACTGTCCAACAGTATGAATGCTCCACTTATTTTATGTACCTATTGGCAAGTGAAGCCTTTCACATTTGCATGAAAACTTACCAATATTTTACAGCTTACTGACAAAATAAACGTGATATCCATAGCTGAGTTACACATTTAAAACTGGAAGCAAGCAGACCTTGAACCAAAAGCCACGTTAGGTAAACTGAAAAAATCAATTACATTAATCCAGCTGACGCCTAATACTCAGCCCCACTGACGCACTTAGAAGTCCTAGAATACACGGTGCAAAACACAGATGAACTCTTTTTTCCTTCATACTGGTAGTAAACAAAGTGGGAAAAGGGAACCCATGAATGTCTCCATTTCAGTGTTAAAGTACATAGCCATTGTTTTGTACAGCATTAATAACTATTTTTCTTCTGTAGATTCATAGAAATGCATCAGTTCTTTACTTCTTGCTTGCATATTTGTGACTAATATACATTTACTTGATTCATGCTAAAACACACCTTTCATGTGCAAGAAATGCCACTGACAAATACTGTTGAGGTGACATGTCAATACAGATCAGGATTTCACTTCCCGCCCTCCTTGACTTTCCAGCCACTTTTCTTATATCAAAAGAAATAAGATTTCCTCATACAAAGAAGAAAACGAATCCTCCAAAGTTCAGAGTTTTGAGAGCTTCAAATGTAACAGGGATTTTCAACAAGCAAATAGTGGACATTAGGCCTACATAAAATGGTTTGTATTTATTTACTGTAAAGATCTGACGTTCATGCTCATCCTATTAACTTCAGATATATATATTGATATATACCTCCCTTCCTTGGCCCAAGTCATATTAAATAATTTTCTGCAATGCAATATCAAGTGATAATCCACTTTGCACACAAATCCCTTTTTTCCCTCTCTTGCATGTACTTCTCGGTTTTGGTTTTGCCTCAGTAATACATCACTAGTAAACCAACAAGTGAAGGAGAAGCTCCTGGGTGGTGCTAAACCATAGTCCTGCACTGCCACCAGCCCAAATTACACCACTTGTAAATTATACCACCTGCTGCCAACCCAAACCCACCTGGACCCATCACTGTCATAATTTTAACAAAAGGGAGCACATTACTGTAAATATTAAGAGGAACTGGACAGATTACAGCAGCAGTTTTCTATCTTTTCTGATTTGTGGGTCTCAAAAAGATTTCAAAGGCAGGTGCATTCCCACTGTAGACTAAATCCTAGTGACGCTGGCTTGTTTCCCCAGTCACTTTACACAGCCTCCAGGTAGCCCACAAACCTTGTCAAGGCTGTGGGGTGAGCCAGAAAACTCTTCACAGCATTTACAGAGGAAGCAATGATGGAAACAGCTAGATTCTGTTACTGGAGCAATATATTCAGATCAGAAAGACTACACAATATTTTATTTGCATTCTTCAGAATTTATAAAACCAAGCTCATCCACTAGTTGCCGTTGCTTTGTTATGCGAGATACCTGGAGAACAGCTGCGGCTTTGCTGATGTACTTACCCAGCAAACACCTCTCCATCCCTTTTTCAAGGTAAGCTGATGTCTCGTGGCAGCTTCTCCATATCTGACACGAGCAGCTGAGGGATTTGAGCTCACTCCAGCCTGCCTAATCCTCCAACTGGTGCGAGAGCCACAGACTGGCAGCAGCGGCGGCATTGCCTGCATCCTCCTGACCTGCCTGGGGACACTCGCTCTGCCTCAGATTCACAGATGGGGAGGATGGGACAGAAATGCACCAGCGAAAAGGCAAGTACACTGCATTGGCTTTTTGATGTGGAAGCAGAATGGCTAAAAATAACCTCTGGTGTGGTCCTGTTGGCTGGATCGTGCCCACCTGCCTGTGCTACCAGGTGTCTTGTGCCACCTCCAGCTCCAGAGGTGGGGGAGGATCAGCTGCCTGGGGTCACAGCAACCCCTGCCCAGGCAGCCTGCGGTCACCAGAAAAGTCACACTCAGCCAACGTGACACCAGGTCCCTCTCCCCAGGCCTTGCTGGTCACTGCAAGCCTTGTTGTACTAAACTACGCAAGAGCATGTCACTGGTTTCATCAGAGTAAGTCTGAACCTCAATGTTGTCTCCATTTCAGGTGAATTTTGGAGCCCACAACTGTCATGGGCTCCTTAATTATTAAAAAATAATTCATTATCCTTACTTACAAGCTAACCATATAGACATGAGAGCCTTACCGTGGTGTTATTCCTAATGCCATAGCCAGGTTCCAGTGGACACAGCAACTTTGCCTTCAGACCTTGCTGCCACTGAAAACTGTAGCAAAGAACCCCTCTGCAACCTCCTGATTGAAATACAGATATAGACCCCAGGAGCAATATTTAATGCATGACAACAAATTGTTACTGTAACATAAGGCAACACATCAAGCTCAATCCCTGCTCTGCCTGCAGTCAATGGAAGTTTTTCATCATTCATTTAAATGGAAACAGGATTAAGCCTGTTATGTGGCCTCCAGTGAAATAACAGAAAGGAACATAAAGCAAGTGCAGCACGAGGGGAATCCTTTCCTGCAAAGCACTTCATCAATCTTTCAAAATGTAAAATGCCCCCAGGGACCGATTGCAAGCTTGCTGTCTCACCCTAAATGGAGGTGTAACTCTTTATGCCTGAAGTCTCTTTACTCGTCCTGCCCACAAAAAGCACAACTCTCCCACTACCGCTTTAAGGGGCTTCCCTAAAAACACTCAATAAAATGTTCCTGTTATAAAGGTCAGTGAGAACATCTCTATTACCCTCTGTGGAGTCCATCACTTTAAAAGTCAATCAAGCAACATTAGTTCCACAAAGCTCCCACAAAATTTTCTGTTATTTTTGAGACAATTCACCATTAATACTTCTGTCAACTACACATAACAGCGGGTTAATAATAACAATAAAAAATATGGGGTTTAGTCACACTATTGTGTAGTCATATTCCTCCTCCACGAGAGAAGTCTGGCAGATATCAGTATTTATCCAGAAACTCATGACTGTAGCTTCTAGAACTTGCCCTTTTTTCCTAAGAATACATGACAGTCACTGAAAAACGGATATGTGTAAGAGAAGATTCATCAAGTTTCACATACCCTTCCAAGTATTACTAGTTCCCTTACTGATTTTTTATGTTACATTAACATGCAAGTCGTCAGGCTTATCGACCTGGGTTTCCATCATAGGCAATTACTAGCAAAAAAGAAAACAATTGCATTATGGAGGGGTCTTGATTATAGCATTATTCACATTTTTGCATAACATCTACTCCAATGTGCTGCTGTGTGCTCTGTGGCAGATTTGCGACACCTTATTTATATGTGGAGGGGAAGGGGTTCTTCCCGGGGACCCCTTTACATCCAAATCCTAATATCCACCCCTCTCTATTCTGCGAACATTTTCTCCTCAGTGCTTTGCATTTGTGGGATGGCAAAACTCTGCACCAGGACAACTTGTTTGCCTAATCTGCTTAACTTAGTATCTGATGGAAGCAGAGTGCACTGATAAGTCCCTCATTCACAGCTGGTATCTAAAGTCCAGCAGTCACCATTGAGATTTATAGAATATTATTTCAATATTACAAAACTATAAATTAAAAAAATAAAAGTATGTTTGCAGGAGAGACTGCTTCATTTTGTGTAACTCACTTTGACCCACTATCTGCCATCTCTCTTTTTCTATCATTCATCTTCACAGATCAGTAGATTAGCTAATTTGGAGTCAACCCTTCCCAAAAGAGTCAACTTTGACACTTCTTGCCCAGCCCCAGTAAGGGTGGGCAGCCAAGCACAGTGCCTGAGCTCCGTGGTGTGCTTGGGCCAGCCCCACAGATTTGCTGTACCCTCCTTGGTTTGCTAGCAACGGTGTCAGAAGCTCTTCCAGCCCCAAATGAGCTTATAAGTACCAGTTAAGGTACAGAGACTACTGCATTGGGGGAAGTAATTGAGGGTAGCAATGCAGCTGCACTTCGAGACAGTGCTGCAATAAAGGTGGCTTCATCCATAAATGTCTCTCCTCTTCCATCTGTGCAGAACTTGAAAAATGCAGTCCCTTCTTCCTGGCTTTTAGCAAATTTATGATTATCAAGGTCTCATAGCCAAAAAAAAAAAAAAAATAGAGCCACAAAGAGTATTGGAAAGATAACCCT
Source organism: Patagioenas fasciata (assembly GCF_037038585.1). Taxonomy (NCBI): domain Eukaryota; kingdom Metazoa; phylum Chordata; class Aves; order Columbiformes; family Columbidae; genus Patagioenas; species Patagioenas fasciata. Next base: position 58,281,746 of record NC_092524.1, on the reverse strand, counting down.
GGGAGTCTTGGGGCAAATACCTGCATTTTTTGTGAATTATAACATTAGGCTTAATGGGGCTGCTTGACATTACCTGGCTGCTTGCAAGTAATTAAATAGGAGGAGGAAACATACAGGGAAATGAAATGACAGAAATTACTGTGGCGGTTGGGAGTGGGGGAGCCACAGATTGGAGAAAAGTCCTCCTGCTTCACCTTGCCTAGCCCAGTGGGTTATCCAAATATATAAGAAAAAAGCTCAGGATGGAACCGCAAAAGACCTGGCATAGAGACTAAACAGAGAAAAGGGAGCAAATTGTAATGTTTGGAGGCAAGTCTTTGTTAGAGACGCTCTGAAGGGTCTCCAAGGCTTTTCTCTCCTGTCCCAGACTTGAAAAAGCCAAGATGCCAAGCTGCACTGCTCCTTCATTGACCTATTTTCTCTACTTAGGAATAAAACTTTTGCAGAGCACGGTACAGAGTTGCTGGGCCCACCTGTGAGCAGTGACCCGAAGCAGATCCTGCCATGGCTCAGGGTTATCCCAGCCCTACCCCAGATCCCCTTCCAGCACCAGCGGGGGAGGTTTAAAAGACTTCTTGAAAGACTCTTCTCCTAGAGCCATGGCAATTTTGTACTGCTTTTGGAGGGTCACCAAATCATGCTCACAAAAGGTGTAACAAATGAGGGCAACTAACCGACTTAGGGTTGAACCATCTAATTCTGTGGGCTCTACTCCAGCATGCCAGCTGGACCAGGAGACTTTCACTGTCCTTTATATTTACAGACACAACTGTTTCCTTGAGGCAGAAATTCACTTAGCGTGAACTGTGAAAGCTTCCCTGATAGAAATCATGGTTTGAATCTATTACAGATCTACCTTCTTTCAAGCTGCTCATGATTCTCTCACCCCATGAGCTGTCTTCTGGTACTCTTAGGAAATGCAAACAGCTACTTTTACCTACATTTACCTTATTTTTTTATTGCCATTCCCATCCATTTCCTCAACTTTAAATGAATAATAATTAAAAATAATTTCTGACTGATCTAACCACTCTTATTGGTGTCAATAAGTGCTAATATTACTTTGCCTAAGGCTTGTTCTGCGTGCGAACAAAACCCCAACACACAGAATGTGCGAGATAACTCACAAGCCATTTAACACGTGTTGCTCTACTTGTCCACTGAGTCTGCCTACCAAAAGTCACAGTTGTGCGGTTAAACCTGACACGCAAGAAATTGATGCTGATGCTGATTTAAGAAGCTGACAGAATTCTCTCAATGTCAGCTTAAACAACAAACAAATACAAAATCCTGCATAGAGAGATGTGTGGTCCGTGTCGTAAGTGTCTGTGTTAACCTCAAAATTAGCAAGCTTCAAGTCATGTTCCTGCAGCATTTTAAGTGTACTGCAAATTCTAATGGACTAATTTACTAAACATTTTAATTGTTTTCACTACAAAAAAAATAATAATGACGGGTTGCAGGGAAAGTGCTCCAGTAGTAAACTTTACAGAAAGACATGGACATTTCTCTTTGACAAAAGGATTTACAGAACAAAAAAACCTGAGAGACACTCTGAACATAAGTCAGTCAGGTCATCTGGGCTCATATAGATCATATCTGGGATATGAGCTCATTACAAATAAAACTTGCCAAAACTAGTACAGCAGCTCTCCAGCCTTCCCACCCGAGATTCACCACCAGCTTTGCTCATGACCCCATGTCCCTTTTGGAGCCTCACTTTTCCAACACAATGTCAGTCAGGCTTGTGACTCCTTTTGGGACCTCCTTTCTCAAATTCCACTTCCCTTTGCAACCCAACTTGCAGGACAGTCGGTGTCACCATCGTTCACCCTTTATCTGTCCCAGAGCACTGAAGAACTTATTTCCTCAGCAATGTAGCAAAACCTCATAGTGAAACGAGCATTTTGCTGCTGATCACACTAAAGGACAGAGGAAATCCATAGAGACTTTACATCCAGATAGGAGCTTTCAATCCTCAGGGACACACAGACATCCAAATATTTTCCAGCAGACATTTAGAAAAACAGCAGTCACAGTTTCACATATAATACAGAAGCGCCACACACACTGTCTCCATTTGCTTTTCTCAGTCCAATTTTGTGGGACCCCTTGAAACACCAACCCATGGACCAAGTGCCCAGAAGTCCTCAATTTGCTCTCCTCATTGCCTGCCTATGCAGAGAGACCCCTCTGACAGTACAACCCTTGCCTCAGGCAGCCTGAAGTGAAGCCCAGTTCCCAGAGGAGCTGCTGTTTTTTGGCCTCTGGCTCAGCTTGCATGTACACATGGAAGACCTGCTTTTGGTGCTGGGCTGTGGCTGCATCGCCAGCAGGAGATGAGCCTTTTGCACCGAGCATCTGCCGCAGGTGCCTGACCATCACCTTTCTCCACTGTTAAACTCCAGCATCTAAACAGTTTAATATTAAATAATCATAATAAAATCGTGCATATACAAAGCCTCCTACATAAACAGTTCTCAAAAAGACTGATGCTGTTAAATAAAGTCATGACACACCTGCAAGATAAATACATATTTTACACAGCAGGAAATGGAAATACTGGTACACAGAACATGAGTAAGAATAAGATGAACGTAGGTCCACCTCCAGAAGGAAGATTATTTAAGAGTTACTCTTCTTTCTGCTAGCAATGAGACATTCATTTTGAAATCTCCCTGATTACATTGGCATCCCCAGTGGTAACTGCCATGTCCAGTACCAGTGGGAGACATCCATTGCAGACACTTCAGCTGGAAACCAAAAAAGAGACAGCTTATGAGGCATCCAGGTCTCACACTAAGCCAGGACTTTGGGAGATGAGTTGCTAAATTTGTGAACATGCATGCAATCCCAGCATGAGCAGAGAAACTTCCATAACTTTCTGTCACCCCTCAGTGCTCTTGAGCATGGGAGAAGTGAGTAGAAATACAAAAACCAAATAATGTATGCAAAATGATAATGCAGCAGAAGAGGCATTCCACCTGGGCCTGACTGTCAGTCCAGAGCACCTCAGTCCTCAGCGGCACCAGAGAAAGTCTGTAAGAACCCTGACCTCTTGGTTTCCACCACAGCACTTAAATAACACATCTGTCCATCAGCAGAAACATAGGGCCAGTGGAGTGGTTGCAGGTTGATGCCCTTGTGAGCCAGCACATCTGCTTAGCTTATGTTGCTGAGATTTTGAAATTACTCTGTGCAGTTAATTTCAACCCATCACTTTCCTGGTAGGTTTTGCAAGCTGAAGCGTAATTGATTCTACAGGGAACTCTAGTCATTGGTATCTCAACATCTCAAAAGAGAATATTTTAAGATAGCTGCTTTGCAAAAGGCACTTCAGAGAGGAAGTGCAGTGATTCAGAAAAGTGCTGCTGCCAGGCAGCCAGACTCCCAGCACCATGCCGTGCTCCATGAAACTTTCCCTTCAGCTTCCACCTGCTCCAACAAGGATGGGTCACTGGTGTCTCCTAATGGAGAAACTCCACTGATTTAATTCAGGCCACATTTCTTTCTGCAGTGAAGTGTGGTTCACTTTGAGATTTTGTATACCACCATGAGGATATACTTTAGAAGTTCCTAAAAATAAGTATCAAGTAAATATTTAGAAGTTCCTAAAAATAAATCAAGTAAATGGCCCGGGGAAACAGTATGAACCCAATTAGTCAAAAACAGTAAAAAAGCAACTTGACTAGATGAGCTTGCTATTAATATAAACTATTTCCCTTCACCCTTAAATTACAGAAATAAAAACAAGAAGTAAGTAATCTTGTAAAATACACATTGTGCAATACCCCGAACTGAACTGTCAAGCGAAAAAACCTGACTGAGGGCTCTCGCTCATGGGCCAGCCATGTCCGTATTTCAGCAGAACAATACCTTAAACAAAGGCTTTGAAAGATCATAATCATAACTAATAATCAGGAGTGGCAGGCTCTTAAGTGAACACAGGAAATCAACATGAAGGTCTTTCATGAAAGCTGGCATTACTTTGCCTTGGTTTCCCTTCAGTCCCAGAAGAAATGCAAATAAACCTGTGACAATTCCCCTGGCACAGACGGAGGCAGACCAGGAATAAAGGAGGCTCGCTCCGTCAAGACAGCCTCTCCCTAACTGCCAGGGGATGCATATTAATGCCACATTGCCATAAAAGCTTAATTCCCATTTTATACAATTATAAATTATCTTTCGAGGCTATAACAAAAGTGCAGACCTCCTGCGTTTATGACAACATACGCTGTCCTTCCCACCCAGTCACATTACCCCCAGTCAACAAATTTCCTGCCATACTGCACGGTCCCCAGGTACTTACGTGCCTGCCATGGAGGATGACCTGGTCAGGCAACCCCACAGGATTATACACTCAAATCCAGCACCTGTGCTTAAACCCAAATAGGCTCCTGCACCTGACTGCAGAGGAGAAGATAACTTTGGCAGGGAGACAAGCCAGGAGTCCCTATGAAGACTTATAACCAAAACAGGAAAGGGAAGCGCTACCAAGAGAGCAGAAGGGCAGGAAGTAACACTTGTACGGCAGGGGCGGGGAAGGGACTTTAAAGAAGAAATGTATTATTTCTTTTAGCTGATTTACTGAACGAAAGTCCAAACAATATAGATTAAGATTAGATGCACTACCTTTGCCTCATTGGTGGCGTGGATATTAAAGACATTTTGCTCATTTTCTCAAGGCACAGGTTCACTGTCCAAGAAAAAGTAAAAAGCAAACAAACCTCAGATGCAGAAAAAATTGCTATTATTCATTTACGGCATGGGCATTTGCATGATGCTGAATCAAACCCAGGGGCCCCGTTGATACCAGGGGTGCCCATCCTGCCTTGCCACCAACCTGGCATTGCCCACGGCTGCCGAGGGCCAGCTCCTGCCCAAAGCTTGCACTGGCACACCTCCCTGCCCAGGCTCCTACACAGTCTCTCATTTACCATGGCAATCCAGCCTTTGGATGGGAGCTGCCTTGCACTTTGCTAACTCAGGGTCCAGCCAGAGCAAAAGGGCTTTTTGTTGCTCTCCAACCCTGCCATCCTACTTGGGGCATCACCATAAATGCATGAACTAAGAAATGCATCTTCACGGAAAGTAACTAATCGATTAAGTAGCTTATAGAAGGACATGGGAGAAATCTCTAACATTTAAAAAACAAGACAAAATTTGCTCCATGGGGTATGTAAGCAATGCCTGCCCTACCTCCATCACCAGTAGCTTGGGGAAGCCCTGTTTGGCTCAGCAGCCGGCAGGTCCTCAGCCAGCTGGTATCTGGGGACGGCAAAGATGAGACTTCGTAACCTCTCCCCTGCCCTCCTGCCCGCCCCATGCTAAGCCTCTCACAGATCACATATAGGATTTGTCTTGGAGTAACCACTGCGGAGATCACAGCCATAAGGACAAGGATACCTCATCTCACGGCTTTTCCTGTAGAAAAAGTGCCATCCACTACTGCCTTTCAGACAGTTTGTTCTGTGTACCATCTATTTTTCAATTAGTGTGCAAAACTAAGCCTCCTTGACCACGCTGTGCCTGCAGGAGACTCCTGAAAGATTAAAGCCTTTATTTCCACCTGCCATGAGCTGCCAACATACCTGTTTGCATGCATCCATGTTCCCATTAACAGGGAGCCTGTTTTTTCTCTGCAGTAATGCTTCTCCCTCCTTTGCTATCTCTGCAGGCTCTTGTTTGCCTGCTTTGCCCCTCCATTAATTGAGCACTGCCATTTGGCTATAGCAGCAAGATGGCCTATTGACACAAATCGAAACTTTGCAAATTTAGGAATAATAATTGAAAATATTGGAGCAAAAGGAGTGGAGGTCCTGGAGAGCAGGACAGCAAATTAATACTTAAGTGCTACCTCACCTGGGGTAAAATTGCAGTGGTTTGGAAAGGCTGCCTTCCAGAGGTGGCAGGCCCTTGAGACAGATCATCCTTCTTTTCTCCCCATTCCTTGGTTTGGCAAAGTTGTACACATGGATGTAAACACTGCAAAAGATGTCTAATCTTCAGAGGTTTGCCTCAAGGCATGGGTGCATTATGGCATGAGAAGATTAACAACAGAGGAAGAACTAATGGCAGGAGAACAGAACAGGGGGAACTGGACGCACCCTGGTATGTTCTGGTTGCAAGTAGAGAAAGCTGGGGGTTTCTTCCCATTTTCACATGAAATTATCTTTGGAGTTTTTTTGTCAGTGGGCTCACAAGTTCTCCTAATGTGTCTAAAAACATTATCTGTGATTACACAAACCTGGACTGTGCAAATACAAAATGCAAACTGCAGAAGAAACCCACTGCACAGTCAGAGCCCTAGCTACCCCGCCCTGGCTCATCATGAGCACTCTCTGCCTGATGACCTTACCTCCTGTGCCTTAAGAGCATTTTTTAACATGTTGCTTCAGAAAATACTTCTCTCATGACATTAACTGAGCCACCCCACAATGTGATGCCAGGAAGGCAGTGCAGGATCAGCATGTGGAAGGGGGAAGGAGGGTTTGCACCCACTTATGTGTCACTGCAGCATTTTGCTGAGCTATTTTGTGCCCACCTGGGTATTACACAAACCAGGAAACCAGGAACGGATGTGTTACCAAATCTGATTCCTGTTCCCTAAAGTGCAATGCAAATGAAGAACCTCCTTCCCCTAAATTCTTGCACAAAACCTCATCTTTCTCACCTACTTTGATCCCTTTTGCCTATCTGCCCAAACTCAACCTGGAGCAGCCATGGCACCCAGGTAACCTCCCAAAGCACTCCACAAATGGCAGAGCCACTCAGCTCTTGAAGACCTGCTGGAAATAAAGCAAGGACCCACGATTTCACCACGGAGGCAGTGTGTAGCCGCACACGGGCTTTCTCTGGGAGTCAGCACTGGGGGCTCTGAGGTCTCCACTAATGAGAGCAAAACCTGCAGAGCCCTGAGGAGACCAGTCTTCAGGAGGTCACACCATCTCTCATGTCCTCGCAGTGGTTTCAGAGTGCAACATACCTGTGAATAACCTTAGATTCCTGTTTCATATAGCAATAAGAGAGAAGTGTAAGAAATAGGCTGGATTTGGCAAGCACACCAGCTACATAAACACTTCAGTGTAGTTTCTGTTGGGGACCATGGGTGGCAAACACCACTCAACCCAAGCAGAGGAGCAGAGTGCTTTTCGCGTTCAGCGGTTTTCCTGTTACAAAAGATCACTTTCATGGTGCAACTGAAAGACCTGCAGAAACTAGCGGTGAAATAGCACCTAGCAAAAAAATGGATGTCAAAATCTAGTTGATCTGATGGCTGCTAGAGCATTGCTTGTTCAGCTGCAGTTTCTGATTCCTCTGCAGTAAATCTCTGTATGACTGAAGGGTTTTGGTTTTCAACTGATGGGGGAAGTTTAAAACCAAAAAGAAATACAGTAAGTTCTCACTGACATTTAAGCAAACCTTTTTCTGTTGGGTTTCTTTTAATGTCATATTTTTTTCCTGTTTAATGAAACATTTTATTATCGCTTTTCTGGGATTTCAGTTCGGCTGCATTTTCCTGATATTACATATGTCTGCTTTGAGTTCTGACTGGATTTTGGGCACTGCCTTGTTTCATTCAAAAACTGCTGCTTTTCATTAATTTAAAACTTGACTTCATTTGGAGTCAAGTGGCAGTTCCTCTGTCTAGCTCATACACTGCTTAGAATATTATTGTAGAGCTTGTCCTTGTAAATAGTACTTTACTGCATGTATTAGAAAAGAATTATATAACCTGAAAAATGCATCTCCAAATAATCAGAGACTCCAATCACCAGCTGCTCAGATGAACCACTCTGGTTCCACTGTTCTAGGCAGAAGGATGCAAGGTGATGGTCTAAGGAAAGCTCTGAGCAGCCTTTTTATTTCTCTGATAGAATGTGTTTGGGACAGATGCAGTCACTGATTTAGGGGGAAGGAGACAGAACTTAGTTGTCAGAATAGTTTTCCTGCTAAACCAACCAGATATGATTCTCCTTACACACAAATTCCAGCTACAATAATATCAGCTAGCTCCTCAGCTAGAATAATCTGGTTTTAAAGATCTGGTTCTCCTGGACACAAATGCCTTTAAGCACATCTGAAACTCCCAGCCTCCCCTCAACTCCTGCGAGCACCAAGCAAGCCCACAGCACAGCAGAGAGCAGGTCACTACTGACACATCCAATGTCATGCCAGGAAACAGTGACAGTGAGTGGGACAAAGGCCAGCACTGCCCCTCAGTGCCCTCGTCATAAGCCAAATTAATTTAATTAAGCACTACAGCATACATTCCAGCAGAAGTGCCTCTGATCACCCCTTTGCATTGCTAAAATGCCTCTGCTGCCCCAGACTAGAAAGGGAGCACTTAGAAGGAAACAGCACTCTGGGACAAATGACAACTAAGACTCAGTAGCTGATTTCTATCCAGTCCTCACAAAGGACCATATGCTGGATAAAGAGATTATTTCAGTCATGTGTTGAGATCTGTGTGAGAAGATCAGGATTCCTGAGCACAGAAGAGAGGCTTTAGTTCCAGTTATGTGAATATTCCCATTATTCCCATAGGTTTCCAAGCAGCATGTCTGCTAGCCATGTACTAGCCTTCCATGTTCCAAAAATGTCCAAGTACTGTATTCACTTTCTTTTGGAGAGTTTCATTACCAGATGAAAGATGATTTCTGTAAGACAATAACATTACATACTTTCAAACCTTAGAGCTACAGACTGAATGCAAAAGGGTGTCTCAGCCTCAAAATGACTCATCTCCAAATACAAAACCCAGTTAATTTCTAAGAATGAAATTATGCACTGTAAAATGCATTGTGCATACTCTAAGAAGACTATTACAATCATAATGCAAAAATAAAACTGTAACCATCTAAGAGCTATTTGGAGGCAGACATGATTAAAACTTTTTTTTTCTTAATAAGCACATATTTTACAGCTTCCAAATAACTTTTTAGATATATATATCTGTTGGTTTAGATTCAGTGTTACTCCCAAAAGGCATCTTGTTATATTGCATAAAATTCAAAATTCGCATATGGTAATGTATTTCATTTAATGACCTCATGATTAAGAAATCTGAAAGTTCACAATGAAACTGTACACTCAATGAAACTGTACATTCAAATTTCATAAACTACAAGACAATTATATGAATATATGCACAAACGCTACATGACAGCATATAAAATATGCAACTATATATTCAGATTCGCGAAACTAATTTCACAGCTGTTAATAGTCTTTGAATGTAAGACATTCCGCATACACTGAGATTTGCAACTGCTAAACATGCTGATGAGACAAAACTAATTCCTTGTCCTCAGAAAGTTTAACCCTGAATGTTAATGTATGCTATTGCTCTCTCAAATCTCTTTTTTTTTCATGCTTTTCACTCATTTTAAAGGAGCAAGAAAGACACTGGAGAGTAGAATATACCTATTTAGTATCACAAAAGTTATAAATGTGCAATGAGCTAAGGTGCTAAACTGCCACTTTACAGCAAAACAATTGTTCCTGCACTGAGCATATTTTATAAATGAGAGTCTTCTTGAGATTATTAATTTAGGATGCAATCCTAGGATGCATTGCTGATGTTCGAGGACGTTTTGCCATGGACTTAAAAGAGACAAGACTTAACCCTTGGTACAGGTCCATTCAAGTAGTGATAAATAAATATATGGCAGAAAAAAAAAATATTCCAAAACTATTAAAGGACCTGAGATACACAAGATTTTGGTAGCTCTATTTTTTCCTACCGGGAAGCCCCTACTCTCAATTCCTGCAGTGTTCTTTCCTAAGATGATTTCATCTCCACCTCCTCACTCCACAGAGGGAACAGTCAGGACTCACCTGCTTTCAAGGAGACTGTCTAGTGTGGCTGATGCAAACAGCTTAGGTATTGCATTGAGGAAATAACTGTATTGCAAAGAATTAACTCTGTGGTTGCCTTCAATTTTCCCCTCTATAAATTGTGATGAGCAATGGGCAGTAAGCCCAGACCCCACGTTAAGGAGCATGGAACAAGTTAAAGACCATATGGAGAGAAATAAACTGCCACTTCATACACAGGATATCTATAATGCTTTTTTGCTTGCATCAGCTAATTGCACATCCGCAAATCAGCACATTTATAACAAATGGAGCGTTATGATATAATGGTAAATGTATTCAATATGATCAAAGTTTGCCAGAAAAAGTTGCCCTGAAAGTATGAAAGTACTTAAGACTCCCAAGTGCCTGGGACATTTTACAGTCCTTATGAAACAAACACTTCCATGTTGTTTCATGGCAGCCACTGGTACAAAAGACCATATCTTCACATCAGCAGTCTCACTGCAGCCACCAGCACAGGCACCCCCCTGCTGCAGGCAGAAGGCACCTCCATGCTTATGGAACCCCAGCACCCACACCTGCTCCAGCAGCAGAGAGGTTACTGCTCCCATCAGTAGCCTCAGACAAGCTTTATCACTGCCTGTCTTTTCCAGAGGCTGAGAACTGGAAAGTATAGACTTTCAAACCTTCTTCTATCCTGCAGATTTTAAGAGGTGTATTTAGCTTTCCCACATAACTTTTCAATGTTAAAGCAAATTAATGACCCTGATCTAAAGAGCCATTAGCAATGGTCTAAGTGTCAATATAAACTCACTTGGGATATCAGATGAAAACCAATTTCATATTTATGTCACCAAGCATATGCTATCGCCCAACACTGCTCCACAGAAGATGTGTTTTCTCCTTCAGCTCGCATTTTTCCTTAGACTTCAGTAAACATTATCACAAGTGGTTCCAGCAGCTGTAGGCAGTGGGCATTTGAATGCATACATTACTTTTCATAGCTTCTAATTTATGGGGTGGTCACATAAATTTTTGAGTTTTCATTTTGAAACAAGAAACATCAACTTTTACATAGTCTCACAGAGAGATTAGGAGCTTCCTGCTCAAAACTAACACTTGCTCATTTCTAGTACAAACCTTTGTTATTTAATGCTACTCACCACTAAGTAACATAATTCAAACCCCATGTTTTACGGAGCAGATGAGATACCTGCATCATGAGACACCTCTACAGCATGTTGTGGGCACCATAGCCCATTGGAAGTGTTTTTATAAGAAGCTTTTTAGAGGCACATGGATGGGTGAAGTACAGCCTAGCAGGTGTTAAGATAAGGAAAGGTTTTCTGAGGTAAGGGATGCTAGATTGAAGAGAAAGCTTGTAAAACCACCTTAACAGATTGGCAGGGAAGAAGCTGACCAAAAAAAAAAAAATCAGAAATTACATTTAACTGTATTTTTATTACTTGCAGCTCTCTAAAGGCATGTGTCTGCCTGATGTTCAGGTTGCCAAACTGAAAACACTTGATATTCACTGGGAAGCACTTTTCAAAACAGCAACACCATCCCTTGAAAGTCAGAGCCCACAGCACAATAGCAAACTGAAGGCTGTGTTGAGCAGGATGGTTTTAAAAGCTGGTGAGCAATACTGCTTGGGGAAGAGAGATGTGCTAGTATGGCATTTGTTGAGGTTATAAGTGGACTAGACTCCAGGTAAACACCAATATGAAGAATGCCTGGCCTTGTTTTTACATTTGTTTATGATATTTGTGCTTCTCAGAACAGGACAGGTTGGAAATAATAGTTGGTATGTGGACACATGGAAACTTCAACTTGCAGAAGGATCCCTGGAGGTAGAACGGGTATGGTCAGCAGTTCTTCTTGTCAGCTCACCAAATCTTTCATTACCATATAACACAGTGTGGAGCAGACACACAGGGAAGCTCTTTCCTGTAAAAATGGCAGTGTCCGTATTCCTGCCCGTTTTTTCATGTCTTACAGCAAGTAAGTAGCAGCTTTTACAACAATCCCTTACAACACTTAACAAGATGCTCACCTAGTTTTGCATGACTCAAAACCTGGTCCATCCTTGCTGAAACTGGTGGAAAAACTCCCATGAGCATTTTCAGCTGCAGCAGAAACTTGGTCAGGCAGTAAAACAAGGTAAATAATACTGGGCTATTAGAGCCTCATTTTAAATCCAATGTCTGCACTGATGATGGTGGACAATGAATATGGCCTCAATACTTGCAGATAGGCTTTAGCTAGGAAGAATAACAAATTACACCTGGGCACAAACAACAGTCTATACAACTGAGTCACAGTCTGTATTAGATTAAGTATCATCTTCATTCTGATAAAAAGTGAACATTGCAGGTCTGATCATTTGTATTTTCCCACCATGGAAAACATACAGCCCTCTTCAAGATGGGCATAAACCAGCACCAAATGTAAATGATTTGTACTCAAAAATCTGTATACTAACATGCTGTAATCAGTGTGGGGGGAGGGGGTGTCCCTAAAAATAATAATTTTCAGATTATTTTAGTAAAAATAAACACAAGGAGAGCTAGCGAACAGAGATATGCAGTAACCAAATCCTTTGTCCAAAACTACTTACAGTACTTAACAAAACAAAAATTATCCTGGCAGCCCCTTGCTTTACTCCTCCCTCCCTCCTTTCATTATTTCTTGGCAAAGATTTGTCCCATTGCCTGGCAGATAAAAATATTTGATAAGTGCCAAAACTGAAACAGGATCCCTGAGCACATTTGTGCACCAGACTTGTTTGAGTGCGATGTTTGGGATTTTGCAGGATTACTATGTGTTTTTCTAAATCAAAGCTGCACATTGTCTGCAATGCACAGGACACTGAAGAGGAAAGATATTTAGAATACTGGCAGAAGTATTCTTGCTTTCCTGAGATTTGTACCATTTTTCCTCTAGCAACCTTCCTTACCTCTTCTAAACTGATGTTCTTGACTTTGCTATGTCCCCTGTGATGTTCCCATAATGCAGAGACACCATATAGCACCACTTCCCAGGAGTTACTTGTCTGACTAGAAGTCACCTACACAACATGTGCATGTTGGCAGTGAGCGGCGGGTCAACCAGACCATGTGCTGCCTTTGTCTCAGGAAGGGCTCCGGTCTGAATCACCCTCCTCTCCATCCACTTCGTGAGTCTCACAAACCAGTGACTTCTATTCCTCTGTCAAACTAGGTTGAAACTTCTGAGTCTGCTGGTCAAATACTGGGAAGGTGGTAGAAAGATGGAAAAGATGGGATAGATAGAAAAGTGAAGAAACCTATTTCCTTAGGAAGCCTTATTTCCTTAGGAACGCAAACTAAAGAGAGTATGGTAGTGAGGGCATCCCAAAGAATCACTGCTCACCTTCACCAGTGCCCTCACCAACTCTTCCATCTCCAGCCAACAACAGCCAAAGCCTCTGCAATGGCATGCACTGTCCCTTTTACAGTTAGCTTCAGGCTCTTGTCAAATACAGTATCATTTCACCACTGATCACAGAGTCACAGAATCACAGAGTGGCTGGGGTTGGAAGGGACCTCTGGAAATCATCTTGTCCAACCCACTTGCTAAAGCAGGTTCACCAGAGCAGATCACACAGGAATGTGACCCGGTGGGTTTTGAATGTCTCCAGAGAAGGAGATTCCACAACCTCTCTGGGCAGCCTGTTCCAGTGCTCTGATGTTTATATGCAATAGTATCCAGGACTAAACTTACTATTAAAAGCACTTCCAGTGGAATATTTAGGCATTTTGGCTACACATGGCCTGTCGCTAATTTCATTAAATCTTACGAACAACAAAACCTGAAGGCAGAAAAAGGCTGGAAACCGATCAGAAAGGATGTATTTGGACCAGAATGTAGAATTATCATAATCAGTCTCACAGGCCATGTCACAGGTTTTGGAGTTGCCATGAAATTATATTGTGTCCACAATATGGAGAACATGTTCCTACAGTTTGTGGCAATTTTCACAACTCAGAGATAACAAAGATTCTTCCACGTTTCTAGCAGATGAGCCAAAAAGTCACTAAAACAATGGTCTCCAAACTTTTTGACTGTGCACCCCCATCTACATTTATTTATAAATTGTATACATGTACTACTGAAGTTCTACAATCATCTTTCCATACCCCAGTGGTTTGTCTCATGCATACCTCACTTTGGAAACCATTGCACAAGGAGATGACAAAACAATACAGACTCTTGTCTGAGTCTCAAAAAGAAGCAGGTCCAGTAAAATGTCAAGATTTTGTGAAGCCAAATCCTATATTTCTACTGAGTCGCAGTGTCCAGCAGACTGAAATGTATCATCACTGGAAAACTGCTGTGGTGGGGAAAAAAGAAAATAAAAAAAAAATAAGGCAAAGCAATTTTCAGTAAAATTTCCAAAACTGTATACTAGGAACTTAAAGTCCTTCTGCTGATCTGGCAACTATAATGACTTAAAAGAGGGGGGACAGAATGGGTTTTCTTCAAATTAATGCTGATTAAGAAGAATCAAGAACTAAATCACCTTTGAATAACCATGATAAATGGAAGACTCAGTTATTCTTTGATGCTGACCTGTAGAAAAAGACCATATAAATTCCTTTGACTTCAAATCTACACTTGGTAAGTAGTAGCAAACACAGTTAAACTTCATAAGGGTGAAAGTTCTTTATAGTTCCTATATTCCCCATTTTGTCCCCTCCTTCTTATTGGGAATTACAGACTTTTTCTAAAAGTATAACTTTCTAGTGCTCTGGCATTTTTTTACTGCCTAAAACATGTAGGGTTTTAGTCAACACTTCAGACTGACTTGTCAAGAGATAACCCACTCGTCAAGAGATAACCCACCTGAAGTTTAACACGGAAGTTTAGCCCTTCAGCCATTATATAGACTGGGAGCGTTCAACATCTTAAGATGTCAAGACATGCTTTTCATAATAGCACCCTGGTCTTATTACAACAGCACTGACATATTTAGAACTGTTCTTCTACATAACTGATAGAATGTTTTGAAAAAAAATAAAAAGTGAACCAAAAAATCACTCACAAATCAACAAATTATGGTAAGGACAGCCGGATACAGAGAATGGAGAAGGTTTCCAAAGTACCTCATAATTCCTTTCCTACTAATGCCTTTCTAAGCCTGATTGCTTTCTAAAGCTCCACCAGCTCCCAAGATAACAAATTGAGGAGGCTGAGATGAGGTGGTGGAAGGTCTCTATAAAGGAGTGACAAACCACCCACAGTGCATCTTCCACTTGGCCGGTGTGAAGGCAGCCCAGCCTCTCCAGTAATGCTGACAGCCACAACCAGGTGGGATCAAAAGGCAAATTTCTCTTTCAGGTGCAGCAACCAGTATTTCTCAACACCAATGACAATATGGGAATCAGCATCCAGAGCTGTTTTATGATTAAATTGATAATTTAAAACAAACAAACAAACAAACCAACAAAAAACCAAAACAACAAGTCTTTTGAAATATTTAATAAACTGCCATAACCTTCAACCTCATCCCCTACATCTGTGCTGGCTTCCCTCTACACCCTGGAGAGCTGATCAAAATCAAAACGTATGCAGAAACTTGCAATCAGTTCATCATAGGATCTCTCATGGTGAACTTTATAATTGGTGTGTTATCAGCTGAGCAACGTTACAGCGTTATTTGGTTTGCTGACACCAACTCCCCAGAGTGCAAACAGAATACAAATCAGATAAAGCTCTGAATTGTCTCTTGGGCTGCACACTCAGTTTAGGCAGTTACAGCTTAATGGATAAACCACTGACCTCCGAGACCCCTATTCAAGCCCTGCTTGTGTTCCTGTGACAGGCTGCAGAACTGGGTTAGGGAGCATTAGTTTCAAAGAACCATTTTCCTAAGTACTGTCTGCATTTTTTGCCATGAGCCTTTTCTCTTCAATATTTCTGCATTCCTTGCCTGTCTCATCTCTTTCTGCTTAGGCTGACTGGCTTCTAACACCTAGACAATGGTCCTTATTTACTCAATAATACAACCACAGCTGGAAATCAGACTACGGATTTGGGGAACACTCATCTGAAATATGTGATGTGTGAGAACAAAACTTCCATGCCTCACTCTTTAGGTTATGGTAGCCTGCGCAGGGGATGGTTTCCAGCTTGGTGTTACATAGCTGGTGGACTCCTCATCATTTATCTGGTTTTCCATCCCTCCCCCATATATTTTCTGGATAGAGGTGTTTTACCCTTCAGGACTCATCCTGCCTACCCCAGAACAAGAGAAAAGGGCAAACAGAATAAAACAACAGCTATTAATTGGCATGCTGTATGCCTCATTGCTCTCAGCCTCTCACTTCCACTGCCGCTTAGAGTTAGGTAGACGCCACTTTGAAAATGGGAGTAAAACTTGCTGATGCACATGGTTTTCTATGTTTTGGTTTCTATACAGGCTCTCTTGGTCTGTGACAGGCCTGAGGTGGGTACCACTGGGCCTTGCCATGCACCTGCTATTTTTAAGGATGAAAAGTGGTTGTGACCTCCTGTCTTCTGCTGGCACTCTCCTGCCAGAGAAACAATGACCAGGATTAAAGTGTATACAGCAGCTCATGCCTGTGTTAACTCATTTGACTACTACTCTGCAGTTCCAAAATCTGAGAATTTCCACTAGAGACTCACCAACTATTTAGTCATCAAAAAACAAGATCACACAAATAAATATGTTATTTAAAAAACTATTTTTAAAAGGATCTATTTTAAAATATTTTTAAATTATTTAAAAATAAAAATTGCTGAACCCCATGTCTAATTTAAAACAATATTCAATCTCTGTCCATAATGCTACAGGTAATTTCAGTTAGCAAGATGTGTAGTGCATTGAAAGAGAAGCAATCAAAGATGGTCAGAAAAACAAATGGGATAAACTGTAAATATATTTCAGATATTCAAGATGGGCACCACGGATTTCTTGGTCTTAAATGGAAGATTTATCATTATGGAAATGATGCTAAATTCTACTTGCTAAAAATCAGAAAAGGCAAAACCAAACTGGTGCCTCCAGTAATTACCCAAACAAGGATGATCACGGCAATTTTGCTTTGCATCAGTTAACAGGAAAAAGTTTTAAGGAATAGCGCTATATTTCTCAACCTTCATAAGTTTATTTTCTAGACTACTGTTATCATGTAAACTGTCTCTAGGAACACACATTTCTTGTGTTTGAACAAACCCAAATCAATTCACCCCTCTGATGCAGGTCACACCTGCAGGGAGATGGGGGTGCTGGGGAAGGTTTGCTTGGCAGCTCAGGGCTGAGCGGGCTGAGGGCAAATCTCTTCTATGTATTTCCCTTTCTGCAGTAAGCAAAAACACCCCACCTTGAAAAACAGCACTTGTAGGTTGTCACAGGATAAAACAAACCTTAAAAAAATACAACAAGCTTAACAAAGGGGCTTCTTCTTAACATGGCTAATGGCTCAGGTTCCTGTACAGACAAAGACGCTGTTTGACCTACTGCTCTAATTAGAGCAGTAGTGATGTTTGACATTTGTGTTGTATAAAGCAGACATGTTAATAGCCAGAGGGAAAGCTGTCAGTGCCTCTAAAGATCACAGCATTCATGGCAATGCACGATGCAGCCTTTAAATATTAAAATAATCAATTCAGTGCTTAAATTCTTTTACTGATAACAAGAAACAATCCCCAAATCAGAAAAAAATAAATCAAAAAACAACCCCAACTTCAGTCAGTGTTAATGCTGAAAGATCAACAGTTAATACATGAATCAGTTTTATTCTGCTGAGTATAGTATTTCCGTCCAGATTGTATGTAATCCAGTTTTGCCGGAAGAAACACAAGCAATTCATACTCTCTGTTTTTTTCAGTTACTATTAAAATAATAACAACCACCAGAGACTGAGGTTCATACATTCGCATGTGTCAAGTTCACTTAAGCATGAAAACAGACACCTTTTCCCATTTATAAATACATGAAGTGAGTTTTAATTTAACTCTGATCTATTGCATCATATTCCCTTGACATGAGCCGCACCATTGCTACTGACAGGCACTTCACGTTTTACAGATCAAAATCCCTGCAGTAAATCCTCTCTGTGCAGTGCCCAAGTACCCTAGAATGACAGGGAGCCTTTAATGCTGCAGCTCAATTAGCTCCAACCCCCCTCAGATTTTTTTCCCCAGCATGTGATGTTCTCAAGCCCACATTTACCCAAGGCAAAGCTGAATACTAAGCACGACAGACTGACAGCAGGCTTCATACTGCAGTCCAAGACTAAAGCTCTCCATCCCCACCCCCTGTATCCTGAGGAAAGGTCTTCTACGGGCGCGGAGGTGAAGAGAGGCTCGGCATCACTCATCACAGTCCACAACATGCTGCTGGCTTGAGACAACCCATCCTGGGCACTTCTAGAGCCTGTTTTGTAATTAAGTTCTCTAAGTGGATAATTGAATCATTAAGCTGAATCAGAGCAGTACGATAATGCACAAACCAAAAATGTGACTCTTATTTATGTCAGTGTTCAGAGTCCAGCCTTCAAAACCACTGCAATGTGATCACTACTGTCAGTGACTTCTGAAGAAAACAATTTAGCCTGGTAGGCACCATGCTGTCCAAGCTTAAAAATATAAGAAAAAAGACCTTTAAAATGGTATCTGTTTTGTTTATATGTGGATTGTACCAATTGCCTCTCATTCTTTTACTAATGCTTTACATTTTTTTCCTAGCTTTTTAAGACTGTTCCACTTTCCTCTGCATGCATCCCATGTGACCAGCATTGCTCTGAGACTGCACATGAAGCTCATCTGTTTCCATATACAGCTCCAAACACAGCACACAGACATATATATGAAAGGTAAATAAGACAGTCTTAAAACATGTTATGGCAAAGGGATCTATGACCCTGCAAACATGCTTGAAGGGTAGATTACAAGGAGACACCCCTTTTGAAGGGGGGCAAAGTTTTGGGTTGCTTCAGTACAGCAAAATCTGTACCTCATTTGTTGATAATCAAGAAAAATCAAGCCTGAAATGACAGTCATGTATAAAGAATACAAGGAACCAGGGCCACAGTACACTACACATCACAGCGGGGGAGGAGAAAAGTTAAGTTCCTGTCATTCTCTCTTCACTGCACAAGTGCTGCTATTCCCTATTGATCTCCACCGTAATTGTAAGTAGCTGCAGAAAACCATTTCCACCTCCAGACGGTGCTTTCCAGAAGCAGTTTTGCTGTTTACAATACCTTTGGGAAAAAAAGGAATGCAGAGGAAGGAAGGAAATTCTGTTCCCTCAGATTCATTTTATACTGATAGAAACCCATTGATCTTGGGAGGATTTTTTTCTTATTCAGAAGAATATGCCCTTCCATTCCCTGAAATTTCCTGCTCCAAAAATTAGACCATTTAAGCATAAACTGGGGCACAACAGGCAGATGCAGCAAACGGCGGAAAAAATGGTAGACAGACATACAGCAGCAACAAGACACGAGGCCACAGCAGATGGTTTGCAGTCAGTCCTGACTGGGCAAGAGAAGGGAGCGGAGGTGAATGACGTGACAGGTACATCAGCATCAAAGGGGAGATGAGGATGAGTTCAGAAATGTGAAGCTCATGCTGTTGTCCATGCAGTCACTTATCTGCTCACACAGAAAGGTCTCCTGAAGAACAGAGCTGAGACCATGTCTTTGGAGGAAGGCTCAAAAGCAACAATTGATTTGGTGCCAACAGAGACAAGATTTGTGTGGAAGATTGTAGATGAACATCGCAACAGAGAAACTAAGGATGGCGTAAACACCTTCACTGGGCATTTCCGGAGAGTAACCTGTGAGAGGACAGAATTGGCCCATGTAATGCCATCATTCATGGTTCTGTTAGGACATTTAAACAGCATTATGGTAGCATTCAAAGTCCTACCACATCTCCCACAGGTCACCAGTCAGATTTGTCACAGTATAGGAGATGTCTCTTCCTTTCCACCACATCCTCCTTTTTTTTTAGGAGGAAAGTGGCTTTGCCACAGCAGGCTCAGAGCAAGCAAAGGAACAAGCTATATTTATCCTAGAACATTTGCAACTCCTGATGGATCTAGAACATACCAGGGTAAAAAGAAATAAATGCTGTTTTCCAACATTGCCATTAGGCAATGGCACAAGCCAAGTATTATAAAACAGCAGCTGAGATGATAGTGCTTTACATAGTCCCTGCAGTGACAAACCACCACCTGGAAGAACACAGGGAGGAATCTATTAATCTATTAATAGGAGGCCCAAAAGCCTGATATACCAGTGAAAAAGTTCTGCAAATTCATTGTACAAATTTGTACTTTCTTTCCTCTTCATTTGTTTAGCATGTGCCTGGCAGATGATTTCTAGGTATTACTATAAAGCAATTTGTTTCTCCAGACAATAGGAGGGAGCAGCAGGTGCCTCCGGAGTCAGTACTGCTCCTAGTTTTAAGCTCGGCTAAATGCAACCACTGCAGACTACAGCAGCTGGCAGCTCAGCCACAGAGCCTGCTGTGAATTACTGTTAACACACACATTTGGTTTTATTACGCCTTTCTTATTCCTCCAAGTGTTGTGGTTTCTGGAGTAATCACAGGCACTGTTTAGAAACATGCTAAGAATGAGTGCTTGAAAAGCACTTGCAAGGTTCACCTGGAAGCTCCTGAGCATCGGGGTTTGCTGGCTGCACCAGAGATGCACCTGCAGCCTATGGGGTCTGATGCTTCATGGAGGGACCAGCCTCAACTCCAGAGTTCCCAGCTGCTTCATCCAGGGTGTTCCCTTCCCTGCCAGGTTCCACAGCTTCCTCTTTAACCTGGTAATAGGTCTTCCCTGATAAATATCCATATTAAAATTCAGATTAGTGTCTCAAGACAACAACTCTACTGTGTATGCTTTCAGACCAGATCAGTGATGAATTAGGGACCACATATAAAAGGAGACACTGCATCTGCAGCTGAGTAGGAAGAAGGTGGGGGGAATTCAGAGGAAGAAACAATTGTTAAGGTTCTTAGATTCAATTTTTTGTCCAGAGCAGCTGGTCCAGACCACAGCTTCCCCCTAACACCAGCGCAGGTTTTAGGATTTCCACTGGGAAATCTGTGAGCTCTCTCAACTTCCAGTGTTAGTGGGGGACTGTGCCCCTGGTGATGGAGAGGGCTGTGTAAAGGATGCTACCGGAAGCCAGTGTTTCAGCAGAATTAGACACTCACAACCTGCTGCTGCAGTTTGGTGTCTGCCTGAGCAGAGCCACCAGCAAACGGGGTTGAGGAAAAGGGACCAGGGCTGCCAGATGGGATGCAGGGTGACAGCAACATGCAGATGAAGTTTTCAAGAGGTCTCCAAAGCTGGACAATGAATTTGGCATGTGCTGAGCCTGTCATGCTAAGAAGGGCTGTTGCTTCACAGCTGCTGAGGCTAAGAGCCTACTGATCTGCAAATTGATCTGCTTCTCCCACTGTCCTCCTGAAATTCTAGGTTTGGCCCACACCATGTTTAATTAAGGTTGGAAGCTTTCATTTTTTTTCTGAAAACCCAATACTGAATAATAAAACTTCCAATCAGCCAGCAAAGGAGGTGACTGTACTATTGGACTGAAAGTTATAAGGCATCCATAAAGCCTCAAAATGTACCAGCTTGGGTACCAATCTAATGCAGTAGAGGAACATAAGTAACTACAGGCTCATATATTATTGGGCCAAAGCAAATTACCTGCTGATGATATCTTTATAGCATGGATGCTGGGGGTGGAGGGATGGTTGCCAAATGGAAACCCGCTCAGCCTTGGGAACCAACTGACATTCCTATACCCAAGAATCACGTAGATGCTCACAGCAGATGGAAATTGATGGCTGTAATCTCCACGAGGAGGATGCTGGCTGCACTAAGCCACCCCTGCTACCCACCCTATGTGGCACGACCATCAATCTGATCTGTGTTATTAGCACAATTCAAGGTTACAGACCATTGCTGGAGAAAGAAATAAAAAAATCCACACTGAGCAATTGCTGAGGGAAGCAGAGAAACAAGCTGGCAATTTTTGTTCATTCACTGGATGAAGATATGGCACGCAAGCAGCTCTGAAGTTAACACCTCAGCACTAGAGGCGCACATATACGTTTCTGTCCCTATAACTGCATCGTGTGGTTCTCTGCATGCCTGGCCGCAGCATCGGTGCAGTTGTTTTTCACAATGCTGGGCCACAGAAAGGGTGAAGAGCGATAGCGGAGATGACCTTTAACGTAGCATCAAAGGTCTCTTGTGAAGAGTTGCGTTTCCACTGAAATACTGTTCATCTCAGTGCAAAATCGGTTCTGTGAGATGCTGGCGTTACAAAGAGGGCTGGCTGGTGCTCTGCGGGGAGCGCCGCGTGCTGCATCCAGCGTCATGAGCGAGCGGCGCGCACCCACGTGCCTCCCGGTCGGCACTGCCCGCTCAGGGGATTCGGGGCTGCCTTCATCTCTGACTTTCTGGAAAAGACAGAATCAGGGCAACTAACTTTTCGCCACGTGCCGCATTTGCTGCCAGCAGATTTTCTAGCATGCACACAGCCACAGCAGCAGGCAGAGTTTGCTCCCCTCCCCTGTATTTCCATGGATTAATAACACAGCATACATCAAGATAAATTTATCTCGGGTGTAACCTCAGGAATGTCATTGTAGTTAAGATCAGAAATTATGTGGGCCATAGTACAGATGAAACCGTGTCACTGGGGAAAAAAAACACAAATGCATTTCTCTCACAATTAATAGCCATTAACTTTTTAGAGGAAAGAAATGTTGAGAATATTCTACTAAATGCATGTTTAAGAGAAAACAGAATATTAATTTTAAATAATAATTTTCAAATGCTTGTAATGATAAAATGTTCTTCTGATACATAGTTCACAAAGATAACCCCAGGCTAGAGTAGGTGGAGACTAACATATTGATTTCATTGAAGCAGACAGACTATGCATCAGTTTGAAAGCTGGCCTTATCATTTTCTTCTTTAAGTCACTAGCAGAATGGCATAATAGGAAAGCATTTTTTAAAATATTCACTGTGGCTGATAGAGCTGAAAATATGTTCTGAAACAGCTCTGCTGACATACAGAGAGACAGAAAGTGGCACTTATGATACAGCATGATTTACGTAGACATCCCTATTATAACGAGTTACTTTTTAAGATCCATTCACCCTATAATGATTTACTGCAATTTTTAAATTAGAAAAAATTGGGGGAAAAAAAAAAGGTAATCAGAAGCCCATAATAAGACACACTGTTATGTTTCTGTTCTTTCATCTTGGTGCTGGTAGATAACTGCTGCAGTGCACTTCCCATCATAAGAGGATATTTTGTCTTTTCCACCAAGGCTAGCAGTAGTGGTACATTCTCCTTTCAACAAATAGTCCTGAAAGTCTGCTTTGCTTTTAAAAAAGAATATGAAGGGACTAGAGAGAAGGCCAAATTGGCTTGTTATGAGCACTGCTTTGTAGCGGAAATCTGCCCTCCAATTTCACTGAGATGCTGTGGTTGAATCCACTCCAGTGTCACCCTCTACAGAGCTGCCTTCCATGTCCAGTGTCAGGTGTAGTGCCAAAACCAATACATTGTTCATCTACCAGATTTCACTGCAGATTTGGCAATTTGCTAAGGTACAGAGGCTATTCAGCACACACTACTGTTTAGGAACCATTTGCCTATTCACAGTACATGATTTATATTTTCTGGCGTTTTTTCGCAAGTTGTTCTAGGCAGATATTATATTATAGTAAAACATTCAATACATATTGAAAAGTCATCAGTTCTTGTTTTATTTTTGCAAATTGAAGGGCGAGTTTCAGGACAGGATGAAGCAGATGTGTAATTTTTTACTTCTTTGTAGTGGTCTCCAAGAAAGAGTGAATAAACAGTCTTTAAATTGGATGGCAAACTCCTTCCAGCAACAGAGATTTCCTGTCTGCATTGGAGACATTTCTGAGGATTTTGCAAGATATTCCCATCTATGCCTTTACTATACCCACCTCTTCTTCTCACAGATCCTTTTGCCCATTTCAAACATTCATTTTGCAGCCACATCACACTTCCACACCAAATCCAGTGTCTGAACCTGCACCCATTCACCTTACTGTCAACAGAAAGGCCTTCCCTCTCCTCCAAACCCAGGGGCATTGACCATTTCCATCAACTTATGTTTGTTTAAGAAGAAATTCTATATATGAAAGCAAGAAATAAAAAACCCAGAAAGAAAACCAAATCATCGTGAGGTGTGCCCTAAACAGATAAAAGTTGCGGCTGTAGAGATTATGACTAATTTTTACAAAGGAAAGAGTAAAACTTTACACAACCCTACAAAAAAATCCAGTTCCTCCTGTGAAATCTTAGTATTTTCATGTATTTTGTCCTCTGTGTATGGACTCTGCTGCTTTGGGTATGGGTTTACTGTTGCCTCAGATACTGTCAGAATGCCCCATGTTCCCAATGGAGCAGGGACTCTACTGCCACCAAGCTCTTTCTAGATATGAAGCCTCTTCAAGTGCCCAATGACTTTCTGGAGCTTTTCCTTTGGAGCTGCGTTGACTGGGAACAAACTACTTCTGCCACACACACCCTCAAGTTTTCAATTTTGTTTAAATAAAATTGGGACCATCACTATGACACTCCCATAGCATGTTCCAGAAACAGGGAAGGGAACAGAGAAGGGAATCCTTTCACCTCTCTCATATGCACCACCATCCATCAAACAGGACTCCTCTCTGTTGACATCTCTCAGGCTCTCAGGATGGGAATGCTTTTAATTATTTGCCTCTTGGCTCATGTACTACAGTCTTTGCTTGGAAAGAGCAGGTAAAGAAGTATGGGAGGAAACTTATGTGGCTTGTGGTAGTTCTTAGAATGTTTTTTTTACTGAGGACTTTTTTTGTTTTAATGAGTCTCTTCAGTTTCGCTGTCAGCTCCGAAGCACATCTTCCTGCACAGAAAGCCCAAATTTCCATTACACAGAGACATCAGGCTATACCACCCACGACCAAATCCTACACACAGTTATTTCCAGTTGGTGACACCAGAAGACTCACCCAAAGTCACCATGCGGGTGAGTTGCGAAGCCAGAATCAGACCCAGGAGCTCCAGACCACCAGGCCAAAGCTCAGATGCAGATTACAGTGTTGTTCCTCCTCCACTCAACCTTTTCAAACAAACCACTATGCTTATAGGAAACCTCACCCCTAGCCTGAGACAACTATATGTGGCAGAAGGAGAAAGGAAGATAAGTAACAGTACAAACAGGAGACAACTATAACCTCTAAATTTTCACCGTCTGCACACTGTAGTTCCTAACAAGGCACCTCCATAAAAAGAAAAGCCTTTTTAGCAATGCTAAGGATTAAACTCTAGTCAAATCTGACAAATGAAAGCTTATTCAGCAACTCTGATGTATTTCTTGGGGATTAATGGCACTTGATAGCAGAACAAACCCCCCCCACTACAATAAACAACCATAAGGAGGAATCAGCACATAATGGTGTTTTAGTTCCACTACAGAAAAGAGGAAAATTGAACTATTTTGGATGAAGCAAATCAAACCCACCATTTTTGGCTGTAACAAAACTTTTATTTCAAATTAAACTAAAAACTAAGTATTGCTTTCCAAATTGGGATACTTCAAGACCTTGCTAATAAAAGCAAAGGCTGGCTCCATAAGGGGACTTAAGAGCATGATTTCACAACCCCTGCAGAAGCTGCCTTGGGTTTGTGCGACAGATCTTTGTCCTGGCCATCTCTCTGACCTGGAAGTGAGAAATTCCCGCAGAGGTGCAGTGATGGGGGTGCTGCAGCCTCAGCACCACCTGCCTCCCCCTGCCTGGCTCCTCCCAAGCAAACCTTCATCTCCATGAGCACCCGGTGGGTTGTTCTCCCCAAAGCAATGAGTGCACGGGTTGAATTGTAACACCGACATTAATTATCCTTTAAATCAGCAAGATTAATTAAAACAGAGTTTCCTGTGCTATCTCCATTTTGGTTTGCATTTGAGCTTTTTAGAGTTGTTTTCCCAAAGGAAATTCTTACTGGTTAGAAGAAACTTGGTGCTTTCTTAGGTGATTAGGAAAATACATTATTCAGTATCTAAATGATGAAGCAATGACACAGATTAAATATACCTCTATTAAGAATTTTAATTTTTACATTAACTTAGGCAAAAGTGAATGATCTACATTTTGCATTTCATAAGGGTTTTTTTTGGTTTTGATTTGCCATGCTGTGTAGTGATGGAAATCTGAATTTTAATTCACAGCATACAAAAATAAGTTTATGTAACTCCCTCAGTACTATCTAAAAATTAACTTCAAAAATATTACAAAATAGAGATTAAGTATCATCTGCTGTCACACTGAACTGACAGACTCTAAGTTTGGTCTCCTCCACAGTTTTAGAGCTAGCAGATCTCCTTGATTATTTTTTATCCATAATTAGAACACCAGGAAAAAAAAACAAAACAAAACCAAACCTTTATGCTTATTCTATTCGGTTTCCAAATTTTGAATTCACATTATTGAACTGATACAAGTGAACTAACAGGAACGAATGGTCCGTACTTCTGCAGGAAGAGGCAACCATGGTTTAACACACAAACATGAATTACTTTCAGACTTCCTTCTTTTCTGTGAGTAGACATTTTTTTGTCACTTCAATACCCAGCATGTAGCAGTGACTAAAGTATTCTTAAGTGAAGGTACATTTTAACCATTATCTTTTAAAGATATAAAACAAGCAAACAAAAACCTTTACCCAGCCAAGCAATGAGCTGTGACACATACTGACAAAGGATCTCAAGCTAAAGAACATCAAATATAGTTTCTATATTACCTTTTCTATATTTGTGGCTTATCAAAGGCAAAACCCACCCCCTAAATCTTTCTCCTAGTCTTAATTCTTGTATTGGTTTTCCACCCCAGGTGAATTTCCATATTACTTACTTTTAATAATAGCACATGTTCGATAAAAGCTTTCTCTCTCATTTCAGAATGAGACCTATATATATATGTATATATATATTTTTTTTTTTCCCCACAATTTACATTTAAAAAGGTACAGATTTCTGATTTCATTAATGATTTGCCACCTGATGCTGCTTCTAAGTAAGTACCAAGTGAAGAACCTTCTCCCAACTTCTGAAACTACTCAGCCAAGAACTGACATGTAGCTATGGAAATATTTCAACATCTGTACCAAGACTTCAAGGACAAACTGCATCTCTCATATCTCCCACCTCTTTCAAACACTGTTCAGAATAATGGCCAGGTAATCAGATCCACTGGAGGCAGAAAATAACCTAATAATGGCTTTCTCAGCTTACATTTATTTTAAAGCCTGTTTTTCCAGCTGTGTTTCACATTTCAAAGTTCTTTTCAAATAAAAGATAGTGCTATTTGCTCGAAGTCTTCATTTTAAACAAGCCTGTGGAGTATGCCATTAATGAAGTCCCATTAACAGAACTACCAGGATAAATACAAATAATTACAAATGCACTATTCAAGATCAATTTTAATACCCAGTTAATTCCATTACCTTCTCTATTTGTTTCACATTTAACTGTCTTCTTTAACTGTCTGCTCATTTTTTTAATCCAATTTAAAAAATCCTGAGAATAAAGCATTTTGCTTTTCATTTCTTAATGCAGCTGACACCAGAGTGGTGATACCCTCCCATCTAAGCCTTCTCTGCTGGCTCACAAGACGGTTGAGCAGCAACTAGTGCCTGGATGAGCTCTAACAGGCCCTTCATTAGGACCTGTAGATGGAGATTCACTCTTGCCACCAGAAAGCAAATGCCCAGCCAGTGCATGCAGTCCAGGAACTAGACCTGCCAAATATCTGCTCCAGGGTCTCATGATGCTCAAGCTCTTCATAGTGTCACGTGCAGTCCAGCTTCCCAGGATGAGTCCTGCAGTGCCATCCCAACACTTCTGCTGTGCAAAGTTCTGGCGCCAGCACTGAGCTGCTGTACACGTGTGTCACAGAAGCCCCCCCATCTCTTGCAAGTTTTCCACCAGCCTTTTGCAAAAACAAAGGCAGCATTTGCTTCCTGGGATTATCTTATGGCAAGAAAGCAAAATTGTTCTTGAGTTACTCCAGCCAAGCAACTGGCATGCTGTCGGTTTGCTCCCCGCAGTGTGGAGGGAAGAGAGAAAAAATCAGGGGAAGGGAGAGAGGGAAAGATGCAGCAAGAGGGTGCAGGACATTACTGAGAGACAGAAAGAAGGGGACACACGGCTTGTCAAAAATAAAACAAGTGGGTTTTTTTCCTTTTGTGTTAATGTAATTGTCCTGGGTCAAATCCAGGGGAGGCTGGCCAACTTCCATTAGCTAAGCAGCCAGCCCATGACATATTCCACTTGGGGACTGCTGTTTCTAGAGGCCTTTAAGACACCTGCTAGAGCTCTGCTACCATGGCCAAACATTGCATACAACTAAAAATATGCCTTGTTTATCTAAATGAAAATTCTAACAGAGTGTAGGGCTTCTGGATCTATGTCAACAGCAGTGAATCTGTTTACCCAGACAACAGGTGCAATGAAAGCAAGGGCACTGCCCTCCTGCAGCACATCACAGGGCACTGGCAGCAGAAGGAAAGGGAAAAACCCACAGGATAAGAGAGCACAGGTCTGAAGGATCAAAAAGGCCAAGAGTGAGAGATTTCACCATCCCTTCCCAGCTCCTTGCTTATCCCAGAGGATGAGATCCCACATTGACCCCTGACCATGAGATAAGATGATGCTCTTTGGCATTTTTGGAAGATTTTCCAGTGCAGGAGTCTCCTTCTAGATCACACCCCAGCATTTCTCCTGCTCCATGACCACACACTCCAGCCATGCGCATGGCTGGTCACACACCAGCTGCAACTGTGGGATCCCAAGGTGCAAGGAGCCCTGCAACACAGCTCTGTAGGCACGTGAGATGCGGCACAGCTGCAGGGAAGTGTGAAATGGGTGTCCAAAGCATGAGTCACACATTCCTGTGCAGGCTGCACACCAGGGAGACAGGCCAGTCTTGTTTCTTCTCTTTAACCACTGCACTCACTCACTGCTGTTGGGAGCTTCCACACCTTGCTCTGAGATAACCCCTGCTGGTGGGCAGATGATGTGTTTGGGAGGAAAGGGAAGGAGCAAGAAGTCTCATCTTGCAAAGGCTTTGTGAGTTTAGTTCATCCATCCAACATGACAATTTGGAGGGAAACATGAGTCCAGAGACTCCAAGTCTGTTCCTTTTTAGACAAATTGCCAAAGAGATCCTGTGAGCACAGTGCCATGGCAAATCAGGATGAGTTCCAAGAAGAAAGAACAGAGGCTGTATGAGTCTGTTCTCACAACACCAAATATAATCCACATAGGACTCTGAAAGAAGTTAGAGCAAGAATATGAATAGATGTTTAAATAGACTGTGGTCATCTACTACACCTCACAAATCTAATCAGAAGTAACTAATACTGCAAAAACCCTCTTGCAGTGGCATCAGATGTAGCATTTAACAGTCAATTTGCAAGGGCTATCGGTTTCTTTCTCCCTTTTTGGATGTGTTTTGTTCATGTTTCACACCAGGTCGTGCTCCTGTTCCAGTCCATATTCACTTCAGTTTGTGACCCTACAGACACCTATGTCTGTCTCCCATTTGCTCTTTTATTTCACCTACTACAGCAACAAAATCTCCAGGGTGTTTCTTTAGTCACAGTGTTGGACTGTGGCAGATACACATCTCTGAAAGTAAATACAAAATATCACCACGGATCTGGATAGGGAAGTGTGCTTAGCCAACCTTTACCACCTAACCTCATCACAGTGAGCTTCACCAACCAGTCCTCGGGGCTGCATAATCTTCAGATCGGGTTCATGAGCAGGACTCCGAGTTAGCAAAACTGTCCAACAGAAGAGTAACTTTGTACATTAGCTAAATTCGGTTTTACAAAGCACTTCCGTAAGCTATCGCAAAACTTCCAAGCACTTGCTTGGAAATGTGACATCAAGTTCTCTGTTTAACTGGGATCCATGACCTGATATGAATCCAACTCTTCTCACCCAGCACTGCGTTCATGAAAGCCAACTGATCAGCTGGAGAGCAAGACTTGCAGGATTTAAAAAATGAGGACTTCCCAAGGACTAAGGGGTTAAATGAATTAGTGTAAGAGGCACTAAATACAAATATAATGGAGGCAGTGTGAAATCTCAAAAATTAACAGTGAACATGACAATTTGTTGGCAAGTCAAGAAATCTCTATCTAAACTGCTACTGTGCCTTATGAGGACATTTGCAGACAGAACACCATGGTATAATAGTAGTAACAATTACGTTCAAGCAGGAAGACAGACAGGAAATGTTAGACACACATTTAGATGTGTACAGTTAAGGGCTTGCTACAAAATCTGCTAAAGTCAAAGGTTCTGAGAATAGTCCTAGAAACCGAAATTTAGGTACCTTTAAAAAAAAAAAAAAAAAAGATGGATGTATTTGTAATTCATGACTGAATACACCTAAAGGAAACTGGTTTTCCCAATTATATTTATCTGGAGAATCTTTTTGATTTAAACACTCGCATAGCTGTAACAATGTTATCTAATTTTGGCAGAGCAGCATAAGGTAGACTGACTAAAATTAGGTTTGCAAACATGCACCAAGAGACACAAGGCTTCACATGACTCATCTACTTCTCTAACAGCCTCCCTGATAGACTAATGGAGGAATCCTCAATAACGATAATAATTTTCTCAATAAAGGCAGAAGATTTAAAGTAACCGTGTTATGAGCAATGAGAATATACTGCATTTGCCCTGAGGTAGCACATTCATTTTCAAGACATCTGGCAATAGAAAACCTCTTATCTAGAGAAAGTACTTTCAAATATTTTCCTGGAAAGGTAGCTAAATCTGAATGAATGTGTTAAAGCTTATATATCCTCACCTCCTTCCACAGGCAGGCTTTGCTGGGAACTCACATTATAAAGCAATTGGACATGTAAATATACAAGCTAGTTTGTCCAGGAGGGGCAATTCAAAAGACAAACACCTAAGTAGAAGCTGTTTGCTAAAGAAGAGTCTCAAGCTAAGCAGGTAGACATCCCAGGAGTCTTACTATGCCCATTTTGCAGACAGGGAATCTGTTTTGCCCTAAGTCATCATACCGCTAGCACAAACCTAGGAAGCAAACCCAGGTCTCCCCAGGCCCTGCTCCCAATTCTCTCACCGCATCTCACCATCTCCTTTCTGAAACTGATCCTGACTCTAGGTCTCTGTAACAGCAATGGGAATCAGAATAAATCCAACAATATGCTTTGCACTAAAATGCCGAAGTTGCAGAGATCAGTACTTTCTACCTTAGTTGTTCAAACTCAGAGAAGCGTTCCTATGTGCTATACATGCCTCCATATTCTCCAAAGGCTGGGTCAAGACACAACACTGCGAGAACAAGGCTCTTCTTATCAGCACCTCCAAACCCATGCAAGCAGGCTGTAAGATTACAATAATCTGAGATGCAGGGGTGTTCTCTGTGATGATACATTCAACAAAGTTTGACCAGTTAATCAAAACAACACTGGGTGACGCACATCAGTGTAGGAAAGACAAATTGTTTCACAGACAAGGATGGCAGAAGGCCAAATAGTCCTTAGTTGACTGCTATCTGTCCAGATGAGTTTCATAGCCTCCCCACAACCCCACACTGCCAGGGAGCATGAGACAGCAGTCTACTCATACACAGGCAACCACATCCCCACTGACAGCTACAGAAGGTCTTACTAGCACTTTTGAAGTGAATAATAGATTGCTGACGGGCAGGGAAGGTAGGCAGAAATGACAGACCTGGGGCTAAAAGCGATGAACTGACAGCTGGCAGGGCTCCGGGAGAGGTAAGAAATGATCCACACCAAGGGAGGAAGCCTTGGAGGCTGAGACAGAGGAGGCCATGGAAGAAGACGGAGTGCTTTCCTACTTTTAAAAGGATTTAGAAGTCCTAGACTAAACTTTTCATGCCCCTTACCTACCTACCTTCTATTTCTGGCTAAACTCCTTGGTCTTTATGGCTTCTTTATGGCTGCCCAGTAATGGCTTCAAACTGGGCAGCCAGAAGAGGGAATGGGAAAATACCCACAATTGCTCTTTGTACTCTACTCCCAAATGTTCGACTACCCTGGTGCCCCTAATCTTCCCTTTTCCCACAGGCTCTTGGGTGTGTTCTGTGAGGAGCCCTCATGCTGGGAACAAGGCAATGCAAAACTGCCCCAGTCTTTGAACTGTCGGGCTGTGAAGAGCTCCTGATGCTGGAGAGAGAACAGGCCTGTGCAAAGCAGGTGTATTGTGATGAGAAGAAGGAAAGTTACTGTTTAACTGGTTCAACTGGACATCATGCCTCTTTTTATTTTTATAGGAATATGAAATAGTTACATCTCATTCCCTCTCCCACCTTCTGCCCAGAAACATAACAGCACAAACATTTCACTTACGGGGAATAACTCAATTTTCTCTGCAAGCAGAAAGTCAAGGAGCTTTGTATTTTTAAAAATGAGAACTGAGATTAAACTTGACATTTAGAAGCTTCCAAAACTGGCAGGCCCTAGGGCTGGGGACTTCACAGACCCGAGAGGGCAGATGTGCAAGTTCAAAGAAATGAAGTGCAAGGAAATTGCATAAGTTGACCTACTCTTGCACAGCGAGGAGAGAAAGCCCAACGCTTCCATGCTTCACTGGGCAGGAATTCATGAAGATGAGTAAAATATCATCATCAAAAGCCCAGTCTTCACAAAAAGTCTCACTGAGGCAGCTGGTCTCCATCCCACCTTAAGAATTCAGCTCTGCTGGTCCCTTTAGAGGAGCAGGACTTTAACAGAAGCATGTTACCTTTGGCTTTCTTACATGACTTCACAACCCTTCTTATGTCTGTAGATGAATAAAACCTCTTTGCATAGCCACTGTCATTTCACTTGAAGACTCAGGCAGCAATCTCGCAGTGAGGAATTGAGTCCAGCAAGCCAGCGAATGCATCTTCTCCTTCTTAAGTTCATTTTCTGCTGGAAAGAAGGCTTCGTTGTTCAGCACCTTTCGAACACATGCTTCTAAAAGAAAAATATCTGCCGCTATAATTAAGGGTATGGTGCTTAACTAAATATTTCTTTTGTCAGCTTTCAAAATGAGAGTTAGTTGCCACATTATGCCATTTTACTATTGGATTGCCCTCAACTGGAACATCTGTGTACTTAACCAGCTGCTTTAAAAAAATGCCTTCTTTAAAACTAAATCAAACAGATTATGTGTTTTATTATAGCTGAATTTCACAGTGAAGTTCATTCTCTGTCATGCCTTAGTTGGCAAGAACTATCAATTAATTTCCAAATTAAGCAAAAAGAACAACCACCACCACTCTTACTAAAGGGACAGCAACTAGTGTCTTATAGCGGTGATGAAGACATTAGCACAGTAACATTAAAATTATTTACATATTCATCTGCTTAATATTTGATAAGACAGCTGGGAGAATGCCCCAGCAAACAGCCATGTTCATTCACTCCGCAACCAGCAAGAACATGGGAGAAGAGATCAGCTCCTGGGACACAAAGGGAATTGTAGCCTCCAGTTCAACAAAGGCTCAGCTGTTGTTACTACTGGCTTAGGATATTCATGTGGACTTTTGAAAGCTCAGCAGCCTCTCTCAGAGCAATGAGATGCAGAAGTTTCATCAGGAGTAAGAAGGGATATAGTATTTCTTCTCCCAGAGCTCAATTTTAAAACAAAATTAACAGTTATCCTTGTGAGAAAGGATTTAAAATGTAAACTGGATGTCATGTGCCCATCTGCCCAGTTTTTGAGAAAACATGAACCACGCTCAAGCTCCATACTTAAGCTGTTTGCTTTCATTATTCCTTGTTATTTCACTGGTTACTTAACTAAATGCCAGACCCAGGACAGGAATAAAGTAGTGCCACATGGACAAGATCCCCAGTTACTCTACAGAAAGAAACAACAATGTGAGACTTTGATGAGATGAATGTCAACAGGAGAAAAGGGATTATTTTTTTTAAGGGAATTTCCTTCTCAGTGTTTGGGAACTACTGTATCAGTGAAACTAGGCTGGTCTAGGATGACATTTTAAACAAAACACTTAGGAAAAACAAGTGGTTTCAGGTAAATGCCAGCTATCCAAGCTTCATTAGTTAATTGATTAAAAGAATAGATACCGTTACAGATTTTCAGTGTAAGTCACAGACCAGGAGAAGTTCAGCAAACACTTTGACATATCCACTTTTAAGTTTCAGCTGTTTATGATATCAAGAACCTTCTTAAATCCCCTGCAATCCTCTCCACAACTCTTGCAGCATCGCAATGGACAGGCAGGTATCATTTGGATACTTTTTCCTAGCCAGGCACAGGTAGCTCTTCGGACTTTTAAATAAATCTTTCCCTTGGAAAGCTTCCTGACACCACAGCACAGACATTTTTGTGGGTTTAGGTGCTATTAAACGTTCAAAAAAGAGCCAAAGCACAAAAACGCTGGCAAACTACAAGGCACGCCATATGACTTAGCATACAGGGAGGGCTTTTATAAATAGTCTGCATGAATACATAGGGGCATACAATACCAGTTAGGATAAATTAACTCGAGAATATTGATGTGGTAGTGCCTAGAGTACCCCCCGTAAAGGTGGTCTTCAGATGGCTGTGCAAGTGTCACAGGCACTGCATTAGAAATATATTTCAAGGAGAATTCAAAGTAAACTTAAAGAAGAAGAACACCTCGAGGGATGTGGTAAGCATCAGAGGAACAAAGAACAGAACTGCTAAATGCTCACTACGAGAGAGAAGTAGGTGATATTGTTTGAAGAGGTGCAAACCAGAGCTGCATGAGACATCCCAAGTAACACTGAAGCCGTGCTGTAGTTTTCTGCTTGTGCCCCAGGCAGAAGCCAGGTTCTGTCTTGACTAACAACACATTTTACAAGGGTACTTATTTACTCCATTTCCTGAGATAAAAAGATGCATCCAAGCAATAAACCGAATTCATAGCCATGATCTCACCCAAATCCATGAGACAGTGCCTGGCTTCCCTAAAACTGCAGTTAAATGTATTGGATGTCAAAACACAGGGACCAGAATCTGGAATAAAGACGATGAGAAAAGTGCCACATGCAAAAACCCACTATAAAAAAGGCAAACTGCTATAAGCCAAAAGTTGGGTCAGATGACATACTAGAGACAGTTACACTGTCCTGAGTTCTGCTTCACTTCACCCAGTCCAGACAACCTCTAAGCGTCAGTTCCTCATTTGTACTCCATTAAAATCAAGAGCAACAATACTCCTTCTAGAGCATGCTTCATCTACTCCTGAAGTAGGCGGCTAAAGCAGGTCAGATGAATCACGTTAGCAGCAGCTTTTTCTCTCCATTGATTACACAGGGAGCCTACAGGGACCAGGTCGGATGTAGGCTTTTAGAGTGAGAGGAAATGAAGCCCATCTCAGACATCTGCACAACTGCATCCGCAGCACTGCGTATCCTCTCATGACTGAAAGTGGGACTAATTTCCACTGCAGAAAAAAGTCAAAAATAGAAGGCAACCAGCCTCCTGAAGACTGATCTGGAATCCGAATTCCCAACAAGGCAAGGTATTTCTTTCCATTTCAAACATTTGAATTAAGGCTATGGGTTGTAAGAGTTTGAGTCATGATCCCTATTCCTCACTCTACACCTAATCTGGAATCTGACATTAGTGATGTCATTTAACTTCATTTTTCCTACTATTTGCAAGTAGGGATAATTATAACAATTCTGCATGAATGCTGAGTCTTAAATGATGAACATCTTTAAAGTGTTCTGGGATCTCAGTGCCTCTCGTCAAAACAAAGATACTATTAACTGTCATATGAACAGTATCCCAATTACCATTACAAAGACAACATTTATCCCATATTTACCTTTAAAACAGCTGAAATTAATTTGCATGTGCTTTTTTTTTTTGGATAGTCCTTCTCAGTGGTGTTCACATGTCTGTTTCTCCCGGATTTGTATCTTCTGATCTGACGGTTTGCAAGTTTACTGCCATGTTCTTTTTTTTTTTTATTGCCTGTTGAAATCGTGTTCTACTGCAAAAAAAATTCTTTCTTTCTGCATGAATACAGCCAAATATCTATCTATCTATAAATATATATAAAAGCCCACGCATTCTGCCTTTAAGTGTAGCAGACAAATAGATTTGAATT
Organism: Patagioenas fasciata; assembly: GCF_037038585.1. Classification (NCBI taxonomy): domain Eukaryota; kingdom Metazoa; phylum Chordata; class Aves; order Columbiformes; family Columbidae; genus Patagioenas; species Patagioenas fasciata. Next base: position 58,245,698 of record NC_092524.1, on the reverse strand, counting down.
TTGGTTACGTAAACAAATCTGCTGCCTTTTGCCAAGTCTAATGGACAAACATGAATAATTCCTGTCTAGAAACCACACTTTGAATCCCTGTACACAGTAACTTGGACTAGAAATCAAAACAAAGTGTAATTGTCTCCATCCTCTATTCTCACAACTCCAGCAAGGAAAACTCAAGGAAAGTGCTCACATAATACAAACACTTCAATCTGAAAACAGCTTCCATTTGCAGCACAATGTGGAAATACACACACAAAAATACATAGACAGGTACGTGTGGATATAGATGTATATATACGCATACAGTCATGCTTCACAGGGAAGGCATCCTTGGACCAGAGAGAGCCAGGACAGCAGGGCCCCAGGAGCCAGGATCTTGCTCATCAGTGCCACTCTTGGGATTTAAGACACTCTTTACCTCCACTTCTCAAAACACGTGTAAGAAACCTCCTTTTTCTTTGACATTTATGGATGAAAACATCTCTGCTCATTTTAGTTATTGTCACATAGCACCTCTCACTGGGAAAAGGCATGGGACTGATCCTGCACATGCCCCAGCACCTGGCACAGAGCAAAAAGAGGGAATTCCTGCAGCTTGTAGAAACCCTGGGGCACCATGTTGAGGCAGGCTGCTGGTTATACATTGCCACATCGAGGCGAAGGAGACAATGGGAAAAACTTTGGGAGGAGCATGAGTGCTGAGGCAGACTGCTGCAGCCGCGCTCGTGGCATGAAGGACACACACCACAGCAAAAGCAACCTGCTGACAGCACTGGAGACCAGCTTCAGCCCAGTCACCCAGCAGCCATGAGACATTAATTTCCCCCTGTCCCCACAAAGCTTCATTCACATCCCTGCCCTTCTGCTGCTTGATGTTGAAATGGGGACCCCCCTGCACCTTGACCACTTCCATTGCTGGCACAGGGCTGTCCTCAGCGAGGAGCGGGCAGAGCTCCTGGCAGGTACCGCACTACGGTCTGGAGCCCAGCGCCCCGTGTCCACAAGCGCACATGTACCATTTCTGGTAGCATCTGCACTAAATCTCAGCATTAGAGGCAAATCCTCAGTTCTCTGGCACAACCACCACTGTCAGATTAGATCCCCTCTCGCGGGCACAGAGATTTTGGATTGAAGACTAGAGCCTGCACGCTAAACACTGACAAAAAAACCCAGATGACTCCTCTGGACCATGTTCCTGGATGAACAGCTTCCAGTGACACACATTTCTGGGGGCTGCAGCAAACACCGGTGTGAGAGGCTGTGATTCCAGCAAAGCCGGTGCACCTGCACATCCTCACTTGTCCACCAGCTCTCTCCCTGCTTGCCTCAGCTTGCTTGAACACTGAAATAAAACTCAAAGTGACATGCAACACCTGTTTCCACAGCTATTTTCCACACCCAGCTACATCTAATCTTTGCTTCATTGCATCCTTTAAAGTTTAGTAATGATTTCAGTGAGCAGTCTTAGTCAAGTTTCTGACTTTTCTACTTAATGCTTCCATGACTGAGCTCAGACATCTGAAGGAATCTGGGTTTAAGTAATCTGTTCAACACAGAAAGCCCTGGAAACACGCTTTCTCCTCATCATCATCTTAAACCACGACTGCAAAGCCGCAGTATAATGTGTATTTTTCCACTGTAGCAACACAACAGCAGGGCTTTTCTTGCATTGCATTGGACTTTCTCAACAGCTCCTCCACCAGATGGACTCAGTAAAGTATAAAACAGGATGTATGTCTCAAAATGCACTCTTAAAATTCAAGAAAAAAAGTCTCTGTATCATCCTTCTAAAGAACTGAGAAACAACTAAAAGACCTGTGTTCGTTAAATAGCTGTTTTAATTTACATATGAGTAATTTACATGCAATTTGCTGATAAGGATTTTAAAACCTCAGAGGTCCCAAGAACGCACGAGAAAATTGAATTTGGCCAAGTGTGACCAGCTGAGTGCTGTACATGGATCACAACATACGCTGGGGAAACTGAGCGGGGGGGAAACCCCAAGAAGTAAAAATGTAGCGGGCTCTCTGACCTTGCTGGTACCCTGAACGTGGCAGCCACTGTGCGTGGCAGCTCCTGCCTGTGCCCTCGAGCTGGGGCTGCCATCCTCAGCATCGCCTGCCCAGCGAGACCCACCTCAGAGACTTCAGATGGAACAAACCAAAAAAGCAAAGCAAAACACATTCCAGACCTCAGAAGCCAAATCAGGCATCTACGGGGAAAACCAGTCCTTATCTGACCCCTTGCTCTCCCCTCGCCTACGCACGCAAGGACAGCCAGCTGAAATCCCCAGTATTTGGCAATCGAGGTTACGCTGACGTAGACCCAGAGACACAAAAGCATGGTCAGGGCTCAAAAGGGACGTGGGAAGCAGCAGGGACTGAGCTCATACCCACACCCAGGCATTGCTGTGATCTTCCTGGGGGGAAAAATGGCTCCTGAAAGGCACACAACTGCAGTGGGGGCTGGACAATGACAAGCGCACAGCATTCCCCTCAGAACAGCCCCTCCGTTTCCTAAGTCCCAGTGCTAGGAAATCACATTGCATTTCAGGATTGATTTTCTCTTACTTCAACCTTCAGAACTTGGATATTGTTACATCCTTGTCAGCAATGTCAGGATTTTCCACAACAAATCAGACATCTTTTTCATGTAAAATTATCTAGCTACCTTACATGTGCTGTATTCTGCGGGTACTTAACTTTCACCACTTTCTGTAAAAGGACATTTTGTTTCTCCTCCTTTTCACATTGCACTTTATAAATAGTTTAAATAAATGTCTACCTATGTTTAATAAGCCTGTGTTGCCTGAGTGAGTTTGGGAAATACCATTAGTTATATGGAGTATCTAAAAATGACTATAGGGGATTTATTGACATGAACGTGTTACCTATTATTAGCACAAATAATCTTGTCTAACAAGCCAGCACAGAAGTGTCATCCTCAAACTTTAAGGGTGATCCTTTTCCAAATACGGTGGTGGGTTTTTCCCCACCCTTTGTATTACTAAGTACTCAGGATTCCTAAATCATTTGCTGTTTCTCTTTCAACAGAAATCAATAGAAACGTTCCAATACCATAATGGGATGAGTCCAGTTGTACCATATAGCATGCCTACATCCTGCTCAATGGACTGCCTTACTCGCTTTAAAGTGTGGTGAAGCTTGGACTGAGTTCTCTATTTTCAAAGGACATACAGTGATTGTGCAATTATCTGGTTTAACTGGGACGTGCATTTATTTATGTTCAAGCAGTAGTATAACTGCGTGTGACCTAAGGCACAGGCTCTAGGCAAGAACCCCTTTTTCCGGTGACAAGGTCTGAAGTAAAATGCATTTCATTTGCTCTAACAGCCCTTCTGGGTTACAAGTTACTTTGTTCTTGACTTTGTCCCTCTTGTACGTGCTTCTGAAAAGGCTTGGACCACTGTTGCCTACTTATACTGCTCCCTCAAATGCAAACATGTATGGATACATCTTACAGATGATGTAAAAATCACACAGATGATGTTGTAGCTTGCCAGTTTAGTGTCTTCTATGGCAGAAGTTTTCATCTCTCAGTCTTTATTTTCCTGCATCATGATGCACTGGCAAATCACACATTTAAGAAAACAGCAGGTTCTACAATGTTAGGATCATTATGCCTGCTCCCTCCATTCTGCAATACAAACACAGAGGCAAGCTTAGAATCACGTTTTCCACACTGTTTAGCACTGGAAAACAAACATACATTTTCAAATAATTCAAATATTCCACATCTATGTTAGCCTTTAAAGACAAAAGCCAATTTTCTATGTAAATAGCATCCAGCTGGTCCTCCTCCCTGGAATAATCAGAGCGGATACATGCTCTTGTGAAAATCTGATCCACGTAAAATGCATTTTTCTTGATTTTTGAAATATAGTTCTTAGATTTCCATTCTCTAATTAAAAGAAGAATGTGACTTTGATCTCAAATAATTTGTCATGGATGTCAAAAAGAGTCTTATCTGTTATTTCCATTTTAACCCAACATTATAAGAAGCAGCCCCTTGCCAAACAGCAGCAAAGCTATGCTAGCTGGGAAGAACAGTGTTAACTACATGAAATGGCATCAAAAAGTGCTGTCTCATCAAGCAAAGACGATGTGTGGAGGCAAGGTTTGCAGGAATAGTTGTTCTACTAGACCAATTCTTCCATTCAGAAGAAAGGACAAGCTTTTTGATACAACACCCCCCTTCAGTTTCAAACAAAAGTCTCAATAACCCTTCCCCAAATTTTTATCAGTCTTTTTCTCATTCTATTTCCTTCAAGCTTGTTTGTTTTCCGCTCTTTCCTTCTCTCCCACAGATAAATTTAATGGGAAATTAGTCTGAGGTTTTACAACATTGCTAACAATTGATACTTCAATGAAAAGAAAAACAGAAGTTTTACTTCTGAGAATTATCCTTCTTCTGGGTGGCTTTGATATTTTCTTAATTTCTTTGATTGAAACTTCTTTATTTGAAACTTCTGGTTCAGATCTGTAAAGGGCTTGCATAATGATAAGCTTGCCTGTTTTTGACAATTATAGAAGTTAAATAAAAGATATTCCCTCTCCCTTCGAACACTCCCTCACCTACATCCCTAGACTGTGACCAGTATAACAGCACTATGATAGCATGTTTTATGGAAATATATTGGTTTCCATCAAAACAGAACAACCTGTCATGCTCTGTAGCTAAACGGCTAAAATGCTTGATTAGGATGTGGACAACCGAAAAATAAAACCATTTCCATGGGATTTTAAGAACAGTTTTTCACCCCATAACATCCAGCATCAGGCAAAGTAGGATTTTAATTTAAGTCTTCATATTCTGAACCAACATGAGGACATCACACTGCCTGATCAATACATACCAAACCAATGGAAAATATCAAAGTGTGTATTTTCACCAAAGAAGAGCTCAACTCAATGTCTGTGAAACAAAGCCATCGTCCTTGAGCCCAGCCCAGAGATCATCTTTGCTGGACCATTATCCCGCAAGTTTCACAGCACTTTGCAATATCAATGCCAGCTGGTACATGCATCTTTTGCCTGGGAAAGTTTTCCTCTACATTTCCCTCAACCAGGCCACTTCCTTTCTTCTTCAGAGCTCAGCTTCATTTTCATGGCATCCAGATGGAAAAATATAGGCTATTTCATAAACTTTTCACTCTCCTCACCTTCCCCTGCTCTACAGCAGCTACAATGACCAAGTGTCAGCTTTCCCCAACTGTTTTTGAAAGGTAATACTGCAAACACTCAATGGACAAATTTGTCTTCTCATAACCTTACTTGAGCCACTTAGTCTCTAGCAGGAAGCAGCAATGGTTTCCAAAGGAGATAGACCCAGCAGGCCAAAGCATGAAACTAAACCCATGTTCCGCCCCGTGTGGCATGAAGAAGCTCCCCCGATGCTGGTCAGCTAGTAATCTGCAACTACAGGTATCGCCTTAAAGGGAAGAAACTCTAAACATTTTCTTTAATTCTGTGTAATCTCATGAGCCAATACAGCAGCACAGAAACTTCAACATTTGTTTTGAACCTTGATTTTTTCAGTTGTCCTGTCAGATTTTTTTTTTACCTAACAAACCTTCACAAAGCTTTGTATCAGCCACTTATTTAAATCATGGGCTTTTCAATCTCATTTTACAGGCAGCTGATCTAAAACCACAAGGCTGTATGATCTCAAGCTGAGATAAGTGAATGGACACACCTTACTCAGAAAGTCCCAGAGGATGCTATGCACCACGCTTGCGAAATTCTTACGGCTAAAGGAGGGTTTGAGATACTGCTCTGGGCACAGGCTCTTCTGTAGGAATGGCAGGGGAAACTCTTTCCATAGTTTCTGCCTGTTCTCACATGAAAACTCAATATGAGAGTGAAATGCTCATTGCTTAAAAGCACACTGAGGTCCTTGGATAAAGTGTTTCTAACAATGGAGCATCACCTTTCTTGACAGTGTTTTTTTCCCCATAAGTACCATACCTTTTCTACTTCTAGTTGTTGAACACAAAGCTTATCAGGATGGGGTCAGAGCTGATGCTATGTGCAGCCAGCCTCTCCTAGCAGATGATGCTGTGAGGCCCTACCCTTCCTCCTGTGCAAAAACAGAGAGGCACGAGTCACCCCATTCAGTGCTGTGTTCCTGCTTCCTGCAGGAATCAAACCAGTTCCCAGCAGAACAATGTCAGGAGTTCCGCCTAACTCATGCTAGAATAAGCAGAAAAAAAGCTTTTTCCCTCCAAAAGCAATGATGACCTTTAATAACTAAAACATACCATAGGAAGAAGCCCCCCTATCCTGTATCTAACATTATGAACAGCAGAAGTAGCAAGACCACCAATTTTATCTGTTTGGCTTTGCTGCATCAGAAAAGTCAAGAGGGAAGTCAGACATCCACACCATCATATGGCTGAAGTTAAGGGCAGGGACCAGGATAATCAGCATCTCTGGAAGTTTCCAGGAGAGCAAAATCAAGCATCCACCCCTAAGAATCTGGCACTACAGGTAAGAAGCAGTGGGCAGCTGTTGTTTTCCATGGAAATTGAACTAAAGTGCTTCAAATCTTTAAAGAATTTACACTAAAGCTTAAATGAGGCAGGCAAGACTAAGAATGACTTGCTCTAATGGGCACCCATAGGTGGATTTTAAAATTATCATAAATTCTGTTCTTTAAAGAAGCCATCTGTACTCGTGTTTGTTTTCATTTTAAAGATTGACATCAGTTTCCATGTGTCTTGATAACTAGCTTCAGTTCTGAAAAGTGTGTCTGGATCCTCATTAAACAACAGCAGCCACTTCTTGTTTGTGACTATTACTACAAGGATGCTAAAAAAGGGCAGTGAGGGAATAAACATGTATAGGAGATGAGAAAGACAACAGAAGAATGCAAAAGCAGACTACCACGCCTAGAAGGCAAAGGGAATAGAGGGGAAATTTCTTGGTTTTGTGATTTAATTACAGCACAGTAGATGCCAGGTACCCTTCCCAAGTCTTGGGCGCCAGTGAGGTGGTTGCTCTGTAGGGTGTACAACTGGACCAGGAAAAAGATGGGATCACTGCACACTTCCACAGACAGCCCCACATTTCAGGCACTAAATACACACCCACACACACTTTACATTGATTTTAATGTGACTGGAATTTACCACCTCACACACACACTGGAGCTCCTCTAGTTCAATAAATATCCTGGGATAAATCTCTTTTCATATTTTTATTTGGGATAAGATTATACTCTCAGGCACTAGAATATTTGCTTCTAAAATCTGGCCAAACCTAAGCCCACTATCTCTAACAAGGAGTCTCTAGCTATTTCCCTCTTCAGCAGAAATATTACAACATAGCCACTACGAGAATAGTATGTGCTTATCTTCATTCCCAGCAATGGTATTCTCATATTACTGCCTTAGAAGTATTCCTCTCCTTCTCTTCACATGTGTCTGTGCTAAACCACTGAAATATGTGGCAACTGCAGTGTCAGTTGTCACAGGGAAAAAAAATATGTCAGCAAAAACATTTGATCCAATCTGCTGTTTAAGGAAACAACATTTCCTCAGGGTGTATGCATTGTGTGGATAAATACCAACTGTCCAAAAATCAAGTCTCTAAAATCAATTTCAAATATCAAAGGGCACATTTCAGGCAACTACCTTCAGCAAAAGAAAAGAACCCCAAACTAGTTCCCTTTCCTCCTTTTTTAATTTTGTGCAAGTTTGTTTCAGACCAAACCCATAAAATTTAACCTGTCACAAACTGAAGGGTGAACTCTTAAGTGAAGAACAACACAAAAGGTATTATGGACTTTATAGGAACCCTAACTTGCCCACCCCGGGCACATGTGTTTTATCTAATGAGATGTATCAAATATTCACATTTGCAATGTGAATGGCTAGACTTGCTGATTGCCATGTGTAATCAACAATGTATGTTTGTCAGGTTTTGCACTCAATTTCCCCATGTCCGCTTAAGGACAAAAGAGAGGAACATATCAAGCTGGTTTGCTGGTGGACATACTCCAAGGAAGAGCAAGCGTTGAGCAAGCAGAGCCTCTACAGGCCTGTAGCATCCCTTGTCTGCTGAAGCTGAGCTGGCTTCTCAGTTCACACATTTATGGTTATTTATTAAGCACCTACAGGCTATTTTGAACACGACAACGCAACTGGTGTGTAATGCAGGTTAGAAGGGGCTGAGTTACTGCAACCCATTATGGTCTGCCAGAATACAATCCTTGTGCTTTCTTCATTCTGTACTTGTTTCCTCACTTTAGTTTTAACACCTTCTGACTTCGGCAACACTTACTCCCTGATTCGTTTTCCCCTCTTGTCAGAAAAGACTAACTGCACTATTTGGTGTGTTTTTTCACTAGCTGCTCCATCTAACCTGGGAGGTCAGAGTCACCAACATGGAATAACAATTTGTTCCATGTATCCATAGTGTTGTAGCCCCATTACCCCTTTCCACAAAAGCTACACTCTTGAAGCAACTGAAATAGTCTTTTGCAACTCTCCTGATGCTTCTAGCTCATCAAAATGATCATATTTCTTGTAGAAAATAACAGCAGATATTTTTATGTTGTTTTTAAAGAGCAATTTCTGACACAAGTAAATCCCTTCAATTGCCTCACCTTCAGCTCCCCGAAGCTGCTTGACTATTCAGAACTGCAGCCACACTTCTGAAAACTGGGGTTATTTAAAAGGCCTCCTTCAAAGGACTTTTCAGCAGCAAAAGCCAGAAAAGACAGACCTGCATCCCTTCGAACAACCAGCCTGTTGTCACTTCCATAAATCATCTTGCTATTTCTTTGAGGGAGAGGGATGGAAAAGACACCTGTCTTCAAGTTTTAATATCATGTCCACCTTTACAAAATGATTGTGTTCACCCTGTATACTGTTCTTTAATAAATGTGCCGCCTACCCTGGAGGTATTTGAACTGTTGGCTGTAATACAGTGAATGCTGCAGACAAAGTCAGAGCGGGCATTTGATGGGCACCTGCCGCCACAATTCATTTTTGCACAATCATATTAAAACTGGAATTCTTCACTGATCTGGAGTATTCAGTTTTTTGTTTGGCATTAGTAAAAGGAGAGGGTTGGGCAGCAAAATTCCTGGTTGTAGTTCCAGTTCTGCAGCTAAACAAAATCACTAAATGCTTACATGGAAGATAAACTCCATGCCTGCATTTGCGCAAAGACATGGGGATCACCTGCTGCTGGGAGGCAGCGCCTGGCTGCTGCTGGTGGGAGCTTCCACATGCACCACGGTACCCAAATGCTTTACGTTCATTTTGAACTTTGCTTTCCATTCACCAGTGAGTTTTCTTTCCTCTGTTCCTAGCCAGCTCTTTGAGAGACTCATCTTCCCCTTTGTAGCATTCTCAGTTTTGCTCAGTGGATGGGGGAATAGAAGATGCAGTTAAAAATACTGCGATGCTGTGGTGGGCGGCGTATCAGAAATAGACAGACACCAGCTCACTGTGAAGAATACCAAGTAATATCCCGGAAAGATAAAGGCATGGCAACAAAAGGAAAAAAAAAAGCATTTGTGATCTGCTGCTAGAGAGCTAAATCTGGGCTGAAAACACCACATAAGGAGTACTGCTTGTGGCCAAGTGTAACATCCTCCTGTGGGCTTCATGTGCAGTCACCTTACAACAGTGCGGTCAGCAGGAGATCATAAAAACATTGCTGATGAACAATCCTACCTCCAATTATAAACAAAATATATGTGAGCTTTGGATTTGTATGGAGATGATGCAGAAAATCACTAAGAAAATGGACCCAACAGTTACCTCATAGAAACCAGTAGCCTATATAATAGGAAGATAAACCCACCTTGGCCGATATGGAACTATGAGATTATTCAATGGATTTACCCCCTATTTTTTCTGAGGCTTAAGTCTCTGTTCATCTAGCAAGTAACTACAGGGATAATGTTTCATCCCAATGAGCTTCCTAAATGAGTGTTTCACAAACAGCACACCAGGGTTACTCATGGCCCGTAAGTGAGACACTCCTGCAGAGAGGTCCAGTGGCTGCTTAACACTTCACAAAAAATACTCTGGCATCGTTTCACCAGGGAAGCGAAGAAGCTGCATCAAACTGAAACCACTGAGGGGAACTTGGGCAGCCAGACCACAGGGACTCTTCTTGGCATCACGTCAAGGTGCACAGCCCCTATCACCCATCCAGGAAGACCTGCGGGTCCTTAAGGTCCACTGTGGAGGCAGAAATAAAAATGTAGAACAGCACACACAGCAATGACATGCAGAAGTTCACACAAGCAGGCACCAATGGGGTCACCACTTCTCTACATACTTGAGCACTCAAGCCCTGTAGTTGCACTGAAAGATGGAAACAGTTGTGCTTCTGCAACATGCACACGAGCATCTGCCTCAGGTCAAAGCCAAGACGAGAGATAATCATAGAATCACAGAATGTCCTGAGTTGGAAGGGACCCACAAGGATCATCAAGTCCAACTCAAATGCAAGCTTATGTTTTATGCACATGGAAATTGGCACCTGTAAAGAGTGTGGGGCTGGCAAGGACCAGGGGCCATCAGTCCAGAGAAGAATGCCATCTACTGCTTCATCAACATTGCTTCCAGGAGCCCATGGGAGTGAAACTTCCACCTCACTGCTCAACTAGACCCATTTTCCTTTAACTTACAAGATATGTTTTGATCCCATCAAAATGTAATATAACCAAAGGCATGAGAATAATCATACTATTAAAAAAAAAAAAAACAAACCATCAACAAGCAGATACAACCTTAACAAAACACCATGGAAATGCCTAATAAAATAAATGCCATTTAAACGCTGTTATACAGAAACCACAGCCCTACCAGTGCAGAAGATTTAAAAGAAAATGTCTAGCAGTCTGCACATGAAATGTTAATACTATTTTCAAATCAAGTCTAAGAGAGGACGACAAGTAATTTAATAAGCCTAATGGGTGTGTAATCAGTATTTGACCATATTTGCCATAAAAGCAGGTGTCTTCCTGGCCCATGATGTCTAGGAAAGCCACTGAAAGACACCTAAGGCTTTTAAAACAGAATTTTTAAAATATCTTTTTTCTTCTCATGTAGATTTATTAAGAGTTTCACTCTGTTAAGAATAGGACCAAACCAACCGGGTGAAATATTTTAATATAAATAACTCTGTGGGCATTGTAAGTGGCACAGTAAGTTTGGGGCCCATTTGCAGCTTAATTTACTGCCAACAATCAGCGATGTCAAGATTTCCAGCATCTCCTGACAGCCCTATGACAACTGCAGTTACACAGCATTATCTGGTCTTCCAGTAAAATCTTTTCCCTCAGACAGCATCATACTGCATTTCACAACAGGAGAAGTATACACAGTCAGCCTGTATCTCCTCAGCCCTTATGTTGGAAATCAGGATATTTGGGGGGGGATGTCAGGGTGTCTTGTAGCTGCTTTTACTGCTTTTGACACCCCTCACTTCTACATAGAACTGATCACCAAATCACAAAATAAGGGAAACTACCAATATATTAAATGCTTCAACAAAGAGCGGAAATTATGTTAGTAATATTTCATCTGAGGTTAGAAAGTGTAATTTGAAAATATTTGGTAGAGAATGCTCATTGTGTATACAAAGAGAATCCATCCTCTCCTCTAGTTACATACTTGGTCAAACATTCTCTTTCTTTGAATAAAAAAGGAAAGGGTATTTTTAAGACACATTATAATAATAATATACAGACAAACATATCATGAGGTGATCCCTAATGCTCTTACAACATTGCCACCATTTTATCTGGACAATTTTATAACATGAGTTATAAGAACCGAACACACGAAGCAATATAAATTTTTTAAAAAGTGAGATACCCCCCCACCCCACAACTACTGAACAGAATTTTTTCAAGTCCAATACTGTTTTATTGCAGAAAAAATAATCACCTCTTTTACTGAGGATAGAAATTCTATTCTGTATCTTCAAAAATCTGCTACGGTTTTAAGAGACCTCAATACTTGCAGAAGGAAGGAGTTATATTGGGGGTGGGGATGGAGGAGGAGAGGGGGCAGAGGCGATACTGAGCAGAACCGATATCAAATAAAAAGTGCTAATTTTATACTCTAACAATCACAGTTGCTCAAACGTTTGCAAACAACAAGCCAACCCCAGCAACTTAACCATATTGTTATTGTAAATGTAATTCATGCAGAATTCTGCAGCTACAAGATTATGAAAAAGACACGTATACTCTGCAGCAGCATAAAATATAATCCTAAACACAATCCAAGCATCAATTTTCCCCTCTCTATCACAATCAGTATTCTATCTTGAAGGAGCATCTGTCAGATTCTCCAGAACCAAAAATAGCAAAGACCCTTTTACACAGAACAGTTTCTGGTTTATATTTATAACTGCACTGTACTCGCTGCTTCTGGCTGCATGGCAATGAAATCTGTGCAAGATATAATCAATTACCCAGCTTTGCACCTCATCATGCGGTCAGCTACTGTTACCTGCATCTTACCCTTCAAGCACTGTTCCCCATGCATAGGGTAGAGATTTTAAAACACAATAAATATTTGCACATTGAATAACTAACTGTAGAGCTGACTGACATTACACAGCAAAAACCTTGTGAGAACAAAAACCAAGCACACTGATGTATAAAACAGAGATCCTACCTGAATTCTTCAAATGCATACATGGCCTAGTAACTACACCAAGGCTCTGAAATTTAAAATTATCTTCTTAACGTGCAGGAGGAACATTTAGTTTGTCAAACTGCAGCAAAATGCATAATGACGAGACAGTATATTTGAAATATTCTGAAGAGAAAGGGTATGCAGATACTGGCCTGCAGCCTACAGCTCAGCCAGCTGCTGACAAGCAGCAGCTAACAGGGAAAGGCGATAGAGTACCATGTGATCATTCCTGCAAGTCTGATTAATGCAGTATACTCCAAGAATACAGGCTGATATCCTTATTATTCAAGCCAAATAAGTCAAATACTGTACACGACAGGCTCCACACCTAAACTATCATTCACGTGCTACATCAAAATCAGTAAACGTAAGCAGAGGATATTAAAACAGTAAGTATATATCACAACCGAAGAGATTAGTTAGGCCCATTCAAGCTGATTTTCTTACCTTGTAGAGATATTTTAGTCTGTGCTTTTGTTCATATAAACCATCAATGATGGAACAAAAGACTGCAGCCACAAACCTCCCCTTCCATGAATGCCAGAACATTTTAAGTAGTTTATCTGCTAGAAATCATTTCCTCTGTAGTCTATCCCCAACTGCTTTAACTCCTTCAGCCCCAAATTCATTGCTATAAATCCTATTTGCAGTGCCATGCGGGCTTTTAGGGTTTATAGGGTTAACACCAAGAAATCGCAGCAGTGCAACTGAATGAAGCAGGATAAGAGCCAAAGGAGTCATATCTGCGAAATCAAAGGCAGGAGATAGGAATGAGGAAAGTTGAGAATTTCGTGCATTGCAGTGTGCAAACGAAGATGCTTCAGCTGCCTAGCAACAGCGCACGCAATCTCCATGGCAACAGCTCGGCGGGGTCAGAGCATCACCACTTGCACGCACACCCCGGGGTGATAAACCGGAGCCAACCTCCCCCGGCCCAGCCGCAGACCCCTGTGCCGGCCACCCCGCACTGGCAGGACCTGACCCAGTGCCAGCAGGGAGAACTGGAACAACAAGGCACCTTGGGAGCAGGGGTGAAGTTTGCACCTACTCTATGTAGCTCAGTCCTAGCAAAGCAGAGCATGGAAGCACATGGGCATGCTCTTGGAATAGCTCAACCATGGACAATGCATCTGCTATTCCGAAATAACACAGTTTAGTGGTGTTGCCCATCCTGGTTGACAAAACGCAGCTCACAGTGCTGGGTAACAGACCCCAAATCAAAAGGAGACAGAGCTCATCGTCCCCATAGCAAACCCCTTGGAAATTTTGGATGTGTAAGAAACACAGGCTGGATGACAGCCATTATCCCTTCACCTAGGGACTGCATGGGTCTGATTCACAGGGAGACTTTGCTGAGGCTGCCAGCAGCCCCAGCTGAACTCAGCAATGTGTTCAGGGGGGATGAGAGGAGGTTTTACCATGAGGTTGTGCACACTCTAGGTCAGCCTCAGCACAACAGCGTGCAGCCCCCTCAGGATGCCAGCACAGAGCCGAACAGGCTCTGCCACATGGCTGCTGGCTAGAGAGCAGATTAAGGGAGAGGATTGCTGGAAATGACAGAGATTCAAATCCTGGGAAATCAACCCTTCACCTGGGAGGGACAGATTATGGGGCTATGGAAGAACATGCTGCCTGGTAAAGTCAGGAGGAGGCAGCAAATTCAAAGTCACCTCTGGAACTGCTCTACACCTTGGCTTGTCCCTTACTTTTACTGCTGGGGCTGGTTTCCACAAGGAAACAGTTTCTCACATGGAGGATTTTGGCTGGAGTCTGAAACATCCAGACCCAGCTATAGCTTCTGAAGAGCCTGAGGTTCACCCCACTGTAGGGCAGTGGCCACACCCTGAGCTATGGGATTCAGAGGCTAGACAAGCATCCAAAGTACAGCCAGCCACTTCTCCTGGACACAGAGACCTGTGACAGTCCACAGTAACTGCAGCATTTGATCCCATGGCTCTGAAAAATGTAGGCAGAAAGGGCTGGAGTGAAAGGAAAAGGCACTCATGGCAAAAACAAACACAAACAAACAGCACTAGAAACAAAACCCACATTTATTTGGGGCACAGTGTTTTTAATGCAGTTGTGACCTTGGATTTCATTTTATTTCCTTTTAAACAAATGTGATAGTGTTAAGTGACAATAAAGGCACGCTGTAGGAACACTAAAACACATGCAGTCACACCATCTGACAGAAATTAATTGCTCTATAAGCATCCAGAAAGAGAGGGACTACAAGGTAGGTACTTCTGGCTAGAGCCTAACATGAGATTAAAACTAGCAGAGTAGACAACAATACAACCCTCAAGAAAAGTCACCTTCTATATTTAGGCCGAACTTCACTGGAAGTGTGCTTACTATATACATAGCCAAGCAGGCGGGCACAGGGAGGTAGCCCCTCACAGGCACATGTTCTGCTATTGACTTGATAGGAAACAAGTTTTTACCTTCCAAGTCAGAGCTAGCCAAGATCTCTCATTGATGAATGAGGAAAGTCTAAATTTCTGTATTCTTATTCATTCCAGTCTTCCTCCAAGTTGAGTTCAAGTGGAAGAGGGCTGTTTTTCACTTGAAATGTGTTTATTTTTCAAGCTAGCTAAAGCAAAAACACTTCTAAGGCACTAACAGCAAATGTAGTGTGCTGTGTCCCCCAAGTATTCATTCTCCTTGAAACAGAGTTGACAAAATCACTGTCTGGTCTTCCAATTCCCGCAATTTCTTAAGAGTCACTATGCAAATAAATAGCCAACTGTTCAAGTCAAGGCTTCCCTTATCAATGAGTTCACTGTGAAGGACTCGGAAGGCAAACACCCTCCAGAAAGCTTTCATATTCAGTAGAGGTCAGCTGCTGAAAGGCTTCAGTAGGATAACATTTTTTAACTTATCCTACTTTTTTTTTAGCTAGCAGTTTCACAACAGCTCATAGCATTACAGACAGCAAGAGCAGGGCTCCCATCCTGTGAGAAAGCGGATAGTGTCACTTCTGGTTAATTAATTACTAGGATTCCCACATTAGACAGTAAGATCTGAGACCATCATGTCATATTGTTGACATGAATGAGGCTCAGTATGCAATTACCTAACAGAACTCGCAGGGGCTTCAAAAAGCCACGTGAACTCATGCAATAGCCAAATACATAAATAAATGCAGGATTATAATACTTCCTTATGACTTTCTTGCAAAGACTGTAACTTCTCATGCCCTGAGCCAGACTGAGGGTCTCTTGAAGCAGACAGAAGGTACATCAGAAACCACAACCAGCAAGGAAGTTTTCTACAAGGAGTTGTTTATTCCGTGCCTGGCTGTATACTCAGTCCAGACCTTTGATGAAAAATGTCCCACACTTTACCACAAAATGAAATTATGTTGCGGAAAAAAAAAAATGACACTAAACATAGTTAGGGTGGGTTGATTAATGTAGTGGGAACCTAGAGACCCATATCCCGCCTTCTGAGCCAAGGCCAGATAGCTGTGGCAATGGGGGATCCTTCCCACTGCAGATCAGCAGCTTTTGGAAAACAATTTCCAGCTTTAAGTCCAGGCTCTAACAGACAAGTGAGACTGTGACAGAAATGGTTATCCTTGATGAAGGCTTGACAAAGAAGCAAAGGATGCAAAAAAAAGTCTGGAAATAAAACAGACCAGAATGAGGTAGAGGATAATAGTGACATTTCTGGCTTTAGCTAGTATTTAAGCGGTGTACAAGGGCCTTGTGTTGATACTCTGCATAAGCACTTCACTTCCCCAAGAATAACAGCTTGCATTTTTGGTATTCAGTAGATCAGTCTATCAGTATTGGACCTCTTGACCCAAGATTCCACCAAATCCGTGGCCAGATGCTAGATGACATTATCCGATCACAAGCAGACTGAGGTATTTTAATGAGGTAACTATTTATTCCCTTGCTGAAGCAAGGAAAAAGCCACTAACACAGCAGACTTCTGTCATTAAGCCTGTATTATCATATGCTGAAAAGATATTCAGACCATGCTAAAAAAACACAACTGCACTGAAAAATCCAGCATTCACTTCAATTCATGAGGAAGAAAACATCAAGAAGGGAAATGAGCCAACAAGTGCATACATAATCAGTATACGTCCACTGCAGCTCTAACATTTCTGCACAGTGGAAGACGTGGCCATCACAGACAGCATCCCAGAATATCCTGAAAAATCTCCCTTCAATAGGATTTTCTCTGAGTTCAAAAGTCTTTCTTGGTCTTAGGAAAATAAGATTTTAAAGGATTATTGAAATAGAAGGAGGAATGGCTACTTCAGTTTGTTCAGGTATTGGGAAAATTGTGGAAATAATTACAGTGGGCTAAAGCTTACTCAACAACAGAATATTCAATACTGCAGTATCAACTCAAACCTTCACCTGTTAAAGGAAATGAGGGTGGGGTGGAAACGAACTTTTTTTTTTCCTCTTTTCATCAGTGGGATTTCTATTGTATGCTGCTTTTAAACAGTACATTAATTTGGATGCACAAGAATAGTGTCTTCACTCTCTGGTCTTCACTTGGACCACTACAATTTGATTTTGTGAAGTTAACCTTCACCAAAATAAAAAAAATCCAACCTACATTCCCTCCTAATTGATATATCTTGAAATTATCATAGCACACAAACATTTGCATAGCAAAAATCACTCTTCTCCCTCCCAGGTTTGGCCTGGTTACAAATCATGATTTGCAATTCTCAAGGCTTGGTCTGGCCACAGGACAGCTGATGTGAGGTCTTCTCTGTGATTTTCTGCCACAGCTTTACTCTTACCATAGTCAGAGTAGCACATACCATTTTCATTAACAGATACTCTGTACCAGGTGCAGGTGAGCATACAGCATCTCACAGGGCTGAAACTGGATGTTTTTCCAAATACAGCCCCATCTGCCTTATTCTAGTGCTTAGGGGAAGGTACACTGGAGTCAACCACAGAGAATGAGATTCTTACTGATTTTCTAATCTGCCATCGGGGACAGCACCAACTCACAACTTGCAGTCCAACAGAACTGAGCCAGTTGGGATGAAAACTAAAAGCTCCATATGGATTAAGTTATCAATCACATCAATAGTGCCTGAAATACCCAGTCAAGTTTAGGACTGTATAGGGCTGATTGCCATATAAAGCTAAAAATGGAGAGGGTCCCCAGCAGTTCTCACAGACAAGATGTAACAATCTGCATCAGACACAGGTATTTGAGATATATGCCACATTAGTAAAAGAAGGAACATGGTCATGTCACCATACATCCAAAAAACCCAAGATTCAGTCTGTATAGGTTTCAAATGTTAGTCGATATGACCAAGACCTGGGCACTCCTGCCTGAGTTTCTGCCTGTATGACAAATTATTTAAAAACATACAAATCCCTTCCAAGGAAAGGTACAGGGCTGCATGAATCTGAAGTGCAAGGCACTAATTATTATTTATTATTACACAAACAATTATCAACCATAGCTTTTTCAAGACAGCACAGATTAATTTGAAACACACCACATACAAAAATCACCTTAGCAATTATGAGTTATGCTGCCTCAATATTCACCTGACAGCCACAGCATCTTATACCTGCTACATCTTTGCTGATTAGTATCTTTATCTGTTCAAGGAAAGAGCAGAAGACATAAAGAGCTCTTTCAGAGGCAATAAAAAGAACTATAGGCTTCCACTGAAACTTCCTTCAAGTGAGCCACAATTAGTCAATCTGACATTTTCCAAGTTGCAAGTGAGAAAAAAGAGAAATGGGAGGCTAAATCTAGACTTGCATTATGACCATTACCAAATGAAATGTCAATGGATATGAAAACAGTACCTGGAAAAACCACAATCATCCACCAAAGCACACACTGAAAATAAAATATTTGGACATTTGTGTGAGGTGGACACATCATGTATCAACAAACACAAACCTGTGTACTTTACACATGAATACAAAAAAGGGCATTCACATACCACTATAAACACCCTGACTTCTTGCCATTTTGAAGGAAGCCAGTGGTCTAAGTCTTACAAGCATTTAAATCATACAGCGGCACGTTAAAAGCAGCAGCCAACAAAAACCAAGCAACCTCCCACACACAGATGAGCACGTTAATACTTACTGAACTGGGAACTCATTATCAAGTATATTGGCAGGTCAGAAGTTATTTTGTGGGGAAAATATCAGCATCTACTTGGCATCTTCTCCAATAACCGTTAGAAGAGTACTCCTAATAACAACTGAGTCTTCTTATATCTCTGCACTCTCTAGCTAAATGGCAGGACATAGAAAGAGAAAAATCAAGGCTAAGTTTTATATTTCTGCTTCTATCTACCAAAAGTAACCTCACTGCATTTGATAAACTCTATGAGTACCACGTATCCCTTGAGTAAACTCTGCAGCACAAGATCACAGCACCAAGGTCTTGGGAGCTATTCGCTTGTGAGGAGTTCACACAGACATAATGTCAAAGCTCTGATCAGATTGTGGCCCAGAATTTCACCCAGGATATGTATGTAAGGATTATCCGGTGTAAGGCACTGATGGCAGAGAATTTGCCAAAACTTGGCTGTGTTACTATGACATTAAGATGTATACTGCCCCTGCTTCCAACAACAACAACAACGAATTTGCTTTCCCTTGCAGCTGATGCAAAAGATGTTAGAAAAAATGTGTGAAAGAATTATTCATTATATACTGTGGAATTATTTGTTCAGAAACAGCTTCTGACAGCAGTACCAAACATAAGCCATGGCAATTTCAGAGCATCATTTGCCCACTCCCATGAGAACATACAAAAGTTTTGATTCCTCCAAGGCTTCAGGACAGCCTAACACCCATCAGCAGTTTTACTCACTAACCCATATGCTCTCGCAGGCAGGAGGGAGATGCTAGTGGAGTGATGCCACTGGAGCTACGCTTCTACCCAGGGAAAGGTGACACCATAGCCACATGGCCAGATTTTGGCCCACTTCGTATTGACAAGTCTTGACTCCAGTAAGGGTTCTGATAGTGTCTCACATCACATCCTTACAGACAAACTGATCACTGTGTAAAAATACATGATGGGGAAGTAAAGAAAACAGACTCAGAGGTTACAGGTGAGAGAACCTGTAAATTTTGACTTTGAAATACAGGAAATCCAGTTCAAACATAGGAAGAAACTTCTACCATGAGGGTGGTCAAACACTGGCACAGGTTGCCCAAAGAGGTTGTGGCATCACCATGTTGGAAGATATTCAAAACTCAACTGGATGAGGCCCTGAGCAAGGGTTGGACTAGATGATCTCCAGATGTCCCTGCCAACCTCTGTGACTGTGTGATTCTGTGAGCAGGACCTTCCCATCCCTTGGGCATAGCTCAGCTTACTCCCAAAGTGTGCCTGGCTGCTACAGCAGCTGCTGCACATGAAACATCAGGTCATTCCCACAACCTCTTCCCTGCATGATGACTCATTTCACATGGTATTTACTTATCAACAACGCATGTTCTCTAAGCAAAGTACACAGAGTGGAGGAAGATTACACATAATCTTTAACAAGAACCAACCATGCATTTAGACTACAACTTTGAAAATTCATGCTGCCTTCTTCCTATAAGGCTGGAGGAAAGTTATGAGTGGCCATGAGTATATTCTACAACACGGGAGACAACTTGGGGATACCTTTCTCTGAAATGCATGTGGCTTGGCCATGCTGCACTCTGCAAAGGGTCAGTACAGCGAAGACATGGGTTTCTGCCCGCTTTAGCAATTTATTCACAAAGCATCAGCAAGATGCAATGTTTTTGAGTCAGATATAGCAAGATCTGTTTGATGACATTCCATGGCAAATCAAAACTACGGCAAGCAGTTTAAGTTGCAAAATATTATTTTGAGTATCATGTTTATATCCCTTCTTTGTTTTTCACATAAAGACTGAAGATTGAAAAACTGATTTATTTTTTTTTAAGAACCTAAGAAATACTAATATTGTAACTCTTGCTCTTTGCTGTTCCTGTAGGACTCCTTGGAGAGGGTCGACTGGTTTCTTCAGTGAAACATTATTAGGTTTGACACTTTAATTAAAGGGGGTGTGAAAATGAACGCAAAAATCTCTTTTTTACATAAGCTGCATGTTATACTTTAGAGTCAAATGCAAGGAAATTACAAAAACAGCATGACAGCAAAAGTTTTTACACAATCCATGAAACTGGGCAGCTTTCAGGATCCCACATCATCAGTTATCCAGTTTCCAATGGTAGTGGGGATGAGATTCAGTTTCCTAACAAAAGGACAAGCGCTAACGTTCATAAAGAAGCAAAACAGTAACACCGACCCCATGTTTGTGGCACCTTGCTTTGCTTTCTACATCCAGAATTTTCCACACCTCTCCTAATTTTCCTGTGACCTATCTAATAAAATCTGGATTTCTGAGGTGAGGAATGAAGAGTGAGGGAAGCCATGCTGCTTGCTTCGGGACGGAGCAGCAAAGTTACTGATGAAGTCTGAATTCTCATTTTGGCTCTGCCAGCTCCCAGACTTCTGCACAATGCACAGTCCAAACTAGGGAGGTCTTCAACACATCAACCCATTACTGCAACCCACCCCAGAAACCCCGAGCCCTCGCCATCTGCTGTTCAGGAAAGCTCGGGAGGGAGAGCAGAGTAGGAGGTCAGGCATACGCGCTACTTGCCCAGCTATAATTGCGTGGCTTATCATTTCTCAACTGAATGATCCCATTTTCTCACTCTCACTTTAAAAAACCACCTACTTAGGCTATGCAGCTATGATTAACTACCTATGGTGGAGCTAGTACCATTTTTACAGCCAAGTAAAGAGCAGTAGTACAAACTGCCCTACACTACCATGAATCAAGTTTAGTACAACACCTATTGCCTCCCTACCTGTGCTGAGCTCGTCCTTTTCATCACTCAGGCTGGACTAGCAGGCAAGCCACACAGAGCCACCCAGTCTGTCTCACAACTGGGTCACAATCTTGGGAAAAGCAATGGGATACACTTCTGTCCACCCTAAAACTGCACAAAAGAGGGTGTACAGCACGAGGAAAGGACAGAAAAGGAAATCAGGAGTGGGGTTTGCAATCACAGCAGTCTTGGATCCAGATCTGTTGACTGCTATTTGTACACCAAATCCCAGAGCACACTGCAGCAAATGAAAGCTTTTTCCTCCCAACGATGTTCACTGCTGAAACATTGCATAGTCTCACTGCTGTCCTGCCTGACATTGCTTGGGGTTCAAACCAGTTGCCTAAACCTGGGTGTCCAAGCAGGTGTATGGTGTCTGGCATGCAGGTGGGCTCTGATCTCCCATCAGCCACACATCCATCACATGGGCACTTCAGATCATTTGAAACGGAACTGGGCACCAATTCAGTTTAGACAACTGAGTTGCATCTTCAAGTATCAGATATTTATTCACGAGCCAAATCCTACTTCCCTTATCTGTGGGGGAAAAGAGAGGTGAGCATGACCTGTTCTCTAGCATGAGATAAATTTGTCTTTCCGTGCATGAATGACTTCCTGAAGGAAATGGTCAGGTCAACATAGATAAACACGCCAGCCAAATCCTGGCTTAGCTAATTTCTAACAAATGAAGCTGCAGAGCAGTCCATGTGTCCCAATGACCTTGAAAAGGAAGTCAGAAGCAGCAAGGCTCTGCAAATGAATTCCCAAGACTCATAAAATGACAGATCATCACAAAACCTCAAATACTGTCCGAAACTTATTCCCCTTGCTTACAAAATTCCTACTAAGCTTCCAGGCATCACTATTCTTCCACATTTTGAACCCACACTTCCATCTCAGAGCCCTGCAGATCCACCTAACCAGATGCCTGCTTTTTCCAGTCTCACTTCCTAGTTGCATTCCCCGTATCAGCTGCAAGTGGCTCAGGCTCTCTTAAGTTGCAAGTATCTCACCTTCCCATCCACTACCACTCTTTTCTCTGCTACCTCAGGCTGCTATCAGATGAGTACAACATTAAGAGACATTAGCATTATCAGGCAGTGTTGGTGCCTGGGAATACAAGCAATGCCAGATCCATGGGCTGTCTCTGCTCCATGCACACCAGACCCTCCACCTGCCCCTTCTCTGAAGACACACTAGCATCAGCCAAACATTACCCATGGCACTGCAGTGGTGCAGGGCTGAGGACAAAGAACAGTTTTTACAGCTGTATCCCCACCTTCTCAGAAACAGAAGGGCACTGGGCAGAACAGAAAAGAGCTGGAACGTATGTTAGGATGGTATGAGCATAGGAATTGCAAGAACAGGTCAAAGGAAACCCAGTAAGGACAAGGGTAGGAGAGGATCCCACACCCTGGGGAGAAGGATATTTTGTACCCTTCATGGGATGTAAAATCTGAAGTATAGGTACTAGTCCCACAAACAGACTGTGTTGACCACATCCTCTGTCCCTTGACTTCTCAGTCTCTCCAAAAACTACTATTATTTAACAGTATTGTTGATGCTGAAGGGTGTCCTTTCTGGTACCAGTGTCATGACAGATCCATATGGCAATACTCATCCTTGTGTCCCAGGTCTCCAACATCAGTGTGGCCTGGAGGTCCTCTTCCCTCTGCACTTCACTAAAATGTGCAGCTTAAGTCTCTGCAATATTTTTATATCCCACTGGTTTATCATGTGGGATTCAACAACAGCCACAGTGATTTTTAGCCTATAATCAAAACTTCCTTCTCTAATCCCTCTTCCTCTTTCAGCTACCTCTTCTGAAACCATTTCAATATGCTGCTGTAATAATCCTCCCTCTCTTCTCTCGCTCACCCCATACAACTCCAAGTCTAAAATGTTTCTGTCTCTGACACCTTTCCTTCAGTTTATTATTTATCTTTATCATGCAGGCTCTTTTATCCCACCACAGTTCCCAAGGCATTAGGAACATAAAAGAAACATTCCCAAGGAGTGTAAGGAAAAAAGGGGTGATGGCGGACTAGGTTATTCCTAAATAAACCTGCACTTTTGTAAAGAAAAGGTAGCACTCAACAAATGAGTAGTGAAAAAAATGGGTATAGAGAAGTAATTATAATAAAAATATATGTGAATCTGCTCAGGAATATTGAAATATCAGGGGGTTTTCAGTTTACCTTTGAAAACATGCTTTTTTTTTACATACTTGGGACCAGAGAGAGGTCCAAAAGGCTGTCTAGTCTCTTTTGACCAACATACTGGCTTCTCCTTCAGCAAATATTCCTGGGGAGAAAAGAAAAGGACATGCAATACTTGCAAGTTATCACTCGCACAAACACAGGAGATTCCTTGCTGAAGAACCATATAAAGGAAACTGTCACGGAGCCAAAATATTCTCTTGTGACAGCCAAGCTTCTTACAACTTCCCAAATAAGGCCATGACTTTAAAGAGCGTGTCTTTTCAAAGCCTCATTGATTTTCATCGCCTCATGAAGAAGCACATTGTTTATACGTCTGGGTGTGCTGATATTAAAACACGATGAGATGGGCACAGCTCGGTGGTTTCAAAACCTGGTTTCCAGACTGAATGAACCAAATAATCAGAGGAAACTGCTAGAGGCTGATAGCACTCTTTTAGCCCCTATTTTGAACAATTCCCTTTGCAAGCTGACTAGAAGGTGTGAAGATGCTACCAGGGACAGCGAGCATTTCCTGGTACTCTGGGGATAGATTTCAAGTGAATTTTGAAGCACAGTATTATATTCCCTCTCAAAGTCCAGACACTTTTGTGTCAAAGGTAGGGTTCATGTTATACTTCAGGCCAGGCTTCAGGTCATTGCTCTATTTTTCAAATACTGGTTTACTCATCTTCAGAGAAATAAACTAAAAAAAAAAAAAAAAGCTATGGAATTACATCAACTTTGCTATATCTACCTCATACTTATTATAAGTTCTCGTCCTGAAGTCACTCCAATAGCTTCAGTTTGGCAAATTGTTGAAAATCATCAGGTGCTCCAGTTCTGCCTCTTGTTTTACACTTGAAACACAGCACTATGAAATAAGATTTTTTTTTTTTGCACAATCCTTTGAAAACAAAGCAAGTCCATAAAAAACACCCTACAGAAAAACTTGCAGGTCTCTGCAATTGCAGTTATAATATCTTTGCCATTTTATCGTGTCCATTCCCATAATAATCACACAGCAAAAAAGCATACTCTCATAACTTCAAAGCCAAGGACAGAAGAGGAAGAAAAGCAGTAAGTGGGTCAGTAGAGCTTGTGTATATTGAAAGCACAAGCTACTTAGGTGATGGCTATTCAGAAGGTATGAGCTGTAGTACTACATGGGCACAAAGGAGAGAAAACATGAAAGGAAAACAGTACAAGCCAGAGCCAAGTGATACATGACAGTTGTACCTAAACGTCGAGCAAATCAAACTTGGTGGCATTTGATTTTAAGCAACTCCAGCAAGACTCATTACTTCTTCCTAGTCCATGTGCTACGTAACCCAACTGAGCTTGAACTTCCAGCGTATGAGTAGTGCATGAAGCCAGGTGTCTCCTGCAGAAAGGGTTGACCTGAGGCAGCAGGTGAAACAAGGCCCCACCGTCTCCACCTTGATCACACATTCACACTTCTGCCTTTATCCTGTGGAGCACCATGCAGCCACAAACCAGGCCAAAAACTGGCTAATCCAGCAGAAAACTGATGAATTTTCTTTGACTGGATTAACAAATTAACAAGACATCTCACAACAAAATTATCATGAAGTCCCACACAAGGAGACTGATGGGAAGGTCCTTCTAGAGTCAGAGGGAATAAACACAAATTGCACCAGTTTAGGCATAAATAATAAACTGTCCTGTAGAGTTATCTACATGAGAAAACTCCAGAAAGGTAATCTGAATTAACATTTCTGTAATGAATCAAACCACATTAGATCCCTGCTGACACACTCATTATTAATTAAATCAACCCTATTTCATATTTAGTATAATTTACTTTGATGTGATTTAAGCTTAATCAAATTAAGGTCACTTGAACACTGAATCAGAGAATATATACAATGGTTTAATTTAGTTTACCTAATTTACTTTACATTCACATTGGAGGTGATTTGGATTAATTTTCCTTCACAGCCTTGTGCAGACAGCTTTAGAATAGAGACAGCAGAGAACAGAACAAATACTGAAGAACTCCCCCCAGAATGAACAGTTTTGAGCTGCCAATGAATTTGTTCCCCAGGAAAGAGGTACTGGAAGCTATGTATCCTGCTGAGGACAGGCTGGCAGGGCTGCTCCATGCTCACTCTCCATGAAAGCTCTTCTCCCTCTCTCTATCTTTGCTAAAGTTCCTCTGGAGTCCAGAAACTGGAGAGTGAGAACCAAACCCTGCAAGTCTTCGCCTCTCCATCCCCCTGCGTTTGCAATACCTGAACAGCTGTTGATGGGCCATGAGAAGTGCATGTCCTGAAGGAAACTGAGACAATCCTCAAGGAAGCTGTGGAGTTTCACACTATCACAGTATGTTTGGGATTGGAAGGGACCTCAAAAGATCATCTAGTCCAATCCCCCTGCTGGAGCAGGAACGCCTAGGTGAGGTCGCACAGGAACATGTCCAGGCAGGTTTTGAATGTCTCCAGAGTAGGAGACTCCACAACCTCCCTGGGCAGCCTGTTCCAGTGCTCTGTCACCCTCACTGACAAGAAGTTTTTTCTCAAATTTAAGTGGAACCTCTTGTGTTCCAGCTTGATCCCACTGCCCCTTGTCCTATCATTGTTTGCCACCGAGAAGAGCCTGGCTCCATCCTCGTGGCACTCACCCTTTATATATTTATAAACATTAATAAGGTCACCCCTCAGTCTCCTCTTCTCCAAAGAGACCCAGCTCCCTCAGCCTTTCCTCATAAGGGAGGTGCTCCACTCCCTTCATCATCTTTGTTGCCCTACGCTGGACCCTCTCCAGCAGTTCCTTGTCCTTGAACTGAGGGACCCAGAACTGGACACAATATTCTAGATGGGGTCTCACCAGGGCGGAGTAGAGGGGAAGGAGGACCTCTCTCTATCTACTAACCACCCCCCTTCTAATACACCCGAGGATGCCATTGGCCTTCCTGGCCACAAGGGCACAGTGCTGGCTCATGGTCATCCTGTTGTCCACCACAACCCCCAGGTCCCTTTCCCCTACACTGCTCTCTAATAGGTCATGCCCCAACCTATACTGGAACCTGGGGTTGTTCCTGCCCAGATGCAGGACTCTACACTTTTCCTTGTTAAATTCCATCAGGTTATTCCCCGCCCAACTCTCCAGCCTGTCCAGGTCCCGCTGGATGGCAGCACAGCCTTCTGGCGTGTCAGCCACTCCTCCCAGCTTAGTGTCATCAGCAAACTTGCTGATAGTACACTCAATTCCCTCGTCCAAATCGTTAATGAATATATTGAAGAATATTGGCCCCAGTACTGACCCCTGAGGCACTCCACTAGATACTGGCCTCCAACTAGACTCCGCACCATTGACTACCACTCTCTGGCTTCTCTCCTCAAGCCAGTTTGCAACCCACCTCACTACTCTATCGTCTAGACCACACGTCCTCAGCTTAGCTGTGAGGATGCTGTGGGAGACTGCGTCAAAGGCTTTACTGAAGTCAAGGTAGACCACATCCACCGCTCTGCCATCATCCATCCACCTTGTTACATTCTCATAAAAGGCTATGAGGTTGGTCAAGCATGACTTACCCTTGGTAAAGCCATGCTGACTGCCCCTAATGACCCTCTTATCCCTGATGTGCCTTGAGATGACACCAAGGATAAGCTGTTCCATTACTTTCCCAGGGACAGAGGTGAGGCTGACTGGTCTATAATTACCCGGGTCCTCCTTCTTGCCCTTTTTGAAGACTGGAGTGACATTTGCTTTCCTCCAGTCCTCGGGCACCTCTCCCGTTTCCCAAGACTTGGCAAAGATGATGGAGAGCGGTCTAGCAATGACTTCAGTCAGTTCCCTCAGCACCCGCGGATGCATCCCATCTGGACCCATGGATTTATGGATGTCCAGACTATCTAATTGCTCCCTAACCCAGTCCTCATCGACTAAAGCAAACTCCTCCACTGACCTGGAGTTTGATGAGATTATTTTTCAAACAGTGACATGTTTTGTACTATTAGGAATACACAGCAGTTATCAAAGTTGTTGTTTTTAATAATAACAAAAAATCATAAAAGCGCACCTCTGTAAGCAGCTGTGTTAAAGTCACTTGTCATGCTTATTCACAGTTTTATGGTCTTATTCTAATTTTGCTTACCCTGCTCCAACACTTAAAAAGTCACTGAGTCTGCCAGCAAACCCCCTTCACGTTCCTCTTACATGACTATGCTTTTTACCACTAAAGAGAATGTCCTGTATACGCAGATGTGTGGACAAATCCACTCTGTCATATTTAGAGCACTAGTCATCTAATATTTTCTGCGATGCAGGTACCATCTGTGAAGCTGAACTGCGGTTCAGGCCTATCATACTGACATGGGTGTTGCGGAATCGGAGATGGAAATTGGTATTAGATTATAATCCCACTACAGTCAAAAAGAAGACAAGGACTCTAGCAAGGTCAGGCTTACTTGTTGCCTCTAAAACCCAAGCATACCTCTATAATGTTTGTTCAGGAAACCTTTCTCTGTGTTGTTTTGTAGTGTTCACTCAGGATTATCATCTTTAAGGGGTCACAATAGGTGTCCAAATCTCCAAAGCAAAGGGATGATGAACAGACCCTGATGGCAATAACAGATGACAGCTGGCATGAGGGTGCAGCTAAGTCTGCAGTGACAGACTTTGACCAAAGTGACAAAGAGATCAAAGACCAGAGACCAGTGTCAAGAATAAAAGGCTATAGAAAGCATTCCTGAGTATGGATGAACGACTATTGTTTTAGCAATTTAGCATGGAAATACTCAGCAAACTAGTGGGCTAATCAGACCATGCAGTGATTTATTTAAATGTGAGGTCCTTGAAGCATGAAGTCACCATGAAGAGAAAGGTCAGACACAGAGCATCATTTCTGCCTGGGCTGCCCCAACACGCCTTGGCCCCACCACAGCCTTCCCTCCCACTCCCCGCAGCACCGCTGGTGTGATGCTGATAGACGTTTACACAGCTCCACAGTGAACCAGTTCAGGGGAAGGAGTCAGCTGAATACAACACTGCTTTGCTATCAGACTGGGAGGACTGACTAAACCAGACCCATGCCAGTACTGACGCCAGAGCCCCCGTCATGCTCAGGACAGTGGTGATGGCTAAATGCACAATGTGAGGCATTCACTCTGCACACCTTTGAACAAGCTTTGCAGCTTGAGACATCTTGTGTGCATTTATTGCTCTTACAAACTCATCTCCATCTCCCCTAGTTTGCTTCCTGGCCCAGTCTCCCCTCTGCTATTTCTGTAACACTCTCATATTTAATACCATGAAATTTTAAAATAGTATGCTGGCTCAGGTTGTTTGAGATCCTCCAAAGGGTTGCAGTCACACAGTTCCGGCACTATTTTTGTTTAGCAAGACAGAACAGAAGAGACAAGCAGGCCCTCGCAGCTAACCCCTGGGCAACACCTTGAGGACCACAAACTGAGGGAGCATTCCTAGGGGTCCACATGACAGGCCCACGGGGACCCCCCACTACACACACACATTGTCCTCAGCTATGCTAAATGCTCTGCCCAGCTTTCCATTTGCTCCTCATTTACATTTTTGCTTGTGAGCCCCCAAAAGGGAAGGACCATCCTCTCCAGCCTCCCCGGGGTGGCTCTGCAACTCCAGCCCTCCCCACTGCTTTTCACAAACCCACTCTTTGTACCAGCCGCCCGCCCCTCTGCTCCCCAAGGGCAGGGGTTGTTTCTGACTGACTGCCAGGTTTTCAGTTAATAATTGTTGATTTGGGGAGGGGATAGTTTAAACAAGAGATGCATATGTTCCTATTTGTATATGTTAGAAGTGAGGACTTCCATATACAGGACAGGAATAGGGCAAATTTTGGCTCCCTTCCTAAAAGCTACCGTATTTCCCCCACTGAGCTTTGTCCTCAAATGAAGAAGTGAGTCTTCACTGCTCTGTTAGATCCCAATCCTGTCAATACTTGAAAATGTACTTAGATTTATTACGGTCAGTGGTCTTATCACAACGGTCATTAGGTTCATAAACATCAAGGATGCTGTTCTCAGTAATAAGGTCAAGAATGTGTACAAGTCTTTTCAAGATTAGGACCTTAATGCCGTAGCATCAGCCAGCTTTCCTCCTGCCTCCAGCGTTAGATGTGGGCAGCTGAAATCCCCGAGGATGGAGGCGGATGGCCATCTCCAAGCTGACTGGCAGCTGGAACAAGGCACCGCTCTGGGCTGCTCCTGGGTGTGCCATGAGCCCCGGAGATCATCACTCGCCATGGCAATCTTGGTGGCAGCTGTATGTGATTCATATGCTGGCAGCTCAACACCAATTGAAACTAATAAATACAAGGCCAAGAGTCACCAGGTCAGGCTCAGGGAGGATCCATCACAACTCCGGGCTACGGGTGGAAGTATAAGATGGTGGTGTGAGTTATGGATCACTTTGGTAACAGCTGACAAACCAGCACTTCACTGGACTCCTCTAATGGAAAACACTGCATGTGCTGAAGCAAAATGAAGGGATGGAACTCCTTGTTCCACCTACTCACAGATGGTTCTTACTACCAGACAAGTGAAACAACAAATGGGGACAGACACAGGATATTTTATTAAGCATACAGGTAAAATTAATATATAAGACCATGTGCTCTCTGACTAGTCAAAGAAATGAATTGCCTGAGAATAGCAAAACTGCTTTATGTCGATGATTCAAACCCTTACTTCTCAATGCAACAACTGTGGGATCAAAAATTGACTTAGATTCACCTAGATGATGTATTTAGTTACTTAATAGAAAGATTAGCATGAAAATGTACTGCAGCACTCAACACTAATTCATAACAAAGTCAGAATATTAAAGTTACCTCATTCTGTCAAAATATGGTAGTCCAGTATTTCTCTCATTTTAATCACAATTTGTTTTCAAAAATGAAATCACATATTATCTCAAATCCCAGTATTGTTTGGCAGGTGGGAATGAGAGTGACAGACAAAACAGAGTCATTTAATAAAACGATGATTTTAGTACAAAAAACATCTTAACTGGGTAATAAGAACAATAAGGAGCTAGCGGGCATCAGTACATACATACGAACTGCATAAAAATATGTGCATATGCGGATGACATTAACTTCTCTGTTTCTGATTTTTGAAGTTTTTTGTTGGCATTTCTGAACTCTCTTGATGCTCACTGGATCACAAAACACAAATTGAGTAGTGCTGATCTATTCAGTGCTGAAGACACACTCCTACTCATCCAGCCAACATATAACAGACTTGTTTCCAACTATGGCCTTTTCACTTGAATTTCCTTATTTAAGCTAACCTTTTATCATGAGCATTCAACAGTCCTGGCTGGTTTTAGCTGTTCCTGCTGCATGCAAACATCCACCCATGGAATGTCACTGCAGCCAACCTCCTGATCTGAATACAGCTATGGAAAAAAAAAAGGATACAGCATGCAATTAAAGAGATTACAGTGACCACAGCCCTACTTCTTGCTAATACCATTTCAGTGTATTTTCTAGATCCCTTCGTTACTGAGGGAGCAGTTTACTAAGCACAGGAATGAAGCAACACACATGCTGACTAAGAAGCAGCAGCAAATGGTGGGAAAGGGAAAAGAAGAAAAAGGAGGAAGGAATGAACAGCAATACACAAGGAACATTACTGTAATGCTTAGCACTTAGTATAAATACGCTCTTCATCCTCAGAAATGTTTTTTGAACAGGAGGCTCCATTCTAGCAAAGCGAGGACTTCAACAGGACCAAACTTAAACATAACCTTAAATCCTGTGCTAGAGTGAGACTTAATTCGCCCTCATGTAAATATTGTCATCCTCCAGCAGATAAAGAAATGAAGCCAGAAAGGTTAAAAGATTTAGCAGCTGCAGACCAGCCAAGGAAGCATAGAACATCTGCACCATGGAGCTCACCGCAACAACAAGAACCAGGCCTGAACAGCCTTGCTGCAAAGCCAGACCCAAAGTGCTATATCCGCCTTGCTGGAGCATCTACCCATGCTTGAACCCATGGCATGCTACAATTCATGGTACTATATTAAGATGGGTTGCTCTACACAGCTTTCTTTTTTTGCAGTAAATCACAGAAAAAGATGTCTATTCATCCTGGCACCTATGTGAAGCTGAAGAAAGAGAGAAGAAAACTATGAGATCTCAAGTTGCAGGAATGACACCTACTGCCTAAGAAATGAATTGCTCACCTAAATGAGATCTGCGGTCAACAGAGAGGGGCTTCTAGAGAATAAACCAGCACGTGGACAGGAGCCAGCAATGTGTACTTGCAGCCCAGAAATCCAACTGTATCCTACACTGCCACGAGAAGCAGCATGGCCAGCAGGTCGAGGGAGGTGATTCTGCCCCTCTGCTCCGCTCTGGTGAGACCCCCATCTGCAGTGCCGTGTTCAGCTATGGGGACCCCAGTGCAAGAAATAGATGGACCTGTTAGAGAGGGTCTAGAGGACAGCCATGAAGATGGTCAGACGGATGGAACACCTCTCCTGTGAAAAAATGCTGAAGGAGTTGCCTGGAGAATAAAAGCCTTCAGGGAGACCTTAATGCAGCCTTCCAGTACTTAAAGGGGGTTATACCAAAGACAGGAGCTCACAGCAAAGACAGAGGCTTTTTCACTAGGGCCTGCAGTGATAGGATAAGGGCCAATGGTTTTAAACTGAAAGAGAGTAGGCTTATATTAGACATAATGAAGACATTTTTTACAATGAGGGTGGTGAGACACTGGAACAGGTTGGCCAGAGAAGTTGGGGATGCCCTATCCCTGGATGGGGTTTTGAGCAAGTAGATCTAGCGAAAGATGTCCCTGCCCATGGCAACAGCTTGGACTAGTTGATCTTTAAAGGTCTCTTCTGACCCAAACCATTCCATGATTCTGTGAAATAGGCCTCACCTTGCTGCTGACTATCAAGGTGATTACATGAAAACCTGCAGGAAATTGGGGCAGGGAGGGAGGTTCAGTGATGTGAAGAAAAGTTGAATTCCTGGTCAACAGCATGTATAACTCCGGGGAAAAAAAACCTCTTCATCATGAACCCAGGTGGAAAATACCTTGTTTCGACTGGAATCATGGTTAGTAAGTAGAAAATGCTCACCCATGCTACACAGTTTGTAATGCAAGCACTGGGGAGCCTGGGTAGGAGGGTATGTGATGGATAAGAAGAGCAAGAATAGCATCTCAGTGAAAGCCAAATCTTAGTTTGTAGTAATATTGTTCCCAGGAGAAACTGTTTCATGAGCATTTCTGGTGGCGCCAGGGAGCACTGCCTAAACCTTTCAGCCTTCTGCTTGCTCCTACCCTGTACATACACCCTTTGTGTATGGAAAGTGTGAATTTTCTTTTCTTCTGCCTTTGTATGTAAAGAATTCATGATCTGGTTCACCCTACCAAACCACAAATTGCTAACTTGGCACAGCTGAGGGGAACAGGAAGGAGAACTTAGAAGAAATGTATAAACTAACACTGAACTTGAAACAAGTATAAGCCTTGAATATCTTCACCAAGAGGGAAAATCAAAAGTTTCTGGCCCCCACATGTCTCTTCCACTCCAGGACTGTGAAATATTCAGGGAAACGTAATGCTTCACTAGTTGTTGTGATGTTACAGAATGGCGCTTTGGATAGTCAGAAATGTGAAGGACGTTTCCAGGCTCAAATTTTTGGTATGGACTTGCCCAGTCTGTCTCCTCTGATTAATAAAAATAGATATGCCTAATACTTTTATAACTCTCAAGTGAAGAATAGTCT
The DNA here is from genome assembly GCF_037038585.1 of Patagioenas fasciata. NCBI lineage: Eukaryota > Metazoa > Chordata > Aves > Columbiformes > Columbidae > Patagioenas > Patagioenas fasciata. The sequence continues at coordinate 58,212,182 of NC_092524.1, read as the reverse complement.
TGGAAAGACTGTCAATACCACTCTAAGTGTTTGCTCAAAGCAAAAATTCCAAGTCTCACAGGAAGAAACGTTCTGCAGTGCTAAATACCCCAGAAATAAAAAAGGAAAAAAAAAAAAAAAAGGACAAATTTGGACTGTTCTCAGTTTCACAGACTGAGACACTCTCTGAGTGTTACTGGGTGACGTGCGCACACACCCATGAACATGGGGTCATCCCAAGGAGACCATGCTGGATGAACCATCAGGTTTCTCCCCTTCTACAGTGCAGGACAGAAACGTCTCTGCTAGGCCAGACACTGGGAAACAGCCAACACATGCACTGCAGAGCTCCCTGTGGGCTCATCAGCTGGGAACAAGGCAGATTAGCCCCAGCAAGGCTGTGTGCTGCCATGACTTGTGCCCTAGGGGCCTCACAGCCCCCTGTCTGGATGTCTGGTGTCTTCTCCCTGGGCTGCATTATGGCCACACTCCAGCAAGGATGGCGACTTTACTGGTGCACAACTCAAATGCATCTTGGTGGGAGATCTGATGGCGGCTTTTGGTCACTTCCCCTCATCACGGCACATTAGATCAAGAAGCACATGAAATGGAAGTCTTGAGTAGGTGACTGAAATCTGCCTGAGGGAGAACAACAGGGTGAGATAAAGAAATGGTGGCACAGCTACTCCACCTCGGCTCCATGCTCCTGAGAAACTAAACCTAGACACATAGCTGAGAAAAAGAAATGGGGGAAAGCACTGTGGATCCCTAGTGTTCTGCAACGGCTGTAAAGAAAACAGAAAATACATCCCAAAACTACCCCATCCTCCTGTAGGAGCAATACCAGTGTAGACTGGAGCAGTTTTTACTGCCTATCTACTGTAAAGAAGGACAATATCGAAACATCGGCTAATTTTTTAATATAAACAGAAACTGAATGAGATAATACTAAGATTCAGATTCAGCAAAGGAGCCCGAAATATCTGTAGTGACCTTCTCAGACTCAGAAAATCTATAGCTCACCCAATTTATTTTAATTCTGTAATTATTAGGATTGAACATGAGTCAGGATTAATTTTATTTTGGCAGCAGCTTTTGAAATCTTTTCTAAAGAGGTTCAACACTGCTCATTTTACACAGTGCCCAGAACTGAAACTGTGACAGACAGCTAGAAAAAAAGGAAAGAAATCACAAAAGTGCTGAGCTGCAAGATATGGGAAATTAGTTAGGCCTGAACTGTGTTTGCACTTTTGGGAAGATTTTGATGATTTCTTACAAGAAATACTTACAAATACTTAAATACTTACAAAGTGAGAAGTGCAGTAGTGCCCAAAGGAAGCACCTAGTCAAGTACAAAGAAAGACTATGCAGACACCTTTAATGATGACACACTTCTAATGAAGCTGTTCTGCATTAGGACATCTGTTATTTAACACAGTCTGAGTGATCCAGGAAAGGACAGAAGTGAAACATCACACAAAACCACAATATTGAGTTAAACAGACCTGCACACTCTCATTTGAAAGATGGCTTTCAGCCTCCATTATACCATTACAAAGAATATAAAACATTTCAAAAAAGGGGGAATGCAAAAAAAATGTCCAGAGTTTGTACTTTATTTTAGAGAGGGGAAAATAAGCGTATTTTTAAGTGTACAGAATAACAATTAGTATAAAATTGGTACAACTGGCCTGCCTGCTCACACATCCCAGCTGTGAGGGTACATTGATGGAAATGCAGCATCGCTCAGTTCCTGATGAGCCACAGCCCAGCCTTCAGCAGAGGTCCAAAATTTGCTGACTAAGGAGTTTGTCTGCAGCTAGAGCTAAACTGCCCCTCTACAGATCTTAGGGGAGCAAACAAAAGCCATTTTCTGTGAGCAGCATAGTAGCCACACTTGGGATTTTGCTGACGAAACCGTGACAGCCAGAGTGCTGGGTGTTTTCTCATTGAGTGATGCTGGCAGAACTGTGCAGCACAGATTCAGCTCAAAAGGCTGCAAACCTAAACACACCAAAAGGTGTGATTGTAGGTGGTGGTGTGACAGCTCACAGTCATCCCCAGGAGCCCACAACCACACACATCGCAATGCCAAGGCACATACATAGCAGGAGTCAGAACATGGCAGGACAGAGGTTTCAATTTAAACAAAAACTAACCCAAGTTACAAGCATATTGTTCCAACTCACAAATAAATTACTAAGTGACAAGGTTAAAAGACACTTTATAGACAACTTGATTTGATTATCCATCTCAGGGGATGCTACTGCTTTCCTAGAGGAAACAGTACACTGGGCCACGAGGCCAGTGAGGTCAGTAACCCCAATTCTGACAACATTATAAACACAAACACCACATTCTCTCTAATTCGTTACAGATGGAATCAGAAAGAAACAGTAAAGAAAAAGAAAACATAGAAAATAATACCGTATACATACAGCTCCAGTTACTTCAAGCAAATTAAAAGCATTGGCAAAACTCTTGAGTTATCCCATTAATTACTTAATGAATAGAAAATGTGGAAGACAATTAAATGCTCAATACATCGTGTTTATTGGAAGAAATGTAAAGACTTCACTTGTTTATGTCTGAAAACAAAAGGCTTAAGATGAATGATGTATATACACTTTGTGTTACTAAAACAAGCTTATTCTATGAATATTCAGTTCTCTTTTTCTCATGGTCTTGCTCCATCCCTTTAAATCAGGCCTAAATACAACAGCTTTTTAGGATTTTCAGTTGGCAGCTATACAGGAATGTCAGAACAAAAAGGCTGACTTTAGCCAGAGAACACTACAAATGTTAAGGTGCTAAGGGAAACCATTTTCCCTGGCAACTTCTGTATTGAACTCATTACCTCACGTTTGATAAAAGCATATATTCCTACAAAAGACTACTTTTAATGTCAATAATCTCATTTAGAGGTTGTTTCCTTCTCTGGATATTCTGTATGTTCTGTTTAGAAATAACAAAGTGGTGGAAGTGGGAGGCTTTCCCCACCCACATCGTTGCCTCAGGACCGCAGCACAGAGCCAGCCCGCACTCACCACAGTCATGGCAAAGAGAGCGACAGTGAAGACTTTCCGGGATGCACTCAAAATGCTATAGGTGGTTTTTATTTTTAATAACAGGGACCACTGAAATACACGTGTTTATAAACTACAACTATGACTAAGAAATGTGAGGTTACACCTCTGTTGAAATAATGTAAACATCTTATTTTCATCTACAGTGCTATTCATAGACATTTTCCCAAACATGAGCTAATTCTGTTACTTCCAAGAATAAATTAATATCTGCTGGACAATAACCTCAATATTTATTATACTAAAGGAATATTTTTATATTCTAAGCAGTAATAACACCTCTGCACTTTAGCATTTTCCACCCAGGAATCCTAATCCACTTCTGAGACAGAACATCTATTATAATCTGTTTTATTACTAAAACCTGTGGTACACCCACTATACACACTACACCTTTGAAGTGAAGACATAAATTATCAAAAAATTGAAACCATCACATAAATGCAACTGTGCAAACAATAGCATTGTAACCTATTCACCACAAAAAGCAATATAAATAAAACACACATAGCTAAGTAAATGTTTTAAGAAGGTTTTTATTAAATGATTGTATAGCCTGCCAGGGTATTTTGGAATTATATAGCCTATATTTATTAAACAAGGATTGTTACTGAAAGAGGCTTTAAGTGATTTGCAGACATATATTTACTGACAAGTACAAGCTATTCAGTAATAACTGTATAAGCAAGCAAAAAAATCAGTTATGGAAACCTTTAAAAACAAGAAAGCATTAAAACCAACCAACCAAACAAAACCAAAACACCACCAAACACAAATAACACCAACCGAGCATATACGTTAAACTACAACAGTGGTAACTGTAAGCAAAGACTGTTTTAAGCATTATATGAGGAAACCAGGGTAGCTGTACTAAGTCACACACAGCCCACCTCTGGGGGTCGGCTCCATTACCTAGATGTGACACAGCCTGGCACGAGGTGTCCAACCTAGAGAAGCACCCTGTCCATCATCATCGAAAGTGAGGACATGGAGAAGTCCTGAGCCCCTCCTGGAGTGAAGCTGGTTTTTCTTTCCAAAATGCCCTGTACCTCGCGCCTCCTCAGAGAGTGCCCCATCTGTCATGGTGGGGATCTCTTTGGGTGCATTATGGTACTCTAATTCACAGGCTGTCTTTGTGGGTCTCTCTCTTTCCTGCTGCCTCTTCCAACGGAAAACACAACCACCAACTGCAGAAGTTCATATGGAGCAGAGTACCTTCAGTGGGAGAAAGTTAAAATTCTTCCAGCCTTCCAACTAGCCCGTGGTGCCTCCTCAGGGGTGAAAGATGTGCTTGAGTGAGAAAGTCAGCTTTTCTTCATGGGGGAAGAGCTCTACCAACTGAGCTACTAACTGAATGGGAGGGAACAAGCGAAAAATCCCCTGCCCTCTCTTGTGTTTGATCCCTGGAGCTCTCTGAGCAGCATCACAATCAGACCAGGGGAGACTGATGGAGATAGATACACATTTTGTATGGAGACCAGAGGGGTCTAGACTACCAGTCACATTACACTGCAGGCTCGTGTGCTTTCAGCCCACCCCGAGAATGTAATTTTAAGGAAGTGAAGAAAACTACTGGTAAGATAAATGATTAAATAAATCTATGCAGCTCCAACCCTTCAGCACACATGATAGCATCAGGAATAAATGTAACTGTAAATGCAGACAAAGGTTTTTAGACTTCCACTGCACTTCCAAGGAGCAATGCCAAACTTGGAATTCAGGCACGAGGCACTACAGAAAGGTATCTGGCTTCAAACTGTTATTTCCATTTTTAAGGTTTCCCAAAGTGGTTTTACCTTGCTGAAGACAGTAATTAAGTGGAAAGAATCACTAGTATTAGAAGATGAATCAGAGGCTGGGTTGCTCCAAGATACTGACAGCTCAAGTGAACTCTTGAATAAATGAGGAAAGAGATAGATTTGGAAGAGCATGAACCAAAACAAATAACGTCTTCCTTCCACCAGGCACTTATCTGGCTGCAGGAAATCTGTGTGTTGTTTGTGGGTTTTTTGCTTTTCATATTCAAAACAGAGAAACTGACCTCGGGAAAACTACGAGTTAGAGCACTCACTGCCTGATGAGACTCCGGGGGATCAGGCACGACCTGTGCTGGATGCTCGGGAGAAATCTCATCTCCTCTCTCCGGATCTCCTCTCTCACAACCCCGCACGTTGTCCCTACCGCCCGGAGGGTACTTTGTCCGAGACTCATCTCGCCGAACCCTCTGGCTGCGAGGCACAGCAGCATTAAGCAGGATCCCTGGCTGTACATCGCAGCACTATTTTCAAAGCACTTTACAGCCTTTTGTAACCGCCGAGATAATCTGTCATATGGATTTAGACACTGACAGTCAAACATGCCAAAAATGTCACCACCCACTCGTATTATCCATCCGGCGAAAGACTAGGAAGCGCCGCATTGCTTAACCTCTCCTCCGCCTTCCATTCGCACAGGAAATCCCCACCCCCCACGGCGTGACACCATCGCGGGGGGACCGCGGACACCCCCAACCCCCGCAGGCCGGCTCGAGGGGCGCCCTGCCCGCGGCGCTCGGCGCTGCGCATCCCGGGCCGCCCGCACTCACCTCATCTTCCCGGCGGGGTGCGGCGGCGGCCGGGGCCGGGGGCGGGCGGCGGCCGGGGGGGCTCCGGCGGCGGCGCCGCCCCACTCGCAGCGCCGGGCCCCGCGGCGCTATCCGGGCAGCGCGGCGGCGGGCAGCCCCTCCGCCGGCCCGGCCATGTTGCCGGCTCCCGCCCGGCTGCGCTGAGTGTGTCTGTGTGTGTGGGCAGGACAAAGCGCCGCTGCCGCCGCCCGCCCCACTCCGCTCCCACGCGCGGCGGGGCCTCACCGCCCCCCCCCGCTCCGCTCCGCTCCGCCCCGCCCCGCGCAGCCTCCGCGGCTCCACCCGCGGGGGGATGGGGAGCCGTGCCCGGCCTCTCCCTCGGTACCCCCGTGGGGGTTGCGCAGGTGAGGCAGGGCGTGGGCGTGGGGAGCGGCCGCGCACCGTGCGCGGCACCGACCGGCGGCTCCGGGCTCCTCGGCCGGTGCCGGTGCCGGTGTCGAGCCGAGGGCTCGGGGAAGCAGACGCGCCGCGTTCCCGAACCGTTCCCGGCTGGAGCAGGGGCAGTGCCGTGGTTGCAGACCGGTCCTCTGCAAAGTGCTGTAGGGGTTTTGTGTACCAGCGTCAAAAATGGGTGCTTTTGTGGTTGAAAGCAAGGGCAAAAATTCTGTTTTCAGTTAATATTACAGGGAAGTTCTGTTTTCCGTGCCTTCACCCTTTCCACCTGCCCCAGATGAGTTTCCCTGGGAGCTCTCTCATCCTGCTGTCACCTGTGTCCATCCTCTGCACCCACCTTCCTGCCCACCCCAGGGTGACCTGGACTTCTTCCCAGCTGTGCTGCTCCTTCCCATCCAACTTTCCTCCCTGTTCCACAAGCCAGCCTCACCTCTGGCCCTCTGCTCTTCTCCTTCCAGTCACCTCCTGCCAGGTCTCCTGTACGGGGTGAACCACATGATGATGATCTCCGCCAGCGGGAACAGCTGCTTTGCACGACCAGAGCCTGGAGCTTCCACTTTCCCTCTCTTTGACTCTTCCCATGCATCACCCACTAGAAAAAGGTGATATTGAAAGTTGTGTCACTTGTATATCTGGCACCACAAAGGACCAAATACTGCAATTGTTTCTCACCATAAATTCATTGGCAGTTCTCAAGAACAGTTCTCTAAAGGCTCTTCAAACTCAAAATTTGTGAGTTCATCTCCCACAGATCTCCCCCAGTTGTGCATTATCTAATTTGGACACAAAAAAAAAACCCTGGCAACCATGTAATCCCAGGTAATCCCACAGCAATGAGTGGGCTTTCAGGCAGGTAGCATGTGTGTGCACATTGTGTCTGAAATGGTTGCTTGGCATGTCCCTATGTCAATTGCCACTGCTCCAGTCACTGAGACCCTGAGACCCACCTCTGTCCACATGTGCCCTGAGGGGCAAGGGAGCTGTAGCCCCTCTCCATGTGTGCAGAGGCAGTTTTGGGAAGGTGCAGGGGGTGCCGTGGGGGAAAGTGGGCTGTGGGGCAGCACAGGTGGCTGGAAAGGATTGTGAGATCTCAGGGAACCTGCCTGTAGTGCAGCACAAACTGCAGGACCGCACTAGAGGCAATTGGGCATGGCACAGCCTGTGCAGGGGGTAGGGAGAGGAAGCAGTGGGGCATGTGTTTAATATAAATACTCTACATTTGCATTTCTGTTTCTCTGAAAAGTTAAGGTTTTCCATAAGGTTTCCATATAGCGCTTATTTTTACTGTAATAGTAGCCTATGCCACTAGAATGGATGCTGCAAAAATCAAGCCATAGATCTGATGCCCCAGGGACCTATTTCCCCATTTGCTTGTCAAGCCTTGCTGCTGCCTGCTGCAGCCCCATACCAAACAAAAATATACTACAACAATAAGAACAACAACAATATGACAGCCACAAAACTCCTGGTAGTAATAATGTCTATGCCTTTCATTCAAGGCCATGTTTGTTTCTTGGTAGCTAATGCATGTCTGATAATTGCTGTTTTCAATGATCATTAAGATGTTAAAAAAATAATTAGGGACAGAATTACTGGGAGGCCGGGGAGATGGAACTGCCACCCCTTCTGTGCCTCGTTAGCACAGAGCCCAGCTCGTGCCTTCCCTGTTCCTTAGCAGGTCTGTGCCACCCTCTTCCCACATCACCCTGCCAATTAATCTAAGCTCACTTCACACAGATAAGGTCTCTCCTAAAGAGGAAGATTCCCCTGTCACTAAGGGGCTTCCCCGTTTGTTTTAAACCCAAGCTTATAGTCCTTTCTTATGAGCAATTAATTATCCTAAATTTCCTAGAAGGCACGATAAATGTTTGTATAAAGGAAAAACTGTGTCAGACCATAGATTTGATACACCGTCTCCATCGACTGACAGTGGCTTGGAGAAGCTCTTCCCCATAGTTCGTGATGGGGTTGCTGAAGGCAGCAAGCTTATGAACAAATAATGAGCAAAAATAAAACCTATTTTCTTGTTACAATCATCTGACTAATCCTTTAGAGTGTGGGTCACTGACCAGCGTATGCAATATATGGGAGACAGCATAAGGGAAGGAGGATGCTTATTAAACTAGAAAGTTTCATGGAAATTGTACTAGAACTTAAAACATGATTAAAAGAGCAAATCCATATGTGAGTTCACTGATAATCTGGGATTTTTTTTTATGTAATTTCCTTAAGCTAGGTTTATAACAGACACAAATCAAACAGGCAAAGAAATGTATGTAAATCACGCCATGGTTAAGATATAAAACTAGACTAAGCAAAACCAGCAAAGACTTTTATCTGGGTAGGTATGCTGCACAGCGTAAAGTGGCACCTGATGTTGCAGAGAGACTCCTGAGTCTTTACAGAGATGAAACTATAACCACCACATGCCCCAACACTGATACATCCGGCAGCTGCCCAGAAGGGGCTGCAACCCAGCAGGTTCGGTATGGGGTGGTTCCCACCACCTGCAGCTCTGTACTTGCACGGTCCCTGAGAAGAGGTGCCGTCCTTCAGCAAGTTGCAACACCTCACTGGCTATAAACTTGTGCAATGTGTGCCCTTGCAAAGGGTTGGGAGGCTTAATTGCCCGGGAAATGTTTTGAGAACTGATGCAGAAATGCAGAGTATGTGAGGTTACTTGTCAGTTTTACTGGCCATTTTGTTTATTCTTATACTAAGAAACAAGAGAGAGGAGGAGAAATTTTATGTACTGTTACATATGCCAATCTTGCTGGCCTCTAACGGCACAGAAACAGGAGAGCAGTGTTAGAAATCTTTGTTATATCAGAATCCATGAGGGTTCTTCATCAATGTTGATGTCTTCAAGTGTCCACAAGATCACTGTGTTGATTGAAAGACAAGATTGAACCATGTAATAATTGTTTTGCTGGGACAAATCTTACACCATACTGCTGTCAGGACTAAACGTCTTCTAAGAGACTTAAAGCTGTTCATTTGTATGAACATATATATCATTTCAGACTGTGGTCTTGTGGGTTCACCTACCCTTGCCCCAGGGTGACATCCTGACCCACCATCTCCATCTTTCTGGCCTCGCCAGCCTGTCCACTCCCCCTCGCAATTCCCCCTAATCGCAAATCCTCCTGCATGGCCCAACAAAGAGCTGCACCAGAGAACCCCTGGCCCCAGGGTCACGTCTTTCCTGCATGGCAAACTGTGATGGACCTGCCCCGTCCTGATCCTGCTGGAACGACTGCCTAGAGGCTTGCCCTCTTTGTCACTTCAGGGATTTCATGTTAGGAAGAGGAGGAGCATGCCCACCTTAAATAGTCTCACAGCCTGGGGCAACATTCTCTGTAAATATCCTCGTATCAGGAGCTCAAGGTCATCCAGTTGTATTTCACAGTGAGTCAATGCCACATCCAGAGCTACACAGCGGTGCAGGAATAGTCTTGTGATTTTCTTCCCACTAAATCTGTCCAGCTCGGAGCTTTTGCTTGAAACTCTCAGGCTTTCCTGTAGGCTTGACCAAAAAAATACCTGGTTCTTTTCAAAGAGAACAAATGTCCACAATAGTTTGCTTTGCACACTATTTTTGGAAGGCTTTTCCTAAGCATGGAGGATGTAGCCTCATGAAAGTCACCCTTGAGAGCAACTCATTATACTGGTTTATTATATGGTGCCCAGTAATACACATATGCATTTATTTCTAAAAAAATATATATATTCTTTAGACAGCAACATGACTCATAACTTCGCCAAAGCTGAAGCTGGTTTCAGTTGCACAATTTCATGGACACCTTCTTGGGGCAGAGAACATGATTACTCAATTCAGGCGCAAAGTGAGAGCAAATGATTCCCAGAACTCAGAGGGGTTCAGTCCTGGATGTTTGGTTTTCACCCATCACCATGCCCGTGTGCTTGGCCACTTAAAACATTCCCTGTGATCTTTGGCACCATTTGGCAAAGTTCTAGGTCCTGTCTCGGGTTTGTTATGGCAGCCCAAAAGACATCCCTGGGGAGGCACTGGCACAGAAGGAACACACATCACCATGGTCCACACTGTGGGGAGATGGTGAGAATGAAGCTGGAGCAGGGCTGCAACTGGGGACTCCCAAAACCCTGAATTTCTTTAGCACTGCTTCATCCAGTCATGGGGTAAGAAGAAAAGAATGAGAAGAGGCTAGAACAAAGGATCAAGTGGCAGAAGAGTTGTCAGGAGCTAAAGGGAGTAAGAGAATGGAGACTAGAGAAAAATGAGGGAAATACAGAGGTGTTTTTCTTTTTTTTTTTAACAAGGAGAGAAAAGGAAATTAGATGAAAAGGGCAAAAATGAGGAAAGAATGAAGAAGGAAGACAGGAAGGGCGACTTGTATAGGAAAAGACAGAATAAGTAGGAAAAATTACACTGCTATACACTTTAATTCTATGTTTTATTATACTTCCTCATGTGAAGATGGCAGCCAAGGAAAGAGTCCAATTGCACCCGCAGGATGGTGGTGCTGGATAGTCAGTACTTTCTCTCAGAAAGGGAGGAGCCCCTGGCACTTCTGTGTTTCCGTGACGCGCCAGGAGAGCAGGGTTTGCGGTCGCTGGAGGGCTGGAGCAGGCAGCCGCAGCCCTGCAGGCAGCCGGGAGCTCTGCTGTGCAGGCAGCCCCTGCTATGGCCTTGTCTGTTCAAGGCCATCCCTGATTTTTCCTTGACAACTTCTATATGCAACTTAAGGAAAAGACATGACTAAACAGCAAGTGTGTAGGTGCCCAGTGGGCAAAAGCCAAACCAGTAAGGATGTTTCCAAAGGCCACACACCCTTCTGCGGTACTCAGAGGTAACAGTGGCCCAGTTTCCCCAGTAGCATCCCCAGAGATGCCTTTTCATGCTAGGATGAGGGCAGGAGGGCAGGAATGGGAAATATAAAGACATCTGACAATTCCAGTTTTCCCTGTAACAAATGGTGTATCTGCATCTGAGCATTGCCAAAGCCTGTATTTTGATATGGTGTATTCCACATCAGGGCATAATGTAGTGCCCTTGGAGGACAGTCTGTCTCTTTGCTGTCTCTTGCAAGAAGGCTTTACCGAGCCAGGCAAGGAGACGCTTCTTTTTGTTTGTTTGATTTATTGTTTTTAAATGGCCTTGGTCCCACTTTTGCGAGGTCAAGATTGTTTGGGCTTGAGCTTTTTAGAAAGAGAGAACAAAAGCAGTGGTGTTGTCACCCAAAACTAGTCTGAAAGATCCCAGCACAGAGGTGACGCTGTGCTTCTGAGGTCAGAGATGGTTGGGACTCTCCAGCCTGTTAAACTGTTTGTGGCCACATTTTGTGCTGAATGGGAGCTGAGCACACGGGAAATGCCAGAGGGCTTTGCACTTAAACTGAGCCACCTGTCAGCTTGCTCTCCAACTGTTTAAGCCCTGGACAGACACTCTCAGAGCTCAGCTCCTGCTCTTCTTAGGTGCTGTAAGGAGGCCAAAACACTTGAACCTCTGGCATAATAACCTCCCCTGTGGTTACACACTGATGTCATAAATTAGGAATTATGATGTCAATGAAAGCTGCTGAAAAGGAGAAGCTGGGCAGGAAGGAAGGAGCCCTAGAAGGCTGACATTTATCTTCATGAGAAACTGAATTCAGGATGAACAGCCAAGGCAACTGATTTTGTAGAGGCGAGTTCTCTTCAGGCTGCCTCAAGCAGACAGTTCCCTCTTCAGCACGTCTCTGTGGTGCAAGGCAATGATAAATTACAATAATCCACCATGGCTATAGAAATCATCCAGCCTTTTTAATTTTTGCTTTCTAACCATAATGACTGAACAGCCTGAAAGAGATTTCTTTAGTCTGCAACCTGGAATCTGGAGCAAACGTAGCCAGAATCCACAGAGCAGCTGAATTTGCTTCCCTCTGGCTACGTATTTATTGTAGGTAATTCCATGGGTCAGATTTTTAAAATGTTCATCTCTTAGAAGCTCCTGCTAAAACACATTCACTTGCATGGAGACCCAGAAAACCGGCCATTTTTCTCATGGTTGTAACCTCAGCACCTCAGACTAGACCCAAAAAGGCAGCCTTTAAGGTGCAGATATGTCCACTACAAATGAATGGAAATGTTTGTAGACAGACAAAAGATGGTAAATGCAAACCTGTGCTAAGTTGGAAATGGAGGTGGTGAGGAAGAACCACTTTTTGTGGGGTACAAAACCTCAAGCTTTCATACAAACACAGACAAAATGCAAGGTCCCAAGGAAGCGCCCACAGACTCTGGTGGCACCAACAGTGTAGCACCTTCTTACACCTCCACGTTTGGCAGGAGACCAAGAGGAACTCACAACACTGTGAAACATCCCAATGGACACAGGTCCCCTGAGTGGCTTTCACGGATGAGCCTGTCGTTATCACCAGGGACACAAATAAGGTCTGCCCAACTTTGGGCTAGATGGCAGCTTTTGCTGAACTATTATCAATACTTCCATGTAAATTACCATTTAGCCTTCTATAACTGTTTAACGAATTCAGGACCAACGTTGTTGCATCAAGAAAACTGAAATCGCTACAGAACTGTATGACTAAGGAGAAAGATAAATGTCTCCCAGCAGGAGCATGAGCTGCTAACGTACTCACTCATCCAACAGCCTCCATCCAGGAGCAGAGAGGCCTGGGTGAGATCCCATCCTTCCCCTCAGGAGTCAGGTCCTTATCTCCTACCTTTTGGGCCAGGAGATGCTCTGCCTCGGGGCATCTCTGCTGGAGGGCAGCGATGGGACCGCTCCAGTGCAGCTGGGAACCTCGGCCAGTGATGGAAGAAATCAGAGATTTCTGTTTAGGCTTCTTGTAAATCTGTTCTTTTCACTAGAAATTGCAGTGACATTTTCCCTGCCATCTGTAGGATTTTAGAGGATGTAGTTGAGTGATCTGTCAACAGCCCTCGTTCCAGGGATGGAGGAGAAAACACCACAAAGAAGCCCACTTGCTTCTCTGAGCAGAACCTGAAGAAATGAAAAAAGCCAACCCTTGCAAAAAGAAAAAAGGGTCTGTTTGCCCCTGCAAGCTCTTGTCACATGCATCATTTTGAAGGGAAGTACTATCTTCTAACACTACTTTGTTTGAAGAATAAGTTTCATCCAAACATTTCACATAGGAAATATGTCCTTGTCTTAATTGGAATAGCAAAAAAATCGATTTTACAAAAATTATTTGCTTTGTGAGAGGATTTTCTTATTCATTTGAAATGGTGAGGTGTTTTCAGTTCACTAACATTGAAGTTTTTTTACTTTCCCTTACACTTATCCCCTTTCTTCACTTTTTTTTTTTAATTTTAAAAATACTGATTTTTGTAGAGCTCATCTGTTGGGAATTATTAATACCTCTCAGGTTTCAACAGCCTGTCAAAACTGAGCACTAGCAAAATATCTATGTAATAATAATCTTTCAGGTAGTAATTCAAATTGTATACATTGTATACAAGTTGAAAAAGGCTATAGTTTTGATATATTGCAAATATCTGTCCTTTAAGAGTAAAATAAATCTATGAAAACAGGCAGATGGAAATAAAATTATTAAAAGCCTCTACTCAAAATGGGTGATGATCCTAAAAAACAGAGTGAGGCTATGTTTGGTCTATAAGCATATAAAAGAGGGAGGAAGAAGTCTTTTGGAAGCATATGTATTATTTTTGGAATAATTTAAGTCTTAGAGAATAGATATGCTCAACTTCAGGAGCTATTAACTTTGAATATCCTGACATAGAAGTGTTACCTGATTACACATGCTCATCATTTTGGACAAATATGACAGTTGTACTGTTGTAGTGAGTGCAGGAGCACAATATCCCACTGCAAATTTTCATACAAGAGAGAAAAAAAATCCCTACCCTAAATATATTTAAAAATCAAAATATGTGATATACATTAAAAGGCTGCTCACAGACAAACAGCAGATGGCTGAGAAATGAGACACTGTTGATCACCTCAGTGCACCATACCAGTAGGGCAGGGAGGAAGGGGCTAAAAGCAGATGCAGTCACTCATATATGTAAGTGCAAATCAAAGGAGCAGGATAGATACAGATACAACAAGAAACCAGGAACTCAGCCCCAAAACAATGAGGCAGGCAGCCAAGGCCACTGGTTTCACAAGCAGTGAAAGGCAGCAAAATGTGCAGGTGAGGGCTAAGGTGGATGTGGTCCTGGAAGCTGAAGTCACAGATGAGCAGTGCTAGAAATGAAAAAAAAAATAAGAAACAAGAATCAAAACTGAAGTTGAAAGGGAGGAGATGAATGCTTGGTGGACAACAGCAACACACCAGAGACATGGAGAGTGAGTCTCTTTGAGCAAGGCTGTAGCTGCTGCAGGCAAGGCTGGGGAGGGAAGGCGCAGGAGCAGAAGCCCAGCCAGGTCTCCAGCCATGGACTGCAGAGCCAGCCCTGCGCTCCGGGAAAGGGCAGGAAGAGACACCTGCTGTAGGTGAATCAGTGTCAGCGTCCCAGCTGCTGCTGAGGGAATGAAATACACGATGTTTGCGAATAACTATTTCATTTTTTTCCTTTTCTAAAAAAAAATGTTATTTTAAAGCAAAAAGAGGATGCTTCTGGAAAAAAAAAATAAATGCAAGAACCAAGGAACAACGGTGGAAGTGGGAGGAACTGAAGATTATATACAACAATGGCAATATTGTGTAGGCTTTCCTGGATAAAGAAAGAAGAATCACTTTAACAGTCATCAAATGAATATTTGGCTCAAGACGTTACCCACCATTTGCCAATTCAGCTAATACGTTTATCAGGTTTTCACAGAGGAACAAAGACACATTAACAGCAAAAGTTAGAGAAGCAAAAGAGGCACAGATGGGCTGGGATTGTTGAAAATCCCCTTTGATCAGTAACCCTAGGGATGGACTTGCAGGATTCCTCATCTATTTCTTGTAAGGGATAACAGTTTAAAATGAAGAAGGGGATCACAACTACATTATTATAGCCCGGGAGAAGGATGAAAAGGAAATGAGCCAACCTAATTTGCAGCTCCGTTTGCCTGTTGCAAGTAATGACAAATCACCTGCAATTCTGAAAACAGAAAACCTGAAAGCACCCATCTGCAAAAGTACAACAAATTAGTAAACAGAAGGTATCGTGGCATAATCAACCAAGTATCCAGACAAGATGAAAACCCGTCACTTGGGTTATTACAACCTCTTAGGATTGGATTAACCCCAGAAAGGGTGGGGATATTCTGCCTTAGTTTTACACGCTTCAAGCAGAGGCAGATCAACATCACCATCAAAAGAAGTTGTTCCACTTGCTACTCCGCCCATTTATTTTCCACATGGCTCCTTCCTCTGCACAAGCTCAGTGCAAGCAGTTATACAGCTGCACAGCTAAATCAGATGAGGAAATTGAGGAAAAGGCATTTCTGTTTTGCAGCAGTTGTTGTTTGCTTGGCCTTTTTTTCTTCCCCCCCCCCCCCCCGCCCCCCGAACTGATTTTAACTTGGGTCCACCTCTTGGGTGGGTTCTCCCTGTGGCCACAACAACAGCTGTGCTGCTGCATGGGATGGGGATAAGCAGCTGGGGGCAAGAGCTCTTCTTTCAGCAACAGTGCCAGGTAACATCAGATTAAAGTCACCCTGAAACTCTGGGTGTCCAAAGTCTTGCCTGAGGACAAGTTCCTCACATGGAGGAACTGTCAGGAGCCCTGGCCATGCGCAGTGGAATGATGCTCCTCCACCAGCCAGGTGCTCAGGGACAAGTGATGTGCACCAGGAGGCAGAACCGAGTCAGGTTGCAGGTGAAAACATGTGGCGTGTCCTCTTTCCCTGCCGTGAAGCTGGAGTTTCACCCTCTCAGTGTGCATTAGGGATCACGTTCCCAGAGCCATGCTCAGGCATGGAATTACCCACCCCAAAATTCAGATTTTATTCCCAAAGATTTCCAAATGCAGCTCTGAGAAGTCTCAAATGTATGTCGTTAAGTAAAAGCCTGTCTCTTCTAGCAAGTGTTTCACATTGAAACAAAGATATTTTACTAAAGAGGAAGAATACATTGAAATTCACTTTAATACATGTTTATTGGTGTCCTGCACTTTCAGTGTAGGAGGTTGGAGATGTAATAAAAAAGTTTCAAAATTTATTGATTCCATTGCATTTAAATCACTCTAAACAACCAGTGCTTTAGAGTTCAGAGAATTAACTTTTACTGTCCATTACAAGCAAAATTTTAATATTACCTTTTTCAAGTCCGTTTAGAACTCCTCTTTTAAAATTCTTCGGATACATTCCTCAGAGTAAACAATACATTTCAATCTGTGTCACAATCAACATTGATAAGGCCTTCTTAACCATTTTATGCCACCTCCACTATTACTTCATTGCAAAACACAATCTTATTTGATACTATAAATATCCATCCATGCACAAAACACAGGGGCCAGAAGTTACACATTAATGTCTCATGTAGGCTTCTGAGACTTCCTTTACCCTCTGCAGGTTCATGGTACACTTAAAAAGATATCTTTAGACTTGGTCTACTTGGTCTTAAAATACAAATATACAATATCCATAAGCATAAAAAAGTAAAGCTAGATTGCCTTACCATTTGTTATGAACTGCTAAAATCTTATACATGTACAATATAGCATCATGCTGATTAATATACATATTAGTTAAATATATCAACCAATAACGGGGATGTGGCCAAGCTTTTTTGTTCTGTTTTCAAAAAGAAATTGTTCATATACAAGTAAAAAGATTTTTAATTTAAACTTATCTGGAAAACCTGAACCACATAGACATCTGTAAACCCTGCTGAGATATTCAGGTCAAACTGGGGCATAACCTGCTGCTTCACTTGAAAGGGAATACAACTCCTCCTGGGTGATACCCAAGGTGTGCGATTCCCAAGAGAATGCAAATTTACCAGCATTCACATTTTCAGGCCTAGAACACAAATTTTTGCATCTTACATCTCAGTTTAACTTTTTGTATCTATTCATCACCCTCCATCAGAAACAATTCGGTACCTCGATGTTGTCATAGATTTTTCTGAATAAGTAGATATACAGTACAAAGTGTAGATAGTGAAACAAATAAGCACATATATACAGTCTTTGAAAGGCATTTTTGTGACCATTTCAGCAGTGTTTATAGGAAACATTTAAGATAGTCACATTCTGCTGATACCACTGTATTGCAAACTGTCAAGCCACGTTTCTTATATTAAACTTGTACTGCATTGTATATTGTACGACAGAAGAGAAAACCATCATTCTTAAGGTGTGACACAATGAAAAAAAAAAATCACTAGACTGAGTAAGGTAACCAGCACAGGGCTTAATTTTCCTGAGGTTTGTAAGAATTTTTTAAACAAAAATCACAGTGACCAGGCTAAACTGCAAACATACTGTTAAATTTTAAATATACAGTTTATACATAAGTTCTGTGCATGGTCGACTCAACTGTGCATGTTCACAATGATGTTTCCTCTAAATGACTCGCCACTGCATAATACTTGTATCTTTTCCGCCTGTGGAGATGAGATGGGTGTCTTCACAGAGAAAATCTACATTAGTTACATGACTACTATGTCCACCGTACACATGGCTTGGAGCCTGGAAAACACCACATTAGTAAGAATATAAGCTGTCATAAAAACATACTGGTATAACACAGCAATTCATACAACAATGAAATGAAGGCATCACGTTATTCTCGAAGTATTTTAATATTAAATTAAATCTTAAATTTAATTGTACACTCAATCAACCTTAAGTAAATCCTTTAGGCGTATACTCCCATTCTTTTATATATATATATATTTTTTTTTTAATAGGAAAACAACATTTAATGCATTTGCACAAGTTAAGAGAGTAAATTTTTAGGAAATGCCTTACCCTAAACTGTGAACATGGATATGAGAAGAGATGTACTTTGCCAAAATCATCCCCTGTTGACAGCAGTTTTCTCCCACGTGATCGACAGACAGCATTGATATCTGTCCCATCTGAACCTTCAGGCCATACACCTGAAACACAGAGGGACTAATTACAGTTTTGTATAAAGGAAATAAAAGTGACAGTTTAAGTCTTTGTTAAAACATTAACAAAGGATTACTTGTTTAAAAAAAAAAAAGCTAAAACCATAAAAATAACTGCAGCTGAGTCAGTATGAATACTTCCGTACCAGCAGAAGACCAGATCCTAATAGGAAGTGAGGCACATATTTGTGCAAATATTTGTGCTGGGTTACGTTGAGCTTCTCATCAACCAACACTCCGAAGTCGACCTCCTCAGGGCTGCTCTTGATCCATTCTCCACCCAGCATGTATTTGTGCTCAGGACTGCCCCAATCCATGTGCAGGACCTTGCACTTGGTCTTGCTGTACGATATGATCGCTCATTTCCTTTTTCTTATTTGAAAATCAAAGCCATGCTTTGTTCTCTGAAATTCATTCATTACATCTCTTCTCATAGAACAATATTTAGACGGATAATTTTTCTTGCTGGTCAGCACATTATCTGTTGGTCCAACATGCAAAAGCCAGAAGCAGCTATGCCAGCTGTGACTGAAGCAGATACTGATAAATGGATGATTACTTCACATTTCGCAAGGCATCCTTTTCGTTATGCATCCCACTGATGCATCTGCCTTTTCTAAAACCACATAATGCTGTTGACTCACATTCAGTTTGCATGCAAAAGTCATCTGACCTTTTTGTGCAAATCTCTTGCCTGCTCTCCTCCGTTCTAGATTTATACAACTGGTTTCTGCTGTTCAAGTGTGGAACCTCCTATTCATCTCTATTTAATTGCCTCCTTTTTCATACCATTCCTTTATTTCTCAATACAATTTGCTAATCCTGTAGCTTCAGGTCACCTACAAATTATACACACTGTTCTATCAACCATGTTATTAATAAATATATTCAAACAAACATCATATTCAGTGTACAGCCTTCTAGTCAGTTTTGAACTCAACCAGTGTTGGTTCTGCTTTGCTTGCAGTGTTGTAAGGCTTTGCATAGCATCTTGCATTTCTTCTCTTCCCATCCTTCACCATGAATACTACTTTTTCCAAAACTGGGCATGTGATAGGCACTGGTGCCCTGGCTGTGTATCCAGCAGCACTTGCTGGCTCTTGCAAGAGCATACAGATGATCAAGTGTTTTATGGTCTTTAGTCCTTCACACCTCCATGTGTTTGTATCACTAAAATGTTCCCCACTGAACACACTTCTTTACATGCTGTTGATTTGCAGTTGAATCATCTCTAAACATTTCCAGGCTGAGTAATCTGTTCTCATGCCTGAAGACAGGTGTTCAACAGATCAATGAACATTTTTCCCCCTGTACTGGTTGTGTTGCTCTGCAAGCGCTATACATACTATTTGTGATTTTTATGTGGTTCTACCAGAGTGAAAAAATATCCCTCATTTCAGTCAGCCAGTAGCTACTAAAAAATCAATATACAAGATGCCTCACATCCTTGATGATGTGAATGCTTCTTCCATTTCCAGTGGAGCAATCCTGGCAAACATTTAAAGATTGTTCATACTGGCTGCTCTGAGGCCCCAAAGTACTGAATAGTAGAGTGACTTCCAACATCATCAGACTGGTTTCAAATTTATAATTTATGAGCTTCTTCAATTTATTATTTTAGCCACTAACTTTGTGCTTTATCCTCTCCATATGGGCTCTGAGGGCAAATACACGATTCCACAGATATTGCATTAATTCTTCTCCATTTTTTCCAGTACTTTGCCTGTTCTCTGTCCTGAAAATAGGTACTAATGGTCAAGACATTATGCTAACCAGTTGTTTTTACAGATACAACAATGTTCATCACACTTAGATACTTTGAAAATATATAACTTCTAACTATTTTCTAATCTACTCCTTCCTCTGCTGAAGGCAGAGGCCTTTTCATTAGCGGCACTAACTGGATTAGCCATCAGATTGAAGTAGGTCTTCTAAAAAAAGACACATTAAAAAATTTAAAATGAAGTGTGTCATCTCTCCACAGAGCAGAACAATATTGTTGTTGGCCCTTCTGTTATTTCTGTATATGTTGCAAGCATGCATTTATGCTTAGGTTTGTTTATGTATCTTCTTGATTCTCCAATAGCTTCTACTTTCTGTGTTCCTCTACCTTGTAGGAACAACAGTGTAACCAAATTTGTGTCTTGCTGCCATTCCTATCTTTCCTCTTGGCTGGCAGATTTTCTGCCCCTCATATCACTGAAGGAATTATTGCATCTTGCCTTTTGTTCAACTTCAGATCTTCCCTAACAGCCCTTTGGATTTTTCCGTTTTCTTTTCCTGAAGTCCATTATTTTCATTTTGTTGCTCTTTTTCCTTTCTATACTAAGGATCACAGCTCCCTGATTCCTAACACAAGATACATTCATGTTCTCGGCAAGGTTCTTCCATTTCCCCAGAATCAAATCTGGAAGAAGCTCCGCTCTGGGTGCTGAGCTATTTCTGTATCAGAAGACTTGTGAGAACTTGCCGGTTAGCCAGTGAACTGCAATTCCTTTCTCAAAAGACACTGGAATAGTTAAACTCTCACATCCTCAGCAGTTGGCGTGATTTGACTGATTCTGCTAGTTATTAAAAATATTCCATTAATTTGTTCTTTCTGGAAGGATGGGCAACAGTTTAACCCTGCCACCATTAATATTATTTTTTTCACCTATAATTATTACGAATTACCTTTGTTAACTTCCCAGTCTAAATCTAACTGTACAGCTATGAATCCTCAGTATATATGGCACCATGTTCCATACATAAAAATGTTCCACCACTTCAGCATTTCATATCCTTTCTGAATAGGTTGGATCTTTTTACTTTAAAATTCCATTCATTTGATGAACATCCTCACAATCTTTGCTACATTACTAAAATAATAATTGTGATAATTATTAAAACTTGCAACTACTTCTATTTATTCCTCATCTTTCTTGATTTAGCTTACAATACACCAGTTCAGCATGGAGGAACGTTTCCACACGTTCCTCATTGGCCCAGTAGATCATTCGTTTCCACAGACTTGCTCCAAAAGCTGATCTGTTGCAAGGGGGCAAAAACCCCTCTCAGGTGTGACACCCCTCTCTGATGACCAAAAGTAGCCTCACGTTCTAACAGCAATATATTTTGCATGAATCCAAATTATAAAGTAAGGAATACTGACTCAAAGTATTAATAATTTCAGAATATCTGAACCTTCGACGCTAAATGTGCTTTGTGCTTTGTAACTGTGTCAGGTACACGCAAACTGCAGGAATACACTAATAGTTCTGTAGGGGCCATCATCCTTCATAGGAGAAACACATCACTTAAAAATGCAGCCAGGCTTCTAGGGCTTCCTCCTTCTACTAGATCTGTGTGTTACAGTGATACCCAAGCACTGTCTGACAATTTTACAAACTACAAATATGTCTTCCCAGCATATTGCTACTGCCATCCCACCTTTAGGCTCTAAAAGCATGTCCTTTCTGGCTGCCTTCAAACACATCACTGCAGCTATTCTACATGAAATAGGGGTGAAAAATCTTGCTTCCCTACTGCTTATACTAAATGAGATTCTTCTCTGAACTTCTACCATGGCTTCCTATTTTGTCTTGAGGAGTCAAGAATCTGAAGCTTCTCATGCTCAGCTTTTGTAACAATCTGTCTAGCTCTGCACACATTGTGGAATGAGCACAAAGCTTCAGAGCACGCTGGGGAAAGCAGCTCCTTCAAAACTGGCAGAAGTCCCAGGGCAACAAACCATCCTGGTTTTGTTACCTTTTAATTCTTTCTTCTTGTAGTCCTTTCACCTCAGGTAATTGTTATATATTGTATCAAAATACATTGTAAGTACCTAGTGACCAACACTGTCACCCCTTTTGTGTTTGTACAGTAACTAGTACAACTGACACAGGTTCTGGTAAGGGGATTTGGCCCAGTAGCTGTCTAAATAAATGATAATTCCGTAGAACTGGTACTTTAAATTAAGAGATGAGAAGCAGCTCTAGTGTGACAGAAAGGGCACTGTGTGATTTCTTCCTTGTCTCCCACTTACGTTGCAATTTAATATTTACACTTGAAGCTAGCAAGAATAACAAATTAGAGTCTTTCTGGATTGAAATAAAAGGACAGATTGTAATAAAAATGGTGTAACAGAAGTTCTGTATTTTTCCCTGAAATATGAATAGTCATGTTTCATAAGCTGGGAATCCAAGTATTTGTTAATAACAAGAATGACAAGAACTTGTGAGGGGAAAGATACTTACCAAAAACATGGAATCCTAAAGTACAGGTGTAAGTGTCCCATTCTATATCTCTAGTTGTTTCAACACTCACGACTTGTTTACAAGCAGAGGGAATCCCTACAATAGAAAAAAAAATACAAAACATGATAATGTTTTTAATTCTCAAGTTGTATAGATTTTTGATTGCACCAGATGAATTAAAACATATGGTCTAGCTTGGCAGTTATACAGTCTCATTTAAATTTTAAATCTGTATTAGAATGCCTGAACTTTGCATAAAAAGACTAAATATAATTCTTACTCACAGTACAAGATTTCATAGTCTCCTGAATTGGACACAAGATACTGTGAATTAACAGACCAGTCCAGATGAGTAATGAAGCTGGAATGACCCTAAGAAGAGAGAAATATTGTATTAACTTCACTAACAGTATTTCTCAGTGTGACAGTATTAAGTATGTTTTGTAGCACCGTATTAGGCTATTAATATTGAATATAGAGAAAAAAAGGTTGCTTACCGAACATTTGCCAATTCTAGTGTATTTTCTTCCATTTTCACTTACACTATATATATAAATACAGTTGTCATGGGAACCTATTGCCAAGAAGTTTCCATCTATAAACACAGAAGTGAAGACTAATTATTCCTGTAAGAAAGAACTTAGGCTAAGTTTGAAAAGCTAGTGTGTCACAGACAAGAGGAACTGCTCTTAAAGGCCTGAATATCAAAAAATGAAAAACAAAATTCTATTTTTAATTTTTCAGTTGCATGTTGATTACTGTTTCAAGACTACAAAACAGAAAGTTTATACAGCAAATATTACTGTTAAAAACACATGACATTTCTGGAAGTGGCTACAGTCCATTTAGGGCTAATTTGACTGCAACAACCTGCACAGCTAAGTCATATTTGTTTTTTCCTTCCCAGTGAAACCATTCTGAGCATGTGGGGGAGGGAGCGAAAAGAAAAGTAGAGCTTAAGACACCACCCATTCAGTGCTGCCAATTGTTCATGGCATAGTTATTTTCAACTTCAGCATGGCAAGTGGGGAATTATTTTAAAAGAAACCAACCACTAATTTAATAAAAAAAAAATTCAAATTTTTTTTAAACAGTAAATCAGTGCTCTCAAACCTGGTGAGTAGCGCATTACAGACAGCTGTTCATTTCCATCTGTGTGTACAGTGACCAAGTCTTTTGTTTCTGTGTCAAACACAAACCACCTGTTTTAAATACAGAAAGAGGCCAATAAATCATTCCATAAGGAATTTAAATCTACTGTAATCTTGACCAACTTTTCTTCTGTCAAAATAGCATGTTTTACACCAGCAAAAGCAAAACAGCAACTGCTTCTTGGTTTGGTTTATTTTTTTACTTTAACAGGATAGTTTCTTTCTAATGTTTTTTAACCAGAAAAACTATCAGACATTGACCCTCATATCAGCATTCGGATTTTATTATGTTTTACTATTTGTCATGCATTAGAATAAAGCAAGCATTACATATAGGGACCTGACATTTAAATTGATGCCTAGATCAAATCCTGGAGCAAAAGAAAACACAAGTGAGAATCAGGACCATTCTCTCTTGATTTGAGGATTAGCCTTATTTATTAATTAATTTATCAATTAACCAAAATTTAATTTGTGGAAACATGTAGAAGGGACAAAGATAAAATTTTCATTTCAATACTTGCATCAAATTATTAAAGACAAAGTAAAAATTCCTCTCAAAGCTTCTCCTTTTGATTTACTTTATTTAGGAAAAATAAATTAAATTTAGTAAGGAAAGTAAACCCTTTGTTCAGGATTGATATACAATCCTAAATAATCTTGGCTCATAACATATATGCATTCTATAAGTTCTCAGTTAAGTGGAACTGTTTTCAGTACTAATGGTAAAGTCTGCCCTCAAGTGACGTTAGAGGAGAGGATGAAGCGAAGGCACAGGCTCCCTGCTCTGACCCACAATTCAGTGAAATACGGCTCTGCCCCGACCCACTGTGTGACCAAGGGCTCCACCTCCCCCGTATGATGGAAATATTACCTTTCACCCCAGCTTTGTCTGTCTTGCTTATGCTTTACACTCCTCAGGCAGAACAAGTCTCTTAATATGCATTTCTACACGATGTCTAGCACAGTGGAACATTTGCCAAAATCTTGTTAGAGTCTCTAAACATTACTGCATTACAGATAATAAACCACTTGCTAAATTTTTGAAGGAGCAACCTTTTTCTACATGATTTCCTCTATGCTGCCCTAGTGAGTAGATGTCTGTCTGCATCTGCAAAATTAACTCATCATCTCAAACTCTTCCTTTAACCTCTCCTTTGCCACAATGGCCGCAAAGATTTAACATTTATGACACTGGTATGGTGATAGCACCTCCCACACATGGTCTCACTGCTGAGACTTCCAGCCCACTCCAACTCCGTCTCCTGGAACTGATCTCAGATTGCTGTTCTCAGGGCAGAAACCACCCCTTCTGTGTTCAAGCGACACTCTGCAAACACGGGCTACTGGTCCAAGACTAGGGCTTCTAGGCAACACAAATAAATTTCACTCTGAAACTCAATAGAAATCAATAGGGCATGAACGTAAGCCATGCATACATCTGCAGAACGTGAACTTGGACGTGAGTTGAAAAAAAATCACGTAGTATTTGTTGGTTCCCAATGTATTGCTCTGCATGTCTTACCTGCCGGTCAGCGTCCCCACTGCAACAACAGATGCTGAAGGATGGAAACCTGAGGACTGTGCTGGATCCTAAAATGTTATATAAGGAAGCACACATGTTTTTACCAATTCAAGATATAACAAAAACACAGTTCAATTATATCTGCCTCAGAACAGCATCCCTCTTGTGCTGTTGTTGTCGTCATTGGTTTGGTTTGGCTTTGTGTTTGTTTGTGGTTTTTGTTTGTTTGTTTTAAATACAATCTTGAGGGGAAAAAGAAGTATTTTTAACTGATTGTAATGTTACCCAAAATACTTTTTTCCCCTCTATACAAGACCACTATTTTCTTCACTATCTAAAAATAACTTGGCAAGTCATTTCATTACAATAATGTTGACAAAGGCAGCTTCTCAACAAATCACAAACAAGCAAGAGATAAAAATAACTTCTTAAATTAGAGCTGACCTAAGAAATAAGTATCAAAGCTGCAGTTTACCTACTGTCTAAAGGACACGCAAGTACACTATTCCACAAACGTATCTATCGATTTGCATGGAAGCTTCACTTCCATGTGCACCAACCCTTTTTCAGCACCTGCCCAGTTACACCTTAGTGGGAGAGTAAGAGCATAAACTGGGTTTCTTATTTTGAGATGCAATTTTAAAACATTTTACTTTGTGGAGTATATTATTATGGAAACAAGTAAGAAATGCAGTGTTTTTCTTGTAATTTAAACATATGCCTAAAAACATGGTAAGCACTTTCATTCTAATACTTGTTCAATTACAAAGAATGAGCTCCAGAACTCTTCAGGTTATACTAGAAAGTTGCAAAATAAGTAGCTTATTTTTTCTGATACCTACCAAAAATAATTTTTAAATGTAAGCAAAAAAAAAATCCAGTAAAATATATCACAGAAACGCTTATGTCCTTGATTTTCTGTATTTTAAAATAGTATCACATTGTAGCCATTTTAGTACACCTGTTCACATTTTTAGCCATTTGTAATTACTAGCCCTAGAGGCTATGTGTAAGGGATATTTTCATTAGTTTTAAACAAGTGACTAATTTCTAGTAGGTTATTAACTCTAAAGAAAATTCAGAGAACTATTGAGATCCAGGATTTCAGTATGCATGTTCTAAACCACAACAGTAATCAACAAAGGAAAATTTACTTATTTTTTGTAAGCATAATTGCATAGTAAATGCTAAAATATTCTCTTGAATAATCCAGAAGTTCAACCAGTGAATTTAATCTGAGCAGCAACTTGTACTCATAACTACAAAACCCCTACATTTACACAGATGTCTGTGACAAAAATAGGTTAACGTGAAATGATTTATTTACTCTAGATAATCACTCACTGATTTATGAAACAGTCTCAGACATTTCATGCGGTTAATAAGGAGATTATTGTGAAGATTGATAACAGAAATCTTGTCTTAATGAAGTGGTGTGCACTCAGAGGGGAAAGAAAATAAAACTAAGTCTAGTTTACTGGTGCTTCTGCAGTTGCCATCAACATTTTCACAAGAACAAGGGTAAATATAGCAGTTTCTTAAACATTCCAATAACAACAGTTTTCTAGAGAGTGTCTTATATTTCTGAAACTACAGCTAAATTTTAATTGAAGTTCACTGTAAGCCATAATCAGCTAAACTCCAATTCTGTTTTTCAGAGGAGACAAGGAATCAAACAGTGGAATCAATGTCCTTTTTTGAGTTGATGATGACGTAAGTAACTTTATTTCTGAGACAGAAGCTTATCTGATTAATAGATTTGTTCCTGTTCCTCGTATTGTACTTAGCTCCACTAATGATGTCTATCAACCCAACCTTCTAAATGCATTTCTTTTTAGATTGTAAGAAAGCAAAGTGTCAAATTTTGCATTTCTCTTAATGACTCTAGGCCCTCCTCAGTATATTGTTCCTGTAATGAGAAATATATCAGAAGTACCGACTTCTGATTCAGCTTTTTCGGAAGAGTATGCAAGTATACAAAAACATACACCTTTACAGTGATCAAAGGATCCCATTAGTACCTGCAACTAAATTACATGATGTTTTTTTTCCAACAAAAAAAGAAATTTACTAGGAAAGCATACAAAATGGTACCAGTGATTTTACTTTCCACTTCAGGATATTTATAAACAAGACTTGCCCAAAACCAGTCACACATCATTTCTAAATAACCAAATTAAGTCTCATCAAAAATCTATGATAAAGCCCCGAAAGGTCTATGTAAAAGTTTCCAGTTGTGTTGCTGTTTGCGTCACTCTGAATTCCACGTGAAGGAATTGCTGCAATTGAATGTGCTCATATTCCATACAGTACAACACAATACACTGCTATTGCTGTACTTCAAAACTAAAAAAAGGCATAGGTTTATCTTTCGTTGTTGTTGTTGTTGTTTTTTAGAGAGTCTATCAAGACAGATCCTGGAAAATTTGGTTTATAACAGCTCAGTGGTCTTTAAAAATATGTTTTATCACTAAAGCTTGAAGCCTAAACGTCCTGGTATTTATTTTATCTTGCATTTGGCATCTTGGTAACAGTTCAAGAGATTTCAAGCACATTAAGATTTTTGTGCATCTCAAGATTTGACCATTCCCCTTAGGAACACTGTAGCTGGGCCTTAAGACTGAAGGGGAAGTAGCTTATTTTTAAATCCAAATCATATTAACGTATCTTAAGCCCCAAAATGATCAGGATGTAGGAAAATGAAATAATCTGTGTGCCACTCAGGCCAAACTCTTAGTGTTACTGTTCTCCATTTTTTCACATTCAAATAAGTACTTTTATTTTCCTTTCTTCTGAGTTCTTATACTATAGGCCAATCTGTCTTTATACCTAGTCACTGAACTGTGACAATGCAGCTCCATCTCTGGGCAGTAACTGTTCATCTGGTCTCACCAGCTTCCTATGTCAACAAAAATACAGATCTTAGAACATATGAACTTCACGTAAACTAATGAAGGATTATTTACTATATCACACAGAAAGGACTTTTGCCAGTAACATGAGGGTCATAAGTTACTGGCTACAACTTGACTGGCAAACCTGTCTATTGCATATAAATCTACACCAGGTGTTGTTGTGTTTGTTTTGTGTGGTGTTTTTTGGTGGTGTGTTTTGTTTTGTTTTGTTTTTTAAGTAATTTTTGAACTTTTCCACTCTACAGAGGGCAGATAAGAAAGACAGAGAAGTAACCTGTTTATTGTGATCAGTACCTGTATCTCCAAAAAGGCATACTTTCACATCTATTTAAAAAAAAAAAAAAGTTAAGAGAAAACTGTTTGAAAAAAATGTGACAGCACCATCTCAAAATAGAGAGATAAAAGCATCTCTGCTGTCTCTAGGAAATAAGCCAATGTCTTTTTATGGGTACGTATTTAGAAAAATGACCAGGTGTCAAAAAATGCACACTAAAAAATCAGTACCTAGTGATGCGTGTAGTAATCAAGATCGCATGTGTACCACAAAGCTACTACCACAAACTACTTTTAAATTACAACTATTTCTTAGCTTTATATTTGTGGTTCTCTTCCTAGTAAAAAAATATAAATGTCAACAGCACTGTATACTTCTATATGATACAGCATATAGAGCCATTTAACCTAGGGTTTTAAATTATTGATTTTAAGAGTTTTACATCCATTTTCAGAAAGACAAATTTTATAATTCTCTCATTTTTTTTTCTCAAGTTAAAACTTTAATATATTTTAAATCAATAAGCTTATCGAAAATTTGCATTACTTGAGAAGTTCTATAAGAGGAGTAGAGTTGTGTTTAATAAATGTATACCTCTATAATCTTGTTCCAGATAGGACGATGAGTGGTAGCATCCCAGAGGGTAATGTGTTTGTCATGTCCACAAGTGAAGAACTGAGGTTTAGAGGAATGGACTGCAAGTCCCCAAAGCTCATCAGTGTGACCCTACACAAGCAGAAATGTTTCTTGACAAGAAGGACAGTACCATCAAAACTAAACATGTTTGAACAGGATTAAAATGACCAAACAATATATTAGAGCATTAAAAAAATATGTTAGCTTAGATAGATATTTATAATGTAATTTATTGCCAAAAATACTGTGATAATAAATCAATTAGATGCATATTTATGAAACTTGACTTCAAGCAACACCATTGTTGTTTAAATCAGACACTTAGAAATATTCTTGTAAGGCAACAGCTTACCTGGGTAATTGGGAAAAAGTCTCCTGATAGCGTGCCCTGTAGGACGAAGTTTCTAGTGGTTCCTATTAATACAACATCCCCTTTTCCCTCTGCTACTGTTCTGATTGGACCAAACTGCTCTGGAATCTGTGGTCACAACAGACAAACAGGTAAGTCAGACAATTTGTCAGGCGCTGCTATTTTTAAAGACATATGGCCTAGCAAACGCATTTTAATAAAGGTTGCACAGAGAGGAAAGGAAATGGATGAATATATGTGCCTTGACTGTCAAAAGTTATAACAGCTTGCATCAGCTCAGTAATTGTCTTTATAAAGTTACAAGAAAATCCATTCTTAACTATGGAACACTCTGTTTGTACAGATAAACTAAGTATTTCAACAAACAGAAAAGGTTTCTTCATGCTGTGCTAACTTGATCATATTTTTATTGCAGTTGTGATATCAGACTGAGCATTTCTACTCAGAGATAGATGTAAAATTTAAAATAACAAGGAATCAATAACACTGTATGAACAAATAAGAGAAAAACACGGACACCATGGTTAGAAACAGCACAAACACCAAGTGCCTTGTGATGTGTTAAAAACTGAATTACCAGACATGCCATTCCTGTTGCATATATGTTTGCAACATTTAATAATATATAGTAGAGCTGAAACCCTTCCACAAGAGTTTTATGTTGATTGTTCTCTTGCATTCAGTATGTAAACAGTCAGGTAGTTCTGTCCAAACAAACTGTGCTTTAATCTTTTAAAAGATTAAACCCAAAAAAACCCCTCACATCATTTTGGAAAAGAGGAACGAACAAAAACATTTTAATATTGTAATACTCTGAAGTGAAAAATGAGGTCACATTATTAATTGCAAAGAAAGAAAGGAATAGCATGAAAAAGTATGAATACAAGATTTGTTTTCCAATTACCATCAATCTTAAAAAGGAAATATTATGTTAGCGAATAGTAGGCTGTCACAGGAATGACCTGATGGCTCAAATGACATTAAATTTTACCATTAATTTGCTTTCCCACAGAATACAGCTAAAATTTAATTTTGAGTAGCTGAGTAACTTCAAGTTAGATGATATCACCTCAGTTTTGTGAAGTTTTTGGTAATTTCCATTCCATGATATCAGCTTTCGGTCTTTTCCACCTCCTGATACTAGTGTGCCATCTCGCAGCATACATAGAGCAAATATTCCACCCTCATGTGCCCCTTGAACTGCGTGGCTTATTCTGTTGGTACCTGGATAGATGGAGAAAAGAAATTACTACTGAAATAGCAAGCTTAATAGCTCCTTTCCCCCAGTTTGGATTTTTTTTTCCCCTCCCCCCTCAATTTCTCTACTACCTGTCAATGACTTAAACAGTGGTAATTGCAGGCTTGGAGTGTTGCACCAAAATACTCAGACACACAAAAGAGACTAATTTACTACATCCTAAGAACATATTCCCCCCATCTCAAAAATGAAGAGTATACGTATTCACTTGGTCTAGTTCAAATGCAAAGTAAAATAGATTAATTTAAACCTTTGATAGGGGTTTAAGCTAAGCCATTGGGCATCATATTTGACCTTCAGTAGCACTATGCACCTTATCAACAAAGAAACCAGAACCAAGTCACTTTTTATCCTCCAAGGATACTCCACAGCCTCCGGACACCTCACTGGCACCAAAACCCGACCAAGTTAGAGGTCTTTGTAGGTCTGGCAGAAGGTGCTGAATCACTCTCCGAAAGAGCCCATACCACTCCATTGATGAACTTGGCTTGTTCAAGTACCTTCTCAGACTCAAAACACATCCTAAGCAACTATATTAGATTAAATATCTCTAATTTGATGAATCATTACTATTATGAAGTATAAAGAAATGATTACAAGTTATTCTATTACTGAAATGTGCACCTGGCATCAAAGTTTCGCTAACTTTACATTTAGCACAGGCAAGGGGCTGATGCAAATAAAGAAGAAACAACTGCTTTTTCCTTTATAAATACCATTTGCTTCTGTCCTCGTTTATGATATAATGTGTCAGTTACAAGATTTTGCTAAGGGTACTCTGGCCTGGTGGAAGCAGCCCTCGCTTGTACAGAGAGCCCTGAGCCAAAAGTAGTAAAGACGCAGACAGTATGCTGTACTTAGATAGAAAAACAAGAACAACATTTTTGCCCGTCCCAAAAGAACTGGCAGAGGTGAGGAGATCTCACAGCATAGAAATAATTCCCTTTACTTCCTGGGAGAAAAGGCAGAATAGGCTGCTTGCTGTCAAGTCAGAAATTAGCCTACTGCCATGAAGGCAATGCGGCCCCTGGGCTGACCCAGCCCTGCCAGCAGCTGTCACTATCTCCCTTCTCTGCTGACACTCCAAAATAACAGCCAGGAACAGGGGAGAAACAGGACTAAGCAATTTCTAAACTCAGTTTGGAAGCAAAAGTGTTCAAATGTCTTGCTTTAAACTATCATAGGAAAAAGAAAAGAAGAATAAAAGAGGAGCCGAGTTACAAACACCATATCCACCTCTTTCCTCAACAGTAGTGTATTGGTCAAAAGCACAAGGAGATAATTGGCTGATGGCCCTTGGACGAAAAATGTCTACAAAACCAGCTCAGTAAAGTTCATCTGTGTGAAAAAGAAGGTTGTCTACAACTACTTGAAAGGAGGCTGTGGCAAGGTGGGGGTCAGTCTCTTTTCCCAAGTAACAAGGGACAGGTTGAGAGGAAACAGCCTCAAGTTGTGCCAGGGGAGGTTTTGTTTGGATATTAGGAAAAAATTTATTCACCAAAAGGGTTGTCAAGCACTGGAACAGGCTGCCCAGGAAGTGGTTAAATCACCATCCCTGGAAGTATTTAAAAGATGTGAAAATGTGGCACCTGGGGACACCTTTTAGAGGTGGGCTTGGCAGTGTTAGGTTTACAATTAGACTCAATCATTTTAAAGGTCTTTTCCAACCTAAATGATCCTGTGTTGCTTCCCACATCTTATATCTTTTGTGTATCTTGGGAAAAGGCACTGAGTAAATAAGCAGCAGCTGTCATCCATATCCCTTCTTCTTTTACTAATAAGGCTTCCTTTAGGGGATTCTCCTTATTCCCATGCATGGCACCTCACGCACTAAGTAAACATGTAGGTGGGATGTTGCTGCTGTTTGCCTTCCAGCAGGCGTTGCCTTCTGCTGCCTAAAAAAGAAAAAGTCTTTCCTTACTAGAAAATGCTTTTTAAGAAGTTTATCCTACCCATCTGTTCTTCTGAAATAAAGCTGAGGAATTCAATTAGTTCTGTATATATTTTAGCTTGACTTCCTCAGAAAACAAAGTGAGCCATTTGCTGTCTTTTTAAAAGTGTATGTCAACAGGCATAATTTTTGCAAACACTACAGAGTGACAGTATAGGAGACTAAAGATCATGAGTTACACTAACAGTGTTTCTTGCTATCACATTGATTATGGAAAAGAACTTTTCCTGCCATTCCTTATGTCAGTAAAGGCCATACGTGCTGGCATAGCTCTATGATTCGGCATTTGACCAAAAGGAACACATTCTATAGACCTTAGTGCTCTAGCAGTCGGGTGTAAGTTCCTTAGGTGCTCATAGAGGAGAATTTGCTGGATTGGTCTTGGCAAAGAACTCAAGATAAATAAAATGTATTCTTAAAATCAGACTACACTCATGTAAAAAATTCAGTGTTTTATATTAAAATTTCATTATTATCTTCAATCTTGTCTTACCTTTCCCCCAAACCAAAATGTTTCCGCTTGAGTCTCCTGTAATAGTATCACCATTTTCGGAAAAGGTCACACACAGGACAAACTTTGGCTTCTCTTGTTTCTGCATGATTAAGAAAAACAAACTTACAGCAACACGCAACCCATTTATTTTAACTGTATGCATTTGAGTACTTCTACAGTTCTATTATTGTTTAAATGTCTACACAACAGTTAAACACATTCTTACAGTATAACAATCTGTGCAAGGGCAAAAGATGCATAAGCTGAGGTTGGTGGCCCAATCCTGCCCCTTTAATTATAAGCTATGGATAGAGTGAGGGAGAAAGCCTGCCAGCTTCTAACACAAGACCAGGAATGTTCTGAGATAAACCAAATTCTCCAACTCCCGTGTAATCCCAAAAGCTTTAAGTATTTAGAAATGGCCAAAGATGGAAACAAGCTTTATTACTGCAATTTTTAACTCCAAAGTTTCTAGGAGAAAAGTCTTACTAGAGAGTTTGGCTGCAGTGTAAGAACTAAGAAATCATCTCTTGAAAGAATCCCAAGTTTCATTAATGCAAATGTTTCTTTGAGACCCCACATTTAAAATACCGAAGGCAACAAACCAGTGAAATATATAATAGGACAAAGAATTCACTACCTAGTAGCTTCTGAGGACACTATTTACAATGTTTGTTGACTACACGTGGGTACGGCCTCTTTCTCCCTCAAACTAAGAACTGTTCTCAACTAGGGCCCCCACGCTTTTCCATCTGCAACAACCATGGAGAATAACAGAGCCATAACAGGGGCAGAAATCTGCCCAAGCAGCTCAGGAAACAAAATGTAACAAAATTTAAATGCATTATTTCAGTATCTCCTCCTGATTTCACCAGAAGTACACAAACTGGCATTGAAAAATAGTTGTTTTGACTACACTTGTAAACCATGACTCCACACACAGTTAACTAGGCCCTGCTGGAGTTATCCGCAGTCACTGCAACATCTCTCATTTGTGCATGTGGCTACCGTACAGCGTAGTCTACATTTAAGAACAAAACCATATCAAGACCTTGAAACGAAAATGATATTTACCAAACAGTGGTCAGCTCACTTTGTATTTGAATTACATACATGTATGTATCTGAGCAGAACAGAGGAAAAGGTGAGAATATTCATATTCACAGAATTTATAGGGTTTTCCAAGTCTTACTCTGACAAAATGAAAAAACCCAGCCTGTAACACACTACCTATTTTTTTAACCTGAGGTAAGCATAGAGAGCCTTAAGGTAATTTTATTTTCTTGGGGGGAATGGTATAAAGAATATAAGAAAGGCAATGCAAGGAACAGAATGGTAATTGCATTTCAAAACTTCATCATGACAAAAACCAATGGAAAAACTCTCAGTGCCATAAAATGAATGCTACCTGAAATTCTGTAAAATTCCAAATTTATTAATGATCAATTGTTTTGATTTACTTAACCCTTATTAATCCTTACTTCTGTATGACTATATCATGAGTATAAACATAAAATTAGGGAGAAAAAAATATTTTACCTCAAATAATCCTTGCTTTTTAATAAGGGAATTCCCTTCTAGTGTCCAAAAATAAAGGTGTGATTTTCCACAAGTAACTATTATATTTGTATCAGTAGGGTGAAAATCTGCAGCAAATACAGCCTCATTAGAGCACTTGGAAGGAAAAAGAAAAACATTGTATCAAAATTTAAAATTCAAAGAAAACAAAACAATATGAAATGGTTCTCTAGTTAAATTAACTGATCAACTGATTTATGAACAATTCTGAGCTCTTCATTTATTAGTGTAGACTGGAATACTTCAGTAGAATACTTTGAAGTCAACAGATTTTAGGTTTTCAAAAGTTAGCCTTCAAAACCACGTCAGATAAACATTAGTGTAGAACTTCTCATTAGTTTTAGATGTTTTCTTTTCTGTACATTCTTCTCTCATTGCTGCCTAGATTTTACAATAAATTCTAGAATGACTACAACAGCAAAACTTTTTTAAGGAAATGCTACAGGGATAATTTCAGAGAGAAAATCTTCCCTTTCTTCATGTTCTTTGCCTTTTATAAAGTGAAAGTGCTAAAAAGGCACAATAAGTTAAATTTAGAAAGATATTTTATGACAAGAAATCCAGATCTACATACAAGCAAGTAGTACAAAATGTCTTATTGCAACACCTTGACATCTGCCAGCTTTTCTTCTTTCTGCCAGTCCCACACAGAAAGCACATGGTCGTTTGAGTCATCCACGGAGCACAGGCTACTTCCTCCATTCTGAGGCAAAACATGGAAAATATTAATGCATCCCCAACCAACACTAGAAACACAAATGCAAATGCACATTCAAAATAATGAAATACTTCCGTGTAGATGAAAGTGACATATTTATGCTTTAACTGTTACATTTTTAGTCATTGCATAAATCCCCATGAAATATAACTTGTAGGGTCATTGAAAAATGGGGCTAAAAAGGTATCTAGAAGCAGAACTCTTGCAAACTGTGGACAAACAGACTTCGTCAGGAATGAAGCAGGTATCTCTTTTCTAACAATTCCTTTCGTCTTCCTTCATGTATCATATCTCCTAGACCTTCTCCAGTTCATACGCATTTTTCTGATCTGTGAATCCAAAGACAGAGGAGGAAATCCAACCAAGACTGTGCCTGAACTGAGGGGAGCTGAGCGACATCAGCCTTACCAGTGATGGAAACTGCTGTACAATCACCAGATCTTTTTCCAAACATTAGCTATCTGGAAGGTACTTTTTAGACCATTTTTCCCCAGTTTCTTTGGTGTTCACTCCTAGCTGTGGAATAAACCACCACATAATGTCTAATTGCTTTCCAACCCATTCAAATGTGATTTTTGTATCCTGTTGCTATTGGCATCAGCTGTGTTATTAATAGCTTGACTGCAGATGCGTTTGCTGGCACAGACTGAGCCTATGGTGACACAAACACCCCTTTGGCAGCCACGCTGACACAAACAGTCCTTCCTTTGCCACCCATAGCACAGCCACTTGTTGCTGCCTCTTCAGCGGAGCCACTGCTATTACAGAGTCAGCCTGTTTCAGGAATGGATCAGGTTTGGGCACGAAAATAAGACCTAAGAAAACTCTGCTTCTTTTTGCTTATATATGATGTTGCTTGGTTGTTTTCCTGGTGAACACACATCTCAGACACAGCTACAGAAATAACTGTGCCAAGGCAACTCGCAAGGTGGGACAGAGACAGGACTGAGAACCCTGAAGAGAGGGCTGTCTGAAAAGAGATAAGCAATACTGCTACAGGATGGGAAAAACGATGGCCAAAACAGGGCAAGCCATGACTGTGAAATCGCAGCACAAAGCAAATGTACTAAACACTTTCTTGCTCCTGACATTTCCCAATACCAGTCCTTTGTTATTAAGTACCTATTTCTTCCTCCAGGGAGATATATAGAGAGTATTTCCTTGCTATTCCCTTTTATTTATTCTTCAAAGCTGATCTTGAACTGTGTTGGTTTTCAACTTTGTGTTCTTAACCAGCTCTCCCAACTCACTCCTCTCTATTTCACTTTCTGTAAAATACTGTCATCAACAGATTTTAAGTGTTTGTGGAAACTTTTACTGAAGTACGTTGTGCCCATGGTATATATCTTTTAGTCCTCTCCTTTTTAAAAATGCTGCTGAGACAACCAGACACCACCACACACAGCGCTTACAGATTCTGTTCTGTGCAGAGAGTTTCAAGATCTGCATGTGTCAGATTACAGACTCATGTTTTTATATGGGACTCAAATGCTGCTTGTGTCATCTTTTTTCACCTCCCTGATAGACTAGAGTTGAAAGGATGGTGCTAACAACAGAATTCTAATTCTTTACAATCCTTTATCCACATGCCTTTGCTGCTTTCAAGCAAAAGATTTTGCTTCTCCTATGGGAGCTCCTGTTTTTCAAGTCCAAAATCAGTGGTAGGGGCCATTGTAAAGGTCTTTCATCAGTCATTCTTAGGCACAGTGTAGGGGGTTAAAAGACGTTGAAAGGGTAACTTATGTAGGAAGAAACACAACAGGAAGACTAAAGAGAAGAAGTAAGGGTACTGCAATTTCAAGAACACAAGTACTTCTGCACCTGCTTGTCCCTGAAGAAATGAATTGCATTTAATGATAAGCACAAGGTAGATCTCTGAGACTGCTGAGATATTTCTAACTTTAATAGCAACATAAACTGCTGGAAACAGCTGGGTTGCAAGCTTTCTTCCTCTGACAAGGATGCTGTAAGAAAAGATAACTTAGAAGTTTGTTTTGCTCAGGGAAGCTAAATTTGAAAGACTTCAAAGACCTGTTCAGCAAACATTCTTAATATGACCATTTACTTTACTTACAGATTTAGAAAAAGCAATGCAAGTGACAGCTCGGTCAAAAAACCCCATTCCGATGACATGCAGTGTATTCAGAGTTACAGAATCCCAGACACGGACGTGCGGTGGCAATTGCTATAAAATAAACACAGAAATAACAGCTGAAACAATGGTGGTTAAAAAAAAAAAAAGTATTTGAAAAAATGAGAATGCATCAAAACAAACAAACAGAAAAATAACATTTTATCACAATTTAAGGTATGAAAATTATAAGAACTTCTCTAGAGTCACCCATGGAAGCAGAGATATGCTACAAATGATTTGCTGATGACTGTGCCTAGGACCAATACCTGGGACTGACTATTGGGAGTGCACAGCACATCGGGGCTCACTGCTCTCCGTTAGTTCACTGAGGTAATGGACACTGACACATTCTTCATTAAGGGAAAATTGTGGATGACCCCGTGACATAGGACTTACTAGTAGTTCCAGGATCACAGTTTAAACTGTAGTAGCTGAGATAATTGTGGTCAACACCTAACAGCAGGTGCAAAAAGAAGTATAAGAATTTCTATAAAGTAATTAATGTCAGTGCCATAAAGTGGCTGTGGAACAGAACTGCATCTTCAGACTTTTCCTTACAACGGTACGTGAAATTCAAGGTATATATGAAGTTGATGAGCTCCCTATGGAAACCAGGGGGTTCCCCGTCCCTCCCTCCCGCCCCACGCAGCGGAATCTCTCGGAGGCAGAAACGCGCCTCAAGGCCACCAGGGGGCGCGCGGAGGCACGTGCTGGTGCCCCGTCACTAAACCGAGCTCAAGGCGGGACCGCCAGGCCGGGCAGAACACACAGGGCCGGGCGGTGTTTCGCTTTTCCCCGCCCTTTCAAATGAAATGAGTACGTTTCATTACCACACCAAAAAGAAAAAGCAACAGCCACGAGTGTCTCTTGATCATAAGTAGTGAAATCACCCTTTAACATAGATAAATATATACAAAAATCAATGCCAAGCCAGTACCTCATTATATAAATGGCTTTATATAACACATTCCCCTCAATCACAGACATCAAACCTTCAGATTTTATTTCACAGATACAACAGTAATTGTATTTATGAAGTTTAAAAAACAAAACTAAACAAAACAAAAAAAACCAACCAAACAAAAAACTACCAGAGATTTCTCCAACACACAATAAAAGTTAATAGTTTATCTTACTCTACTAAGTTATCTTTACATAAACCTCATATTGCATAACTGGGATTTTGTCTTCCTCATTTATGTGAAGTACTTAGTGTACTGATAATTTGGTTTTATCCTAAAATTCCTCTTTGGTACCCACCAAAAACTCCGCAATGGTTTGGCTGTGACATCAGCTGCATACTCCGCTGAGTAACGTGTTCCTCGTGCTTTTCCTGCCTCTGCTTGTACCCGTTCTTTCTCACTTCTCCTAGCTCTTTGGAACAATGTTCATCTTACCCTGTTCAAATAAACTCCTAGCCTGCAGCTAAGCTTTACGGTAATACAGGCAATAATAAAGAGAAAAATATTCTTGCCTAGATGATGGCAAGAGTAAGAATTTATTTTTTTCAGCAAACAACCCAAAGCCATTCTTATTTGTACTTCGGTTTTGGTGGCTGTGGTTAGAAATCTGTGCTGTAAGTTGTAATCTCTGCTGCTTCTCCTCCTTTTGTCCACATCCCTCTGCCCTCTCAGGTCTCCTTTGTAGCCTCATTCACCCATGTCTCTTTTGGAGACCAGCTCCAAAGTTCCCTTCAGTCTGTGTAAGTAACAGAACCAGAAACCACTGGGTAACTTTGATAGTGTGCAATTTGCACTCTCAAATGTAGTTTTGCCTGTGTTCAGTCCTACAATGTAAGACCAATTTAACTGCAAAATGAAGAGAATACACCATGCATCTTTTTAATACTATATTCTTACAAAACAGAAGCAATTGTATGTCAGCAAAGGGGTCACTCACTTTTCCATCCTTCGATGTCCCTGCAACTTGGCCTGTTGCTATAGTGATCCTATCAGGATGGACAGCCAGGCTAAAAAAGAAAATAAAGAGAGGCAAAACTTTAAGCCATTTGTTATCTGTTTCATCAAACTTATACATGAGATTGTAAAAAACAGCCACATTTAGGTTATATAAAGCACATAGTGTACATGTAAACATTTTAAAAATACAAAACCAGAACTGACTAAACAATTTTCATGCTCCTTTATTAAAAGAAAATCTTTTATGAACACGGCAGTAATTTGCTTAAGTCCTAATACTTCAAAGCATGTATCAAACAAGCCTCGGTCTCATTCATGCTGGGATTCATCTCACTGAGATTTAAATGGCTGCAGTGGATCAGGAATTTACACTTTGAGCTAGTTACCTAACTTCAGAGGTTGCAGGTTAGTACAGTCAGCACTGTCTATACCCCACTGACAATACTCCAGAGCAAACAGATGTATCCATGTAAACATTGCTCTCTAATCCTTTTCGAAAGGTAAAAAAAGTCCCTTAGTAAGAAAGAACAGGATAGCGAAATCTGGAATTTTGACTCTAAAATTAAAACTGAGACTTTAAAAATTGTAATCAATGTTAACTAGTGTATCTAAGAAAAAGCAACCTAAATTCTGTATTAGAGGCTAGAGTACAGTCTATTTTCCCCCTAAATTCTCTCTTGGATCTTCTTTCACTGCAGTTGCTTTGTACACAGTTCTAGAGGCCAAGTGCCTTGCAAAATGAACTGTGGCAATAATTCATTCAGCTTTATAACGCAGAAAGGTATGCTCTTTCCACTAAACCTGAAAGCTTTGAAATATCTAAAGAGCCAGAAAATTTGAAACAAAGAAATGAGATGAACAGGTCCAAGTTAAAAATCCCCTTGTAAAACAACTAGATTATACAAATAATTTAATTTTATGAAACATGCTCACAATGCAACCAGATTTGGTTATCAAGCCTATTTTTTGGCTTTCAGGGACACCAGGTGTTTCATAATACTTAATCTCAAGAAGGGACGTCAAACTCTCTTCATATATTAGGGTCCATCAGATAATCCGAGTGCTCTTTGTCAGCTACAACCAGACCATCAAGACTAACCATATGTTTATTTAGATTTCAATTTAACAGTAGTGATATTTCCTGATATCTAGCATCCCCTAAGCTTGAACACAGCTAAATCACTTTGAAGCCCAAGCCGGCATGCCTGTATGGCTGCAGACAAACCAGGCTGCTAAGGACGAGTTTACAGCACATCTGCCATGATGTAGACATGACCGACGATGACCAGGATGACTGCGGATGAGATTAAAATTGTTTTGTTAGTTAAATTGAGCCTAAAGGACCTGTATCTGGCACCCAGACCCAGGTGAAGATGAAAAATTCCATCCTACTTAAGAAGCGGAAGGAGAAGGGTCTAAAGAATAAGTTAATGTTAAATCGTCCTAAATACAGAATAATGAAAATTAGTGGGTCTATAAAGTCTGATTGCTACTTTTCTGTATTCTCAATGTAAAAAGTATATTAGTTATGGAAAGTCAATTTTCTCAAGTAAATATGAGGAGGAATTGTCAGCAACTTAGAGAAAGGTGCCGTAGCTTGGATAACATCAATACAGCAATTGCATGTAGACACATGCAAACGAGGTAGCACAGCACATATGGCAGCACAGACTTCATGGCAGGTTTCAAAAGCAAACTTGGGCTCTGTGAGGGACATTTTTGGATATCCTCAGGTCTGTGCCATCACACCCTGACAGCAGTTGCTTTGTGTGCTGACTAGACAGAGCTATAACACACATTTGACATCCTTACCATGGCTACAGCCAGACCTTTATTTCTGCAAATGTATTGTCAGGCATAAGGACTCAACCTATGCATGACTTCCAAGGTTAAATCACTTGAATTTTTGAAACTGTATTGAAAGAACAAAACATTACCTCCCAAATACTGTTTTATGAAGAAAAGCAGGGTTATTAGGTGACTTACCACTTCACATCATCATTATGACCAGTGTAATGTCTCTGAAGTTGCTCTTCAACGTTGAATAACACAACTACAGATGCGATGAAATATACAGTTTCGCCCGTTGGAAGAAGATAGAGATTACTGCGACAGTCCCGACCCCTATATCCATAGCTAGCATGTTGGTCAAGCTGCAATAACATGGTCTACCAATGAAGGATGTTAAAAATAAGAAAAACAAAATGGATTTTCTGCCCCTGAATTTCCTGAAGTTGGCATCTCCTGGCTTGAGCGCAGTTTTATCAGGTGACAGCCTTCACAGCTATCCCCCTTACTACAGTAAAGAGAGCTAAA
The DNA here is from genome assembly GCF_037038585.1 of Patagioenas fasciata. Lineage (NCBI taxonomy): Eukaryota > Metazoa > Chordata > Aves > Columbiformes > Columbidae > Patagioenas > Patagioenas fasciata. The sequence goes on along the minus strand of NC_092524.1, from coordinate 58,170,608 downwards.
GCATTTCACAGACTGCGGTACTGACACATTCCACAGAAAATACACAGTAAAGAATACAGGAATTTGTAGACATATTATCTCTCTAGAAGTCCCCTGGAATTTGCTAAAGGACAGACTAAGGCAATATTAATTTTGTTCCAAGCATATTTACTATTTACACTGGTTGACTAATTAAAATAAAAATTTAGACTTAATGGAAATGCTAGTAAGTCATTCAGTACATCTCCCTGCGTTACATCAGGATTGATTGCTTCATCCTTTGTGCAGGTTGATTGATTTCATTATTCTGGGCATTACCAGCCAGATGGACATGAAACTGTAAAAGGGTTACATCATCCATTCCAATTTATTTTTGTAGTATTTAAAACGCAGTGGCCCAGATTCTGATGCTAGTCATATCAACACTAATCTAAAATTAATCCAATGAAATAACTGGAATTAATCCAGAAATAATCTCATTTAGACAATGTCAATTCAGCCAAATTATGTAGTTTTATTTTTCTGAAGAGTCATTAGGGACTACAACTACTTTGGCTTTCATTTTTTATGAGAACAGAGAGAAACAGCATTAGCAGAACCTTGGCAAAACAGAAGCGCATTCTAATTCAGTCATTATGAAGAAACTGCCTGTGATAAATATATGGAGAGGTACTGAAACCCCAATTATACGATATTAAGAAGATAGTTGTGCACTATTCTCTATCATCAATGATAACCCAATCAAGCTCAAACACTCATGTTAACCTTATCCAAGAAGTAAGGACAATAGTTACCTTACTTCTAAAACAGGAATTTAAATAACAGCTTGCTATTTTTTTCTGATGTTAATAAATGCAATAAGAGTCATACTGCATACCCAACCATCAAAATGTGCATTCAGAAATACAGCTTTTGGACTACCAAACTGAAATATTTTAGCCAAAGTTCCTTCTAGCTTGACATATTCAAATTTGAAGACATGTAAACAACCAATATCTTCAAATTAGAAAGCATTTTCTATCAATTTTGAACATGCCTCTAAAAGTTAGAGTTACTACTCTAGATTGCAGGGCAATGCTCTGTTTAAATTTATTTTTCACTATAAAGCCAGATACCATTACCAATTGAAGCCAACATAGAATTTCCCTAGTTCAACAATATACAATCAAGTTTATGTTGAGCTAGCAGTTGAAGCTAGCATTAGGCATTAGACTCCTAAAAGAAGTGAAAACTTTATACAGATGTTCAAAAGGAACACATCTCTGTGCATGAAAATAGCTATTAAATGGGAAAGATTACATTCTTTAGGGAAAATCTTCTTTCTTTATCATTCTTCCTCTGGGGAACAATGCTGCATTCAACACTTCACATGCTGGCTGTTGTCAAACACTCGGTTTCTTTCTATCAGCCCTTTTTCTCAAATGTAAACTCCTGGGGTTGATCCCTCCTTCTCATGGTTTCCCACACTCGGATTCAGTAGCTTCAGCTTGGATTTGGTGAGTTGGCACTTCATCGTGACCTTTTCTTTCCATGTGGCCTGCAGCCTTTGTTTCAAACCTCCCGCCTGCCAAAGGAGCTGCCCTCAAGCCGACCTGTACCGACCCTGGTGTCTCCAGTGCCCATTTCTTGCTCAGGTTTCGCCACTTCTGCTCCAGTCCTTCCTCACACCTGATCACTCAGCATTTCTGAATATATATCTGATGTGCTCTGAACCTTTTCTGGCTTATTCAGATACCTGCTAACGCAACTGTAAAACTGTTTTACGGTTGAGCTATGCCATGAAATCTGCCCACACTTGATTTTCTTCCTTCTGTTTCTCATCATAGTCTGCTTTGCCCTTTCCATGTGTCCATCTGACCTCCTGTATCTTGCTTCTCTTTGCTCATCCTTACAAATTCACAGAATTTCAGCTGTAATTCCCCAGTCAGGCTGATTTGTCTGCTACAGAGATGTTTCTCCTATTCCCGTTCTGTTGCCCTCCAAGCAAACAGCTCAGCTTCTTCAGCTTAATTGGAATGAATGCCTGCAATATGCACTGGTTTTCTGCTGTTCTCATCTTTCTCTTTAAACTATTCTATGCTCCTGTCCCTAGATTTTCTTCTCATCATTAGAGCCTCTAATTTTGTTTTTAAGTCTTTCATATACCTAGTCATTGGTATAACTTTAAAGTATGGGTATTAAGGTTGAGTTTAACTGCAAAGAAATTAAAATGTGAAGAAGTTAGCACAGTATTTTGGGAAAAACATGCATCCCCCGCAGTAACCAATTAGGGTTCATTAGATCACTTTATTAATCCATACCTTTTCTATTCACAGACAACCTTTATATGTAGGATTCTGCTGGGCATACAGACACACACCTAGAAGGACATATGAATATCCAAACTAAAAACAGTTCTCCATCTGGCAAATATTCAGTCATTTAAGTGAGCTTAAATGAGAAACTAATGAGACTGAAATCATGACCTACTCTAATTATAATTTCCCATAATAGTCTTAAATATTAACTTCAGCTTCCACCTACACACTGCTAATGACAGTCTGTTGTTTCATGGTAGGGTTTTTGTTGTCTCAGCAGCATCCTAACGCTTTATCCCATACCATCCCTACACAGTACAAGTGGAAAAAGGCATCATTAAGCTCTGTTGTGATATACGGTGAGAGCCTGTACAAGAATTAGAAGGTAAAATGCTGCAAGCAGTATTTATCACTCTAATCTCTGATGTTTTATTTATTTTGTGGATTTTTTGTTTTTAAATTCATCTTCAGTTATTCCTGTATGCATGATCTACACAGTTCCAGCAGAGTGGGGTAGAACCCACAGGCTCAGCTGCAACACGAATAATAAGAATGGTTACTGAATCTGTCATTAATCTCTTGTGAATACAATGGGACTTTTGGAAACTGTCTGTGTGCATTCTGAAACCACATGCAGTTCTATTTATAAAATTTCGCAAAAGACTATATGCAGCCTGTCTTCTTTTTTACGAAGACAAAGCAACTTCCTATTTGCACTGTGTGGGACCAAAAAAAAGTCGTCTTAAAATAGAAAACCTTATGAAGACTTCATCTCTCTAAAGATAAGATCTTGTGATTATATTTTATCTTGAATAATCTATTACATATACTAAAACAATACAAAAATGAAATTTCAGTTCTTTTTTCAATAAAGAAAGTATTTTCTCATTATATTAAAATGTCAAAATTTCTGTATGTAATGAAATACTGATTTATTTCATGTCGGAATTCTTTAACTATGTCCACTCACACAAGTCAGTGGAAAACTCTGGTTGTTCGGTATTTATGATGCTTAAACACAGTTTAAAATCGGAATTCAAATACTATTTTATATGTGGTATCTTAAGAATTTTATTGCTGAGCACCAGTTGCAATTAATAAATCAGTTGCAAAGTGCTTTTCAGTTCCAGGCTTACTCAGGTACTGAGTTGATTGTAGCATCCTCTAAAGGACACTAATGCACATTTTAAATGAACACAGTCTAAAATGATAAATTACTACTAAGAATCGGCAAAATAAACTGAGCTTGCTTTACACATACTATAATTAATAATCACAGCTCACTACATTCTTACAGTATGCCTAGTTTAATCTTCAGCTAATTAGCAAGCTTCAGACTTAACCTTCAGGCAACATTTAACCAAAATCCTTCCTAAGCTGCCCCCTTGCACTTCCCAAGGTGCAAAAAAGCAGCTTCAAGAAATTAAGATCTGTTTCAACAGAATGTCACTTCACTAACGAAATGAACCCTATTAATAAACATCTTAATTTTGCTATACTTCAGCATGAAAAATTACTTAAATCATTAAGAAATTATTGATTTCCAGTAGTTCTCTAGCACAGAAAGGATACACCCATTCCAGTTTAAGCCTCTTGGCTGGCAGTTCTACTTTTGCTTCCAAATTGTAAGATTCCACTTGCTCTTTGGGCATGTACATAGTAACAGGACGTCCACGAAGAAACATTTTTACGTATCCTTCCTCTACAAAAGGTCAGAAATGTTTAGTGTTACACAAAGAGACATCAGTGGAGACCTGCAGTGCTCCTCCAACCCTGCCCACATAACAGTTTGGTGTGTTACAATTACAGAATGACATGCAATCTCAAACTTAGAAATTAAATTTTGGTGGGGTTTTTTTGTTTGCTTGTTTTTTGGGTTTTTTCTTCCCCTAAACCATAATCACTAAGCAGATTTTTTTTTAAAACATACAAAGTCCCTTTTTCCTCTATATATTTTTAGCAGCAGAATTAGGACTAACAATGTTATGAAGAACTACAAAACTGAAAGGACTGAAATAAAAACTTTTTTTGGTGAAAAATACTGCTACAATATTACAGTTTTTAAATTTTAAAAATTAAGGGGAAACATCAAAGATTACAATTAACGCAGAAATACCACTTAAAATTAATTTTATTTTTTAATCAATATTTACAGCGGAGCATCAGCATCCAAAGTATTTTCCAACTCAGTTGCATTCTTTGCATCTCAGTGTAAAGATACACTTTACACTTGATACAGTGTTAGAGATACATTCGAAATAAGGAACACAAACAATTAGTAAAAGGAATCATGCTGATGTACATGCAGAAGAGATATAAGCTTAAAGAATTACTAAACATTGAAAAAGGAATGACAACATTGACAGCAAATTAAAAGAAAGGAAAATGACATACAGGAGACAAGCTACAAAAACTTAATTGGTTGACAGAAGTAAACATTTCTAGAAGAAAATACTAAAAGTAATGTGTTGAACTGGTAAGAAATATTTTTGGGGAAGAGAAGCAGGGATTAATAACAGATCTGGAAGTACTGACTTGGGGACTTCATGGGGCTTATAAAACTAGGAGATCTGGGAAATGCCATGAAGGTCTGACTAGGACTTTTGGGAACTGGCAAGGCCAAAGTGGGTGTCCTGTGAACTTCTGGTGAAGTTTGTCCAGATTCAGAACGTGCTGGCTCTTGCTGCTTCATCGGCAGATCAAGGGGTTCAGCCTTGTTCTCATGCGAATCAAGCAGTTTTGGAGTCAGTGACATCTGTAGAGTTACTAGACAGAATAATCGTGGGCACAGAGGAAATGGAAGGGCAGAAGTAACAAAATCATGTAAATGAAAAAAATTATAAAATTTAGAACTGTTAAAATTATGCTATGAATTGTTAAGCATCATTACAACTATATCATTATTTTTTTAATTTGAAACCTAAAGCTTTATTTTAATTGGCAATATGCATATGTTGCAAATCCTGACTAAATTAATAAAAATGACTGGTTGAACAAATAAACATCATAGCTATGCTGTATTACCTAAATATATGCGAATTTTTGCCTTTAGACTAATTCATTTGGGAAAGAGATTTACCTGATCTGTCACAGTAAGGTTACAGCTAGGGCTCTCTAGCTTCATTTACAGAATTCATACATATAGTGAAAACAACAGAAAACTGAATGTTAAAAATAAGCAATAATAATGGCAAAATAATGGTGACAGATGGTTGGAGCTTAAGATGCCTGATAAAATGCTAGAATACTGGAATTGTTTTTAAAAATCGACTCAAATAGATCTGTATTGGAAAATAAACTATAGAGGGTAGACCATTAAATAGCAGAGCATCGCAGCACTGTTTGCATGCACATGCAGCATCTATTTAATAAGCCTGAAGCACATGCCAATATTACTGATACTGGTGCACTGGAAGTCAACAGATTTTCAGCAGTGACAACCACTGACTGTGCTTATCAAAAGTTGGGAATGAACAAAAGTTTAATTCATCGACTGCTTTTCTTACCTGAAACTTATGGGACTCATTAAACTTGCATATTTAGCCACGTAGAGTGGACGTATTTGACCTAGTCCCTCAAAACTCCTTTTTAGAGTAAATAGTGGGAAACAGGCAGTTTTGGACAAATTAATCACACTTTAAAGCAGATGTCCAAAAGCAAGAATAGTAAATTATACCAAATATATCATACCAAGTATATAAATTATGCCTTCAGGACACCTCTCTCTCTACTCACTATAAATAGGAACTTATGCTGACTAGGTCAGGCACCAAAATACATACTGTTTATTTATTTCTAACTTTTGGTAATATTAATTCCATCTGTACTGATTTTTACTGCTAATCCAAATGTACCATCTACGTAATCAACCTACATCCCTTTCTTTGTACTTTTCATAACCAAGGTTTTAAGACAGCAGAGCTCTACACGTGAAGATGTAGATGTAAAGACAGACAACCATCCAAATACAAAGACAGACAAATGGTAAAACTTTAAGACAAATGTATCTTTTACATCTGCAAATTTGTAAATTTCAAATTTTTGCTGAAAATAACTGCAAAAATTAACAGTTACTGAACTGAACTAAGAAGGCACATGAATGCTAGCAGGATCTGCAAAGGAGACCACTGCCAATTGCAGGCATAAAATTGTACAAAGAATACACAGAGGTAGAGATTCTCTAAAAGACTTTGCCTTGAGAACAAACATTCCTTGCTTTGTGAAATTTTAGATTCATTGCAAAGCTGAAAGATGCTGATTAGTGGAAAAACTGTCAGGATTTGGCTATCTCTAAAAAGCAAGACAAATCTGTGATTATATCACAGACATAAACATGCATCAAAAATGTGCATATTTACACCACAGTTTAGCTAAAGCTTTAGAAAACAATACGATATGTTTACCAAATGTAACTCTGCTTTATGACATTGAGCAAAAAGCACTGAGAAATTAGTTGGAGGCCTAGGTCTGTTTATTCAACATTCAGAAAAATCTACAGTCTACTCAGTAAGAAAAAGCAAGGGAAAAACAAGGCTTCTATAACCATGTTAGGCTAACAGCGAAACAGCCAATAAAGGGGCAAATTCTATATGAATTTCAGCAGAAGTGCAGAACACCATTTCCAACACAGTGAACATCCACGTGTTGCCATATAGCTCTCTCAACATATTTTGTCTAATGCAAATTCTTCTGAAAAATTCCCCAGGAATCTAAATTATAACCCCTTATTATCATTAAAGTGCCTCTGAGGGTTATAATTCAGTAGACTGTATAATAGATGGTATAATGTTTTTGCCTCAGTCAAAAGAATTAGGAAAGTTTTAACATTGCAAAATGTGCGCAAGTTAGAAAACAGCTGTTGATACATTGAGTTTTTATCCCACCAGTATCATGTTTGCTTAGAGAGCTATGAGGTTTTGGAAGTGAAGCCTACCTTTGCAGTGGGTCACACGGCGCTTCCCTTGTGATTACAGAGACAGAGACAGAAGGGCTGGATAAAGATGTGTTTGAATACAATAAACTCACTAAATACCTGCTCTACCCGCTGTCCATTGCATTCTGCTGGAGGCGAACCTGCTGCTTGACAAAACCCTGAGCCGCACTCCATGCCATACGTCGGGTAATTACAGTCAAAACCCTTTTCCTCCAGCTAGGGGCCCTGTTTAGTTCTTCTATCATTAAAATACTAGCTTAAGCTCCATTATGCAACGATATGCTTAAAGTAAGTAAAATACTAAGTATAACTTTCTTAGAAAAAGTAATCACTTGCAGTAGGAATTCTGTTCAGGTGAGAAGGGTAAAAGTAGTGTCACATCTGTTTAATTACTGAACTTTATCTAGAGGGAAAGTGTTAGAAGAAAAATTGTTCCAAATATCTTTGCTTACAAGGTACAAGGGAAGAAGAAATGCTACACAAGAAAACTCTGTTCCTTGTGAATCAGAAGTTTTCTAAACCAACAGTTTTCATGAAAGGGATATAGACTGTGACTGTATTGCCACGAAATACTTAAGCACTTAGTTTTATATATTGAGTTCAAAATCAATTACACTAAACCCTGAAGTATGGCTTAAGAGCTTTGTTGGATGCTGATCAATCGGCTCAGTAAACAAAAGATTGTCTACTTTTTCAGCTTAATGTATGATTACTGTTACAGAACTATACACAAAAAGAATACGATACATCTGGTAAATCAAAAGGATCTTTCCTTATTTCATTAAAAGAAAGCTTTTATGTGAGTCTTCCTTGATTTTTCAGAACAAAAATAACTGTTGTGTATGTTATTCCACTCTGTGTTTTATGATTGTTCAAAAGTTTGCAGATGTCTCATGACAAGGACAAATTCTCCTTTCACATATACCCACTATTTCACTTTTGAAATCTTTTTACAAGGTTAATACATAAGTAGGAAAAACTAGAGTGGTTTTCAAATTAAGACAGACCTCCAAAACTGTAACACCTTTTTTATTTGTAATTTGACAAATTTTATTATGAGGCATTGGGACAGATGTGGCATTCCTTAACAGTAGTTGATGGCTCCCTTTTATGACTAAATTAACATGACAGCATCATAGCTTGAACTTGGCAGATGCTTTAATTAACAAAATCTTAATAGTGCTTTGAAAGCAAAGACACATTTGGGGTAAGAAGACACAGCCTTTTCCTCCTTTGTCTTCTTACAAAGAATCCTAACTGTAAAATAAACCTATTGGGCCAATAAAAACTAGAGCAAACTGATCAACTTTTTAAAAGTATGTAATCATTAACCTGGAAGTATCATGTTTAGATTCCCAATACCAGTTGCTAGGCATCCACAGGAAAAAAAAAAAAAAGAATGAATAAAAAAAATCTATTATCACAGTTGTTTTCTTAAAAATGTTAAAAGTTCCTACCTGCACTGAACATTGGTTCCTTGGGTTTGCTGTGAAAATAACAAAGACATTTCTATTTTAAAAAAGCATGTACATACAGTCTGCACAAACAAAGGTATCAATATAAAATTTTAAATTTAATATAAAATATATTTAATATTTTGTGTGTGTGTACTTATAAATAAAAAATACTTTTTCAGTTCAATTATTTACAAGGTAAATCCCCAGCCAGACACAATTAAAACCAGCATACATTGTGGTTCCTTTGATGGTAGGTGTTAAAACTTTTACATTCAGTTCTCCTTACATTCTCAGAACTATTTATTTTCCTTCACTAACTATCAAATCCTCTTCTCCTGCAGAGTCAGCCCAGTTACAGGAGAACACAGAAACTGCTCATGAGTAGCTGCATCAGTTTTGGTTTCCAGTCAGTGAGATTTGTTAGCGTAAAGAAGTCTATGACTACAATAAAAAGCTGAGAATACATTCTTAAATACAAAATCTCTCTGCATATGTGGAGCAGGGGGGGCTATTGGATCAGTGCATGTGTGGGTGCTCCGTTACTTCATGGCTTTGTTCTCTCTGGATCCAGGGAGCAAACCAAAGCTGGAATCACGCTACAGAGAGTTTAAGGAAAATAGGGAACTTCACAATTGTACCTTTGTGAATGACAATACTTGGTAAAATCCAGAGAGCACAAATCCATCATGATTAAAACACCTTTTCTTTCTCACTGTACTGGTGCCTGTAAGACAACCTGAAATGGTTCATCTTTTTTCTTGAGAAATTATTTGGCAAAACTTGAGGGGAAAATACACGAAGCTGTGGAGAAGGATGAGGCAGAAAAGCTATGGAGCTCTCTGGATAGTACTACCCTGGCCAGAAGAACCATTTATTTTTCAAGAAATGCCAGCCATTTGTTTTCTTTGTCCTTTGCTGCTGCATAATGAGGCTTGAGGGTGTTGTTTCTGATGAAGCATGGAAGGGACACAAAGCTATGGAATGCAGTTATTTGTCCTCCCAGATCCATTTTCTTTCTATTCAGCAAAACTTTCGACATATCAGATTACTGTTGTGTGTTTCCTAGGGTGATTGCAAAAGGGTTGAAAGCCCTGTCATTCTGAAGGGGAAATGCTAAAATATTAAGTATCCCTGGAGCTGTTATGCCATCTCTGCATCCATTCCTAGACTGCAGTGTCCAGATAAAGAGAAACAAAAAAAAGAAACAAAACTGGGTTGGGTTTTTGCCCACAATTTTTTTTTTTTAAGCATAAAAAATTCTCTCTCTACAATAGAAGTTGTAACAAATAATTTTACAGTATTTTTTCCTTTTGTCACGATTTGACAGCTATATTAAGAATAATACATTTACTTAATGATAAAACAAAAACAAAACAAAAAATGAGTTCTACTGATCCTAGCCATCAATTTAGCAACTTTTCCTAATATCAGCCTTGGCATTAATCATTTATCAGAATTCACGCATCAAGCTGGTGGACACAACCAGTCTCATCTATATATAACATGATATGTTGCCGCTGTTAACACCAAGATTAACATTTTCTTTTATGAATGAAGATATTTTTAGAAAATCAAAACTTTATGAGATGGAGCACTAGTCAGAAACACTGCCATATTAGAGACAAAAGAGTCTCTAGCTCTGAAGAGACCATGCTGACTTACTCAAGCTAATCAAGCTAATGTGAAAGGATGATTCATGACAGTAAGAAAGCAAATCATATGTACTTTCTAATTATACAAACCCTAACCACACACGCAGCTCAGAGTTCTGAGTACTCTTCCATTTTTGTGAACTTGAGTCACATCCTACTTATCTAACCCTTAGAAAGGCTTATCCTTGGCTTATAGCCATAGGGAGTCGGGACACCTCATCATAGAATGGGAGATCATGGTCATCTCCTTACTCCTTATGCTTAAAGGTTCTTAAAATAGCTTTCTACAACATTATGATTTTGTGTAACAGACTGCAACTGGGTGCCACAGTATAAAAAAGATATTAAGCTAGTAGGGAGTGTCCAGAAGAGAGCTATAAAGTTGGTGAAGGGTTTGGAGGGGAAGCTGTACGAGGAGTGACTAAAGTCACTTGGTTTGTTCAGCCTGGAGAAGAGAAGACTGAGAGGAGACCTCATTGTGGTTACAGCTTCCTCACAAGGGGAGGAGGAGGGGCAGGCATCAAACTCTTCTCTTTAGTGACCAATGACAAAACCCAAGGGAATGGCAGGAAGATGTGAGGTTTAGGTTGGACATTAGGAAAAGGTTCTTCACCCAGAGGGTGGTGGAGCACTGGAACAGGTTCACCAGGGAGGTGTCACAGCCCCAAGCCTGACAATGTTCAAGGAGAGACTGGAGAACACCCTCAGACATGGTGTGAACTGTGGGGTGGTCATATACAGGGACAGGAGTTGGACTCAATGATCCTTGTAGGTTCCTTCCAACTAAGGACATTCTATGATTCAATGACACATAACTCTATATACTTAGAAAAATAGTGATTTCACAATTGCCTGTTTAGATTCCTGGCATGCATTTTGCTTTAAGTTTCATCTGCAGATGAGACCCAGAATCATAGACTCATAGAATATCTCAAGTTGAAAAGGGCTCATGAGGATCAATGATATCAATAATAGGCTGTGAGTATATTGTTAAGTAACACCCTCTTCCTCACTCTTTCACACATACAATTAGCTTCAGGAGGACATCCTTAGCTCCCAGCATACAGAATCATGCTCATTTTTCTTTTAGTCCCATGACACTTGTTTTATATTTTGCACGGTGGCCCAGCTTCAACAGGATGCAAAAGTCTTTCCCCAGCCTGTTCCACAGGGTAAGGATGCTCTGCCAGGAGGTGAGAGCTGTTGTGTTGAACACCCTGGGGCTGCACGTGACAGAAATCAGGGAGAACTCCCACTATACAATGATTATTCTCACAGCAGCACCAACACCACGATCTCCAGCTAAGGCAACCTAACAGGCACTCTCCATTAGTTCCTTGGGACCCTGGCACATTATTTAAGCATCACGTCTCTTCTGTCCCGAAACTCTTCCTTGAGTTCAAAATAAGTGATTTCTGATCAATGCTGTTGCTCAACCCTTTGTGGCCTAACCACTGCAGAATGACATAATCACTGGGTTACTATTAGAATAGCATGAAAAAATTAAAAATTTACCTCAAAAAAAATTTTGCAGATAACCATTAGTTGTGTCATAATGTTTTATTTCTCAGCTATTTCGGAACTCACTTGAGGTGCACAGTACCACTGTGCTAGAAGTCAGTACCACAGTACCACAGCTGCTAGAAGTCAGACCTTTCCTTGACTTAAATGAACAACAACCTAATTAATAATCTCACCTCATTTCTTCAGTAGTTTTAATATAAAACTGATTTCAGATAATTATCACTTTATGCAGGTAGCAGGATCTCAGGGATATCTTGAGGAAAAACCCCAGATTTTGCAAAGCCCCATACTTAGGTTTTGACAGGTTTATCTTCTACTGCACAACATACACAGAATTTGCCTTTTGGGGACTTTAAAATTTTTTGTTAAAAAAACTGATAACATACAAGGAGAAGGGACACTGCTAAAACCTCTTTGAAAAACTCCAGTTAATTGGAAAAGCAATGACATTTCACCATTGGTAGCTGTACTTCCTCCACACATTCCAGAAAGAAAAGTCTTCCCATCTAATGACAGAAATTTAAATTTTTAAGCAAATGTTTCCATAAGAAATTTGTTTCATTTATATAAGGTGTTTTTTTTTAAAAAAAAAAAAAAAAGAGGTCCCAAAATAAGGGCTGTTGCAAAAATTTGATATGTGTAGTAGAGCAGGAAGTTATACATATATGCAAAAAAAAAGTTAAAAAAAAGCCTCAGAAAAACCCATCAGCAACAACAGATCAACACAGAAAACAGCAGCAACTTCTTAATTAATTCCCTGAGACAATAAAGCTGTATGATGTTACACACTACTGAAACACTTCATAGCACTTCCAGCTTAAATTAAGAGTAAGTTTTTAATCTTCTCAGCAGTCCCTTCATTGGTCATTAATTTTTGCTTAGTTTGGCCTTTCAAAACTTCCAGGCTCACTTGTCCCTAAGAGTGCTGATATTTGGTTTTCTGCTTCAGAGCTTTTCTATCAGATGTACCAAGGTGTAAATTCCCTGTGCTAGAAGCATCTGAGATGTTTAGTAACAATTTTGCACAAGTCTGCACATGCAGAAAGAGACATGGCTCTGAGGTAATCCCATAAAAGACTGATTTTCCTCTCAAAAGTAGTATTTCTGTAGGGATTTTTTTTTTTTTTTGCAGTTATGTTTGTCTTTTAGGAAATAGTGAAGTACAAAATATAGTGAAGTACAAAAATCTTGAAAACAAAACCAAAACCACTTCTACTCAGTACCATTGCTGCGTCCTCATCTCTTCAAAATACATTCCCCAAAGGCTACCTGTGGTTAATAATTATTTTACAAAAAAATCATATGATGAGATAAAGTCGAGTTTCCAGAAGTGCCAGAAGGCCCAGTCCAGCAGAATTCTGTTGGCTTATAAAAAACTCATTCACATGCCTAGATGCACATTGCCAAGATGATCTTACACTTGCTAAATTTTAAGTTTGTGTAAATATTTAATTATATCCTCCTTGGTAACAATTTTATAACCTTTTCTGTGATGATATTCTTAATTTTTCCATTATTCCCAAATTTGGTAAGCCTCTCACAAGTTTCATAAACTTTGTACACTTGCTTAACAGCTGAAAATGTAAGCAAGGAAACTATTAATAATTTCAAGACCCATATTCAGGTTGCCCATTAGTACACAACAACCTCAGTCACTCCTTACATCAAGTGAAGATGCTGAAGGGGTAGAAAAGAAGGCTGATTTGTGCCATACCATTGGCTCATGAGCAACCCAGTGACTCCTATGACAGCACTGATGCCAGTACAGAGTAGCTAAATTAAGTTATTATGTGATCTCCATTTGCATTCTGTTCCTGTGGTGACATCATCTGTAAGGCAGTGAAACAGTACCATCAACAACCCCTTTTGGTGGTGGGAAACTGGATTAGGACAGATAAGTGAAATGGTCAGGACTAAAACCTGTCTAGGAGATCTGTGAAAGAGCCAGTTTGAGCAACACAGTGACTTTGCCACAAGTATCGATGAATCAGCTATTTGTTCAAGATCATCTTGAGTCTGAAACCCTTAAGCAAGACATTCTCTTTTCCTTGCACTGTCAGTCATGCAGAGAAGCATCATCAGAGCCGTACAGAGACAGGCATCCCTTTATTCCGCTTTGTATTGGATAGATATTGTAAGCCTCTTCCTCCATTTCTCACGTGTGACCCTTGGACTGTGACAGTCATTGCCCAGACTGGCCTGACATCAGTCTACATGTGGGAGGTGGTGAGTGATTGCCTTTCCAACACTTGTTTTGGTTTTTTTCTTCCTCTTTCCTTCACTTATTAAGCTGTCTTTGTCTTGACCTATGAGTTTTCTCACTTTTACTCTTCCTACCCTCTTCCCCCATACTGCTGGGGATGAGTGAGTGGCTGTGTGGTGCTCAGCTGACAGTGGGGGCCAAGGCACCACAAGCAGGAACTTGAAGAACTACATGTCAGGAACCACTGACGTGGAAACCACTAAGATAATGGAGAAGCACATTTAACAATTATGAACTTTTTTGGGCAACTCAAGGTTCTCACACTGTTCATGGTTTGGAAATAAGACAAATAAATGTCATCTAAATTTGAAAAACTGTATAAAATGTTTTAAAATATACTTCTGTCCAACTGTTGCAGCTTTTGAAGTAAGTTTCCAATATTCTCTAAACTAAAGAAACTAATTTCATCATTACGACAGTTAGGCAGAGAAAGTAAGAGATTCATATTTAGATAACATTACCTTTCGCTGTTCTTTTTACCGCTAGATGAACTGCTGGTGGATCCAGTGCGGTTGCGGCTCCCTTTGGAATCTCCATAACTTTCCCTCCGACCGCCCGGGGACACACGCTCAGCTGAACTGGTTCTCTTAACAGTGCTAGTGAAAAAGAAGAAAGTTTTACAACTACACTTGTAAAAGCACATATCCCTATGACAAATATTTTTGAGAAACTTATCAAGTAGAATGCTGACGATAAAAATAGCTACAACTTCATTTTTAATTCTAACTTGATTTGCTGAAGAGCCTACATAAGAGTTGTGCTGAGTACCTAGTGCAACAGAAACAAACATACTGCTTTTTATTTGATCATAATATAGAAGATGGGCTAAACCAGTATGAGAGTAAGCTTCAGTATCTATTTTCCAGGTCACATTTCAAATCTCTGATTACCACTCCACGCTTCTGGAGTTTTGGATTCTCTTAACAAGAAGTGAAAGATCTAAAAAGAAAGCATATTACCTGACACCTCCGGTCATACTACAGAGAATGTCAAAAGTATGTCAAAATTTGAGTACCAGCAAGCTAACTTTGTGTCGTCATTCAATATCAATTATTCCATAGTTCAAAGGTAGTTTTAACATACCCCAAAGTGAAATTAATGGTGAGCTAGCCCACACTTCTTCATTAGCTTGTCAAAAATGCATGGCTCCTATTTACATGTATGAACAGATTAGATTCCCCACATCTCCTGACAATGGGTTTCTCAAAAGCTTAAAGCTTGCCTTACTGTCTTATTCTTCAACCATCCTTCCTGCCAAGATAACTGTTGGGAGCTCTTTTTTGACTTTATGGCACCCTTTAGATACCCAGCTCTCTCTGATGGAAAAACATGAGTGAAAACACAAGCAGTATTACTTAGTAAGTTAAGAGAAGTCCACTCAGAGCTTGCACCTAATAGGAGACAAATTATTATGGTTATGCATTAGTTCAAAGCACTTCTCCCTAAAGCAGTTCTTCTTGACGGTAGAGTGAGCACCTGAGGGTGAGGCCTCGAGCCAGGCGATGCTCTTCCCTTTGCTGCACCCCCTGCGCGGCACAGAGGTGCAGGCAGTGGCCCCTGCACCCAGAGAGGAATCGCCCCCATGGCAGGAATGACAGCAACCTGGTGTCAGGGTCTCACCTCCCCCACCCCAGTCCTGTGCTGTTTCACCACCTCCAAAGAACAGAATAGAAATGTTTCCTTTACCCCTAACATCCTCACCACCAAACAATCACCTTTAGCAGCTCCCTCGGCCCAGAAGCCATGGACACCAAGCTCACAATCTTAACACTCGTGCCCCTCTACCCAAATCCCAACCACAAACCCCCTCTTCCAAGAAGAACTTCAGTTCTTTCCATTCCTGCTCCTTCAAAGCCCAGTCTCATCCCAGCTGCCCCCTTTACCAGCCAGCTCCCCTTTGACCTCCATACGCCCCCAGGGATGCTCTGCTTACCATAGGGTCATCCCAAGCATCCGTGAGGACCATCCCAAATCCCACAACAACTATCCCTACCCAGTCATCCCAGTTAGCTCCTCAGGCTCTGTCCCACTTTGCATGTGATGTAAGAGGCACTGGCTCTTCATAACTAAGGGAAATGAGACAGACGTTTCTATCCAGTCAAAAAATATTCAGCTTATCATCTGTACACCACCACTGATACACTAAAAATACATATGTGTATATATATATATGTGTGTGTGTGTGTATATACACACACACACACATATATATATGTATTCCTGCTCCCTGATGTCTTTTTGCCAGCAAGGGGTGAGTGTTTCAACATCTCAGCTGAGGCTCAGTTACAGAAATGCTCGGAACAACCAAACCAGAGTCTTTCTGCAAAGCAATGGCCTTCAGGAAGGAGGGAAGCAGCCCCAAACAGGGCAGCCCCAAAGAACAGATGCAGGTTAAGATGCATCTCAGGTAGCAAGTCGAAAAACTTTCTGGGACATGCAATGCTAGAACAGATGTTCAGTGCTGCATTTTTGTATTAAAACCAAGCATGAAGCAAATGATTAAGCTTGATTTTTAAAAATGCTGTTTCTCTGGAGAGTGTCATGTAAGAGAGCAAGCAGAATGCAAAGTTACACACTAGCACAGAACGAAAGACATTCAACAAGAGAAGGGAAAAGGCAGTAAAAAGAATTTAATTCTGTCTTTATTTCAAAAATAAGTATCTCCTACGCTAGCCTAACATTATCCAAGTCATCTCAATGTCAAACACGAGAAAAACTCCTCTAGTAAATTGAATAATATACTGTTAACATTTAACTGTTCTCCTGCATCTCATAACACCATCCAATTTAATACTATTCCAGTTAAAAAATAAAGCCTTGATCCCAAAAACACTTGCACCACATAAAATATCTTTATTAACATGAGCTCTTACACTACTTTATGTACAGTACTCGCAAAAACATCCTCTGTGTGATTTTGTGGGATCAAACCTTTCTTTTGGCATCTTTTTCTGGCTACAGAAAAGGCACTCTCAGCCTACTCTGAAATTCAATTAAGGAAATCACCAAATTATACTAATGTTAGGAAAAAATGTTAGTTACAGAAGCATTTTTAAACTAATTTTAATGTTGCTTGGGCTTTTATTTTTATAGCTATCAACATTCAAAAGATGAATTGGTGGATAAAATCCAACGGGTGGGACTAAAGCTTAAAAGTGTAATCCTATCTTCTTTCTGAATAATGAAGTCTCCTATCAGTACAAAAACTACTTTTACCACAAGAACAAAATTATGTTAAGGTCTTTTGGCTTATGCCCATCACTGCTTAAACTAATTTGCAATGCTATCTTCTGACAAATTTTATTTTAAACTTCCTCACTGGCTTTTGTTGTTGTTGAAGTATTAGCAGGTGGTTGGAAAAGAGAATTGTAATTTCATTACATTAACTCAGTTTTGGCATATACACATTTAAGTAGCTATAGTGTTAAAGACCAGTGATTATATCCATGGCTACAGTAGACACAGTCACTTGGAGAGAAATTTAAAATGACAGAAAATATTCATTTAACTTACAGGTTTGGAAGAGTATAACTGGATTTCAGAATTTGCCTTCCACATTAGTGATATGAAAGGAGAGCATTTTCAATTATTTCAAAAGATAACATTTAGTAACACAATTTTTAACTTGTACAAGACAGCAATGTGGTCTAATAAAACACCCCATAACAAAAATTACGTTAGCATGAGATAATGCAGATACCAAAATTGAAATGGTTATTACATTTGGCAATGTATTTATCAATGATGACAAAAAAGTACTTCTGAAGATGTTAAAAATGGGTGTAATAATTCAAGTTCTACTGTGTTAATGCTTGTACTAAAGCAGGCACTTTCTATGTGTTGAACGGAAAGGGAAAGGAAAAACAACTGAGCTTCAACACTACAAAGCTATTAAGGATCCCTCACCTTAGAGCAGGCTTTTTCAGTTTGCATGCATTGAGAAGATTCACAGACCTGCTTAATCCAGATTGAGAGGTGCGTAAACAAAGCAGAATAAAAAGTGAATGCAACAATAAAATGTGGAAACAAGACATTTAAAACACTTACATTAAAAGACATAATTGCATGCTTTCAAGATATGAAGTCACGTGCAAGAGTAAACAATACAGTGCTTATTGACTCAGGTAGATGCTTGATCATTTCAAACCATACATTTAAGAACACCAATGTATCTTTGAATGACAAAATCTCAGCAATGCTCCAATACATGGACCGTTTCTAAAATAGCGACTTAAAAAAAAAAAAAAGAAAGAAAATCAAAGAGTCTATCTGAAAAAACAAGACAGATGATCCAGCTAGAAGACAAACACTAATAAAAAAGCAACAATAAAGACAAGAAAATAAATCCTCATATATACACACATATACCACTGCATAGCATGAATGTTTCGGGTGGTTCTATTACTGAATTGTGGTGAACAAATCTGGTCAAAATTAAAAAGTATATATATTTAAATACCAAAATCTGGGGAAAATAAAAAAAAAAAAGCTTTTCAATAAAATAAATTAAAATAGTGCATACTGCTCGTAGTAGCTGATTATATTAATAATATTTTGAAACTTGTCTAATACCCTTTCTGACCCTCATTTAAATCAATTAGAATAAATTCAAGAATAATATATGACTTTAATTTCACTATGCCTTTGAGCAAAATGCACTAATAACTTTAATTGTCAGAGATATAGTGAAGTGGTATAATAGTTTCACCACTCAAAGTTCAATGGAGAGGGATTTATTTTTTCATTTATATTATTTTTATTTTACAACATTTTCTTTGACAGACAAGTGTCAAATAGAAGACTTAATTGAAGGTTCAATACAGAGGTCGTGTGTGTGCCAGTTACAAACCATCACTGCCCCGAGAACAGAACGCAGAACATTAATTCCGGGCGACTGAACAACTTCCTAGGGGCCATGTGTTTAGAGTTTAGAAGAACAGGAATTTATCATATTAAAGTATTTTATTCTCCCTACAAACAAAGCTCTTTATGTTTCCTTTGTTCCAGCTTCTTCCTTTTGATCTCCATTGTCAGAGTTCTGCACCATTGTGATACTTTACAATCTGCTGGGGGAGAAAGAATGACTGATTGTCTCCTTTTGAAAGGCAAAGTACATGCCAGCCCCAGCCTGCAGCAGCATCCCTACTGGGAAAGGTACCCTCTGCATTCTCCTCTTCACCGTTTTTTTTTCTTCCTTTCTCCCCCTCAACTCTTGGAAACAAAGCTATCCTAGATGAGCCACAAAACTCTTAGATTTTAATAGGGAACACAAAACATTACGACAGTGTGCTGGCCAAACGCCAAAGACAATCTAGTGGTAAGCAGGGAACTTCAAGCCACAATGCATCTGAAAATATGAGTGCAGGGGGAAGGGAAAGTTCTGCTCACAATACACTAAACTCATCTCATTCTGAAGGAAAATTTCAAATAATTGTCCTGTGTACAAAGTTCAGAACAAAAATATAGCAGCATTCAAAACGCTGGTACTTGAAATAGCTTTTACACTTCAACAGCATAAAAGCAGTAAATATATTAATTTTCAAATCAAACCCTCAGAGCAAAGGCTTTTTGTGAACATGGCTTTGAAGCACTTTACAAAAACAGGTAATTCTCAATTGTCTGTGTCAGGTGATTACCCAGCCCATCACAAAGTCCCTCCAGCTTTGCTCAGTGGGTTTGCAGCTGGAGGCTGCCCAGCTGTGCTCAGGGGGCTCCATCCCCTGAGCATCACAGCACCTGGTGGCACCAGGCCAGAATTTTTGGTCCCAGTACCACCAGCATCACCAGGCTTTTTATCTTGCATTGTATTGCCACCATGTACTTTATAATCCAACTGAATGATGTTTCATATTTGTGCTTTTGCTCTGTCCAGGTTATTTCATGCCTTCCCTAACTTGGATAATTGGGTGTTGACTGTACGAGATCTGAACACTGAAGGGGGGGTTCGTGCCCTCAATTCTAATTGAAGTCAGAGACAGTTGAGGTTGCTCAACACTTTGCAAGATCTGGATTTAATTATCACATTAGGCCCTATAACAGCCTAGAGATACACATTTTACATATGGAAAACCGACATGCATAGAGGTTAAATGATTTGCATAAGGTCACTGAGAGAATATGTGCAGAACTCAAATAAAAGCCTCCTAGTGCCACCCTTTCAGCCTCCAGCCTTTTTTATCACCTCCAATTTTGCATTCCTGCCAGAAGTCATTTCCATTTCAAATATTAAATGGGAAATCGGAAAACGTAGTGAACTCTGAACTGCATCTCCTTGGTAATCCAGCACGGGGGATAAGCCGTGGGCCAACCTGCAGTTCCAATGCGTTAACCAACGCGTTTACCTACGGCTACTGTAGGAAATGTGATTGTGTGTGCAGACGTATCAGTAAGTACATCTGTTTCTAAGCAGTGGAATGTACGGATGCACACTTGGTCCCCACAGAGATTATTTGCATGTATTTATATAAATATGCATGACATACTGGTTCAAGGGACAGACTGATGTCATTTCAATTTGACATCGTACATTTCCTAACCTAAGTGGTGAAAGTGTCAGAGAATGGAGGAATCAGAAGTTACTTATTTGTAATCCCCCTTTTCAAAAGGGTGTTTGGTGAAACATTTGGGAAGGACTCCATTCACCTGGTGGTTTGCCTCTCTTAAAATATGGTCACCGCTAAGAAAAAAATTGAAGATGATGTTTTCTACTGTAGTAATCCTAGCAGATATTTGTAATTCCCAACAGCAGACCAAAGATGTAAAAGATTACTCAGGAAAAAAATTAAAAAAACCCACAACATTTTTTCTTTCTTACTTTTTTTCTTTCACTTTTCAACTTCTATCTTTTTAATATTTTTTTAAAAATTCAATTTTTTAAATTCTGCACCTATGGTGTGAAGGAAAATTATTAAAACTATCCAAGCAGAAATTACATTTTAAAACATCTATAAACGCTTAATACTATTTAGAGCTGTTAAGCCACATTACCATATTTTGGACTAAAGAACACCTACACTACCAAGTAGCAGTAGGTTTGAAATCAGTTTATAAAAAAAGAGCACTATAAAAACATAATTGCTTAGCAGAAATCAGAACCAAAAACAATATTTTAAATTACATTTAAATTAAATTTTTAATTACATCTATATACTGTTCAACACTGAGTAAAGCTTCTAACACAAACAAGCTCTAACCCTTAAGAAAGGGAAGCTATTTGATCTTGCTGATGTGTTTCCATTACTGTTTTATGCATACACACTTACAGTTCCTGAAGGTAAAATGGTTCAGTATAAATACAAAAGCATGAAAGAATTAATGAATGCATAATGAATTAATCTACTTGACTATTTGCAAGAAAGCTATTTGGAACACTTAGTACATAGTCTTTGAATTCTGAATATTTGAGCACAATTTACCACAAAAACATGAAATCCCACCAGTTATTTTAAGTTTCATTATCAAATTATAAGAGTAGAGAATAATTTACCAAAACCAAGTTTTGTACAGTAATTCATAGCTGAGGTCCATACCATTTCACTCTCTTCTTGCTGAAGTGTATTTATAGGCAAGGCATAGAAATATACTTTAACATAATTGAATAAAGAATAAAATTAAGGAACAAAATTTACTTATTAATTACAATCAATACAGAATTTTAGAGCATTTGAAGGCAATATGAATTTCACAGCACCAGAATTTATAACTTCTTTTTTCAAGACATGAAATAACTCTGCTCTCCTAAGCACTCTTAATAACTGTCCATCTATAACAGCAAAACTGCCCATGTGTATTCTTTCTTTTCCAAAACTGAATACACATTTTTGTACTGCATATTTAAAGCACCTTCAGTCTAGCACCTTCAGCAAAGAGAAGGGATAAAGCTTAATAAAAGGACATTAAAGTCCTTATCCTGTGGAAGACTCTCATACAGGAACCAAGACAACCATCGAATGCTCCCTGAGGACTTTCCCACTGGCACTGAAGGAATCCAGCTGCAGCTGGGTCCGGTGGAAGGGCTGTAGGATGTCACTTATCTGCAGGGATCCTGAGCTAGGGCAATGCCCACAGGCTGCAAGCAACCCCTGTGGGCCACCTGAATTACACAAAGGACCCTCAGAACAGAGAAAGAACAAGTACAACCTTGACCTGCATTTCACCCACCCTACTCTGGGGCAGAAAGTCCTACACTGAACCTTCCAGAGAGGGAACAGAAACTCAGGAATCATATTCTTGGTGTACAAGTGAAGCTTGCCAATGCTTGTGCTCTCTCATGTGTTTCATAAATACTGCTTGAAACTTCATTACTGAGAATGAAATTAAGAGAATTATTCAGAAAACATAAAGATTTCTTTAAAAATTCAGCACATACAAAATAGTACTCCTTTTTAAACACTAATAATGCCCTTTTTTAAAAGGTAGGTTCTTTCACCCATTTTAAAAATTCTGATAACATAATTCTGATAATGGAACAGTTTTTACTCTTATCTTAAGGGCTGATTCAGGCAAACCTGCCAAAACCTTCAGCTGTAGCAAGCCTCAGTTCATCAGAGCTTACGGGAGTTCATTTGTGCAACACTGGAACAAATACAGTGTTTTCCAATTTTAATTGTGCACAGTGTACCCTCTCTACAGTAACAAAACCTTGAGTTTCCTGAAAAATCAGTCCCCTTCAACACAGTAACAAAGAGAGGCATATCCTTAGTCACCACCTCCCCTTTAAGGAAAACTCATCTTTACAAAAGAGGCCTCAGATCTTAGCAGGTTAATGCTCTCTTCTCCCCAGCTTGTCCCCCTCAGAGTTGACAGCATCATCATGACAAAAAGCTGAGTAGGACACACAACAAAAGAAATTTAAACAACCCTCACACACAATATCATCTTTTACAGGCAAGCCACACAGCAGATTAGCACCACAATAACTGCCACATGGAACCTGAACTTGATGCACCCGATCCGCTGGGCTCCTTTTCATCTAGATGTATAAAACATGTAGCCCACTTAGAAACAAGCACACATACACAGAGCAAATTGAGGCAGAGCACTAATTTTAAAAGGACTTAAATACATGCTAATGGTAAGATATCTAAAGATGGATGTTTTCATTTGCATAAATATGTGCTAGGCATAGGATTCCCCTCCTCCCTGAGATGCTTCTAACATCGCACATGCAGTTTGTATGATAATTTTTAGTGAGAGAAAACCATGAAATGTAACATGCGGATTTGTAATGTCAGCATGCTTTCACTACAGACTATATATTTTCTACTGGCTTCTAAAAGAATCCTTGCACTACTTTTCATGTCACGTTGTACAACAGCACAGTGGAAATGCTTTATTCTCTATATGCTACACTGCAGTAGCAAGAAAATAACACAAACCAGTAGACCAAGCATTATGCATTCTTTCAATATTCATGGTAATAACCTTCATTCTCATTAGACCAAATAAGTTAAAGCCTCTTAGAATGAAATCCATCCCTCCTTTTCTTTCTGAACTAAATATTTAGACCACAGCTTTGCAAGTAAGAAGAACTATGTATCGAGAAGCTTAAAACAGAAAATAGGCTATTTTCTCAGTTTAATGATGATGTTTCTGATAGATGCATACCTTTTTGCTGCTGGTGATACAGTCTCCTTTCTGGTTCCTGATGGGGAAGGTAAAGAGCCACTTGGTTTCTTTGGTAACACAGTTCCATTATTAACAGTAGTCCTTAAAGGCAGGGTTTGTACCAGCGGTCTCGCTGCAAAACAAGCAGAAGATTAAATCGGTGTTTTCACTTTCTTTTCTTCTTTATTTCCCCTAGCAAACAACATTAGAATGTTCAAAAATATCTGTGTAGTAAGTCATTTTTCTTCCCCTATTGCCAAATTCACCATAGATGAGGGTTTTAATACGGAGGATTTTTTTTCATATTCAATCATATCAAGCAAATCATCTGCATGTGGCTTACACACAGCTATAACCAGCCTCCCCTGTAAAACTC
The DNA here is from genome assembly GCF_037038585.1 of Patagioenas fasciata. NCBI lineage: Eukaryota > Metazoa > Chordata > Aves > Columbiformes > Columbidae > Patagioenas > Patagioenas fasciata. The sequence goes on along the minus strand of NC_092524.1, from coordinate 58,146,521 downwards.
TGTCCTAGTTCAAGGAGGTTCTGGTAAGTGTAAAGGTACCCACTGCCACCCAAACCCATCCTGCTCTCTTAAAAGAGCATCTGCCTCCTGCTCACCTGGACGGTGCTCAGAGGACATCTAGAAACTGAAGGCAGGTTGACATCCCAGAAACTCCTGCTCTTTACCCCTCAATGTTCCTGCAGGCTTTCCACAACCAAACGATCTATTAAGAAATCATTATTCCCTGAAAAATTTCCTTCTTATCAAGAACATGGGCTTATGTCTGGCAAAAAGGAATTTTACCCTTTAGTCAGAAAAAGTGATTGAAACCAGCAGAACGGTGGATTTAATCAGCTGGCATTATCTACCTTTGTTCTTCTGATCAACTTTTGGCTCAAAAAATGACAGAAGTCATACCTGTAATTAATATAACTGAAAATAACTGAAAAGTCCCATTCAAGTATGTTAGAAATTAGTTGCAAAAACAAACAGTAGTCAAAACTGCAGGCAATGAGTACAAACATGAAAACTAGAGCAGACCATACCCTGAAAACACAGACACAAACACAACTAGTGCTCTCCCTACAGCGGGGAAGAAAGCTGTGTACATCACTTGAAATTTGACAGAACATCGTATCACAAGCCAGCTTTGTAAAAATGCCAAAAGTCTCCGGGTTCAGAGAAACAACACCCGAGAAAAGGCAGCAGTCACAAGTCATTTCAGGAACACAAGGTAAAATTTCACTGAACTTGGAGATAGCAGAGAGAATATCTAAAAAACGTACTTCGAAATGAGACTGCTGAGGATAAATAATCTAAACAACTAAACCGAAACACTAACAATTGTATACAGTCCTAAGTTATACAGTAACGTCTTACGTAGCATTGCCAGCAAGCATTTCTTGACCTGATAATCTGAAATTTTAAAATATTGACCAAAAAAAAAAAGATAGCTGTAAAAGCCTGTGCCTTGAAAAGATTAAAGCAGTAAATTCAGTCTACCTGGGAGTGCAAGTTTCAAAACAAACTGAACTGTCTTGAAATTTTTTTAGAATATATACTTGCTTGTTATGTATTCATCATTTATTTGTTCATAGAAGAGGAACTTAGAAAGAAACCTGTAAGGAAATATTGAAGGAATGAAGCTTATTTGGCACAGAAGACTGAAGGATGATGTGAAAACAAATGAACAAAGAAGAAAAAAAAAAAAAGACTAAAATCTCCATGCTCACTGAGGATCTAAAAGCCTGTAACTGCAGATCGAAAGTGTGAGACAGTATCATTCTTACCAAAGACAGGAGGAGCATGGGCTCTCTGTTGTAACGGGAAGCTTTAAGGAAAGGCTCAACAAGAGTTAAACAAATTCACAGTGCTTTCCAGCCCTGGCTTCCATGATCTATTTTAACAGACCAATGCCATCTTTAGAGCTTATATAAAAGACCTAAAATTCACCGTGCTTTGGCTTCTCATGCTTCTATTTATTATTTTTTTATTAAGGGATTCAGATATAATGATCCTATTCACTTATACAGTATTCATTCTTCCAAATTCAATTATTTCTACAGTTTCATGCTGGATGCTCTACTGCGTGTTTCCTCAGTAATTGCTGCGATGCCATAATTAATCTGTATGTATAAAGTTAATTCTGTTGCATATGACAGAATCAGAGAGCTGCAGTTGAGCAGCTGTAGGCTTGTTTCCTGACATTCTGTAGCTCACAAAACTTCAATGAGGCTTTGAGATTAGGAATTAGAACAATAATCAAAGTTAAATAAATTATTAAAATATTTTCCTCCTTCTTAGTTATATAAAAAATGCCTAGTAAAAGTAGCGGGAGTGAACCAGCTGGAACCTATTCACTCTCCCAACCTCACAAAATCAAAACTACTAGCAGCCAGGAATAAGCCCTGCAACTTTTAGCAGAGATTTTGCTTCAAATCCAGCATCAGCCCAGAACCCACACTTGTGGAGCTGGAGATTTAAAGATCTAATCCCATGATCAGCTAGCACAGAAAGCAACACCACAGAACTCTCACACGGCACACAGAAAAACTACACGTCATACAATTAATACACTGTTTACTCTGGAGTCACTTAGTTCTATTTACAGCTGCGAGTTCACACCAGTGGTAACTGACAGAACAGTCAAACAACCCCAAACGTGTCCTGGCTGTTAGAGGTCAGTAACTCAAACACATTGGTATGATTGCTTTGTCAGTAAGGTTTATTTTGGTAGTTCTGTTGCTTCAAGGTCTTACCTGTGGTAGCAGGACTGACATGTTTATCAGCCTCAGCAGCAGCTTTTTTAATCATACTCTGATCTATGGATTAATAGGGCTGTTAAGTTTACAAACAAACCAATAATGGCAAAAGGAAAGAACAACAAACACAAGTAAAACAAAGGCAGGAAGTCATACTGAACTCCACCAAGTAGCTGAACTAAATAACCAATGGGGGAGGAAAACAAAACAAAACAAAACACCCAAAACACCATCAGTGAAGGAGCTCCACAAATGGCCAAGGTAAGCAGCTCACTTTCTGTTACGTATGCTGCTCCTAAGCTGCTTGCCTCAAGTCCAGAACAAGAACATGCACAAAGACCAAAAACAAGCTGAAGCTTTTTTCCAAGATCACAGACCTTTCCTGCATATTCTGTCTAACAACATGATATACGATCAATCTCATTCTGTAAGTCTGTCCCTTTCTCCTTTTCTCATCTCCAGACACAAAACATAAAAAACATGATGCCTCAGTTCAGCAAGTACCTCCTTATCTATTCTGTTAAATCAATGCCTAAAAGTAAATATCCGTCACAAAATCACAAATATATAACTGACATGAAAGGAAGTTCGAATTTCCAGTTGAGAGAATTATGAATCCATAACTACATATCATACTTCCAATGGGAATTAAGTTTCTAATTTATATTAAAACGTATTGGGATCCCAAAAGAAACAATTTCTTAATTTAGACAACAGGAAGCCTGTGAAGTCAGCCATATTTTATTTCCACATCTAGGTTGCCACCACTCTTACTCCTAAGATATCGCAAAAATACTTCTTGCATTCCTGCTAAGCTGCAGACAGGCAGTCTCCCCAGCTTTTGCTGCCTCACAGACTACAGCAAATCACACCAGCTGGCTTCTATTAAACCTTTACTACTGCGAAGCGCTGGGTGTTCAACTCCAGCTCTTCTGATTTGTGTACAGACCGACCTGTTCTTGCAGAGCAGGAACCAAGAGAGAGTTCACTGTGCAGATGTGCACAGCTCAGCACGCTGTGAGCGGCAACATCTGTCACTCGCGCCACATTCCTGGCTTTGGATCTGCTGAGATGGAACAGGGTCAGGCACCAGCCACGGCTCTACCTGTCCCTCTTGCCTCAGCAGCTGGTGTTGCACCATCTCCTCGGTCAGATCACCTCTGTGCTAGCTCGCAGCTCTGGCTTTGGCTATGCCTGCACCATCCAACGACACTTAAGACATTTTAAATTACATTAAAATTGCACTTTATTTAAATTTAATTAATGTTTTCTATCAGAGAAAAGCTCTTAGGAGTTTCACTCCCAGAAGATGATGCATTCCCTAAAGAGTTTATCAACTGATCTTGATGAAAAGTCAGGAAGTGGTAGTCGTGGTTAAACTTAGGGAGTGAATTAAGCACTGAGAACATGGAAATGCTTTGCTGGTTCATGGAAACTTTAGAAGCTCACAGATTTAACCACTTATATTTTTATGTGTTCTCCTTCATGGGTTAAATTTCAAATATATTTTATTTTGAGTTTGATTTATTGATTTTGAGCATTTCAGATATCTGAAGAATAGCCTGTTTTAATACATATCAAACATTCACTGAATTGCACTACCTATTTTACATATATCTGAAACGCAAACCTTTGGTAGGTCCTTTCTTGTTCTGCATGGCCTGCTGTTCCTCTGTAATATTCAAACGTCGAACCACATCAGCAAGGGCAGATTTGAGCAGCTGGATGTCATCTTCCTGCATCTGGACACGTTGCTCCAGAGAGGCAATGCGATCCGTTACCTCCATACTGCTTGCAGCAGAGGCACTGTCATCTAAGTAAAAGAGCAGAAAAAGATGCATTATCAACAATCTGTAACCATAAAGGAACATCAAGGAACACCTTCTATAACAGGCTCAACTGGCTGCAGCAAAAAACAAGGTGTTTCTCAGAGCTGATGACCTACTGAGGAAGAAAGTTTTTAAGTTACCAAAAGGAAGAGATGGAAATAAATTTAAAAAACAATAAAAAGAGAGTACTTAAGTACGATGTGATGATGAGGTTGGCTCCAGGGCTACTTAGTGTTAATTGGGCCCCATTATCAATCATCCACGGGTCTGAACCAGAGTGATCAACCATCACCCTTCACTGTTCTGCTCAACACAACCCTCTGGCATTGGCCAGTGCTCAGGTGCAGAGCCGACCTCTCCGATGCGCTGCACGCCCTTCTGGACTTTTCTTTCCCACATGTGTAATAGAACGGATACCTTAGATGTATACAAACAACAGATAGGCTTACAATTTTCAAATTATCCTCCACAGACAGAAGAATAGATATTAACCCCATCTGCTAACCCCTAATTTGTACCAGCAGCTTTATGAGAACATTCTCTCTGACTGAAATAGGAACATTAATTGCATTCAGAATTACTCAGTAATTGTACTCCTAGCCTGCAAATTCTTAAAAGGGTCATTACTTTGCATACAATTCACCCATTATTTGGAAAGAACCCACAGAAGCTTAAAGCCTACAACTCTGATGAAGGCTACACATTCTTTCCACACAAAACCAGTAACAAGAATATTTTTCCTACATGATTACTTTTGTTCCACTCCAGCTCCCATCACGTAGAAACACTGTAATTTCTTACAATATTTAGTTTGGAAAAAGAAGAAGAAAGGAAAACAAAAGCAATGGCAAAGATGTTGAAGTTAGTATATATTGCGGGGTGGGGGGGAAGTGCTGTTTTTGAAGAGAATTAATTGTGAGGTTTTATTTAACTAGTGGATTTGAAATCTAAAAAAAATTTTAAAATTAAAAAGGTTGGGTATTAATTTTCAGGATCATTTTAAGTAATATTAGTCAAGTGATAATTAGATTATAGTTTCCATTTGAAGACTTCAGAAGTTATACTTTAGCAAAAATGGACATTTATGCTACTATCTACAATCATAATTGACTTCTCCCTCATTCCTAGCACAACTCAACAGCACATATTTCTTCTGTTAAAGCTGACCTCTCTTTGTGAAGAAGCTGGTATTTGTTTTCATTTCTTGTGTACTTCATTCTCCTCCATTCCAAACCAGTTTTCCACTTCTTTTGTACAACGGCATAAAATGCAAATTAAATGCCTTGTGCATCATAATGACTAGTGTTGAATTTTAAAACAAAGTGTTTCAAACAGAAAAATAACAGCTTCTGAGGGCATCCAAAAGCATGCCCAAAAATGTTAATAATACATACAAACTTTTACTATGAAGGCCTGGGGAAAAATTGCATTAAAAAAAAAATTAAAAAAATCTATTCATCTCCAAATAACCCCAATACAAAATGTTTTCAGAATCTGTTCATAAACTGCGTTTTGGCTTCCTCACCCTCCCACCCCCAACAGCTTTCTGCGGTTACCAAAAGCTGAATTAGAAACAACTCAGAAACAAAGACTATAACAATACCAATAGTCCATAAATGGCTACAGGCTAATATTGTTTAAGTTGCTTGTTAATTCTGTTATAGGATTTTCAGAGCATATTTGAAATATCAACATTATTATGCTGAATATGGTGGTAATGTAAGTACTGACAAACTAAACCAGAACTCAAGTTCCTGAAAAATGTTTTAAACCTTTCCCCGTGGCAAAGCTGTCCAAACTTTGGCCTCTATCACACTTCTGCTCAGCACAGGACTCTGTCCTGCAGCTGCTACAGGTAATTAATCCCCAAACCCCGATTAGCAGCCGTGCTGGCAGCAGCCTGAGCTGCCTGCAGAACTTAACCTTCCCTTGTACAAACAAAAGGCCCACGCTGCTCTAATGACTTTACACTTTAACTCTGCTGGAAATAACACGGATTAGCATACTGGACAATAGGCAACCAAATCAAAAGCTTGATTTAACCAGTACGAGCCAAATTCGAACTTCAGCCATCCTGCCAAACTCCATATGACAAGGCATAGTTTTCTTCTTAATGCAGTCAACAAGAAATAGTAAAGTCCCAAATTCAGGGCAGATGGAAACCCAGGGAGAAATCAGTTGGTGATAAAATGATCTTGTTGTAAAAGGAAACATCCTCATTAAAGTATCGATTTCACTAATTTTTAAGGGTCTAAAACCAGTAATTTTGCCTAAATGTAAATCTTCAAGTAGTAAATCAGTGGCATTCATTTATTTAGAGTCCCAAAAGCAATCACTCCCACTAACAACGATGATGTTGGACATCTCCCTTTCTTCCTGCCCATTCTCCCAGCTGCTGTTGGGACTCTTCCCCTCACTGGCCAGCAAGCACCAGCAAACCCTTCCTCCGACACACCGTCCGCACCTTCTGCTGTCACCGTCCTTCCCGGCCCTCGGGAACAGAACCCTCAGCCTTGCTGCCATTCACAACTTGCTTTTTTTACCGTGGGTACCACACTGGATGCAGTTCCCTTCCAAGGATGCATAAAAGTATGACATTTGAAACAACTCTCAGAAAGATTACAACTGCAGAGAAGATTTCATGGAGTCCAGTCAGACTCCACACTGTGTGTTTATACACAAGTAAGCTAGAAAAGAGACAGAGAATATAATAAAACTATGTCTCCTGAAGAATGCAAAGTTCAATTATAAAATAAGCATAACCTGTTTACTATGCAAGGAGAGGACTGAATGTTCTTGCCATTGAGACCATTACATTCGAGTGTGTTGAGCAATAAAGTTGCAACTTCAATGCAACCAAACAAGCGATGTGGTATAGTATCAGAAAATGAAAAAACTACTTAATGATATAAACTAACCAAACAAGAACAACAAAGTCACAATAGATGTCACCTACTCTGCCCACAAGAGTAAAAGCTCTATTCTTTGCCTAACTTGTGATCTGCCTCTGCAGTACACAGCTCATCCTCGCAGCAAAGAACATTTGCAAGGAAATATTTAGCACACATTTGTAATGCAATTTATTCTCCAAGTAGAGTCATCTTATTATTATTGCTCCCAAGCCAGTATTAAATTTAAAGTGACTGTACATTTTATAGCACCTAATTCCACATTTTCTCATGGATAAAGCACAGGGGGCTGTCAGGGGAGCACGGGGGGCTGGGAGGAAGGTGGGATCTTGAGGGGTCCAGCCTGGGGACACATCTTCCCACACAGGGTCCGTGTGTATGCTCACACAGTAGCGGGGTTCCACTGTGCTTTGGTTGTGCAGTTACAGTAGCTGAGGGAAAAGTGCTTCATAGTAAAGATGTAAAGATCAGGAAAACACTTCAGGTGAAGCCAAGGAAATAAAAAGCATGCTTTTAAAAGGAATCCACATAGAAAGAAATTTGCAGCAATAATACACCACCATTACCACACAGCTGTACAATATAATAAGAATACCATTCTGCCAATACATACTACTTCTTTAACATTGTCAATATATTTAGATTGGGTGACCTCTTTGCAATCTAGCTGTCATAAACCCCACAGATGTTCACTAGCTTGAAAGGCATTTGGAGGAGACCATGAATCCCAATGATTTGCCTTGAAGCATAAGATCTACTTATCAGTCACTGCCACCATTTCTGCCCATGGACAGACAGAACATTGCATCACCTACATTGGTAGCATGTTAGAATTAATACTTGCCTATTTTCTTTTCCATGGGAAGAAAAAGGACTCTTAAAGTGAAATTTATGCAACTTGTTTTCAGAAATCTGAAGTGAATCACATTCTACAAGTGTTAATTTATTTTCATGGATTATAATGCAAGTCTAAATCAGTCTCAAAGATGTAAAGCTACATCTCATGAGATAAATGCCACCTACAATGTCCAAAATTAGATAAAACAAGGAGGTATCAATTCAGATGCCTGATTTTTCATTGTAATACATATTTGAAGTAAAGCTTGGAAAGAAGAGTTATTTGTCATTTATGCTTTGCTGAGATTCTGTAGGTTTCAAAGAAAAGGCAGCAAAAAGACGGAATGTTCTTCATGCCTCTCTTTAAATTTTCCAACCGGCTAATCCATGATCTCATAGATTGGAAAGATTTCTTGTGGCAAACTAAAAGACAATACTGAGTCAGATGATTAATCTGCTTCCAGAGCGCCTTCCAGTTTTTCAGCAATTTATTACTTGAACTTAGCCAAATGTGAGGAAATATCTGAAGCAAAGCCAACAGCAGGACATGGACGCTGTTTACAAGAACGATTTCCATACTATTTCAGTGTATGTAGGCTAAAGCAAAATGACAAACTATTAATAAAAGAAACATATTAAAATGCATACTATTTTCTGTAGATTTTACCTGCTGGAAAACATAAATCTGAACTGTAAATTAATGGTGTAGAAAATAAAATACCTCCCAGAATTAATAGCTTTCTTTTTTTTGGCGGGGGGGAGGTGGGGGGGAGGAACCACACAGTCCTCCCCCGCCTCCTTCTCTCCCCCCCGGAAAAGAAACTACCTGTATTTTTGCATTGTCTAATATCTATAAGTTTTCAAAATAAGTAAGCTCTATATTATTCACTTGTTTTCTACACAGTACTAAAATACAAATTTAAAAAGCTAAAATTAATAGAGGCTTGGCATTTCCTGCACCCTCCCCAAAGAATGACTTCATTAAACATATTCCACCTTTGCGTTATGCAGACATTAATGTTGTCTTGTCCAGCTCTGACCATGGCAGCTGATTAAGTAGTGGAAACATTAGATACTGAGTCCGGAAAGACTGGCAAAAAAAAAAGAAGAAAAAAAAATAGTTTATTCAACCTGTATGTTGCCTCTTTGGAGCAACAATTAGCAGGATCAAATTATACATTAAGCACTTCCAAAACTTTTAGTGTGTATACTGTGTGTTTCATGTCTGTAAAGTACTTAGCACATTGGAGGTTTGGTTGCTAGACACAGTACTCATTAAAAGCAGCATCTTACAGTCCTGGCCAAAGCTGTCCCTGAATTTCACCACTCTGCAGGACATCAGAAAGGAAAATCTAAACCTTGTAGCGACAATAAATTCCAGCAGTGGTCTTCGGCAGAAATTAAAGATAACCCACAGGATCGAAAGCACGGCAAAGGATGGCAGTGAGACGGCAGCATCACCTGCACACAGAGATGTTCTTCTGACAGACTGTGCCAACAAGCCTGAGCTGAGCTCAACTGGTAGGAATGCTTTCCGTCCTTGAGAGATATCAGTAAGTATGTAATTCTCTGCGCTTTTCCTGAAATTAATTGGTACAAGTATTTACATTCCTTGAAAAATGCTCTGAACTCCGGCATCGCTGCTAGAGCCTTATGAAACACACACATGGACAGACAGGAATTCCCCACCCCCAGCACACAAAAAACTGTGCAGCAGAACCCACCAGCAGAGAGAAAGTTAAGGGTTGCATTTAGTCAAAAAAGAAAAAGGAAACAAAAAGCACAATCCCACAGCTGAGTTTAGATAGGGAGAATTACAGACTGGATTTGACGCAGCATACTAGCGAGCAGGTAATAACACTGAATACGCTACACTTCCAGAAACACTTTTCCAGTCATAAAGGCCGGTGTTTTCCAGGCTCCACAAACTCTGCAAAACTGTCAGATGTAGTCTAGGTCACTTGGTACACATTTGGCAGCCTCCCCTTCTGCCCACATCATCACCGGTATCTCATGCAAGTAATTGAGTTACTTAAACTATTTTCTTGCAGCTCCCTGGGAGTCACACTAACACTAACTTTGAAATGACCTCTCCGCTTCACCTCTCGCAATGCCATCTGTTTAGCTTGAAACTCTAACAGTGCAGAAAAAAATCCCTCTGTGGCAGGCATCTCCTCCATCTTCAAAATCCTGCCCTCCCTTTTTGGTTCATTTCATGCATCTTTGAGTTCAAGGCACAGAAGTCAGCCAGACAACCTTGGATGGATAAAGTCTGTCTGAATTGACAGTAACTGAGAGAAAAAGAAGAATTAGGAAGAGAGACAACCGTCCAAGGTTTAAAATTAAAACCTTACAAAATGAACATAAGCAATTCACTGTGGTACATAAACAGAGGAATGCAGCCATGACACCGCTGCCAGGGTTAGATGCAGAATCTGGAAAGTACCGAGTACTCTCCTTGTAGCAACTTCTGTGGCATAATGTCAGCAGTCGTTTACAGACCAAAAAATCCTCTGTGCAAGAGAACAATGGGAAAATAAAACAGCAGGTTTAGTTTCCTTTGACAACGCCACACCAAGCTCCTTTGTTTAAAAGATTAGTGTCGACAGTATTTCACAGACTAAATATCTTTCCTCCATCCAGTTTTCTAATGCAAAACATTGTACCATACCTGAAACACAGCAGCAGTTTTCCAGGGTTGTCTCCTGGGGACAATGACAACACATATGGGCAACAGCTTATCATAAAGTCTGGTACATACTGCACTAGTCTGGTAGACCCTGATTTGACCAGATTAGAGTTTTCCACTGTGAGAAGCAAGTGGATTTAAGGCCTAAAAAAAATGTTATCCTATTTAATCTTGTTATTTTGTGTGGTAAGGGAAAAAACAGACAAAAATTTTTAACTATGTTTAGAACCCTAAAAGCATGTTGCTTTACCTGAAGTTTTAGAAATAAAAACTAGTTGCCAGCTGAACACTAAAGGAATGTCCTTTATTATTTCAAATCCTCTAATTGTGTTTTATTATAAAAGTATACATAATAGGATAAAAGTGCAAACACCATATATGCTTTTTCAGCTGGAAAGCTTTGATTGTGAGGAACAAGAAATCACATCTAATCTTTAAACCTGATAGTTATAGGAACAATACCATGCCTGTCTATAAGCTTACATGTGTACATGTGCATACAATCTCTGAACAGGTAGGACAACTTTTCAGTTCAATCCCTATTCTAATGCATGTACTTAAGATAAGAGTGATTAACACTGCAAGGAGATGGCCTAGTTCGGTACAATCAGGTACATCTCACAGTAAGTAATCTGAACAGACCAGATTAGTTTTTCCATGTCCTCACAAGGTATGTGTGTGTAGGAGGAACCAGGAAGAGGACAACTCTGTCCCACACATCCCCCAGTGCTGTACTCCAGGCTGCACTGGGAACCCACGAGACAGGTGATCTGTGGTCCCTACCACAGTGACGGTAATGTAAAGCATCATCTTGTGAGAGCAGACCGCTTCAAAACCATTCTAATTAAAAAACCCTGTAATCCAAATCTTTGTTATTTTACTATATGTGGACTACAGATGGTTATTTCTGTGAACGGTATTTTCCCTTCTCTAATACAGCTGTTGTAGTTCAGTATTTATAAAATCTTATTACTGTGTTTCCCAACATTTGCTGAGGAATAACTTGTCCTTTTACAGTTTTACCACTAGAAATTTGAAGATGGGGAATATAAAATTAGAAGCAGAATTTCAAAGGATAAATCCATAATAGCAATCATCACTCAAAGCCTCACAGAGGTGTGCACTGTATTCATTAACGAAATGGAGAGGAGAAAATTATCTTAACAGAAAATTCTCAGAAAGTTCCTTGTGGCTAATTAGTCAGCAATCACTGTAGCAAAATTATAAGCATGTGCCCTTGACCTGCCTGTGGCTGTCAGGCCATAACCAGCAGTTTACTGTTTTTTTCCCCAGCAGATGGTAGATGAGCTTCTATTCAGATATCAACCAGTTAAAAATTATCTTCTCCAATAGTGCTTAAGTGGAAGATGGAGGAAATTTTTGACACATCAATAAATTAGAGGAATTTTCCCCACAAGAGGTCTATCAATGTAAATGCTTTACAATTTACTGTGCTAGCTCTGTTGTGCATAGAAATCAATAGAAAATGTTTTAACAAGTTATCATTCTTCCACATTATGCTGGGATCAGTCTGTACCATAAGAAAAAAAAATCGTGAACAAAAGCCAGGACAAAAGAAGACTACCTATAGCATCATATTAACACAAGGACATTTTGAGAGAAGTGACACCATGGGATCCGCCCAGTAAAGAAGCTGGAGATACAGCCTAACAGAAACTTGTAAAGAAAGGAACTTAGCTCAACATATTTTCACTGCCTTTAAAAAAACTGGATGTCTCCACTGGATTCTTCAACTATGCTGTATGCAAGTAAACAAAAAGATTTACTTGCAGTCAGAACAGATTTAAATGGCAAGAAAACTGATTAAAAACATCTTTTAAAAGTTACTGATGTCAGCCTGTGATAACGCATTACAAACCTTTTTTATTTTATCTTGTTTGTTGCATACTTCTTCAGTTATTTTCCTAGAGAAATATTATTCCACACTAGCAAGAAACCATGAAGACTATCAGCCACTAGTTGATCTACAATTAAATGCAGCTTTAACATTACATTAGAGATAGCACTATACAAACACTTAAGAAACTACTTACGTTAGCACACATTTCTTCAATTATGTATTTGATATTAGAATGACAAGTGATACTTAAATTTACTTGGCTCATTAACTTTGTACCTACAATTTCTTATAATCTGCATTTTAATGAAAATTATAATCATATATGCATAAGGTCTTAAAAATCAAACTGAAAATACTATTAAACTTTACAAATACATAAGCAAATAAAACACTTTTTCCATTTATGAAATGAAATATTTACTAAAACTGAGACTACATCAATAGCTACAAATCCATAATTTTTCATTAGAAATACTTTGTGCTTTGTCTTATTTCATAAGCATATCCTTGGAGAATTAAGAATTGGAAAATTTCGCCTCTAATCAATAGCATTTATTTGTAGGATATAACCCACCCACCAAATATTCTGCAGTTACATTTCTTATCAGGTTTTCAAATTGTTTTCTGCATACTAAAAGTAAGCAACATAACACAAAGAGAACAAAACATTCCTCCTGCATCTGCAGAAGAGGTTATTGATGTCAAAAGCAGATTTATCACTTTTGCGAACTCTGGTTTCTTGTTCTCAGCTAACGGCTTCACTTCGAGCAGTGGTCTGACTTTTTTCAGAACTCTGTACCTCATGAATATTTTAGTTTCTGAAATTAATACAGTCTAACATTAGGCTTCATTACAGGTTGTCACAAAGACAAATCATGACCTAAATATTTAAAAGAAAAAAATTCTTACAAATTTAGAAAACTATTTTAAGTCTGCTTTTCAAACCTGTCTTGTTCAGAACTGCCTTTCACAGTAACGTACAACTTTTTTCACTATTCCTAGATAATCTAGTGCTCGTGAGAAGTACTTGAATTAACTACTGACACCCTTGCTTGGATGGGAGAGGGAAAAAAAAGAATACAGGATGCCAACAGACTGGAAATTGTACCACATTGTCCATCTTTGTATTCAATTAGGGTTAAGTCTTCCTTTCATTTAATACTGATAGACATTAAAACTCCCATTTAAAATTATGGTAAACCAATAATTTACTCTAAGTAATTTAATTATTTTATTCTAAAATCTTCAGATCGCACATTTCCACTTTCCAGAAAAAAAAAAATAAATATATATATATATTTACTGACATTAATGCAGAAAGAACAAAGTGCCCTTGCCAAGGACTTAAATACAGCCAGACACACTATATTTGATAGAGTGTTAAATGTTCTGGTAATAACCAGGAAAAGGATTGCTTTAGGGCTTTTTAGGACACAGAGAAGGAAGAAAATCCCTTTATTCCCTACCCTTAAAACAACTCAAATTATTTCAGGCTTGTTTCAGGAAACAGATAAACATACGTAATTTGAAAAATTATTTGGTTTAAAATGCAACTCCTCTAACTGAACACAATTCACATTCTTTTTGTTTTAAACTGGGTTCTCTAGCATGAGATCATATTCTTATTTCTACCACGGTGGGGTGCGTGGCACTGTCACACATTTCACCAGCTGCGATGGCATTCCCAGCACATGACGCCAGCGTGGTCCTGCTGCCCTGGGAGCAAAGGAGCTGCACTCCCAGGCTGGCCCCATCCTCCCCAGCATTTGGCAATGCTACGATGATGGGCACGTGGCCTATTTCTAAAAGAAATTCGGGTTTGGATGGAGGAGGAGACAGAGCTAATCTATTTTCTAGCTTTCATGTTTGTTAAAAAAAGTTTACAGATATGCTTTGATCAACTAATGCAGCATTATATCTCCCCAAGGCTACACAGAGAGTCCTCAGCGAAAGGGAGAGCAGATAGCAGAGGCCTGATCCAGCCTTGCCTGGGAACAAGGCCAGGCCAAGGTCCAAGCAGAGCCCGGCTCATGACGGTTCCTCTCCTTCAAGGACTTTCTGGGACTGGTTTCCTTCTGGCAGCAGTCAGGACTTCTCCCGTATGAGTTTTACCTGAGAGATTAGATGGGCACAGGCTGTGAAGAGCGAAGCCTTTTCCAAAAGTCATCTCTTCATGGCACTGAGCTGAAGTATTAGCGCCAACAAACCCTGCAGAAAGCCTGGCTGACAGAGCTCTTGTTACCCCGTGGTTACCAAGCATCTGAGCTGCAATCTTCATGATAAGGTAGAGTCTACCAGCAAAGACAAACCTTTAAGGCTAATATGGCCATGGAGATTTAAGGCAAAAGTTCACTTATGCTTTCTTAGCTCTGGATGTGGAGGGACCTCACTTAAGCCAGACCTCTGTATCCAACTATACAGATACAAGACAGGGCAACTATCTACTTGAACTACATTCATGTAATATTTCCAGGGCTCTCACTTGCGACACTGGAATTTTTTTGTTTACTTATCTTCCCCTCTTTAATCCTTTTTTTTTTTTTTTGTAGGCTACAACTTCATAAGTCAAATTAAATACATGCCAGGACACCATTTAACATTAAAATCTTTATTTATGATTCAAACAGGTACGTTCCTAAAAATGGTCCTGAACACAAATTACCAGTCTCCAAACGCATAAAGATTATTTCATGGACAAGACTCGCCCACAATGGCACCCAGGTATTGTGAACGTCCTTAATGCAGCACAGAGCAGCAATTTCCATGGGCAGCAAGCTGAGCAACTGAACTTGGAAATCAATAGGATTTGTGAGGGGTGGGAAAAAGGCTGGAACTGACTGGAAAACATTTCACCCCACTGCAGTGAAGTGATAGTTCAGAAAACAACATCTGCTCACAGCACGTCCATTTTGTAAGCTAGACAAGGCAAACAGGAGATGCCTTTTTCAAAATACCCTTCAGTTTTGCAAAAGGCAGACAAGAGTAAAGTCTAGTACAGAAAAGTTCAGCATGCAAATACTTAGCTACATAAAAGACACAAATATAATAAACAATCACAAGGTAAGATACACAGATCAGAAGGTCATCTTCCCAATACTTAACACAACTTGGGAAACACCCCAGACGTCAGGCTCTCTCCGTGGCAGTGAAATCTCACCCCCACAGCTACAGCTTCCCCGGGTCAGTGACCCAACTCCTCAGGCTCAATCGCCTTCTTTGCAACAAACAGTTTCCAAATTTTGATTCTTCACCAAAACCAAGCTTTTCATATTTGAAAGGTCAAAAGATTAAGAGAAATGAAACAGTCTGATTGACCAGGCATCCCCAGTTACACTCAAGCAGTAAGAACCACCAAGGTAAAGAAGTCACACACCCCAGCAATTATATTCTATCCATACCTCTCTGGCTTATTCCTTTGTTTGTTTTTGTTTTGTTTTGTTTTCCAAATGGAAACAAGACAGCTTCATAAGTACACTATCAAGTAAAAACAATCCACACAAGTATTTTACTGAAAAATATATTATGAGCAGTCATTCACAGAGTGTGATAGTTCCCATGTCCCTACTTATTTCAAAAAAATAAAATTTCCTAGAAAAATATTATTAATTTTTATATATTTTTTTTACTGTATTGCAAGTAACTCAATGCCTTACTAGCTCTCCTTGCCAGAAAATGAGAGGCTTTTGAACTGGATATCAAATTTACTGGCTTTACATTTACTGGATTTCAAATTCACATTAAATACATTTACTGGATCTATTTGACTCAGGGAAAATCTGTCTTGTGAAATGAATGAGGCACAATTCCTATGAAAATTATAGGGGGTGATGAAGTTACTAAAAAAAAAATTTGTAACCCATGAATAAAACAGTTTTGTTTTAAGGTTCATTATGCAGCCTTAGTTCTAACATCTTCTGACTTCCCAGAGCTTAAAAAGGAGAGCTTAATAATTTTCCCAGTTTTTTCAGAGGTGTTGGAACTTTCTATCTGCTTGCTACTTCTTCCACAGAAACAACTGACAGCAATGAGAGTGCATTAGCATCTGTGGATCTGTACCAGAAGATAAAAAAAAATACTGTGTTTTATAGACACCTGCCTACAGCGGAGTAAAGACAAGATCCAAGATATCTGCATTTCCTCACAAACTCTCTAAGGGACTACACTCTCATGGTGCAGGTTCTGGAGGCTTCTGCTCTTCAACCTCCCCAGTTCCAGTGAGACACTGGAACAGGCTGCCCAGAGAAGCTGCAGGTGCCCATCATTAAGGGTGTTCAAGGTCAGGTTGGACAGAGCTTAGAGCAACCTGATCTAGTGGAAGAGGTCCTCTATGTCCATCATAGGCAAAAATCTACCCAGTCTTACCCCTGCAGTCTACAGTCAACATCTCCTTAGCTGTTCTGTTGGGCCAAAGAGTACGCAGTCTGGTGGGGCAAGAGCTGAAGGACATTCAGTTGTGCTGCTGAGACCTGTGCTTGAAGCTTCATTAACACCAGTGCTGAGAGACCACAGCACAAACAGCAGAAGCATCATCTGCTATTTTGGCAGCTCACACCTGGTTTCTGAAAGACTTGCAGCCTGGCAATCAGACAGAGCAGCAGCATGGTGGGAAAATGGTCTCCCTGATCATGCTGAATCCTCCAGAACTCAGCCTGATCTTCTCTCAAGAAATCAAAATGCTGCTAAAAATTTGAAGAGCAAATTGTAAGTAAAAACTGGCAGCATGACCTCACCACTACCTCCCGACTGCCCACAGACAAGTCCCCACCACACGGGCAGCTGTGACTGCTGATCACTTTATGGAAGAGATCGCCCCATATCCTCGCAACACAAACAGCTCTGTGAGCTGCACCAGGGAGCTGCAGTCCCAGGGCACGTGGCGAGTGCCTCCCCACAGCAGTTCCTGCAGACCCAGCAGCGCGGCCGGGTCGGGAGCTCAGGGGCTTCCACAGGCAGGAGTGGGTCCCTGTTTTTCATGGGAAGGACCTGCGATCCAGTGTGCACATGGAAAGTATGGAGTTAGGCTCTCAGCAGGCACAGCACCCAGAACATGCACAAACCCCAAAGCATGCTGCCAGAAACGTGGCAGGACAGGGCGTAGTTGGTACTGCCTGAACCCAATTCTGCTGCCACCACTCCCTTTGACCTCCTGATGATGCTCTGCCAAATTAAGTTGGATGTCCCAAAATCCTACAGGAATACTAAATGCCATGTGTTTTCTTCCATCTTGTGAATATCTCCCCATAATCAATTTTTCTGTGGACTAATTATTAAATTCATACACTATAGCTGCATCAAGGCCCTGCTTCATCTTCCCTCTCTCTGTCCATTCCTCCTCAATACAAACTACAAACCTATCTTCTTCAACCGTTCCTTTCTGTGTCCTCAACAGGATGCAAAGGAGGAAGGGTAATGGCTCAGAATATACAGTGCAAGAAAAAGGTTATTATTACAGAAAGTTAATTTGATGGTGAATAAGACACTGAGTGTAACTGGAAGCTAATGCACAGTTCTAAGATTATGCGCATAATATGCTGTAAAGAACTTCTTACCTAGACAAAGGAGTTATTCAGAAATAGAAATGAGAGTACCAGCAGGTTTCTCCGGCTTCCGTTGGATTATTTCAAAGGGATACAACCCGTTTTCACTTTAAAACCTCTGCTTTACACAACTGTTCAGAATGATTCATCTTCAGCGCAATGTTGCTTAAAGAAAAACGCATATGAACTTGTATATCATTCATATCTAATGCCTTGCCAACCCACACCTTTTTACTATCTAATTATCATGTGGAAGCCTGTCAAAAGTGTCAAAAGCTTTTTATTTTTTTTTTTTTCCAAGCTGCTACTTTTATCATGACTGGAAAAAAAAAAAAAAGATGGAAAATTCTGAAAGACAGTCACTTTAACAATGCTCATTTATTTCCCAAGGTTTGTACCTACAAAAGGTCATAAGAACTCCCTGGACTTCACTCCACTCTGCACCAGCCACCTTGGGGGGAGCCTTGAAGGACTGAATTTATTTGATTGCCTCACGTTTTCACTCCCACAGCTGTGGATGTGGGAATTCAGCTCATACAGATTGCAACATACAGTAACTGAGGTTTAGCATGCAGCTCTTAACCATAGCTCGCTAAAGGACAGGTAACAGGGACTCATAAGAGCAACAACATGTCAATTCTTCCCAGTCATAATTGAAAAAAAGAGGAAAGATTTCACAACCGTGCAAGTTACTGACTTGTCAAGGGAGTCACAGAATTGCTGTTTCCAACACAGAATGATTTAAAATTTTTATAGAGGTCTAACATTTCATTTTAGTACAATAAATGATTATGTACAAAGAGAAACTGAATACATTTCTATGCAGCAGAACAAAAGGTACTACAACACACAGCAAGTAAAAACAGATCATTTGTGTTACTGTTTGAGGTAAATGAAGTTTCTACTAAAAAGCTTGCTACTACATTTACAGTAATGATAAAGCCTCCACAGTGCACAGAAGTCGTGACAACAGTTATTTTTCCTTCGCTTACAAAACAAGGTTTCACTCTGCTGAACATCAGGGATCAGTTAGGGCTGACTAAACCACTTTGAACCAGAACCCAAACAAGCTGCCTCGCTCAACACGGAAGCAAACAGTTCAAATTAATGAAACAAACTTCGGTCTGAACAACGCTGGTGCCTCTGCAGAGCAGCACAGGGCAGCTCTCTTGTCACACAGACGCTGTGTCCCAGACTGCCCGTGCTGCTCAGGTCTCCGCAGCAGATGAACCCACAGCGCCTGGTAAACCCAGCAATGGGTGCATAATGCTAATGGTTTTAAAATCACTGTATATATTTTAGCCGATGCTAAATCTAGTGATCAGAGTTACTACTAACCTGCATAGTGCAGAAAGAGCCCCATGCCACAGCTGGGAACACCCCAACAGAAAGACTTTCACCCTGCCACAGTCAAGATGTTTGAAGTATCTTTTTTTTTTTTCCACCTCCCAATGTATTTGTCCTACTTCTATTTCACTCCCTCAAGCCACTTCTCTTTAAGGGAGCCAGACTGGAAAAAATTAGGAATAGACAGGAGAAGGTAGCCTAGAGCTATTTTATTGTTCGAGGAAGTACAAGAGCAGTGCTAAGGTAGCATCTGAAGAACCTTGCTAGGAAAGGTGAATGCAAAGAGGACTTTACAAATGTTTGCTTGCTGAGCTCAGCGTGGGACTGACAGACACTATGTACAACCAGAATTACAAAGATCCAAAAGCTTGTGGTTTTTTTCCCCAAATCTCTTTCCTCACCTTTTCTGGTACTTGTCAGTGGTCCATGGGACATCATCTAAGAAAAACGGGCTGTAACAAATCCTGCTTATATGGATTAATCAGTTCCTAATGCTAGATATTAGGACTGACAAAAATATAAATGGTTTTCCCCACCACTGACTTTAAGCAATTGTTCCAAATTAAAACCAAACCACAAAAGATATAGTCTTTGCAATTGTGTAATTTTAGGGTCTTTACTAAAAATCAACCACTTCATTTATTCTTGTGTTAAAATATCTACATGATGGAAAGAAGTGTCAAAAGCACAAATTTTATTATCCTTCTCCAAGTTCCCAGAGAGGTTTCAGCCAGGCAGCAGCTATTTCAAAGCTTCACATCGCACATGCCTGGAGACTGAAACTGAGAGAAGCAACTGCCAAATTCAGGAGGCAGCAAAATGCTCACGGGGCTCCCCCAGGCTAAGCATTTTTTAAAATTAAAAACTCAAAAATGAAAACTGGAAAGGAAGAAAAACCCTGAAGTTACACCCCCCTGGAACAATATGCACACAAATTTCTCATAAACTGCTGATTCATAGCTACCAGGGTTAATAATCCAGCATCAACCAAATGGTTTCTGGGCTTCGCAAAATCCTACAGAGCCTTGCAGGAATCACTGAAGTTGCTTTAGGCTTACTTCAACTTTTTGGAAGTGAAGAAGAGTAAAAAAAACGGGACACACAACTGCTCCCACCAGTGCAAGGCTCTTAATCCAGGCCTTACTACAATGTAGATGAAAAGCTCTTCAGAAATGTACATTGCCCACTCTCAGAGAATCTCTCTTTCCTCTGCACGGATATTCCCCTTCCAATTATTTTCTAATTTTGATTCCCAAACATCTGACACTAAGTCTCACTGTCATACACCCAAAGTTCAAAGAGATTAAAATGACTGCCAGCTCCTGCAAGAGTATTTCCATTTAAATTCCTCAACACACAGAGATCTTTTAGATCTTCCTCTTCCCCTTGCAATGAGTTTGCTGTAATCAAAAGAAATGCTTCAGCTGCAGTCAGCCACACTTGGTTCTGAGAACAGAGCTGCAGCACCACACTGATGATGTTTGTTACTGTTTTGTTCTGGTTTTAGGGTACACCATTTCCTGCAAAGTTGTGGAATAATCTGATCAACATGCCCCTGAAAGCCGTATGCTCCCAAGAAAGACAACATCAGAAAGATCATTGTTGTTTTAATAGAATTTTATTGTGTACTTTTGAGAGAAAAGTAAAATTTCTAAGGAACACATAGTTACAAAGTTGTGAAGTGCAAGAAAAAAAGTAGATGATACGCAATAAGGAATTAAAATATTATGAGTACACCTATGTGCCTGGGCTATGATATTT
Organism: Patagioenas fasciata; assembly: GCF_037038585.1. Taxonomy (NCBI): domain Eukaryota; kingdom Metazoa; phylum Chordata; class Aves; order Columbiformes; family Columbidae; genus Patagioenas; species Patagioenas fasciata. The sequence goes on along the minus strand of NC_092524.1, from coordinate 58,125,511 downwards.
TTTGAATCAAATATGATGTCTTATTCTGCAAAGAACATAAGAAGAATTACAAAAAATATTGAGATTCATAGCTTCCAGGGAGGGGAGGGGGAAAAAAAAAAAAGACACACAGACACATATGAAAGCAACCACAAAAGCTAAACATTCACCAAAGAAATGCAGGAATCTCAATGGTAAAAAATTTATGTTAGTCCACCCTGCTTTAAATGGGTAACTGCATTGAAAATGAAACTATGCATATGTAATTTTCCACCTCTGTGAACTTTTAATTCAGTTATGAATCATATTTGTAGCCATCAAAAAGTACTTTTCCTCTTCATTACAGTCTTCTAGAAGCTGGCTGCCTCTCCCCTGTATTGCCTTACACATTGTTTTAAAACTTTGCTTGCCTCCACCACGCCTGGCACAATACAGAAAAAAGGGGATCACTTCTACCTGCTACAATTCAAACCAGATGGGTATCACTTCTAACTTGGATTAATTTATTGATGCTGTGCAACACATGGTGCCACAAGCAGCTGCAATGACAAAAGCAAGGGTCCAGTTCCACAAGACACAATGGCAAAGCTAGAAGCCCCTGGTCTGCCTGCAGCACCCGCTACTCCTATTGTGTATCTTCTGCTGCCTCTGGAAGCTGATTTAATTCTCCAACCAGGCAGAAAACTAACTCAGCAAAAGCAAAACCAAAGTACCACATACAAACATTGTGCAGGTATTTTTTTTTTATTTTCTCTTGGGCTAGCATGTTAAATTAACTCTGACAAATCATTCTGTCAAGTGTTGGGTGGGTAAAACCACCAAGAGCAAGAGAGGGAAGGAGAAGTGACACCTCCCTACTGAACAGCCGCACGGTGCATGTCACCTTATCTGCCCCAGCTATTGCAGACTGAAAATGGGAACGGATGGCTGCGGTGGGGGCATTGGGTTTGCCCCAGAGATCAGAATCCACTTAACCTCAGCCTCCTGAATTTTATAGGATCGGCCAGCTCCCACAGCTCTCTGGTTTGTTAACCTTTACTCCTAAGCAACCCTATACACCCTCTTACAGCAGAACATCTGAATGACCCAGTCTGTCACCTTTAACATCCCTTATTCAGTCTCCCCATCTATGTTACATTGTATTCTTTCACTTAATTGAAAACATTGAAACATTATCACATAGCCTTACTCATCTTCAAAGTTAGCAGTGAGAATGATTTTATTATATCAATATGCATCAGAAACAAGGTAAATGTTATGAAAAGAAGCAGATAAAAGGAGAAAGGGTTCTCTAAATTTAGCTTTGCCCTGGGGGAGGTGAAGGGTGAAAATGGTAGGTTACCCTGCTATTGACTCCCCCTGTTTAAACAAATTTTAGAAATAAGCATATCAATCACCCAGGGGTATGTCTTCACGTAAATGGTTAGGGTCCCAGCCAAGTGTCCTAGCTGGGAATCACAGCTACAGAATGGAATCTCTCAAATAATTTACACATGAGACAATGCTGGAATAAATCACACTACTCTGTTCACTGCTGTAAAGTTTCACCTTAATGCCTTACAACCGTGAACTCCATAAAAATTGAGTAGATACAGATATATTGCTCTTGGGAGACCATAGCAACAAACATATTTTCCAGCTTCCATGACTTTTAGTTAAAAAACATTCACTTAACACAACAGCAAACATTTTTCAATTCCATAGCTGGACATTTAGTCCAACAACTCAGTTTCTTAACTGTTTCCAAAAACCAAAACAAAGCACCCAGGTCATAAAAGAAAGCTGAAACACACTTCAAATAACTCATGATTTAATTCAGCTGTAAATTTGTTCTGAAAGACTACTGGTGTGATAAGTCAGAAACATTTATTTTCAGACTTGTGCAGATAACAAGCTTATTCTAAGTTTTTCAGATAACAGACTGTCAAATGTAACAAAAACAATCTGAGCAAAAGCCACCATACAGTCATCAATCATACTGGGAGGGGGTGGGCAGGGAACCCCATAACCAAAACCCTTAATATTTGTACCTTGTTTATTCAGCTTTAAAAACAGAGGTGGAAACACTGAGCTATTAAATAATGAAAAGGCCAGGTAAACTGCTATGGTCATGTCTGCCCCAGCACCTTTACAATAACCAGGGTTGGATCCTTCAATAAAGCAGAGCTGTTTTAAAGCCTTGATTTTAGTTCTGTCCTATCTGTTAATCTTTGCTCAAAATAAGTCAATATTTTAGTTTTCAGTTCTGAACATGATCAGTGACCATAATCAGCTTTTTGATAAACAAACCATTAATAAATCTTCAGACCTGCAGAAGTGCTCAGGCCCAACCAAAGTCCTATAGTCCCTTGTTCACGATATTAAGAACCTCTTCTAAAGAAAAATAGAGTGGAGCAACAAGTAAGCAACTTTTCAGGAGTAGTGTACTGACCATATTTCTTCCCAAATCGGAAAGAGCAACAGTAAGAGATGAGATACTGGGAGGCAACACCTCTCAAAGGGGACTACAGCAGCACTGCCAGACCATACACCAAACCCTCAAATTTTAAAAATGGATCTTTTCTCACTTCTCTTTAGAGAAAGGCCTCAAGCCCTGCAAAACATATAAATGCTTAACTTAAAAAAAATGTATGTATAAATTTTTTTTGTCCCAAAGGGTCCCTAATTAGTTCATTAAAACATCTGAACACAGAGGAAATTACTTATTTCCAAACTGAAAACAGCCACCACAGGGATCTCAGGCATACATGCTGTCTAGCATAAAAGCGAGAAAAAGAAAAACACTACCCTCACACCTCCCTCTGTGCATGGCATTATGCAAAGTTAGCTAAATTACAGTGATGTATATTTTTTACTATGAGAGCCAATATTACTAAGAATCCCCATTTTCTTAGGCTCAACTGAAGTTTGCCATGAGCACTTTCAGAGTTTGAAACTGCAGTCCTGTTAAGTCCGCAGCCAAACTCCTGCACTGCACCAAGATTTTGTCTCTTACCCCAAATCATATCAGTAATTGTTCACTGCATTACACTGAGCTATTTTAAATATGCTTTATATCCATCCTTCATATAATCCATGGACATGAACTCCTCAAACTCAATTCAAAATTCAATTTTTACGTTCACAGTTAGGAACCTAAAAAAGATGGCCTGATTTTTCAGATCACTTGAGCATAGTCCTGGCTGTCACTGCCCTATTATTTTGGCCTATAATTGGAAGATGAAAGGCGACAAGGCAGAAGTGCAGGCAGTGATTAAAAGACTGGCCTGAGTCTCAGGATATGCTAATGCCTGTGAGGTTTTTATCAGTTTAGATAAAGACCCCCTTGCCGGTGGTGGCCCAGCCAGACCACCCATTGAGTTGCAGCCCGCACTAACCTCCCAGCAGCCACCTCCGCTGTGTGCAATTCATCGGACCTGGAGCGGTAGGACCACATTGTGTAACACATGAAGCCTTTCGTGCCAACTGCAGGGTCAGGAGGACCCAGCTGCCGGACCCTGCATGCTGTTTAAAGCAGCCTCTCATTTGGGAGTTGGAAGGATGCTTTCTAGGCAGCAACAGGTCTGTGTAAAACACTTTGGGAAATGCTGGACAGGGAAGAGGAAAGGAAGTACTAGACTGGTAATTTGTTTTACTAAACATAAAATAAATATAAAACTGACTGTCAGCATCTTTCTCAGGTTTCAGGATGATTCCCCCTCCACCCCGCCCGCCAAGAGGAAAAAAAAAAAATATATATATATATAACTGCTCCTAATGCTACTGAGTGCAGGGTACAGAAACCTTCCAGAGCCTCAGCGAAATTCTAGACACCACTGCACAACCATCCCCACTTGGATTTACAGGAGCTGCAGCGGGAAATCTCAAAAGCTTTTTCTGTTTATTGTGTTTTCCACCACAGTTGTAAGAAAAAGAAACATTACGTTTTCATGAAATACAAGGTTCTTTACAAAGTTTTCATTAAAAAAAAATATTTGCCTTTACTATCTCAAAACAATGATTGCTTCTCTGTCTTTTGTATTAATATATTGCAATATGTTCATCTATTTTGTATCTTAGGAATCTCACATTTTAAAGCTTGGCTTAGGCTCCTGCTCACATACAATTCTCAGATGACTACAAACCAGTAGCAATGTTTTATATATTGACCCGCAACAGATTACAGAAGCTATACTTAAAACCAAAAATATTTCTTCTTTCCTGTTTGCAGGAAACTTACATATGTTTACAATCAAATACAAGGTCTATGCTATTAAGAAATGCAAACTGCTTTTATCACGAGGCATTTATTTCAGACAAGTAGTAGTTTCTACATTCCACAATATCTAAGAACATTGCTAGAGACCTCTGATATGTTTTCAAATGAGTACATTATATTTTTTCAATAATCTGTCATTTCAAAGGAAGACAAAATAATGATGGACCATGTCAGATTTTACTCTTTGGAAGTAATGGAGTGTGGACAATCTCACTTAATTACTTTCCAAAGAATTAATTTAGTGAAATCATGTTAACATATCATTATCTCCACCCCATCTCCCTAAAAAACCTCAGGGAGCTACTTCCACATTTTAATTATGTAATGGACGAACATTTTAATTTGTGTTTCATGGAGGAAAAGCATCTTCCATAGGTCTTTCTGCACTCCTTCTAAGCTTTCACCATTCCTCATGGTTGCCCAATTAGTGTCATTTGCCAACAGCAAGCATGCCACAAAAAATATAGTCATTATACCATTTCACACAGCCTTCCTACTAATTCTCTCACATCTTCCTCAAGATTGTAATGATCAAAGGACAGGTTCTTCGCTACAGTTTCATAAAATTTCTCTTGACAAATGAACAGCATCAGCTTTAAAAACTTCATCTTAAATTTCTAAGGAAGAGAGAAATGGAAGGGAAGTCAGGATAAAACCTGTTACAATGTATGTCACTGACTGGTGTACTCCCTCACTGCCTTCTCATGTATTCACTTCCTAATAATACACTTCCAATATAATTTAAATCCTTATTTGAATTGTTTGCACATGGTTTAAGCTTCAGTAAAAGAATCTGAGTTTTGCTATTCTTAATTAGAACTTAAAGCACATATTTTCTCAGCTCTCTAAAGTACTATTGAATTTTTAAAAAACTCCTTGAAGATCAGACAAAGCATGTTTTTCTGCTGAGAGCCAAATGCTTTAATTTGCAATTCTATATGTTGTTTTATTCATTATAAAATACTTGATACTTGTGGTTTCTGTCCATACTGCTACCACTGACACAGATTCTCTATTGAGGTTTGACTGTCACCAAATTATTCCCTTATGACTGACCTATATTTTCATTTGTTTTTAAAGCTTAATTTAAAATAAAAAAGCAAAGAAAGTATTAAATTCCAGCAACTACAATTAATGCTATCTATGATTAAAATGAGCTTTAATAATTCATTATTTGGAAATACATAGCTAATTAAAGAGCAACAAATTCATTGTATTCCTATAGTGTCTTATTAACAATCATAGTTTGAGCTTTAGTAGGTTAACAATAAATATTGTTAGTGTCCATTACAGCAAGTTATTTTTATTTCATAGTGTACCAACTTATTCTGCATTCAGTTACTGCACACACACAAAAATGTGTTTCTGTATGCCATCTCTCCCCTTAATTTCAGGATAGAAGAAGACAAGTTATAGAAGCAAGTTGATAAAAAAAAAAAAATCAACTTATACTCTATATAGCTCCAAAATGTGGGAAACAGACACTTAATGTAAAGTTCAACCCAGTATTATGTTTAAGAGTTCAATCGTAAGAGCCAGAACACATCTCAGTGAAAGGAAAAGTAAGAACATGCTCTTCAAGCAATTCTGGGTAACTATCTTCTCTGTCCTACAAACTGATAGAAGCTTCATGCAGGGCATCTCCCTCGCTCCTCAGTCCAAAATGTGCTATTGGCCTGGAGAGAACACGCCTAGAGATAAACACGAGAAATGCTGGTTTGTCCGTCTGCCTCTGCTGTTACAGGCTATTGAGAAAAACAATGAACACAAGTAATGCTGTTAACTCGTTTGCAACATCCTTTCATACATGCTTGCAACATCTTTCCATACACACGGAATCCGCCCAGTGAGAACCACATGAAATCCAATTTCACTTTGCAATATTCCTAGGAAGTGATCACAGTAACACAAATCACAGTCCCTTCCAACGCTCAACAGATTTGAACTAGTGACTTGAAAACTGTAAGGTTCGACATACCATTGCTCCTTCTCTAATCCAGACCATTTTGTCTGGTTTTGGTCCAGCTGTAGGAAGAGGGTGACTGGTTGTATTTGGGAAGGTCAGGGAGAGGAAGGGTGAGAGTGAAATAGGAAAGAAGAGCCGACTGCCACAATAACACTGTCCATACCAGTTTCCTGTTTGTGGTGTTCACTTCCTCACCGACACAGCATCACTCCACTTGTAGGTACACAAATTAGAGAAAAAAAACATACATATATTCAATTTATTTTCAGGAATGGTAGATAATTACAGCTGCAGAAGATTCAAACTGGAAATAAACTGACCAAAACCAGTACATGAACTGATTTACACAATTTACCTTTCATGACTTAAAAGAAATAGCGACTGAAAGTTATCAAAACTATTATCTGTTAAAAATCTTAATAATATGATTTACTGGTTGGGGGGGGTTAAGAGGAACTGTTACTCTTTAAAAGTTTTTTTAAATTATTCTTCTTTTTTTAAAAAATTTAATATGGTTGTTTTTATAATATAGAATCATAGAATAGTTTGGGTTGGAAGAGACCTTAAAAATTATCTAGTTCCAACCCCCTGCCATTGGCAGATACACCTTTATTTTTCTACTAGCAATTACACTTCAGGTAATCACTTAAACAGAACAGTTATTAATATTATGGAATCTCCTGCAAAATAAATACATTTTGTTTAGAAAGAATTTGGTTTACACTTTTTTACTGCTTTACCCAGATATTCTATATTTGAAGTTTGTCAACAAGGCATCTGTGGTTGCAAAAGTGGCAATTTGACAGCTACAATTTTCCCACTAGCCAAGTGAAGAATATACAAAAGATGCTACAAGCTATAAATTAATAAAGCATAAATTCTCACTTCTCTAAGTCCACACAGGCATTCTGCAGAGCACAGGAATCACAGATTTCACCCTTTACACTCTACATGCCTAATAACCCTGCCCACAGTCATTAGTGTGGTGCAGACCGTGATCATTTGGCCATCGTTACAGCTATAAATGGACAGGGAATTGTGGTCAGAGGGCCCCCAAACCTCTGCTCACACCCTACATGCCTCCACAACCTGTCTGTAATCACTACTGATCACTCCAGCAGCTCAAAACCAGAGGCGAGACAAGCACTGTCTATAATGCCAGTCTGTGTCTTGTTCAGTAAAGTTTCAGGTCCAGCATGGGTCTCTCCATCAGTTTTTAAGCACACACTAAAAACCTCCACACAGTCTTGCCTCATCAGTACCCCACCACTTATGTTCAGCTTAAATAACACATTACTAACACCCTGACTGACTGCAGATAAGCATAATGGTTTTATAGCCAAGAACTACATAAAAGTTACATCAATACCAAGGAGGGTATCTATAACCAGGCAGGGTTAATATTATCCACACTTTACTTTCCAACATGCAAAATAAACCAACAGTGTTCTTCATTACCTAGAAAGTGAGATGTAAGTTGAGAATTGTCCTTAGACAGGCATTAAGAGGAGTTATTTTAGTGTCTTTCTTAAAACTAAACAAACAAACAGAATAGGCACAGCAACCAGCAAAATGTTTTCTGCATCTGGAGAGACTGTCCTCTGAAAATCCAGAGGGAGATTTCAAACTAACACCATAAATCCCTCCAAAGTAAGTATGTACTCTCCTCTGAGTTTACAACTACAGAAACTAAGGCAACAAGAATGGAATAACTTGCCTGAAATCACATTACAGGTTTGTATTTCTTGCTTTGATGTCATCTCAGACTGACACTTGCGTTCATTAACACGTTTCTCAAACACTAACCCTACCCTACTCTTCTGCAAAAGAGAGTTGCAGAAAGCAGGTGTCTTTGAACTAGCTGTGCTAAATATTTGCCCTAGATTTTAGACATGCAGCTCCAAATGAATGTATTTTCCTTGCCTCTTTCTTCTCTCTCTTCCTTCAATTTTACCCATTTCAAACCATAAAAATATGTTACTAAACAACTATGTAGACTAAATCTGCATATGAATAAAGAAGAAAAAAAAATAAGATGACCTGAAGACCCAAATTATTCTCCTGAACCCAGAGCCCTGTCTAGAGAGAAAGGGAGGCTTGGGGTAAGTTTGCCTTTGTATTATTTCTTTCCTCTCTAACCAGGTCTTCCAACAGCCAAGACCCTGCTCCCTTGTTCCCATCACAACCTCCTGCTCACCACCGGTCCCTCCCTGCCCCATCTCCTCTGTGCTGCCACCCACCCCAAGCAGGGAGAAAGGACCAGGAAGCACCAGACATCCTTGGGCCCAGGCCAGAGCTCACCTGCTGCCCTACAGGTGGCCCGCAGCTGTTCGGACAGGAGCACAGGCTTTGTATCCTGATCTTTCAAACACAATACATCCAGGCGGGCTCTCCATCATTTCTTCAGTTCAAGACTATCAGAAAATTCCACCTTGTCTCTACTTGCAAAACTTATTTCTTCTATGTTCAGAACAGAAAGCCTCTCAACATACGGCAATAATCACTTCGAGCATTTACCAGACATTTCTGTATTTCACTTCACCCTATATTAAAAATCACATTTTCCTTCACATCTCGATCACTTGCTTGCGCTGTTTGGTTCTTCTTCATGCCTGCCCCACTCCCAACTTCACATCATCTTTTGTACTACTCTTTGTACTTGCAAGAGCTTTCCACCTCCCTGTAAAGCAATTTTCTTCTCCTCTTGCAACCTCAAAACCCCCATCAGCATCCTCCATCTTTATTTTTTTCCTCATGGGTTATGTGTGTCTGATCACCTCAAGGCAGTATTCAAAGGTCCAATTCTCTTGTTCCTCCTCATCTCACTGAAGGCTAACTCATAAAAGGAAAGGCTTCTGAATCAAGCCACCTTTTTTTATAAACACAGAATAATACAAGTTTACAACAGCTCTTGAGCTCACTATCTACAATGAGATGACAGCTAGATAAGTGATCCTGTCAGTAACACATTCTAGAACATAATACTTAGAGATTAACTAAGATTTTAAAACCCACGTACAGCATAAATATGTACGGCTTAGTTCCATGAGGTATAATAGGTGCCCAGAGTTACAAAATCAACATGAGTGACAGTTCTCAGAAATTATCTACTTTGCTTATTCCAACTATTCAGAAAGTGTTGCAATTCCTACTGTTCCCATATGTGTGCTACCAGCATGAACACTGTAAAAGCAAAGCCCAGGGATTTTGGTAGGAAGACAGCCTGCTTATAAATGGGTTAGAGTATAAGCTTTGAAATACATTGCTCTATATTTGCTTTTTTAAAACACTTACAATGAAATATTTATTAACTTTAGGCAAAACAGGCATCTGCTATTAGCATACAACCCCCGTACACAGTCATAGTTTTCTCTCCTGAAGAGCTCTGAGAATATCACACAATGCGGAGCCCACACACACCACTCATCATGCCCTGAAAAACTGCTCCCATAGTCTCAAGGTCCACACATATTGAGTTTTTCGCTAACCCGTCCCTTTCTTGTGCCACACCACAAAGAAAATAAAGTAAAATTTATCATCTTCATTTCTTGCAAGAGAAGAGGTAGCTATGTTTGATGCAGTTGCTGTCATGAAGCAATTTAATATGAACCTGACTCCAGCTGTTCAGATAGCAGCAGAAAGCCAGACCACTGCTAAAATCTGGAGGTATAAGAGACCCACAAATCAATTTTCAATGAAACATAAGATTATAAATGCTCAGAATTTTGTTGCTAAAAAGCAATAACTAGAATCAAAATAAGGTATTTTGAGCTTAAAGTCTACCATGAAGAATTCTTTGTAACATTTAGGATACCAGATTTATTTCCCCACAAATAACAGTAAACACCAGCTAGTTGAATAATCCCAAATACTATGCAGGCCAAATTCTGAACACCACCTCTGAGGATACTGGCAGCTCCTCACCTCCTTTCTTTTTTACCACCTGTCACAGCATCCCAGCAGCTCCCCAGCCACTGCCACCCAGGTGACACCACCACCCCAGTAACCTTAAAACGTAACAGAAAAATCAGTAACTACAAGTCAACTACCTCAACTCCACGCAGGCATCTGACACCTAAAAACTGTCCTTCGCGGATGTGGGGAGCCCCTGGGTGGGCTCTCTGGGGAGGCAGAGAGGGAGGGGAGCTGGGCAGGGGGCGGAAGGACACACCTGCCGGGCCGCACCGCGCTGCCCGCCGCCGGGACGCTTCTCTCCGCCGCGATGCCGCCGTTCCGTGCTGCCGCGCGCCTCAGGGTCACAGACATGAGCTCACAGCTCGGCCGTATACATATATATATATATATATGTGTGTGTGTGTATATATATACACACGTTAGCATAGGCGCAGCGGAGACACGTAGCGGTGGGTGATCGCTTCTCAGGCAGATACACATATATATACATTATACATATATATACACACATACGCACACATTTCTACACATATTCCCGTGAGGAGGTGCAGAAGTTCCTCACAGAGGCTGCCGGGGGCTGGCAGGTTTTCCGCTGCATAACGGGGGACGCTGAGGGGGTGAAGTTTCCTCCCTCCTCCTCTCCCCGAGTTACGCCGCGGAGCGGGGCGGCCCTGGGCGTCGGAGCCGCCGCCGGCAGCCCCAGGCAGGCCCGCTCCCGGCGCTGCCTTCTCCGCGCCGGCCTCCGTCTCCGCCCCGCCGGGGCGCCGGGACCCCTTCGCTCCCCGGGGACGGCCGCGGGAGTCGGCCCCCGCCCTTACCGTTGCAGAACTGGAGCAGCGAGGAGGTGTCGTAGAGGCTGCTGTAGCTGGAGAAGCCGTCCTCCATCCTGCCGCTGCGCTCCCGGCCTCCCCTCGGCTGTCCCGGCGGCCGCCCGCTGCCTCCTCGCCCACACGCTGAGGAGCGGAGGCGGCTGGGGCCGCGGCGGCCTGCTGCCTGCCTCACTCAGTTGCCATGGCAACCCATTCACTCCGCCGCGGCTGGGGCGGCGGCCGCTCCGCTCAGTCGCTGAGGCGAGGGGGGAGACCCGCGGGGCGGGGCGCGGCGGGGCGGGCCGGGGCGGGGCGGGGCGCGGCGCCGTCTCGGCGCGATCTCGGCGGAGGGGGCAGTGCGGGAGCTCCCCTCTCCGGCCGTGGGGCTGCTGCACCGCTCGGCGGCCGCTCGCCCCGCGGCTCTCCGGCGGGCGACGCAGCCTCCGCCCCGCGGTTCTCTGGCGGAGGGGAGGTCCCGGCGCCGCAGCCCTGTCAGAGCACGGCCGGCGGGATCTCGCGGGAAGGGAGCCGCTGGGCGGGCAGCGGGAGGGCCAGGAGAGCGCAGCGGTGAGGCCCGGGGAGCCGCCGAGCCCCTGCGCCGGGCCGGGCCGCCCCTGCGCCGCCCAAACCCGGCCCTGATCTGGAGGAGAGACGAGCCTCGGTGGCCGTGCCGCGGCGACGGGCCCAGCGAGATCCGGTGTCCTGGTGGAGGCGAGGTGGAGTGGAGCCACCTCCCATCCCTGCGCAGGGAAGTACCCGCTGAGAGGACTAAACCAGAGTTGCTGATCGGCGTATCTCTGAATTAAAGCCAGAAGTTGTGCAATAACTGTTGGGACAGCCTGTCAGCTGGATAGAGCCGCAGCGTCCCTCGCTGCTGCAGCAGCGCTCTGCTTGTTGCTGGTCCATCGGAAGCTACCTTTGCTTCTTCCACTGAAGCAACAGACCGCGTGTCATTGCACCTTATGTCCTCCACTGGTTTCAGTAGTGATTCAACTGGCTACAGGACAGGGTTGTCAAGATAGTGTAATTGATGCTCTCTTACAATAACAACAAACAAAAAAGATACATACTGCAATTTGTCATGCCATTTTCATTTTAAACTATTTAGTTTGAAGAATATTCTACACTTTTCCAATATAGGATTCTAAATTATTATAGTTTGAAAAAACACACATAACACAAAACTGCTTTGATCTTATTGTGGGCCTTGGGTGATCACTGAGATCAGAATAAGAAAGTCTCTTCCATGCCAAATTCTGTTCCAAAGTAAATAAAACAGTTTAATTCAAAACAAAACTATAGTTACACACAGAAAATAAAAGCTACAGTCCATGCTGGAAAATAGTGCAAAGTAATGCGAAACCTGTAGGAAAGGATTATTCTCTATTGCTTTTTCTCAAGCCAGCTAAGTTAATAATTTCAGCCAGTTTAAATTTTTCTTTATCTAGGTATGTTTAAAATGGCCAGTCATGCTGAGATGATGGTAGTGGTATAAAACCAGTGTAAAATTATTTCATACCTTACAAGCTTCAGTTTCTGTGCTAGGGATATTGAAAGGTCCAGTGACTGAAAAGCATTTTTATTTCAAGCTCCTCAAGGGACACAAGAAAAATAGTGCATTGCATATTGATAGCACCTTTGATCCTGAAAAATGCCAGAGCACTTAACAAAGTGTATCTTCAGGTCTCAGTCCTTTCAGGAGCTTTTTGCAGGGCAGTTCTATCATGTGGATCCACTTACAGACATGGGTTCAGTATATATGAGTCTTTTCACCAACCACTAAACCGTGGTAGTGCTAACACAAAAATATGCTATAAAATTAGGCAGAGATATCAGTTCCATATTAAAGCGGAGTGAAAAGTGCTCCCTCCTGAATTGCCAGTGCCAATATCGGTAGAGTTGAAGTCATCTCCAACGCAAGTACTTATCCAGCATGATAGTGCTTAACTTGTATGTGACAAAAACAACTGTGTTTTATAGCTGCAGGCTATAAAATAATGGAAATTTATAGTATCTTAATTATATTAACATTTTTTAAAAGGCATGGAAGATAAAATGACTTCAAAGATGCTAAAGACAATAGATTAACTTAATGTTCTAAATGAGCCATGATTCTTTCTCGTCTTTAAAATTAACAGTTCCTTTAGGTTTTCTTATGACCTTTTCATGCGTAATCCATCAGACATTTCCAATATACTATATTCTAAAAAGTTGTACATGCAGGAACACAGATGTGCAAAAGATTTTTGGCAGACAGGTTCCAAGAATAGAAAAATGAAGGCCATTTTTAATACAAATTTCAAAGAACAATTTCCTTCATTTTAAAACATTGTTACTGTGATAAGGTTATTCTTTTTGAGGTTGAGAAGTGTTTTAATATGCTGTTTTCTCACTAGCTAGAGACAGTGTCAGCACAAGTAGTGTGCTGGCCATCAGATGTCAATGTTAGCTTAACCTATACCTGCTTCAGATGTGTAAGTTTTGGCAAATAAATCTATGAAATCTATGCTATCTAGATGTATTATGTCTACAGTAAAATAATGTGTTGTCAGTGAGAGTGCTACAAAGATGAGAGAAGTAAATGCCCAATAACTTTTACGTCTCCATTTCAGAGGATGAGGATTAAAAGTCACTCAGAGACTCAACTCTAAACCTGATCTGAGCGCAGCATCATAGAATACCCACCAAAATTAGTTGTGAAGGTGTCAGTGGAACCTATCAGCTCACCGCACTGCAAATCAGCTCAGTGATGTGACAGAAAATGATATCGCCTCCAGTTTCTAGATGCTGTTATGATGCCATTATATTCTGAGGGCAAGGGTTAGGAAAGGAAAACAGTTTCATAATTTAATTGCAATGATTTTGAGACCTGTTACAATCTTATTACACTAAACTGCACCACAAGGCACAAAATGAAAAAGAAATTCTGTCTGGCTGTGGGAACAATGGGACAATGGATCTGAAGGATGCACCAGTGTGTCTGGGATTTCTGCTGGCACAGCAAAGCAATGAAGACACTTCTTTCTATTGTCCACTTTTCAGTAAACTGTAGCTTTAATCATTTGTGCAGACCCAAGCTAGTGCTTTGGAAAATGGAAAATTATACAGACAGGAATGTGGCATCCTGAGCAATATAGTGGGACTGATGTATCTGGAGGGGATTTGTTGCTGTACATTTGTGTACATGTGTTGTTGGCTGGGTCAGAAACTCTGTATGATGTTACATGTTGAAAGCTGTATTTTGTAACTGATGATTTAAGTTTCACTTGTATTGAGTAGTGTAATACAAATGGTAAATGAGAACAAAAGATCTTTTACCTATCCATAGCTGAATTTTCAGGAATACTCTAATTTTAGGACAAAGAAAGCTTGTTTCACTCCCTGTTAATAGGCTATAGTAAAATAATTTTGATGTTTTATGTATTCCTTTTCTCTTTTTATTTCTATTTCTTTTACATTACTAGTAAATACAAAAAATAACTTGCAGGATTTTCATATCAGAAATATTGTAGCTCATAACTCTCAGCAGTCTAGAATTGTGTAGTATTATAATATGTTATAGCAAACAATCCTCTCAAGTCAAGAGTGAGCTGTCCCAGTCACTATGTCAATATGAAACAAAGAAATCTGAGTTACAGTATGCTCTTAAAGTCCACTAAAATAGCAGACACTGATTATATAAATCTTATCCCTTGTATTGTTTACATTTAGCAATAGTGTTGAGAGAAAAATTCCAATACCAGCACATTTCACCTGGCTGGTAGAGAAGGACTTTAGAAGAGAGACTTTTCCTTCTGGGCCAGTTCTGTGGCTCTGTCATTTGAGGGCATCAGGCTGGTTTCACCATGTGGTGGTAGCTTGGATAGTCTGTCCTTCATACCCAACATCTGGGTCTGTGCTGAAGGCCACTGCCTTCAGTGGGCTTCTTCGGGGAATGGGATGGTTTTAAGCTGAAAGAAGGGAGATTCAGGCTAGAAAGAAGAAATTTTTTACAATGACAGTGGTAAAACACTGGCTCATTGCCCAGGGATGTGGTAGGTGTCCCATCCCTGGAAATGTTCAAGGCCAGGCTGGACAGGGCTCTGGGCAACCTGACCTGGTTGAAGATGTCTCTGCTCATTGCAAGGGGTTTGGACTAGATGACCTGTGAAGGTCCCTTCCAACCCCAAGTATTCTTTGATTATATAATGGCATTGAGTAGGAGAAGGGCGTTGGGGTTTGGATGTCCATGGCAACACCTGCCATGCAGCCCTGCTGATGACATCAGGCGTAGTGGGCCTTTTGCAGAGTTTGCAGGAGGTGAAGGCCCAGCTCACTGCAGCAGCTGGAGAGTTCTTCTTTCAGGTCAGTGTGACCCATGTCCACTGAATGGATCGGGAAAGCTTGGATGGCCACTGTGCACACTGAACCTATTTTGTAACTAGAGAATCACAGTCACAGAATGTTGGGGTTGGAAGGAACCTCTGGAGATCATCTAGTCCAACCCACCTGCTAAAGCAGGTTCACCTAGCACAGATCACACAGGAATGTGTCCAGGTGGGGTTGAATGTCTCCAGAGGAGACTCCACCTCTCTGGGCTGCCTGTTCCAGTGCTCTGGCACTCTCAAAGTAAAGAAGTTTCTCATATTCAGATGGAACCTTCATTGGGCAAAGTATCACTATCAGCAAATGTGCTTGTTTCACTAAAATTTATCAGTGGATATAATTATAGCATCTACTTTACCATGACTAACTTTTGAAGAGTCCCTCAAGCTCTCTAGCAATGATTTGATATGTCACATTTACTGCAGTGTGATCAAAGGGAGCTGAGCTCAGCTCTGTACTCATTGTGTTTCCATTTAGGATGTAACAGTCCATTTCACAGTCTTACTTTATGAAGCAGTCAGTCTCTGCTCAAGCCTGGAAGGTTTTAAATTGCGTGTTTGTTCAAGTTTTGCTTTTCCTTTGTGAGTCAGAAGTTTCAGCCATTAAAAAACTGAAGCACTACAACACTTGGTGCCTGGCCCCAGCCTACAGTCCAAAACACGAGGCATCATGCCTGTGCTTCTCCCTGAATAATCTATCCCTCATTAAAAACAGATGAAATGGGCACTTCTTCCAGCTGTTCACCACAGGCACTGGGAGTTGGGTGCTCTCAAAGCTGATGTCAGAGCACAGGCCTCGTTTCACTGATGTGATGCTCTGCCTCAGTGCTGGAAGATGCTATGCCTTGGCTGGAGCCAGGGCCGGTGCCGGGGAGCCATGATGCCCAGCACCAGTGGCATCACCAGCGCAGCACCAGTGGCATCACCAGCAGCACCAGCACCAAGCACCAGCAGCAGCAGCATCACCAGCAGCATCACCAGTATCACCAGCACCAAGCACCAGCAGCAGCAGCATCACCAGCATCACCAGCAGCAGGCAGCTGAGCACTGCAGGAGCCCCAGTGAAGGAAGAGCCAGTGCCTGGACTTTAGGCACTGAGGATGAGATCAGCACTTAGCAGAGGGGGCTCTGGGGTTAAGTTTTGGATTTAGCTGCCCAAAGTCTGCTGAAATCCTGATCTAGACAGTTTTTTAAATTTTTTCTTTTTTTCTTTCTTTTTTCTTTTTATCTTTTATCTTTTTTTTCCTTTTTTTATCCTTTTATTCTTTCTTTTCTTTTTTTTTTAAATTTGCCTTTTCTCTTCAGTGAGCAGCAGCAGAGATTGTTTGGGGTTTTTTAAGATAATTTCATGCAGTGAATAAATTGTCTTAATTCTTCAGAAGTGGCTTTTCCTCACCACTAGACTATCTCCAAGTATTTTAGAGGGATTCTCTGTCAGGGTCCTGTCGTAGGCTCAGATAAGGATTTCCTCTCCTACTGTGCTGTAGGAAAGGAAGAAGTGCCTTGCCGCCCAGTCTCCTTTAGGAAAACACTTCAACTGCTGGAATAATTGTTCATTCTAAATAGCAGGATTCCAGCATTTCAGCCACAGCGGGGGTCTTCATGAATGTCACTACAAAGCATCCTTCATGCATGTGGGAAAGATGGGGTATGAGGGGAGGATCACCATTATGCCAGCACAGTCTGAGCACATTAAAAATACAGTATAACAAATGTGGGATGAAACCATCAAAGGTATGCATGTTTTACAATCCAAATGAAAATATGTTGCAATATGTCTGTATACATCATGTTATTACAAATGACAGATATTGGAAGTGTGGAATTTTCCCCATAATTAATAAGAATATTCTTCATCATACTGCCCGGGGGAAAAAAAATATTGCTTTGCAGATTGATTAATTTGTAAATATAAAGAGAAGGCTTTGAAGATGAAAAGAATAATGCTTTGCACATCTCTGACTCTTCCCATTCAAAGATGGGAGGCTGCTCGGCAAACAGTAATGCTTTCAGACTTGCACCACCTTTTTGAGCTGAATGTTGTCTTTATTTTACTTATTTGGAAAATAAGAGGGAAAAAAAGACAGAGTCAAAGTCACGCCAGGAAGTCAGTGACAGAATCAAACCAGAATTACTACCAGTTGAGTGCACTAGCTATAAGGCTATCCTGCCCACAAACACTGAATGTATTACTTTTACGGTTTATCATGAAATGCATTCAAGCATAGCACCTGCCGTAGAAATACCCGTATTTTTGTAAGATCCTCCATCAAGCTGGATTCAATGCACTTCAGTGTATGTAATGGCCAGCTGCAGATTTGTTACGCCCACAGATATAACATTATGATACTAAACTGTTGAGAAGAAAAATGCACTACAGATACACAGGAATGAATGCCTTTTCCACCTTCTGTGCAATCTGTGCTGATGGGAACAGCATTTCTGAGATATTAATACTCTGAGAGACTGATGTGAAGAGGTGTGAGGATAGATGACATCACACAAAGAAATGACTCATCTGCTCTTCAGAATTACTCCTTTAAAGTTTTAATTTCTAGCTCAGCTCTGCAAGCCTATTTTTGGTGACTTCAGTCCCACGTGGAGGCTGAAAGCTTCCAGCAGCAGAGCTCTTTGAGACCTGTGTGTTCGGGGGCATGAATCCTGCTTCCTGGTGGCGTCGTTTCTCTGGTTTTACATGCAACAGATTTGGCACAGGTTCACCAGTTCCTCAGCTAGGATGCAGCAGGGTCATTCCTACAGGTCTGTATCACTTCTCACGGAGGATTCCCTCCCAGTAGAAAGAACATTTTGCACCCACTGAATCCTGAGGGTGCCCCAGGCAGGTAGGTGTGGAGAAATGCTTTCAGCGAGTATGAACAAAGGATGCTTTTGTGTGGCTAGCACTGCATTGACGCTCCTCCTGCACGTGACTGAGATAACCTTTTTTTTCTTAGTTCTTGTGGTATGATTGTAAAGATGTTACTATGACAATAAATATTCTAGACATCTATTTTGTGCATACATTTAAGTCATATTTTGTTAGAATTTAATATCTGGTTTATACAAAGCCACAACAATATAAATCTGTGCCTTGTGAATTAGATTACAGAAGAAAAGACTAGAACAAAATATAGAGTAGATATATGTTTTAAAAAATACTTAAATTAAGTAACTTTAACTTAAGTAACTTAAATAACAGCAGAGTAAACTGATCATTTCAGATGTAGACAAAAATTGCCATTTTTTAGCAAAATGGTACAAAACCAGTTATTCTGTTCAGTGTTTAGAATGAGAATTTTAATTTGACTGTAACAATTTACAACAATGTGTAAAACCCAGAAGCAGAAACCAGGGTATATGTCCAAAGAATATATGTCAGCTATACTGTGAGAGAGAAGTCTCTCTCCTCTGCAGATACCCACAGCACTATTTCTTACATTCCTTGGTCAGTAGGATGGTAGTTTAAATGTGCACCTTATCAGACATGACATTCATAATTTCCCAGCTTCCCATGTCACTGTTTCACTGTCTTTCGGATCCAGTATAATTAAGGGCATTTCATGGGAACCAGTGCATACTAAGAGAATTTACTGTCGGCCATGTAAATAATAAAGCACACATAAAAATGTATGTGTAAAATGAAGCACCACATCCGTTCAATATATTAATGTTAGAAGGGGTTAGCCAATCTTATTTATGTCACTTTCTACATTCACAATAAGAGCTAAAATGGGTAATTTATGTGACTGGAAATTTGCCCAGATATGGAAAATTAACTATGGCAAGTGCCTGGAGAGGTAATTGGAAAAAATACTGCATTTCTTTTAGTGATCTTATATGTTATGCTTGCTTCTAGTTAGGAGTTTATTGGAAAAGCTAATTTGCTCTACTAAACAAGTCACAGAAAGCGCTTGCAGAGTTCACCTCTAATCTTAACACCTGCCACCACACATGCTCATTTACCACCACAACTAACCTACCTTAATGTTTTGCTTATATGTCTCCTGTATCTTTCACCAAACACAATATTAATAATACCAAAAGAGGTAGGGGAAGAAAAACACAACATGCCATTTGTATGGTGTGGGTCATTTCTGCAGGGGACAATACAAAGTCCACTGGTTCAAACTCATTGAATTCCCATGAGCTTTTCCTGAGTGGGTGGAGGAGCGAGAGGCTGGAAGGCAGGATGACCTGCAAGGGATACGCAGGAAAATCAGCCCAATACACTCGCAGATTCCTTTGATATCTGCCGGAGCCCAAGACCACCTACATCGAGACCTTACATCCCTCTTCTGCTTTTGCTGCCTCAGCCTGTTCCTGCTTTCCCAGTACAAGATCCCAAGGCACAACCTGGGAATGGAAGAAAACAGTTAAATCATCAGCTAATTTAAACTTGGCTGGCTTGAGAAAAAGCAATAAAGGGTAATCTTTTCCTACAGTTTTCAACATTACTTTAACTAATTTCCAGCATGGACTGTAGCTTTTACTTTTGTGGGTAACTATAGTTTTGTTTTGGATTAAACTGTTTCATTTACTTTGGAAGAGAATTTGGCATGGAAGAGACTTTTTTGTTCTGGTCTCACCCAAGGCCCACAATGAGATCAAAGCAGTTTTGCGTTATGTGTGTTTTTTCAAAGTAATTTCTTTCTGCAGATTCACAACAAGTGTATCCAAAAATTTAGACAAAATCAGTTTTTCATCTTTTAACATATCAAACTTCAGACAGAAAATGCAACAATGTAAGTGGCTGAACCAAAGAAGCTTCCACTGAATTGCCCAGGAATATTGAGGTTTAAATTGCAGGATCAGGTCCATACAGTAATAAAATATTTGGCTTTTGGGGAAAGAATGCTGGTTGTTCTTAAAACACCTCTGCCAGCCAGTGCAAGGTGTAGGATTACTAATTCTCCTCAGGGGAAGCCATGCATGGCATTCTTTGCTTTGATGGTGGCATTCAAGAGTCCTGGACAGAGGAAAAAGTAACAGGGGCAATAATGACAGTCTCTCAATGGAGCCCTGAGAAATAGTCCAGGCCCTGCCGCCTGGCTGCCAGCCATCCACGTATGAAGAACAATCGTACATTTGTTTTGGATACCAAGTCATCTAATTTTAAAAACGCTTTCTGATGCAGCCCTTTAATTCTGAAGTATTTCACCACCTGATGTTTCTCTCTCAAGCTTTCAAAGAAGCAAGAGAACACCAGAGCTATGGATAAGGGAAAGGAGGGAAACTAAAAGGATTTTGTCATTAGTGCAGTCATAATTCAAGAAAAAAAAGGGTAAGAAGACAAGTTCTTTTCAACTTTTTGATGCATGATAATCCCTCCTTGTCCCTCCACTTTCTGACAGAATAATGCTGGAATAAAGACTAGAGTGAATCTCAAAAGAAAAATATGTGTTGTGTGCCATAAATTATACAAGCAGATGCAGCCATGAGCTAAAGAATGAAGAACATAAAAGCCCTGCCGCATGCACTGGCTGATGAAGGGCCGGAGGTTGCCAAGGGACAGTGCGTGACCATGGCTCAGTCCAAGCCAGGATCTCACTCTGAACATCAGCCTGCAGCCCTGTCACGCAGGGGCTTGCTGCCCTAAGGCATTCTTCCTCTTAAACAGCTCTTTTACATATCGGTGGATGTTTAATGAATGTTTCAGCTGCAGCCAGCTTGTGGCATATTTTGCAGATGTCTGAGAAATCTTGCAATTAAGAATTTTGCATCTTTTCCCCAAACCACTCCTTCAGATAAATATTCCCACATGAAGGTGAATGAGTCCCCCTAGACTAAGGGATGGGTAGAACAGGCCACTGGCCAGGTCTTCATCTGCTGTAACATTGCAGAGTACTATCAGCTTCAGCTGAAATCTTGATTTCATTACCTTTTATTTGTTAGAAAAAGTATTATATAGCTTAATGGTGCTACGTACAGAAATAATTAAAAATAACTTAGCTGGCCGGCTAATGCTCCTCAGAGACTTAATTCAGCTAAACAGTTGTTCAGCAAAGTCTAAACTCTGGATCCAGTTTTTTCGGATTTCAACATCTACAATATCTCCTCATTTTTTGTGGCGTTTTCTATTTCAAGATATCAGCAGCTATTTTCTTATTTAGCAATCATTTCAACAGGAAAAAAAAACAAAAAGGATGCAATTTAGATTCATTTGACCAATTAAGAAAAAATGCATTTCAAAGAAGTTGATGGCATTCGTTTTATATCAGCAAGATGAATTAACTAAAACCTGTATAAGACTGTGTAAAAGGACATTTTGCCAACTTCACTGTTTTAAATGTCATGTGGTGGCCATCCAAGAATGAGGAATAAATAATACTTTGTGCTGGAAAAGAATACATATGACTCATGATTTTCAGCTGTTACACATGTGAACTTGTGGAAAATGATGCAATTAGAGACTAGAAGCAGAGCACAATATCTGTTTACATTCAGCTCTGCTGAGCAAATCAGAACTGCTGGAGGACTGCAGAAAAAAATGTCCTTTTCTCTCTTGCTCGTATCCTCCATGGGCTATGTACTGCTTTGAGTTACATCATATTTGTGCAATACAATTAGAGGATAGTCTTGATAAGATTTAGCATTTCGTACTTTTTCCATTTGACTGATGAAGAGTGTTCTGTCATTCATTCACCATTTCCTTCCATGTGAAATTAGGAAATATGGCATGTGAAGACTGAAATCCAGGGTTTTTCCATCCCTGCATGTTTTCCCTTGGAACTCAGAAACTCAAGTTAACCCAGTGCAGAAGAAGGAGAGAGAATGTAGTAATAAAGTCCCTGGCTTCACCACAGGCCCTTTTCTGACCTGATCAGAAGAAAGTATATGGAAAGTGGTCAGAACATTGAGGATAAGTATAGATGAACAGCAGAAGTATGTTGTGGTAAAATCAGAAAGACAAAAGCACAAAATAAGATACAAGCACGGTCACTGAGTTAACAAGATGTGATTCCACAAATGTGTGCCAATAAGGGTGACGGGGTGCTGGTCCACCCCTCAGGGGTGTGAGACAACTATCGACTGACGACATGGGGATGGTACAAGTGATTAATGACTTTTTCATATTTGTCTTCATTAAAGCTGTATTTCAACAAACACGTTAAGCCAGTGCTGTTGCTGAAAAATGTTGTTACACCCTCCCTGCTCCACTCCATTCCCATCTCCTCACTGGTCTCCTGCATCCCAATGCCATAGTGATTTGTAAGGGTCTGCAGGGGTCTGGATGGGGAAAAATTAACCTAGCAAGTAGATGATTGTAACTAGGATCAGTCAGTTCTGCTGTTTGATTCATCTCATGGCTGCACAGTATTCAGATAGCTTTTTTCAAATTCAAATGTTAACCTCATCCTATGGTGCTTAAAGGTCAGACTGGTGGAAGGATGGGTAGTTACTGTCTCTGAGTGACTAGATGTATAGAGTGTCAGAGGATCAGAAGTAGGAAAGCATGGTACCTGTCTTTAAAATGGAGAAAAAAGAAGGAGCTAGGAGATTATTGATCACTCTGGTTAAATTCCATTCCTGCCCCAAAATCTAGGATCTTTTAAACAAACCATTTGTAAGTGCCTGAAAGATAAAGGGGAAGTGAGTAGCATTCAGTGTGAGTTGTAAGAACAAAGTCAGTCAAACCAGTCTAGTTCGTTCTATGACTGTGTTGTGCTGTGGACAACAGAAGGGCAGTTGGTGTCATGTAACTCAACTTCAGGAAGGCTTTTGCACACTCATGACACTCTCATAAGCATATGAGGAAACACAGCCTTGCTGACCCTGCTACACCTGTTCTAACAGGTATAAGACTGTTCAGGAAATTATACCTAAAAAGTGGCACAAAAGGGAAGGATGTATGAAAGACAGTTTTCCACATTTTCATTAGTGACTGAAAAAGGGAGCAGAAGACATACTTAGTAAATGTGCAGGTCACAGCATGGGAGCTCTGCAAGTATGCTAGTCAATAAGCAGATTAAAATTTTTAAAAAGATCTTGGCAGCTTGAGGGAACTATCTGTAAAAGCAAGATAAAATACACTAAGGACCAGTACAAGGGACTACATTTAGACAGATAGTATCTGCTGAAAGGTGGGTAATAACTGGTTAGGAAATAGCTTGGCTGAGGGTAGACCACAAAACAAACATTGCGTCAGCTATGTTATGCAGAGTGGAAAAGGCAGGCAGCATACTGGAATGGACAAATAATACAGAAAATATATCAAGAAATCCTTCTACTCTATTCAGTACTGATACCACTTCAGCTGGAACATTAAATCCAGTTTAAGTGGGGTTTAAATTGTATCAAGAAAGATTCTTATTCAGGTTAGACATTAGAGTAAAAAATCTTCCCAACTGTGAGTGCAGTAAAGCACTGAGATAATTGCCTGGAGAAGTTACAGAGCATCCATAGAATATCTCTAAGATTATTTTAGACAAATGTATGTCCTGTTTGATGTGAAATATCTGGTCCTGCCTTGGGTCAGATTGACTAGATGAACTCTCAAGCTCTTTACCAGCCTAGGTTTCCTGAGATCCACTTCACTGAGCTATTGTCCAGCCCATTAAGAGTTCTGGGGAACAGTAGCTGCAGGCACACTTCCATGGGCATTTAGCTGATGTCCTCACTTGAGATTCAGAAGTAACTGGCTGGAGTGCCTCTAATAATCCCGCTTTACTTACAAAATCTCTCTCAGTTTCTACTAAACTGGAATAATAAAGATTAGGGCATTGTTCCATTCCTCTGTTCTGAGGAGATCAAATCTTGCCCCCATTTAAGTCATTGGCAATATAGTCATCCTACCCCTAAGGGCAGTTGATGAAGAAAGTACTGTAGATAATGTCGTACCAGAAAATCAAGTGGATATATAAAAAATGAAGTCACTTTTCTGAGGACTCGCGTGTACGGTGCTACTGTTCTGGGGGCTGGTGATGGAGAATCAGCCTTTCTTCTTACAGTCCCTGGTGCATGTCAGGTCAGGTCGACACGAAGCAATCACAGTCCACTAGTGCTCACTAGAAAATGACCTAATGTCTCTTTCCCTCTTAAGAGAAGAAACAAAGTAGAGTAAAAACTTGGTAAAAAAATCACTATCACAGTTGCAATAGTGAAACACCAGAAGTCTGAGTAGGCATCAAGACTGAGGTGTCCTCACTGTGTCCTTCCAAAACCATACATGGGAAGTCTGGGGTTTCATTTCCCTACTGTGTTCCCCATTTTTGGATCTACTTCTGTAATGCTCATATAGACAAGCTGATGAAATTAAAAGGCTATTCACACTCACTGCAGTATTTGCTTTCAGTTAAAAGCATTTCATTGCTATTTAGCAGGCAAACATGTACACACACCTACGGAAAGGAGAGCTCTCTCTGGGTTTGATGCTCCCGAGCATCTGTAATCAGCACATCTGAAAATATTTTAAAGTGAACTCGGCCTGTATTTGTCTTCATATCACAAAGTGCCCCTAGGGACAGAATTGAGTGTTTGGGTCTGTTTATATTATTCCCTTGTATGAGATGAAAGACATTTATGTGTCTCTTTTCTCTGCATTCACAGGCACCTACACATAAAGGCATTCTGTACAAACTGTCCTCCCTTTCCCTCATAGAAGAGTGATAATCTAATATGATTTATTTCTTAGTGACACAATCTCCTAAACATGCATTGAAAATGATCATTAACCTTGAAGGCTAAATTATCTGTTTTCTCTACTTGCGCTTTGCAGTGCTAACAAAAGTAATTTCTACAAGATAAATGTGGCTTTTGCATTAGCTGAGATGTAACTTTAAATTAATAAAATCTATTAATCTTTTATATATTCCGGAACCTAAACAACAAAGTTTAAAATTGTATCTTCACAGTTATGAAATTCAGGTTTACGGTTCTGCTTAGATGGAATAGTGTGACATTTGAGACAGCTGCAACATTTGGATCGGTGCCCAGCAAAGGGAGGTGTTCCGAAACACCAATTTGATCCAAACTCTTTCTAAGTTTAAAGAATTCAGCTGAAGGGGAGACGCACACACAATTGCAAGTGAGCAACCCATGCTTTACTATTGCAATCCAGTTCATTTAGCTGCTCTGTGAGAATTCGGGTGTGGAATCACTGCCTATGTACAGAGTCAACTACTCAAATTCAGGATCAGATCGACTGGGATGATTTGGTGGGAGGACTTTTAGATCAGACAGGTGTCAATGTCACCTCTGTGTTAGAAAGTAACTATGATTCTCTTAAAAATAGAAAGCACTGTTTAGTTCATACTGCCTGTTTGATGTAAGACAAACTCAAGCACAGGTCCAGTCTGGTAGGCAACTTGGATTCAGAAAAAACCTGAAGTTACTTGGCTGTGCCTTCATCACAGGCAGTCACTATGGCAATGAGAAAATATTGTGAGGTATAGGAATGATGGGAATATGACTCAGAGAGTACAGAAAAAGAAACATTCAAAAACATAACTCCCAGTAGGCACAGAGTACACTTTTCAAATGTATGCACAAATCGAACAAGATAACCTGGTACTCCTTTGCACCGATGTGTGTATTCGGGAATGCAGATAATAAATGGGCCATGGTGCTGCATGTTTTCAGCCCCTCTATTATCAGGGGGAAACAGAAGCTGGCGGTGAAGGAAACGATGATGCTTTGCTCGGCTCCTTGCAGCCCTGTGCCTTTCCCCACAGGTTGCTGTGTGGCTGGAACAGTGTTTATCGGTGAGGGAGATGTTTGGACAGACCTAGCCGAGTCAGCATGTGACTTCCGTGGCCTTTCCAAGTGAGAAGCCTTCTCCTTTCACTTGTGAAGATATGAAGGCTTGTGGGAGCCCCTGTATGAAGTCTCGCATCTCACTGACCATGGTCTCATTGAATTAGGGTTTGATCCAAATAGAAAGCAAGCAGCAAGAGCCATCCTGCAGGGACACATCCCTACAGAGCATCCCACAGGCAAGAATGACCAGGCTAACTCACACCTGTGCTCTGACTGGCCCCGGGCCATGTGGGCTTCAGTGTGCCACACAACAGTCGTTTGTAAAATAGCTTGTCCTCAGAGGAATTTTCTCTCCAGTTTTGCTGTCTAGTTATATAGTCCCAGGAAGCATGAAGATATATAGATATATAGATAGATAGATAGATAGATAGATAGATAGATACACACACACTTTTTTTTTTCCATGTTTAAAAAGAATCTACCTCATGCAGCTAATGATGATTGCATGGCCTGTATTAGCACTAGTCATTCTCCAAACACTTTATGCATTTGGCCTCAGTAGCACTCTGACATGGTTAGTTCCTCAGATCGATTATGCATTGTTCAAAAGCTTTTCTTTTAATCAAATTTATGTTCTGCCTTCTACTTCACTTAGCGTCTCTTTATCATTGAGCTCCAAGAAGCACCAGATTAACTATGCTCTCTGTATCTTTCTTTCCCTGCCCCCCCCATCCTTCTCAAGCTTCCCCTTCAATTTACTCAAATTCTTCAATCGTTTCTGCCCTGAAGGTGGTGAGAGCTTCCTTCCCCATGGGTTTCTGGGATGTGTGAAGTTTGGGGGCTGTCCCCAGGCTTCCCCTCCTGACCTGCAAGCCGCTGCTTCTTCATGAGAAATTCAGCGAGCTGCAGCAGTCCGCTGCGCCCTTTGATCCTGCTCCCCCGAGTTTTACTATGGGAGGTACAATGGAGCCCTGAGGCATCAACATGATTATGCTATATTCTTTTACCTTAAAAATACTGTCCACCGGTATTGTTGCTCAGCAACATGAAACTGTGTATCACTGCTGGCTTCATTAAACTTTAAAAATATTTTTCCTTGCCAACTCAAATAAATAATTGACGATGATTTCAGTGTATATTTAGCATGTCTGTTGGAATTCCAGTAAGTAGGTAAAACAGTTTTTATATTTCTAGAATTAAGAAGAAATAACTAATACTGGCTGTAAAAGAAATGTATAGCTTAAAAATGCTTGCTCTTACATAGCAATTTGTAAATTGCTCAAAGAAGCTGTACCAGAAAAATGTCAAACCCTATCATTATTTCTTTACTGAACACACCGCATCTTTTTTTCAGAGATCATTGAATCTCATTATATAATTTCCTACTAGAAAAGACTACCACAACTGATCCTTTAATTTCTTTCTTATTTGCTTATTTGCTAATTTAGGCAATTGAACACATTAAATATGCATAAATAGAGAAGAACAGATTTCAACATATATAGTTTCTGGCCGAGTAATAGTGCCTGGGGTTATTAAAAGGGAACGAGCTATAAAAGTCAAGTGTACCCTTTGTCATCTAACTGATGGATTGCTTGTTATTCACCTCTAGCATGGGTCCCAGCTAAAATAAATTGCTGCAATCCTTATCAGCAGATTCTTTTCTATTATCTGTGTGAAGTCTCGGTTGTATTTAATTGGTGGCATTACCAGAACATTTTTCTGCAAATATAGAAGCCTCTTGGTAAATGCAATTGCTACTTTAATCCGTGAGAGGCGTGTTTAGATGTGTATCTGTGAGCAGAATGGAGAGAACCTGAGCTAAGGAGCTCCGGAGATCTCTGATCTAAATGACTGCCAAAATAAACATGAGTAGAGATAGAGGGATTAATCCTGTAATCCTTACTTAAGCAAAATTCCTGCTATCTTCAGTCAGATTCTCACTGGGGAACAGCTGTAGAAATTGGCCTAAACAAAGCAGAAACGAGAAAGGCCAAATTCTGCCTCTGGGTGTGTGTGTGTGGCTTCCGTAAAACCTGAGGTGTGACACCCTGGGCCTGGGATAATCAGCACATAAATTCCCACCAAGCTCTATACTGCCGAGACTTTACACTGTATAAATACGAGGCATATCCGAACCCCCACGGGGAAATGTTTCTATCCAAGCTTCACTAAGAAGTGAGAAAACAAGTGCAAACTGAAACTAACATTCAGAAATAAACCGTGCATTTTATTAAAAAATATCTTTCATCGTGACCAGTCCTAGGAATGTTTGGAGCATTTGTCGTCACTGAACTCAGAGTTATTGCCCCTGTTTTCCAGCTGAGATGGAAAATCAACACACAAAGTTAAGTGATTTTCCACAGACCACACAGCAAGTGATTAGTATCGTGGGGACAAATTAATCTTGGGTGTAAATCCATAAAGATTAATGGAGCTCTAACAGGGATTAATTTGGCCCATCATCTCTAAGGCTGGTAAAACCAATTAGGTGATGTCATTAATCTCCTGGTTAGTTCAGGACTGTTTCTTAAGCAACACTGAAAGAAAGACAATAGAGCAGGAATGACCAAAGGATCCACTAAACCAGATGAATTGGCCACTCCTTGGCAGAGGATTTGCAGGAGAAGCCTTCAATAGTGACAGCAGCTCTGATGTGCCCTCAGGCTCCCATCCCAACTGAGACACTCTACGGCAATTGTTTATTTGCGGACTGGATGGAGAGTCAGCCTGGATTTCACTCACTGATTGAGTTTATGATTTTTTGTTAGGGCAAGACTGCCATGAAGCTGATTTGGAGTCAAATGTATTCGCTATAGTCTTGGGGTCATAAATTCTTTGGAAATAAGAAATGGCTTTATGAAAAGTAGCACTTGAAAGAGTCATAAACTTTAAAACATGCACATTTGGCCTGACAAAAAGTGAATGATCCCATTGGAAATAAGTATTAGGAAGTACTGCAATATCTGTAAAACTGACATTCTGAGATCTGGAAAAAAATATTTCCTTTCTTATTGGTTGGGGCAATACAAAGTTTCCTATCTTAAATACTGAAGATGATCCTGATGCTTATAAAAGGGTCAGAACTGGCCCACAGCAGAGAACAATGTTTCCTCCATTTAGTTCAGGAATTTTATTTTAAAGAGAAGCTAAATTAAACTGAAAGTTTTTTGTTAAAGGGTAATGATGAACTATAAAAAAATGCATTCGAGTAGAGATGAAGTGAACAACGAAAACTATGGCTTCCAAACCATGGTTGATGGAATTTATAGCAAAAGAACATCTGTGTCATTGGCAAGGTCTAGTGTGAGGACACTGAATAGAAGTTAGTGAATTTGTGTCCAATAGTTGTGCGCATTACCAAATAGGCCTGGTTAAAATGTTCCACTGGGATTTTGAAAGCAAAACTTGGCAATAGTGGGATCATTAAAACCCTACTGCATAGAAGACCTCATTCAAAATGTAATAATACATAGTGGCTTTTTCATTGTTATTAGGAGAAAAAAATATTCTAGCTATAATAGAGATCTTTCTGTCAATAGTTCTGCCTGAATGAGAGTTTCACAGCTGAGATTTCATAATCAGTGACATGACTTAAAACTCCTTTCATGGGGATGTTCTCAAATAAATTAAGATTTCTTTCCTTGTTTTATATAATGTAGGAGTTCAAACGAGGTGATGTGCTCAGGCTGACAGTATGGATCCATTCAGGAGGGAGGATGTCATGATGCTCCTTTGTGCTGCAGGAGAGAAGCAAGGCTTTGCAAGGCTGGGCTTTCCAGCCTCCTTCCCACCACCGTCAACTGAGCGCTTTTTAGGAATGGAATGACACACTGCTGAGTCCGTACACAAATGAAGGATGCTAAAAAGAGACATGGAGTAAACACCTATCCAGAATGTGAAAGCAACTTGAATTTTGGCAGGGTGACTTAAATATGGAAGATAGAGTCAGGCGGACAGTGCCGATAATATGTGAGCATCAGTACTCAGGAGGAGGTACTTCTAAATAGCAATGCTCATAAGCCTAGAAATTGAGATGAGGAAATTTCATCAGCCAAAAATTGTAAATAAATGTACCAAGGAGTGTTCCTACATAGTATCATCTATGTTTTAGAAGAGCAATGAAAACAAGAAATGCAGTTAAGAAAAAACTGTCAAATAAGGCCCGTAATATACAAAAAGATGAAAGAATGTCAATTTTAGTATCTTCCTTTGACAGATGGATCTAAAGAAATATTCTGAGAAATGCTCCAATACAGGCCTATGTTTCCAGAAGGCCTTTCAGACTGTTAAATGAAAAAGTTTGTCTCACTGTGTGTTTCTGACAACTGTATTTTATGATTGTTAGAAGAAGAAATTATAAAAATAATACAATT
Source organism: Patagioenas fasciata (assembly GCF_037038585.1). Lineage (NCBI taxonomy): Eukaryota > Metazoa > Chordata > Aves > Columbiformes > Columbidae > Patagioenas > Patagioenas fasciata. The sequence goes on along the minus strand of NC_092524.1, from coordinate 58,095,149 downwards.
TCTAGGCAAGAAGAAAATTTTGACTATTTCAGTAGACTAGCTAGCTTAATACTATTTTCCTTTTTAAAAACAGATCAGCTTTCTCATTAGTAATTAGAGAAAATGGGTAGTAACCATGTCACCATTTATCCAGCCTTTCTAATGTGCAAATATGCCTGCAGCACAGTGCTTCAAGTGCAAGGCTATATAAAACCAGACAGTAAATGTAAAACTGTGCAAAAGCTATGCAAAATAAGTGTCATAAATGTAAACCAGTTCAAGCTTTCATCTCTAATATATCCAGGGTAGGAGCTGGGTAAAGGTACCTTATCTTCTGCAGCTAATGTTTGTTGTAGAAACCATATAGCAACCAGCACAACATCACAGGTATTAGCTCCATGCAAATAAACTTCTATTAAAAATTAGTGTTCAGGGGGACAAAATCAATACTTTAGTGTTGAAGTGAGTACCACAGTAAAAATACCTGACATACAAATCCAAGTTACTTTGCAAAAAAATGACTCCCCACAAACAATTACAGCCTGTCTAGTTCATATATCTTCATTGCCCTGCTTAAAACATGTGTGTCAGAAATTATTTATGAGGGACAATAGATGCATATTCATAGTAATTACTGCTTCACAAGTCCAGTTGCAGTAAAGCTGAGAGATCTTGGAGAATAACAGTAAGAAAAGTAATGATGGCAACTGCTTCAAGGCACTGTGGAGCCCAGTGAAGGGCAGACTTTGTCCTGTGAACACTGTGTTAGCTGTTTGCTGATCATCTGATTGTTACAGCCACTGCGGATTTCATTGGCAATTAACTCTGGTTCTGTTTTCAGAACAGAGTAACAGGCATCCTGAAATGCATGTATTTATGGAAAAGCCTTTTATGTTCTAGTTTGGATATATTTGGTGATCTTTAGAGGTTTCCTGGGTTCTTTTTTTCAGACTGGAAACACAACCATGGAAACACTTATTCATTGGCTTGCATACACAGTTAGTGCTACATATGGACTGTGGACACAAATGACAAAGATGGCTTACATTACAGAGATATGTCATCTTACAGTCAGAATGAGAGAACAGACTCCATGTAAGACTCCATCTTTGTGGTAATGTTTACATACTCATTTTGCTCCATATTTACAGCTAATTAGCTCCTCACCATGTCCTTGCTAAGATGTGAGAGCTTCAGCTGTGGTGGCAGCTCGCCCTCTTCAGAGGTACCAACTCGATCCCTTGCTACCATCCTTCAGTTCCCTGAGGGCTATAAAAAGCCTCACTTCTACCAGCAAGCATGCCTTTGAATATTTCGTGAATTGATACCAGTCCAAAGCAGATGGTACGGGTCTACCCCGTACCATGTCCCTATGAAAAGTACCACCTCAAGCCTCATTTTGGGGGGATCACAGGTGCAGAGCATGTCCAAGGGGGTTAAAAGGACCTCTCTCACAAAAAACAGAATACAGGTGTCCTGGCAAGTCAAGCTAGACACAATCCCCTTGCTCCAAGCATGCAGCTGTCAAAGGGGTAAATATGAAGCCGAGACAGACCACGGTCTGAAGTACCTCCCACAGAGCCAGTGTCCCAAGAGCATAAGCAGCTGGTTAATCTGATTAAAGGAGATGGAAAAACATCTTGAGGTTGACAAGATCTGGGGGGGGCACATCAGTGTGTGGTAAAAGCCAGAAAAGTGCCCAAGCGCCCACACAACTTGATGCCAATATCAGAACTCAAGCAGGAGGTGACCCAGCAAGACCGTTCCATGCACTGCTTCGTGGCACCCACCAAAAGCCACCATCCCCACCTCTCCTGAGTGCCCAGCAGGATTGGAGTTCCCTTCCTGCACATCCTGGCCAATGTGAACTCCAATAGTATAATTAAAAGTAGTGTAATTTATCAACAAATAGCGCTCTTGCCTATTTTGAACAAAGGAGAGCTCATGAGGATTATTTCCTTGTTCAATCTATTATAGACTGCAGGCAATACATGACCTGGGATCTTCTCAAAGAATTTTGTTAGAAAGGAAAAATACCTGCTCTTCCACAAACCCTGTCAGTCGACCTCCCAGCCAGATAGTTTTGAATAGCTTCAGAGATCTCACTGTACTTCTGCCTTTCTAATGGCTCCTGGGTGTCTGACACAGCCCTACACTTGGCTTCTGCTGGGAGGAAGTGCCGTGGCTCCTTCATGGGTTTCCTCCATCTTCAGTGTCCCCGAGCCTGTTCACCAGACCAAGTGCCACATTTTTGTAAAGCTCTCTGTGAACAAAGCAGCCAGCTCCAAAAGCATCTTTCTGCTTGGGCTGTCTCAGCTGCTCACAGTTATGAGTCACATGCCATCTAATACAGCGATAGGGCTGTCAGAAGGGTTTCTGAACCCATTCTCGCTGTGCAAAGCCCAGGATTGATATATGTGTAACTCAGAGAATACAATTTGCTGCTGTGATGCCAATTGCTGGACTCAGGCAGCTCTGCGGGATGGAGCACTGCGAAGGGAAGTGCTGCTGAGGGCACCACCAGCGCACAGCACTGGCTGACGGCACCTGCTGGGGTCACACCTGCAGACCACAAAGTCACTGCCCTGTGCAAACAGTGAACTCTGTGCCCTGATACGGGAGAGCTGGTTTTTCTGGGGTGGAGTAGAAATGCAACACCTTCTTCTCTTTAATCTGGTTTTGGTTTCGAGGTATGCTGCCAAGCTGTACAATGCGGGGAGAAAGACAATACAGTTATTTAATCTACATAGATTAGTGTCTGCAGGAACTCCAATCCCAGATTTTCTTGTTTCTACTGTTATCTAATGAGTAATATAAAAAGATCGACAAGTCTAAGACTTAGGAAAATGAAATATATTTAAAATAAGGTATTTTCATTGTTTATCTTGTTTGGCTTTTTTTTTTTTCCTTACTGACTGAGGCTACAGTTATGTATAATCTCAAGCTAGTAAGCAACAAATCCTTTCTTAATAAAGTAACTTAAACCATTAATGGCATTATAGCTTGCTTTAGGTTTACAGTCCTTTTTTTACTGCCACCTGTCTACTTACCAGACTGTACTGAAGGAAAAGGAAAGCTATTTTCTGTTCTAAAATCACACAAAAACACTCACTGTGAACAAGTAATATTTAAAAAGAAACAAGTCTATAAGCTCTTCAGAGCTCAGCACTGAGACAGAACAATGTTTCTTGACGTAGAGTGGTGTTTAAAATCAGATCATACAGAAACAGACGGTCTCTTACACTATCACATCCAGACAACAGAAAACATTGCAGTAACCCTGACTACTTACTACTTAACACTGAGCCATCATCACACTTAAGGAAAATTAATTACCTTGTAGATGGAGCTAAAATCCCAGCTGCTATAAAATACAAAGTAATCCTAATGTCAACAGCAATATGGAATTAAGTAATGGAAGAAACGAATGACCTGCACAGAACTCTGGTGCTCCACTGTGGTCTGCCTGGGATGGTTCCTCAGGGATGGACTTCATGTTCCTCAGCGATGCCCCCGGAGCAGCTGGTGGGTTATGTCCGGGACTCAAAGGGCTCTGCATGAGCAGCAGCTGGGTGTCTTGTCTTCTTTTTATTTATGTGAAGGTTACAATGGCAGCAGACAGCAATGCATAGACACTAAATTAATTAAGCTGTTTTTAAGCCACAGCATTAAGGTGATGTCATAAGAACCCGCTTAGGATAGCAAGGTCAGTGGAAAGGGAGAGTACACCTCCTGCAATAAAATAATTTGTAATTTGAAGGGCTTGTGTTGGCTGCCATGTGTGGACTTGTCAAACCATTTTTTTCACACCTGGGACCACCTGGAGAAGTATTTTTCCTATCCATTGACATATCCAACAACATCTTTGGTCTAAACAGGAGAAGAGCTAATACACCTGCTTCAGCTGTGAGCAACACACATAATATACTCAGAAATACATAAATTAGACATGTTTGGAAACACACAGAGCTGGGAAAATATTTTGATGTGAGATAACGTAGTTCATATAATTTATGCCAGACTGAGTTTGTGTTTGCATACAAGCAAGCTCAGAGAGGCACCTGTTGGCAAACAGAAATCTGCTCAGCTTTCAACTCACATTCACATGGTATTGCATTGCCATTTTGCATTGATAGTTTATGTTGTTCAACTTAGCCTGAGATTTTTTCTCTATTTCCTAAGTAACTAGTTTCATAAAAATCAAGAACAGCAATGATTGGTTTTGAGTTTCTTCATAGCCTTACACACACACATACAAAAAAAAAAAAAAAAAAAAAAAAAAAATTAGGGAGACTCTAACAGAAGAAATAAAGCAAATGCTAATGCATTGCAAGCTCTTAATGATGCTATTGCTCCATTGTAAAATTCTTCTACTAGGAAATGTTGGGCATCTGAACTGTAGCCATAATCCTCTCACACAGAAGCCTTTTCTACAGTTTGTACAGAGTAAGTACAAGCCTGTGTCTTCAGCATTAATGGGATCAGCTGAAATGAGTAATGCTTTGTGTATCCTAAGGCTGTGATCCTGTAAACGTGGTAAAAAGATGGCAGTGTTGGTTTTTCTAATCAGTCAGCCTCACATGAGGTAAAGCGAGTCAGAGCATTTGAGATGGATGGGAAGCTCTCAGAAAGGAGCTTTTTTTTCTCATCTCCAGTCTCTAACAGTCGCAGGGAAATATCTCTACCATCTACCTATTAGTGTCCACATCACTAGGGCTGTTTGTGTGAGAAACACTTATGCATATAAGCAAAGGTCACACGAGGAGACTCTTAAATTAGGATCTCTTTTTTGTACCCGGCTTAAAATGACCACACTGATGACCCACCAGTGCCTCCCATAAGGAAAAGCCAGTGAACTGCTGGAGGCTGGAGGTCAATTTATCAGTGATCAATAGAGACCAATTTGTCACTGAGAGCTCTACAGAAACAAATATTTATCCTTGTCTGCAGTATTCATACAAACGACTGAAGAGAAATATTTCTATTCACTACATGGCAGCCTCTTAACCTTTCTTTTCCTGATAGCTGTTACTTGTAATTGCAGCAAGAATAATATCCTGAGGGCTTTATGCTGATCTGCTGGATTTGAACATCAGTGTCTCAGTTTACAGCCTCCGTGTCCCCCCTGCTGCCAGACGAGTACACACTATTTCTGCTACCCAATAAAAGCTTATGAAACAAGCTTAGACCTGCCTAGATTTTATTACCAATTTCGTACAATGAATGGAATGTAAAATCCACTTGGTAATCATGCAAAACTGGAAGGCAGATGAAATAGCTCTGTCTCGATGCCACGGGGCACGTTTTGTTGCGGTTTGTGGGTGATGCAGCAGGATGGCGGGCAGCGAGCTGAGCAGCACCTGCCAAAGAGCGGATGCGCTCACTTAAGTGTTGCTTCTTGTAGCATCTCAGTGTTTCTGAGTGCTCGGAGGTTATATACTAGCTATGCTTCAATGGTGTGGAAAAGCACTCTCCGTTCAAAGTGGATAGTCATCAAAGTAATAGTGAAAATTGTTAAGTGCTGTCAATGGAGACATCTTTGCTTTTTTATAGGTGTGTTAATGGAATGTCCTGCCACAAATCATAATGGGTTTGCAGCCCATTACTCCCAAATGGTGAATATAATGATAAAAATAAATATTGTGTTACCCACTGGTTTCCATTATTGGGCTAAGTTATTGGATTAAATCATGATTCCCAGAGCTGAAGTCAAAGGATTTTGCCCAGAGCAATGATTGGGATGTCGGTGGATGCAATCTCCCTGGTCCCTGAAGGGGAACTGAGGGCAAGTGCAGGAGCAGGAGGGTGGCAGTACAAAGGATGCCTGAGGACCTCATTCTACGTTTTACCCACCACAGGAGGACATATGTTGGGAGAATTAACTACTTTTGCATGGACACATGCACATATATATAGGTACCTATGTGTCTGTGGGCCCTACTCAGAGCTCTGCCCACCCATACAGGAAGCCCAGCATTGCTCTGTATGGATTTTTAATTGCTCCTAGATAGTGCTTCACAGCTTTCTCAAGGTAAAAGGCGAAAGAAATGTAGGCATTCCTGCTAAAAATAGCCAGTTATGCCCTCAGTGGTTCAGGGGAGTAGCCATAAGTGCCACTATCTAAACAGTCTGTTCTCTGGCTCAGATTCTCCCCTACCAGTTTGTATACGTCTCTCCAGTTTTGCTCAGTCTGTTTTCCTATAGGTTATAGCTTCTTTAGCCAAATATATTAGGACAGTTTATTTCTCTCCCTCCATGGCAGCAAGACCCAAGTATGATTTCCTCCCGCTCTAGGGATTTCACAAATAAATCACTGTTTCCCTGGGAACATATAGCATTACAAAAGAAACTAAACTAAACAAAAACAAAACAAACCCCAGAAAAACCTAAAAAACAAAACCAAGGAATCATCCCTTTCTTGGGTTGCATATGTTGGAACAACAACAGAAACAGGAACATGCCATTAAACTTCACGGGCAGACCTCTTTACCTTGCTCTGATTTATGCAAGTAATAAATAATTGTACCGAATAACTTCTCAAGCTAATTCCATGAGAGAAAGAAGGCTTCACATGATTTAACTCCCCATCCCCCAAACATACACATTCAGGGTGATAACCAGGGTTTAAATCACAGTCCTGCAAGTTGCTGTGGATTCGGAGAAGATGAAATTGGGCCCTTTGGTGACATCTTTGTAGTGCAACTGACTGTTTATGAATGTATAACTAAGTTTATTGATAGGCATTTTGATCCTGAAATGGTGTCTGTTTAGAGCTGTTGGGTTTTATATTGCACATTACAGTACCACTGTATTTCTGCAACTATCCCATTTTTTATGAGCAAGTTCTACCTATCACTAACAACCTCTAGGAACAATGAGGGAATAAGGTGCTTCTTCAGTTGCACTATGGCCTTCTTTGTGTCTGCTCCAGCATGAAGGGCAGACAAATCAGAGGTGATTTAGCTGAGAGGGCAGGGCAACAGGTGTATATTGAGGTTACCAACATGAGCCCCAAATACAGAGAAGCCAAAACCTGCTTTTTCTCTGCAGCATCCTTCCAGCTACGTACGGCTGAGCCAGGCCTTTGCAGGATTGAAACCATCACTCACTACTCCGTGTGCCCATGGACACCGGCTCTGGGCGGAGGGAATGAATCTGGGATACTGTGATTAATCATTCTTTACTTCTTTTTTTCTTTCTTTTTTTCTTCTAATGGGATCTCATGTTTGACATATTTTATCTTTTGATGCAGGCACTCACTGGTAACTAATAAAATAAAGCTGGTTTTAATTTTTGCTGCTAAGGGTCTTTTTGTGAGGTATTTAAGTTGCAGTAGGATAACTGGGGAATAATAAATAAATCATTTGGGTTGTGATAGTTACAGAATATTTAGTCTGCTCAGTTTAGACAAACCATGTAATCAGATTTTAATGTGTTTGGTTTTTTTTTTGTAACAAAATAGTATTTTCCTAATATGTCCACTGATATTACTTGGCAGTCACCTTTCTTATTTTTCTCTGTAGACACAATCTGTCTTTGTTATGAAATATCATTTCCACTGATGAAGACAGTGATTTCCCTAACCAGTCTGCACATAATACTGCACGTCCTTACTGGAGCACAAGAAGAGATACCAGCATATTTGTCTTCTCATTTGTAAAAGTTTCCCCAAACACTTTCTTTTCCAACAGCAAGTTCATGATCCATACTGCACATGCTTAGACTGCACACCTCATGTTAGCAAGGCAACATCTGTGAACTTGTGATTTATCCCTGTTTTCCCTCAAGATCCAGGCATGCACAGCCCCAGGCTTGCAGGGGAAAGCTGCTGACTCCCAGCAGGCAAAAGCACAGCAAGACTCATGTGCTGTGGCTCCCTCTGGGTGACTAAGCAGCTGAAAATAACACTGCTTACATTTTCTTTGGCAACAGGGGTTATAGACAATATTTATCCTTCTTTTAAAATTTTTGGTGAATCAACTAGTGCATAATCACAGCTAATTTAACTGTAAAGCAGACTCCAGTTTGTAAGTGATGTAGCTGGCTTCATCTCTGATGGCCCAGCTTTGAAATACTGATAAATTCATCCATGACACACTCTTCTCTCTTCTGTGTAGTAGTGGATTTTGCAGCTAGTGTTTCTCCTTTTATGTAATATGACCCTATCTTGGTCCCACTGTTAATGCTCCTCACTATCAGCCAAGGCATTAATCTCTAGACTGTGTCCTAAATCTGTTCCTGGAAAGGCAATGGAAGTGGGTATCAATGCTGTTTTTCAGTTCAACAAGTACATGCCATAAATATTACATTTGTGCAAGGCACAACAGGACAGAGAGACACTTTTCAGTTGATGGGTGTTTGGATCAAACAATTTAAAAGAAAAATAATAGAAGAGCTCTTGAGATTTTAGGAACCTAAGTTTGGTCCTAACAGTAAGTCCAAGCTGAGCTCCCTCAAATCAATGAAAAGGTTTGAATGAGGAATGAGACAGACTCAGGGTGAATATTTCCAGACAGAACTGCAAACTACCTCAAGGGATTTTGTACATGATAATGTCTGCTTGTAGCAATGGCACATGGCACTTTTCAATGGCCTTTGGGCCATTGCCATGCTTATTCAGTGGGGAGTACTTGCAATATATCTCTTGCAAGAGAGACTCTGGGGTTGATTTCCAAGTGGCTGAGTAGCAGGCTGTCCCACTGGAGGGCATCGGGAGGAAAGGTCATCAGCTGGGAAAAGAAACAGGGACTAGAGCAACTCAAATAGAAAGAAACAGAACTAGAAAATGTCTGTGAATTGGGCCCTTAAATCTAGATTATCAGTAGCTGCAGAATGCATCTCCTTTAAACAAGGACCTTCATTGTACAAGTGCCCAAAAAACCTCTCTCAACTATGATCTCTGAACTTCTGTGATGTTTACAGTAAATGAAAAATCATTTTTCTGATTGCTGCTCTGCATGTCTGGCACTTTTGCAGTAGGTTCTTTACAAATCAAGAAGATACTGATGGGATGCATTTTTATATAATAGTTATGTGAATAAGTGAACTTCATGAGCACCTTTATTTCCTTCCTTTCCAGAAAAGGAAAACTCCTCAAACAGCCTCATAAATCTTCAACTTTTTTCCAGCTATCATCAAATACGGGCAGTGCAGGCTACCACACAGGGCAGAAGGAGCATTAATGTCAAGCACCGCCAACAAGCCAAGTAGGGCTGGAGCTTGGCAGAGGACCAGTCGTCCTTTCCCTGCACAGCCACGTGGCACTGCTGGGGAAAGGGTCCAGGTCTGTCATGGAAGGTCTAGTACTGATTTCTACACAGCTTCCAAAATGTTCTCCACACCATCTGGTGACAGCATCCTAGCCTGGGTAGTTAGGATGCCCTCTGCTAGAGGATTTGAATCCTCTCAAGGAGCTGTAGGATAAGCACCAGTGCTTATCTGCTCATCAATGTCAGGACTCAGGCATTTGGGGCCACACAGAGAACTGGCAAGTTGGGCTGAACGGTCTGAGCCAGCACTTATATTGGAACTCCAGTGCTCATGGGCAGCACTTGAGACTCAGGTACCCAAACCTTTGCTCCTTCCTGGGAACCTGAGCTGTCTGTGGCTGGAAGCAGCTCAGCAGCCTGTGATTCACTCACAAAACATGGAAGACCTCAGAAGCCAAATTCCAGCCATCCCATGAGGTCCAGGTTGGGACACGAGCCAGCTGGGCCACCCTTTGCCACTGACTGGAACAAGGTCAAAGTATCTCTAAAAATGGGCCTGTCTTTATTCAGGGAAACCTCCCCTTGATTTCAAATATTTTGTATCTGAGTAAGGGCTCAAAAAACACAAGACAATACCAAAATAAGGTTTGGATTCATTAACTATTAATACTATTCATTACTAGTATTTCTACAGTAGCATTTGCATGCATGAAACTTCAGTACAAATGAAAATATAACCCCTCCTTCACATATCTTACAAGTTCATTTATATGCAACATATCTTGTCAAGAGACGGCAAACAAAAGACCTGCGAGGAAGAGGATTTACTCTGAATAAGCCGATAGCTACAAATGATTCTGAATCATATTGGAATTAAGTGACTTAGTGCCACTAATGCCACTGGCACTGCTGCTAGCCCTGACACTGGTGCGGTACTTAATCTAGGAGCCTCTTTTGATTTCTCAGAGGCTCCTAATGGTTAATTTTCTTTTCCTTCTCCTTTTTTTATTTGTCCTTCTTTAGGACTTGTCAGACAGAAAGGCTGATGTGTGAAAGGATCTAATCTAGGCTACGCTTAGGTTATGACAGGCAGGAGATGGAGGAACAAGAGAGAAGCAGGACAGAAAAAGTATCTTGCAGTTTGGCTGAGCAACTAATATTTGCTAATTGCAATAAATGTGATACTGCACAGAAGCTCCTAATGAGCTTATATAAAGCATTTTAATGGGACGCTGTCAGGTTAAACATTGTGTTTAAAAACATAAATGTCCTTAATAATTCCAGATTAAAACAGAATGAAGTTTTAATACCCAATTAATTTTTCCCCCTTTGTGCCAGAGTCTGAACCATATTTCACACAACTCAGCCACTGAAAACAGATGGGGCTTTTTTCTGCTACTTTCAAGCTGTAGCACACCTACATCATACAAGGGAGGACAGGGCACAGATGCCCCAGGCAGCATGGGAAACGCAGCTGCAGAGATGCAGGGGGGACACGTTATGTCCTGGCTCACCAGGCTGCCAGGCAGCTCTTGTTAACTCTGGTCCAGCATCGCGTTCCTGGAACAGCAGCTCTGGGGCTTGCAGGAAGGTCTCCCCCTCAGAGTGGGATCTCTGGGGCTTTCAGAAGGATTTTCTGCAGGATGGCAGCTCTAGGCCTCACAAGAGGGTTTTCCCTGGGTGCTGCTCTACGCAATGGGGCTGTTGCTGCTCTACCAGGACCAGCCCAGGGGTCCTCACACAGCACTGGATTGCACTGTGCAGCTTCATTTTCTTGTTTTAGCACATGAGTTAAATGTTTCCATGTTTAGATTAGAGGCCTTTCAGAGGAGAGTTTAAATCTGGAGTAGTGACTATGTTGAGTTTAACTGAAACTGAAGGAAAGAGCCTGTGGAAACTTCTTCACAAAGAAGTTTTGTAAATAGTGGTTTGATGCTATGGTGATGGGTCCTTAGAACTGTCGACTCCATTTTTCTTTCTATTTAATCCCTTATTTTTCTTCCAAACATGCAGATCTTAGTTCTGTCCAACATGGCATTGTTGACTGTGCATTTTTAAGCATCAGGCAAGTGCCAAGGAAATCATGCATACAGAATAGCAATACGTCCAAGCCATACCTCTCACAGAAAGTGTGGGAGTGGGGACCTCTACATGTACTCATTTACCCTGGGTTTCAGTAAACCACAAAGCATGGTCCAAATCTGAGAAGGGCGAGAGTGCAATGGGTCTTGCCCAATGAGAAAATCCACTCATAGACTGAAGGCCATGTGGAAGCAGCAACAAGAACATGCTTGAGGTCATGTCCTCTGCTGGTCACATCATCTGCCTGCTGAAGCCCCCCTTGATGCTGGTCCTGCAGTCCCACAGCCCACCCTCCTGCGAGGGTGAGCCCTAGGATGGCCCCACTGTTGCTGCGGTCAGAGGAGCTGGACCATGCTGGCAGCCTGAGCTTGGTCTGTGGATTACGGAGTGTCTGATCCCAAAAGCCCCTTGGCTTCAGGCCATGATCGCCATGAGTCTCTTCTGGTAGGTGCAGCCTCTCTCTAACATTTGAAGCATCTGAGTGTATCTATTCCCACTTACCAGAAACGTACTGGAGCAAATTTAGTAGGCTTCTGCATTTGCTATCTAGCAAATCCTCCTCTCCCCATTGGAAAGATCCTCTACTTCTTTTATACTGAAGAAGCAGAAAAAATAAATGCTTCCAAATAATCCACAATCTGGATGACTTCAACAAAAGCAAGAACAAGCACTTAGAGCATGATAGAAGGATTACAGTCACCACATATCACTGTCTTGGGGAGGACAAGCCCAACGCACTGGAAGCTTTGTGAACATCTCAGACTACTTAGGAAATCTGCAACACAAAGCAAAATGTTTGAAAATGTATTTTTACTAAACCATGCATTTCCCAAATGAGTATGGACAAATTCAGGTCTGGAACAAGTCCAGTGAACATGATGAATGATCACTAGGGAAGAAGAGAAGCAATTGTTTTGTGTTACTCCCTTCCTCCCAGAATGATGCAATGTCTCTTAAATTCAGTGGGAATAAAAACAAACAAACAAACATACCATGCAATTAATAAGGATATACATTTGTTCCGATTTCCTCCAAGCCTGCTGAGCAGAAGTCTATATACTGCAATCTCCTGGCACAGCCGATTGAGTGGTTGACTGTGTTTTCTGTTTACTTCTTTTCCCAATCTCTTCCGTAAGCCAAAGATAAATCCAGTACAGCTCCAGCTATACTTTTGAACCCATGTTTAAATGGAGTGGAAATAAATCTTAATGAGATTGTCCATCCCTATTACCTTAAGTAGTATACCTCAAATGAACCCTGCTAAAAGCTATAATTCCCTTCTGAGATTTCAGTGACATGAGCAAGTGGCTCATGTTTCACTATTGTGGTTTGGGTCATCATCAGATACTTGGTAGAATTCCACCTTTATTGCATAAGAATTGGAGAAACCCGCCTTTATTAAAGATGTGAAAATAGTAGAAGACGCTTTCCTCTAATAAGCGCAAAGAAATTTATCCTAATCTTCAGTCTAAGCAGAAAATAACTTTTGCATTTCTACTTCATGAGTATACAGATGCAATAACTTTACTCCCCTAGATTCTTATGATTGGTATTTTGACGCCTCTTATTCCATCTCTGGATAAAATAAAGGTATTTTCCCAGGACTTATTGCTGGGCAGAGCAAAAAAAGGCAGCAGCAGATGGACAGGCCTGAAAGAAATGAGGAAAGGCTGGAGAGGTCTCAAACTGGGTGTCTCCAGGGAGCACTGTACAGCAACAGTGACACTACTTAGCATCTCCTGAGAACCACATACACAGCTAAAGAGAGACAATTTTTAAGAAGTCCTTGCCTGAGGTAGTATCTAAGAAAGAAAAGGGTGGTCCTAAGTGTTTGGAAACCTGAAGCAGTGTCCTTAAAGGCACATGCCCTTCATATGGAGCTTTGGTAAGTAGCAAGGAGAAATCAGTCTTCCTAGCCCAAACCCACTTGGCTGTGCAGAAAATGGGAATTTTGGATCACATTGTTCCCACAACAGCCAATGGGTAACCCACAAAATGAAAGTCCAGAGGAGAAATCTCTCACATGAGGCCTAGAAAATACAAAGAAGGCAGCCAAACATCATCAGTAGCCAGAGAATCTAGACAAAGAAGATAACTCATTTCTGCTAAGTGGCTTTTGGGAAATAATGGAAACAGAAACAGAGATCTAACAACCTTTTGCTGAACTAAAGTTAACCTCCAACTCTGGGCAGAAAGCTAGGGCTATGTCTGACTGTACAATAAGCTCAGTGAAGAATTCGCCTTTCTGCTGATTTTTCATACCTTCTCTTGATGTTTGATAGGAAATCGGCACACAGAAATTCAAGCACGTGGTCTCATCAGATGCTATTATCTGTTGAGAGGAGAGGTCTGGGACTCATTGCTAGTAATGGGTGAGTTGGCACAAAGGAATGAGACCAAGCCTGGAGAAGCTGTACCAGAGGGCACCTGCCCAGCTGCATTCACTCCTCGGCGCTCTCCAGGCCGCAACTTGTAAACAGGCTGGCCCATGGCAAGGCAGTGCATGGAGCAGAGGAAAGTAAATTTGACCATCTTGCGCTGGCTCCTCACTCAAACAGCTCAGTTCACGTTCCTTCCTAAGAATGCAGGTGCTCCAAGTGGCAAAAACGCAGCTGTTTGGGTGGGCTTGGGGCCGTGCTGGGATGGACTCACGCTACAGCCTTGTCTTGCCCTTCAGGTCAAATCATTAAATTGTCTGGTTGCCTCTAGTTCTCCTCTCTTCCTGAAGGCAGCTTAATTAAAGAGGCAGATTGTCAATTGAGCAATTGCCTCAAAACAAGGAAATCTTTAATGATGTGGCACCATCACCTAGGATAACTCAGCTGCTGAACTTCATTAGAAAAAGGAAGAAAATGCCAAACATGAACTCAACTTTGAGGCACATTTCTCCAGGAAAAAGTAAAAACAATTTAGGAAAAACGAGTAGTTTCTAAACCTGTATCTCCCCCTTGAACAAAACAGATGGTTAGCTCCTGGCTACCATTGTGTCTCACAGCAAGTTTTCTTGTGCACTTTGTGGTGCTCCTCTACCTCCTGTCCCTTGCAGGGACAGCAGACCTTGGGAGGGAGGGACATGACACAGGAGCACACGTGCCACTCTGAGGACTGGCTCTGTCCTGCTGAGGTCCTGATAGCAGCACAAAGCAGTGAGATGCTCATGCTCACAGTCTGATGGTCCTTCTGCATCCCCAGAGCCCAAAATGGTACTGATGCCTCGCTGGTGTGAGCTGTGAGGCTACTACAGTAGGGAAGGGAGACTCGTTGTGCCTCGACCAAAATGTGTCATCTGGTCACTTTTCAGAGATAGTCTCCTTCCAGTGTCATGGGAGGAGAGTGAAGAGCTGTCTTCTTACTCTCCCGCTTTATAGGTCATCAGAGTAGGCAGAGGGTAGTAAAGAGCAGCAAAAAGACTCTTCAGCTATTTTATGTGTGGGGAGGCTCCCCAAAGATCTGAAGAAACCACGTAATTGTAGGAGAGGAGTTTGCTAAGAAAATAAACACTTCCCCTGTGAAAAATTGTGAGCAGATTGAATGATTTCCCTGGAGTTTTCCAATTTTTGAATTAAATGACTCAAAATGAAAACATGCAAAAATGTGGTTGGTGTTTAAAAAGACAGTTTTTGTTTGAGAAATATTTTTCTCCAGCCTACACATATGAGCACTGTGTGCCTTAGCTTGCCATATCTGTTCCAGACACTGCACATTCTCTTGCACTTTCTCACATGATGCCTCTCCATGTGCCTTAGATATTTAAATACCTGACCAAAACATCTTTGAAAAAAATTCTTCAATATCCAGTGACATGAGGCTCCCCATATGTTGCTGACTGGGTGAAAAAGATGGTACATAGACATCTTGACAACCCCAGAAACTCGTGACCCAAGAAACCTGGCTTTAGGAAAAAAATTAAACCAAGTCTTATGAGGCTCATGATAAACATCAAAGAGCTGGCCGTACTAAGATGAATCAAACATTTTAGGTGAAATTTCCCAGAGAAATTGCTTCCATTTCATCAATGTACTGTCTGTTTTCAAACAGTTACGCCTGAATATAGCATTTGGAATTTATGATAGATGCAGGAAATGATAGTTTCCTTTTCAAAATCCTTTCCACATGTGATCCATATGCCTGCAGCACAAACGGATTGCAATTTCATGCCTGAGGCAGATGGGTGTGAGAAGGGCAGCTGAATGTTGTAGCAACAGGATGAACCTGGGAGCCTCTGCTCTGGCATAGAAGAACTGTAGAAAATGTCAGATTTAGTGTCCTGGAGCAAGCTGCCTCTATCAGAGGTGCTTGTTTGCAAGGCTATTGATGCTACAGAGTATTTCCAAACAACTGGTAAAGTATCAAGTCCGTATTATAACAAGTATACTTACTGCTAGAGATCTAGTTATGAGGTGTCTGAGTATTTTGTATTTTATATGTGTTTCCAATAAGCTGTTTAATATAACATCACAGATTTGCCTGTTGGAGATATTGAACATGGTAAAGAATGCAATTACAGGGAAATCAAGTATGATTTCATGCTAAGTTAGCTTGAAAAGTGTTGCTGGGAACTGGATTACATCTGTGCCTCAGTTGCAGAGCAGCTCTCAAAGGGAGAAGAGTTGCTTCACAAAGCCACTGTGGAAACCAAGCTTTTCACCAATGGTCAGTGATGGCACTTTCCTCACCAGACTGGAGAACATGGACCTGATTTACAGACATGCCCAACACTCACACCTGCAAATGAAGTTTGAACATATGAAATACAGCACAGTGCTGGTGCTCCAAAGGAAGAGCTCCGCAACATCTCTGATTAGACACCCAGATCTGTGGGAACTGCTTTTGCCTTGATCTTGCTGTGCTTTAGTGCCTCATAGATAAACTCTGAATGATACCACACACATGGCTGTGACTTACTGCAAAGCCGTATCTACCAATGTTTCACTAGGGAAAATATGAAACATTTACTGAATTTTAATTATATGCAAATATAAATACATTTCGCTGAGCAGTCACACCGGGACAAAGTATGACTAAGGCATGGTGCTTCCCACACACTACTAGAGTGCTTGCTGGCGAGGTCTCACCCAGCAAAGCTCACCAGCCATGCAGTACAGGGCTCAGCATGGCTGTCTTCAGAAGAATCGAGCTGACCCAGCCACAGACTGTGGGTAAATGTATTTCTGTGATTTTAAGACTTGTAATCCAAATTCACCGGACTGAATGGAAAGGCTCCTCTTGACTCCAAGGAGTTGGATCAGGGTCCTAAAACTTTCCCTTCCCTCAGAGAGTGGGACATGCACAAATTATAAGTTTAACCTGAAGTTAGGTCCTTCTCAATCCCTGTGATATGATCAAGCACAAGCTGAGACACTCAACTTGCTGTCACCTTTGTAGGTTTTTGAGTATCTGTGGAAAACAAGTGTTCAGATATTATACATGGGTCTTTTTTGTGTGCTTTTACTTTTTCTTTGCATCAGTAAGGCCTCTTTAGGCAAGTTGTCTAGCTACAGCAGTTTCCAGCCAATCCTGGCTTCAGGCTGGAGAGCCCTTGCCTGGGGAGCTGGCTGCTGCTGCTGGGGTTTGACACATTTTTACAGCAAATGGAGCTGCCAAAGTGCAGGGTCATTCTTCATCAGAGCTTCTATGGAGAAGCAGGAATGACCATGTCCATCCAGCGGACTAGAGGAGCTTCTACACACACAAATATGTCCAAGCCACCAGTCCTGGGCTCCTTTCCCACCACTGGTTGCAGCAGCAAGGATCTTCCCATTCCCACAGTAGTTTTATGAGTTACTGGGAAGCATTCTGTGTGCTGTGTGATTGAGGGGTACTGGCAAAGCCATAGTGCATCCTGCAGCTCCACAAAGAGCATGTCACAAATGGTCAGTGTGCATGTGCATTGTGCAGGCAGCAACTAAATATATTCATCTGCAAAACAGGTGAAAAGCATATGAAATGCCAAGTTTGGCAAGTAGCATCTATGGATTCATGAGGGCATTTTAGACCTAAATCTTTCAAATATCACTCCAGACTAACTCTTCATTTCATGCCCTCACACTAGCTGGTGCAGGTGAAAGCCTTTGTTCTGCCAGGGAGCACTGAAGTGATGGAGACATGCACCACCCAAACAGTGCTGAGAGCGGTGATGGGGTGCTGGGGGGTTCCTTCCCGGGTAGTGGGCAGGTGCTGTCTGAGATGAACGAGTCATTGGCACCTTTCTGAAATGCTCCTTGTTATCTGTGATGAGGACAGCACCGTACTTTCCTTAAACTTCTTATAATTTATTGCAATTCTTCAAGGGCCACAGCCAATTTGCTCAGCCCAGTTTGGAGTCATTTGAGAGAGAGCTTGCAGAGACAGGCTTTTCCTCCAAAAAACATTTTCTATGATTGACACACCATACACAGAACCAAAGAGCAGCTCTGACCATCCCCCACATGTCCCGCTGACTCAACTGTGACTTCAGCTGCTCCATCAAACCCAGGATTTCTTCAGGGAACTGATCCCGGACACTATCAACAGGTCCGTGCCCAGTGCTTGGTGTTTGTCAGGAGCCCGTTACTTTGCCCCAAGAGGTTTTCTTTCTGGTTTCCTACAAGGAAGAAATTATTTGGGGACCTTGCCAGTCTTTTCAGTGAGTTTTAGATGAGGTTTGAGATCTATAAAAATCATGAATGCTACTAATTTAACCATGGAAACCATTAGTGCATGGTGAGGGAGCTGATCACAGACAGTAAGGAAAGAAATGATGTGGAAAGAGAGACAACTGAATACGTAGATGAGAGACTGGGCACTCCCCATGTTGGCGAGAGGGCCAACTGGGCATTTAGCTGGAGTCTGAATGTCAAACTGAGGGAAGGGTGCCCCACCCTCTAAATTACTGCCTGTGAAACAGGTCTGCAGCAAGAGAGGGCTCCAGACAAGAAGCAGCAAATGTTAAATGTAATTATGGCTTCTAAATGCCAATGGCTTAACACAGACTGTGTTGGAAATGCTGCAGATGTTGTGAAGCATTGAAGAGAGGAGGAGAAAAAACGTATCAGTTTTGGTTTTTTTTTCATGCCTTCAGTTGCTGTAAACATAATGGAATATGACTGTTCAGAAATGTGCTGTACAGCCGGTGCAAGTGTTCTTGCTCACAGACCCTGAGACAAACTACATCTTCCAAGTATTTCTACAGATAACCAAAGTCCTGCTGTCAGTGGCGGGGGTGGGTGGGGAGGAGGAGCGTTCAGGAACTGTGTAGCATCTTCTGTATTTCCTTAACTAGATCATTAACCAGCATTGCAGCTGCAAACTTTTATGCTAACTTCAGCTGTCTAATGACTGCCTGACTTCCCTTCTTCAGCACTCCCCCTCAAAAGGAGAAGAGAGGAGAGAGGAGAGGAGAGGAGAGGAGAGGAGAGGAGAGGAGAGGAGAGGAGAGGAGAGGAGAGGAGAGGAGAGGAGAGGAGAGGAGAGGAGAGGAGAGGAGAGGAGAGGAGAGGAGAGGAGAGGAGAGGAGAGGAGAGGAGAGGAGAGGAGAGGAGAGGAGAGGAGAGGAAAAAGAAAAGAAAAGAAAAGAAAAGAAAAGAAAAGAAAAGAAAAGAAAAGAAAAGAAAAGAAAAGAAAAGAAAAGAAAAGAAAAGAAAAGAAAAGAAAAGAAAAGAAGGAAGGGAAGGGACATTTGGACAAGCTTAGACTTCTGAAAATTGGTGTTAACGTCTCTGCTAGTTCTAATACCTCCCCTGCCTTTGCTTGGGACACTTCTGGAACATAGTCACCTCCCACATAACTATGGCCAAGCCTCAGGGACAGGACATCTGTGTCCTGCTGCTCCTGTGCTGCCTTTTTCCTATTTCCGGAAGTTGCAAACTTTGAATCTGGTTTATGAGTAGTGGGTGGGACTTATACTACACTGCTACATACAGCCCTGCTACAGCTGAGCTGGGCTAAGCCCCTGTTGAGAACAATCCTGGCTGTGACAGTGAGAAACTTCTTTCTTCTTTGCTTTTGATGGCAAAGAACCAGCTTCGCTGTTCGTGGCATTTACACGAGTACAAATAGGGAGTTGCTCCAAGCCCTCCAGCTCTCTCCCTTTGCCAGCACTGAAGCAACTGCTACATGGATTTGGGAAGCCTCAGATCTCTCCCAAACGGAAAAATGCTTTTTTCCCCAACAACAGATCTGAAAAGGTGGATGAGAAGAGGCTATGGTTGGACAACCACAGCCTCATGGCTTTGAAAGTTGTGTTTGAACCTGGCAGTCCCTCCATAGCAGGGAGCCCTCTCACCAAGGCTCAGCCCTCACCAGCCTGTGAAGCAGGTGAAGGCTGCACAAAGGTGATTTTAACTCTTCATAGACTGTTGGCTGAATATTTTGGATCCTGAGACTGTCTGTAAATGCCTGATGGGCAAACAGGGCTTTCCAGATGTGCCTCTGGCAGGTTCCCACCCCTGTGTCTTGCTTGTCACCGTTAATCTGCTTCTGTTTTTCCCTTGGAAATCATGGATTCCTAGGGCACCAGAGTCACTCTTTTTTCCTTGCAAGTTTGTGTGATCCTCATGTTCCAAAAACTCTTTATAACCATACA
This sequence comes from Patagioenas fasciata, assembly GCF_037038585.1. NCBI lineage: Eukaryota > Metazoa > Chordata > Aves > Columbiformes > Columbidae > Patagioenas > Patagioenas fasciata. Next base: position 58,075,316 of record NC_092524.1, on the reverse strand, counting down.
AAATGATTTCTTCATTATCATTGATGTTTTCTCCCTCAATGCAAAGCATCCATTGTTCAAGGCACTGCTCAGACAAATCGAGGACCTGATCTGATTCCCAAATGCAAAAGGAAATCAGTTTGCCAAGAGGTCCCTAAATCAAGATCAGAGTTTCTGTGAGGTCTTCATCAGTAACCAACCCTGTTAAATAATACAGTGTGTTCTAGATTCTCTTTGCTTTGCAAAAATTACCTGTTAGCACTTAGTACTATTATGATGGTGATTGTCCCCCTGTACTCAGAACTTGTGAGGCTGCACCTCAGATACCATGTTCAGTTTTGGGCCCCTCACTACACGAAAGGCATGGAGGTGCTGGAGAGAGTTCCGAGAAGAGCAACAAAGCTGGTGAGGGGTCTGGAGCACAAGTCTGATGAGGAGCAGCTGAGGGAACTGGGGGCTCTTTAGCCTGGAGAAAAGGAGGCTGAGGGAAGACCTTATTGCTGTCTACAACTACCTGAAAGGTGGGTGTAGCATGGAGGGTGTTGGTATGTTGTCTCAAGTAGCAAGGGATAGGACGAGAGGAAATGGCCTCAAGTTGCACCAGGAGTGGTTTAGATTGGATATTAGGAAAAATTTCTCCCCTGAAAGGGTTGTCAGGAACAGGCTGCCCAGGGAAGTGGTGGAGTCACCATCCCTGGAGGTACTGAAAAGCCACGCAGATGTGCTGCTTAGGGACATTGTTTAGTGCTGGACTTGGCAGTGTTAGGTTTATTGTTGGACTTGATGATCCTAAATGATTCTATGATTCCACACAGATCTGGAACGGGCCGAGCTCCTGGAGTCAGAGAGCAGGAGCTGGTGGGGATTTCCTCCCCATCTCTCCCTGGAATGGGGTTTCCCCCATGACTGAGCAGGCCAAGGATGGGCTGTCAGCCCAGGTGAACTCAGTAGAGAGCTTTTGAGAAAAGAGGGGAGAGCAAGAGGGAGCCATGCAAACTGCAGGAAATCCTCTGAGATTTCAGCCAAACCAGGTGAAACAGCTTCATGGCTAGGATGCTTTCCTATGGAAAGCTGCGCATAGAGAGGTGATGTCTTGCCCAGTGAGCCTGGCCAAAGCAAAAGCCCAAGCCACTAAATGGGGTAAAGGCTGACATTTGGAAATGCTTCTGTCTTGAAGATTTACACTGACTGTCAGACATTTTTAACTTCCCTCTTCAGGATGTTTGACTTGGCCATGTCCATTGCAGCTGCAGAGCATCTTTAAGTGGCTTGGCCATGGCATGTACAAGTTGGACAAGAAAAAAAGTGGAGTTGTAGACCTTCAAATCAAATCCCTAGACAGACTTGATGTAATCTGTGGTGGTATCTAAGCCCAAGGACTTGAGCAAGGCTGCACAGCTTCAATGACAGTGCTGTAGCTGTAGTCATTCACAGCCACTGTTCATCCAGGCTTCACATCATTTTCCCCCAAAGATGAAAGTTATGTGTAATTTTTTTCTTTCTAAGTGTATTGACTGCAAGATTATTGGTGCTTGGCTGTGCAGGGCTTTGGTAACTCTGAGGCGTGGGAGCCCCAGTGCCTCAGCCTCACCTTTGCCTTCCTGGAGAGCTCCAAGTATGCAAGCCAGCACCCCACAAAGTGCCAGGTTTTAGTGGGGTTAGGAGCTGTTGTTCATCCTGCAGACCACTCTTTAGAGATCACAGAATCACAGAATGTTAGGGATTGGAAGGGACCTCAATAGATCATCTAATCCAATCCCCCTGCCAGAGCAGGAACACCTAGATGAGGCTACACAGGAAGGTGTCCAGGTGGGTTTTGAATGTCTCCAGAGAAGGAGACTCCACAACCTCCCTGGGCAGCCTATTCCAATGTCTGTCACCCTCACTGAGAAGAAGTTTCTTCTCATATTTAAGTGGAACCTTTTGTGTTCCAGTTTATACCCATTGCTCCTTGTCCTATTATTGGTTGTCACCGAGAAGAGCCTGGCTCCATCCTCATGACACTCACCCTTTACATATTTATAAACATTAATAAGGTCACCCTTCAGTCTCCTCTTCTCCAAGCTAAAGATCCCCAGCTCCCTCAGCCTTTCCTCACATGGGAGATGCTCCACTCGCTTAATCATCTTTGTTGCCCTGCACTGGTCTCTCTCCAGCAGTTCCCTGTCCTTCTTGAACTGAGGGACCCAGAACTGGACACAATATTCCAGATGCGGTCTCACCAGGGCAGAGTAGAGGGGAAGGAGCACCTCTCTTAACTTACTAACCACCCCTCTACTAATACACCCCAGGATGCCATTGGCCTTCCTGGCCACAAGGGCACAGTGCTGGCTCATGGTCATCCTGCTGTCCACCAGGACCCCCAGGTCCCTTTCCCCTACACTGCTCTCTAATAGGTCATTCCCCAACTTATACTGGAACCTGGGGTTGTTCCTACCCAGATATAAGACTCTACGCTTTCCCTTGTTATATTTCATTAAAATTTTCCCCACCCAACTCTGCAGCCTGTCCAGGTCTCACTGGATGGCAACACAGCCTTCTGGCGTGTCAGCCACTCCTCCCAAGTTGGTGTCATCAGCAAACTTGCTGCTGGTACACTCTATTGCCTCGTCCAAGTCATTGATGAATATATTGAATAATACCGGCCCTAGTACTAACCCTTGAGGCACTCCACTAGATACAGGCCTCCAACTAGACTCCACGCCATTGACCACAACTCTCTGGCTTCTTTCCTTCAGTCAGTTCACAGTCCACCCGACTATTCAATTGTCCAGACCACACTTCCTCAGTTTAGCAGTGGGGATGCTGTGGGAGACTGTGTCAAATGCTTTACTGAAGTCAAGGTAGACCACATCCATCACTCTGACATCATCTATCCACCTCGTTATGTCCTCATAAAAGGCTATGAGGTTGGTCAAACATGACTTCCCCTTGGTGAAGCCATGTTGACTGCCCCTAATGACCCTCTTAACCTTGATATGCCTTGAGATGGCACCAAGGATAAGTTGTTCCATCACTTTCCCAGGGATGGAGTTGAGGCTGACCAGTCTATAGTTACCCAGGTCCTCCTTCTTGCTCTTTTTGAAGACTGGAGTGACATTTGCTTTCCTCCAGTCCTCAAGCACCTCTCTTGTTTCCCAAAACTTAGCAAAGATGATGGAGAGTGGTCTAGCAATGACCTCAGCCATCTCCCTCAGCACCGGTGAGTGCATCCCATCTGGACCCATGGATTTATGGATATCCAGATTGCATAATTGCTCCCTAACCCAGTCCTTAAGACTCCTTAACCCATGCTTAAGACATGTCAGTACTTTTCTAACCTGCAACAGGTAGCTGGGTTGATATGCTGGAAAAAAATTTGCCACTTCACTGCTTATCTCAGGGCATTAAATGAACTCTGTACAGCAATTCTGCAAGGTGATTTCACTGTATCACCTTTTATTACATTTATGGTCTCACCTTGCAAATAGTGGTATTCAGTGTGACCACTCATGTGGCAACATTAGTGTCTGAGTGAGGACTTTTTATGTAAGGTCTAAACTGCAGAGCAGAACTGGTGCTCCAGCCCTAAGGGGGACACAGAGTTATCTGCAAAAAGCTTGAGATTTTTTACCGAATCTGACAAAAAAATATTTTGAAACATAGTCCTATACCGAGTGCATGAAAGTGGGGCAATTTTATTTGACAGGAGTACTACTGCTCATGCATGTGCTGAGTCATTTCTAATGATTTTTTGTTACAAAAATATGTTTGTGCCATTTTTTATGCCCAGAGGCTGTTTAGAGACAGCCTAGCATGTGAGATGGAGGTCTCGCTCACTAGCAGCCTCCCTGGCTGAGCTCAGTGGACTCCCCATGACAGCGCAGAATATGTGCTGAATTTCAGGAAATCTAAATTCCTGTGGGTTTCTGGGATATCCTGATTCTGAAAACACCAATTTTAGCAAATTGGCTCCAGCCTGTCTTAAAGACATGTTTGAAACGTGTAATTTTAGCTTTGAAAGGAAGTATTTAGCTAAAGAGTCAGGAACATACTTCACATGAAAGGTCTTGTTTCCTCCTCTGTTGAAATGAGGCCAATAAAAGTTTGGGAGGAATTTTAAGGAAATTCGGTTAGATTCACGTGCCACCTGCTGCAGAACAAGCTACATGAATTCTGTTTCTTCCTTTCTTAGCCCTGTTGTAGTAAAAAACAGAAAATATGTACATATGAGACTCCCAGTGTCCAAATAGCTACTCCTTCTTCAGCAATATGATCTTCATCTATTATGGTCAAATACCTTGTATTATTGCAACAGTGATGTTGTCCACAAGAAGTTACCCATGCCATTCAAAGTCAGTCTGTGGCTGAAATAAAAAAATAGGCCAAGAGGCACTTTAAGAACCTTTGCGTGACTTCCGAGGTTTTTCTGAAGTCAAAAGGATTGTGTTAAGAACCAGAACCATCGTGACTCAGATATTCCTCATCAAAATGCTGGGTGTGTGAAAGGCCATTCAATCGTATGGGGACTGAACTATGTCTTTTTACAAGAGAAAAATAATACACACAAGAGGAAGCACTTAAATAATTGATGTGCTTTTCTTTTATCTGCATGTAGGAATGGCAGGAAATCTATGTAGCTGGCACTAATGGATAGCATCGGTATGTCAATAATTGCTAATGAGAAAGAAATAGGAGTGCATTTGTCCTGAAGTGACTGATCTTTCTTTCTTCTTTATCTCCCTGTGTTACAATGAGAAATTAATTGCCTAAATTTTAGAATTCTGTTCACTAATAGATCATTTTGATAGTGATGCTTTCAAGTGCCTTTTTTGGTATGAATTCAGTCCAAAATGACTGTACACTTGCTTACATTTAATGCAATCTGACAGCTAGGATCCTTTTTTTATGTCTTCTCTGCTACATTCAAAAGACAAAATAAAACTTTATTTGCATCACATGTTTAATTTTCCATTTCACATCATTGAAAGGGTGCAGCCACGCTGGAACTGAACATAAAACAGAGATTTAAAAATACCCAGTACTTTCATCCTGAAAAACTGCATAACCATTTCCAGCATAGAAGTAGGATACTTTTACTGAATAAAGCTTCTTGTTGAAAAATTATTGGTATATTGACCCGTTCACATCCAGCTATTTAATTCAAAGATTGTATTCAGCAGTTCCCTCTGGGTTGTTTGTCCGAGGGAACAATTACGCAGCTGTTCTTGCCACATTCTTGTGTAGGCTGAAAGCAGGCGAAAAATTCTGGCATTAATTTACTGTAACTGCAAACTGCAGTTCTCCAGGTTGTTCGTGAGGCATAGCCTTTGCAAGGAGGTTGGCAAAGCGATACATACCCTTGACACTAATATTCTGCTTCGGCTAAACTTATTTATAGCTGTGTGCATGTGTATACACGGACACATGCGGTCTGTACGGTTTGTGTTATACGCAGGGCTCTGGATTCAAGCCACATTGCAGTGCTAACGATATCTGTCACTGCAACAACTTTTTGCAGCTATATTATCTGGCTGCATTTAAAACCAAATATTTAAAACGTACAACGCCAGCCTTACTATGTTGTTCAGATTCAGCAAAGTGGTATTTCTGCATTAGTGGGCACTAAGAATTATTTTTGAACGTTTGATGCTGATTTTTTGCAACCCTTTTAATGGAGTTTTTACTGCTAAAGTTTTAAACTCTGAACTAGCTATTAAAAGAGCAATAACCACAAAGAGAATTATTTGATTTCAAAATACCTTGACATGAAAAGCAAGCTGTCAGCAACTGGTTCACTAAAATTGCTTAATAATTCTATTTCCAGTGTTGGTTTTGTGTGTATTTATATACACATATCTGGACACACACATCTATACATACACAAACTAGAAAACGATGCCAGGTCCGTGCAGCAGGTGAGCCATCGGCAGTGACCTGTGCCCGTTGCGGGGCAGGAGCAGCTCTGGCTGGGGGACCTGGGAGGATTATTGGGGAAGCAGAGAGAAACAAACCTTTCCTTTGCATATGCTGGCACATGTGCACTCCACATCCATATCTGAACATCACTTCATCTTTACTTTTCATTCCTGCCCATAATAAACTGTTTCCTTCCCTTCAATCTTACACCTATGAATGCTTTTCTAGAGGAAACCTCCCAGGCCCTTTCAGCAGCAAAGGTAATTAAGATATCAGTAACTTCTGCACACAACATACCATGCATGCTCAATATCGGTTTCATCATTAATATCAGATGCCAGCTAAATACTGTCACTGTCACCCTGAAATATCCCACCCTTAACTCTGAGTGCTTAACAAGCAGAGTGAGATCAGGCCCTTAAAATCAAAGCCTGAAGAAGGGAAGATTTGCTGGTGAACAGATCAGCCCTTTGAGAAGGTAAGCAAGAAATATTCATCCTCATCTCTCCTGTTTAGACAACGATGGCAACGGCACAGGGAATTGCGCATGGTGCAGTTCACTCTGCACTTTATACATAATTGATATTTTTCCACTCTGGTTTTGAGTGCGCATATTTGGACTTGGGATTGTTTTCATAACATGGAAGCAGAGAGATGAGAAGAAGAAAAAAGGCACTGCAGCAGCCTTCTCCTTCTTCAGCCTCACTTTTTAGTCCAGATCCTCATGTCTGACATGCAGCCTTCACAGGCCAGTGAATATGAGTGCTACACAGCATGTACATATACATATATGAAAAGATGAATGCTTGCCATGACAAAAGGAAAAAAGAAAAAAGAAAATAATGTTTTCAATGGTCCACCTCTTTATTAGTAAAATGCTTTGGTGTACAAATACTGTAGCATTTCAATGAGAGTTTCCTTTCACGCAGACAGTCTAGTGAATGTTTACAATTCCTATACAAGTTTTTTTAAAAAAAAAAAAACAGCTGAGAAACATGGTTTTTGTTTACGTGCTCTCTGGCTCAGTGAAGTTTGACATATACAGCCGTAAGTGCTAGGAAAGGACCCCTTTCCAGATATAGGCAAAACACGTAAGGCACTTATTCTGAAAATAAGGTATGCTTCTATTTCCTTTCAGCACATAAACCCTTTGCATTACATTTATCTGCCATTGCTGCGGCTGTTACAGTCCAGGAAGGTTTATCTAGGCATGAACACGAGACGTACACAGCGCGCTTGGTCCTGCAGAACCCATCCCCAGAAACTCCCCTTCCCGAACTCGAGACTACGCACGTCAATACCATCATTTCTCAGGACAGACACTTCAGACCATCTGCCTGAATTACCGAACCCTTCCTCCTATCCAGCCCCTGTGCCTTTAGAGAAATCCAAGCGATACCACCTGCGCCAGCCCTCCACCACGGGCTCGTAAGGAACCGCACCAGGCTTGGCGGTGATGCAGGGAGTTTCTCCTCTGCCTGCCACGGCTCCGGCTCCCTTCGAAAGCAAGCGGCTTCGCGTGTGACTTTGCAATCTGAGAATGTGAACTAGTCGGCAGGACACCGGGGTAAATATAAATCTGACGCTTACCCACAGGCAGTCCCTCGCAGTCTGACATCGTGCGAGAAGTCCTCCTCACCGGGGGCTCAGAAAAACCACAGCAGGAACGTAAGTGCAGGTCCTTCTGCTTGCAAAGGCAGGGAGAAAAAAAATATCTAACAATTCACAGCCACCCTTCTCTTACACTGTACATCTACCCACCCAGAGAGCTGTAGCAACAGTCCCGTCCCTGCCTTCTCATTATGGGATGTAAAGATAAGAATGTGCTTTTGTGCCAAAAGAGTGTGCTATTGGTGGATAAATTTGTTGTCATCCCTCCCCTTCACAGAGTTTCCTCTTTAATGTCACAGAGGCACATTACCCTGTCGGAAAGGCCATCGAATATTTATGAAACAGCTTTTAAGAGCTAAGCCACAAATCTGCGCTGGAGAACAGGGCTAATTGCTGTGCGGTGGGGTGGGTGGTGGGAGCTGCACCACCGGGGCACTCCTGGGTCCCAGAGGGCTGTGGGGGGAGGTGGTGGGCTGGAGGACACGCTCTGATGTCTTGCTCTGTACCTTCTCAGTGTGCAGATTAAATAAGGGTCTGAGTAGAAATACTCAAAGCTGGCAGAGGGGCCGGGACAAGGGGACAGGAGCCAGCATATATTTGTCCAAGGAAGCAGGGAAAAAAATGATCTTCTGTTTATACTGTATTGTAAAATAAATAGTTTTTGTGACACTGTTACTAAAGGCTATTTCATGGTATACCATAATACCATGAGTGAAGATTTCTCCGTAACTTCATAACTTTTGCTTGCTTAAAATATGCCGCTTTAATTCTGCCTTAGTGAAGCATTTTGTGGCTGCTTCTACAACTTATTTTTTTAATCTTTGGTAATGTTTCTGTGGGATTTGCCTGACATGAGATTTCCAGATCTGGTCCAGTCAGCAGAGAGTACCCCTGCACACTAGTGTGTTCATTAGGCACCTTAATGAAGTGCAAGCGAAGGCTCTGGCAGCATTAGAGCCATGATAGGCTTGGCAGAGAAATGCACAGGACCTGGTGGGTTCCCTCAGCACCAGGGGGTGGTTTCCTGCCATTTTTTCTCCCAGGAACAGTTAGAGACAGTCTGGGCTTTACCTGACACAGACCTTTAGTGTCTGAGCCCTTCACAAGTGTCAGGGTTTCAGACTCAGAACTGATGTGAGGACTAGGAGGAGGCGGGGGGGTAGAGGCTCTGGGAGATGTTTCCAGAGCCTTTGGCCAGACACAGCCCACTAGGGAAATGAGCCACTGGAGCCTCAGCGAGCACCTTTCTTCAGAATGCCTTGAATTAAAAACAAGGCTTAATTTTAATGCAGTATACCAGGAGCTCAGTGTGCTCAGCACCTCTGAAAAATCTGGGCTGGTTTTACTTAGACTCTTCAGTCCAAGGACCCAAAGGCTGATGCTGTCTGTACCTGCTGTGTCTCTGCAGAGAAGCCTTTTAATGCTCTGCTTGTAACTCGGCAGCATAGCTAGCCATGGATTCCATTCAGGATATCAGGACAGTGACTAAGAAGATAAAATAGCTGCAAATGTAGTTATATGTTCCCCAAACCATCCCTTGAGTTGCTTGCACTGCATCATATAAATGGGGGTGGGGGTGTCCCACAGCCGCCAGGGTTTGGTGAGCATGAAGATCTGTTGGTATCACTCTGTTAGGGACAGCCCTGGGTGGCTGCTTCTAGGTCTGTTCATGCAACAGCATGACGGTATTCATGGGGTGGCAGCTCTGGGGAGAAACATCCTCACACTGTGCTTTTCACCAGAGAAGCTGTACGAGCAGGAGAAGTGCAGGACATTGTGCTTATCCTCTCCATCCTGCTGACACCCACAGTCTCCAGGAGTGGTTTCTAGCTGTTCTGGAAGATATGGAGATGTCAAGATGCCTGTTTTAATCTCAGTATGCATCTGGGAAGGGAAGAAGGCCTAAACCAGAATGGGGATTTTTCTTTCAGTGCAATTTCCCTGCAGAAACATATTGCTCCAATGTGTGTAAACTGAAGCTTTCTTAGCTCAACCTTGTGCAAACGCAGGCTCTCAGTTCTAAGAGCATTTACGTGCCAATTTAACTTCAAGCCCCACTGAAGTTCCTGGAACTACTCACAGCTATAAAGTTAAACACATGCGTAAGTACTTGCAGGATCAAGGGCTCACCATTCCAACTTGCATTCACAGAGCAAAACAGCTGTAGCTGATTTGGAAGTTACCTCTCACAGCTGTGTACTTGTGCTCCTTTTCTGAAGGTTAGAGCCCTCCAGCAGAGGCACTCCAGATCACAGACTGGTGTCCCAGCTCTAACTCATCTTCAACAGCAATCTAAAAAACCTGTGCTTCGGTCACACTGTTACATTGTCCTTGGCCGAGTCTGCTACAGGGGTTCAACATCTTCTGGCAGAGGGGCAGAGAAACCAACAGAGATGACTGGAGTTGGAGGACAAATGTATCTGAAACTATTACAGCCAAGTTGGCAAGAGCTTGTCTGCCAGAGCCATTATTAGGGTTTGGCCTTGGGAGAGCTCTTCAGGGAAACAGTGAAGTATGAAGCTATCCACAGGATCAAGGGTTAAATAAATCAGACCTAATTCTTACAGTGATACTCACAAACACCTTCTTTGATGAGGACTAGTCCAATTAAAAAATTAGATTTGATCCCTGGATACTTTAGTTATAATATTGTTTTTTTAAGAGGTTCTAAGACATTTTTTTTCCTTTTGAGTAAATCAAGCATTTATTTTAACTTCCCCCATTTCTCAGCCTGAAAAGAGCCATGCTTGATCCTGGACAAATGCCAAGCCTGGAAAATCTGGAAAGTCTGGAAGGAGAAAGTTTGGGGAATTTATGAATAAGCCTGGTGTCTGTCATGGCAAAAAAAAAAAAAAAGAAAAAGAAAAGCCAAAAATTGAACTAACAACAAAAGGTGAGAAGTAAAGCACATGTTATTTTAGGAGGTATTAAACCAGTGTGGGAAATGTGCTAAATATCTGACAATAATGGGTCTCGCTTGGGCTTTCAAAGGAACCTGAAGGATTCTTATCCTTCAATACGCAGTGAGAACCAGTCATGAATCTGTCTGTTTCATACTAGTATAGATATTTCTCTGCATAAAATCCATGACAAATACCATGAATGGGATGGTAAATGTAATGTACAGAAGTCACTGGAGTATCTCCTAAAGAAGGTTTGACCGGACTCATTTGGTCTCCCGTGGAAGACAGTTGCATTGCCCTGATGCATCTTGAAATACTTAAGCACTTGCTAGAGTGGCCACACTCCTCCCTGGAGCTTTGCAGGAAGAAACAATACGTCTTTTTTGCTGTTTATGCCACAAATCCTGCAGATAACCCACAGTCTGGGCTGTGCAAAGGGCTTCTGAGATACCAAGAGCTTGAAGCAGAGCTAATATGCCAGGGTAAAGAGGACATGTGTGGGAACACCTGGGTGTCGGGCACCTGCGACAATACAAGTACACAGTCATCTTAGTGCCCAAATATCTGTCACCTAAATGAGTAAGACATGTAGCAGTATCTGATTTCTAACCTAACATCCCATTATGCTCCTGATCTGAGTGCCTAAATGCCTTGGAAGATCTCATCTTTAAGATATTAAATCCCATGGTGGGGTCATAATTTTCCCTGTAGCTTGATGGGCTCAGCCATCTGACCATGCAAAGAGCCAGACCCACCTGAAAGCTCTCAGCTGGACCAGAGCTTTGGCTGTTGCTGACTCGTCTCTCACTCAAAGATGAAGCCGGGTTCTTCCAAACCTCATAGGAAAAGCAGGGAGCTGGGGTCCTCATTGAGGGCTCTCAGGCCCTGCCAGACACTGTCAGCCTGCTGACATTGCTGGTGGAAGGGCTTTGCTGAGCTCATCACCACTGCAGGAGCATGGAGAAATTGTTCTCCTTCCCCCTGCCTTTCTCTCTCCTGACAGAGGGAAATAATGAAGAGAAGTGATTTCTTTAGCTAACCAACACAGATCTGATTATTAAATCTGCAATTTTCCGTGAGATTGAAGCAAGCGCCTTACCGCCTGCTTCAGCAGGCATTTGTATATCTCCCATCAGTGTGATTTCCACGCAATTTAAATAGAGAATGGCTGAAATGTGCTTCTCCCTTATAATTTATGCAAATTCCCTTGAGGTTTTTCCTGCTGTGTGAAGAGATTTCTGCCTGTTGGGTATGGAAGGATTCACAGCCTGGGGAAGGATAGGGCTAAAAGAGAAACTGCAGGCTGATATAAGCAGGTTGGCATCAGGACACGGGTGACCTTATCTCAGAGAAGTGAAAAGCCCAAAATGCAGTCCTGCAGGCAGGGACAGTCCCTGCACATGGGGATGGATGGTTCCGGGAAACAATCCATGCTCGGATGAGCTAAACATTCCTGACAGCACAGACAGATGAGCTGAATAAATTCAGCATGTGCTTTAAGTCTTTCGCTCGTAGTGTTGTTTTCCCTGAGAGTCACAGTTAGGAGTTTGTTAGTAATGACCGGTTTTACCCCTTGAAAAGTCCTGTGGCTGGTGGAAAGAGCACGGGCCTTTCTGTCCTCTAGCTTAAGCTGTAAAATTAACCATAGCTTTTGAATTGCACCCAGAAAAAGTGCAGAGGAGCAAGAGGGGGCCATGCTGGCCAGCCACCACCCTCCTCACTGCTGGGCCCACATCTCCTGAGCCACTGGTGGGGACTAGATGTGGTCCTGGCCATACCTATGGGACCAGTGGGACAAATCCGTGGTCTGTGGGGTGCTGTACCACATGCACACACAGCAGAGAAATTACTCCAGGGCTGCTGGCCAGTGGGGCCTGAACCCCTGCATGGCGATCAGTAGAAGCCTGCCCTGAAGAAAGCAAGCAGGCTCAAATTAGAAGTGCCCACAAAATTCCAATAATTGGGATTTGATGTCATTTTTAATTTTCTGACACATTCTGTTCACATTTCAGCTTCATGGACATGGAATGTAATGACTCAATCAAGAGAAAAGCTGATGCACTGACAGGGTCTCATGCGGGTGCACCCAGTGAAGGGAAAGTGAATGAAAAAATGCAAGATACAGCTGACAGCTAAAACAGTCCTCCAGCAAACAACAAATATAAAAGTAACAGCAGCCCTCCGAAATAACTAGATATATCATCATTCTGCATTAATCTGTATTTTTAAAAAAAATTATTAACAAGATTTTCACTAGGCTTTCTATTCAAGAAAGGAAAGGTCTCCATCATCTCCTCTGATGTCACCCCAGAGAGAAGATTAGAAGATTAACTATATCAGGTGACACCAATCCAATGGCAGGGAAAATAATTTTGCACATTCAAAGAGAAAATGGAGAAGAAATTCCAGTTATCTCCAAGAAATGTGAACCCTACCAGTGATAACTGCTGGCTCACAAACATTTTATGCAAACATGCAGACACACAGTAAATAAAATAAGAAGATCAAAGACTTGGAAGAGGATTTATCTTAAAGAAGAAATGAGTGGATAGCATTTTAGTCTCATCTAATTTATAAGCAGTAGCATTCTCTGGGGAGGAGTTTTGAAAGGCCATTGAGATTATGTGAGGAAATAGAAAAACTACATCTGAAAGACAAAATTGGCATCTGAGCTGTTGCAGTTGTTGCTGGCAATGTCTCCTGATGCACTGGGTACCAAAATGAGCCTGGCCTAGTGCTCAAGTAAAATGTACTAAGTCAAAGATGGAGATAAGGTGGGCATAAAAGCATGAGACCAGCTTTCAGCATCTGCTGATAAACACAAGTGTCTCTTTGCTGGCAGGTTCTGCAGGAGTCACCAGCACAGGGGGCCAAGGCCAAAGCTGCTTTCCCATCAACACACAGTAGATTTTCATGCACAGCTGCAATTAGTGTTAATGAGGGTTCCCTCTGCAAGTGTTCCAGGTGTTACTAAATAGTCTCCCAGTGAACATAAAAAGCCAAGAAAAATTATACCGTTTGATCTGATCTTGCTGTTTCTGGTTTTAATGGCATTATTGCTGTTGATTTCAATGGGATTAGGACTAGACTTGCACAGCTGAGTATTGCTGCATTTGCTCTGCACAGAGCCAGTGGAAAAGGGAGTGTGGAGCTCTGAACGTAAATATTATGGTATCAAGTGGTGGGTTTGCGGAGAAGGTGAGAGTCTTGCAAACCTGATTTGGCAGCTGCAAAAATAACAGTCGGGCAAACAGATGGTCTCTGCAATGAAGGAAGTCTTTAAAAGATTTACAAATTAATGAGCTCTGCCAGGTTTTTAGTGTTTCCTACCGAAATTCCTATAAATCAGTCTAACGGGGCAGGGAGGTGGAGATGAGAGGAATCAATAAGTTCCCTAGACAGCTTGTATAGCCAAGGTTAGCTGACAAAGGCTTCAGAGCTGGAAAATCCCAAGAGGAATTATGGAGGCACATCGTCCTTTTGGAAGGCAAAAGCTACAGTGTTCATCATGTATTATCAGTGCTCTGGGGACTAATTGCAGCCGTCTGTGATCAAGGATATCGGTTCAGTGATAAAGGAAGGTGAGGTGTCAGACACTCTGAATTATTGGCTCATCCTGGGAACACTGAAATGTGTTTTGAGGGAGTGAAAGCCTCTTTCTTCGACCACAGGTCAGAGAGAGACCAAACTTCCACCTGCCTTCAGTCTTTATTAAAACCAGGCCCTAATAGCACGCTAGCAATGCAGAATATTTACAACAGCCAAACGCAGTCGTACCTCCAAATAAATGATGTCTCATTTCAATTCTCACCCCCAGGATTTTCTCCCTGCTCAGTGCTGTGTCAAGTGTAGCAAGACACTTGCACCAGCCAAGCTGAAAATAGGTAAATAAAATTTTTGCTGGCCATGGTTAGCCATAACAGGTAACCAAAAGATCGGGATTTCACCCCAAACTTGGAACAGGAGCAAGCTGTGATTTTGGGAATGACCGGCAGCAGAAAGAGAGCACCAGAGAGATCTGACAACCCTCCAGCTAGTCATCTGTCTGCATGATCTTCTCCACTGCTGTCTCCATAACACTGAGCAAAGGTCTGCTGTGCTAAGAGACAGAATTCAGTAAGGAATTGCTAATGGAATCAGTGTTGAACAATGGGTGAAATTATTCTCTGGGATATCTGTGAAGTTTGTAAAGTGGTGCACTTTACGACCCACTTTCATTTGCTTCTGTGCAAAAGTTTGTCCCTGTTGTTTGACAGCGGGAATGATCTGGGAGGAGTTTTCATTCTTAGTCATTTGGAGCTGCCTGTGTCTTACAATAAACACAGTCACAATTAACGGAAGCGGTGACATTGTTGGCAATTTCTGCAAAGAGGACAGGACTCCTTGGAAATAGTGAATAAAGCAGATTATTACCACACAAGTGACCTCTATAAGTCACCTTGAGGGTGAGACATGTTGCTGGGGCAAAAGGAAAGCTTACTTGTGACTGATTCAAAAGCACGTAAGCAGTATTTCCGAGCAGTTTTCATTGCAAACATGATTGGATTTCTTTTAGGTTCTCTGATATTGATGTTTTGCACTACCTTCACCTCCAGCTGCCTCAAGGAGAAATTCAACGCTGCTTTGGTGTGGTTAGACTCCAGCTCTGGGGGTGGGAAGCCTGGGCTAGATGCACAGCAAGGACTGCAGTGAGTGCTGAGCCAGGCAGTGCGGGGTGACAGGCACTCAGACCCCTGGGGGATCGATTGCCCCCTGCCAGCATGGGGACAAGGAAATCCTGGAAGCAAGGGGGTGAGTGACTTTCCCAGGGTCACCCATGAGGCTGTGACACAGTGGCAGGGGAGCCTGGTGCCTGCACCACAGTGAGCAAGGGGCAAACAGGGGAATTCACTAAATCAGGCTGTCAAATTGGAGTGCTGCTTGCAAACAGGAACGTCTCAGTAAAGCTGATTTGCTTATTGTTATCAAAGAAAGGGAAGAAAAAATAGTCTGTTGTTCTGTTCAATGCTAATGAAAAATGCAAGGATCTTTATCTTTCTTTCTTATTAAAAGTCTCGATGAATAGAAAAATATTTTTACCCAGCAGGCTGATGGTGTGTCTGGCACTCATGTCTAGGGTTTTTGGTTTGGAACAGCTGCTGCAGGACTGCACAATCAAGGGGCTTTAAGTATGTGACATCTTTTCATTTAACCAAAGTCACTGCATTGGTGAAGTGATGCAGCTGGTCCAGGAGACCCCTTCATAACCGCGCACTCATCAGCCTGGCTGCAGCTGACTGCTTTGCCACAGAGCTGAGGCAGCTTTGTGACTTGCTTGGTGTCCACCTGGCTGGGGTTGCTCTCTGATAAGCTGCAGTTTTACACTTTAAACTTGTAGGGACAAGACTTCCTTGCAAACTTCTAATTTGAGGCATAAAACTGCTTCTTCCTTCTCACTCTCCAGTTCTCATTCAGGGCTAATCTGCCATCTGAATTTCTCCCACTGCCATTTCTGCACACAGGCATCATACTCTCACCAGAGTGGAGTGGTGAGAGAATCCCAGCATTTTCACATGCAGTTAAACAAACCCAGGAGCTCGCATCTTAGGGCAGAGCCAGGGTTGCTACTGCTACTCAACATCCCTGGGGCTGCTCTTGCCCTTCTCGGTGATGCCTGGTTGACATTCTACCTTTACTGTCCTTCGGCACAAACCCAAGCTGATATCTTGCTGTATCCTAGATCCATTCCTCACCTATCACTTTATTAATCCACAAAAATTACAAGAATTAGGCCAAGACTTGTCTCTGAAACCCTGGGATACAGGTAACCAGCAGGGCCTGCACATCAAATCATTATGTTGTGCAGAGCAGAGTCAGATGTGCTTAAGTGCCATCCCTGGGCTATAACTGCAGCAGCTAATGTGGACTAATCATGGATCCTGCAATTCTTACAGTACAGCATCAGTGTATAGCTAGCTACATTTTATCACAAAATGATACTTAAAAGTTACAAAACCTTATTAATGATGAGATGTTAAACTTGCACAGAATAGACCAGAGAAGCCCAAAGGCTGTAGCTGAAAATTAAACCACCATTGATTTATTTTTTCTTTTAATTTAGAAAGAAGCAGAAGTTAAGAGAAATCTGGCTCACAGCAGAGCCCACATCTAAGGAAATTCCACGTATGGTCAAATGTCAAGTTGTTTCTTTTGCAAAGGGCAATGTGGCAATCGTATTTCCATTTGGAGAGAAGTTTTTTCCTTCAAGCCAAGATATTCAGTGGGGGAAGGGGAGGGAGAGAAAGCAAAGTACTTTCCTTTCAGCACACACATTCAGAAATGTGGCTGCTCATTTTTAAAATGTTATGGCTCCCTTCCCTGCTCCTTCCCGTGGGCACAGCCTGGCCAGACACACCTTCACCACTGGTCCTCCTCTCCTGAGGTCTCCCTTCTTCTGGGAGGCTCCTTGGATTAAAGTGAGCTCTTGCAAAGGCACGCACTGCCGGCACTGAAATAACCAAGGCTCCCATGCACAGGCAGAATTTGGCCCACTGCTTTCTTGTCAATTTAATGTTCCTTTTCATTGCTGTTTCCTCAAAAAACAAGATTTGCACAGTCCCTTCAGTAATAAATACTCAGTCCACCAGCAAGTCCCAAGCAATGACAAGGTCCAAAAGGTGCTGAATTTCCTGCAGTTTCCAGAAAACATTTGGGGCTCTGTTAAAGGGGAGAGATGGGACAAGATAAAGGCTGCCTGACTAGAGACAGGATGGCACTGTGAACCACAGTCAGTGTGTGTTGCCAGGCTGCCTGTGAAGCACACACAGAACCCCAAAGCTGGCCCATGTGTGCCACCTCCATCCCTGCCAGTGGCATGAGCAGGGTTATGGGGACATAGGAGGAAAGTGCAGATCGGAAAGTGGAGGCTGGGCTGTGAGGTGCTACTGCAGCGGGGCTGCTGGAGAGGTGCTGGGAGGATGCTGCAATGTGATGGGGATGCTATAGATAACTTGGGACAAAATGCGTTGCTGCAGCTAGAACAGGGAGGACAAAACAACCACAATGTCAGCACGGCAGGGTTGCAGGGGCTGGTCCTAACCGGTCAGGCAGCCTGCCCACCAGCTCCCTGCACACAGCTTGGCCTCAAATCTGTCCCTGTAGGGCTCAGTCCTCTCTGGAGGAAGCTGAAAACCTGTCCCTCTGTTTCTGGAAGTAACCATCATCACCTTCACCTTCCTTCCTGACCTTCCTGCCTCCACTGCCCACCCCTTGCACTGCTCAGAGGTGGGAGGCACAGCTTTCCCCAGCTGTTCCACCTCTTTGCCAGGTCAGCGCCAACCTCAGCGGAGAGCCCCCAGCTCTCCTTTCCATTTCTCCCACTCACTGCTATTTATTACTCGGCGGTATTCAGGGGAGGAATGCAGCCTGTCCCAGAGAAAGGGTTGCTGCCGTCGGGAGTCAGCAGGCTAAGTTTAGTTCCTGGCTCTGTTGGGGATCGCCTCTGTGACACTAATCAAAAGATTAAATTTCTCCCTACCTCACTTTCCCTGTGTAGATAGCAAAGTTTCCCTTTGTAACCTGTCCAGGACAGGAGCTGGTTTATACAGCATGTTTACATACTGGATCTCCTTTGCTGGCCAAGATCGTGGTGTACTTCTATAATTAAGACATTCATGCTTTGTTTTCATTAAAGGTCTTGTTACACTTTTGATATTAAATAGAAAAATACTAAATAGAGCTGAATTATAATTATTCACATTAGGCTTTTAAAATTTTGTTTGAATTTCCATTTAAATTGTAATTCCCTAACAAATAAAATTACTCTGGGATTGCTTTTAAATTCTAGATATTGATATGAGATCTAAGGTGGCCACAGAGAGTCTGTCAGGGTCCCTTCCCATAGGTTCCCCAGGAAGAAATTTGGAGATGTAACCAGAGCCACCACCAGTGTTTTGGGAGTGAAATGACAAGAGTCTATGAGCAAACCCTCTATTTATGGGCTAAAGACTTGGCTTGATGCTGTCTCTTTAAAAAATCACTCAAACAACACATTTAAAAGCAAACCTCTTCTATCACATACATATTTCATCTGCACCTTGGAACTATAATTAATGGCATAGGAAGCTTCATTTGACAAGCTGTCCTCAGGGCAGACGTTTTACTTCTATCTACATCAACAGCACTCACTGCTACTGGTTCCCTTGGCAAAACTCCTCTGCTTCACCCCGCTCCTTAGTAGAGGGGCGAGCAGATGTGGGGCTAATCCATGTTGCTCTCTCTGTTGATGAATACTTCCCTTAGATACAATAGACTAAAGAGAATAATTTTTCAAAGATGGAAGAAGGTGTGCTGGGACACACACAGCAGGAGGTGAAAAGAAAACTCCTGTTTGTAAAGCTTGTCTGCTGTGTGAAATAACCAATGCTAATCCAAACTGAATATGATCAGACTTAAACACCATGGGCCAAATTAGTCCCTGGTGCAGCACCAGTAATCCAAAGGCAGATGATTTGATTTCACTGAACTTACACCAGGAATGAACTCGATCCATAGCATTACGTGGCCAGGATGGCCAGAAAACCTGAAATATATCACACGCATCCAAACGTGGGTGTTCTGGTTGTGGCTGGTGCTCTAACACATGTGGCTAGTTGTTAGCTCTTAAGTGCCTGTCATCCCCAATAAGTACTTCTGGTGGTTATTTACCTCCCTCCTTTTCATAACAATGGTGTTTGTTTACCTTCATCTTTATAAAAAGGTTGCACAGACTCTGAAAATATGAGGAAAAATAAAGCAATTTGTCTTCTGTACCTACTAAATGTTGGATGAGCTGTATTTCTTCTAGCCAATTCAAATGGAAAAAAAAAAAAGAAAAAGGTGGTAACCTTTATACAAGTTCTGCCTGATGTAACACACGCTCATACAATGTGTACTGAATCCATCACAAAGCAAATCAGCTTGCAGTAGATGGAGATGACGCAGTAGATGGAGATGCACAGACATTAACTCCGGGAAGAACTGAGGTGATATGAACCACAAAGGCTTTCAGGCACCAAGTTACGGATTTTAGGCTATGAGCAGAAAAGGATTTAGGTATCAATCCTTCCTTAGGCTCTGTAGCAAGTAAAGGCTGAGGCTGCTGAGCCCCATATCTCTGTTGGAGGGGAGATGCGTTTCTGTGGTGTTACCCAGCAGCCCTCTGCAGGGACACACGCCATGGTGGCAGGGACCATTTCCAGGCTCAGCACAGACTGTTTGCACAGACTCTGCTCCTGTTGGTCCAGGGTCCAGACAGGCACACAGCACCTGCTCCTGCAGCACTGAGGTCTGTGGGAGCTTGGCCATCAGCTTTCAGGGTACCAGGCCAATACCCAATAGTGCATAATGCTGACAACTTGGTTATAGACCTTGTAAAAGCCAAAAGTAGGCTTTTAAAACCCAAAAGTAGAATTCCATCTTTGGTGTTCTGCCCTGCCAATCATCTGCATTTGCTCTATACTGAATTATTTCATCTGGAATCTGGCAAGAGCTAACACTGCTGGCTCTTCTTATCAGTGATCCAGATATATAAAAATCTCAGAGGTGGGATGGCTCTGCAAACTCAATCTATTGGATAAGGTTTTTATAAAACCACAGCCAGAACTTGGGGCTTTGTCTGGCTCTGTTTCTAGATTGCATCTGGGTTTAATTTAGCTTTTAGATCTTCCAAACATGGATTTCATTATTTGGGGTAATTTATCTACAGCTTGTTATCCACTACCTACATCTCCCTATATATAAGCTTCATGCTTATACCTACAGCCCTAGAGATGGTCCTTATACAAGTGGCATCATTGAATTTATCAGTATTAAATGTTGCAAGATTGGCAGTACACAAGAATGAAGGAAACCTTCAAACTTTGAAATTTTGAGACTCTCATAGACACTTGATGTTTCCAATATGACTCCCATAACAAAGGCACTAGTACAACTCTAAGGTGAGGTGGCACAGGTTATTAAATCAGCGATGAAGAACATATAAAGGAGACAGATACATCAATATTGGAAACTGGGGTCTCACAAAGAGGAGAGAGGAGAGAGGAGAAAGACAACAGAAACCCATGATTTCAAGATAGAAGAAGATATTTGGGTTTGGTACCCAAAAGCTGCAAGAACTAACAGAGTTGTCATTCTGCTGGTTAGGCACCTCCTGCTGGCAAGAAAGGAAGGTGTAGGAAAATAATGAACTAGAGGCAGTTGCAAGCTACAAATATTTTCTTCAGGACTCAAAGTCTCACATATTTTTATAGATAAGTGGGTGCTGGCTCTGGTCAGCCCAGGGATGCTGGCCTTGCAGCTGGAGAGGCATGGAGGTCCCTTGCATGGTCTATAGAGGGAAAGACACCCCTGGAATTGGGCTGGAGCCTCAAGAGACCCCCAGAACTGCCATCACTTCCCTGGGGTTGGCACTTTTGAGTGATCTAGGTGCTGGGTCTGCTTCTGGGCAGACCACAGGTGCTCATACCCTGAAGCATGCTGCACACTGCAGGCCTGGAGGGAGCTGGAGAGGACACCCAGCCAAACCAGGTCCTTTAGCCTTGACTGGCCCTCAGGAAGGTGAGTTATAATTTTGCATCAATGCATTAGGATCCAAACACCTCTGTGAGTGCAGCATCACCCATAAAGTCACCAAAGCTTTGCAAGGATGAAGTGGGTGAGGGAGGGCCAGGACATATCCTCCTGGTGGCAGCACAGCCCCATGCAAACTTCTGGAGCACATTCACTGTTCACCCAACATCACTGCGGTACAGGCTGCTGAAATGGCAGGACAACAGGTGGATCTGTTTGTCCAGTGGGTTCCAATGATGATGCCTGTGCATCTGGTGACAGAGCTCAGCTCTCTCCAGGTGAGCACTGGGTTTCTCCCCAGCTCACCCTCACCTTGCTGTGCTCGCCCCACCTGCAGCCTCCACCGCCTCGCACTCCTGCTCCGTCCCTCTGTCACAGCGCTGGAAATGAACAGCAGTGCCGGTGTGATTAAAGATAACGAGCTGCTGATTAGCACTGGCGAACACAACTGAAAACATTTAATTTCAATTGCCTTTCTCGTTGAGTTAATTAAAATAAAACACAAAGCTTCTCAGCTGTATTACATGCCTGCTTGGCTCAAAGCACTCGACTGAACAGGTTTGCAATTAATAGTTCCACCTGCCATTAGCATAACAAAAGAGACTAATAGCACCTTTCAGATGATTCCCAGTGGTGTAGTTGCTGTTTGGACTATTGCTGACTGCTGCCGGTCCTTCTTCCATGAGCACAAGCCTTCCCAAAGAAGCAACGCTAAGGAGAAATGTCCACTGACCACCTGATCTACGGCATTTATACTGAGCTTTATACAGTGCTTTAATAACTGTCATCTGCTTAACGAGACTTCATTCAGGACGTCTCTGAAAACTTTTACTGTAGCATTAGGAAGAGTATTTTTGACCCCAGACTGATGGTTCAGAAAGTTCAGGGTCATGTTTTAGTCTGAGAGCAGCACTGGAATCAGTAAAGCTATGAAAGAATAAGTAAATGTTCAGAATTTTTAGTTGACCCGTTTCTTCATCTACCCTCGGAGTTTATAAACCTCTTATAAGCCCTGTGGATATATACGACTGCCCTCTCCTGGAAGAGGATGGAGTTGCTAATGCATTCTTCCGAAGAGCTGAACATGCGGCTCACAGAGATTACACCTTTTGCTACTTTAGAGTTATATCATGTCTACCATATATACATAACACACATATATAATCCATATACTATGTATATAACATACACAGGCATACATACATGTGAGCCAAAGGCACATATACCTGAATTTTCTGCAATTCTAATTTCATGGCTGTGATTGATTTACATTTTCTTCATGCAGTAGTTTATAAATATACCTGCACTATTTTTTTTTTTAGCAATATTATCATCTTACTAGATCTACTGAAAAGCATTTCAGTAACTGGTGCAGGTACACCCATCTCTAACCTGCATTCCTTATCTTGCCCATACATTGATCATAGTAATGACTGCACTGAGTTTAAATGAAGGATACATATGGATTTCTTGTGCTTTTGCGAATTACCACCTAACTTTTTTTAGCAGTTTCATCACAAAGCATAAATAGAATTTGACTGTCTGTAAAGAATTAAGTAATGAATACAGGGAGATTTAACCAAAACCAAATTCAATGGTTTTATAAATGTTAATTAAGTGGAGAAAATTGTAGGAGTGTCTAAATTCCCTTTAAAAGAGTTTTTTGTAGCCAGGTGGTAACAGATCACCAAGAGCAACAAAGTCTCCTTCTGTTATTACTAAGCATTATTATTTTGCTTAGACATGATCTTTTCTTCTGGGCAACTCAGAAAGCTCCCATCTAAAAATTTCATTTGTCAAGGAGGATTTCAAACGCAGCCCATAGCACAAAGCTCCATCCTGGCTGAAGCAGGTGCCTGGGCTGCACAAACCTCACCCAGCAGAGACTCCACGGGTGTGACCGATGCTGTGACCACCAATGCTGCTGCTGCTGCTGCTGCTGCTGGGCTGTGCATCACGGTGCCAAGGAACAGACATGACAGCTGCCCACGATAAACCAGGGCTGGCATCGTGTAATGGAGGAGCCAGGCAAAAAGCTGGGGTGTAGCATCTCAGAGCAGCACGGCTCACTTATCCACAGCTGCGGAGCAGAAAGGTTGGGTTTACGCCTCAGATCAAAACGTCTGGCCTAGTTTTGACTACCGTACAAAAAACTCTGTTGTCGCTAATTAGTCTCCAGTGTGGGAAAGAGGATGGGTAGTTAATCACTTAGGAAGCCCATCAGATTTGCCCCATATTCAGTATTACATCTGATGAAGACTTTATGTGCCTGAAAGTGTCTTGCAGCATCTCCTGCAAATATATTGTTATCTCTTCAGTAGCACTGGGGGAAGTAATCAAACTAATCAAATTCATTATACCTCCTTCATGTTTGTATTACTCTATTAATTTTAACAGCCTCCCTTGACTCAGGCAGGTATAAAGAAATTCCAGACACCTGCTTTGCTATTTTTGGAAGCTGACTTCCATCCAGAATGGTCAGAACACCATCTGTGGGTTTACTTAAACTTTTTTTTAACCTTCCAAAATTATTTTACAATAACTCATTTTAAGACATTTTACTGAAGAAATAGCCTAAAGCAGATAGATTTGCTTTAACAGAAAAGAGCATCAGATTTTAAAATTCATACCAGAAAGCATTTAATTCCATGCGAATTAGGGGCCTGGCTGTGTCTTATGTTCATGCATGGTTTTAAAAATTTGGCACTGATACTACAGGGAGTACCAGAAGGACAAATTCACTAGAAGAAGCAGGTATGAGCTGCAATCATTTATTCCCCATTAATAGAGGCAAGGAGGCTGCAACGCAGGGGTGGGAGGGCAAATGCAGCCCTTTCCCCGCTTCCACCCACACCGCAGCTGTGCTGGGAAAGTCCCTGCGTGTTGGCTGCTGGTGTGAACATGGTGAGTTGGGAAGGAGCAGGCCAGCACGGCCGTGTTCTGAGAGCCTGATGGATGTATTACATAAGGCTTCTCTGTATTTTAGTTATCCTCACAGAAAAACAAAACAAACAAACAAAACAACAAAAACCGCCACAACAACGCTCAACAGTACGGAAATGTTGTAAGTACAATACTTTAAGCAAAGGTACCTGTGTATGCCTGTGTTAATGGTGTCAGCTTGTGGGGTCACATCAGGGATGGTTGGTTAAGGTAGCAGAGGAGGGATTGCCATAATCACCCATGCTGACATTTAGCTTTTCCCTCTGCAGGCCCAAAAAGGCTGAAAAACATCCCATGCTCTACCGAAGTGGTAAAAAAGCCAGTGCTGAGTGATGAATGCACTGGCTCATTCAAGTCTTGCCAAATTAGGCTGATCTTTCATGCAGATGGTCATCAAAACCCAGCATTTTGCTGTGGATGTGAGGAGCTTATCTGCAAAGAGACACTGGAGTGAGATGAAAATGGGTTTGTTGCCTCTTCTGGGCAATATCACTGGAATCAGTGAGGAAAAAAGTGAACAACAGGTAGAAATGCACAGCAAAAACAAAACTGGAGAGCAGACAGATGTAAGCTTCGTTAGCTCATTAAGGCTGGAGATGTTGGCCTGCTGGGAAATTACTGTCCACTTTATGTCTTGATATTGGAAAGAAATTAACTAAAAGAGCCAAGGCAGTTTTAGCACTTGAGCTACTTAATTATGCCTTTTAAAGTTGTCTTTGAAGCCATGGAGCGAAGGATGAATGAAACGGTCTCTGAAGGTCCTTATTAGTTATTCTGTTCTCTGATGGCAATAATAATTACATCGTCCTACATCAGAAGGAGCATTCCTAGCGCAACCCTGTACTCCTTGATAACATTTCCAGCAGGGCAGGCTGAGATAATGATGCGGGTAATTAGAGCTCCAGCTGCAGGGTACAAGAGACATGGAGGTCAGCTGTGAATGTCCCTGCTGGGTAGAGCATCGCAGCCTCATCTCCAGAGGTTTAGGCCAGATGTGAAAATCCTGGGACTACGGGAAAGTCCAGCTCACATGGTTTGACTCCTGCTCCTCTGTTTGTGGAATCCAAGGGAATTTCCTTCCTTATTGCCGGCCACAGACAGAATGGTAAACGAGAACTTTGTTAATTTTTAACCACTAGAAATCATTATTATCATCCTTCAGGTTATCCTCCCACATAACATGCTGCATGACCTACAACGCAAGTCACTGATGCCGAATCTCCTAACTCTGTTACACCTTGACACCTATCCACTAATGGCCCATGGCAAAAAAACCCACAACAAACAAAACAAAACAAAAAACCCAAACACAAAACCAAACACATACATTAGAAGGCAATGGTGATTCGGCAGCACTTTTGTGCCACTGATATTTAATCTGGCATTTGGCAAAGCAAAGCTGCGCAGAAATCACATCCCACGAGCACCTGCACATGTGGCAGCTCTGGTGAGCAGCACGCAGGCAATGGCAGATTGCAATGGGACTTTCTTTGGCAGCACCTAACAGAGGCATGAATAATGAAGGGATTCATTAATCATTTACAGAATTGCTGTTCCTGTGGATTCATCGGTATTAGAGACTGGTGATGAAGTCTTTTGCTTTTGATCCCACTGAGTGCTTGCTTTTTGTGCTTGGCAAGGTCACACTGTCCCTACAAGGAGGAAGGTCTCATCAGGGAGACGGTGGAGGTTTTGCAGCCCACAGCTCAGACTCTATGGCATCTCTGCCTTGGCGTGCAGATCACAGCACTGGTCCAAGTACAGACCAGCTATGAACCCAAAGGGAGATGCACTCTTCAAATAACAGGAGGAAATATAAAAAAAATAAAAAATAAACAAAACTCATGTTCAAAAATATAACTGGCCCTCCATCCATTGCCTCTCAGTGCTCTCTCTCCTCAGTACACCCCTCTCTTCTGCCCATCTCCCTTCTTCCATCTCCCAAGCCTCTCCTCCACCTCCAGGGCAGGATCCCCCAGCTCTGCCTCTGCCCTCATTCACATACAGCCCCTATACTGCCCTTGGGCACAGACCAGCCTCCTGTGCTACCCCCAGCTGCCCTGCCTGCCTTCCTGCTCTGCCTGTACTCCCTGCTTGTTGTGCCCTGCACAGAGCTGCTCTGCTTGTGCTCCCATCCCTGCCTGCACCACCTGCCTGTCCTGCTCAGAACTCCGCCTGCACCGGCCGATCCCGGCCACAGGAGGGGAACCCTGCAGCAGTCAGCACCCCGCTTCTTTCCCCAGTGACTCCTCACGGGAAGCAAAGGCGACCCCCCCAAGCTGCGGCTGCGCCCCCAGCCCCGGGGCGGCCCCAGGCAAGGCCGCAGGGGAGGAAGAGGTGGCCGGGGCCGCCCTGCCGGGGAGGGCAGACGCCAGCCCAGTGCGACCCCTCAGATCCCAGGACCGTGGTAGCACACTGGTAAAGACCCTAACAGCTTAATCGTGTGTAAATGATTTGAATAAATGCAGGCACCCCGCCACTATTATTGCGAGCAAGAGGAGTGTGTGTAATCAGATCAGCGGTGTCTGTCATACATGGCATGAGACTATTAGGGAGTTAAATGTTGCAAATGCCCAAACATGCAGCCAAGTCAATCACGGTGTCTAGGTCTTGCTGTGTTCGTGATAACGCCTGCAGGACTGGGGAAGGGAAAATGTGCTGTGATTTCATGCTCCTGAAGCACTTACCCTGCTAAGATTCTTCTCCATAGTATCTAAAAAAATGTTTCCTTGTTAATGTAAATAAAAATGTTTGTCTTTTTTTTTTTGGTGAGCATTTCTAGATGCGTGGTTTTCATCTACAGTTTCCCATCTGCAGCTCAAGCACAGCCTTAGTGTGTCTGCTCTGATTACTGCATGGCCATACACGTATCTTTCAGTGGCTGAAGCAAAGGCTGGAAACCACTGCTTGAAGGCAAATGTTGGGCTGGATCCGAAGCTTGCCGAAGTCAACAGGACTCCCACTGAGGTTTTTATCAGGCCTATCATTAAATCCCTAATGAAGTTAGCCATTTATCTTTATTAGATGGACTCTTAAATTAATTGATTTAATCTAGAAGACTTCTCCTCCATGACAGATTTTCAGAGCCCCACGCACTCCTGTCTGCGAGGAGCCCAGCCTGCCCTCTGCCAAGCGTGCTTCACTTCCCAAAGAGCTAATCAGCTGGCCCATCTCCTCTCAATCAATAAGCATTTATTCTAATTGAAACCAACCTCGACTGGATACCGACCAGGAATGTGAAATGCTCTATAAATAATGTGCATGAGCTGGAGCCTGAGAGCAGGCGGTGGCAGGGCTGTCAATGGGAGCGCTAACGGGGGGACATGCCACCCACCACTCTGTCACTCTCCCAATGCCCTATTTACAGCTCTCACCAGGGAGCTCCTTGTCTCGCTTTGATGATGAATTAATTTCCTCTGATGGATCAACCTCCCAGTCCCCCATTGCAACACCTTGCAGAATGCATTGCCTAACGAGAATTGCTCATTAACATATAAATCATGATGTATTTCTTTTTGGCACTTCAGGCAAAACAATGAGCTGAGTTCTCCCCCCTCATCTAGCTTTTCCCTGAAGGGAGAACTTTCACTGATTGCTAAATGGAAGGTGTAAAGAGTGAAATCATTTAATTGTATGACTTCTCTGATGTGCCACTGCTTAGACTTCAAGTAAGCATATTACTTCCCTGGTATGTATACTGGCTTCATATTTTATTGCAGGATAAGGTATGATTCTTCTCTATCATAACCAGTTACAATAGTACATATTCAAATGTTATTTTACTAACGATATCAGGGTCTTCTGAACACCACACCTGCAATGGGGATAAAGCATAAATTAACAGATAAAGAGTAAGACCAGAAATCTGTTGTATCTGTCCAGTCTTTCATAGGCAGATTTGTTTTCTCTGTGCCACAGGGGATATACCCAAGCTGAAAGGGTACAAAGCAGCTTGAAGTCAGAAGCTGAGCAGCCACTGTTGGAGCTTCTGTGTGCTGAAGTTAATAAACCCTTTTCACTGTCAGCCTGAGAAACACCAGCAAAAATATTTTCAGGCATTTAGTGTTTTGTATCTATTATAGCTGTGCTACAAACTCAGTGGGCGATGGTAGGATGCTGCCTCGGTTTGGGATTATCTTCACTAGTAAATTTGCAGTTCCTAGGATTCCACTTGATATAATGATTAAAGAAAGAGCCCCAAACTCGACCTGTTTCTTCTTGATTGGACTATGCAGCAACTGATTTCTGATTCTGGATTTCATAGAGGTATGTCACAGAATGGTAGCAATGTGGCAGCTGTATCTGCCAAATCTGACCTAAAAGTAAGGATAAGAAGCACCACTGTCTGCTGAATTGTATGAGGCTTATCTTGACAAGATAAACATTATAGTTACACCTCAGGCCTTAATAACATGGCCAGGCAATGGACCATGCTGGCACTGCTCTCTGCAGCAGAAGGAAAGAGCTGTAAAGCATTGGGAGCCTGCAGTTCTGCCCCCTTGGAGCATCCCCTTCCCCATCTGGAGTTGCACCAGAGCCATGGTGTGCAAGAGCCAGCAAACCCAGTGTCAGCATAGCTTCAGCACCTGAAGACATAATGAATGCTATGAGTTAGTTCACTTTGATGAATGGCAGGGAAATCTGTTGACCAAACAGATTCAACTCATCCTGTATTCTCCTCCAACTTCCACATCAACGGCACAGCCCACATAATCTGTCCTTCCCAACACTTGTAGGGAAGCCTGTCCCATGGCCTCTCCCATTCCTTGGCACATCTGATCAATGAATAAAACTTCCATATGAGGCATGAGGAGCTTGACTGGACAGCACAGCAGTCTTTGAGGAACAAGATGTGGTTGCTTCCCACAATACTTCATGCCAGAGAGTGCAGCAGAGTCAGCGAGTATCTGCTTTCCACTTCTGCATATGCAGTTTTTACTGTAGTGTCCATGGTCCCAGGGAAGCTGCAAAGAGGAACCTCACATACCTGAAATATTCACGTAGACCAGCACCTGAGGCTAAGATGAGAAGCATTTCTGGGAGTCTGACCAGCCTGTGGTGGACATCCAGCAGCAGTTCCCACCACATCCTTCCAGTCAGCAATACACCAGCCCCTGAGCTCAGGCAGCCCAGCTTCTCCCCAAAACATCACCAGTAGTGCCCCGTCCCTCCCTCTCCCACCTCCTTCCACCCCAGCTCCTGCTCCAACAGCAGCTCTTCCTCCTCAGGCTTCTTCCTGTGCCACCCTACCTGTGCTTCTCAGGCTGAGGATAAATACAGTTAAACCAGCACAGGTACCATCGTCTTCTCTCACCTTTCCCAGGTAACTTTCTAATTTCACACTGAAATCCACGGAGAATTTGATTTTTGCAGTTTTAACAGTAATAATGACAGTTTCGCAGTTGCAAATTTGCCTCTTTACTGTCCTGCCTTCTGGCAATGCCAGGCAGCAGCTTACTCTGCTACCTTTAAATCAAACACTGAATGCAGCCTCCCAAGTTAAACACACACGCCAACTCCTTTCAACCATTCTGTTTACCATCCTTTTGCAATATTACTCAGGATTTAAAGCAGGGATACATTTTTTTCATGTTTTGTGTTTACATTAGTAAGATTGGTATCAGTTTAATTAAATCAGCTTAAAAAAAAAAATCAGTGCATAGCAGGCGCTGTTTTCCTTGTGTAGACAACAGCTGAGCACCGAGCCAGCATAGCTCCATCCAGCTCTGCTGAGGTGGAGCTGAGCAGCTGGACGGGGCGGGGGGAGCCCACAGAGATGCCACCTGGGGTGATCACCTCTGCCAGCTGTGCCAGAAGGAGAGCTTGGAAATTCCCGCAAGTCTTCTTGGAAGTGATCTTAAAAGGTATCCTTTGTTAACGTGAAGGGAACTTTACAGTTTTTCGTCACTGAAAGGAAGCCTGGTGTCATGACCGCAAGGCGGGCTGTGAAAGAGGGCACACAAGGCAATTTCTTCCTAAAGCCCAGTGCATTTTTGCCATATATGCACAGCCTACACTAATTTCTCTCATTTGTGGAGAGCACCATTTTCAGTTTTAGAACTTCCTTGAGGTGCTGTTCACTTGCTAGCCAGGTCTTGGCTGGTGCACAGTTTACAGCTGTGCTGACACCACCCAGGGATCTAGTCCTGCTTTTTTTCTTCTTTTGTGTTTCAGAAAATACTAGAAGGACCTGGACTTCTATCTGCTTAAACCTTGGAATATTTCCTTCACAATTTTTAGCTATGGGCTTGAGTCATGGCTGTGAATTCTCTTGTGCTGCCTCAGATGAGAAGAATTAATCTCTGCGAAGAGGCTGAGTGATCAGAAGTATTTGCACCCGTCATGCATTTATCCCATTAAAATTTACTGTATGTCACACAGATCCAAACTGCAAATGTCTTGCAAGGAAATGAAACCTGCCCACCAGCAGAGGTGACCAAGGGGTGGAAAAAGTGCAGAGGAGGCTTGTGATCATACAAACCATATGCCTGACTCTTTCCACCAAGCACAATAACTTGTGGAGAACACAGCTCTTCTCCAGAAGAAAGCTCTTGGCAACATGTAGAGATGGAATAGCCAGTGAATGAAGCATCCAAGGGTACATGGGATCTCCTCCAGGGTCTCACCAAGGGCAGCATGAGACAGCCCTTTCCCCAACAGCTATCATCTTGGCCTGGTAGAGTCCTTGCACAGCTGGGGAAGCTGAGGAAGAGCATGTCTGCCTTTGCTACTGTTGTGAGAGAGCAGATTGTTGCCATCAGTAACCAGGCCATAAGTCAATACAGAAGAGATGCGTGCAATCTCTTACAGCTGGGCTCATGCAAAATACTTGGGACTTCCATCATCCTTGCCTTCCTCACTATTCTTTCAAAATATAAGTTAATGAGTCTGTGGAATCCCTTTGTGCAGTATTATATCTAGTGATCTGAGGTTTTCTGAGGCTGAGGGCTCTACTAGTAGTCACACGAATAGCTGTGGTTATACATACCTAACTGTGTGTTACATCTGTTCCCTCCTGCATGCCTGGCTGCTGGCACTGATGCTTATCTGACCATGGAGTAAGTCAGGTCAGGAAGCTAAATTGGCAGAATACTGACCTGGAAAAAAAAGATAATAGCTTTATGCTATGTAAGCTCCTGTGCTGGCTCACTGCAAGGTCAGGGAGATGAGAGCGCTCCTCAGAGCATGGAGGAGGTATCTTCACTTGGGGAGAAGGGGACAATGCTAGCACTGACTAAAGTAATTTTAAAATAATTTGGCAGAGCAGGCTCTGTTGTGTAAACGGACAACGAGACAGGAGTCCAAGCATCACAATGAAATGGAATATCCCACATATTCAAATTTGAGGCCGTCCCTGAAATTTCTTGTGGAAGAGAGTTTGTATGTGCACTTGTGTTGTTCATATTGTGTTTGCAAATATGTGTCTGGCCAGGTTGTGTAGTCTGTTTCCTTGAAAATACTCAAAAATCATCTAGACACAGTCCTGTGCAACTGGCTGTTGGTGGCTTTGCTTGAGCAGGGAGGTTGGACAAGACGACGTCCAGAGCTGCCTTCCAACTTCAACCATTCTGTGATCTGTGATTCTGTGTTAAAGTCCCACTAAATATAGTTCAGAAGCACCTGTAAGCACAGGAGCCTCAGGATGGAAGGGCCCAGCTGCCAGGGTGGAGAGCCAGAGAGAAGTTTCTTAGTTAATGTGCATCAGCCTGTCAGCACTGGTGACTGATGGAAAAGTGGGTTTTGTGGAGCTCCCTGGTTCTTAGCCATGTTCTCACTGCCTTCCTAGCCTCCTGACCACACTCATGCAACCACATGCTCCACAACAGGGAGCTTCCCCGACTTAATGCTGATATATTTTCCATTTTAGGGTCTGGTTCTCTGATGCCTGTTGATCTGGCTGGCTGTGAAGCAGCCCTGCTGTAGAGGATGGTGCAAGGGAAGTGGTGGGAAAGCTTTTCCAGAAACACAGATTCATATTTGCTTCAGTAGAGCATGACACCACATGTGCAGTGGTCCTGTACCATGGTGCCCTGGGCCACCCCTGCTGCAGCTCTGCTCTTCTTCCTGCCCTTTCCATGTCCTCTTGCTCTTCTCCAGCCTTACTTTGCTAATACATGCTAACTTCTCAGCCATCTCCCCCCATCCTCTGGCGCTTTTCCAGACAGCTTGTTCTTGCTAACCTCAGATACTATTTTTGTTTATTTGCTTGGAAAGTTTTCTGCCATTTTAGCGAGTGAAATTGGTTCTCCAGGTAGCAGGAGCTCAAGGTACCTGGCAGAGACTCGGGGCAGGCAGGGATATTGTGAGACCCTTTTGGCAACGGTGAGAGGCTGCTTTGGCTTGGCAGAGCCAAGAATCAAACAATCTTGTTTGTTCTCACTCTTCGATTTAATTACTTGATTTCTTTCTTTACTGATAAAAACGGAGTTTTTTAAAAGGGTATGTGAACTGAGCTTGTAAATGTAATCACGTATATATTCCGCCCCGCCCCCGCTGCCTCCGGACACTGAACCAATCCACTTAACAGCTCACTAGCCCAAAAGAAAAGCTATTATACGGCTGCAGTGTGGATAAATAGTGAGTTGATAGCAGGGTTAAGATGCAAATCTACAGATAACATTTGACTTCAGGGGAGGTGGTTGGGGAAAGAGCCCCTCAGAAGTCCGAACACCGGCTGCACGGTTCCGCAGGAACAAGCCTGGCAGAGCCAGCTGCCCCTTCCCATCCCTGCCCTCACTTCTAAATGCAAACAAATGCTGAGAAAAGAAAACAGGGAATTATTAAAAAATAAGTATTGCTGCCATCCCCTGCATGTGATTAAACCTGTTTTCCTCTACCAGAGAATATATTAGTGAGAGTAGGCTTATAATACAGAGGCATCTGGCTGAGACTAGAAAGAGCAGCATGCTTATGCATTATTAATCCTTTAGAAAAAACAGACTTCTGTGGCCTGAATGTATATATTGGATCAGTATGGAATGGCCTTTATAGGATAATTAGCACTGATAACTGGCCCATTTTGCTTATCTTTTGCAACAAAATAATCTCCAGGATGAGGCCAGTTTATTTTGTCAAACGGTGAAAGAGATTGTGTTTTGAAATAGCTTTTAATGAGCAGTTGGTGCCCAACACTACTTTGTTCTTAAAAGAGAGAACGTGATCTGGGAAGCAGCCCAGGGTGAGCGTAATGGGGAAAATGCAAATCTCCACCTTAGAAAATGTGTAATTGTAAACTGGGTCTTCAGGCATTCCTGGTTATCCAGGAACAATAGCAGTCCTGCAGTCTCACCAGTGAAACAGGAAACATTTGAGGGGACTACAAAATTATAGTGGAGCTTCCTGAGGCATAACTTTGGCACAGAGAAGCTGCATTTCTTTGACTGGTTTGTGTCTTGACAAATATGATATGACATAAGAAGGCTAAAAACCCAAAGCCGGCACAGCAGGGCAAGGGGGCCATGGGGTTATGAGACATAATAATCAGGTTTGTCTTCCAGTTTTATCTTCCGCCAGTTTATCCATTGGAAGATGGTTACATCAGCAAGAAACTGGAGGAGGCCCTAATCTTGGGAAGAAAGAGCTACATTCATTCATGCGCTGCTCCTTTTCAAAGGATGAAGTTACTCTGAGTACCTAGCTCCTAAATCAGGGAGATGAGAAGACAGCCCGGTTCTCCTCTCCCTACCCTCTGACATGAAGACCTCAGCTCAGCAGAAGGATAAAGTCACGTTTCCAGCAGCACATGGAATGTACCACCTGTAGGTCTTAGCTTACACGGCTGAGTGTTGGCACCAGGCTCCATGAGTAAGATTCATTTCAAATGTCTGTGTCTGAACCAGTCACCCTGGGCTACCTCTATAATCAATAGGTGCTCTGAGGATGTAATTCATCCCATGCAGGAGGATATATCTAACAGAGGTCAAGTGCATTGCCCCAGAAAGGGCCTGTTTCTCTCTATTGATTCCAAAGAGACACAGAACTGCTGCCTCTGCTGTAGCTGCCCACGAAACGCTGGACGAGCCCTCACCCCTGTGGCAGAGGTGGCCAG
Source organism: Patagioenas fasciata (assembly GCF_037038585.1). NCBI lineage: Eukaryota > Metazoa > Chordata > Aves > Columbiformes > Columbidae > Patagioenas > Patagioenas fasciata. The sequence goes on along the minus strand of NC_092524.1, from coordinate 58,041,347 downwards.
GCAGAGCATCCTGTGTGCCCGTGGCCTGGCACTGCTGCAGCACAGGGCCATGGACGCGTGGTTGTGGAGGACTGCAGCTCCACAGCAGAGGTGGCAACTCCCCAGGGCACAGCATGGTGGAAATGTGAAATCCCATCTGAAAATGAGGTTCTGCTGAGTCAAGAGGAGAACGTGCATGAAATAGAATTTCTTGACTAGGTTGCAGCAAGATAGACCCTTCCAGTGCAATTGCTCCCTGTCCAGTTTAAGAAACAGCCTTCTCCAGAGCTGACTGATGCACGGGCACTGATCTCCATGCATAACCCTGGCAGGTCGAGGTGGGGTGGAACTGCTGTGCTTATCCAAGGGATGCTCAGGCATGGAGGGACTCCAGCTGGGCTGGGGATGAGCTGGGGTGGCTGTGCAGACATCGACTCACTCCTAGGGTCATATTGGGACAGCTCTGCCACACTTCATGGTGGAGCTAAAATCTGGCCAAATCTTTTGTCTTTTGGAAAGACATGTCTTTCTGGAAAGCCGTGAAATGATGTTAAAACAAGTTAGTCAGAAGCCTGACACTTTTCAAGCCCCCAGGCATGGTGCAGCTTGATGGTGGCTCCCAGGCAGAGCCCAGCAGTCACATCCACCGTGCTGATCTCCCCAGGAAGGCACAGGACCCTGGTGTAGCTGCGGGAAGCACTGAGGCAAAAACCCCACAGTGTGAGATTCACACCCAGCGTGTGAGTCTTGACAGGTCTGTCACTTCACAGAGCCTGGCTCTGTCCCCCAGCGAATATCAATGACAAAAGGACAGACTCTGCCAGACTGTTTGGCCCTGCTGTTGCTGCAATGGCATTGACACTCAGCTCTGGAAGAGGAATCCCAGTTCTTTGTCCTGCCCACAAGACTGCAGCTCTCCCTGAAATGCATGAGACCATCTGGGTTTCTCAATGATATTTCCTGTCCCTAGGGAAACGAGAAGCCCCAGAAAATGCTGTTGTCACAACCCATTTTTAAACAAGTTAGCGCCTCTCTGGTTGGGAAAGTCCGAATATTCAGGCCACACTTGTGCAGTGTTTGACCCCATTCTCACCTGGCAAGGTCCTACCTGCCTCCTTTCCCCCTCTTCAGAGCCCTCTTTTTCTCAGAGGGGGAAGGGAAAGCATTTTGCCTTGGTAAATATCTTGCTATGAAAATGATGAATTCAAGAGCACGTGGAGCTTGTGGTTGAAAAGAAAACGTCTGATCAGCAGAACTTTTCTCCGTCAGCTTGTAAGGGCAGATTCAGTCTCAAGGCCAAGCTGCCATGTGGTTATAAAATAGAAGCAGGCCTTGTAAGAACCGATCTAACTTTCTTCAATTGTCTGTGCATCTTTAATCATGTTCACCACTTAAAAAGCAGCGGAGCTGGCAGCTGATAATTAAGCTGAGCCTGCAGCAGCATGGCCAATGGCCAGCTCACATAGCTCCTTTCATCTGCATATTTATGCATTTAAAGGAGAGGAAAACTTTCATAACATTTTAATAACTAGGTTCTTCTGAATCCATAAATCCAGTCCTCCGGGCTTAGCCTACACTCTCTTTCTGATCTTACATAAGTGGAAGAGGGTGGAGTGTTTTGTTTGTTCTCCCTATTCTTTTCCTGTACATGAACGTGCAAAGCCCATCCTCTCAAGTTCAGGGTCCTCTGGAGGATGGGAGGGTCAGGCAAGGTAAAACTGCACTTCTAAGGATGCAGGTATGACTTTGATTTGGTTACTGGCATGGAAACAATTCCCCTTTCCCAAGATAGCTCATCTACAGACTGGCAGGACTGAAGCTCCTTTGCTAAACAATGGCTCTAAACAAAGAATCTGTGATCTCTGTATTTAAAATAGGAGCTATAGTGCACGTTGACTGTTGCATTTCTTAGCAAGTCATTGTCAGATCCAGCCCTAGGATGGCAATGCTTCAGGCCATGGGCTGAAAGGTGTCAAAATGGAGGGGGCTGGTCCCAGTCTGGGTCTGTGGGTGCTGGAGATCTGTGTCTGTTCATGCTTCCAGAGACAGTGACGGGTGGGCAGTCTCCCTCCATGCAGTTCCTCCAACCCCGTCATGGGCAGATGCAGCCACTGCCAGCCTGCTGCACAGCTTGGCACTGGCCACGGGCCACCAGACACTGGCCCCTGCCCCAGCCACTGCCTTTGTCCCCTGGTGGGGTGGTGTCAAGGTGATGCTGTGAGGAGCTGTGACAATCTGTCTCTGTCTTCCCTGCCTGTGGGTGGCAGGTCCCTTGACAGCCTTGGTGACACCCTGCAGGGTCTTTGGCAGCGAGGCTGTGTAGACCGTCCTCCCTCTCCCTGGCAGCATCACCCAGCACGTGCATGTGGGCTTTTCCATTAGTGCTGAATGACAGCTGCTATCAGCAGGGAAATGGAAGAGGTGAGGGTGAGAGCCTAATCTTTATGCTCTCGTGTTATCTTAGTGAGATGGAAAAAGTGCCATTAAAATAACACATCACTGATCTATTTCAAAGATGAAGCACTTGGTTAAAATAGAATAAAAGCTATTTAATAAGATGCAGTTCTTAAACACTATTACTTTTTTGTTTTCAAAGGAAAAGTTAGTTATTCTGTGCTGGAAGCCACTTCTACCTAAGATTTCCTGGGTGAAGCAAAGAATACTATGCTGATTTGTAAGGGTCTCTGTAGAGGCTTTAATTGTTGTTACCGTATAGCAAGTGAATAAACCATGCTTTAGCTCTGCTACAGTGTGTTGCATCACATCCTGATGCTATGATTAGGTAATTTCCAGAGTACATTTTGAACTGGCCTTTTGCTGTGCTAATAAAACCTTGGGGTTTGATGCTACTCTAGTGCACAAGTGGCTTTAGGCTGGTGGAGCTACTTCATCATGGAACAACAGTTTTGCTAGACAAAGCGGAATAGTCAAGCCCTGAAAAATGCAAACCATGGCATTAATTTCACTGGGAGGGACCATGAGTTGTTTCTTGTGTATTTAAAGAATTAGAAGACACAAAAAAGAGTGAGATTAATTAGGAGTGTTAGTTCACGATTGCCTTGCCAAATGAATGGGAACAGCACTGGACAAGACACAGCAGCAATGCTGAAATGTTTCTTGGCATTTTCTGAGATCTGAGAAAACTTCTTTGCACCCCACTGTCCCCAAGACATTCATGAACTGTCTCTCTGGTTACTGAATGCGATGATTAACTTATGTCCCCAAGTTTCATTATCAAGCTTTTAATCTAAGCCTGAACTCTCCGATCTGTCATCTGAAGCATTGAGAGAATTTGAAGCAGGGTCTTTCCCAGCAGAGAAAAACAATTCACTTGCTAAAGACACTATGTGGGAGGCACAACTTACAGATAGAAGAAGTTGAAAATTCGGGTGTTTATTTTGTAGCTTTGGGGTGTGGCTGAAGTTTTACTTCATTTTCACGCTGGATCTTAAATTTCCAGTGTTGTAAGTAGAGCAACAGATTTCAACCAAAAAGTTCACAAGAGACTTCCACTGATTTTGATGGAGTTTGAGGATAAATACTGATAAATGTAACATAATGTAGAAATTTGCCTTTTCTTAAGCCTTGTCTAGACTTGGATTTGGGAGGTGTGATGCACCACATGAATGATCTGATATCGTTAAGGCACTGTGTTTTTAATGCACAGCTTTAACCCCGGTTCTTTGCGGGAGCCTATTACTACATTGTATTTAGCACTTGCTAATCTAGAAATCATTTATGGTAAATGAAAAGAGATGTAACAAATCAAAGGCAGGCTGATCTTGTGGTTATACCTTTCCGATGTGGCCTCATGCTACCTATAGGACTATTTTGCCTCTGACAGTATAGAAATAAGGGCTCCTCAGCCATACCAGCACCTCTGTGTGGGCTGTGAGGATAACAGGCTCTGAGGCTGTGCGGGAATGTTGAGGGAGTGGGTCTACAAGGGGTTAACAAGTAGGTGGGCTGGGATGGCACATGGGGAGTGGGGGGTGAGTAAATTACAGGAGGGAGAGACAAGAACATGCAGCAGTCAAGTATAGATTTGGGGATGGCATGGACTGTGGTTATGGTAGTTGGGAGAGGGTGAGGATGGGGCAGTTGGTGGTAGTGGGTACAGTGCAGGGACATAACTTGGTGCCTAGAAAGGCCAAGCATTTATTTCTTAAAAAACCATCAGCATCTCTATCTCCTCCAAAGCTGTATCAAGAAGTCACCCCTAGGGCTAAACCCAGCACTTCTGACAAGCCAGGAGGGCTGAAGGTCCAAAGGCTCCAAAGAACTGGCCATTGCCTGGAGCTCTCACACAGATCCAGGAGCTGAATTGGCAAGCAGAGGAGTTTGGCAGCCATTCCCTCTGGCTGTCACCCCTCTTTGCTGCACCCAGACCTGTTTGATGCAATCTGGTACATTTTGCTGTTAGCCAAGAACTATCACTCAGGGCAAATCCACCATCCTGGATGAAGCACATGCTGCAGAGGAGGCAGAGGGGCTCTTGGTTGCTTCTCATACAAGATTCTCTTCTCTGATTTTTCCTTCACCACAACCATCTCCCTGCTGCTGTTGGTGGTGGCACTTTGATACACTGGGACAATTGAATCAAGGAGAAATATTGCTGCAAGTGCTATACTTAGAGGGAAAGATCCACGCTGACTTCCTACCAAGCCATCATGAGGCGATTCTGGAGTTAACTAATTCCTCAAACTACATGCCAAACCAGGTCCTTTATCTCAGTATGACCAAAGTGCCTTGACTTCTAGCTACAAAGATCAGTGCTTGGTACATGAATTTATAGGAGACCTTACAGAAATTCATGTTAACCCACATGTGTGATCTGGGCCTAGAGCTACCTGTGATAAATTCCTGTTTTTATCAAATGATCCAAACCAGTTTGAAAGTTCATCTATTTGAATGCTGCTTAGAACATCATCAAAGTTTGCAAAAGATGTCATGTAAGAATACAGGTATGACTTGAATTGTTATTTGAATCCTGTCTGATGTACCAGGAGTTGCTTTTTCTTTACTGGGCTCTGTCCCCCTTGCTCCACTCCTCAGTCCTTCATGAAGTCACCAGTCATGTAAACCCCTGCACAAACATACTGAACATGAATCATGTGGCATCTGTTGCTATTTATTAAACTGTGGCTTATATCTTGGGAGTGTATGATATTATCCTTCATAGATGTAGCTTTATCTCTGTTATTACAATACGGAATTAATTAAGAATATTAAACTTCATGTTTAAAAAAATTATATTCCTAGCTTTTATCTATGGAGGCAACATTTTCATATCCATTCTCTCCTAATGGCAGCATCCTTTGGGAAGACGTGATAGACACATCTAGGTAAACATTATTCCTTCAGCACACATGGTTCCCATTGCAATTGATCCCCTGCTGTTTCCTTCCAAGCACTTTGCTCTGTTACATATCCCACAATGGTGGCTGAAATACTGATCGGCAATAGCAGAGACAAATTGACTCCAACAGCTGGGAGTTTTAAGGGCAACAAATGTTTACGTCTGAGTTTTGTACACACCGTAGTTACTGAAATACAGTTTTTAGGTGTGCACCAAAATTTTCCCTGGCATTGAAAGTCTAAAGTTGGCTTGAGGCAGTTAGATTTTAATAAAAGGATAGAATGAATAAAGACTGAGTGAGATGGAACATAAAGATAGTACACAACAAAACAGCCAGCTGGGCCCAAAAGCTGTAGAGGAGATGTCTGTCCCCATAGCCTCCCTTCATGTTGTGAGCAGCCTGGGGGCTCCGCACAGACCTGGTGCAGAAGCTGCACCTGAGCCGCTCACGAGCTGCCCAAAGCTCAGACGCCACCAGCTGTGCACTGCAGGCTCACAGAGAATTCATCCTACGTGCTTCTAAACTGGCATGGCCATTGGAAAGGGTTTCTTAGTAGGCGACAGGTAACAGCAAGAAGCTTGGAAAATGCAGGGTGGGAACTTTTTCTAGCAACTATGTTTCCTCAAACATATGTCAAACTACAGCTCTAGATGCAGTGCAGTAATAAAACATTTTCCCACAGCCATCATCTGCTGGGCACCACTGGGCTGCAGTGGGATGGCACCCAAATCAGATTGAACACAGCATGCCCATCAGGTGTTACATACCACAGGGAGCTGCATGGCCATACGAGAAGAATTGGTGCAAACACTTTTACCAGCATATTTGTGGCATCTTCTGAGTCTCTAGCACATGAACAGAATTGGACATAAATATATGCCTGTGCTCTGGCTATTTGTCTGTGCTAGTGTAATGAATGTGCTCACAGGGGTCCAGGCTCTAAAAATACACCTACTTATTTGCAGGGGGTAGTCTAAATGTCCTACAAAACCACTCACTGTGGCAACAGCAGACAGAGCATTGAGATTCTTTGAAACCTGGCTGCTTTTTTTTTTTTTTTTTCCATTAATAGCATTTGTTAAGCACTGTGTGCTCAAAACCAAGGCAGGATGATAATCTCTGCTCCCAGGCTCTAACTGCAGGTTTGATGCTGGAACCTACATTTATCCAAGCAACACTACCATACCCTGCACCATCTGCCAAGGGGCTGGACCCAACTGCCTGGCAGGCAATCACACATGAAAACTTCATGGAAAAACCTGCAACATGTGAGGAGCATCACATGACTAAAATAGACAATGTTCTTTTTACCAGGAGAGATTTTTAAGATGGGAAGATCTTTCTAAAACAAACTTGAATCACTTCAACTTTTGCATTCTCTGTTTCTTCCTCTCTGAAATGACCCAGGGCTTGCCCTTGCTTTGGGGAACGTAATTCTGATTTGTATGTTAGGAGGCTGAGAGATACGGAGTAAATTCTTATTACCTCTTGCTAATGTAAAGCATCACACAGCAGACGCCCGAAGCCCTGCTCAGTGGGGTTGATGTAAAACAATAGCGGACCCCTGGGAAGACCTTTCCTTCAACTTCCACAGGACTCACTGTAATGGAGAGAGAGGTCTGTGGCTGTCCATTTAAAAAGCCTTTCCTTCACAAAGCCTGTAGCAATGTGGCCACCACTAGGAAGAGCCTTCTTGTTGTGCTAACTAGGAATTCTCATTAATTGGTATAACTATCAGAGTCCCTGAGCCTCAGTGCAAGCAGCAGGGGTTATAGCGCATGAGAAAGCCTCCATGCAATGGCATTGCTGTGGGTTAATCGAGTACTAACGAGCCAAAAAGGTGAGCACCTGCATTAAGAAACAGGACCAGATCATGAAAAACAAAGCACAACCCCAGGCAAAAGCCCAGGCATCTTTAGTCAGGGGTACCCTGGCAGCTACAGGGGCCCACACGGAAACAGCAGGCTACAGGGAGTCAGTGGTAATGTCCATCATTTCCACACAGCAGTGTGGGCTAAGAGGAAAACTCAACACAGCAGGGCACAGAGGCTGCAGCCTGGCTCTCCTTCACCCTTCAGAACCTTTGGTTGTGGGGCATGAAGTCAATGGTGAGTTGGGCTTTCCCTGACCATGCTAAAGAAGAAGAGGTACCATATGGTCACTGCTTCCAGGCACTCCCAAGAGTGGTGTATTATGTTGCCATCTCTTATAGCCTGAAATTATACTAACCCTCACCTAATTTCCAAGGCCACATTTTTAGTGAAGGGCAGATGCAGGAGGCTCTTGGCACCAGACTGTCTCCTCTACACCTGTGAGCCTGGAAGTACAACCACAGGGCATCCTCCAAGACCTAAGTGTCCAAGGGGCTTGGGTGCACTCATACACTGCTGAGACCACTCTCCGGTTGTCCTCAGGAACGGGTGATGATGCTAGGTGAGCTGAAGGTGGGGAACACTTGCATTTGTTCATTTGGTTGCAGTAAAGGCTTAGACAATTAAAACGAAAAACTCTTCACAGCATGCTTAGAATAAACATAGTCATTCTTTATCTTACAGAGTAATGCCTTATACATAAATAATTTTAATGTCTCGCTCTTTCACAGAAAGTAACAGAGAAAAACCTTCAAGGTTGATATATGGGAGCTGGTGTCACAAATCACATAGGGTCAAACACATATCCTGCATCCAAACAACCAGATATCTGGTTCCAGAATTGATCTATACACTGCCTCCTTCACTTGCCCTGGAAGTAACTGAATCAGGACCCTCCTTGGAAGACCATTCCCATCATCAACCTCTGGTTATGGATCCCAACCCTGCAACCTCAACCCATTGCTGAAATCCAGTTCTTTACATTTGCAGAGGTAAGAAATCCTGGTTGGCAGCTGCAGAAGGAGCCATTGCCTTCTCCAAGGTGCATTAATCCATACGTTTTGGAGGTGACCAAACTAACTAAGCCTATCCAAGCTAGATCGCTTGTAGCTATTTCCATTTCTTGTCTGCCAAGCTGGTTACTGAAGCAGCAAGGCTAGGTATTGCAGAGTCTAACAACATTTGACTAAAACTAGGAGCGTTTATGCAGAACAGCAATGTGGCAACAGATAAAGAAGCTGGCGGGGCTGCAATGAGAAATCTGAGCTTTGATCAAGGAGGCAGCAGCATTTGACTCCATCTGAGCTGGCAGGCAGATCCCATCCCAAAGCAAAATAAAATACGTCATTCTTTTCAGCAGATGAAATTCTCCCCAGTGGTTTGTTCCTCCCAGGATCATATTATGTGATCTCATTGTCTTTAAAGTCTTTCCCCTGAGGAAGCCGATCGTTTAATATAGACTACAGCGTTAGCATCCGGTATTAAATCGGTCAGGCTACTCTGAAACAAGGCGAGTGGGCGTCCTGGAAAGGAAATAAAAATGCGAGTTTAATAGAAGAGATAGGTTCACCTTGACCTATGCTATTTATTGCAACAGACATGGGAACCCACTGCTTGGTCAACCGAGGGTCACTCCACCCTGCCGTAGATATGTTTCACACTCCCAGTAAACTCCAGTTCGACACTCCCAGCAAACTTCAGAAGCTCACCGAGTGTGCAAAAGAAATGCACAATCGGGCCCCAGAGGCTTTTATGTCTTGTTTTGCTTTAAAGAATTGCCCTAAGAGGGACTAGTATGTTCCCACAGCTCTCATTAACCCAAACAGCAAAGTCAGGCACTCTGCACTTCAGCCACACACTTTCAGCATCTTTGGCTGCAAAGATGTGCTGCAAAAACAAGAGGAAGAAAAATGTCAGGAAGGGAACCGTTAACAGACCAGGTGCTGGATTGCAGGGACCAGCAGCCGAGCCAGGTGCTGCAGAATGGCTCTGCTGTCCCACGCGCCGCTGCTTCTGCATCCCCACCGCTGTGCTAAGCAGGTTCCTTCCAGCCGGGCACCGAACGCAGCAGCCAACAGCTGCCCCATGAGGAGGCCAGATGTGTTGTGTCAGGCACAACTCACACAACCCATTGCTGGTGTGAAACCAGCTCGAAGAGATTTATGTCGCATCAGTGTAAGTGCTCTTATGTCACTCGCTAGCCACATGCCAACTGCACACGAAGCCACAGAAATCTACATTTTATGGCTGGTTTTGTGGTTTTTTTTTTTTGTCATGTGAGCCAACAAGATGCAATTCTTCAGCACCATCGTGAGTGAAAACACTCATTTACCTCATTTAGTGCTTCACTTTCTAAGTAACAATTTAGTCCACGATTGAAGTGTCAGCTAAATGAGGTAATTTATAATAATTCTGAAAACACGCTAACTGTAAGAGGCTATAAAGAGATAATTACAGGGACATTTTGTAAATCCATTTGTTTGGGGCTTTAGTTTTGATAAAGGGGATAACAACTTGTAAGCTATTAATTTTTAAATTATAACAATAGTAACCACCTTCTTTTACATAGCTTCTTTCATCTCTAAAAACCCCACAGCTTTTTGCAAACTCTGTCTACCACAGGAATTGTTTAGCCTAACACCAAAGTGAAGCCACCTCTGCATGAAATAAGTAACATTTAGTAACAATATTTTACAATACCTAGCAGTCCTCTGCAAAATTTGTAGGGAAAAGAATCTGCAGAGGGAGAATATAATTCCTTTTGCATCTCCTTACAAATACTCAGGGGATCCTTGGATGCCCACCGCAGCAGCCATTTGATCTTGAGAATAAGGAAGGCAGCCTTTTATATGTGCCCATAGACTCAAGGCACTATGGATGCGGGCAGTAGCATCATCCCCACGCCTGCCCGAGGAAGCAGGGGCACCACATGGCAGCATCTGTCACATCAGCCCAAGCTCACCTGTCCACGTCCTCCGCTGGGTGACGATAAAGCTTTGGCACTGCGACTGGGAGTTACAAATTCTGGCGGCTTCCTCGGCACTGTGAACAGAGAGCAGGCATCCCAGGTGGCTGTAGGACGGCCAGCACTTGTAGTCTTCTCCTTCCACTGTTCGAAAGCCCTTCAGGGAGATGAAGTCTGGGAACAGAAGCAAGGTATTTAAGGAAACTCTCCAAGGAAGTTTCAGAGACTGGTTTCAATATACACTTAGTATTTTGCATTTCTGTGAAAACTCATAAAGGAAACATGATAGTGATAGATTGAACTGACCTGCTTAAATGGAGTACATGGAGCTGCAAAGTTAAAAGAAACCCAAATCCTGACTTTTGGTTCTGCTATGGAGCATAGGATAGCAATTCTTCCATGGATGTAACAGAGGGGGCAGAGTTCTCAAGGGGAGCGACCACAGGGGTGGGTGACCGCAGGAGGCTGCTGTGTGGACCCACCTTTCTAGCAGGGCTCTGGAGAAGCCAATCTCACAACGGCCTCTCCTACACCTCACCCCTAACAGCAGAACCAGGTCATCACAGGCCCAGCACCGAGCTTCACGGGGGTGCACTGACCCACTCATCATGGTGCCACCCACAGGGATAGGAGACTTAGGAACCCCAGTGGGGGAAAGGGAGGCCAGATCCTGCTCCAACAGGACACAAGAGACCTGACAAACCTCAGCAAGTGATGTTAAGGCTGTTGTTCACTGACTACTAAGAGTCTCACCCCATCTTCCCACACCTTTACGATGGTGAACATTTTGGCCAGTTGCTAAGCCAACAGGTAGGCACCACTGGAAAATACTAGTAATTGCTGTTAAAGCTGCTGGTGCAAATAACTGAATATCTTTTCCCATAACTGTGCAAGTTCCAGTTCTTCCACACATAAAGAGATTTCCTTATGCATGCCACCACCACCACTCCACCATCTCAAGTGAATGCTCAGGAAAACGCAAGTCACAGTAACCACAGGACTTTTGAAGCCTTCTTCTTGATTAGCCTCATCTCTACCTCTGAACGGGTCCTTTTTGGAAGAATGCACTCATAAAGGCTCATTTATCCATCCACAAGTCCAACAGGATGGCCTTCAGAAAAAAAGAAATTTAGAAGGTACCAAGGGCCTAGCTAATCTGCCACACTCATCTTGGTGTCATGGCCACAACCTGTGCTCAGCAGTCAGAAGCCACCAAGTGAAATGAGAATTTTCAATATCAGTCTGGAAAACTGACCTATTGGTCCAAAGGATAAGATGACCCTGAAGAGAGACATGAGAAACTCAGTTTACTACTTTGGTCTAGTTGCACATTATGAGTATTTAGAAGCAGTGCAAACACATGTCCATATGTAGGCTCGATTGTCTGCACTGCATTTACTTTGTAAAACAATGCAATAATGCATAGCTACCATGAAGAAACAACAAAAGGCTGCTCAAAAAAAGATACTTTTGACGCTTTTCCTAGTGACTAAACACTGTTTGAATGTATGGGAAATCAGAATTTGAGCAGTTACCAAAAGCTTCATTCCCTCATTAGTTATGTTACCTAAACCATTCAAAGTCATGTACCTTTTAAATGAAGAGGTCTTTTTTGCAGATAGAGCCCAGACTTGTACAGATGTAAAACCTTTTCAAAGGCTTCCAGGGTTTCATTTATTCCATATCGTAAATCACCTGCATTTAAAGAAAGAGGTGATCAAGATGAGTAATTCCATTAAATGCTGTTTAGAGATTTCTAATAAACAAGTTTATTAATATTAGTTGGTACCTGTTGCATTCAGAATATCACTCAAAAAGGGGCGCAAAGCAGCTGGTGCAGAGTGTGGCAAAAGATAGGTGAAAAAATACCTGCAAAAAAATCCCACAGACTGATTAGAATACAGTAGCTTAATTTCCCTAGTGATTAAGTTGTCTACATTTTCCTGCGACTCGATTATCCATATGCAACTAGTCAGTCTTCTTTGGTTATTAAGTTATGTTTGAGCACTTCGTTGGCATCTCACAGACCATTCCTATGAACGGGGCTGAAGCTCTGGTCCTTGCAGCACAGCACGCTACCAAGTGCCGCATGAAATCTACTTTGCAAAGGTTCACACAACAGAGCTTTCCTTCATTCCTCAGGGCCATTTTTGTGCACTAAGCAATGCGCTTCCTATCAAAGAGAGATCTGTGTAAAAGAAGACTCATGCAAGACCTTTCCCTTGCCCTGAAAAGGTTTGGCATTCTTATTATCCCTGGAAAAGCTGGACACTCCCTGACCTTCTAGAAAACTCCCTGAACCTTCTAGAAAACTCCTGTTGTGCAAGAGACAAGTGTGTTACTGCAGGGCTACAATAAACTATACAGGGATTTGACCTTTAACACTGAATCCTGCAAATTCAGGCTCCCTTACTAAGTCCTCTGTGTAAATACCCAACTGCCAAGGCTTCCCGCAGTCCTTGACCTGCCAACCATCACCAGCGAGTGGAAGTCATTGTGCTTTGAGCTGGTGGCCTACACAAAGTGCTGCAGCAGCCTCAGTCCATTGCCCTTGACCTGTTTCATAGCTCTTCCTTCCACAGGCGTTCATCATCCCTGTAGAGACACTCGGAGTTCAAAGCAAGAGTTTGCCAGCCTGTTTCCAGCAACGAGACCTCGAAGAGGGTGGGCTTTGGCAAGTAGCCCATGCTGCCACTGCTTTCAGCAAATACAGCCCGCGGATGTCAAGTGCCAGGACTTGTTTGGCAAACATTAAATTTACAGGTGCAACCTTTGGGGCAAGTTTCTAGAGGGCGTTGGGTAAAGAGAGCAGCAGAAGAAAGATGCCTGCATTCTCACCAGACAATGACAACATTCTTTTCCTGCCTTATACGGAAAATAAACTGGCTTCCAAGCAATCCTTAACTACTCTATGACAGAGGTGAAGGGAAATCACTGCATGGAAGAAACGCAAGATGCTACATGGCAGAATGTGAGCTCAGTCACCCCAGATTTTCCTCCCATCTCACTGGACATACCGATATGCATTAAAAAGATTCTTCTTTTCATTTATTCCTTCACATTTCCCAATGGTGGAGCATTTCAGAGGAAAGCTTTTTGTAGGGAATTCAAGTGTGCAGTCATTATCTTCCTTGCATGACAGTTCCTCAGTGCTGGCATCATCCATGTCTGTCACTTTTAGGTTTCCATCCACCATAACAAACTGCCTTGGCTGGAAATCCAAGAGGACTATTGAACCCAGGGGGGAATGTGCCAAGTAAAACAGCAGTTTCACAAGACTCAGGCAAATCTGAAAGAGATGAATATGCATGGAAAAAACAGATGAAAAACAGCTATTAAATTGGAAGTAGAACAAAGGGGAGGGCATTCAATGAAATTAAAGGCAAAAAAAAAAAAGAGCATATAGTAGTTAAAAGGTAATTATATGTATGCTACAAAATTTATTATCAACATTGCCAGAGGATTTTACTGGTAAGTAGTTTAGCAACATTTTTAGAAAATGTTCATATACAAAGAGAGACATTTGCAGTTAGAGGAACTAGAGGAGAAAGCTATGAGGAAAACAATAGCAGCCTTCATGTTTCAGGAGCTATATTGATTTGCTAGCTGAAATCAGAAGGAATTTTTCCCACTCTGGCATAGAATTAATACATTCTCCTCCCTTCCCCCATGCTGTTCCACACAGACTGAGGCTCCGTGGTCATTAATACCAGATTTGTGCCTTGCTACATCACTCAGTAGTATGAATTTGGGCACACAATCGTGCTTCTGAAGAATTTGCCAAAGCATGCAATGTATTTATTGCCAGCTTTTTTGCTTTTATATCAACTTTCTGGCAGCAGGGAAAGGTCAGACAATACCTGATCCAGCAGAAAGCTCGGTAAACATTTTTTGAACAAACCAGAGCTAGAGGAGCGCATTTATACCGCACCAGCACTTTGTTTAAGTAACTTTTTGCAGCAGTTTTCATTCAGTATCAGGACCTCAGCATCAGAGGAACTTTATCGTCAGCTAGGTGTGCCAGGCAGACCCGCGCCACCCCTCGCTGCCTCCGATAGCGATCTGGAAAGGCAGGAGGGCTGGTCATTTGGAACAGCTCACAGAATGGCTGGTATCTGATGTGGCTCATCAGAGGGGAATCCCATCTGTTTAGATGTTCTAATTAAGAAACAGAACCAGACCGTGCCAGTCTAAGTTCTGTATTAGTACCTTCATCAGTCAAAAGATTACAAAAATCTTAATGCCACTGTACCAGACCTCACCACCAGCTAGTCCAGCACCATGGGTTTCCAGATCTCTAGAGACTTTGGCACATTTGAGAAGATGAGGTGCTGGGAAAGCTATGTAGAAGCCAGGATGAAATAGTTTGTAAGCAAAAGTGCAACCCCACAGGCCAAAAGAAATTACTCTGGAAGCTCTGATGCTATTTTAACTTGACAAGTGAAGCAATCATAAGAATCACAGCTTCACATCCCATGGCTGAGTGAGCACGGTTGCCACACTCCCCCTCTGGCACGGATGGCAAGGCTCCTCTTCAACATTAAGAACCACATGCAGGCAAGGATTTTATTTTGGGACTTCCGTTGCATTTTTATTTTGCCCAAAGCATTTTTTATGGACATTAAGGTACCCATGTTTGTACTTAATGCTCTCTTTCCTCCTAAGAGCCAAACAAGTAGTCATGAAGCCCCAACTGAGACCTTGAGGCAAACTGTAATACAAGCTATAAACAAAATAAGTGCCATGTCATAAGTCATTTATATCCTGGGGAGCTTGAGTCCCTATGCAGGATGCTTAGGAGACCAGGCAGATCTCACTAACAGGGCTGCAACTGTAGCACCTACAGCAAGAGGAAAGCAATTTAGTAGTGTTTGTACTACAGTAATACCCTAAGGGCTATGATCAGAAACATGAAACAAACACATGATGAGAGGCTGCTCAGTCTGCTGCTTGCAATACGCAATACACAGAAAACGAGAGACTTGGAGTGCAGCAAGGTGGCTTTCCTCACTCAGGCCCAGCCTGTTGAGGGGCCTTGCTACTAAAGCCCCTCTGTAGAGCAGAACAATACAGAAGAAAAACTAGCAAAATAGTGTAATACTGTGTATTAAACACCACCCCACCCCTCAGCAAGGTTTTGTAGCCATTTCCTCCCAGATGTAGTTCTTTTAGCATCTCTCGACAGAGAAGGAATATAACTGTGAAAGGCCAGACTAGGGCTATTTTAATGTCATTTAAAACGAGTGAAAGCAAAACCATTTAAGGACAAATCTACAGAAGCAAACAGAGTGTCAGCATGACAATCCCGTTTGCCCCAGCAGCCACCATGGGATCTCCGCATTTACCCATTCTGCGGTCTAAAAGAGGCTGATAAAACTTCCCCTTGTTTTGTTTTCTTACTTTAAATCTCTCCTCCCAGGGGGTCTGCAGAAGCTGAATCATCTCCAGGGGGGATCCCAGCTCTATCATAGCGGTGACCCGTATTTCAGGATCTCCGCTATCATCATAGCACTGACCGTGCAGCTGCCGGGAGGGAAGGAGCGATTGTTAGAGAGATGCTGCTGCCAGTGCCAGCAGGTCCAGGACGCCCGGGAACGGGGACAACAAGGGCGGACCGACTCGGCACCGAGACGCATCCCTCCCTTTCCCTCCCCTCGAAAAATTGCCGTACCGATGGATCACATCCCGTATCCCCCCGCCCCGGCGCGCCCCGCCGTACCTGGACGATGCCGGGATGCTGCAGGCGCTGCAGCAGCGTCACCTCCTTCAGCAGCTTGTAGGCGGCCAGGCGGCGGCAGCCGGCCGGCGCCCCGTAGCGCTGCAGGCACTGCCGCACCTCCCGGCCCGCCCCGTGCACCGACTTGAGGGCGACGGCTCCGCCGCCCGCCAGCGCCGCCCGCGCCACCACCTTGGTGAAGCCCCAGCCCAGCACGCTGACACCCGTCGCCAGGCTCAGGTCGCCGCAGCCCAGCCCGCCCCCCGCTGCGACCTCTCCGCCCGCCGCCGCCGCCAGGCGCCGCAGGTCGCGCCGCCTCTGCCGCAGCTCCTCCCGCAAGCCCGACGGCAGCGGCGGCGGGGAGCCCGACCGCCCCTCACCGCCACCGCCGCCCCGGCCGGCCGGCAGCGCCAGCAACGCCAAGGCCAGCAGCGCCGCGGCCAGCAGCGCCGCCGCGCTCAGCCGGGCGCCCCGCCGCGCCCGCCCCGCCGCCACCGCCATGGGGAGCGCGGCTGCCCCGCAGCGAGCTCCGGCCGCTCTGCCGCCCGCGATCCGCGGCGATGGGGAAGGCGAGCAGCGCCGAGGGGCGTGTCGGGCGGGCGGCCTCCCCGGCGCCCCCACCCCCGCCGGCCAGGCGCTGCGGGGCAGCCGCTGCCCGAGGGGAGTTCGGGGGCGCACGGAGCAGCGGCGGCACCGACCGCCCGGGGAGGGGAGGTCGCTGCGGTGGCGGAGCAGAAGCGGTTTTAGAAGAGGTGATCTGGACTGGGAATCCGAGCTGCCGGGAGTGAGCGGTACAACCCCGCAGACGCCTGCCCCACCCTTCCGACGGAGGCTGTTTATAGCAAAACACGCTGATTTCACTGGCGTGAATTTCGTCAGTCTTGCTAAAGTTACGGCAGAATGCAACCGACGGCTGTAAACCGCATTAAAATTAGTAAGAACGGAGATAACACGTTCTCGTGCCTTTGAAAAGTCTCAGGTTAGGTTTCTAAGAAAAGCTAGCACTAGCAGTCACTCTTACTGGAAGGATAAACCCTGTGAGGTTGAAACAGCACTAAGCTGGCTAAAGTGTGGAATTGTAATTGTCACCCTCCCCTCGCCCCCCCCAAAAAAAAAACCAAACCATACCACAAAACCCTCCTCCATCTAAACCAGCCAATCCATGCAGAAAACACCACTTGATCATTGATATGTGAGGAAATCGATCAGCTTGGTGACGCACAGCCAGCTCAGGGCTGCCTCCTGTGACACAGATAGCTGTACAGGTGAGGAAAGTGTTGCCGAGATGGCTGTGGGGAAGTGGGACAAGGCACCTGCCTGGGCTCTGTCACCTGGTTTATACACGTCTGCACCAGGCACTGCTGTGCAGAAAGTCAGTCAGGTTAGCCTAGGGCCCAGACAGGTGTGCTTTTTCTGCTTCCAGTTTAGGCAATATGCTGTTAACTTTCCACACTGAGTGGCCTGAAACACCAGCTCAATGGGTTAATTCACCTTTTTATTTACCATTACGCTGCTGGGTTAGAAATTAAAATAATGCTCTGCCTATCCGTCTGGTTTGCTTCAGTTTCTGTCATAATTTTTTTGGTGGCCTAGCTAGCCTGAGAGACCCTCCCTAGGAAGGCAGCACGGCGATGCATTGCCCAGTGCAGTAACCTCCAGAGAGCACACCTGGGTTTGGAGGATGCATGTTTCACTTTTCCTCTGCTCCTCAGGGCGGCTGTTATTTCCCAACTGCTGCCCCGTCCCTGAAGGACACAGCTCTGCTGAGCACCTGCAGTTTCTGCCTGCACCAGGAGGAGCCCGGCAGGACGCAGTGGGTGAGAGTACACAGGGTTTGTCCTGGCCGTGAGCAAGCAGCGTGACCACTTGGTCCTGCAGTGCTGCCGCTGCCCTTGGACAGATCTGCTCCTCCTTGCCTCCCTCCATGCACCGCAGTGCCCCTGCCTCTCTCCTGATTTGCTCCCAACACAGAGCACACACTGTTCAGGTCACTTTCTCAGGCCACCGCTGCGAAGGAACTTTTGTGAAACCTCTTTGAGAAACTGGACTTTAACACCACAGCCTGTGCAATAGAGATTTTCAGAGAGTACAGCAGAGCAGCTATCATGACTGGTGATCCCCAAGATTGTTTTAATAGAAATAATTAATATAAGTGATCAACTATAAATAGCTTCCTTTGCAAAAGCCTGCAGAAAGTTTCTCCTCCACTTCTTGCTAGCTCAATACCACCGGAGCAGCATGCGAGGCAGGGTACGAGTGGCAGCGCCACAGTGGAGTACAGCTGCTCTGTAAGACTGCAGGAAAAATGAACTCAGAATTCATCGGGACACTTCCAGATGACTGAGTTTGGGAGGGAAGTTAGAGCCCACTGTGCACCAATATGTAAAATAATGTAGAAAATCTCAGGCGGCCTGTGCTTATCCATGCACATATAGTTTAGGGCTGATCCCAGAACAGCTCTTTCAGTAGCTGAATTTCCTTTGTTGCTTTTTAACCTTAATAGCTCTTTAATTACTGTCCTTATTTTCAAATCAAGTATACATCTGTGTCATATCAATGAATATTCATTGTCACTGGAGAGCTATTAAATACATTTTCACCTGTGTTTCCAAGGGAATGGATGCCAGCTGAGTGTAGTATTATCTAATTTCAGCCCATCGCCAGCACCATAATAATATCAAAACCTATTAGAGCAGACTCGCAGATAAATAAAAATAATAATGATTGATTATTTATTTGCTTTATAGTAGCACTTAAGGATTCCTGCCAAGATCATGGTTCTGCTGCACAAGGCTTCTTGCAGACAATGGCACAAGTCTGAACAGTAAACACAGCAATGTGCTGCTGCAAGGGTGTAGCAAAGGAGTACATGGTCATTTGGAAGTCCTTTAATTCCTTGAGGATCTGTGCAAATGGAAAAAGGGAAGAGTTGGAAGGTGAAGGTGAACGAGACAAGGATCCACCCTTACCAGAAGAGCTCAAAAGACCCCACAAGGCTGGAGTCTTTCCCAGTGCTTGGCTCCAGTATCCCCTGGTAGGATCTTCGGGGTGGATCCAGTGTAATCTTTACTGGGTGCTGCTGGTTCTTCAGGTACTGGAGATGCTCCAGTGTCTACTTGTAGCTTACAGTGCTGTAAGCTTCTGAGGAAACTGAGTGAGAGCAAAGCTAATTAAATAAAGTCCATTGAAAAGAAGGAAGCAGTTGCTCATTGTTTTTCCAGTAAGTCTGTACTGAAGGAACAATTTCTCCTACACCAGTCCAGTGAGGACACTGACAGAGTCCAAGACCCTCAGCTGGACCTCAGTATGGGGCACTATAGCTAGGAAGCAAATCCTGTAGATGAATCAAAAAGGAGAAGGACAGCTGGAGCATGAGGTATCAGTGTGGTCATGTTTCCACAGAGAAGGAGAGGAGATATGTGGAAGACAGCATCACTGTGGGAAGGAGGGCCCAGAGAGAAAGGAAAGGATGAGAGGCAGAAGTTCAGTGTTAGAACAAAATAGCCTGCTAGCAGGGCTAGCCTACCAGTACAGACTGGGTCTAAAGACAGTCTTCAAATTAGTACAGACTGAAAAACTTGAAGTGTCAGGTACATTCCTAGGCACCAACACTCGATCTTCCCCATTAGAGCAGCCTCTGGCCACTAGCATTCTGCTGACAATTCCTGATATGATCTGGGAGTCAAGATGTGCCAGAGACCATTCCTCACATATAGATTGCACATGACCACCATATTTTGAAGGGTAAGAGAGCTCAATAGACATGGCTGTTCTGCACCAGTCCACCTCAGTGCCAGGGAAAGGTCTGGGGCATGAGGTCCCTTCCAACCTGGTATTCTATGATTCCTTTGTTAATATAGATGTAACTTCAGTGTTTTGAAGAGAGAAGGGAAAACAGCACCAATGCTTGAGAAGGTCCTCTCCTGAGCACTGTCTCACTCCCAGGAGCTCTGGGAGCCTGTGCTGGCTGAAACAGAGGATGTAAAGATGGTTTGTTCTGAGGGTACAAAACCATCGCAGAAGTTCAGAGCAGAGCAAGTATATTGCAGATCCTGGGAGGGAGCAAGGAAGTGCCCAATGTAGAGAGAGCAAACTCCCATCAGGGAGAAGTCTAGCTGCTCACTGCAGTGGGAACCAGGTAGCTTTGACCATGTCCACCGCAGAGCCTGCTGTGACAGTGGAGCAGTACAAGGGCAGGAGACTCTTCAGGGCTTGAATGGGAAATACCCGAGTTAGTACTTTCTGTCTTGTTGAACACCCATCACTACTGGTTCAGAGATGGAAAAAAATACTACCTTACATGGATCTGTGCCTGGGCACATGTGGGCACGGGGAGCAGGGCAGGGCTTGCCACCAAATGTTTCACACAGAGGTCTTATGTGAGAAGGGAAAGCAGAAATTTTCTGAGCTTGCTAGCTTAGATCTCTTTATGCTGTTTTATTTTCCGTGTGCTGAGCCTCCCTGACTCATAGTACCTGGAACTGAGGGGCTGTGAGTCTACAGCACGAAACTGAGTATTTCACAGGGAGTGAAACAAAGCAAAGGGCCCCACTTCAGCTTCAGTGTCACCTGGGTGCAGACTCCAAACCTTACCACAAAACAGACAGGCAGTGATTAATTACAAATAATGTCATCAAGTGTCCTGCAGAGTAGACCAAAGCATTGGCATGGGCAGGGAAATGGAGAAAATTTAAAATTATCCTACTGAGATGCTGTCAGGATTGCAGTGTTCCAGTGTGGGCAGTTCTTCCACCCCACTGGTGCCTCCCTTGTCCCTGATAATCACTGAAGGAATGAAGAAAAGCAAACACGTTGCCTCAGTGAGGAAATGCTAATCCTCCTGCAAAAGTGCTTCCTTTATCCCTGAGTCCAGGAGAACACAAAATGTTGTAATTTGGAGCAAAACAGAGAGGAGGCACAATGGCCCTGCCAGACCCAGTCCATCCCATCCCAGCCTTCCGTTGTGACACAGCAGAAGGAAGTTTCTGCCCGACTTTATTGCCTTTACTAGCATGTGAGCACTGTGTTGATGAGACGGTTTGGAGTACATGTTGTGGACACCTGCTTTGTGATTGTTTTCTCTCAATAGCAGATGTTGTTAGATCCAGGGAAGGCCCCCTGTTGCAGCTCTCAACATAAAACCAGACCAAGTGCAAATGCATCTGTGGTTAACCCGTGTGCTTGCACTAGGGCCACCATGTCCTAGGAGAACCAGGTTTTTTGAAGATACAGTGATTAGATGTGCAGCACACCCGCAGCATGGCACTCTAAAGCTGCTGCGGTAAAGAAAGCAGCTAGAAGCTGGTCATGGCTGGATACATGAGCCTGAAAGGGAACAAAATAACCCAATTTCTGCTCTGCATTTGTGGCTCCAGCAATAGAGGACAGTATCCTATGCTTTCTTACCTACAGTCATTCCCACAGAGGCTATAGATGGAGCAGAACATTGTCCACTGTTCAGAAAATATCAGGCTGTGCTATAATTGCCATTACTGTGACTGAACCTCATGCTTCAGAGCTTCTGCTGGATTCCTGCAAAGGGAGGAGAATTCTCTCATGCAAAATTGTGATTATTTTTCCCACTTCCCTGATGACACCACTAGCTGAGCTCCTCCCTGGAAATGTAGGTGAAACTGTACATAATGTGTAGATGCAAAACTGGGAGTCTTCGGTGCTCCAGACCAGCTGGGTTGATAAAGCACCTCCTTCTCCCATGCCAGTGGTGAAGGAATTTGCCTCTCTCTGAAAGACAGAGACTTCTCTGGGTGTATTCCCCTAACTGGTCCCCTCCTGTTCCAAGAGGTCTAGGCAGCAGCTTTTTCCCTGTTTCTTGGCTATGACACTGATCTAGAAGATACAAGATCAAGCTCCCAGGTTAGCACAAAAACCTGGGGAGAAATCTGGGCGGGGGGGAGGGGGAAAGTCCTGACACTGAGCACATACATGAAAGTCTGGGACATCAACCCAGAAGAAGGAGGCAAAGAGTTTACAGATCTGGGAGGCGGATCAAAGAAACCTGAAGGAGCCATCCATCAAAACAGGAGGAAGACTTAAACACTTCTTGGGAATGAGTGTGGCCATCAGTGCCCTCACCTTTGGGGGCAGCTTGACTCCTTGCCTCCTGCCAGCTGAGCTCTTGGCTGCCTCCAAAAAATTCCGGTCCATCTGCAAATGTGCCCATCCAAGGCAGGGTGAAAGCAAGAGGAGCTGCTGGAGGGCAGGAGCCATCCTGAGCAGCCTGGCTTTGCAGTTCTAGATAAACCAAGAAACCCTTGTGCATCCAGCCTCCAGGAATGCCACACAGAGCTGTGCTGGGTCCCACCTGGGTGGCACCCATGGAAAAATCACCTCACTGGCCATTTATCTATTTTTCTTTGCTTCGGCCAAGAGGCAGAAAAAGGAGATGAAAATTAGCTGCAGGTATGGTACTTTCCTACAAGCAGCTGGGAAGAACGCTGGGGGAGACAGACCATGCTCTGCTTTTTTGCCTTACTGGCCACGATCCCTAGCAGAGCACTTGGTGCAGGTAATGATTACTTGCCCTAGAAATGAAATAACATATTTCTCTTCTCCAGAACAAGGAGAAACTGTCCTTTTCTGTGATGTCCAAGAATGCTGCAACCCCCAGGTCTCTTCATAGCCCATGGCAAGCACAGCTGTGTCTCCCTAGGCACTTCTCGCCTGAAGTTTCTCAACAGGGTTTGACAGAGCCTGTGTCAGCAGCCGATTGGCATCCAGGGGCCCAGAGAGCAGGTTTCCTAAACCTACTTTTTATTTTTTTTTGCAGACAAGGGATCGCTTCCTGACTGGGGGCGTGGGATCAAACTGCAAGAACACTGCATGCTGTTTGCACAACATCACAGGGCATCATCTACTCCTGCAGAATTATGATGCCCTGGAGAAGCAAGGGCAGTTTGTCTCCTAAGAGAAGGAGCTGTCAAGGCTGAGGAATAGGTGAGCTTGCATGGACTAGGAGAGCTTGCCATCTGCTGGAAGGCGATCAGCATTGACAGACGACAGTATGACAAGAGCTCTTGGGTGTAGGACGGAACAGGAGAAAGCCCTGCGTCAGCAGTCCCTGGAGAGCTGGATGGCACTTGGGCTTGCACAAAGCAGGAAGAGCATCCTCTGAGGGAAGGAAGCACCAATCTTGGGCAGATGAGGCAAGACAAGACTCACTGCAGGGTTTTAACATGCTACCACCACCCTGAGCGCTCCTTGGAAGTGCCTGTCCCCATTGTGGAGGTAGCAGAAGGGAATACGTGTTTGTGCAACTAATGCATCTCAACTCATTCATTAGCAGGGCCAAGTGGAAAGCTGGCATGGTGGTGTCTCACATCTCCACAACATGGTTTGCCAGCATGTCTGCTGAGCTGTCTGTGTGCTGTTCACAGCTTCCCCCACCACTCACTGCACTGCTGAGATACTTCCCTCCCTTTGACATATTCTCAGCCTTTTCTTACACCACCAGCACATGTAGCCCAACTGGCATTGAGCATCCTGCTCCTGAACACATCAGCTCCAAGGAACACACAACCAGCTGGAGAGTCCTCAGTTTTCCCAATCAGATTTTATTAATGTCTAGGAGGATATAAGCCGATCTTCAACACAAGGGATTGAAGAGCTGGTCTACCAACAAATAGACTAAACCTTCCCTAGTAAGACAAGTATTAGTACCTCCAGGTATAAGTCATATTAATACACTGTACAACATCGCTTATGTTATCAAAAGCCAC
Organism: Patagioenas fasciata; assembly: GCF_037038585.1. Classification (NCBI taxonomy): domain Eukaryota; kingdom Metazoa; phylum Chordata; class Aves; order Columbiformes; family Columbidae; genus Patagioenas; species Patagioenas fasciata. The sequence continues at coordinate 58,017,720 of NC_092524.1, read as the reverse complement.
ATCAACCTTATTGGCCTATTATCCCACTACTGCACTGAGATAGAGCACAACAGGAGGAGAACCAGGGAAAGCTCTGGGATTTGACTCTCCTGGTGTGGAAACCACCATGGGAACTTGACAGTGTACAGACCAGGTTCTTACCATTTTAATTCAAAAAGGTAAGAAATGACAGTGGAAGCACCAGATGTCTTGAATTTCCTGTATTTCAGGGCCCAAACTCACATTATTCACCTGTTTCTGGAAGGCAGCATTTTCACATGATCACTTTTCCCTAGCAGCCTGTACACAGTGAGCGATTTTGGCAGAGCTGCAAAAAAAGGGCATGCAGGACCTTCTCCTGTCTCCTGGCTCAAGTTGCACAGGTGTTTCTTCAGCAGCAATATCATTTTAAGCAGCATTTGGTTCCAGGCACTTACTTCCAAGCCTGCTGTACCTATTACACCATTTGGTCTGAGCATTCATGTAGCTTTTGGATGAGCCAGATGGGGAAAATGAACCAGGTTAAAATAACTTGTTTCAGATTGCTTTTATCAATTGTTCCTCTCATTTAGAGGAAGGACAGGAAAATTGCTTTGACCAAAAGAATAGCTAAATTATCTTCTCAAGCTCAGCCCAAATCTTGAGGTCTACTATGAAATTCCTTAATTACTTACACCATATTGTGTTGTAAATCAAGTTAGTGGAAACAATCAGCTGGGATTTGAGTTTAGGTTTGTGTGGAGCCTCAGGGATACTCCAGTGAAAGGACATTCTTTTCCAAGCCTGGTCAGAACCAAATAGTCCTTCTGGAAAAGAACAGGCTTTGCAATTCCAGGTATGCTTCTAGATCAAAAATGCTCCAATGTATCTAGAGTGACTTTCCTAAAGTTTTCTTCAGTAAATGATGAGGAAAGCTAGGTAAAAAGATTAGCCTAGTAACCCTCTAAAGGGGCCTGTGAAATCTAACCTTTGATTAGTGTGAAGATCTTCAAAATCGGAAGAATTGCTACCACTACCACGTCATGCTACTTCACCGAGTCGTCAGGCCTGGCAGCTTCCTGCACAGCTCCTGGGCTTTAATTTACACATTACTCCATCTAGTGGCCTTATGGTCCCAGCATCCACGAGTTTAAAACTCTGCCCGGGTACCAGCTGGAATTCAAACCTCTGCAGCAGTTTTGCCATCACCACTTTCGCCTCCATCTGTTAAGAAGAAAAGCAAACTCACCATCAGTAACAGCAAATACAGCTTGGACTGCAGCTACTTAAAGTCACATGCTGCTTTGCCAATATAGAGATTTAAAAGCCAAATGTTACTCTGTTAATGCAGCCAGCTGAGTTTGGGCAGGAAGAACAGTCGCCTGGGGCTTTCTGGATTTGAAGACAACTGAGAGTCACTGGGATTGGTCCTTGTCTTTATGCATTAACCCCGTTTTGGAGAACAGAGTGTAAAACTAAACATTCTAACCTGAAGATTTTGAGAACTGGTGTTTAGATGAACTCACAGCACAAACCTGAAGAGCTGGCATCCTACTGTCCTGAAATGCTTTCTGCCATGCTCATGTACTTCCTCAAATTGTTCCCCCCATCCACACAGATCCCTCCTCACCTTCTCAGTGCCAGTCCTGGCTCGTGCCCCTCTGCCAGTTGACACTGTCCCTGCATTGTCTCTGCCAGCTGCAGGGACAGGATGGTCCCCAAGAGACCCTGCGCAACCTCTGTGTGTCTGACCTCAGCTGGCAAAGGGATGTTGACTGTGATTCCCATCACAGGGTCTGGATTCAAGCAGGGTGACCCAGGACAGTCCAGAGGGAGAGCAGCCAGCTTCACCCTCCCCTGCAGGTACCTTGGCTATGTGCAGGGACATGCATGACACAGGATAAGTTTGGTCCATGTATGGTGGGGAGCTTCCCTCCAGAGGGAAAAGGGTCAGTGCACCACCAGCGTGGCCTCTAGTCCCCCACAAACAGCCATGGCCAGCACACTGAGCAGGCCCAGTGCTCGCTAATGAAGCCTCATTCCAGGCCTCTGCTTACCTGTGCAAACACCTGCCCAATGCAGGATCGAGGTCCCAGGGAGAATGGAAAATAGCAGTAATAAGGCCTGCAAAGAAAAATGTTCAAATCTCTCATTCTGATGGCTTGGTTCTAAAGAAACAAGCAAAAATTTCATCACAGCAGCAACCAAATGGTCTAAATACCACCCTACCTAGCCAACTTGTTAAGACAATCTCCAAATTAACTTTTTTCTGCTTCAGAGTAGCAGCGCAGCTCTGCAGATTTCCTTGTCATCTCTGTTTACTATATGGCTCAGCTCACAGAGCTGTTTTGATGCGTGCAAACCTTACTTCAAAGTTGAATGTCAAGCAAACTCTAAATGCTCTGCACCCTGTCACAAGAACTTAATGGTCCACCCACTTACTGCTCCTTTGGACAGAGCTGAACCATGTGAGTTTGGGGGTGTTTTGTTCAGGAGACCATACTAATTCTAGACTGAAGTAAAACCCCTGGTTCACAAAGTAGTTTGATGCAGGGATCAGCACCAACTGTTTAGGTCACTGATCCCTCCTATTGCACTCCTGCCTACTCATAAAGTGAGGCTGTCTGCCCCCACAGCTGAACAGCATCTTCTGTCCCTCAGCCCACTGTCCCCTCTTTAATCTGCAGATACTTAAAGAATTCTGGGGCCAGGGCTGCCATGCATTAAGTGTCTGTGTTAAGTGTAAGGCAAATATTCAGCCTGGTGTTGGCCCAAATCTTTGTTTTTTACCTCAGTATAAACATTAAATAATATTAGTATTGGTCTTTTTTCGCAAGTTATCATGTGGTATAAAGAACTTCTGAACAGAAACTGCACATTATTGCTCTCTATTTGCATTTGCAAGGCTTTAGTGTTACTCATACTGGAATGGGAAAATAGTTCTATCCTACTTTCTTCCCCTTGAAATCTCTTCCTGTAATGGTTCCTTATTACATATTTAATAACCCGAGAGTAAAAAGAAACTCACTTAGGTGCATCTTTGCTAAATCGGTCTGGATTGAAAGTGAGCGGAGCCTTGAAATACCTTTCCATCCTTCCCATTATATAAGTGCTTAACTGCCAAAAAAGAGTTTATTTGGGTTAGTCAGCACACTGAAAACCTCTCTTCCTTATCACAGGTACAAAACCATAACTGCCTTCCAGTCCCCAGGCAAAAATGATCCAGAGTCCCAATTCATACGCTAGTTTTGCCCAAGAGAGGCCTCAAGAAATATACTCCGGGAGTGTTCTGGCCCTCTGAAATACATTATATTTGGATCAACTGCAGCCCCTAAAAGCTACTGCTGGTGGGTGGGACAGACTCACAACGAGCATCGTGTTTCCAGGAATTCTGACGCCATTGATGACGTGCTCCTTCTCCAACCAGCGTACCGTACCCAGGACGGGCGGGTACAGCCGCAGCGATTCCTTCAGAACCTGGGTCAGTGAAAAGCACAAAAGGTCAGTTAGTTACAGTGCAGGAAGCAGAAATAAAATTAATTACCTCCCTGTGGCCTTTTGCTTTGGCTAAATGGGAGCTTTTGACTTGTGGAACAGATGCTGCTGTATCTCCCTTGGACTCCTGTGGACAAAATACATGGCTAAGTCAGCTCCTTCAGGCCTGGCTCTTTCTTACAAGTGGTAAAATACAGAGAAAATGAAGCAAAAACCTCAAGAGATACCAAGCATTGAACAGACCTAACACATCAAGTCAGGTCAACCACTAAGCGAAAAAGTACTGGGAAGTAAATTCAAAGAGAATATCTAAGGGTGAAGCCTCATGCCACTGAGCTCCCACTCCTGCTTTTGTCCTGCTTCTGCTGCTTGGGGAGCTGAGCCAGGTCAGCGCACCAAAATAACAAAAAACAACCTGGCAAAGGAAAATGAATAGGGTACAGTGAGAAAAAAAATGGAATAAGACCATTTCTTTTGGTGGCAGTGAGCTGTAAGAATGGCTTATTTCATCAAAGTGAAACCCAATTAACAGTGCACATTAGCATTGCACTGCAAATGCAATTAACAGTGTGTATGCATGAGTGGATTAATGAAAGAGAAGCATGGACAAAAGGATTCAAAATTGGTTGAGCGACAGGAGAAGAGTCCCATGGTCTCTGATATTCCAGTGATGGACTGGCTCTGACCAAGGGTGACCATGATTTTGATTGCACAGATCCAAGCTTGTTCTTTTAAATAAACAGACTGCTTTGGGAAGCTCTCATGTGATCTGTCTTAAAGGCTTAGATGGCTCATCCTAATTGGAGTGGTATAATTGTGAGGGTATTTGGAGGAGCCTAAGGAAACCTGCTGGTTTCTGTAATGGCACAGAGATGCTTTTTCCTTCTGAAAAATACACCTTTCAAATCTATGCACTGTCAAGGTACAGTGATTGTGAGATGGGATATGACAAATGGTAAAACACCATCATCTACCTTGGCAGGGCAGTTACAGAGAAAAGCGATCATGATAGACTAGTAAAATAAATATGGGAAATTTAAGCAGAAGAAGAGCTGCCAGGATTGTGATTCAGCCTCTCCTGGGGGCTAATAGTGTCCCTCATCTTGTAAAAAAGGATACGCAACACAAACACTGGTGAGTAGCCAAGCCCTGGCTGTGCAGTTCATTACTGACTGGCATTTTATGAACAAGACCTCTTTTAGTATTAAACTCTCTCTTACTGCAACCTCCACCCCACCAAGTGACTGAGTAAGGTTTCAAGACTGAGTAATAAAAACCAGAATTTACAAAAACTAGCCATTATTTTCGGATGTCCTCAAATCCTGCTGAGTTTATGGTGCATGGTGAGATCATAGCTGGAAATGCCTTAGCAATCATCCAAAATAGAGCTGTGAGTTTGGGAACTGCGTGGGATTCACACACAGGTTGGGCTCGAAGTTGCAAACCATTCTTAAAATACAGCTATGGTTTCAGCTTAAACAGGTAGGGATTAAGCAACTCCACTCTAGCTCCTAGCTAAGTAATAATTACAGAAAGCAGTGAAGGAATCATGTGGGATTTTGGAAAGAAATTTGAGGACCATCCTTCCCAACAAGGCTGGGCTGCTGCAAATGGCTCATGATATCTTCTTGCTGACTCTCTGGGGATAAACACTGTCAGGATAAAATACTGGCATTGTTCTTAAAAGTGTGGGGCTTCTCCACAATATGGCAGAGGTGCTACCAAACAGCTCTGACTGGTATTTTACCTCACTCCTACAGTACCTGCGATAAGTAGGTGAGTTTGCCAAGATCCTCATAGTCAATGTCTCTTTTGGCACCAAGAACATCATCCACTTCAGCCTGAAGCCTGCAGTTAAATTAAAAAAATGTTAGCTGCAGACACCCATTTCTTGCTAGGCAAGTTAACAAATTACATTTTTTACTTTCCAGGCACTGAGTTGGACTTTGACTCCTATCCTCAGGCAAAATGCCTACTGATTCCCAGCCAAGTCTGCCTGAACTTGTGCCTCATATCAGGATGGAGCAATGTGTGTACAGTGCAGCCGAATCAGGGATTCATGACCAGCATGTATAAAAGCTTTGAAAAAAGTCACCTAGATGGAATTGGAATAATTACTCTTAAGCTTTTTAAAAAATTTAGATGTATTGGGACTACGAAGCTGTTTGTTTTGTAACTGAGGCTTGAATGTATTGAGAATTGATCCTAGCTTTTTATGAATCCTTATAATTAAGTTCACCTTGAAATCAACAGCTAACTGGGTTTGCAAATTGGAGCACACATACCTTTCCAGTATTTCAGGATGCTGACCCAGTGCCATTACTGTAAATGACAGCTGATTGGCAGTAGTTTCATGACCTAACAACACCAAAAATCGATGTAAAGGTTAGTATGAAATAATAAAATGATACAAAGATGGTCTACTAGTGTGATTGTGAACAGGAAACTTTAAATGTCAGGCCTCAAATGTTTTATTTCAAGTATGCTAGAAATTAACAGAAACACTAAAAGGGATGTAAATTCCACATAAGGAGCTTTCAAGAGTGACAAGAACAAGACATAGTTGGTAAAGATATGAGCCATCATGCCCAACTCAAAGCTGCAGTGGCTGCATATGGCACCTTGTGGTTATGGGCTCCCGAACACAAGGGCCAGCGACGTTCAATATTGGCCTTGTCATGTTATGGGACATGCAGTTCTGCCAAGAAGAAAAGATTCACTGGTTTTGAGGGAAAACAGAGCTTCTAGTCATCTTTCCTTGAAATGTCTGCTTTATGTGTATAGTTTTGTTTTTTTCATGGATAGGCATATGTGTTATTTTGAAGTGTTACAGAAAACAGACTTCTGTGAAGATGTATTTGTTGCAATAACATCTTTCTTGCCAAAGAACAGTGTTTTGACCTCAACTTCTTCGGAACCTAAATCCTACTGACTTGTAAGATGGATCTTACTATGTTGTTTACCTCACATATCATCTCATCTCCTGCTTTTTCTGATGGGTTTGACAGTGACTTCTCCTACCAAGTGCTGACTAATGCACTTAAGGCAAGAATGGCGTTTAGTTGTGTGGGTGAGGTGACACACGTGGAATATGTTAAAGATGCTTTCAGTGGGGTTTAGCAGGATCTGGAGGAAGGGCCAGAGCCTCATGGGGAACAGCCCTGCAAACCAGCAGGCAGCACTGCCCTCTGCACCACAGGTTGGAAACAACTGGCCTGGCAATATTTGCTGTGTTGGTATGAATGAAGGAGGATAACATATAATTTACCTATGAGAAAACTAAGATTTCTCTTCAGACCTTGCCCAGATGGTCTTACACCAGTCTGATAACCAAGTGACTCCTGGTTACAGCAGCATCACATGGACTGAGCAACGACACTAATCATGACCCTGTGGACAGCCCAAGAAATGAGTGCAGCTTCCCACATGACATATCCAAACAATTAAATAGCTACCAACCTGCAACAAAGAAAGTGACAAAGTTATCCAGAATGTTTTCATCATCTCTAGTTTCTTCCAGAGCTGCCAAGAGAAAAGCAAATGATATTAGAAAACAGCTCCTGTGCCCCAGCTGGAACAGCCAGAATGCTCTGCCCCATTCTGCACATTTGGTCTGAGGTGGCATCGGGAGGGGATGCTGAACGGGCAACTCAGCAGTGACTTGCGACCAATATTTGATCCAACACAAAGAAACAGGGAATTTTCAAAACAACTCCCACTATCTTCAGTGTAAAAAAGACATTAAAGGAGGATCAAAGTTCAGATCCCCAAAACAATCCTCTCTGAATTTCACGGCAAACCATTCCACAGAGAAATTCACTCAAACAGCAATGTGTCGCCTACCATCTCCTTTCAGTATCTGTGTAAGGATATCCAGGGTGACTTCTTTCCCATTCCGGATGTCCTCTCTCCTCTGGTCAAGACATTCCTTCCCCACACGCCGCAGCAGCCTCACACTCTCCTTGACCTCCTTTATCAGCTTCTGTTTCCATGGCATGTACTGAGTACAGAATTTCTTTAGTAATTTTATTCCTTTTGCTGGTAAAAAATATTGCAAGTGTTATTTTTCAAGTGAGCACCTTCTTTTCTGCTAAATGACATTTGTCATGCAAACATCTGCTCTCCATGGAGCAAAGTGAACCTCCCCAAGGTGAAGCGTTTGGTCTGAAATGAGAAGCATTTCCATCTGTGCATGCTGATGTCCTCCCTTGTCAGAGCTGATGTTTTGGGCACCATAAGCAAAATTCCTCACCCCTCCATGGAAAGAAACTGTAGCATGCAATACAGAATCTCACCTCTGGGCCCAAAAAGGAAAACAAGACCTCTACAAGCCTGAACTACAGCTTTCATGAGAAACTGTGGAATGATTTTTAACTTAAATAATTCATATTACATCCATAATTTCCTAGCACATGAATTTGGGTCAAAAATATAATTTTTTTATGGTAAGAAAGTTCAAATTTTTTCCACCCTGAGTGAAGGCTGCCATCCTTCATGGACAAATGGCAAAAATCTCAGTTTTTGCAGTGGTGGCTGTGAAAGTGTAAAACCTTCTGAGAGGACACATGCAGGGGGAAGGAGAAGGAAGAAAGACACAAAGGAAGCATTAAACGTTAATTTTGCAAGTGTTTCAAAGCACTAATGGATTTTATCTTGATGCATGATGGAAGGAAAGGGCTACTGATGACTGCCTCCCCATTGCATATGGACCTCGCACAGCTCCAGCCCACCAACTCATGCAGGAGCAGAGGCTCCAGCTGGATGTGAGGAGAGAGGACCAAAGTGATGACTGTACAGACCCGTATGAAGGGGATGCGCGTCTTGGTCACTCCTTCCAAAGCCACAGTCACAGCACGAGGGAGAGGCATCTGGTCATCGCTCAGTGCGTTCAGTTCCAAGCCAAAGGCTACCTGAGGAGCGGGAGAGAAAAAGTCATCTTGCTGCATCCTCCTGGCTCCCTGGGGCTCAGGTGAAAGAGCAGAACCTCACATCGCCACTTTTTCCCCTAAAAGCACCTCAGGCTAGAACCTGCCTTACAGGAAGTTGCAAGGGAAGGGTAATATCTACATTATGCTTCCTCCTTATTTGGGGGTGGGATTAATAATTTACTATTACACTCCATTCATCCCAAACTGTTTTGCTTAGAGAAGGGAAAAGACAGCCTAAGGTAGATTTCAGGCTGACATATGATGGTAATACTACAACATCCACACATGAATGAGCACTGGTGTGACCCTTTCGGCACGGAGGGTGGGAGGTATGAGGCTGTGACGGTTTTTGCAAAGGGTCCCCATCCTGCAGGCCACATCGAGGCTGTGTAGACCCTTCCCTAAGTGCCCTTTCCTATGGCTGAGCCCGAATGGAAGTGGCACAGTTCAGCTCTCCTGGCACTGCTGGGTAACACTCTTGTTCCCTTGTTCCAGTTCCTGCTCCCATCCTGTCGCCGGTACCTGCTACTTCCATTCCTTCCTGCCAGCCGCAGTGGAAACAAGAAAGCAGACAGCTGGTACCTTTGCAATGATATCCATAGTCACCCGGCTCATCATCGTCAGCATGCTAAACTCTGTTTTTCCATCTGCCTTTTCCTCTAGCTTCGTCATCAGCTCCTCTGCTTTTTCATTAAAAGTTTCCATCAGACCAATCAGGTAGCTGAATAATTAATAAAGATGAGTGATGGAGGCTCTGGAAAGAACATCTTTGCTCAGGCAAAATTATTTTCATTATTTTCCATTGAAAATTGTAAAGGATTTTTGCTTTTTAATCTATAATAAATTTGCCTTAATACTTTAAAAAGCAAACAGATAAAATGAGCCGAATTCTTCTTATAACAGCCCTGCTCCATCCTGCCATGTAAACAACAGCTGTTGTGACAAAGGGCTTTAGCCTGTGGATGCCAAAGCAAACAAAGTTTATCTTCAGGCCCTAAACCAATGCATCAAGGTACACACAAGCAAACCAGACCAACCCTCTGATTATCAGTCACACCGTATCTCCCACAGGGAAGCACTCAGGGGAACGATGAGGCTTGCCCATGTCAAATCCCTAAGGTCTGTTTTCCAACAGGATAATGCAGTCATCGCCACACTCATGGATGTGGAACACAGAATCACAGAATGTTAGGGATTGGAAGGGACCTCAATAGATCGTCTAGTCCAATCCCCCTGCCGAAGCAGGAACACCCAGATGAGGTTACACAGGAATGCGTCCAGGTGGGTTTTGAATGTCTCCAGAGAAGGAGACTCCACAGCCCCCCTGGGCAGCCTGTTCCAGTGATCTTTACCCTCACTGAGAGCCTTGGGACCATTCTGCTGTCACTCAGCTCATAGGGATGTCACTGCCCCATGGGAAGTCTGGTCAAGTTGCACTTGTCATGGAAATGGTGCGTTAGCCTCCAAGTAAAACATGATCAAATAATCATTATCAAATAATGGATCAACGACAGGGAGAATCATGAAAATACAGTAGAACTAACAGTGATATCATCCCAGAGATATTTGCCTTACTTTCGGTTGAAAGCTGGATCCATTATCTTCCGCTGCCTGTGCCAATGCTCGTGGTTGCAAACAGTGACCAAGCCATTCCCTACAAACCTGGCATTTAAGAAAACAAGGAAAGGAACAGTTTTCAGCCAGCCAAACCCTATGTAGTCACAAAGATATAAACTCTTTCGTATCTACTTTCTTCTATTTTTCCCACACATAGGGAGCATCATGCTGCTTCAAGTACATCACTGTAGACAACGACTGAACTGCAGATGTTTTGCCTGGTAGATGTGGACTGCTGAGTCCAACAAGATGCTGGTTCATTACAGTTTTCATGCAAATAATTAATATAATAACTGGATTATTATATTTTTAAAAGCTTCAGACTAACAGAGAAAAATCTCCTTTTTTGTTACTGAACTTAGAAGCTGGAAACTCCCATGCATTAAGGAATAATTCAGTGCTTTACAATCTAAGCGAGACATTTGGTGATGGTCTTAAGCAATCTATTCTGAGACTAACTGAACATTCACGGGGAGGAAAAAAAAAAGATCAACGTAAAAAAATCCAACATAACCTGCTCCCTGACTGGGAAGACATTTGACTTGACACATTTTATAGGTACATGCTGCTTACATACGTCTGGAACTAGTTATTAATCCCCACACTAAGGTAAATGGTCTGAGTCAAAGTAAGTGTCATGCCTGCAATGTTATTAATATTTCACTTATTTTCAGATCCAAATACCTTCAGACATGTTTCACCTACCTCTCGCCAAATATGCTGAAGACACGACCGTACACCAGCGGATCCTTTGAGTATTGTGGTGACATCAAGAACTCCTAAAATCAAGTCTCAGGTCAGTGAATACTGAGTGCAATCCATTTCCCAGACAAAACATAAAAAGCCACTCACATGTTCACTCTTTTCCTCCTGTAGCAATAGTCTGAAGACTACTTGAATTATTTGGTGTGCCCTGATTCCCCAGTTCCCGTGCTGCTAGCTTGCTTTGCACGCCTCTAGCACTTTTTTTGCCCAATGACCTGAAATCTCACTCTCTCGTTATTGCAAAGATTTAGAGGAAGAAATTCAGTCCCTTGTGCCTCAGTCATCTGAGATATTAAGCTCTTGCAGAGAGTTTGCTTTTCAGAAATGGTGGATACTTGCTCTGTCTGTTGTTTAAATAAAGGTAACAAAGTAAATCAACTGATCAAGGAAGAAAATAAATCAGGACAGCCCAGAGAGCAGAGCACCTCATCCTCCCAACCCACCCAAGCCGTCTTCTCTGCAGACATGGGCTGGCTGTACCACGCTGCCCTGAACATCAGGCACCACCTCCCTCTTTCTGGAGGGACGGGTCGACCCCCACTGTTGATTCAGCTTTATTTTGCAGTACCTTCACTCCTTCAGGGCTCACAATCATTAATGAGACTCTGTGAAAGGCATTAAGCCGTACAACAGGTCCATATTTCTCTGCCCTATAAGACAAAGAGAAAAAAGAGAATTACGGTACAAACCATCAACATGTAACAGTTCAGACCTAATAACCTCAAAGGACCCAAGCAGTATGCACTGGGAACAAGCACAGTCTTCAGCAAATGAAGCCATTAAGAGGAAGACCCATGCTCTCTTTTCTTGCTCCTCTACCAACCTTTTGAATGACAATAAATAAGTAATTCAGGGTCTCTGTGCCTTGATTTCCCAACCTGGGCTACAGAGCTACCCCACTTGATGTTAATGAGGTGTCTCAACTTACCACTGCAGGAAGAGATCATGCATAAACTCCTGTTTCCTCAGCATTCTCCACAAGATTGGCAGATGTCCAAATATAAAGCTGCAGAAAATGAAGGTTAAGAGTGTCACAAGAATTTTGTATGAATTGCTGCCCAGTGATGCAATACAACTATTGTTCATGTTCTTCTCCTTGTAAGGTTCTGTCAGCGGAGCCAAATTGAGTAAAATCAGGAACATTCTCCTTGTGTCTAAAGCCATGTCAGCTCAAAGGCTGAAAAAGAGGACAACCTACAAGGATAATCACTGGCTAATACAGAAATTGCAGAAATAAATAACAAAGGTTAACTCTTCAAATACAACAGCTGTATTAAAAAGTCAGAGATCAATCCCTTCCTTTGGCTGCAAGTGACAAATTCCCACTTTCGTGTACATTTGAAGGAAGAATCGGCCAAGCTTCTCTATAAATGAAGCACTGAAGATCTGTTTTCCATTTGGGAGACAGACAGCCGTGCTATCATCCTTTTCTGTATAAACAAGCTACAGGGGAAAAACAGGCTCTTATTTTATTTCTCTTGGAACTGGGAGACACTTAAAATAACATGCACTCAAATTTACCCAGCATCTACAGAAACTTATAATCCTTCACTTGTTTGTCTCCTCCATTGTAACTGGACTCCAAAAAGATGTGAAAGCTCAAAATAAGACAGAAGAGTCCTTCATTAGCTAAAGCTCCAGAAAACGGTCAATCTGCAGCGCATGACACAAGGTCTTTCCCATGGCTCCTCGTGTGTGACACAGGAAATCCTCAGAGATACTTTTCATCCCCTGTTCCATCGCTACTCAATTAAGTCAAGTGTTAAAACAGGCCTAAAACATTCATCTGCTAATGAGAAGTCTCACTTACCGTGTGCCATGAAAAAGCTAAGTAAGGGCTTGGTTTGGGATATACAACTACATGGCACTATCACCTGAAAACATGTATTTGCAATGAAATCACTTTTTCCCATTTCTTGCTATTAAGTCTTTAATATGAAGCAAGCCTTTGAAGAGATGGCCTCCTCTCTTCACAGGTGAGCCATTCATGCAGTAAAAATGACACAAAGCCACTAGCACTCACTTTTCCAGCCTGTCCTGCACAAGACTCTTTTAGAGATGTGCTGTGTTAGTTCCAACAAAACGAATCAGCCCAGGAAATCAAAGGCATTAATGTAATCTTGTCATCATGCAGCCATAAGACCTTAGACAAAGTCTGAGGTTTTGATAAGATCTTGTTGCACTTCATCCAAAAATAAGGCTTTATTAAGCTTTTATCAGAGGGCAAGAGCCAAGGGCAATGTGAAAGTTGTGCATCTGGGACAGAGTAACACCTTCAAAGGATACAGGCTGCGGACTGGCTGGCTGGGGAGCAGATCTGCTGACCACAACCTAAAGGCTGGTCCCGGTGAACAAAACGATGGACACAAGCCAGCCTTTGTTTCCAGTGCTGCTCTTCTCCAGTTTACCAGCTGTGTTCTCTATTCAGAAGCATTTAGCTTTGGATTAATCCCATTTCAGAGTAATTTGGTTTGGCTTGGACCTCATGAGGCCACTGGTCCAGTCCGCTGCTCCAGGCCATTCAACATCAGAGCTATGGTACAAGGCTCAGGGCTTTGCCCAGTCACCTGTGCCAGTGTTTGAGCTCCTTCACGGTGAAGGTGTTTTGCCCTATATCTAACTGGTAATTTCCTTGGGACAACTTGTGCCCATTGCTCTTTGTCCTTCACTTTGAAACTCCAAGGAGGGTCTGGCTCTATCTTCTCACAACTACCATTAGGTAGCTGCAAACAGCCCATGGATCCCTCCTGCTCTTCAGCAGCTGTTTCTCCACTCAAAGCCAACCCAGGTCTCAGCCTCCCACACATCCCAGCTGCCCTTCACTGGACTCAACTCAGTTTGTCATAAAATCATAGAATGTCCTGAGTTGGAAGGGACCACAAGGATCATCGAGTCCAACTCCTGTCCCTGCATATGACAGCTCCACAGTTCACACCATGTGTGTCAATGTCTTTCTTGTACTGGAGACACCACCACCATGCACAGCACTTGGCTTTACTTTTTTTTTTTTTTTAAAGTGACTTTTCAAAGCTGGAGGTATTTGATTTTCCTTACCTTCGACATTTAAGAGTGGAAGTGTTTGTGCAACAGGTACTGAAATGCAGGTTTTGGACTGTCCCTGGCAATTTATACTTTTGAAAAGCTACCAAGTGCTGTGGGCTTGCCTGCCATACAAACTTCCACCTAGACATACCAACACCAGAAACCTTCCTGGGAAGGATCCTAGGCTGAACACCAACATCAAGCTCAAACCCTGAAGAAAGGACAGAAAAGCAGCCACAGGGCTCCTCAAGCTGCCATTACTCTAGAGTGTTACTTGACACCTCAAAATGAACCAAGGGACAAGCAGGTTCAGGTATGACACGATCCATCCTCTCTCTAATCTTAGTATCTGACCCTGGTTACACAAGTAGGCTGAAACTTGGAGTTAGGCGGCCAAGCTTGGTGTCCCTGTAGGACTGTGTGTGAGAGTGCTGCTGTGGTGCCTTTTCCCATAGCACATTATGGGAGGCACGTGCACCTCAAGGTGAGGTTGGATTTCCCACACACTCCTGGAAGAACCGTGTCTCCTTGTGACAGCACTGCCATGCTGGCAGCTTTCTCACTGACCTTTACCACTTATGACACATTTTATTGGCAGAAACCAAACAGCACATGAGGGAGAGGTACCTGGTGGAGTTAGTGTCAATGTGCTTCCTGGTGCTGTGTGGGAGGGTGGGCTGTGCTGGTCCAGCACAAGAGATCCCCTCCCGCATGGCTGGTGCTGCCTGCCAGGTCCATCTTTGGTGACATAAGCAAATGCACAGCTCAGATGGGCAACTCTAAGCTGCTCATTTCATGCTGCTGTGGCCACCTGTGGTGATCATCCAGGGAGGGAGATGTAGGCCAGCAGATCCCACCAGCCAGGCAGTGCTGCAGAGCAGAGCAGTGGGATCCCGAGCCCTGCATGATGAATCACAGAACATCCTCAGTTGGAAGGGACCCACAAGGATCATCAAGTTCAACTCCTGTCCCTGCACAGGACCAAACCACAGTTCACATCATGTGTCTGAGGGCATTGTCCAGTCTCTTCTTGAACACTGTCAGGCTTGGGGCTGTGACACCTCCCTGGGGAGCCTGTTCCAGTGCTCCAACACCCTCTGGGTGAAGAACCTTTTCCTAATGTCCAACCTAAACCTTCCCTGGCACGTCTTCCTGCCATTCCCTGGGGTTCTGTCACTTGTCACTGAACAGAGGAGTTCAGTGCCCTCCTCTCCTCCTCCCCTTGTGAGGAAGCTGCAGACCATGATGAGGTCTCCCCTCAGTCTCCTCCAGACTGAACAAACACAGTGACTTTAGCCGCTCCTCATACAGCTTCCCCTCCAAACGCTTCAGCAGTTTCGTGGTGCCCGCCTTCACCACGAAGCTGTTCCCAGCCAGCCTGACCTCCTTGCCCTTGCCCACATCAGCAAGGTCTGGCCCGTCCTGCAGGCTGCCCCGCAGCGATAACGGCTGGGCTGTTTATCTTCTGCTCTGACATTCTGCCACGGCCCCAGCCTGGCAGAGGGGGCAGCCGGGGTGCCAAGGCTGCGCTTTGCCCGGCCGCAGGAACGGGGCTGGGGCCGGCGGTGAGAACGGCGGAAACCCCCGCGGGTCCCCGCCTCCCCACCGCGGCCCTGCCCGGCCGGCCCTTACCTCTCCCGCGGGGCGCCGGGGATGTGGTCGTACTTGGCGTGGATGTATCTCACGTAGCAGCAGTACAGGCCGAAAGCCAGGAGGCCGAGGGCCGCCAGCAACCCCCCTACCGCCCCCAGCACCGCCATAGCTGCTACCGCGAAGACCGGGAGAGGCCCGGCTGTGACAGGGAGGGCGGGGCCGGTCCCGGTTCCACTTAAAGAGCCCGGCGGCTGGGGTGAGGAGCCGGGAGCCTCGGAGCAGGTGCAAAGTCACCCGGCTGCCTGGCAGGCGTACATGTGTGTATATATATACAGATACATACATACACACGCATATATATACACACACGTGTGTGTATTTGTGTCTGCTTTGCTGGGTGGAGGTGGTGCTTTGCACAAGCATGTGAGGAGGCCAGGAAGGGTGCTGCACCTTCATGGATTTGTTTAGAGTGTTTTAAATAAGGCTCATCACTGAAGGCTCCAAACTGAGCCTAAACTGCCACAGGACAGGAAGGCAGAGGCTCTGTGTTTTACTTTTAAAATACAAAATGAAAGGGCATATGCTGTTGATGCCTGTAGGAATCAATAGATGATTTTTCAGAGCAGTCTGCTCTCGGCCCCATGTTATATTAATACTATGTACTCATTAATCATCAAAACATGGGAATGAGAGATGATACAGTTTTAATCAAAATGGGTGATCTAAAGCTGACTGCCACAAATTGCATAAGGATTGCAGGACACAAGGGGCCAAGTCATAAAATGGTGGAAATTCATTTCTGGTAAATGAAATTAGTGCACGAGGAAAGATAAACTATGTACATACATCCAAGTGAGTGGTATAAATTCAGCGGTGGCACTTGTTCAGAAAACATCAGCTTAATGCTCAGTACAGATCAAAGAAGCGCGCAAAGCGTTGGCAGGGATTAGCAATGGGAGAGTGAGCAAAACAAGATGCCTAACTGGTTTAGTATATAGAGGACTCTATAAATCTGGAGCACAGCCCTGTGTATGTATGAGTACCGCACGTGCTTTTCCTCCCAGCTTGGTGTAAAGACAGAGACAGAAAAGATTAGGCCTCCAAACTGGAAAAAAGTTGACTGAGGGAGGTGATGACAGGGGTCTGAAATCAGTGGTTTGGTGGTGAATAGAAGCAAACTAATAATTATTTTGTGTCATTTAAGAATAAGGAGTCACTCACTGAAGTGATCCAGCAGCAGGCCTAAAAGAAGAAGAGATTTTTCACAACAAATTGCTAACTGGAGGAACTCATTACAACAGGTTGTTGTGGAGGCTAAATTAATAAACTGGCTCACAAGAAGCCAGGGAAAGTGAGAAGGGATGGATCCAGAAGCCATCACTGGTCTCAGAAGGAGCTCTGTACTCCGAGGATTCCCAGGAGAGACAGCAGGACCCCAAATAGCCCACAGAGACTCCCTGAATGGCCCAGGCTCTGAGGATACACAGACCTTCCACTGCATCCTCCTGTTTTCCCATCCTGCCCTCAGCCTTTTAATCCCTGCAACAGTCTCCACAGTCTTTTATACCCCCCCCCCCCCCCCACTTTCTTCCTTCCTCCTCTAAGACCTGCTGCCTACACCCTCAGTCCCTTCCTGGTGCTGCAGCATGCGGTACCCACTCCTTCCCTTTGAGGGTTGCCCACCTCACATGCAGGGTGGCAGACAACCCTCTCCACCATTGCCACAGCTCTAACTGCGGCAGGGGAAGAAGTAAGACACACTTTAAAGAAAAGCAGGCTTTCACAGGAGAACCCCGTTCACACACTCTTTCCCCACACAAGATTTACTCAACCATCTGGAGACAGAATACTAAGCTACACAGATTTTTATCATGTCTGTTTGCTGCCTGTGAGTCTCTGCTTTGTTTTGCAGCACCATACGAGGCTGCTGCAGTTTTCATCCCTGTTGTTTCCAATGGGGTGCCCTTCCCCTGCTCCCCTCCCACAGCAGCTCCCATATGGCCGTGCCGCTCCACAGCAAGAGTGAGAGGATGTAACTCATGGCACCCCCTGGTTTTGTCCATCTGATGCAGCAGTCATGTGCCAGGCATCTTCAAGGGTCAGCTTGCTTCAGTTTCCAAGTTGAAGCAATGACTGTGCTAAAAGGCCACAGTCTGCAGGTCTTCCTTAGCTTCCTTGTGTCATTTCTGCCTGTGTTCAAGACTAGCAGATCAGAGAGAGCAGAGGCAGGCTATCAAAGCAACAAAAGCACATGCCTGTGTAAGGTGAGAGATTTAATTTTTGTTCCAAAACATAAAAGATTTTGAATGGGCTGTTAGTGACAGAGAGACAGTGGGGGCTCAGTGGTGAAGGGGAATTTAAGGAGCACCTGTAGTAGCCATGACTCTGACTTATTTATGGTGCTTTCCTATGTGGATGTGTGTCCACATGTCCCTCACAAGCAACTTGGTGGCTAACACCTACTGGCCAACTTCAACTAAACTTGCCATGGAAACACTGATCACAGAATGCTTGAAAAGGTGGCAAATGAAAGGATCGCACTGACTGGGTGGCGTGAGCTGGACTAAAGAAAGGTTTGGTATTGCAATGCCAAACTCATCATAAAACTGTGAAAGCCTGTCAGGAGCTCCTGGGCTTTTACTTTTGGGTGGCCACCATGCTCAGTGGAGGGGAGGAAGGACACCTGAGGTGCCCTATGAGGACAAACACACCTGAGCACTTCATCTGTGGACTCCCAGCCCACAGGTGGGGAGGGCGGCTCTGTGGGGCACCCTTGGTGACCAGCATCGCTCTCTGGCTTCACACTGCCCAGCAGAGGTGTCTGGTGGTACTGCCACAGTATGACCTTGGGGAAACACTGGGTCTTGATAACAACTGGATGGTATGAAACATTAGAAACCAAAGTCTCCAGCTGTCGGTACACAATGGAGAAAAAGCTGGTTGTATTTTTAAAAATATTGTTTGGCTTTCTGTTACATTTAATCTTAACACTGATTTTTCTAGAACTGGTAGTTCCTTCTTTGGCTTGAAATAATTGCAACAACCCTGGAATGACTTTCCCCTCTGTTTTAGGTACACGTACTTTCACACAGATGTTTTTTCTGGAAATTACGTAGCCATTATATTCTTAAAGACCAACAACATTATCTAACTACTGTTTCTGTTTATCTTAATTGAAACATAGAAATTTCTTTTTGCCTGTTAAGGTTGGGGTTTTTTTAACCTTTTATTTTCAGAAAAAAAAAAAAGCTAACATTCTTTCCTGTTTGGTCAGGCAACATATATCTTGATCTCATTATATGAATACCCATCACTACGAAAGATTTAGCTAGTCACAAGAATAGCATCACTGAGAGAAAGTGCTTAAAAACTAAGGCTAGCTAGTGAAACCACATATTTAAAGCCACTTAACTTCCTGCTGAAACATTGGTTTTCTGAGTTTCATCAAAGTATTTTTTTCAGTATATTTCAAGAATAGGTTGTAACTATCTGTAAGGTGTTCTTTCATTTGAAATCACTCAGAATAATTCCTGTGGAAAATTCCTGCTTGTGCCTTTTTTGCGAGCAGTTCACAGGGAGGTGATAAAACGTTTGGCATTTTATACATTTTTATGGGATAGGGAGGCCATGTATTATAATTCTGATCCCTGTCTAGAACAGGCAAGCTCTCAGAATAAATCTTCCCACGCAGATGTAGTTATCAGCTGATAACTTCCCTAAGTATCCAGACTGGATGGATTACAGAAATTAACTTATATTTCAGACTTGAAAGACAAGATTTAATAAAACCTTTTGTTTGTATTCTAAGAAGCTCTAATAACAACTTTTGTTTGTATCCCAATGTGTTTCTGTACCCCTGAGTAAAGGGCTTGATACCAACTGACTGCACTGATATATTTATTACCTGCCTGGGAGCACAGGCTGCACTGAGGAGGAGAGAGTGCAGGCTCGGGCACGCTGAACTTCCCTGTCTGTCACCCTTCTGCTGGGGACAGAACTGCCATCGCGTGGACGTTTTGCCACCTTGCACATTCCTATAAACACAGAGATCAAGAGAGACTTGGGAGCCGAACAGAAGAGCCAGGAACCGTTAACTAGTGTGAAGTTACAAGGTGAATTTAGAAAACTGATGGGACACAGAGTTAGTCCAAACTCCTGCTCTCTTTTGCTTGTCTTTTCACAGATATTTAGGTTTGAAAACATTTACCGCTCTCTCTCCTGAGGCCCAGCATTGTAAAGGCTGTGAGGCCAGCGAGGAGCAGGCGCAGCACAGGCATCTCTGGTGCTGGGAAATGCCCTCAGCAGCACACAGGTAGCCAGAGGGCTGGGTATCCTGGGCCAGTCTGAATTTACCAATAAAATACATTTCTCAATGAAGAGTTTTTAATTTTATTGTTAAATGTCTCCATCTGTTGTGTGCTACTGATTAAGTGCAGATGGTGATTAAATTAGTACCTCTTCTGGAGAATTTACAGTCTAAAACCTCACCCCCTGCCTAAAGGTCCATATGGAACTAGTGGGGGTCCAGGGCTAGCATGAGCCCTGCACTTCATCCATGGCCAGCAGAAATGCAGACTTCAGGACTGTTTTTACTAGGTGGAATGCCAGGACCAGCTGCTGTTGAGGGATTTCAGTCCTTCTGCCCGACTCTAGCGGCTCTCTCACACGTGGGCAATCCCACACGGAGCACCGTGTCCCACATGTTCACTGTGCCTGTGCACACTGTGCCTTCACCTTTCTCCATTTGATCAACTCACATAGTTACTATATTGTGGCAAATAATCATTTGCTTTTAGCAGTGCAAAAGATAAAGTTCTCTGCTCCAAGGGTTGGAAAGTTGAGGACAGAAAATGTATATTCTCAAGCTTTCTTGCTGCGTAACTGCAGCTCAGCTTACCATTCCATCTATCATAGCCTCAGAGTTCAGACAGGTTCATATTTTGTCTGTCTTTGAACCTGGGATCTGAATGCCATGATGCCAGCAGATCACCATCCAGCTCAGAGTAACACTGGTAGAGGAATATAACCAGATTTCAAAATATTCATTGAAGTACACCTCAAACCCCCACCTTGTTCTTCTGATGGCCAGGTAATAATATCTGATCTCTCTGTTTTTTTACTATCATTATGACAGCCAGTATGAAAAGTAGTGAGGCAGATGAATTTATTTAAAGTAAGACCATACAGAATTTTTAACAAATAGAGGAGAGACATTTACCTTAACCTCCCTCCCCTTAAACAGTCAGTGATTGCTTCTCTGTTACTAGTCATTTGCAAGGTACAAGGAGATATTTGCTGCTCTGTGCTTATGGTTACATTCATTCATACACCAACTCAAAGGAAAAAAATAAAATATATATTTTGATGTAAACATTTTGTTATTTTTCTTATACAAAATAAATTGCAATGTTATTATTAATGCTACAAAATATGACTTAAATTGTGTTACTATCACAATTCAGTATATAACCTATTTAAAATCCAGTTATTAATAAAATTAAAATTAAAATGTTACTTCTGTTCATAAGCAAATATTTAACTTTCCTCAGCATATTTATGGCTATAACATGTAAAGGAGTAGGCCAATTCTGCTGGTTTTTCTATCAGTGTAACAGTGTAAAAAATAATTAAATCCAGTCAAGCCAAAGCTAGTGAGGACAGTTATGTATGTTTTACCCATTGTTTTAACCTAATTACGAAGCAACAGGAAACTGAAAAGTGGCATCAAGTTAATAATAAAAACTTGACCTTCTGTCTGATGCTGGAAAAAACATGGGCACAGAGTCCCAAGTTTCAAAACCTGCTGGGAAATCGTGGTGACTTTTCACCCTGAGTCAATTGTCACCCAGCTGAGGTCCATAAGGACTGGAAAAACAAAGCTGATCCTTCGTAGTCAGTAAGATTTTCCAGTGTGGAGTGGGCAAGTAATTGGCAAGATGGTTAATAATAATGAAAACAGTCCAAGTGTTTAGTCAATGCCAACAGCTAATGCTCCTGAGGAACAAGCTACTTGATGTCAGTGCTTGCAGCTGCCTGAACACTAGAGACTTCTTTCCCCTTAAAAATAGCATGCCTATTTACCACATTATTGTTAAGGAATCATTGTCGTTTCCATCATATCTGCTTTTCTGCCTACATTAAAACATTGCTTAAGGCAGCTCTATAGCTGCACCTGTGCCCCAAGGTAAAGTCTGGATGTGAAAACCTTGGGAAAATCATGTCCAAGGCAGTAAGGCATTGGCACATGTCAAATGTGTTTGAGGTCTTATTCATTTAACAGAGGAAAAACTATGAATTCTTAAAACTTAAATTTGGAATGCAGTTATTAGTTATCAAACAATGCTTAAATCTCTTTCATATAGAAAAATGTGTGCTTATGTCTGAAACTATCTAAGGGGGCCAATGCATCTCACATTCCAGACTGGCCTCAGAAAGAGGTCTGGTGGCATCTTTCAGAGAGGAAGAACAAGCTCAGATATTGATATGTTGTGACTGGTTTTCTCCTCTGCATTTCTGAATTTCTATTTTGATCATAACCAAACAGTGCTGGGCTGAGCTCATGCACAGTGGGATGAATTTGTACTGGGGACCCCCCCACACAACCACATTGATGCAAACAGGTTAAGGATGAGCCAAGCTCTGCTCAGCACGTTCCTGGAAGTGTTTGCTTGGTTTGGGCTGGGGTAGTGCTGCCTGAGCTGCTCCCTTGGCCATCCTGAGGCCCAAAATGAAGGTACTGACTGGTGAGAGGTGAGGGAGAGGCTGGTAGGGGAGATAAAGGCACCATGTGAAGTTGGGCCCCCAGGCTCATCTCTGCACCTGGTACCAGTGCCGCCCACAGAGCCACCGTCGAGCTTTTGTGAGCTTGAGTCGCGGCTTCAGTGTTATTTAATCACAGGCCACTGTGCTTAGTAACGTGATATATGTGCCTCATGCTATTCATACCCTGCAACCTGACAGGGAGAAGCTGGGCAGAGCCCAAGCTCCCCCATATGGAGGGGATGTCCTCACAGCGTGCTTCATCTAGGGCTCAGCACCCAGAGGGGTTTTGTCAGCATTTGAGTGAGCATCCCTGCTGCAACACCCTACCTGTTTCCCTATCTCTCCATTGCTTTGGCAGCAAGCTCTGAAGTTTTTTTTCCCAGTACTTGTGGGAGGATTTGTATATCGGATGTCTTGGAAAGAACATGGGAAGTTCAAATGATTTTGGCCTGAAGATAATGTCTATACCACAGGCTGCAACGCAGCATGGCAGTGCTTGGGCTGATGCTGGGTTGCAGAAGCAAAGTGAAAAAAACCCCAGCTGGCTCTGCACAGAGCTACTCTGCCTTGGAGGTAGAGAAAAAGAGGTAGCAAGGCTGTGTCTACACTGTTCCCTTTAAGATCTGCTGGGTCCTCCATGTGATGCAGCTGTGCTAACATAAGGAAAGGAAAAATGTGTAAGGAAAAATGCAGATGCTCCTGTCTTAGTCACAGAGGTGAATCAGGAGAGAAGGCAACAAACCATATTGTTACCAGACAAAATTCTGGGACTGCCACATAACATATGCAGAAGAGCAGCTGCACTGTTGTAACCAGCATTATTCTGGGCTATTTTTAGACCTTCATCCTGAATCAGCATCCAGGTGGTATACCGGCATGTCCAAATGAAGTAGCAGGGCTTATCAGTTTATCTAAAGCTCAATTTGTGTTACATCTTGGAATATGAACGCATTTTTAAATTTAAAAAAATGCAATCAATAATAATCCTATTAAACAGCAGATGATATATAAGGTATTTAAATGTACGTGTACTTCTGTGCTTTGAATAGTACAGGTTTATTATTTAAATACCAGGGAACTTGACTGACAAATACCAGGATTTAGAGTAGATATGTTTTAAGCTTGGAAGGGACCATGATGGTCAGAAATATCTTCCCAGCATCGTAACAGCGTACAGAGCTGGCTGGCACAGATGTGCACACACATCCACATGTACTCAATTGGTGCCTACTTGAATGCCTTCCCCGCTCAGTGTAGACTGGGAGAAAGGAAAAGGGAGGACAAAACTTAGTTGCAAGCCCTTTCTCTTCTTCTGCTGATAAATATTTCCCCTGTGAAGCCAGAGGCACCCACAGAATACTGGCAGCAAATCCCTGGGGGTGTACGGCTCCGTGTTTGCTGTCTTCTGAGGCACGGCACAGCTCGGACCTACTGACGGCTGCTCCTCCTGGACTGGCTCCCATGTGCCTTTAGCTGTCACCAGAGACTGCGGCCACTGAGGGACTGCCAGCTGGGGGCTGGTGGCAGTCACCACCGGCAATATGCAAGAAGTAGGTGGCCTCAGGAGAATCAAATGGCCTATAGCATGCATAGGGTAACCAACAGTTAAATCAGAAAAAGAATATTAAGTACCTGGAAAATGATGGCAAAATTCCTGTCTAATTGGTCTGTGGCAGACATCCTCAAATTATCTCAATTTAGGGTAACTTTTGTTGCACAGGCCTTTTTTTCTACCCAGAAGTTTTAACTACAACGAAAACTCTCCTTAAAAATCTCACAGCTAGAGTTAGCTGAAATTTGGCTAAGGAGCCAGAAGAAGCAGAAGAGGAATTTGGAAGAAGAAAGATTGTATCTCCATTTTATGTTTTCTTTCAGCCCTCCAGTCTCATCAACTCAAGAAATGCCAACTCTTCTAACAGAAGAATGTACAAAGGGCTCTCTGGTTCCCTGAACGTTTTGATGTGCCTGAAGTGAATATTTGTGCTTAAGACAGATGCACAGATGCGTTTGCACCTTCACTGCAGTGGGAAAAGCCCAGTGACGCTCTAGTGACTGATGGCATTTGTAGGTTTTCCAACAAAGTAAGAGTAGTATTTTGCTCCCTCCTTTATACTTGAAAAGAACTAGGGAGACACTGCTATTTTTCTGATCATCTGCTTTTGTATTGTGAAGATATTCTGCAGTATAAAACAGTATTTAATGTGTATATCAGACAGTTCAGGAAACACAAAACCGCATTAATTTACCATATGCGTCAATGTTTTAGGCTAAGAAGAACACTGTCAACTACTAATTGGGGAATTAAAATAAACATCCACAGTAAAAGCTTTAGATACAAGGTTTTGCTTGTGAACTCTTCTGGATGCAGTCATCATTTTACATTTGTTTCATCTTGTCTTTCTTATGTTCTTGTGCAAGCAGCAAACTAAAACCTATCCTGATTATATCACGGAAAACTTAACTAGGCAAAATGCTAGCAAGTGCAGAGAAACCACAGAAGAGGAGACCATGTGTCTCAAATCACCACTTGGGTGAAAAAAAAAAACATTCCAGACAAAATGAGTTTTGGGTTTTTTTACTATTCTTTCAAAAGGGGTAAATATTGCAGGATTATTACCCCAGTACATTACCTTTTGTCTAGTCATTCACTGAATGCAAAAACATGTGGCTTCACAATGTCTGAGAAAATGGAGAAACTTGTACGAAGTATCTTCAGGGCTAAACTGCATAATGATCCTGTTATGTAAAAAGTCCAGATTTTCTTTTCACTTAGGCTAGTGTAAACTGAAGAAATATTTTCCAGGCAGTATGCTATGACATTTCCTAATTTACCTGATATTGCTTAGATGCAGTTATGTTTGATAACCAATAGGCTTATACGAATATGAAACATTACAGAGGAATCCTTTTCCTCTAAACCAGTGCATGGAAAGTTAACCAAAAGTTCTACTTCTGTATCCTGCAAGTAGAGTCACAGATATATGCACACTTAGAAACCGCCACTCAGAGCTGTAGGTGGCAAACCAAACCAAACAACATAAATGCTTCCACAAGCAAGAGCAAAGCGTGGTCATTTTGGAATATTTTTTTTGGCAAAACACTGTTAAACATGGTTGGGGAATGCTGTATTTTGAAAGGTGAAAGTGGTAGCAGGATGCAGCTTTTTTCTAGCCTATAATGGTTGATGTTTGGGTTTTTCTTATACAAAACCCTATGCAATTGCAGTCCCTGCCCACAACATCCTCAAGTCACTGCTTCATTTTACTTTTTCTTTGCCTCCAATGCAGATGGCTGGGGATGAACACAAAAAGAACAGCAATATCTCTTTGAACAGATGCCACACCCTCAAGGCAGAGCACCCCTTCCTCAGTACTGACTCTGTTTTAGAGGGCTGGGCAAGAAGGGGCCGTGCTCTGAGTCCCACCAGCTCCTCTGTCACCAGTCAGCCACCTCCTGCCGGCTGCACACCACGCCGGCATCCTCCTCATGGGAGCAGTTGTGCGTGCCAACCTCGGCGTGAGCACACTCCAGCAGCGTCTCCTCCTGCCCGGAGCACTGGACATCATCCAGGAGAATGCGAAGGGAGCTCCCTTCCCCAAATTCCGCCTTCTTGCTGGCCCGCACCACGTAGGGGAAGCCCAGCTGGCGGCACACCACGGCGGCAGCGGCCGAGCTCCAGCCGTCGTCGCACACCGTGCCCCACTCGCCCTCGATGTAAACCTCCACTCGGCCCCAGCTCCTGCCGCGGCCTCGCTGCTCCATGAGCCGCACGGCGCCATTTCGCAGCGGCGGGGCCGTGGTGGGGCGCTTCTTCTTCCTGCGCTGCCCCCTGCGTCCTCCTCCCTTGCGGGGCCTTGGGGTCCTGCTGCTGGGTGTTGGTGTGGGGGGCGTCCAGCTCCGGTTTCCCGGCAGTGGTGGGGCTTGGCCCACCCAGTCCACGGCTGGTGTTGGGGGGGTTTTGGGGTCTGTCCTGCCTTCTCCTGGGACCTCGGCCGTTGCCTTCAGGCGAGGACGTGGTGTCGGTGTTTTCACAATAAGCTCTGTTGGGGGAAAACACAGGAAACCATGAGTCTGTCACTCTATGGATGCTACTTAAATACAACTATAGGAAACTAGCCCTGATTTTTGACTTACTTAACTCATTTATTGGAATTTGTTGACTTGTTGCTGTTGAGAAGCAAGAATGCTCCATGAGCCAGTATTTCCTCAGCAAAAAATGTCGGCTGCTTTTAGTTAGCAGAGAGGACAGCGGGGCTCAGTGCCAACGAGTAATCTTTTCCCGAGAAGGCAAATCCAAGTGATTTACTGGCAAAACTTCAGCCTGGCCACTAAAGGGTGGGTGCTGGAGTTTCACGGTCAGAAAAGGAGTTCTCCACCCTACCCTTCTCCCCTGCTGAAAGCATTTTAAAGACAGTCACTATTTCTGCTCTTCTCTTCATTACTAATGATTGGATCGTTACCAGAGGACCTCGGCCTCCCCACTGGGCCAGATGCTTTATTCAAAGGAGCTGAAATCAGGAACATTCAAAATCAATTCTCTCTGGCAACTGGAATGTGCAAAAGGAGCGGAGTTGCCAGGACAACACATAAAACAGGATTTGGGGTTGGGTTTTTTCTTCCTTACAAAAAAAAAATAAAAGAGCCTTGAACTCTGAAGAGCTGAAAATTCTTTGCTGTCACAGTTTCCAGGCGTTACTGGACTTGTTTATTCACAAGCACTCTATTTTTAGCTTAAAAGTAAGTTTTAGCATGCCAGAAGAAGCGATTCAGAATTACTCAGAATAACAATCTACTGAGTTGCGATGGTGTCACATAGATTTGCAAAGACATCACAACTTTTTGAATTATATCCAACATTTATCCATTCTCATTCATCATTTGTAGTACAGAGACAAGGAAAAATATGTCTTATTTGTGCTTAGTATCTATTGTCCCCAAAAGACTAACCCGTACAGCACTCCAGTTTTTCCAAATAACACTCTTTGGAGAGGAATTGTATTTGTGGCATGAAAATATTTCCTTTCTTTGAAAGCTGAGGTTCTGAAGGCAAGAAACAAGTGTGAAAGCCTTACCTGCGCACACCTCAGTTGCTGGAGCCTGATCTGGCAAAGCACTTAAAAATCCTGGAACTCATAAAATAATATGTAGGGCTGCCTGAAAGCTAATGGCCACCTGGGAGTGCTTTTCACCTCACTGAATCAAGTTGTTATTATATATTACTCTTTGTCAAGCTATTTATTAAATACACTTCCAACAAATGCACTCATGCAGCTAATGCAAGCTGCATGCTTTGGCAATTCTGTCGCATTCACACTAACCACTAACCAAAACAGCAAAATATTTACAGCTGCAAGTCCTGTTTGCGTTCTGAATCAAAATCTTCATGCTTGGTTTTCACCTACACAGGAATTTAGTTCTTGAGACTCTTAGCAGAATCTCTCCCACTGTTTCTTTTATGATGAAAACTACCTTGTAAACAACCCCAAAATATGTTGTTATACCTGTAGTTTAAAAATATGAATGCTGGACTTGCATAAAGAATAATGCAGAAGCAGAAACAGAGACAGAGCTGGTTGAACATGAACCAAGTTACCAGTGTTTGGAAACTGTGCACAGCTTGCAAAGCAGAATATTTCTGAAGATGTGCTGAGTGCTCAGGCATGTCAACAGTTAATAATTAGCCTTAGATCTTGTTCCACCTTAAAGACTCAATCTTGCAATGTGCTGAGTGCCCTCATTCCTCCCTGAAATCAAAGCTGTAGGAACTGTTAGTGACTCAAATGCAGTGTAAAACGATTAATGTAATTAAAAATTAGAGTATTCTGACGTTAGAGTTCCTACAGTAATATTAACTTCTTGGCAAAGTGATTAGAATACTGCCTAGGTACTCACATGTGTAAACAAAATGCACAGGGGAAAAGAAAGGTGATAGTGCCTAATCTAATTTTGAAATCCTAATAGCATATTTTGAGTTTTGCATTTAACATAAATAGTACTTGGTCTGCTGCAGATTCAGCTACCTCGTTGACTGCTCCAGCTTCAGCAGTACAATACTTCACTCAGTATGATGCAAACAAAAAGCCCTGGAGGGTCTGGATAAACCAAGAGTTCATCTGAATGGCTGATCATGACGATTCTTTTGGGAGTGTTTCCTCACCCCATATTCTCTCACCCAGAGCTAACAATGACTCAGCCCCCACCTTGCTCAATGAGCCACTTCCCAACCCTTGAGCCATCATGTCCTTCACCTCCTGAAGTGCTCCTCACTACCTGAAGGCATTGAGAAATCACTTATCACTGAAAAGCACCATCAAGCACAGGATCTCAGTAGTTATGAGGAAACCAAAGTGGTCGTAATGAAACAGGTACGATGTAGCATGGAAAAGGGAAAACGTACAGGGGCAGAAACTGCAGAGAAGATTCAACACATCTGGGAGAGGGGAGATACCTTATGCCTTATTTGAACAAACTGTTCAGATCCAAAACAGCTGGTGAGAATTAATTTTGAGGATACTCTGAAGAGTGAAGTTCTGGGTGGTCTCCACACATGTGGAGATAGTGCAAGCCTGGAGTTTGTGTTTACTGCCAGCTAACATGCACCAGTAATAAACAGCAACAGTG
The DNA here is from genome assembly GCF_037038585.1 of Patagioenas fasciata. Lineage (NCBI taxonomy): Eukaryota > Metazoa > Chordata > Aves > Columbiformes > Columbidae > Patagioenas > Patagioenas fasciata. The sequence goes on along the minus strand of NC_092524.1, from coordinate 57,988,939 downwards.
ACACTTACTTTCCTTTGGCACAAACTGGATGCGCTTGCTTTTTACTTTCACTGGTGATGGCTCAACTCGGCATTTTCCTGGTGGTGCTCTCCTGTGAAAAAAGGGACACATACAGCGTACAATTAATTCCTTTCCCCTGGCATTGTGAGTCTTTGCTTCCCATTGTTCTTTAATGAATGCAATGCTCATTGGAAAAAAAAAATAAATGTGTGTTTAAATGATCCAAGTAATCTCTCACAGTAGAAAACATAATTAAACCATCACATATCTCTGTTGATCAAAGTCCAAATATTCACAAGGCAGTGGAGTTCTATGGCTGTGTTTTCACTTGCTATTGCGGAATCCATTAAGGAAATAAAACATTGGCAGGTTCAAGCATTATAGAAAAAGATTAATCAGACTGTAGATAAAAATCACAAAACTAGACAGTGTATATTGAACATCTGACATAAAGGTCATGTGTACGCAAATTTCCAGGCTGTCTTCAGAGACGTGAAATCACCCACTGCGTATATAAAGCCAAAACAAAAGACGAACTACTACAAAAGCGGTACCAAAAATGCATTAGTTTCAAACAAGAACTCTTAAATGTCTCCTACGAAGGCTTCCTCTTAGAACAACATGTTATTTTGACACAAATTTGGAGGAGTATCTCACTTCTGAGAAGTTGCATCCAGTTCATCATCACTTTTTCCTACACTGTCTGGCTTACTAATCTGCAACCTTCTTCAGAGGTTTCCAAACTGGTTCAAAAATGCCTGATGTTTGCATTTTGAGCATATAACTCCTTTGTAATTAGGACTTTTTGCATTTGCATTTCTGTGGAAGGCAAAGAACTCCTCTCTGGACTACTGCCACAGGGACATTCCCTACTTTTATGAATTTTCCTGTGAGTTTTTTCTGTACTCTACACACTAGAGAAAATTCTTTTTAAACTTAAACTTACAATGTTCTTTCAACTTCTGCTTTATTTTTGCAGGGGTTGCATAATACCAGCCTCTTAATACCCAGTTTACGGGAACTCCTCCACTGTGTTAGATAATGGAAAATGCTCCTGACAGAGCAGAGTTGGAGGAAAACACGTGGCAGCTCTGGGGGCTGTTTAATTTTGGGGTCTGGTTCCAACATAAAACCAAAAAAGGGGTTTGGTTCAAAATGCTCAGATAGCTAAAGCTATAAATTTAATCCATTTAAAAAAATAAAAGCTACAAAAGTCTCACTCTGAATGTCTGGCTGAAAGTATTTTGGTGTTTTGCCAATAATAGTAACACTTAAAAAACAGGAAGATGGAAAAAACAGCTATAAGTCTTCTCATAAAACACAGCTATTCCCTGCTTGCCCAGCCTGAAGATACACACACATGGGATCCAGAAGGTGTAACAATGGTCTTGTTTCCTTGTCCAAACCACTTTCCTCTTTGAAACACAAAAAAGAACTTACTTTTTAACATTCATTTCTATTTTCCTGAGAAAGCACTGCAGGTCATACTGGTCAGCTGCAGCTGCCTGGGTGTGGGGGTCTTATGGGAGATGCACCTGACTACAAGGGATGGAGATGAGCTGCGAATAAACTACCTTTAGAAAAACTGCCTCCTTCTGAGCAGGAATCTAGAGAAACTGTGTCCAAGAAAGATAACCCACCCATAAAATACTCCTTTAGCTTTCAAGAACAAATCTCCCAACCTGCATAACACCACCAGGCCCCATAACAAGTTGGTGATCACCAAGCAACACTGAGTCCCATGACTGCAGGAGTAAAGCAGACCCACAGTGGGTTGCTCCAGCTGTTCCTTGATCAAGGTCCACAGAAGGGCCCAGCATGGGAGAAGAGCTGGTTAGTCAGTCAACATCATCCATCACATCCACACCTGGACACACTGCACCACACTTAGGCTTTGCAACATGAACATCTCATACCTAGAGGTGTCCACCACTTTGTACACCACTCCATGGGGAGCCGTGGCGCTTGGTACGCCGGTAGACATGAAGTAAAGTTCCCCTGGAGAAAAAAAAAACACAGCCATGAAAACTCTCCATGGAGTTTCTGTTCTGTGCAGCACAAGGGCATTAACTCACAGAGCATCAAGAAACCTGGGACTGACATAGAGATCTGGCTATTGGAGAAAAACAAGGCAGGCTTGTATTTGAGTTTGCAGTGAGAGTTCAATTGCAGTCCAGTGGCATAAAATACTCTTAGTGAGTGGGAGCTTTTACATATTGTCATGAAACATTATTTGGACAAATTTTCACTGCCGGTTCAGCTGCCCAGACTTCAGCTGTCATTTCAGTCTGGTCTGTGTCCTTTAACTTCACTAATGCAAAACTGTCAGAGCCTGAATTCCCTTTGTCGGAACAAAATGAAAGGAAATCAAGATTGTTTGCACTGTATTCTGCTCTTTTGGATGAAGCTGTCCCTTGAGGTGAATTACAGGAGAACAAGATTTTGGTTTTCCTTTCTCCAGCACACTCACAACATGAGATGTATCTTGCATGAAAGGCAGGTCTGGTCATGCAAGGCTCTGTCAGGTCACATGGATAGTGCTTGACCTTTAGCCAAACAATGTCCATCACCTTTTCTTTGACTTATTTTCTCTTAACTGCATTTCCATCCTTTTCCTCCTGTTGTGCAGGGGAGGTCGGGTTAAGCAGTCCCTCCATTGCTGTCCTTTCTCTTTTGTTGGCTCAAGTGCTTGAGCAGTGCAATTAAAATTATAGGAGAGAAAATACAAATTTGCAATATTTCAAAAAAAAAGGAAGAAAAAGAGGCAAAGAAGACCTGCTTAAAGAGCAAGGCAGATTTCTTTGGAGATCCTGTGAGTACTCCAAGTGGAAGAGGAGAAGGAGCAGAGGGGTCAGAGGGGGCAAAGGAAGGTGGGGGCAGTTGGTGGCAGCTGGTGGCAGCTGGTGCTGTGGCTGCTGAGCCTCCCTCCTCCTCCCTTCTCTCCTGCTGCCCTGGCCGAGCTCCTCCAAGTGCTCCTGGGGCAGAAACCAGATGCCTCTGGCCACTCCTGACTGGTTTATTCCTTTTTCTGGTGAGCTCCATTAACCACAACCAGAGGTGGCCTCGATCCAAACAGGGTTAGGAATCGCCTGGCACTGCATCTTGTGATGCTGCGATGTGCACTTGCATCCCACCCCTTTACCCTGGAAATTATTGAGCAGAAATATGGATGCTCAGGCCATGAAGCACACAGGCTGTCACACGTGAGCCCTGCAGACACAGCATGGTGCCTGGGGTGTCCCTGACATGTTCAGCTGCCAGGAGATGGGGCTGCTGATTTTGTAGCGGCTGTGCAATGAGCCAAAAATATAAGTGTCCCCACTGCAAAAACACATCTACTGCACCAGCTGGATTAACATTCATCAGAGCAACAACCTCAAAAAACAAATGCTTCTGTGAAGAAAAGCTTGTTAAAATAAACTGTGTGATAAACTTGTAAAAAAACAGGCTCCTGGAACACCAAAAAGGTGCAAGAGAGGACTGTTCCTTGCAGATAAAGAAAATTCACTAAACTGTTATCAACAGATTTCTTTCCATTATAATAAAGCAAACACAAGGCAAATAACTACCTCTGAGAACAGACTCCAGCCCAAATTTCCACTCAGCTCTATTATACTTATGCAAAGTATGTGTGAAAAGCACAGGGTAGTGTTTCACCCCCTCAGAGTTGCAGGACCAGGCAGACGCTGCCCCACAAGCGCATGAGCAAGGGCTGCAGTTAACAGCCTGATACTGCACTTGGCAGCCCTCTGAACTGGCATAAAGCTGATTTAAACTGTTATTCTGATTTTAGGGTAAGATATCATTCATTCCAGAGTACTGCAAACCAGCTCTACCTTCAATTAACATTAACGATTAAAGAAAATGGATTTTAACTCCAAAAAAGATAAAATTCCAAAGTCAAACTTTTGAGCTAATACTTAAAATATTTGCATTTACATTATAAAATCTGCATTTATATGACATACATATATGCTACATCCACGCCTGACATAATCTGCAGGAAAAAAAGAAGTTTAAAAACTGGGGCATCCTGGAAGCAGGCACTTGTGACCACGAGCCAGGACCTTCCCACAACAGGACAGAACACAAAATCCTGCACTGCTGAGTCGCACACAACACTACTTAGCAATGGGGATAAACACTGTGGGGCTCATCCTCTCCAAGTCCCCAGCCAGGGGCTGCACACTCTGCCTGCCCAGCCGCAGGGCTCAGCAGTTCATCATACGCTTGTACAAACAAAGGGAGCGACCACCAGCGTTCACCCCAGACTCTTTATTTCCTCCTTTTTCAAGTCACAGCAGCTCTCTCCTAGAAAGCAGAATGTCTCCAGTCTTAAAATGCAGCTATGCAAAGCTCCACTGAGACTACATCCTTCCGTCCCACGCAAGGCAAAATCCCAGCTGGCACTAATAAAATATGGACTTAAGCAACTTTTTGCTGATGCCTCACTCAAGACATAACATAGGGCTTTCATTCTGCTTCACCTCAAGAGGTACTAATATTCCAGGTCAGGGTGAGCCGGTTCGTAATTACTATTCATTACATCTGCTTCCCTGTATCCATCAATAACACCAACAGCCTTCTTGACTGGCCAAGAGCATAGACTTCCTCTCACTTGGGTATCACCTTTTCAGCCTCTCAGGGCCTGTATTGCCCATGGCATGGCACTGAAGAATGGCATTTCTTTTCTAAGCTGTGCTCTACTGTGGGGGTGCGGGCAGCAGCACGCTCAGCCTCACTCCTGCAGGGAACTGCCTCTCCAGGTCCCCCTGCCTCAAAATTGGGACTTTAACTTTGGTCTGATATTGATGCCGGGAATCTCACCCACTGGCACTTTAAACACTGACAGACTTGTGCTCTGCCTCCCTACCACCTGCCACCTCCCAGGAGTCCTCTCTGACCCCTTCTCCTGTCTTTAACTCCAAAGAGAAACCACAAGCATGCCACTCAGTGTGACAGAAAGTTAAAAGATTACCTGCTTCATCTTCAGCAAAGGAGATGATGTACTGGTAGTAGTTATTGATAAGCCCAGGGAACATGCACGTTTGTCCTGCCCCCATGCAGATTTCACTGTACTTCCACTCTCCCGTAGCACGATCCTCCTTCAAAGACATCAGGCGTCTGTAAGGCAAAACAACACTTCTGCAATACAACCAAGAAGATGATTTATGAACAGTAATGAGGACACCTGAAAGGATGTTTCATGATTCCTACCCACATAAGCTGCAATACGAACTGCAGTTCCTCTGAAAAACAAAGGATTGTTAATATTAAAACAAGCACATTACATGCCTCCGCAACACCTTGTCTTTCAAAGGCAACACAAGCACATGAAAAAGCAAGAGGAAGGTTTAAGGGATATCAGACTATTTGGCGGGGCCCTGCCACAGATGTAGAGCACCTGCCTTCACCGTGGCTCTGGAGCATCTCTCTGGTGCCCAGGACCAGTGTATCAGCCGGGGCAGGCAGTGCGGGGGCTGTGTGCGGGAGGGCTGGGGATGCACAACAGCAAAGTCATAGGAGGTGGGGGGAAAACAAGGCAGTCTCATGCCTGCCTCATCATGGGTTTGCAGCAGAGTCACTGCTGGACAATATATTTTTTTCTTCCAATAACTTCATTGTCTCACAGCATCACATCAGTACTTTTTTTTTTTTTTTTAGGATGCATTCAAATGTTCTTTTATACCACTCCCAAGACTTTAAATGAACACTGTATCATTCCCCCTTTATTTGTACTGGTACAAGGTGAATCAGCAGCATCGAGGGCTGCTTGAATGCAAAGACTGCATTCCTGCACAGCACCATGGAACAAAGGTTATATAAAACATGCCACGTGAACCTGCAGTAATGAGCAGTCAGGCTCAGTGCAGTGCTTCCAACAGCAAGCAGCAGCATGTCCTCTGTTGTTAGACTGCATGAGCACTTGCAGGCAGGTGTAGTATCACTGGAGGACTTCAGCTTGGGGTACAGCTTCATGAGTATCTGAACTATTTACTTACCCACTCATAAAATCACCAAATATGTACAGGCCGTTCAAATTTGGAGACTCACAACCCCGATAGACATAGCCTCCTGTAACAGACTTCCCCATTTTGTGTGGATAAGCGTAAATTGGAAGCACATCATCTGTAGGGGGGAAAAGACCTGTGACTTGTGTTGTTTTACACATGACGGAGAATAGCTCTTTATCTAGATAGTTCTGAGACTAGCACACTACAATCAGGTTCACTCAAGCATCTTCTAATAAAGTGAAGTGCTGATGGAGTCATAGTGTGATTTTCACCTTTTCAGAACCATGATTTTCACCTTTTCAGAACCACACTGGCTGTGCTAACCAAGGACAGGCCAGCTCAGCGAGACTGGCCACTTGCAACAAAAGGGGAATCCCTGAAAAGCCTGAGTGCTCTCTATCACCCACATGCTTCACCCTTCTTCTGAGCCCTTCTCTTCCTGCTACAACCCAGCTCTGTTAGTGCCACTTCTGGCCCATTTCTACACAGCCTGGCTGGTTTAACTATGAATTGACAGGCTGAGAGTTGGGGTTGTTCAGCCTGGAGAAGAGAAGGCTCCAGGGAGACCTTATTGCAGCCTTTCAGTACTTAAAAGGGGCCTGTAAGAAAGATGGGGACAGACTTTCTAGAAGGTGTGTTGTGACAGGACAAGGGGTAAAGGCTTTAAACTAATACAGGAGAGATTCAGGCCAGACATGAGGAAGAAATTTTTTACAATGAGGGTGGTAAAACACTGGCCCAGGTTGCCCAGGGAGGTGGTAGATGCCCCATCCCTGGAAACATTCAAGGCCAGGCTGGACGACCTGATCTGGGTAAAGATGTTCCTGGTTACTGCAGGGGGGTTGGGCTAGATAAGCTTTGATGGTCCCTTCCAACCCAAACTAATCTGTGATTCTATGATTCTAATTTGCAGGTTGTTCTTAGAGTCAGTGCACCCATACAGGAGATGTCTGCCCAATGCAGCGTTGTTTTGGTGGTGAAAGGGAAAAAAAGAGACAGGTAACTCTAGACTGCAGTCACTGATGAAAAGATATGTCAGATGTCAGCACAAATAGCTTCTGTTTCCGTGAGACAGGGGAATTTAACCTGAAAGGGCCATCAAATATTTATGGTATGGCACAGGCACGATGTAGCACTGGCATATTAATTGCAAAATGTAAAAAGTTAAAACACAACACAGAGGCAAAACAGAGGAAGATGCCCTGATTTTGAGGGTCTCCACTGGATGCTTTCTTCCATGTCTTCTGTAGCCCTTGTGTTACAGGTACCTACCCCTCCTCTTCCTCACAGCCTTTCTCCCTGCCCATGTTGCAGATGCCTCAAGTAGCAAAGCCAGCAGCTCTGCCAGCAAGGTACTTGCACCAAGGGCATTGAATCTGAAGCCGGTATTTTCTACACTTCACCTTCACTTATCATTTTAAAGGGGTTGTGACATTTCACTGTTCTAACAAAAGGTTCTCTAAGGGCATAAGAAATTGTTCCAAATCCCTGGAGACCTCAGTGAAGTGCTTGCCATGAATGCTCACACAGGCGCTGTCACATAGGAGAGCACTAAACGGGCTCTCTGACAACTGCTTCAGCAAAAAGGAATGCAAAAAATCTGCTCCCTGCTCTCAAAATTTTTATTAAAAAAATCACTTAATCACTACCACTGTCCTTGTAGTTAAGTTAATAAAAGGAAGGAAGTTAAACTAAGTTAATAAAAGGAAGGAAGTTAAACACCACCACATAGCACACAGAAAAACAGAATTTCAGCCAGTGCAAATGAGTGCCAGCCTACTGCCCCCCTGGATCTCTGGGGAGATGCTCCAGCACAAGATGTGGTCCACATCAGACCCTGCAACACAATACACTCTGACTTCACACATACACTGGAATTCAGCCAGTCAGCCAATACCCTGAATCCAGGCTTGAAAAGTTAATAAAAAAAACAGAAAGTTTTCCTTTTGGCATAGATAAAAGAAAGAAAAACGCACTGTACACTAGTTACCTGCAAAACAGGCAGTTTGCGTACTGGTTGACCAGCTTACACAATACTTTTCTTTCTTTCTTTTTTTTTTTTAATAAGGACACTAATTGTGAGTTATGGAGAAAAATACAACTGCTCCAATTTTTTTTTTGGTTCTGCAGGAAAGCTTATTTTATGTGGAAAAGATGAAATCGTCGCCCCAAACAACAGAACCACCAAGCAATTCGACTAAAAACACAGATTGCCTAGAAAAACAACAGCTAGCATGTTTTATTTTCCTCCTAACTCAAAGATAGTAACATTTGGACTTTGAATATTTATTTCCAGTTCAGCTTCCTTCTAGACTGAGACAGCATAGATTTGCATCTCAGAAATATGTGTTTTCCACCAAACAACCAGGCTTTGGAGGTAGGAATTAAAAACGATGGTGCAGAAAACTGCATAGTGAGAGGCAAGTAATTTAGAGACAATATCTATTTACCCATTGAAGAATTGGTGCAAAGTTTTTTATCATAACAGCTGAATCCTTCCCTTGCCCTCCAGCCATAATTTTTGCCTTTCTCGACGATGTCGATTTCTTCATATTTATTCTGGCCGACGTCTCCGCAGAACAGCCGCCCTTTCCCTTCCTTGGTTTGAGGTTCGCCCCTATCGAAAGAGCAGCGCCACATATTTCTCACACCATACGCATAGATTTCAGGGCGAGCCATGGGGTCATCAAGAAAAGGGTTGTCGGGAGGGATTCGATACAGAGGCCCGCGGTCGTTGTTGTTCACATCGATCCGCAGCACTTTGCCCAGAAGGGTTGATCTGTGTTGGGAGAAGAAGTGAAAGGAAAAAAAAAAAGAAATAAAACTAGACCTTGGTTTAACATCAGAGATGGGGTTTTTTAGCAGGCTAGGGTTTCATTCTTTCTGGTTTGGAAAAGAAAAGTCTTTCAATATTTCTGATAAAAACCAAACATTTCAAGATCATTTCATTTGTCCCAGGCCACCGAAGAGCCTGACTTTGTGGCATTGACATTCCAAGACCCACTGTCCCTCAGATGCACACTGGTGCCTTGGAGCTGCCACAGGGATGGGTCCGCTCCTTCCATATCACGGACCCCCCTCCACTTGTCAAAAAACGATCTCTGAGCAGACACCTGGAAGGCTCAAGAACTACCACTGTTCACAGGGAAAAAGACATACCTTGATAACCTCCCCTAACATGCCTACATGTCTGCACAAACATCAGTGTGGGCCTTAAGGAAACAGTAAACCCAGGACAGAAAATCCCCCTCAATTTACATCCGCCAGTTTCTCTTCTCAACCCAAGGGTAACAGGAGGGACACAAGGCACACACAAAGTTTTAGGGTCTCTCACTTGTTCTGGGCGTTTCCAAAGGTTCCAAAAGGATCTCCAGCCATGCCTCCATCTCCAGTAAATATATAGAGATAACCATCATCTCCGAAGAGTAGCTCTCCTCCGTTATGGTTGGAAGCGGGTTCTTCTATTTCCAGGATTATCCTAAACAAAACCAGGGAGGAGGCATTACCTACTGCACAAGTCCTAAGGAGAGGGCAGAGCAATGTCACTCCAATGTTGCCATTGACACATGGAAACAGCTACAGATCAGTTTTGATGCAAATTCCTCCATATCCACACCAGTGAATTTTACTTCAGTGTAGCTGATTTTCTAACCTTAAATAATTCCAACGTATTCTCCAGATTACAGAAACACCAAATTAAGTAATAAGGAAAACATGGGAAATCACATGACAGAATATACTTTTAATCAATTATACTTTCCCTTTGCTTCTTTCCTCCTCCTTGTTATTTTTTTTCTTTTTTTCTTTTTTTTTTTTTTTTGGAAAAGGCATCTCAGCTTAAATCCAACCATAAACTGCAAGAGAAAGGATTCCAATCCATGTGTGTGCATCTGTGCATCATTTGGCACAATCCTGACAGGCGCTTTCAAGGTGAACCTAAAACTTTTCAAACATTAAGTAATAGTTGAATTCTTAAAGAGAGAAGAATCCGTAAATGATAATGACATCCACAGGACTTCATGAGCTTAAAGAGTGGTTAAAAGCAGCCCCACCAAAAAATGAACATTTTGAAAAGGGCGAAATATCCAAAAATATAACTTTATAGAAAGGTGAAGCCACAAATACATGCAGCGGAGGTTGTCAGGTATAACAATTGAAGTTTAAGTTACTCCAGCTTCTAAAAAAGTCTGGGTTTCATGTTGACAGTGCCTCTTAATAGCTGCAAAACCAAATTATAATACTTATACCACCTCATTTTTAGCAAGTTGTTTTCCCTTCTGAAAGTAGTGATTGTTAGAATCGTGATCAGAATGTAAGTTTTGGGAAGGAACAACCCAGCTACGTAATTATTCTGTCACCTGCCTCTGAACATCCCACCTCTGAACTGGGGGAACTGCGCACAGGGGCACAGGTGCCCGCCGGCACCAGGAGCGAGGGAGAATCCTGTGTGGACACCAAGGTGAATCCTCCTCATCCTCCCAAAGAAGATGGAAAAAAGCAAAACACATCGAGCAAAAATCTGACAGCAAAAAGAGACAGGCCTTCCTGCTAAGGCAATGCACAGCACGTGCTGGCCTGAGCTCCCTCTTGGGCAGCATCTCGGGATGAAGTCAGTGGGAGCCGTGCCTACACAAGCACAACAGGACCACAATTTCGTTTTCTTAAGCTTTTGCCGTACTAGCCATCAGCTAAATAAGCATAGAAAATGGTACAAAGTAGAGCCGGAGGATTTTTAAACAAGACAGCTCATGGGCCCTGACATCTGCAGGTTTAAGCTCCTGACTTGCTTTCCTGAGGACCACATTTAAATTCCCATTACCTGTCATCTACAGTACTAGTTACACTGAATTGCTGTAATTGCTTGATAAACCAGCCTCCCATTTCTATCATTAGGATACGTGCATTTTTGAGCTAGAATCATCCACTGCTGAGTATCTGGAAAGCCTAATACAACCCTTGTAACAAAGCAAAAATCTTAACATTAATAATATTCCAGGGTCTCTTAAAACAGTGGTTCTATTATGTGGTTCTGCAACAGATAAATATATAGACTAACTCCACAAACAAACCTCTCATTATCTGTGTATATTAATGTGGATCAACTGCATGATCAGAGTCAAACGAAATTTCCAACCAAAATGTACTCAGTAATAGCACAGTGGTTTGTATTTTATTTAATTTGATATTAAATTTGTAATATCACAGGGTCGAGCTGTCATTCAGATAAAGAAACATCGGGCCAAATACATCCCGGTTCCAGTATCACTGAGCTTATTTATACTGATTTTGGAAACCTTTTGCTTTGGAATGAATGTCACTCATGCTTTGCAGAAGTCTGTTTTAAAGGGTAATCATTACAATACCAAAAAAAATAAAAACCAACCCAACCAAACCCCAAACCCCAAAATACATTTCCTCAAAATAACATTTCCTCAATGTTCAGTTAAATCTTCTAACATACCAGAACTGAGAAATGTCAGAAGATTTATCCCTTATCCCTAGGTGCAGTTCATCCACAGAGGATGGGCATATTCTCTGTCTCAGTAAGCCAGACATGGACTTAGACTGAATTGCTACCACACTGGAATGCAAGAACAGCATCAAGCTAAATAAGTGTCATTAATTAATTGCCTTTAAAAATGCACAAGCTGCCCTCTGAGATCTTAAATACATTTGCTAGAGAAACGTGTGTACAATACCTTTCAGAACCATGGTCCAAAGCATTCATGTCAGCAGCAGAAATTCTGAACTCACTGATTCGGATTCTCTCTTCATAACGAACTTCAACTGAATAGTAGACATACACTTTACCATTAAATTTGAATTTAGGATGGAAGACAATACCTAGAAAACCTCTTTCGTCTCCTTCCCAAGGTGAGGTAAGTACGGCTTCACTGATGTTCAGAAATGGTTTTTCGAGCCTGGATCGATCTGGGAGGTAGGTCCACACCAGGCCAACCTGCTCCGCAATGAAGAACCTGTGGGTACCATCATTGGCGTGCACCATCGCAACAGGATTGCGCAGCCCGTTGGCGACCTCTACAAGGCAGAGCTGGAGACAGCCCTCCGCGTCAGCGGTCATGAACCCCAGGTTTTGGTTAAGGTTCTGGTTAGCCAGCAGGTGTGGAAAACAGTAGTCTGTGTCCTCCAAGGACAGGTAGCGGCAGAATTTTGCCATGTTGTTCTCCAGTGCAATTAGCTCTTGGTCTGTAGAAAGATAGCGAAAAATGGAGCGGCATTTTTGCCACACTTGCCGGCAATAGTCTTGGCAAAGTCCTGGTATTGTCCGCACGGGGGTGGAGGGATCCTCGGCATCGTACAAGTGAGCCGCATATGGAGAACATTCCTAGAGGGACAGAGAAAAAGCTTCAAGCCATTTCTTGGACCAGATTTGAAACAGCTGAGCAGCAATACTAACTGGAGAAATTTCACCTTAATTACAACATATGTTGTAGTATATTCTGAAGATATTTCAGCAGAGAAAAAGATCTTAGAAAGTGGGTTTATCTCAGCATTCACAGAAATGATCTTTAGTACTCCTGGTGAAAGCTGGCTCCTGTATGCTGTTATTCATTTATTCCGGCCATAGCACTAACACAAGAAAGCCAGCAATGACACATATCTTGCTGCATCACCCTAGTAGACTGTACTGGGGAGAAAGAGACTTTTCTATCTTCAATACTCTGACTTTATGTATGAGTTACCTAAGAAGATTCAGATCTTGCTTCTCCAGGCGAAGGAGGGAACAGAACAGGTTGGCAGGGCAAAAGCCTACGACTTCCATACCTGGTCATCTAACAATCCAGACATGCACCTCAAACATAGATGCGATTTACAGGTTGGACGAAGCAGGATGAGAAAGTGTAAGAGAAGAGGAGGAGAAGGAGACCCAGCCCTGCGATGCTGTCAGTGCACATACAAGCCTTGATTGGGTCAAGCTGCATTTGCTCATGGGTATTTGCCTACAAACACTTTATACAACTGATTGGAAGCGGTGAAATTAATCTCATGATCACAACACTGGTCACCAAGTTCTGTGGTGGAGGCTCAGGCTACAGGATTTCAGAGAATGAGCACCAAATGGCCGCAATCCAGGCAAGGTCCGCTGGCAGAGGCTGCAGCACAATCCTACTTTGTGGAAGGTGCAGCCTTGGAAATCTGCCTAAAGACTGAATAGAGTTTACACAGTTCATTTGTATTCTCCAAGATGAGAACTCTGACAGGCACACTTTCCTTATGTAAAAAGCCACCGGAATCCAGTAAAACTGTCTGTAAATTACAAACTGACCAAAGTGACTCAGTTCTGCTTTGCAAGGATTTTTCTTTGTAATAAACACACATTATTTTCCACTTGCAATACATCTTCCCGACAAGCATCTCAAAAGTGTTCTCCAAATAACATAACATGACTCAGTGGAGGCTCAGTTACATTCACAGAGCAGCTAAACAACTGAGGCAAGAAAGGCAGGGAGAGAAAATATCCTTCTTGAATAAATTCTGCATTTTTTAATTCCTAGATGGCACTTCTTCCAAGCAAAGCCAACTTACTTAAAAAAAATATAGGGAGCTATTTCTAAATCTATAGGGAGCTCTTTCTTAATGCAGATTACAGCACTATTCAATAGCTGAAAAGATATAACATCTGAGATACTGAAGTATTTCAATTAGCTGATAAGCACACACAATATTTAATTTTTATTTTCCATTACAAACCATTATAAACTGAGAGGCCATATAACAGATTGTTAGTGTACAATAAGCTTTCCTTCTGGAATGTCAAGCCATTCATTGCAAAATGAAGGTAATTATGCCTTCAAATGAGCAGCAATTAATGTGGTAAAAAGGAGATTGAGTGTGACACAAAACACTGAAATTACGGGCAGATTGGGTAACAGCACTCGGCTTGGTTACATGAGGTGTGCCAGGAACAGAAAGAGCTGGGGCATTTGCCGATGCAGCAGTTAATGACTGAAAATTTGGCCTTAAAAACGAAATTAAAACGAGATAGAAAGGGAACGTGAAGGCAAGGCTGGAGGGGAGCTTGGTCTGTCGCTGCCTCCAGGCGTTACACGTTCAGAGTGAAGAAGACCACCGCTTGAGTGCCAGGGTGTACATTGTTCTCCAAAAGCCTTCTTCAAAGCCAGCAGTGATCCCAGGCGTTTTAAAGCAATGTCCTGGCTTCAGCATCAGAATTACAAATAGCACAGAGGTGTGGTTTCCCTGTCCCTTTGCTGCCGTGGGCTGTCAGCCCAGCCTCAGCTGTGTTTGAGGAGCACCTGTGGACGACTTCTTAACTTCTTACCATGTTCCTGGTGACACACGGTGATCTACAGTGGCATTACACTGGTAGTGATGCACAGAGATCTATCACTAGCCAGACACTACCTGAGCACATGTTCAGGGCATTTTGCAGATACAGTTATAATATCTTCCAACTTCTGTTTCACAAGAGATGAAGACTGATGCCTGATCCTGAGTTTTCCTGCTTTTGAATCAAATGTTGTGGTCTTTCACCCTTTGCATCATCTTGTCACATTCACTGACTCAAAACACTGAGAAACTCTACACTCGGTCACAGGCCAGCATCACTAACAGATCTAATTTCACATTTCCAAATGACATGGTATGCTCATTCATTTTAAACTATTACATGGTCCGAAGACCAAGGAAACTAACGGGCTGACGATCAGTAACTCCAGTAGGGCTGGAACAAGCTTGCACTATGCAAAGAACTGATCAGAAAATAAAGCAAGTGACATTAAGACATGGTAGCCAAATCCATCCTATCTGTTCCAGGAATTCAGAGGCAGCTATTTATCTGAGGAATTGCAACGATCTAAATTTGGATGAACACCCACATCAAACAATGGCTTATTTACTGCTGCTTTCAGCCTAGAGGAAGCAACAGGACTCCTCACGTAATCCCTGACATGCCCTGTCCACCTCCATCTGGAAATTCGAGCCTTTAAGCAAGCTGTTCTCTGAGAAGCAGAACAAGGCATCTGCTCTCCCACAGTTTGGTGTCCCGTTTCCCATCACAGAATAATCAACATCCACACATGTTCCTGAGACCTGCTGCCCCCCATCAAAATACTCCTGGGTGTTGAGGCTGTGGAGCAGGCAGAGAGATGACCCACTGCCAAAGTCAACCTCTCAGCCTGCTTCTGGGTGGGGTAAAAACCCTGTTTTGGAGCTGGGGGATCATGGGCAGCATTGAGGGAAGGATGTTGCTGCTCTTCCATTTGCCCTTCCACAAGGAACAGAAACAGGACCATGTAGCAAATCACAATTTAAGAGAAGTAGGAATCCTTACCACAAATACAAGCTGAGATGCTTGTCAAAATAATTTTATCACATTTGAGAGAAATAATGAATTGTGAGTAGAAAGAGATAGAAGTGTGCTGAGTAAGTCACAGAAACCCACTTATTTAGATCTAGGGTATAAATTGTATATATACTGAATTAATGGAAGCAGAGTGCTCTGGAGTGTTTGCAATGCTTGAACTTCCATTTTGTGCTTGCATGGCCAGAGGTGGTGGTTTGTAGCCACAGCTGGGCTAGTGATGCACTTGGCTCATCAGAACATTTCAGTGAATAATTTTTCCCACCCCCACTTACTTCACTGCTTCTAAACAAATTTTCAGTGGTTGGGTTTCTGATGCACACAGAAGACTTACTTATCACTTCCAAAGGCAGAAGCAGTGTTTAACAGGCACTGCTAATGGGTTTCCCATCTGCAAATGGACTTTTGGACACTGCTTATTTCAGGAAGATATTCAGAAGTTTTTTGCTTCCAGTACAACGTGAAATGAAATAAAAGTTGAATCTCTAGAAGATGTTGTGGGAAAGGCTTGTCTTTCTCTTCACACTTTCAGGAACACAAGAGGTACCCTGCAAAATGCTAAGAGCAGGGTTTCTGCAAAGCCACTTTGATCCCATCTGAGCACAGCAGACGAGACCCCGCTGTCTGAATTAATTTAAGATTTACACTTGCACAGCACAGAGCTGCCACTGCTCTGTCTCAGGGGCATTTCCACACGAGGCCACTGATGATGATAGGGTCACAGGCTTAGCTCTGCACAGACTGTGATCATCTTCTTATCGTATCTGGCCACGGAGCATCAACCCTGAGTGGAAATTTCCCCTGTGCAGGATGGTGACCACAGAGATTTCTAGGCCACATCCTCAGGCATTACTTTGCACCCATTGTCAGGACTGTTATCACCTGGCACATGCCAAAGCATCTCAGGATGCTGTAACCAAGTACAAAAAAAACACCTGATCCCATCCATGAGTTGGCTGTAACAAGGGGCATGTTTTGCGCAGGCAGGTCCCCTCCTGGGTATCTTCACCAGTTCCAAGCATCTAACGCTGGCAGGGTGAGGGGAGTCTGCAAATTGTAATTGCCCACACACCCATCTTGGAGCACTGCTGCTCATAAGTTAAAGCAGAACATCCCTATTCCTCTTTCAAACACCTACCAAAGGCAGAAAAGTCCACAGATAACAGACAGTTGCTCCTGCCAGTGCCTAGAAACACACATCAAGGCTGCTGCACTAATCCCTGATGCACCCACATATGGGTCAATGCACCCATTCCCGGGACCAGGCACTAATGCCATGGCTGATGCACGTATCTGGGGGTCCGTGTACTACTATCTGGGCTGGGTACTACTGCCACAGCTCACACACCCCTGGGCTGTCCAAAGTCCCTCTGCTTGTACAGATGCCGCCTTGCACAGGTGGGTGCAGTCATTCCTGGGCGGACGAGTCTGCATCACGGCTCATGCATCTCAGTGAGGTCCCAAGTACCTGTGCCTGGACCGGTGCATCCCCACACACCAATGCACCCATGCTGAAGCATCTATACCTGGGCTTGATGCAGCTCTGCACAGGTAGATGCACTCACACCTGGGTCAAAGCACCCTGACAGGGATGTAGCACCCATGCACGGGCCAGGCCATGGGGCATGGCCAAAGCACCATGCTGAAGCCCCCTGTGTGGTGCAACAGTGGCAGTCCCCTGTGCGGCTGAAGCGTCTGCACAGCTGGAGCCCCCCGGTGCAACAGAGCCCCCGTGATCCCGGTGCGGCCTCACCTGGCAGAGCAGGTCCTGCAGGTGCCCGGCGCAGGCGGCGTAGGTGGCCCCGTCGAGGCGGGCGCTGAGGCGGTAGAAGCGCTGGAGCAGAGCGCTGTCGCGGCTCAGGTCGCAGCAGCCGAAGTCGGCGTAGCGGCGGCAGAAGGCGAGGCCCCGCGGCGGCCGGAACGGCGGCTTGAAGTCCAGGCACTGCGGGTGCGGTCGCGCCGGCCCCGGAGCCAGCGCCGCCGCCAGCAAAAGCGCCAGTGCCGCCCGCGCCCCGCGCAGACCCTCCATGGCCGCCCCGCGGGCGCGGAGGGCGGCGGCACCGCGCAGCGCTGCTCCCCGGGCCGAGCCGGCGGTGGGACGGGGGGGCTGCGGCCCGACCCGGCTGCGCGGAAGCTCGTCCGGCCCCGCCGCCTCTCTCCCCCCCGCGGCAGAAGGGACGCGGAGAGCGGCGGGCCCGTCCCGTCCCGTCCCGTCCCGTCCCGTCCCGTCCCGTCCCGTCCCGACGCGCCCGCCTCGAGGTCCCCCCGCCGCCGAGGTCGGGCGGCCCCGGGCTCTGGGCTCTGGCTTGGCAGCGCTGGACTCTTAGGAACGCGGCTTCTGCACAACGCGCTTACGTTTCGGTGATGGTTTTGGAAAGTCGTTTTTAGTTTGATTCCACCCAGACCGCAACCTGGCAGGTACTTGGCTGTACAGTCAGCACAGGGCGTCACACTGGAGTATTTAACACTGGGATATGTCACACTGGGAACAAGTTCCTTAGAATGACTCCCCAAGCCGTTGGCTGTTTGGCTCGGTTGTTTTATTGAATTTTCTATATAATATGACCAAAATAAGGCAGATAATAGCATTTTGAGTTTGTACAGTTGATGGACATATCTAAAACCAAGAAAACTTAGCTTTGCTACAACTAGTGCTTCTACATCCTTTGGCATCCTATCTTGTCCTGGGGTGAGATTCTCATTAGATTCAGCTCGGAGGCTGGAAAGGTCTGACATAGGCTTTACACTGTGTAATGTAGAAAGCCCAACATATTTCCCATTAGGAAGATACTCTTTCCATTCAGAATGGTGCTTCTTCCATGCTGTCCAGGTACTCCCTACCCAAACAAAAGACAATTGCTGATAATACTTTCCTGGGAAAATATTTACTCCAAATGCTCTTTCTTTTTCATATCATATATCATATGTCATACGTTGTATGTCATATATCTCATGTATCATAGAATACATGATGTTGTCATCTAGAAAGATCAAGTGCCATGTAGCCTTGATCTTACTTGTACACTTTTTCTGTTGTTAAATGCAGCAAGTTGCAGAGTAGTATGTATTTCATTCTTGACATGCAGACTGTCCATAAAAGACAAAGAATGTGGAGTTCATGCTGATATGCTATTTTTGACTCCTGCTTTGAGACTAAAGAACTGCTGTACAGTGCATATGGACTGTAAAATCACTGCATGGCTTGGAACATCCTGTCAGGAGAGACCATATGTGTTACGGCATTTAATATGAGTTTGTTTTTCTCTCCATATGCTTATGTAACTGCTGCTAAGGTCACTAAAAACTTTGCATGTGTGCAGGCAACCAGAATACCTGATGAACTCACTTGGGAATCTCTGCCCTTTTATTTGTGGTTGTTTAAAACCACTTTTTCATTGGCAACCTTGGTAACTGCATTGGAAAGCACATGATCTAGCTGTTGCCCCTGAAAACTTTGCATGCCATGCAAAAATAAAACCAAAACAAAACCCAGTATGGAGTTATGCAATCCCATATTTGTATAAAAATGACCAATGTAAATGCATCTCCTTATTCATACCAGTTAATGGTATGGTTAACACTGGCTGTTGTCTCAGTGTTTGTGATTGTTTTTAGCCATTGTTAATTAACCTTGTAAGAATTCTTAATATACAAAGAATGGATTGCAGTAACCAAACATATTCTGTGATAATGAGATTTATCCTATAGCCTCTTGATTTGCTATTACAGATCTTGATTAGCTTGGCATCCATGCAACATTTCAGAAATGAAAGGAAAATTAAATGCTGTGCATGTTTATAAATGACTTTTAGAATAAGAACTACAGATTTCATCTGCAAAATGGCATAAAATACATTTCAAAAGTCTTCTCTGTGTATTTATAATACCGTTCAGACAGGATAATTTTTTGGTTATCCCTCAGGCTGGAGACTGCACAGCAGATCATGGGCAAGGCACTGACGAAATGGAGACCGTAGCTGCCTCGACCTCAATAATGAGCTAGTTCTGTCAAGGATGGCTTGGTGGGTTTTTTTACATCTTGCTGTTCTGAGCTGTATTTTGAGGCTTTCCAGGCCATAGGTAGGAGCTCATGGGCTGTGTTTGAGGGATCTGTGCTGTGGTGGGTAGCAGCACACAGCTCTGGCTTTTATTTCCAGCCCTGCCTGGAGACTTCACTTACTCTATTCCCAAGTCCCTATCTTTCTCCCTGGAGTCTCCCGTTCATAAAATAAGGATAGTCAATGGTGACTCACCTCATGGCACAACTTAAAGATTTAGTTTATTGATATTTTTAGTCACTGTTTTGTTATTTTTTGTTAGTTCTCTGCTGAGCCATCTATAGAGACTAAGCTCAGGAAGGGAGCTGCTGCTGCTGCTACCTGACGTTCTAAATTTGAAGTTACCCTTTTTGCTACCTGAGGGCAATAAAATGCATCTATGGAGCAGTTACAGAAGGGGGATGAGGTTTGATTTAGGCAGTGTTCACTAAAATCACATAGTAGTTGAGCTCTTGCTATGCAGGATGTTTTGTAGTAAGATTATACATTTTTGTGCTTAATGGCCTGAATCAATCAATTTAATATTTTATCTGTATATTAACTATGGAAAACATACTTCTCTTTTTTTTTTTTCTTTTTTTTTTAAGATATTGGATTGCTCCTATCCCCACCAAATTTCATAGGAATTTTACTAGTTGACTTCAATTAATTCTCAAAATCAGCATTTGTCTTGATGGGTGAAATTGAAGAAACCATGTTTGAAAATGCAGTATTTGCTTGCAGACAAAACAACATTAAAATATTGATAATTTGGGGGTATCAAACCTGAAATACTTAGAGACAATTAAAGCGACTCATAGATACTCTGCAGCTCAAAAAGACAGTTTTATTTATGTCCCTCAAGCCGAGGTCCTTGAATGTGCAATGTCCAGTTTTTTCCACTCTTTCTGCATAGATTAGGAGTTGTTAGTGTTCATTGGACAGAGGGAATGTGGGCACATTGCTTAGGAATGTGATCAAATGACCAATGTTTGACCCAGTCTCTGGAACTCCATACTTAAGAGGAGTTTAATGGTCTAAGCTTTAAAAGCCGAAGGACACACTGTTCATACCCAATCCAACTGTGAGCACCATCCCTAATAACATAACAGTCAGGAATTAAATACAGGGCTATAAGTCTTCGTAGAGGAAATTAGGCTTTACTTTCTCATTACACATCTAATTGCAAAACCCTTCTGTTCTTCATTTGTCTTCTAAGTGTTTTATTTTCCTTACTGGTGAAGATACTAAGGACAGATTATGATTATGAGAACAAACGAAAGAAGATGTATGTGTGCCTGTACATAGCAAATACACACAAACCCACGGGAGCGCACAAGGTGACGCCTGCCTTTCAGCAAAGAGAATCCATGCTGGGCAGTGGGAAGGTGATCCACTGGCATGGAGACTGCTCATTCACACATGGATTCTACATGAACAATAGAAAACAATATATTAAGCCTTTGGCAAGGTGCACGCAGTATAGTTTTACAACAAAGAAAAAACCAAATGGGCATCTTCTCCTGGAAGGAACACAAGTATGTGCTGAGCAGTAGCTGCAGTCATGCTGGCTGCAATAGACCTACCAACGTTTTGATATTAAGGAAGCATTTAATGCAGGAAATCCCAAGGATCCAGCCCTGTGCAGGTGATACCATGTGCTGTATTGGGAATACTGTCAGAGGATTCGATAAGCAGAAATCCCGCTGCCTCTAGACATGCTGGGGTGACTCAGATGTGGAATGAAATGTAGCACTGCAGCACTGAAGCCCTAATTTCTCCTGGTAGTGGAACCACATGAGTTCATAATATCCTTTAATCCTGTTGTGATGAAGCACCTCCTGTGGCTTCAGCAATACCCTCTGGTACACATTCCTGGGCTCTGTGTCATACGTCACAGAAAACATTTGGACAAAACACTAGGGCAGCCCCGCAGACAGTGTAAATCAGCAGAGCTCAACTGTACCTTTGCATATGATATCCAGGATTCCCATACAGGCAGCATGCTGCTAAATGTTTTTCCTGTCCTTCTTATGCTCATTTTATACTTAGGCAGGATGTAGGTGTCACAGTGTTACAGCAGTCCTATAACTCCCTCACTTCTTTTGCTTCACATCTTGCTACCATAGAAATTCTATTGCAAGGGCCCTAAAGAAACCAGATGGGCAGTAAACATTCCTTATGTGTTGCACGTACAGAAAGAACATATTTTCTTATCAGCTCACACAACAGCAGATCATGCAGAAATGAATTTTTTTAAATTACTACTATTTTCCCTGCAGTAGCACAACAATAAGTAGCAACCCTCAAATGGTTTCTGTCTATTTTACAACACAAGGATCTTTTCCCCTTCTTGGTCACATGAAAAATAATAAAGGCATTGAAATGTATGTTTCTTTCAAGAAAGTGTTGTATTGATTTTAGGTAACATTTGAATGCTTTCTGTTGTAGATTACATATAACCATATAATTTGTCTGTAACAAGAAATAGACCAAAATACTTGCTCAGTGAATTGTACAAATGAGCTTTTCCTCATCAGTGGTCCAAGGCATAATAAGATACCTTGCTTTTTCAGTTCCCTCTGCGACGTGAAAAAGCTCACTTACAGAAGCGAGTGTATTACACTGAAAGAAAAGGTGATTTATCATAGTTTGAGCCCATACTGAGAAGGAAAAATCCAGTTTGAATCCATGCCTTTGTCCCAGGATCATTCAGTCCCATCTCTAGTTTGGAGAAAATAAGGGGGTTTTTTGATTAACAACCACAAAAATGTTACTTTTATGGAACAAGGCTAGCAGCAGCCAATGCTGCCATTACTCTACCCCTATTGAAGAACAAGTTGCTGATAAACAGGCTGTTCGAATATTTTCTAATAGTTGAAAATAGAAGTCATAGCAAATAAAACCAAGCTGTAACTGCATAAGTTATTCCCCAAAGTAATCAGGTCTTACAGCAAAAGATTATAGATGCTGGTCTAGAAGCAGAGAGGTTGCAAATTTAGTATTTCTGAAAACTTTCTAACTGAGCAACAAGGTGTATAACATTGGCAGCTCTAGCAAGCCCTCAGACGTGTTTCATAAAAGACATATCTGAGGACCAAACAATATTTCAGGAAGGACAGAAGAGGACGGGAAAAAGAAGTTACACAAGTTCATGTGGACAACCTATCAGGTTCTCTTCTGGATGGACAGGGGCCATGGAAGTACAGATTACACATAGTGTAGGAGTCCTGGAGAATCCTGACCCAAAATGGCAGCTCTTGGGTAGTTATGTCCCTTGCATAACTGCCCCAGTACTAGCAGGCAGCTGGTAACCACACAGCTACTGATTTCCAATCACATCCAGTGTCTTCATGAAATATGCAAGGAATGACATTTTCTGCTAGGTGAATAAGCAAATTTGCAGTTTATTTAGAGAAGTATGGCATTTAAAGAAGGCCAAGGAGATCATGCTCATCCATCCCCTGATTTGTTGTGTTTTCTTTCACATTCTCTGGGCAAAGTCAAGAAGAGACATGTGTGATCATTTGCCTCCTCAAAGCTGAGGAGGGCTTTGACCCCAGAACTGCTATCTGCCTGCTGTACAGTATCATCAAGCATCTCTCGCAGCAACAGCTAGTGCCACAGTGATCTGGGGACACTGCAGAACTGGACTGATGGGCTTCAGAGGGGCTCATAGCCTCACACAAAACCTGCTCTCAGTGCAATAAATGGGAACTTGAGGGAAGTTCTGAAGAGGTTCACATTGCTTGCCTTTCTGTCAGCTGTTCTTGCCCCACAGAAAAGTCCGTAATGGAGCAATAGTAGTGTGAACTGGTAAATTCTCTCACTACCTAACTCTGGTAGAAGTTCATGATGAAAAGCCTTTTACGAAGAGTCCCAGGTGTGTTACATGCAGTGTAACCCACCTGGTGTCCACGCAGGTTCAGTGTCTGACCTGCTTCAGCATCTTTGGCATTCCTACTGTCCATACGTGCCTGCAGACCTTTGCAAATCCAGGTCTAAACTCTTATTGACTTAAATAATAGGATTAAACTCTAAGTTTAAAAAAAATTACACTTTCAGACACTTGCAGTGATTTTGCCAACACAAAAAAGTTTCATATGCTCTGTATCAGTTATGATTTATGAGTCAGCCTGACATAGCTCAAAATGCTAGAACAGATGTAGCACAGCAATGCAGCAATGTAGCAGTGACAGCCATAAAGGTGCAACTGCATCAACAGTCCAAGGCTTGGGTACAGACTCTAGGTGTAGTACAGAATTTTTATGTTTGCAGAGTTTTCTAACATCTCTTGGAAATAGCTATAAAATTAAGAACTGTATTTTTTGATGTTTAATTCATGAGCAATAGTATCTGTTGCTGTAGGAGTGCATGCATTTGAAGTAGTTTCTACCCTTGACTCCTCCCTGGTCTCCCCTTGACTGCAGCATTTTCAGCGGGGGCCTGAGGGTGTCAGGAGTCGGCAGCTTTGCTTCTCACAGGCAGGAAGGAGCAAAGCTCAGGAGCAAAGGGATTTTCCCTGACAGTGACCTGAACCCGAGCCCTGAGCAGGTCATATCTGGGAAGCAATGGTCTGATCTCCTCCCACAGCCCCAGCAACTAAGCTGTCACAGCAAGGGGGAAGTGAGGTAAGGAGGTCTTGAACTAATTACAGCTAATATATGTCAAAATTAACAGCCTGAATAACACTCAGAGATAACCGGGAGGTCACTGGGGATCACACAGCATTGCTATTTCTGGATGCCTTTGGGGCGTGCTGCAGTAACCCAAGCTAGGCTGAGCAGAGCCTGGTTCACTGTACCAACATCTGGGTCAGGAGCAGAAGGAAATCCCCTCTAAGCAAGCAACAGCAGTGAAAAAAGCATCGCTGCTCCTGGTGCTTTGGTTGCTCATCCGTTGCTGAGGATCCTGTGCTGTTTCTAAACTTGGACCCTGTTTTATGGAACCCAGGCAATGGTCCATGAAATAGGCACCATTTATCCCTTGACTGGGAATAGCTTCTCAGGGGCCCTCAGTTCTTTATTACTTCCAAACTGAAGTACTAAAGGCCTGAACAGTAGGCCTTGAACTAAAGTTGACCTCTATATGAATCTCACAACCCAGAAATGTATCTAGTATACATAGTATCAATTGCACATGCACTAAATAATTGATCTACTCTTGTATGAATATATATATATTTTGATGACAATCTATAAAAGCTTTGTTGTAACACTTATTGTGTAACGATAATCAGCAGATGGATCTTCCTCTATTTAAAAGCATGTGGTAAGGCGTGACACTGGATGTCTGGCCTTGTTGAGAAATCTTTCTTTGTTTAGAGGTATTCTGTAAGGCTGTGAAGCTAAATGCCTCGCCTTGTTGAGAAATATGTGGTTAAAGACAAAATAGATAGAAAAGCTCCCTTGAAGTTCCTCCTAGAGCCGTGGCCAGGCTTTGGGTGGAAGCCAACAGAGAAGATGACACCAGACGTTTCCGCACTTAACATTTTGAAATATATTTATTAAACTGTATAAAAGCTGGACCCTCTTGCAGTGACTTTGGAGACATCACCTACGAGTGGATGCACTGTGTAGGACCTCCCAATTGATGGGACAGGGTCTCTGAATCCTCACTGCAACTATGGCTCCCCAGCAACTGCGGATCTGGATGATGGTAAAGTATTAGGGGAACTGGTGGTGTATCTTTCTTAATCACTGTAGCTAACCTTATGTAGTAATGATTAGGTACATTACTTGCTTATTGTCTTTGCTGCTCCAAACTAGAGCATAATAAGCTTATTATTTTAACTAAATGTAACATCTTTTTCTTGTAATACCTTGAAATAGACAGTAAAATAAGTGTAATCTTGTTGGTGTCTGTGTCCTTCCTGTTGACTCCATCAACTGGCAAAACACAAATGCTCTTGTGTGGGGAGCAGAGAAGGTGGCTTTGCAGAGTCACTGCAAGCCTGAGGCATGCCTTGAGGTGCTCCAGGATGGGTTGTCTCCAGACTGCACTGGAGGAGATGGTTGGCCTATTGGGATAACACAGATCTTGTAGCCACACTGAGCTCTCATGTGTGAAGCTCCACCAGAGTACAACCACTTCTGCCAGCAGTTTCATCCAGGTTGTGGAGATCCCCAAAAATGCATAGTCTCCTACTTTATGGATATTTTCTGTGTCTGATAGGGATGCATCTGGGTCTAGTATTAGTGCTTTTTTTTTTTTTTTCCTGTTCTTTATGCAACATATGTACAGTATTTTGGTTACTGGTGGATATAAATCCAGGTTTCACCTCAGAATCTTTTCCTCACATCCAGTTCAGTAACACCTAAGAGCCATTACCATACAAATAGCTGCCATGTGAGCTGTATCCAATGATGTCTTTATTACCCTTGATTTCTAGCTTGCTGCGGATGGCAAACTGCCTTGTTCACAGGACCATCCTCACAAGAGAGCACTCATGGTCAGCCTTCCTTCTTCCACGTCTCTTCATCAAAGCATAAAGCATTGCCAGCCTTCTTCTCTGGAAGATCTGGGCAAGATTTCCTGAATATCTCAGATAAAGATCCTGTCTACGAAGCAAAATGTTGTCTGCATCTACACTTCATGTTGCATGACTCCATCTCCTGGCAACCAGGGGTAAATAAAGCCGGCTGCTATTTGGGAATATTAGGAGCGCTCTTGAGCTTTTCCTGTTACATGAGCATGTGTGTAGCCTGGCTGTGCTGGTGACATCCTGGGGGCATAAACTGGAGTTCACCACAGGGCCTGGATGCCTCCAGTGTGAAACTTTCCCATGGTCAGGCCAACCTGACATGGCCAATTCTCTCTCTGTTACAACTGTTGTACACGAATTAGGGGTATTTACCCATACGTGCATGGATCTCACCTTTGATGCTTTATGGAAAGTTGAGTCCAGGCAGCGGTGAAGGAGTAGCCTGGGCATTGAAGATTTGGATTCAACTCCCTGGTAACAAGACCATCATGTATTAAAGGTGCTTGTGGTGTGCAAGGTGAGAGCTTGGAGTACAGAGTCTAATTTCAGCATTTAGTCTCTATTTGCCCCTGTTCCCATCAGTAAAATGGGGAGATAGTTCTTCCGTACTTCACAGCACTCTAATATTGTACAAGTGCAAGCCATAAAAACAGCCAGAAGTTCTCTTTTCGTCTTCTCAAATAAAGATTTTCTTCATTTTTTGGACAAGAACATCTTGTAAGACTTTAAAATAGAAGTAATAGAAACAAATATTGATGATCATGAAAACAGAAAATCTGTGGAGAAGTGGTAGCTTATGCAGAAATTCACTATAGCGATGTGAAAGCTCCTAGAAATGGAAAAATTCCTCCTTGTCTGTGATGACTCTTGCCCTTTAAAAAGAGCCAGATGAGACTCTTTCTACCCACAGGGCTCTCCTGCAGTGACAGCTACATTAACCTTTGCTGACAAGCACTTCTCTTTGCTTGTAAAATCAGCTTAGTGAGTGCAGAATTCTTCCAGACTTTAAAATGGTTACTATCAAATGGAGATACGCTCCATGCAAAACAAAATAACCTTGTGCCTTACAATTACGTGTGTGTTGCTAGCGCTTGCTCTGAGATCACAGAACGGGCTGATACAGAATGATGTCTGGGCATCTATCTGCTTTGACTAATACTGCAGAATAAATGTGAATGTAGGAAAGGACACAGTTTTTTGCTGCATTGTTCTCCCTCGGCATTTTTCTGCACTTATCACCACATTGTCTGTGCAATGAGCAATACAGCAGAGGAGCAGTAATATATGCTTGGATTATTTGTCTGTTGCTGTTAGAACAAGGTTCCAAAATTGCAGATAAAGCCAGCATGCTCCTTCCTGCATGAAGACACGCATGCACATGAACACATGCTCCCTTCCCATCATCCTGTGTCTCCCTATCAATTTCACATCCTTCTTGCTTATGAGTCTGAGCTGTCCTTTATGTGCGAGCAGCTTCCCCTGTGCAATGGGAATTCTTCTGGGTTTGGGCGAAAGGAGGCTCTGCCGATCTCCTCCACGCTGTCATGGCACCAAGTCTTTGAAACTGGGTCACACAAGCTCTGCCACATTGGCAGAGTCAAGATTTACATCACCCAGGGCTATTTCAAAGACTTTGTAGCCCCACGTATTGAATTTCAACCATGTGGTGGATACAGTTTTGATGCAGTCAGTAAATCCATAATATTTCTATGACATTTATAATTGCTGCCCAGAAATCTCCAGGACTAGGGACCTTGGCATGAAATGCAAGTCAAGCTCTCAGTCTGTTCCACCCCTGTCAAAAATCCATCATGTCCAGGAGACCAGATCTCAACAAGGTACAGGAATTCATTACATTACTGAAAAGATAAAAAATGCTTAGAATGGGATAGGATAGAAAAAAAAAAAAAGCTTTTAAAATGCTTGAAATTACTTTTTTGACTAATCAGCTAATTTTGCAGTTTAAATACAATAAATTATTATACTGTCTTTCTTTAAGGTGCTGCTGTTAATCCATTATATTTATTGCAAAACTCCCAGTGAGCTCAAAGATGTAAGCCTGGCTTTCAAATGTGCCTTTTTACCATATTTGGTGGGACTGGAATCACCCAAGCCAAATAAATGACTGTTAAAACATTAAAGTAAAATATTAAATTGAGTGTGAGAAAGGAGCAACCCTCTGCTGTGAAAGCAACGGGAAGTGACTTAGCTGCAAGCACAGATGCAAATCAACTGATTTTACTTTTATAGTAGCTTCCAATTTAAATTGTTCTTATTATTTGCATTGTTCTAGGATGTTGGACTCATAGTTGTCTTTGCAGAGATGCAAAGTTACCTGGTAAATTAGGCAAAGAAAGCAGAATTTCTA
Source organism: Patagioenas fasciata (assembly GCF_037038585.1). Lineage (NCBI taxonomy): Eukaryota > Metazoa > Chordata > Aves > Columbiformes > Columbidae > Patagioenas > Patagioenas fasciata. The sequence continues at coordinate 57,960,693 of NC_092524.1, read as the reverse complement.
AGAAGCTCTTTTTGTGTGCTTAGTATTATCAGGTGAAACTTTGGAACTGACCTGGTCTTCTATGTGATAAAATTTAATTGCATAGTCCAGTTCATTGGAGAGGAGGTCTATGAACTCTTGCTGAAAGTAAACCAAGTGCCTTGTGAAATATATTTATGAAAATTTCTTTCATGGCGCTTGAGTGAAAATGATTTTCAGTCTCCTGTATACCCACATGAAGGACTGCCAACATCTTGTTGGTATAATTCCAGGTATAATTCCATTATTTTGACACCAAGCAAGAAAAGAATTCCAAAATAAATACAGCTGTGAGAATTCAGACATGGTGACCATGCAGGCACAATCTTCACCCATGTAAGTCAGTGGCAGAACAGCCCCCAACCTCCTTAGGACCAGAATTTCAGCCAGGATATTTTGTCCTCTGAGCTTGCAAGGGAGAAAGTTTAAAATAACCCAGCAAGAAAGTAAAAGACCATGGATAATGCAGCCAGGGTGCATCACTCAGATGGAGTTTATGCTGCAGACAACTCATGAGCTAAAGCTCCTATCTCCAAAACACAGCACAGTCAATTGGGCAGTGAGCTCCTTGAAGCTAAAAGCAATTTATTGGGTGCTCATTCAGCACCCAGCACATCTGGCCCCAGTTCCCAGGGATGGATCCCGGGTGCTAGTGCAAGGCCTCCAAATATTAAACCTAACTGTTACGTATGGGAAGGAGGTTATGAAAGAGAAGATTAAAGTAAGTATAAACTAGGGTTAAGGAGGAATTTTTACAGTACATGTGCAGTGATGAGCAGCATTTAAATGCAGTGAGTGATGGGCTGATGTATCCCTAGCAAGCATTGCAGGAACACCAGTCATTCACACAGGTCAGGGGCCTGTGGGCTCAGGAGAAAACATAATAGATGCTGCAGGTTGGTGGTGAAAGAAAGCCCAGAGCTGCATCCCTGGCCTGACTGGCAGCTCTGCTGATGAAGCTATTGGAGATGGGATTCAGAAGTAATCTTGCCTATCCCTGCATCAGCAAACCCTGGGAGAACTGGAATAAACCCTTTCCAGAGTGTTCAAGGCCGAGTTTGCAGAAGGGAGCACTGAGGAAGATCATGGCTTTTTAAAAACAACCAACAGGAACAAAGGAAAAAGCATTAATTCAACAAACAGGGTCAAGATTGCAGGTCCTGCTTGACTTCATGGCACATCATTCCTCGGCTGCCACCATGAGCATCCTCTCTGGCTGGCACCATCCCAGGGGTGATGGAAGGGGCAGAGCCTGCAGCTCCAGGCTCCTCCAGGCTCTGGTTCTACCAGCTGGGATCCTGTTGGCTCCTTGAACTTTGCTGGGACTGTGGTGCTGCAGATTTGGGGTGTCTTAGTACAAGCCAGGTCAGCTCTGGCTACATTAGCCAGCTCCAGCTTGCCATTAGTCATGCCAGAGCCAGGCGTGCTGCTGGGATCTCTGCTCTTCTCAGTAGCACTGTGTTATCCATCTTTTTTGCTTTTCTGCGGTATTCCAGCCCAACACGAGCCCAAATGCTGCAGAGGACATGGAGCAAAGCACTGATGTGCTGCTGGTACCAGAGTCAGCAGAGAACCCAACCCTTCCTCTGAGATTCTGCAGGCCAAAGAGGCTGGGAGCAAGGGAAATGTCACTGCAAAGATTGTAGACCTCCAGCTTGGGACACGCAATGTTTCTTTCCTTAACAGACTACTTATGGATGGAAATCCAATGATTCCAGTTAATGGATCTAATGAGACCTTATATTTGTGAAAATCTTGTTGTTGTGGGGTTTTTTTGTGTGTGTGTTTTTTTTTTTTTTTTGGTGTGTGTTTTTGTTTGTTTGGTTTTGTTTGTGTTTTGGTTTTGGTTTGGTTTTTTGTTTGTTTTTCCCCAGTATTCCTGCCCATTTGGTAATCTAGTATTAACAGATAGCGGTGATCAGCTACAGGCTCTGAGACTTCTTCCTAAAGGGTACATCCCTTTGACTAATCAGGACTAGGAGATCATTTAGAAAGAATATAGCACTCCTGTTCTTGCTGGTTAGCTGTCTGCTCCCCCCAACCTTAAGATAAATATCAGCTGTTCAGCAGCCAGAGGTTCCCAAGCCTCTTGGCCCCTCCGTGCCCACCTGGCCCAGACCCAAACACCTTCTGGCTGAAGCCTGGTTTTATTTTATACCTTGTCAAACTTTGAGCTGGGTTTGTTTCTTTGTTTGTTTGGTATTGTTCAGCACCGACAAATAAATCTGATAATTGACTCAGACAGCAATTATTTTGAGGATGGGTTTTGTATGATTTTTGGTTGGTTTGCACCTGAATTGCTTTGAATAAAAAACATCATTTTGATTTCTCAGCTTTAACAGATGCATCCGCTGCTGTGTTTACTTCACAGTTTCAGCTACAAGTAAGACTAATCAAAGCATGTAAGGATATCACAGTGTCGGAACAGTTCAGAAAAGGGTCACTAATAATCTAAATCTGTGGTCATATTGTCTGAGTTTCAAAGTCTGAAAGAGAAATGCTAGGGGGATGCTATTTTTTACTACACCATAACACTTAAACTCACATGTAGAAATCTTCCTGGTTTAATTTCTGCAACTGTTATGATTGGAACTATTTACAGTTTCTGGAAACAAACTAACAAAGCCTAAGATGGGTATTTGGGAAGCAGGGTGATTATTATTCCAATCTGATCTAAGATCTAAAAGAATTTCTAATTTATCATATCAAGGTTTTCTGATGACTAGTCAGGAGGGAGATTTCAAAGGTCAGGAGAAATGAAATGCAGATTTAAATTCAAATTAATCAGAGGAAGGCTCTAGACTGACTTACGCTTAGATCGGTAAACATTCACCGTGGGCTATACATCACTCCAAAGCATGGAAATATAATCTAGAACTGAATTACACAGCAGTGAACAAAATGTAAACCATTGATAAAAAAAAGCTGTGATTGAATTTGAAAATCATACAGCAGCTACTGGGGAGCAATGGGGCAGGAAAAACAAATGGATGCAAACCCTGGGTGTACCCGAGCAATCCATATCACACACTGGGGCAATCTGAGAGCTGCACTAATTGATGCCATCATTAGCCTCAAGACAGTTTTCCACAGCCTGGCCTCTGACTTGCTCGTTTTCTGGGATTTGCCCCTCTTGCAGGGTGGGGAGGGAACCCTGAGGACCTGTTGCCACAGTGTTAGGGCTGACATGGAGAACACAATGCTGCCCAGGTCTGAGGCTTAAGCATATTATATGTAAGCTGCAGAAAGTTGGGAAAGTTTTGGTAAGAAGTTTGTTCGATATACGTAAGCTGTGGTAGATGTGTTTGCTTTATTTAATCCATATGTTTGCCCATTAAATAATTCAGAAGATGTTATATTAAACAGACTTCAGAGAAAACTGATGGAAGTGCATTTGCTGAAGCAAGAGCTTGTATAATGAGACATTCCATAAAAGAAGCTGGACTTTTAAAGTCAGAATGGATTAAGGGCATGAATTCATGTGTCCCATGAGAACTTATTACTTATAAACTGGAAGGACATACAGAGACCTTCAGAAAGAAGCAGCTTTCACGCTTGAGTTTAATTTTAATATCATTGCAGTTGTAAATAAATTGCTTTTATAGTTGTTCGTACGTAACTGAGTAAGAATTTTATCTGATCACCCAATTAGCAGTAAGCGATTTTTGTAAAGAATGAGGAATTTATGGGGGATTGTATTATGCATTGCTGAAGTAAAAAAAAAGTGTAGCTATATAAACCATGCCTTCGTTTTAAGACTACAAAAAAGAGAATTTAAATTATACTAAATAAATCACTTGTTTGAAAAAAAAGCCAAATCTATTTTTCCCTGTCTGCACTGTTATAACATAATCAGCTTGGACACTGATAACAACCTCATCAGGTTCATGGCTGACTTCATGTTCTCATACAGTAATAATCGTATTATGATCACTCTAACTACAGTGTTGCCAAGGCTGCAGGAAAATGATAATTTGCCTTAAAGTAATACCTTCAGTAGTGTGTAAAAGAAAGAAACTCAAACTGGAACCTTTCCCATGAGTCCCCAGTTGCAGGCGAAGGTTTTGCTGCCCAGAGCTGGCTGTGGGTGCAGCTGGGGTGGTGAGGATGGGGGTGAGGGGATGGTGGTGCAGGGGTCCCAACCTGCCAGCACCACATCCTGGGCTGTCCTTCAGGGTTGTTGTTTATTTTTCAGAGCCGATTTTGCAGACTAAGCTTCAGTGTGCCTCTTCTCCTGGTGCCTTGGGTGACAAAGACCCTCTCATAGAGTCGTGGCATCATTTAGGTTGGAATAGACCTTCAAGATCATCGAGTCCAGCTGTAAAGATCGAGTACATCCTGCTCTGTTTCGCTTTTCCCCTCATTTTCACAGAGAATTCAGCTTTCCTCTGGCTATGCTGGTTATGGGGAAGTCACCCCTCCTTAGTGGTGATTAAGCATAGTCAGTGACTTAAAATCAAGAGTCCTGCTCTTAGCTCCCACTAATTGTACAAAAAAAGGGCAGTATAACTTCTGTATAAATGGGCACCCTCTATCTTTCTATAGCAGAAATAACATCTCCCCTTGTTTTATAGAAAAAGCTTATTTAAAAAGTGCTTTTGAGCAGTTCAGCATGATTCCTGTGTTGGACATGAACCACTCCAGCTACTGGTGTATGTAAAATGGGATGGCTGTCCCTGTCTGATGGGCTGCTTTTTTTCTCAGCTCAGGGGCAACAGGCTTTTAAAAATCACCAATCAGCCCTGCCTACTGTGAGTGGAACACTTCCCTGCAGCTCTTCAGCAAGGTTTCACAACGCATATGTGGTGGGTGAAAGATAATGACTGATCTGAGGCCTGGATCTCATTTCTGAGTTCTGCTAATGAAGTAACATGTGGGCAGGCAAGAACAACTTTCATTAGTTGTCCAGTTTTCTTTGTTGTCCATTTTTTTTTCCTGTAGTAAGTGCTGTATTTTAGGTTCAGAGCCAATGTTATACAAGACTGTAAGACAGGGTCCGAGAAGGGAAAATATTAAACTACATTAGGCATCAGGTTGCCCTCCAATTGTAATTTTAGTATTAAATAATTACATAATCAGTTAAAAGAATGCTTTTTATTACAAAAAATATTATCTCTTTTATCAATTGCAAACTCATTTAACCTTTTCCCAGACATGTATTTAAGATTTATTAAAGACTGATCATGCTGCATGAAAACAAGTCCTATTCTTATTTAGCCAAAGGAATATTTGCAGTGTTCTTCAGCCTAAGTTGCATTTCTTGCTCTATCAAGCCTTTTGTGTTTCAGTTGCCAAATGCAAAGATATAAAAGTTGTAGTTCTGAGATTTTAAACATCTGTGTGTTTTTGTTTGGTTGGTTTTATTTTGTTTTGTTTTGGTTTTTTAACTGAAGCTATTAGCCTAATATTAAAAGCACTTTAATGATGTGATTAGAAAAAGAAAAAAAAAAAGGTCTTAGTTACTCTTTCTCTTACTGCTATAGATCCAGATCTGTTATCTCTTGCCTTATACAGAAAAGTCTTGGTGGGCAGGGACAATTTCCCTAAGATTAAGCAGTAGACTAAGAGTCTTTTAGTGCTATCACTGTAAAGAGCAGGAGCAATAACAAGTGTGTGAAGTTGTTGAAAAGTGTAAGCTTGGTACCTCCAGAGGTTTAACCCTTCTCTTTATCCCAGGAGTAGAAAAGTGAAGGGGCAGTTTAGCATAAAACATTTAACCTCCATCAGCAACATCCCACTCCTGCCTCGGACAATAATTACAAGCCCATCTTGGTGACTAAGTAATTTATCTCTCCCATGTCTGCTAAATCACTGTCAGAAATGAGGCTGGTAATTGGGTTCTCTTTGTGGTATTGAGATGTGGACACCTGTTAATGAGAGAGTTGACCAAGGACACCGACCCAATTGACAGCAGCTATTTAGCAGTTGTCAGGTGATAATGACTCCTGGTCACTGCCTATCTGGCCTGGGTTTGAACCAGTAACCCAAAGACAAAGGGTTCCTATCTTGTGTTGCTGGTCCCTTGAGCCACCCTGTTCCCTCACAGCAGATGTCTCTTGCATCAGTGTCAAAAAGCGATAACTATGTGTCTAAAAACCCGCACTGGGAGGAGATTGCAGAGGCACAACTGTCCAGCACCTAAAAGCAATGTTCTGCACCCAAAAAGTGCTAGGACAGGCTGCTGGGTGATGGGGCCACACTGCAGGCTGTATCCTCTCTGCTGACTCCTGTGGTCCTGCATCCCATTGCATCCCAGTGCCTGCTCTACTTCCAAACAGGAAAGGGGCTTTGTGGGTTTATTATAATACATTCTTATTGAAACTACTATGTGTTGCCTTTTAAAATAGCTGGGGGACAAAGGTAGGGACACCAAATTACAGACAGGTAAAAAATCCACTTAAGTTAGCTGAGCTGCTCCCACTTATCCCAAGAGAGGATTCAGCTCATCCAGTGAAACTCAAATAACTAGACTTACCTGTCTAACATATCTGATAAGTACAAGGACTGCAAAATAATCTGCTGCTAAGAAGATACATGAAAATACCAGCAGCCAAACGCACTTTGATTTTGGCTTTGATTTATCAGGAGTCTGATCCAGCAGCAAGTACTAGCCAGGCTGTATTCATAAGCCCTTAAACAGCCTGCTTCTGGAATAGAAACAGCAATAAACCATTATTTGAAGAAACTACGTGCAAAAATATCCCTTGCAGATTCCTCTCTCCCTCCCCCCATCATTCAGCCTGTGATGCTGAGCTCTGCCTATAGAAATGAACGGCTCCTGCCCTGGCAGAGATTCTGCTTCCAGCCCGGCTGGTGCTCAGTGGTGGACAGGGTCTCCTCCCAGGCCACAGTGGCTTTTCCAGTCTGTCAGGTCCGGTAAGTGAAGCAAAGAACAAAAGCACGACTGTGTGTGGGAAGGGGAAAGGGCGGCAGCAGTGACCCGTGGCTCCCACAGCCCACCTTGCCTTAGCCCTGGCTCCCAGCAGGGAAAGAGGGACCTCTGAGGTAAGGAAATGCCTCTGATGTAGGTGATGAAGTGTGAGAAGTTGGCATGTTTCTGAAATCTTCTCCATTTGTTATTATTATTATTAAAATGAAAATTAAAATTTCAATGGCAGTTGTTTCTGTGGTCCACAGTTGCTGACTCCAACCCATGCAAAGTAACAGTGCTGGATGGAGAAATGCTTCCTCTCCCGATCAGCAAAGCTCTCAAGGACATCAGACTTTTGTCTAGGAACTATTTACTCTCGAGTATCTGTGCAAGAGCAGCAACAGCAATCCTTCTGCACAGTAAACTGTGCAAGACGTTGATGTGCTCAGTGATTGAGGGGGTAGGAAAGGGATTTGCAGTTCTTGTGTCATCACAGATATCGCCCAGATGTGATTCTGAGAGCGGCCAGCAGCAGATAGGTTGGAAGGGCTGAGGGAACACCAGATGCTTGAAGGGGCTGTCCTGTGTGCAGCAGGGTTAGGAAAGGCTCTGATCACTACTCTCTGCTCCCCAGGCACCAGACTGGCTCCTGGGGGATATTTTCCTGACTCCCTGTGATGGAGTTAGACCTAATCTAGACCCGTGCCCTGAACTGCCTGCTGGGTGAACTTGCCCTGTTTTTTTTCTCCATCTCTCTCTTTTCATTACTTACAGAGGGTTTGCAGGAAAATATGTGTCCCAGTTCAGGTACTATGAAGATTCCCTTTCCCACAGCCTCTTTCCTTCAGTGTCCTTTGCAGGTCCCTCATCTGCAAACAAAGCAGAAGTACCATGTAGAGCAGTAACTGTTTTTCTTGATACAGAGAAATACATTGCTTGTGATGGGTTCTGCAATCGAATATGCAAAGCCAGGTTCGTTAAAATAAGAATCGTTAAGATAAAGCTTTGGAAGCTTTGTGGGCAGACTGGATTCAGTCTTTTGCTGGTGGCAATGTGTACTGTTCCCTTGTAGGCACTACACCATTTGCAACCATCCTGTGGTATTTTCTGCTCTGGAGCCATGGGCTGAAGGCCAGCCCAGCTCAGCAGTAGCTCAGTTACAGCAGTCAGCAGAGAGCAGAAGCCCACAGGGCTCAGCTGGAAGCAACAGGAGTGGTGTTCAAGCCATCGTACATTTCAACAGGCAGGTGAATAGACCAGCACAACATCACCCGTAGGGCTTGTTCTCATGGGCAATGCTGTTGGTGATCCCAGCAATAAGGCTGACCTAAAGGACATGGGGTTAAGCTGCAGGGAGCACATGGGCGTAATAAATTTGCTTTGATTCACTCTGTTCAACTGGAACTTTGATTTCCGGAGTTGTCAATTCTGTAAACTTTCCTGAGCGTTAAATTCACTTCTAATGAAGGCAAAGCAGAGAGTACGGCAAATAAGCTCAAATGTGCAAGCAGGGCTGATCAATTAAGCCTGGTACATCCTGCATGCTATCAAAATCAATGTACATCATGGTTTAAAGTAGTATCTGCAGAGCAAAACTCGAGTTGTACCCAAAATGTGAATCCTGAAGTTTGTCTGCTCTGGAAAAGAAGGGAAGAGGCTAAAAATAAGATCGTAAAGATGGGAATCTTTGCTGCTCTGGCTGCTCAGCGCTAGAACGTTTCCTGGGTGTGACACATTATCTCCGCACTGTTAAAAATGATCAGAGCCCTAAGGCAATTAATTCCTCACTCTCAGAGTTTTACTTCTGTGGCAATGAGGATTGCCATGGACAATAAAGTGGGTCAGCAAGAGGGGCAGGGTTCAAAGCAGTAAGCAAGCACCGGGCAAAGAATCAGCCGCAAATACAAAGGTACTGCAACCTGCTAGCTGGAGGGAAAAACCCAAACCAGACTAGTGCTACTGCGACCCACTGAGCTGGGGGGAAGGTGACCCCAAGCAACATTGATGGGGTAACAGGAAATTTAGTGACAGGCAGTTTCATGTTGGGGAAGGTGCTGAGCCTTGCCAGGGCAATGCCAATACCCTGCTGTTACCTGGGCTTCCCCCAGGCTCCAGTGAGAGAGCTGTCGTGCCTCTGCTTTGTATTCAGATGGTGTCCTCACTGGTTATGGTGTCCCTGTCCGGCAGCAGCTGTGGACGTGGGCAGAATGCAGAGCGGTAGCAGAGTCACCTGCTGCCAGGACCTGCTGTGGCCACCAAGGCCTAGGAGGGGATTTTGGCCGAATCAGTTGGTATTTTGACTGAGAGGGTTGTCAGAGAGGATGTCTAAAATGACACCAGCTTCCTGCTCAGTTCAAGTTTGCAGCATAACACATAGTCCTGGCCCCAAGCCGTGGCAAGGTGTGGGTGTTTGCACAGCATCCTTTCCCCAGCACCTGGCCCAAAACATCAGAGCCAGCAAGGGTCACAGGTCCGAACTAAGAGGAGGAAAGCATTAAGTAGAAAACCAATCTGCAAACTCCAGGGCATTTCTTATTTTCACATGCACAATAAGAGACGAGCTGGAAGTGCTACATTTTTATCTGAATTGCAAGTGTGATTTCCCAGAGGGCTTTCCCTCCTTCAGTTTGGTATGACGATGAGGGCCCTTTGGAAAAAACATGAACCTGGCTTTGATCCAAAACATCCTCAGAATTCAGGGATCTCTGCTGCACCAGGACTATAAACAGTTTATCTCCAGCCTTTGCTTTGGACATTATTGTTTTGAAAGGTAGTCGTTATCAGGAACAGAAAGTGAGTCACACCCTGAAGACCTGTGACATCAATCTGGGGTCTTCTTTGTGTGTTAGAATGACTGCTGGAGGAGGACATGTTGTCCCCTTTTCCAATGTGGGTCCAATTTAATTTCATTTCAAATACCACACAAGGCAAAGGTAAAGGGGCAAAGGGTCATGTGTCCAATCACAAGGAAATCCCCATGTTTGGTGTATCACCCCACATCTCGTAATGGTATTGTAGTTATTCCTTGGAAAGACTACTGACGTTTTTTGTGTAAGAAAGAAATTGGTGGAGTTTTTATTTTTGTATAGGATGTACTGAAACTGGATGTTGTCACTTATGCCACTGTTCCTTTAACTTGTGCTGCTTGACACTATGAATTATTCAGATATTTCTATGATATACAGAAGTGGTGTCAGCATTTTAGGGCATAACTCTCCGTTCTCATCTACTATAAAATCCCAGTGGCTTCAGTGAGTCATAGAAGGCAAAATAAAGTCCTCAGCAGCATTGTTGTCTTGCAAGAGGAGAATACACTTTACCACAGAGTGAAGGGTACCAATAGGCCTAGCCTATATGATAAAACTGGGTATTTGTATGTCCCTGGTCCATCAGTACAACTGAGAGGTCATTTATTCATTTCTATATGAAAAATATAGAGTGTAAAGAAGACGGGGAATACCGTAACATCATCTGTTTTGCCTGTTGTACAACCCCTCAGGTTTCATCAGCCTCATGCTGCTAATACCAATGGCCTCATCTGCTTGAATAGCGAGGTGTCTGTCTTTCTGCAGCCGCCAGTGTCAAGCTCAGCGTGTAGCCCAGGAAGGAGCTGTGCCAGGGAAAAGCAGGATGTACACAGAGCTGAGCGGCAACAGGAGAGCCCCAAAGAGCCTGGGGGGCTGCTTCATCCCCCAGGCATGGGCTGCTTGGGGACAACGTGCCAAGCTCAGAGGCTGATTGAGCTACAGCCACTCGCCATGAAACAGAATGGTCTCTGGGAACAACGCTGACATTTTTTCCATTCTTGTGTTATTTTTTCTCCTGTTTTTAAATCAGTGATGACACAGATCTCTCAATTGAAGCTGTTCTGAATCTATTGCCATATATTCTGCCTCACCCAAAACATTTGCAAATGGTTGTTAGGGTTTGTAAAGAAAGTACAGAGGCAGTGAGAGAAAAATAATAATGTAATATGAATCTACTCAAAGCAAAGCCACTGTTCAAATCACCAATGACTTAAATGATGCAGGTGTACATCCCAGGAGCATCCCCAGCCTTGTGCAGTGGGTGGATGCTGTTTGCACAGGAAAGACCTGGGAGTGGTGCTTTTGTCTTGCAAAATAACCTCCTGGCAGTACGTCCAGGCTATGAAGACCAACTTGCTCCCCAGATACAGAAACCCCCCTTCTGTGAGCTCTGCATGTACCTCCAGCCAGAATTTGGCCTCCAGGGTGTACCCTGATGTCGCAGTGACTGAGGGGTGCAGCCTAGGGATGCTGAGACAGACATGAAACCTTACCTTCCATTTCTCCCACCTATTTGTTGCATCATCTGTGTTTATAAAGGAGTATTTACGAAAGGCAAAGATGTATCAAGCTATCTCTGGCCTTCTTCCCATGTTAGATAGGATGGTAAATATTTTTGGAAGGGATGTAAACCGTAATGCTTCTGGGAAGAAGCCAAGCGGTACCAGATGGCAGAGAGGAGGAAACTCACCCTATGGGCAGGTTTTTCACAGTGTTTTCATAAGCATCTGGTATTTGCCACTGGCAGAGACAATACAGGGGCCAGTGCTCTGATCCAGTCTGCCTGCCTCCTTATTTCTGCTACTGGATGATTTCTTACCTGTTTAGGAGAAGTTTAATCAAATTTTTTTTCTTGACACACAAATTTCATTCCAGATCTCAGTGGCACTCCTCTTTGTGTAGATGATGGCAGAGGAGGTGACTCAGTTCACCAGCACATGGCCTCAGCTCACAGGCACATGGAGATCCTGGTGATTCAAATGTTGTAAGAGGAGTTTGGGGATTTTTCTCAACACTTAGAAAAAATCACTCTGATATTGTATGCAGCCTTCTGACTGCACAGTGAAACTGGATCCCCACCGCACACTTAACTAGCAGGGAAATTTTTGCTCTAGCTGTTACGTATGAGTTTGAGAAGTGTCAATCACCTACAGTTCCCAGCTAGGAGCAGCATATGCCTGTTACTTCTTAGGACTGAGATTCCAGTCCTTTACCAACATACAGATTAGGGATGGTGGAAAAAAAAATCTATTGCATGCAAGAAATGGTTAGAAACTTCAATGAAAACAAAGTTTTGGTGAACACTGTGGGTAAGGGGATTTTTATGGACTTTTTCTATTTGACTCAAACATACAATTTATGCCTGCTCTGTAGCTGCTACTAAGACAAAAGGTCTGACTTGGTATTGCTCTGAGAGGTCTGTTAGGGTGCCTCCATGGAGCAGCTCTGGAGCCAACATGTGAATGTGGACCTCTCAGGTGACTACCGGACACTTTGAAACAGGGCTGGCAAATAGCTATAGTTTAAGGCACACCTTGAGCATACACACCTCCCACGCCTTTGAGGACCAGCTCTCCATCTCCTCTGGTCTCCATTTTGGATGCTACTTTTCATAGCAGCATTTAGAGGATACTGCTTATGCCTTTTGGAGGACCTGTTTTTCTGGCATGGCAAAGAGTTTGCTGGTCACAACCGGAATTCTCTGAATATCCTGAAGGCTTTCAAACAAGTTGGTGCATTTTAGAATTTTACTAGCAGTTTCAGGGCACAAAATAAAAAGGCTTTATGGACACAAGATGAAACCTTCCACTAATACCCACTACTTTCATAAGGAGAGTGAATGAACTGGATGGCCCAGTTATATTGCCAGAAGCCAGCATTAAGGAGTGCTGCATAATCTCCTAAGAGGCTGTTTTTTCCTCATCACTCAGCCAGATGGGCAAATGGAGGGATGAAGGCTTTTCACAGGAAGGTTCAGCTGATCTGGGAAAAAAGTAAGAATGCTGCATGACAGTCTTCAGGTAGCTGTTACTTGGAAAAAAATTTCTAGCCAAAACACTGCCTAATCAGGCTAGAAGTGAAGTAACTATCTTGATAGCAGAGGTTAGGAGTGTAGCACATTTTTCGTTATCGCACAGCTTTGTTACATGAAACAGAGCTCCCACTGTTGCAATCTGGATGGTGCATTTCAAAACATGAATCAAGGATTAGTCCATGGCACTGATTTATGGGAAAATACCGATGCCACAGAAGATCTACAACTCATGTAAATGATTAATGGGTACATGTTTTACAGGATGGGTCCTCAGCACATGTACAGTAGAGCACAGCCTTGACACACACACAGCAGTGTGCACTTCTGAGATTGCCTTGGAAAAGCAAGGTCCTGGGAGAGTTCCACGGGGATTCCTTCTGCCCCTCCACCCAGTCCCACACCTGATGAGTGGGCTTTGGGAGAGCCACCCCTCTCGGGGGATGAGGGAAGTGATGGCACAGACCTGAGCTGTGATCGTGAGTTCTGTAATACTAGTGTAGCCCTGTAGAGGGAATGCTTCGGTAAGACTTCAGTAAGGCCGTGTATCACTGTGTTACATCGGGGAACAAATTAATTCTTTGTGTCACCTGCTGAGTTCAGGAGTTAACGTCAAGAGCAATTTTACCCAGTAGATTTTTCTTTTTTTCTAAAATTCTTATCATGCTATAATTAACTTTAAAATTTCATCCCTGACTGAAGAGGGTGGAAGTGTCCATTTGATGCAGTGCAAGGGATAGGCTTTGATGCTGTCTTACATGGGCATCAAAAGCTTAAGAGGACATGCATATTAGAAGTGCTTTTCAGTGGCAGCTTGCAGAAGTCCCCATAGCCAGATGTAACAAAAGAGAATCTGTAGTGTGTTGTTTACCAGCTTCTCCTATGCTTCATCTTAAATTGGCACAGAGAAATCATATTGCCTTCTGAACTAAAAAGCACAAACCCATGAAAAATACTCTGACATTAGGTATTCTTTGTGTTGATTAAAAATGTGCTTGCAACACTGGGTTTGCTATTGATCATAAAACTGTGCTCCAATGTGTCAAAGCACTTTAAAAACCTGCCTCATCCCAGCTCTCGGTTCCACTGTGAGCATAGATCATCTGGGCCACAGACACTTTTGGATACCTCCAGGCTTCGCCCCTCTGCTCTAGCACTGCTGCCTTGCCTGTCCAAGCTAAAGAGATTTTTTTTCCTCTTCTGCAGTGCAACATCTGCCTTGAAGGGAAGACAAGGGAGCAGAACAGGGAATGATGCATGGTGTCCACTTGATTCAGGTCTTGCTAAAAACTGCTAACCCCAGCCTACTCTCTCCATTGTTAATGGAGGATTGTTTCACTGGGTGTTTGTCAGGACCAGAGACCATCAAGGCACCCAGCAGATCTTTAAATGCAGCTTCAATGCCACCTCCAGAGCATAGCAGCCTCTGGATGCCCAAGCACAGCAGGTCACCATGCTTCAATGGCCACCTGGGTGTCAAAATGACAGTAAAGCCCTTGTGGATGGTGGCAGGGTGGATCTGTGCCATTAACTTTTCTGAAAGCACAGCCATACCCACGGAGTACTGAAAGCAAGTCTTAATCGTCACAAGGACTTCCTCTGTGGATATCTTCTCACTTCCTCTGAGGAACCCCCCTGTCTGCTGGGATCAGTCTTTGCAGAAGCATCAATAAAGCTCAAACTTGGCAAGGTTTCACCTAGAAAAAAGTAGCTTTTCTTGGGAAAAAAAAATCAAGCAAATGTCAGGCAGGCCCAGCAATATACTGCCCAGGCCGAGTACTGCCATGGCTTAGCTGCACCTGTGTGTGTGGTGCAGAAGCCAGAGGTTTCTCCTGCCCTTTTGACTTCATCCAGTGATGAAGTCACTTGCTCTGCAGGGTCCCCCAGCTCTGGTCCTCCTTTCCACAGCCTTTGGCCAGGAATCTGCTAGCCAGATCACCGCTTGGGAGGGTCTGGGAGAAGCACTTTCCACTTCCTGTGGGGAAGGACGTAATTAAAGCCTTGTAAATAGAAGTCTTGGCTCAGAAAATGCTTGGGTGCCATCAAGACACAATGCAGCCATGAGCAGTAGCAGTGTGGCTCATTACAGAGGGTGCTGCCTTCTGGTGGCCCAGCTCAGGGTGGTGAGAAGCAGGAGATGAGGCACAGCATGATCACCCAGCATGCTTGCCATGGCCTGTCTTGGCCCTGTCAGAGTGGTCCCAGACCCCAGGAGCAATGACCTCTTGACACATACACCTGTGCTGGTTTCCAGTGTCCTAAGGGCTGACTCAGGAGGAGCTGACCAGCCATGGGCAGGACTATGGCTTCTGCAGAGCTGCCACCAAGGTGAGCACTCAGGTCAGGGCACAGCTGGTCCTGGGTGGTCCCTGCTCCGCATGCCCAGGGTGATCCCCCCTGAAGGGAGCAAACTGGCCTTGCCACTGCCTTGCACAGCACAATTGCCTCCTCTCTAGTGACCCACCCTGGCGTGGGTACGTGCTACGGGAGAACTGTCCTCTCCATACCTTCACATCTGCTGGACTGTTACCAAGGATCCACCACCTGCTTATCCCACATGAAGTTAACTACTGTCCATGCTCTGCTGGCAGCACCCGTGAAGGGGATGAACTCTCCCAGAAGCAGAAAAGTCCTGCTGTTCTGCTTCATCAGGGAACAGGCAGTTAACTCACTTTGCCAAGGGTATGTCTGGGCTCAGAAAACAAGCAGCACAGACTTGTGCAGAAAAGCATCCAAGAAACTGCTGCTTTGCTGACTGAGGCTTAGGAAAATAACTCCAAAAGGCAGAAGTTGCAATCCTCCATCCCTTACTGTTCTGATTTTCCCTCCATGCACAGGCCATCTGCTCTGCATCCCACGCTCTGGCATCAAATTTGATGTCTCCTTAAAGCTAGAGGGTGTCTTGACCAGCTTGCCAGTGTGGTCAGAAATCTCAGGTTGCACTGAGTTAACCCTGGAGTCAAAACCACTTATCCAGGCTCCTCAGGAACACAAAGCTGGTGATTCCCTGGGGCTTCTTAAGGATACTCTTGTGGAAAAAAGCTGGCAGCACTGCTCTGTCCTGGTGCATGTTTCATTTTTACAAAAGCAGCCTACAGAGAGACAGTATAGTGCAAGGAAACGTGCATGAGACTAAAAGTCAGGGGATACGATGCAAGGATATAGGAAATATGCCTACATGATGCCTAGGAAATCCACTTTATTAACTTTCTGTGCCCTTTATTAGGTTCTGTCCAACATGTGCAGCAGTGATGCTGACAAGCCTGCTCCTGACAGTAAGGACCACCAGGACCTGCACAGATTTTACCGAGGAATAAGCAGTATCTGCATCTTCAGGGCAGTTTCCTCCCACACCTTGGTGCGGGGCTGAGATCTGAAGGAATATGCCTGTCCCGGGAGCAGAGAGGTGGTACGGATGCTTGAGCCGGCTCCTTCAACCTGCGAGCTCTGGCCGAGGCGGGTTGAAGGAGCTGGGGACAAAGGCGGCCGCCCCAGTGGGAGGGCGGACATCCGAACAGAACAGAGCGGGGCCGGGCCCCGGTGACAAAGCCCGTGGCCGGAGGGCGGCAGCAGCGGAGATACCCCGGGAAACCTTGCTCCGTTTCCAGCCCGAGAAAGCGGCTGGCGGCTCCGGGTCTCTCTCCGCGCCTGCCGAGAGCGGGGCCGGGGCCGCTCCGGCGCCGCTTCCCCGGCGGGCGCGTTTTCCTGCCTGTCCAACCCCACCCTTCTCCGGACTGGTGCTCCCTCCGGTAGGTTTTCTTTAAAAAAAAAAAAAAAAAGGAAATAAAAAATAGCAAAGAGGAGGGTGAAAGACCCGTAAGGGGTGGGAGCGGTGAGCGAGCCCCGGCTGCGGCGAGCAGGGCAGGGCACAGCAGGGCGGGCGGAGGGAAGGAGGGAGCGGCCCCGTCCCTTTGTACCTGCCGTTTGAAGGCGCCAGGCGGCCCCGCATTGGCTGCGGCGGCCGCGGCTCCGGTAACCCGAGCCGGCGGGGCGCGGCGCGGCGCACCGGGGCTCGGCCAGCGCCCAGCCCGGCAGCCAACGGGGCAGTGGGGAAGGCGGCGCTCGGCTCGCTCGGCGCCCCCCAGCTCCGCTGCCAGCAGCCGGCTCTCCTCCGCCGCTCGGCCCGGCTGGGGCAGGGCCGCGCCTCCCTGCCCGGCAGGAGGTGGGACCAGCCCCGGCGCTGCCGCCCGCCTCCTCCCTCTCTCCCTCCCTCCCTCCCTCCCTCCCTCTCTCGCTCCCGAGGGCTGAGCCATTCCGGGAAGGCGCCGGCTCCCCCATCGCTCCTCGGCAGCGCTGCACCGGCATCGGCCGCCGTCGCGCCGGGCTCGGCCCCACGTCGCCGCGGGGCTGCGGACGAGCTGCGGCGAAGTGGAACAGCAGCCGCGGCGGCGGGTGCGGGGTGCCCGGTCTCCCACGGCGGGGAGCGGCTGAGAGCGGCGGGCGGCGGGGGGGGCGGGAGGACAAGTGGACGGAGCGCCCGGTAACGGGAGGGCCGGTCGCCGCGTAGTTGTTTTGTCCGCGGTAAGTTGACCGATCCTTTGGGGAGGCTTCGCTTGGAAGGGGGTAGCGCTCGTCTCCCGGCTCCCTGCCGCCCCCAGCCCCCTTGAGGGGGGGCGGGGGTGCCTTTTTTTTCATTCTTCCCACCCCATCCTTTTTTTTTTTTATTATTATTATTATTATTATTATTATTATTATTATTATTATTATTATTATTATTATTATTATTATTATTATTATGATGGGGTCTGTGGGAGAGCAGATCTTCCAGTCCGGCGTTGCTCTTCTTCCTTGTCCAACACTCAGCGGAGAACTATAATATTTTTTTCCCTGAGATGCTGCAGTGAATTTTAGTCCCAAGAAATCAGGCGAACAAAATAATCTGAATAACCCTGAACCATTTGTTAACGTGTGAGAGCAAACGCTGTCTAGGTACAAATGATGGCAAAGAATTCCTTGGAAGGGTCTAAAGAAGACCTGAGCAAAATTTCAGAAGAGGAAATGCTGAGATGGAGCAAGGAAGAGCTGGTGAAAAGACTGAGAAAAGTGGAGAATGAAAAGATGAACTTAATGGTGGAACACGGCAACTTAATGAAGGACGTGAACCGGCGGCTGCAGCTCCACCTGCACGAAATCCGCGGGCTGAAGGAGGTGAACCAGAAGTTGCAAGACGACAACCAGGAGCTGAGGGAGCTCTGCTGCTTCTTGGATGATGACCGGCAGAAAGGCAAGAAGCTGTCGAGGGAATGGCAGCGTTTCGGGAGGCACACGGCCAGCGTGATGTGGAAGGAGGTGGGCATGTACCAGCAAAAGCTGAAGGACCTGGAGGCGAGGCAGGAGACCCTCCTGAGGGAGAATGTGGAGCTGAAGGAAATGGTGCTCATGCTGGACGAGGAGCGGAGTGGGGCTGGGTCGCGGAGCTCCATCGACAGCCAGGCCAGCCTGACCAACCTCAACGGTGGCTCGGCCACCAGGGACGTGGGGGACGGGAGCAGCACCTCCAGCACGGGCAGCGCGGGCAGCCCCGACCACCACCACCACCACCTTCACCACCATAAGGCCGGTGACAGCAAGGCTGGGGCCATGCGGAGGTCCATGGATGACCTGTCTGCACCCCTTCACCACCGGAGCATCCCCAACGGCCTAAACGGTGAGCCTCTGCCCCCCTCCCAGCCCCCTGGCAGCAGGTGCCGCTGGCTTTGCCCTGCGCCACCTCCCCTTGGCAGGTCCGGTGCCCCTTGGCAATGGGGTGAGGGATGCCAGAGGAGGGGAATCCGGGCCATCCCCACCCCTGCCCATCCTTGCTGACCTCTTTGGAAGAGCAGCCTCGGGGGCTGGGGAGGAGCACCCGTGTGAAGGGGGGGAGTGGTGCTTCTTGACTGTGGTGTTGATGTCTGGGGCTGAGGGTTGGAGCCTTCTTTATCTGGAGGGCTGGTGTTCTCTTTTGTTTGTTTGTTTTGGGTGTTCCTGACAAAAAACAGCCTGACTTTTCAGGGTTAAATAAACACTGTTTTTTCCATCTCTTCCTCCTCTCTCTCTCTCCCCTTTAAATACTTTGGTTTACGTTTGTCTTGTTTGTTTGCTAGTTTGATAAGATTGATAAAGAGCCTGGAAGAGATTTTGGAAGCATCTGATGAAAGTGTGGGTCTGCCCCACAGAGCATCACCTGTTAGCTCCATGGGCTCTCAGGGCAGGCTGGCTCTGGCATGCTCAGCAGTTTTGGAGAGGTGCAACTTCCCCCTCCTTGCTCCCCCACTCAGCTTCAGAAACAGGAGGTTTGTTCATAGAGAAGCGATCACTCTCGAAGGGACGCTGTACTCACAGTTTTGTTCAGCCTAGTCATTAAAGTTAGAAACAAGCTTCACTGTGAAATTGTGCCAAGCCTCCTTTGACAGTTTGTATTCAAGCAAAGTTTCTCCTGTTGTCTAATAGTGATCAAGCATTAAAATAATAACATTGGAATGTCTTTAAAATGGAGATTTTTTTTCTCTTTTGAAACCAACAAGACCAAATACTTCTAGAAGGAGTAGATTGGCAAGAGAGTTCAATAGGAATCAAACCAGGCACCAATCTAATTACTTGTTGTATATAAGGCTCTTTTTAATGTTCTTAATCCTCTTTTCTAACCAGAGAGGACTATTTTTTGGTTGGGGTACCTTCTCTCCTCTCCCCTTCTCCAAGCACAGAGGCTGGAGCCCCAGAGGTTGACTCTGAGTGGTGTCAGCAGTGGATGTATTTACCACATAATGGTGCCCTCAGCTCCCAGAGCTTTTGGTGGTCCTGGTGGGACTAAGGAGTGAACCCAGTTCTCAGATAGTTTGTTCATGAATTTGCCATGTGCGGTCCTGTTGTTGCAGCTGTGTGTCTCCACTTAACAGCTGGAGATGTTCCGGCCACCTCACCCAGTAGACGGGGATTGCTGGTTTCAAGGGTGATACAGTCACCAGCTGTCGCAGGGTACAGCAAGCATCTTGAAATGTTTGTTGTTTTTGTCTTGCTCTCTTGCTCTCTCTCCTAGTGTTGTGTAAATCAAAAGTATCTGGTTTGTAAATCTTCAGATAGCTTCTGCTCCTCATGTGACTAGACTTTATTTTCATAAAGCATTGATGGCCTCTCCAGAGGCCTGAAGACCACTTGACAAATATTGAATGTGCTGTTACTGTTTTGGGACAGAAGGGCTTTGCAGTTCTGGTTTGTGAACCTTAGAGAACATCCATTTTAGATATTGACAGCTGACTATGACAACGACAGATTAATCTATTCCTGTTAACCCAGGGCTCTTGTGCATATGGGACACCATCACAACCTCAGAGCCATCCTTTAAACCTGGTGTGAGGCACTGCAGGATTCCTTGCATGCGATTCAGGTCATCCCGATCTGCATAAAGAGGAAAGTCTCTGCTTGCAGAGCTCAGTCCTCATTGCCATCCTCGAACACTGTGTGCTGGATGGTGCCCAGAAGCACCATTCTGAGGGGACTGCGAGCTGTCTCATGTCCTGCCCTATGTAGGGTAAGTGTAGGGAGGGGTGGTAGAGCATCTGTACATGGATATGTTTACATGCGTGTGTCTGCGCCCTTTCTCCTCCACTTGTATAGAAAGGAGGAGTATAGGCTCAAGCATTTCAGATGTGACCTTAGGTTTTGGTGTCTTCTGGTTTTGGCATGCCCGTGGAAGATGGTCTTTGTGGGAAGCACTGAAGTTACGTCTTTGCTGCCCACCTGCGAGACTTCAGTTCTGAGGGTGGGACAGATATCATCCGCACTTTTAAAGCTAATAATCCTTGTAAAGATGCAAACAAGTCTGATATCTCCACTTAGGTAGTGAAGCAGTAAAATGGCTTGAATAGTTGTCATTCTCAGATAGCATCGGTATTCAGCAAGACCATTTCCCTGACTGTGCCTTTGGAAATGCCTCTCAATACATATGTAAATACAAAGCTTATCAGGCCCCTTTTTCTGACTGACAGCAAGAACTCTGGGAGGGGGACTTGCCTGGGACCAAGCAGCAGTTCTGTTAAGCCTGTGACAATATGAAGGAGCAGCGCAGGTGAACGTGAAAAACCACCCCAGTGAGTCAGGTGGGTGGTGGAGCTGTCAGGGAGCAGCCCCACAGCCAGCATCCTGCTGTGTCTCCTGCTGCTGTCTCTGCATTCTGTGCATGCAGCCTGGACCTCTGTCTTTTTATACTCTTTTTCCTGATGACTTTTTAATTTTTTTCCCAGGGATAAAACAGGAGGGAGTAAGAGGAGAAAGCGTGGCTTTTCATTTTGAGGTTGCATACTTCAGTGTGGTTTGCTACAGCACAGGGTAACTAACCAGTGGATAAAGCAGAGACTGCCCAGCCAGCTCAGCTCATACCACAATGGACAGCCGTCTTATAGTTTCTTAGGGAGAGCGTGGGTGGATCTGAAAGGAGTGCACGGCAGAATTTAGCATCTGTAGTAAGGACCCAGCAGAAGTCTTTGACAACTGATGGGACCAAGGCATGGTGAGCTGCTTGCTAGAGCACTTTGCATATGGAAAAGATGAGTCCTGAAATGTGCTGCCCCTGCTAATGGTATCTGTTGGGCTTCTTGTGGTGCTCAGCTTTTCTAGGTATTGAGCAGGACTGTTTCACTTGTTCAGTGCCTCTCTAAAGGAGTCAGGAGTATGGGTGACAGTTAAAGGCTCCTAGGGAGGCAGCTTTTTAATTAAATCTTAGTGAGCAAAGTTGGATTAAATATTTCTCATATTCTCTTCAGCAATCCTTTGGAAGTGAGTTGGTAAACCAGGGCTTAATTTATTTGCCCCAGTGACCCACCCCAATGGGAGGCGATGAAGTCTAAATTTGTTGGGTGAATTCAGTGTAAATGGTATCAGTTTAAAAACCAAAACCAACCCAAACTGTGATCCACCTTCACTTCTCTGAAGTCTATTTACTTTCATAAACTGGCTTTTTGGAAGCTGATGTCCATCCTCTGTGTGTGAGTTTGGAGCTGGGCTGCAGGACAGAAGCATCTCCAAGCTTAGTCCTGGGAACTGGCCAGTTGCATCTATGTTGACTGATACGCCATGTTTCTTATAAATCTACCCACAGATTCAGGACAGAAATCAAGGCACAGTTGCTGTGTTGTACCTGTGAGTGCTTTGGCTTTTCTTTGTATACATGGTGGGAATCTTTGTGCATACGTAGTTTTTCTGTCCATTCAGCTTCAGGCAGCCCTGTTGAACAACCAGGCTGTTGCTACTGCCTGGTTCCTGCCAGAATACAGTTTTGGGAAAAAAAATGAATTCAGAAAAGAAAGACAGCCACCTGGGGGAAGGAAAAAGACTTCAGGTACCATTAGGTTATGTCCCTGGACTGTGAGATTCATGGGAACACTGGGAGGAGTGGCTCGAATCTCCCTGAGGCCAGGGCAATGGCTTCACTGGTTTTAGCCTTATCTGCATCTGACTGGGACAACTGTTTCTATCCATCGGCAAACCTGGGGTCATACAGACTTGCTAGCTGGTGATGTTCCCGGGATAAAATCCTGTGCATGCAGGTAAAGCTTACAGGTTTTAATTATTTTTTCCCCCATCAACTGAATGTTATACTCACCTTCCACTGAACCTGTTTACTCTGGATTTCCAAAATGGACATTTGCCTTATTCCAGTTGTGTATTTCTTTAGCAACATAAACTTTTTTTTTTTCTTTTTAAATTCAAATTGTTAAAAGCATCAACACTTAAAAAGTGGTCAGAGAGGCCCAGAAGAAAGCTGTGGGTATGGCAGATAGCCTGTAGTAGCAGAGATGTTAATCTATGGCCTCTTGCTGTTGTCTACTCCAGTGGAAGAAGAATGGTCTCTCGGGGTGAGGGGGTGGGAAGATCTTTGTGTCTATTGATTCCCACTTGTAAATGTCCACATATTTAGCTAAGGGGTACGATATATTACAGTTAAAATGGTGGCAAAGAGAAATGGCTGTTCCCTGTGGGTTGGTATTGATCGGACATGCAGCTACCCTGCACTTATTTCTCCTCTTCTTCACAAACCCCTTAGGCCAAAGTCCTTTGTTTTTGTTAGCATATTTATAATCATTGTACATATTATTTACTATGACATATTAATGAGGCCTTTGAGATGAGAATATGCAAGGGCAGAAGCAAAGGGTGAGGTTCATCCCATTTAATTTATTTCCGATATAGACTTCAACATCTGCATCCCCTTGGGCTTCCTTTATTTGCCATGTAGAGAAAAACACTTTGATGACACTTTGACTAGATTTATATCAACTATGTCTGCTTTAGAGGGAGAAGAGTTGTACATTAACTGCGCTCTTTGCTGGTAGAAAGGTAGCCTGGATGTCTAGTTCACATGCAACCACCTAAAATCAGGTGAGATCAGGCCTGTTTGAGGTGGTGTCATGACCACTGTCCACTCTTCCAGTGCAGCTTTGTTAGCCCTGGTGGAAGAGATGAAATGGCCTTTCTCTGTGCCACTCAGATGTCACCCCTTGCAGTGCCCAAACTGCCTGGGTACAGCAGCCTGACTCAGAAACAGCCCTGTTCTCTGCGATGGAGACCTCTCAGAGCTCTGTGGCTCCTGCCATGCTTAAGCAGACGTTTAGGCGACTCGACCACCTAATATATTTTCTTATATCAAGAGCACTTTTCAATCCTCTAAACATTTTTTTGTCTTTTCTTGATACTGCCATATTCACCCTGTTGGTATTTTTGGTGCTGTAGGTTCACATACAGGTTCCTTGTAATTAAGCCAGGAAACCTGCCCTGGGCTGGTACACAAGATGTAAGACCTCTGTAGACCTGTTTGCATCTCTTCTGTGTAAGTTCAATGAGTTCTGCTAATAGGTTTATCAACACTGAGATCTGAGAGACTAAGGATACAGCTTGAGTTTCTTGTAGCCAGTAGTCTTGGACCACTCATCCAAGGGGCTTCAGTGGAGCGATCTACTCCATTGCCCGTTCCCACCTTCTTGCTGGTGTGCTGCCTGTGTGCCAGCTCGCTAGACTCACAAACCTCAAGGTAGCTGGTGTCCCTGAAAACATGGCTTAAGGCACTTGAATTGCATAGTAGAATTGGGCCATATCTGGAAATATATTCTGCATAGTAGTGCAGTCAAATCTGTTTTCCTCTTTCAGTTTTCTATAGAGATATCTTGTTCTCAGATGTCCTGTTAAGGGAAAAAACCTTCTATTGATTAAAATGCAATTTTCTATGGGCCTTTGATGGAATTATCCACTTATGCTTGTCAAAAGCAATCCAAATAAGAGGAGTATACTATGTTGGTTACATGTAAATTATTTTGTCCTCTGGAGGCATTCCATCAAATAAAGCTGAGGATCAAATTAAATGGTGATCTAATTAAGTGGCAGGCATGGGAACCCAAAATGCAGCCTTGACAGGTGTTACGCTCAACGTGTGTGTGGAGATGAGGGGCATGAACATTAATACTTAACAGAAACGTTGTGTCTGAAAGCTCGAGGGTTAATACTTTTGTGGGGACACAGCTGACCACATCAATGAAACCTGGGTCATGCTGGAGGCCCACTCTGGGAGCCACTGGGCTTTTTACCTGCCCCAGCATGGTGGTGGCCTTCCTTGCATCTCACACAGACATGTGCATGGCAGGGTCTGCTGTTGTCCCCTCAGGCTGGCCCTGTGGTATCCTTCTGTATTGTGGCTGCCCTTTGGAGATGCTCAGGGAGCACAAGGATGGACAATGGCTGTTTTCACTGGTAGGCAAGATGGAGGTGAGGTGCTTAAACTGGCATAAAATGTTTGGTACACATCAGAAGATGTGGAGTGAGGCAGATGAAAAAAACCATAAGCCTATTTAACATTCTCTTAAAATGCTTGGCTCCAGGAAGGCTGAAGTCCTTTCCACGCTCATGATTGGGCTTTAATGAATCCCGCTGCAAAACACACAACATTGCTCGCGTGGAAGAGGGAAGGTTTGGAGGCTGCACATCCATTTTTCCTGCGAATTAGTAGCGACTGGCTGGGTTTGCTTCTGCATTCTGTATTTTTAACCTGACTTTTTGTCTGCCAGCTAGAATTCATCCTGCCCTGTCGCCAAATGTCATCATCCCCTTGTGGTTAACTTGCTGCAATTCATGAAACACTTGGCTGCCATAAATAGTTATGTGCAGAGGTTCCTCCGCACGCAGAGCGGGGAGAAATTCGCAGGCAGCGCTGCAAGGCACTTGCACACTAACATGTCCACCAAGAGAAAGTTGACCCACTTCTGCAAATAGATAACTCCTGGCAGAAAAAGTAACACTGTCTCAGAGAATCCATCTTCCCCTTGCCTACTGAATTGTGAAGCAAAAAGCAAGCCAGCTCCATCTTCTGAATTAACCGCGATGTGAGCACAGTACTCCCCATTGAAATGAGACTGTGTGAATCAGCCCTTGAACTGAGGAGGGCTTAAAATGGCCACAATTCATTTGTGATTTTTTTTTTTTTTTTCAATATAATGAGTACTTTTGTTAGTGAATGAGGTGTGTGGAGTTCAGGACTCAGCTGCTCTTAGGCATTAGGAAACATTTATCACCATGGCAATTGAATGCTGCTGTACAGGTTATTTTGAACATTTTTCTAGTGACTCATGTCTGAGCCAAGACCATTTATGCCAGGTTACTCTGATCTTTGTGCATACAGGTATATATATATATATATATATATATACACACACACATATATATATATATATATAATCTTCCTTCCCTTAAACTGCTTCTTGCCTTACGCTTTGCCTCTCTGAGGAAGCTCTTCACTTGTACTGATTTCTTGCATCTCTGAGCAATGGTGGTGCCAAGTGTTCACCTTGCTCAGAGACTCTTCTGTAAAGGGTCTTTGTGAAAGATAGTCCTTGTGAAGTAGATTACAGGCTATTGGTTGGATTTGAGACTTCAGGGATCTCGTGGTGAGATTGAAGCGATCCTAAATCTGATGTGAATTAGCTCATCATCTTCATGGGCTTTTCCTACAGGCTTGTAGGATGGGATGTCTTCTGTTTGCCTGGGGTGGCTGTGGTGAGAGAGCCCTGAGCTGTCTGTAGCAGAGGGAGCCCCGGCAGTGCTGGGCTGATGGCATCAGGGCTTTGGCGAGTTCTAGACTGCAGTCTCAGGGGTGACACGCTAGCTGTCTCGTGCAGTTGTGTCAGCCCCAGCTTGCTGGCAGAATTAGTTTAATCAAAGCAGGAGTTTTCTGAAGAGCCCTTCAGTCTTTGCTCCATCCCCCAATCTGTGCAGTGACACTCAGGGCAGCATGCTGCTGCCTCAGCCCCCATTTCATCCCCAAACTCCTCTCCTGCTGGGATTTCATTCACATCAGCAGCATTTGAATGTTTTTGGGAGATGGAGGATGAAGCATGTGGAGCAAATGGATGGAGCAGGGCTCAGGCTGGGAAGCAAGAGGAGGTAATTTGCTGCTGTTCCAATCTGTCTTCAGGACAGTAGGATGCTCCAGGGCTGCCTGTGCTGGAGGGGGCGGCAGCTGTGTCTGACCTGCCCCTGCCTTCCTGGGACAACGAAACGAGACCATGTGATGCTGAGAGCCCTGTGCTGGTGCGTTGGGGAGAGCTGTGGGGTGGGAGCTGCTCCATCTTCTCACTGCTGAGGACCCGTGGAGAGGAAAGGAGCTGGCAAAAGGACCACTCAAGGCAGAGCAGTAAAACCAGACCATTATTTCAGAAAAGAAGAAAAAGTAAGCCTTACAGCATCTCTAGTCCCCAAAGCTTCATATTTCTATGGAAACCAATGCAGCAGGAGGTTTGCTGTCAGTCTCTGATCTAGTGGGGTTGACTAGATTGAAAAAAATGTTTGTCCTTCCCCACATCTTCCCTCCTGGATCATCTGAAGACAGGTTACTGCATGTCACAAATCCAAGGTTAAAACCTGCATTCCTGGTTTCCAGCTCTCCATTAAGTGCTAAGCAGTCTCTGGAGGGCTGGCATCCATCTTTCATCTGCAGTTTTTTGCTTGCTGTGGTACATTTCATTCACTCTGTGACACTTATTGATAATGCCTTGTCCCATAAATGCCACTCCTGTGACACTGTGCTCCTTGAAGGATGGCTGTGATGTTGTATCAGGCCATGGACCATTTATTGGTGTGGTACATCTTAGTGGCTAGCGGAGTTACTGCACGGACATTGTTTGGCTTGAATGGTATCTCTACACTTGCTTTGGTCTTTAATTGAAAGAAGATCCATAATGTCTTTAATCTCCAACAATGGACATAATCTGGCTTTTTTAGGTAATAGCCTGCTTGATTTTTGTGTAGCCAGAGGACTGCCCCTGGTTATACACATGCAGCTATTTACCATTGTCATGTTAATGTTTTCACTGGTCTCCCTGAGTGTTTTCTATTTTGGTAGGGTCTGCTAGAAATGGCTCTAGGACAACTTACATAGATGTCCACTGTTTTATGCTGGAGTAGCATCCTCAGATGCTAGCAGAATATCAGTAATAGAAAACAACTGATTTTGGTTGATGCTGAATCTTTTTCAGCTCTTAACAAAGGTGTTAAGAAAATCATATTTTTATGTACAATCTCAAAGCACTTTTGTGATGCACAGTATTCTGTTGTCTTCTTGGTTTCCTTTTCTTATCTCACTTACTGGGGTTTGCAGTCTCATATTCATATATTTCCCAGCAGCTGAATACAACTTTGATCTATGATTTGGATCTGTGGAGCTTTTAATCCCTTTCCACTGAGTTAAAAGCTTGTTTGCTGTTGAATGTGATACGTAGTTATAGGTTATATGATCTTCACCAGTGGCTCATGCATTGCACAAAGATGGCATATTGTGAAAAACTCTGATAAAATGTCCCCTTGTTCACTTTCCTGATTGCAGCTCAAACCCAGCATGGGAGTGAGTCAATCTGTCACTTCTGGTCAGACCGCTGATACACCTGCCCTTTGCTGTTACCTCTGCCTATGCACTCGCTTTATTTCAATTATTAATTCATTTCTTTGTGATGTTTGTTTTTGAGGCTACACACCAGTTGAGTATTTCAGCCAGCGCAGCGGGCTTTCTGTCTTCCAATTCTGATAACGTTTGCAGTGTTTCCCCTTTTCATTCTCTTAGCTGCTTGTTACACCTCTTAAAAGATAGGGATCAGTTTATAAAGCCTGTGCTTTTATTCCTCTTTGATGTCCTGAAGACAATAATGTATGTCTTCTTTGTGGAGATCTTCTCTTCTGGAGCGGCTGCAGGTTCTACGTCAGAAAAAAGAATGATTTCTGCAGCTCTCAGTCCTCTGGGCCGTGTCGGCGCAGCTGCATGTGTGTGACTGTATTCAACCATCTTCTGAAAGCTGTTCTTTTTGAGGTTTTGGTGTAGCTGTTTGCTTTCTGGATTCTGAGCAGTTTATTTGGAAGTCTCTCATGCTTTGCTCCTGGCCCCTTGTAACAAAATGCAGTCCTCTTTTTACGAGGTCAGTTAAGACTCAACTGGTTTAGGTGTAAGCTTTAAAAAAACAAAAGGATGGATGTTTTTGCAATTTACAGCACTGAATTTGGACTCGTATTTGGTGTGCATTCTCATGGCTTCCTGATGCAGTCTTAGGTAAATTATGTGATCTGTGATTCTCCTTTTATACAACCAGGGTAATATATTTCCTTTGTCTCCTCCGAGTTTTGGTAATTCATTAGGTCTTTTATAATATGCTCATACAGTGCTCCACGGAATTGGACCCTTACCCCAACAGGGGCCTCTAACTATTGCTGTGATACCAGTGATAGGACACAACACAGGTTTTAAGTTATAATTAGCTAGCAAGGAAGGAGCAGCCTTTATTATAACTGAAACTGCAGACCTTTCTAGTTCCCAGTTTTGGACTTGCTTCAGATCCTGCTTCAGCTTTACTGGGATAAAAGCACTTTACGTGTTGGGATGCTTCTTTGTGTATTGTATATAATTCTTGGGAATGCAGGATTATGAAGTATGGACAGTTTCCAGCCAACTGTCAAAAATAGAAACTTGTCAAATAAAAATCTCCTAAATGATAAGATAAAGAGCAAAATAAGATAAAGAGCAGTGTTTGCCTCTCTACAGCCAGAGACAAGCGCAGAAAGGTGCTGCTGCTGTCACAGAACAGATTACCTTGATGTCTTTCAGAGTGTGGGGACAGCATTTGTTGTTATTTCAGCTCATCCTACCTGCATTGCCCAGTTGAGTATCGTATTATGTATGCCTATTTAAAATGCTGTTTATCTGGCAGCCCAGTGCAATTTCAGCTGAGGTGAAGAACCACAACTATGAAGCATAGGGGTCCTTGTTGTCACATTGCTCCCCATGTTGTCACTGCAAGGCAGCGGTGCGTTTGCTGTAATTGCTGACGACACTTTTCCTCTTTCCAGTTAAATTCTTACCTGTTCCCTTGATTGCTCTATTTCTGATGCTGGTAATTTGGTAAATCCAAACAAGCCATGACTGAAAAGTCATAAAAGTCACTCTGGATGTGAAGCCAATGTGTCTTAACCACCTTGGGCTTTTATTCATAGTTGTGTAGTGGAATTTAGGGAGGATCTATTTGTCAGTGTATCACCCAATCATTAGGAGGGTGACAAGACTGCAGTAACTCTTCCTAGGCAATTATGTATGAAAGGTTGTCAGTATGAGTTGTATGGGAAGTTAAAAGCCTTAATTTTCATTTGGAATTGAAACCCTAATGACTTTCCACTCCCACAGCTCATAAAAACCTTGTTTCAGCTTCAAGTTGACCAAGAAAAAGGGGGGGGAACCTATTTTATTGCAGACTTTTTGTGCAGGATTTTTATGAAAAAGCAGATTTATGAGTCACTGTTCTTTGTATAAAAGATAATTACTGGAGTATGAACCTCAGAAAAGTGACAATTTATGATTTTGCCGCTAGCCACGCAGTGTGAGCTTTTGCTTTCTCTCTTTTCAATTAGTTAAACAACATCTTGGTTCGAAAGGACTAATTATATTCCTGTTTGTTGTTTGCCTTATGCACTAAATGTTTTCTATATGTAAGGCTAAGCAGCAGGGAGTGGGAAAGGATCACCTCAAATGAATGCTATTTAATTATTTAAAATGATGGGTGTAGATCCTGTGGGGTTAAGTAGATTGCTGTATTCAGTCACATCCATCACTCACAGCAGAGTAAGGAAGAGAAACTGGATCACGCAAATCCTTTTGTTAACCCTAGGAGCATAATTAAGTTCCTCTGGAAATTTGTTCTTGAAAAACACATTCCTCTAAACAGCAATGTTGTTTAATCCGTGCTTAAATGTAAAGCTATGTGTTTATCCACTTCTGTGTGGGTTTTTTGTGTTGTTGTTGTGTTTTTTTTCTTTTTTCCTTTAAGTAAAAGCAACACTTTGTAATGCAATAGCATCTGCTACCTCATGCAATGAGAGCTGAGGGAGGGTGTGTACGTGGAGGTGGCAGGTGCAGGTCACAGTCCTGCTTTGGCTCTGCCGCATCATGTCAAGAGTTTGCACAATAGCAAGTGATCCAGAGCATCTCTGTTTTTGAGGATCCACCTGGGATACCTGAAGGGCATCTTCTGTTCAAAGGACAGGTGCTCAGCATTTTCAGAGTCTTAAGTGTTCTGAACATGATTCAGACTTTGCTCTTGGAAGTATCTGAGGTGACTAGTTAATTTTCTTGGCCATGGGGCAGTGTACTTGAGAAAGGATCGCTGCAGAGCTGTAACTGTCTTCCATCCATGGCAGCATAGGTCCATCAAGCTTTCCAATCCCACGGCTCACGGAGGCAAGTCTGCTTGGAGTCCTGCAAGATGAGGAATGATTCACGTAAACAGCAACTGATGCAGTTGTTGGAGAGGTCTCTGTTTTTCCTTTCAGGCTGTTAAAGCATCTTGGCCAGGTTGGACGGGGAAGGTTTCCGATGGAAAAAATCTGCGATCCTGTCTTTTCGTTCTGCCTTATTTGGATAAAAATGAGAGGGCCGCCCTTTTAAATTTTTCTTTATTTGGCAGTTCAAAGTGAAGCAAATGCAATATTTTTGGGAAAGGCTTTGAACTGACCCGGTGAAAGGAATGTTACCTAAATGGTAAAAGTCCCTGACTGCGTTATGCTTAAGGATGGCAATATTTGAATTTGACCGTTTATTTTTAAATGAGAGATTTCATATCTGGATTTAAACCAAAACCGTATCAAACACAAAGGAACAGGGTTGTTCTATCAAAAACAACATCTGTAGATCTGGAGGGAAAGGCTGGGCAGCATGGAGTACATGGCCTGGCATGGAGGGCAGGGGAGGTGCCGACCTCCTGGACCTGCTGCAGGATGGTAGAGAGCAAGGGGGCAGCTGGGGAGAGAACTTCTGTCAAGCTCAGATGAAGCTCTCAAGCAACCCTTTGTGCTGTGCTGGGGGAGATGTACTCACAGTGGTGAGGGGTGGGCAGCAAGAATTGCCTGCCAAGCTCAGGATGAAGCTGGAGACCACTGCAAAGGGGAGCGACAGCAGCCTGAAGGAGGAGACAGAGTAAATGAGTCCAAAGATGTGGTTTGGGAGCTAGCAGTTATTTTTAACAGCCGATTGCATTGAACTGGATTGAACTCCCTCCAGCACAGCATTGATGATGGTGCCTGGAGCTATAAAGATTGTATTTTGATCAGCAAGTCAAAAGCAAGTCTACCACTAGTTATGAATACATTTTCAGAATTGCAAGCAAAGGAGATCCCAGAATAATAATGGGCAGAAAAAGTTGCCTGAAGGAACCAGTTTACTCGATAAATGCTGGAGGACATGTAGACCCAAACTTTGCACTACTTCCCATTTCAGCTTTTTAAAAA
This sequence comes from Patagioenas fasciata, assembly GCF_037038585.1. NCBI lineage: Eukaryota > Metazoa > Chordata > Aves > Columbiformes > Columbidae > Patagioenas > Patagioenas fasciata. The sequence continues at coordinate 57,929,192 of NC_092524.1, read as the reverse complement.
TGTGCAAACAGATCTAGTACCTGAGTTTCGAACCTGTTGAAATCCCAGGGAGACATAATGCAAGATGGCAGGAAAACCAATAATGAGGGAGCTTTGAAAATACAAATGGTTCAGTTGTAGATAAGTGGGATAAATGAGGAAAAAAAGTGCATGTGTGTCCTGTGCTGTATGCTGTTGACCCAGTTGGTTATTCAATGATGAAGTCTGATCTGTATGTTTCGAATGACAGATCTGGGTTCTGAAGTGCTTATGATTAGATTAAGACACTATAGTAAACCTTAATGGAGCATGAAAAGCTACTGCTGGATTTGCAGTAATACGTACTTTTCTGCCTTAGAACAGCATGAATAATACTTTATGGTTGTATAACTCCTTCCAGACAAGGAGTCTAGGAGTGCTTTGTAAACGCTGATGAGTTTGGCCTCATAGCATATTTATAAGCTTGAGAAGTAGCATTATTTCCCTTTTTTATGGTTTGGAAGTTGACTAGCCTAAGTATGCAAAGAGCAGGCAATAGAGCTTTCATCTTCCAGCTCTCAGTCCTGGGCCTTATCTGTAGGACTCGGTAGGCTTTCTAAGTGTGTCTGGGGCATGCTCAGAAATTTACTGCTGATTCAATCCAGCAAAAAGGTTGGTTTTTTGCAAACCTCTGGGTATCCTTTGTAAAGCAAAAAGTGTTGTAATTATTTACGATAATTTCTTGCTCGCCTTTTCATTCTACCGCAACAGAGACAGAAGCTAATCCTCTACTGGAATGAAATTAGTTTGGGAATTATGAATATCGTTTCCTTGCCCAGAACAAAGAGGCTAAGCTAATGTGAATGAAAACTCCTGTTATCTTTACATGGGAGTTGCAGGTGGGTAAGGAATGCGAGGTCAGCTGGGATTGAGAGCAGATAATTGCCTATGTCAAAAGGCAGTGAGGGTGATGCCTGTGAAAAATGCCTTGCAAAGTAGGTGGGATCAGGCACTATGGTGTGCACACATAGATTTTTCTCTGGCAGCTTCTTCAGATGTTCATCCCAGAAGGTCTTCATTATTTGTACAGATTTATGTAGTGGGATGTTCTGCAATGTGAGCGTTGTGTGGATTGTAGATAAATTTTATAAATATTTTGTGCATGAATCCAGTATTTGGTGACAACTGCCAGAAAGACAGTTGTAGAGGGAGAAGTCCTTTAGCTGTGGGATAAGCATACGCACATTTCACATGCTGCTTTCACATTCCTAACCTGAAAAGCTGTTTCCAGATCTCAGTGCTTTTTCATGAGCTAAGGACCAGTGAAGATCCCAACAAAGTCTGTAAAGTTCTAGTTATGGAGGTGGTGGTCTTCATGATGTGGCCATGCGTCTGCTAGCAGAGTTAGTTTGTAGAATGAGCAGCATTTGTGGTCTCAGATCATAGAATAGTTTGGGTTGGAAGGGATCCTTAAAGGTCATCTAGTCCACCCCCCTGCAATGAGCAGGGACATCTTCAACCAGATCGGGTTGCTCAGAGCCCCGTCCAGCCTGGCCTTGAATGTTTCCAGGGATGGGGCATCTACCACCTCTCTGGGCAACCTGTGCCAGTGTTTCACCACCCTCATGGTAAAAATATTCTTCCTTATAGCTACTCTAAATCAATTATATTTTACTTTACCATTACTCCTTGTCCTGTTGTAACATGCCCTTCTAAAAAGTCTGTCTGCATCTTTCTTACAGGCTCCTTTTAAGTACTGAAAGGCTGCAATAAGGTCTCCCAGAGCCTTCTCTTCTCCAGGCTGAACAACCCCGACTCTCTCAGTCTGTCCTCGTAGCAGAGGTGTTCCAGCCCTCTGATGATTTTTGTGGTCTCCTCTGGCCCCTCTCCAACAGGTTCATGTCTTGCACTGGGGGCTCCAGAGCTGGACGCAGCACTGCAGGTAGGGTCCCACCAGAGCGGAGCAGAGGGGCAGAGTCCCCTCTCTCGACCTGCTCGTCAGATTTCTTCTGATGCAGCCCTGGATATGGTTGGTTTCCTGGGCTGTGAGTGCACATTGCTGGCTCATGTCCAGCTTTTCTTACACAACTATTCCCTCTTGGCCCAAGGAGTTCAAGTCAGGAGACTAAGTGGCTCCTGAAGCTGTTTTTTCAGGTCCAAGCTGAGCAGGATGGTGACTGTAGTGGAAGTTTGGTGGTGAGGATTGAGAGAGAACATACCTGTATTTTCTACTGTAATTTTGTTAGAAAAGGCTCGGGGAGTTTCCTAGGAAGATTTACATGTGTTTGATTATTATTTTGTTGGCATAAAGAAAACTGCAATAATAAGCTAGTTGGCACTTGAAAAAAGGTACAGATTTTCTTTTTTGCAGAGGCAACTGCTTTGTTTACTCCCTGTCTTTCCACAAGTAGATCAGACTCATCTCAGATTTTCAGATGTTACCACACTGAAGAAAACCATTTTTTGAGGCTTTTTACATCCAGCTAGCTGAGTTATATCAGGGTTGAATTTGGCTTGCAGCCTTCTGCTATGCAGGTTATGACCATGTGAACATGAAGAGGGTTGTTTGATTTCTAGCAAATTGATGCTAAACATAGGAATGGCAGCGGGGGTCATAAGTAGAAGGAAGGAAGGAAGGATTTGAAGTGTGCGGTAATGTACATTACCAGAATGATTTCAGGAAGGCAATCTCTGGGACATCAGTATTCCCTCTACAATGAAATCCACAGACCCAGAGGTATGAGAGCTGTACTACACCATGTGTTCTGGCACTGAAATTGTGTTAGTGTGCTGCTGCACTTCAGATGTGTGTCTCGCTGAATTAAATGGCATTAAGATAGTTGGCTTCTCCATATGACTGGTTTGTATTTTTAGTCTGATTCTGGTATATTAAATGCTGTATTGGCATGTGACCTGTTTCCTTGTCTAGCTAGTTCTGGAATGCAACCTAGCCTTAGCTCTTCAGCACAGAACAAAAGCTTTTCTGAAATGCTGTTTGCTCATGGCTACAAATAACAAACTTCAGGTGATTAGCAAGAGGTTTTGGCAAGTCGTGCAGATACACAGGATATTTCAGTATGTGACCTGGCATCCTTGCAGAGCCAGGAGCTGGAATATGCTATAGAGAGGTTCTTAGTTGACTGCAGTGCTTAATCTTTCTAATACAGCCCATAATGTATAGTGAAAGATCTAGATAATGCAAGAAAACAGTTATTTATCTGGGATTAGCCTACATAAAACATTTACATTGAGTAGAAACTAGGCCAGAATACCATTCTTTTGTAAATGGTGATGATGAATTGCAACCTGATGCAAAGTCCTTTGAATTCAAAAGACCCTTTGTAGTTCATTCAGTGAATGGACTTTGGACTCTGGACTTTGGCTTAGTGGACCCTTTGGACCCCTGGACTTTGACTTAGTACAACATTTTATGTCTACCAGTGTCCTTCTTCCAAAGAGGAAAGATTTAGTTTAAAAAAGAAACAAAGCATCAACTTCAGCTGCTCGAGCACCCAAGCAAGCATACCAAACAAGCAGAGTACAATTAATATCATATTTGTAACAAACTCTCAGGTTGGCTGGTTATCAATGCCTCCTTATGAAGAATAACCTGCCTGCTTTTCCGAATCCCTGCTCTGCTAGCAGTGCACAAGGCATTTTCCTGATGATTTATAATGGTGGGAGCTACAGAGTAATCCTTGGTAAATAGATTTATACATGTGACACTCTACTGAATGGGAGATTTATACTTGGCTATTCCATTGCTGCTTATTACCATATGATGTTTTATTGAATGCAGTTATATGTCTGCCTCTACTCTTTAAAGGCTAGAATGGTTTCACAATATTACCGTCTTCTGCTAAGCAGAGCCTCACAAAGAGACACTTTCCAATGCGATGGATGGGGCTTGCAGTTGGCTTTGTCCTGGGCAGGCCTGGTTGGGTGAAGGAAGCTGGGTTTTGGCTGTTAGCAAGACTCATAGTACTGTTATGCTGAAGGTGTTTTAGAAGTTGAGCTTAACATCGCCAGTTGCCTGAGCTCTCACAGTTTGTCACTGCACAACTGACCTGACCACATAGGCTGTTATTTGGGAAGATCCTCCTAACTCCTACAGGTCTTACAGGGTGTGTAGGTCTTTCTCTTGATGAATTTAGTATAACATATTCATTACACCAGCTGACGATCAGAATACTGTCTCTGACATTGGGAGAATGATATAGATTTTTATTAGCTGGTATTTTCCACCTAGTTTATTTGGCACAGTTTCAACTATTTACTGCCACTATCTGCTACATTTCAATCAGAAAACATTCTCATTAAACTAAAATAATTTCTTTCCTCCTTTGGAAATCAATATGATGTAAAATATTTTCAAAACAATGGCTTAGAGTGATGGGAGCTGATAGATATTTTACTTAGAATAGATATTTCGGAAGACACCCCGGCTGCACTGAGGTTTATAGCAAAACTTCCCTTGGCTTTGGAAGGACTAGGATTTTGTTTCTTGTTTTCCGTTTGCCCGTAACTTTTCATTCCTGGCTAGTGCATATTATGTCTTTAATGATTTCATTTCAGTGTGGCTTTTAGAAACCATGACCCTTTTTGTCCACGGTCAAACCCTGTGTTGCTGCGCTCTTGTGCTCTGAGACCTCATTCATAAACATCGCTCCCAACACGGCGCTTTATCCCGTGTCCAGGGATGCGAGAGAATCCCAAACAATAGCCAGGCTGAGACAAAAGCTGCCATTGTGGAGGGGGCGCCGGGGCGGGAGCGTGGAGGGGCCCGGGAGCCTCAGCGGGCTGGGACCATTGTGCCAATAATTGGATTTCTGCTGGTGGTGGTGGGAGCGGGACCTGCCGGGGCAGGCATGGCCGTCGGAATAAACCTGGCAGGGATTGGAGGAGGCAGATGACCTTTAAAACCCGTGTTGTTGAGCGAGACCTAATACAGTACAAATGCACCAGGTTGCAACTTTATTAGTGATTAGACACAGAGATAAGCCTCAGCACATCGCCTAATCTGCAGAGCCTAATTCCAGGCATTGAAGCAGGGGGTGCTGATGCAGACCGAGTGCCCGTTCAGTCTGAGTGAGCCGGGGTGACCACAGGCAGTGTGACAAGGAGTTTCTGGATAACCTGGATCTAGGGCAGATTCTGATCAGCCTCTGCTGTGGGGGTGCTGGGACAGGGAGGCAGGCACTGAAAGTATGAAATTGGGAAGAGAGTCATACAACTGTTGTCTACAAACCCAGCTTAATTTCTGTGATGGCTGATCAGAAGATTATTCACAGTAAGCAAGGATTGGTGCTTCCTGACAAAATTAATGTGAAGGCTACAGCGCGAAGCAACTTGTCAAGTGGAGTATTCAAGGGGGAAACAGACTCTGATGTATTTCTGTTTTTCCATATGGGGCTGTTCTTGGGTGCTCTGGAGGTATTCTGAGTTATTTTCATCTTGTTTTGGACAGGATTCACTTTCCTGCAGCTTAGATAAAGGCTTAGATGGGCTTGGCCCACGGTGATTGACCCATGCTGGATGTTTTAGGCTGTGGCTGAATCCTACTAATGTGTCTGCGTGAATGGTGGTGGCAAATGTTAGAGGTTGCAAGCAAAGATGAATCACCATAGGCCAAGGGTTAAGACAGCACAGCAAGTGTGATGCTGTGGTATGCTCTGTTATTGGATTTCCTCCAAGGATTGCCCTTTGAGGAGCTTTGTCGTCGCAGCATGCTGCAGAGACCTGCTGCTTGGTGCCATCCTTTAAACATAATGTGGGAGCCTCTAGTTGTATCATATGCAGATCTTCGTCTGTGTTACAAATATATGCATTGAAATGTTTGGCAAAATCACTCTGCAAATCCAGACAAGCTCATACAACCCTAACTTTTAAATCCATGGCTTGGAAATCTGCCTCCGAGACCCACTGTGAAATTCCTTATCCTGGACTCTCTTGAGTGGCATCTGCCTTGTCTTCAGACCCACCTAGACATCCACACAAATATGATCTAAGAAACCAGCTTGCTAATAGCCATACCTTCTTACTTTATCGATCAGACGAGCTCTTTTCAACCTGTAGTTGGACAAACTGGTATTAAACAGATCTCACCCGGTCTCTGTAGTGACAGGGTGACCATTCTTTTTTTTTTTCATCTTGTAAAATGATGTTGTTAAAGTTACTGCATCTCAACACCTTTGCCCCTTGCCTCCAGGCAAAACCCATTTGGGATTCCTGCTTCTCTAGTTTTCTCTTAGCCTTTCGTAACTGTGTTGTGACTTGTATTTTGGAACACCTGGCTCTGTATTTGGGGTGTGAAAAGGGGTGAGAAGTTTCATTTACTGTAAGAGAAGTATCACTGGGATAATGTTTACCCCCAAGAGGTGGCAGGCCACAGAAATTTCCTAGGAGAAACCAAAGCCTTGTCCTTGCGATGTGAAATTCTCCAGTTTGTTAAGAGGTAATTTGGAGATGTTAAATTCTCTGATGGTCTGTTCAGAACTGGGGAGTGACCTGGCCAAGGCTGAGCTGTAGGTGAGACCAAAGTAGGTTCCAGGTCATGGCCCTTGTTCCTGGGAGAGCACCTTGTTGGGCTACTGTATCAACAACTTCCCTGCGGCTTTGCATTGTTTTCCCTTTTATCACCCAGCCAGGGCTTGTTGTCTGTCTTTTGCCTCCAGAGTTTTGGAGAGGAGCCATCGACTTCCCTTTCTGTTCAAGGAAGCTCTGCGTTAACTAGTCCTCTCCTCTGGTTAAAAAGGTGTGAATCTGAGGAGGAAGATTGTATTGCTTTGAGCAAATCTGTGTCTGGGCCTGACTTGTTGAGAGGAAAATATGTGGACAGCAAACAATTAAACAAACTGCATGTCTGGTGCCAGGTGTCGTGTCCAGGGCCAATTTGGCGTCTTCCCTGCAGGTATGAATTGAATATTATTCCACCAACCTTGTGTTTCATGCATCACCTTCCTCACGGTAGGATTGAACTTGGTTCTAGGGGTGCTTGGAGGAGGTGAAGCAGGAGGTGAAATGCAGAGGTCACTCAGCCCCACACCTCTGTTGCTTGTCTATGGTGGGTGGTAAGTGTGAAGATTTCCTGGACTGATGCAAATTTTGGCTTTGTATATCTTCTGGTTTTGTTTTCTGCTTTGCCCCCAATGCAGCCAGAGCACGCTTTGTTCCGGGGCAGTGTTGCTGCTGAAGTAGATACCTCCTATGCCATACACTTCTGCTGGAGCTGGCTAGAGTAGGATTGGACCTGGACTCTTAAGGGAAGGCTAAAGCCTTCAGCAGCAGAGGGTTACTCCCTGCTTGCTCTGTTGTCTTGGAAGGTGGTGGTATGACTTCCTCCCACCCACTTTCTTGGTGGTAAGGATGGCACAAACAATAGCTAGTGGAGATAACTTGTGTTCACCTTGTGAGAGAGCGTATGTGTCTGGGGAGGAGGCTTACCAAGCTGCTCCTCACTGCCTGCCAGCATCTCTGTTCTCCACGGCGGCAGCGCTGCCATCCTCTGCCGTGCAGCCCCTCGCCCACCTGCGGCCATGGGACTCCTGGGACGCGCCGTGGGGCCGGGGAATACTTTGTTCACTAATCTCCAGACAGCGTGGCCTTCGTTAAATAAATCCATGCCTATAGGCAGCTTTCTGGGGCTCATTATAATACTAATTCAGTTGAATTCCTAATTAGAAACCAGTGGTTTTGTGTGGGTATTGGAAGTCAGTGTAACTTTCTTAGGATGGAAGAATCGTCTACTGAAAACTACTTTGGGGACAGAGGCTGAAATGAGACCAGAATCTTTAAAAAAGATGCCTGTAAAATAAAACAACTATTTTAAACGTGCGTATAGAATTGGTGTACTACTTCAGACCATCCAGGGCATGGAGTAATTTTTTTAGTTAACTGTTTGGGTAACATCAGCAAGCGAACTGTGTAGACACATCCATAGGTGAAGAGATGTATCTGCCTTGAAATACTAGGGAGGACAGTTTTCAAGCCCAAGTCCAGTGTTATTTCTCTCCAGTGCGAGGACTGCTTCAGATACTTTGAATTAAGATTGAATAAAGACAGCTTTCAGGAGAGAGAGAGAATCCAAAGCAGCCCTGCCTGACCCCTTGATATCTGTGAAGAAATCCCTCTTTGACCCTTCAGGGTTAGATGTGTCCAAAACAAGCAGAACTATGATTGCAGACTGTGTATTTTAATTTTGTAAGCTGGCAGAAGTAATCTGTCCACACTCTGCACCATGTCCTGGCTTAGGCTGATGATCTATTTATATTGCCTCTTCCATTCAAAAGGGCTACGCTGCAAGGGTTTAGTTCAGGGAGTGTTTGTGCATGAGTTTTTCTGTCGGTGTTGCACTCTGTCATTGCTCTAATGGACCTCTGGAGGAATGTGATACAATAGTTAATGCCAGCTATGCTGTTAAATAATAGCTCTTTCAGGAAGGAAGTGAAGAATAATTTATGTGCAGGAAAACAGAGCAGGTATACAGAGAACAATAGAAATAGATAAGCTGTGATTTCATTGAAACAGTTGAGCCAGTTCCTATACCAAAAAGTTTTTTGGGCTCTGTGATGCCTGCTGGTGTCCTCCTGCATGCCACCAGCACTGACAGCTCTATCAGGATGGGTGGTTAGGGGCTGGGGCTTGGGGACTCAGGGGGACATGTGGGGAGCAGGTAAAAGCGCAGGGGTTGTTCAGCCAGTACTGAGCACCAGCAAATAGGTGCATCTCGCAGCCCAAATGTAATGTCCTTGCAGGTGCACTGCAGAAATCCTGCACTCGTCAGGATTTCAGAAGAGAGAAGGTGTTATCCTGTAAGTACAATTCTGGGGTGAGGGGCACTGCTGGAGCTTGTTTATATGGGGAATGGACTATAAACCATGATCTGCCTTTTGATTGTACCGATACACTCGTTCCTGTCTAAATAGATTCGTGCATTAGCATACTTAATTATCTGCTGGATACTCTCAACTTCTGTTTGGATAGCCTTCCTTTTGTATTTAAATGTAAATAAATACTGATCGTGTAGATTGGGCTCCTTCTAGGTTATGGGGCTGAACAGGAGGCTGTGCCGTGGCTGTGCTCCTGTGAGCTCCTCGAACAGACAGAGATCTTCTCAAAGGCTACTGGGAGAACTCCTCCTCTGCTAATTTTAAAAGTAATCTATAAATCAAAGTGTATCTCTAACTTTTATCCCATTTGGCATTCCACTTTTGAGGGAGGTTTACTTTTGCGGAGCACAGCTGAAATGTCAGCTTTCGGTTACTTACCTTTAGTCATAGAGATGTATTATTTAAGTGTAAATACATTCATATGTGAAGTGGTATCCTGTGTCTAAGCTTTTAGGCAGTGATCACTGTTTATCTTGTCAAAGGAAATTTTTACCCCTTCTGTGGGCTTCACCCGAAACGCAACCCTCCCCTGATCCTCAGCCCCTCTCTCCCCATTTCAGGTGTGTGGTGGAGCAGCCCCAAAGTCTCAAGCAGGGAAGACTTGAAAGCGAAGAAATCCCAGCTCAATTCTTGTGAAGAAGCAGACTGCCTGTGCAATGGGGCACCTGGGCGTGTAGGTCAGCAGTGTATTTCGAGAACATGGGTTACCTGTGATGGGGCCGCAGTGGACATTCCTGCATGGTGGGGGGCCAGGAAATGCTTTCTGGTACCTCTGGTTATGACACTGCTATTACTTTTCTACTGAAGTTCAGATGGTAATTTTAAACCATGGGAAAACATTTTTTCTCTTTGAAGAGCATTGTTAGTCACTTGAAGTCTCCTCCCTTGTTCCTTCGCTGAGTACATCTGCCCTGGATCAGGTTGCGGGGAGCCTGCAGTTCCCCAGGCACTGTGGGAAGGGGTTGCTCACCACCGGGATGGATGCGTGGGGCAGAGGGGGCTGGCATCGTTTTCTTGTGGGTATGCAGGTTTGGTATTTGTGGGGGCAGGAACCTGACAGGCACATTTGAATTAATCTTGGATCAATTAACCAACATTTTAGAAGAGGATTTTTGCAAATTCACAAATTACAGTTATGTCAAGAAAATACTAATTGCCTGCAATTTTGTCTCTACCCCTTCTCACCTCTCAACATATCTGTGTTCCCTCACTGAATAATATTCCACCTCTCTGGAAATGTAGTCAAATGCCTGCATGTATTTCAATGGAAATGTCATTACAGTAAAATTACTTAGTTTCTTGTATACTGCCAGGTGTTATTGGCACAAGGGGGAAATCTGCACTTTAACAGATCCTTGGATTAATAAAAAAGTGAAAACGATGCCTGGTATCTTAGGGTTGTGGTTTTTTTTAAAACACTATCCCCGCTCTCCTAAGAACAATGTAAATTCACTCTGAAGTACTTGCATTTCAATAGCACTCTTTTTTTTTTTTCCAAATACTGCGATGAGAGAGATCTGATAATGCAGTCCAGGGTGGAAAACCTTGATAACTTGAGCTGTTAATATAAACCGAAGAACAACACATACTGTGTTGCGTTAAAAGATAAGGCTACAGAAGGTGTGGTGCTTTTTTTTTTTTGTGGGTTTTTTGTTCCTTGAGGCAGGAGCTGTGTTTGGTCAGGACAAAGTCAGGGTGGAGGGGAGCCCAAATTCATTGCCAATGGAACTGCACCCATGATGAATGCATGCTCCCTGACCACAGATCCTTTTTTACATGTTATAAGATCTCAGTTAGAAGATGATTAGTGATGGTAGGAAGCAACTCTTGAGATAAATGTAACATCTTTTTGAAGCTTTCCGCCTTTTTTCTGAGCTGCTGGAAACGGTCCGTACGCAACACCTCTCCAGTCTCAGGGAGGGTAAGGAAATCCCCATCAGCAGCCTGGTGCATGGCAGGCATGCTGCTTGCCCTGACGTTTCAAACAAACCCCAAAACCCCAACAAAACTAGAGCTTGTGCCACTTCAAACAAAAGGCGGGGCTGCAGGGAAGGGTATGCTGAGAATCTGACCCCGGGAGCGCAAAGCCAAAAGGGCAGTGGCGGGAGCGGGGTTATGGCCATCCTGGTGCGGCAGCTTCCGAGCTGTTTATTCAGTTGCCATTTAATTAAAAGCTGGGGCAGTTGCCCGCACATCATTATTTATTTATTCCTGCCAGCAGAAGCTCTTTTCTTTAGGAAAGTTTATGTTTCTGAAAGGGATGTGGCTTGAGCATTGGAGAGGCGTGGTTGCCTTTGTGAAAATAACTTGTGGCTTTGCTTTCTCTCCAAGAGCCTTGGTCACATCATCTCCAGTGGGCTCATTCTGGTAATAATTTCACAGCTACAAAACTGGAAGTAATGTTGCTAAACTAGGATTAATTATCATAGAATCATAAAATCATTCAGGTTGGAAAAGACTCTGAAGATTGAAGTCCAACCGTTAACCTAATACTGCCAAATCCATCACTAAACCATCTCCCCATGTGCCACATCTGTGTCTTCTGAACACCTCCAGGAGTGGTGACTCAACCGCTTTCCTGGGCAGCCTGATCCAGTGTTTGACCGCCCTTTCAGTGAATAATTTTTCCTAATACCCAATCTAAACCTCCCCTGGTGCAACTTGAGGCTGTTTCCTCTCATCCTAATTATGAGCATCTCCTTCTAATGGAAAATAGATACCAAAAAAATGCTTTTGCCTGGTGAGGGAATATTGGTTCATTTAGTTTGCTTTCCCTGGTACGGATCCTAGGATGAAGCACACCCTCTGCCATTTGCGTCCTCACCTTATTAGCAGAGTTTATACTCCAGGAAGGTCAAAGGAACAATCCAGATGTCTGAACATAAATTCACAGGCATCCCTGAAAATGTGATAAGCTGTTTTTTTTCAAAGGGTAGAGTGCTGTCGATCCATTGATACCAGAGGATTTGTAGATACATTTTGCTTCTGTGCATTGAGCCCCACGATCTTGATGACATCTAGGACTTGATATTTCCATGAGGTTTTAAGCAAGAATATTGAATTAAAATTCAATGGCATTCTACTGTGTTTAATGATACCCAAGTGGAAAGTACAGGCAGGTAAGTACACATAATTTTCACGTATTTTTTCAGAGACAGACAACAATCTTCATATATACTAAGATGAATGGTACAGAAAAATCTTGCATTGAGTGTGCCTTAATTAATATAAACGTTAACTATTCTTACAAATAAGCCACATTTTAATGTCAAGCACTTGTTATTCATTGCCTGTGAGTAATTTTTTGTGCTTGCATATGTGTGAATTAAGCGTATGTTTTGAAGTCGTGAAGTATCCAAGGTCATAACTAAAAATAGTGAATGTGCATTGTTTGTTTGCCATCAAGAGATACAAGAAATTCTAGATTGCAGTTGTTTTCTTGCTGCGTGGTGTTCAAAGGAGAGAGAAGTGCTCTGAAGTGTTCGCGTGGTGCTACTGGACTTCCTGAGTGCCAGTATTTGTAGGTTAGGGCAGATTTTTAACTTTTCATTTGGGATTTCCTTGTTTGTACAGTCCGTGGCGAAACCCTTGCTGCACAGGTATCCTTCCCACATGAGGCTCTGTGGATCCAGATATGGCACTTCAAAAAGGGTGGGAGACAAAGTGGGGTCCTTGTGTTCTCTTTCCCTTTGTATTCGCCAGTGAATTTATCCCACTGCAGAAGGATCAGCAAATAAATGGTTACCAGCCTTTGTATTCAAATAGCCTTTATATGGAACTAAGTGGCAGCAGTTTGCACCCTCTGAGGGCTGTGTTGGTTTGTTTTAGGCACACCAGTGTGGAGGGGTTGCCAGATCTTGCGAAGGACAGAGCATGCAGGGCAGGCTGCCTGGTGGCCCAGACTGCTCCAGCCCCTCACCACCACTGTGGATTCCTTGAAAAGTCCTTGGTGGGGATTTTGGAAAAGCCCTTGTGTAGCCGCTCCTTGAAGCTGTTTATCTGGAATGGGTATTGTTTTTTTCTTAGTTCAGGGATACCTCAGTCACAGATTTTGCTATTCTAAGAGGTGCAAAGTGAGGTTTTTCTGTGGTGAAGGAGGTGGGAAGGAAGCCACAAGGCAAGGTCTAAGGTACTGCTTTCCAGTTGTGCTTTAAGGCTTCGTGCAGCTGCTGCCAGTCAGACAACTGGTTCATGGAAGTGCTCATGGAGCTATAATTCTCTCAGAGAAGCCATCGCATAAGCGTCCTTCTGGGACTGTGCAAGCACCTGAAGGAAAAGCAAGCTCGCTGTGCTAGGGAGCCTGTCCCACAGAATGGTTGATTTGTAGAGCAAGCCAGGGAGTCGGATCTGCAGCACTGGACCTACAAAAACCCTGCATTGCTGCAAGCTGAGCTGAGTTGGCTCTTGTCTGAGCTGGCTTTCTGTGTCCTCCATGGCCTGGCCATTGAAGCTGTGCTGGATGAGATGGAGGTGCAGGGACTGAGCAAGTGCTGTCAGAGTTGGAAGCTGGGAATGATGCTCTGCGTCCAAGCATGCTACAGGGAAAAAGTGTTCAAATTTTGGCATCTCCTTCATATCTATTTGCACCTCTTCATTGTAGTGGAGACCTTTCTCATGGTATTCTCCTTGTAGAAGAGACCTGGACAGGGTGAGGGAGAGCAACAAGGAATGGCAGCATGTGGAGGACTTTGCTTGGTTCTTAAAGTGTGCCCAATTCATACACCATTCATCAGACAAAGCCATGATCCTCTTTGTGGTATTGGAGGAAGGCTGCAGGGAACAAGTAGAACAGGGTCCTTGTTTTGGAGCAGAACTGCTCCCCAAAACAGCCTGGTTTCGGGGGAGACTGCCGCACAGATCTGGCTAGCCTTTTGCCCCCTGCCTGGCCCTCTGCCTCTTGTGATGCTCAGTGCTGGGACCTGGGAAGAGGCCTCTGATTATTTTATTGCTCGATTTAGGACTGCTTCTGGAGCTGTCTTGAGCAATGTGGCTTTTGGGGAGAGTTAGCCTGTGCTTTCATTAGGCAATCTCTACTTTGAACAGTAAAGAGTCTTAATTCTGCTGGACCGGGAGTCTTGCCAGGCAGGCATCAGAGCTGGAAAAACAGATACATGAGTCAAAGGATCCATCCTCAGCTGCTCAATTCCTTGGTACTAGGTAGGAAAGAAGAATTTCAGCTGGTGTTTCTAATCCCTTCCCAGAGCATTGCCCTGTGTGACAATAGGTATAAAAATATTTAAGACTTTTCTCCCCTGTAGTTAAAGAAACGGTGACCCCCCAAACTGTCCATAACCTCCAAGCTTGTCAGAGATGCTGCGGCAGATTCCCCTGCCAGGCTGGATTCCTGCTTTGAAACACCTCTGACTTTTTATCTAATCTCTGCTAAAGCATCCTGAATGATAAAGGATGTTTTTATTTTTGGCATTCCTCTTCATGCTTTCCAGGAGGCCGTAAGTATTTAATAAAAGCAAAAAGCTATCATTTTAGGCAGCGGTACTCTTGTTAGCTACTTGAGTCAGGTGGTTTTGTCAGGACTGATGCCAGTGACAGCAATAAATAGCAGTGGTTCCCTGTTGTGCAGATGGAGGCATTTAAATGGTCCTTGCATGGAGGTAGCGAGTCAGCCCTGGGGATCACCCGCAGGTGGGTTTCCCATGGCTGCATTGAATCTTTAGCAACATGGTCCTGGTTTGTATCGTGCAGAGGTTGTTTTATATTGGGATGGCAGTCAACTCTGAATTTCCATACCATTAGCTGGGATCGCAAGCTGATCGCCTTGCAAAGCTGCCAAAATATGTCTATGACCTTCTCCAGGATGGACGGGTGGATGGTCTTTAGCACCTGCTGGGCTCTAAAGTTGGGCTTGTGAGGCCAAACTGGAGCTGCTCCCACTGCCTGAGCCTTCCCCTGGCGTCGAGCTGGAAAAACGGGTTGAAGCAGGCTGCTGCTGCTAATCTGCTTAATGTCTCGACACGTCCTAATAGCACATTATCTGCTGCTGCTGGTGGGAAACAGGGTTTCAAGTGCCTGGTCCTGCTGCAGAAACAGATGCAATTTAAGTCACAGAGTTGACCCTGTTCATTAAAAATTTGCTGGATTTATTTAGTTTTGCTGTTTTGTTTATTTAGTTAAAAATAAATCATTATTCACCCAAAAGGGTTGAATGAAAAAAGGCCCTCGATCCTCAGCCTTTAGCTGTGGCTCATTTGATGCCTTTGGGTTTCTTCTCGTGGTGTGTCCCTGCAGCTCTTTGCAATGGTTCTGCTCTGCAAGGAGAGCTGGGAGAGGATGCAGGGCTGGGTAGGAGGAGGAGCGCTTGGAGCTGGACCTGCTCTGTTCTCACAGGCTTGCCAGGGTTGGGAGGCGGAGAAACGGGAGCCTCCCAAGGTGTGTCTGGGTGAGCTGCCGTGGCTCCGGCAACCGGCTCTGTGGGTTGGTGCCTGCCTCTTGTGTTTGTTTGCCGTAACCCATGTAGTTACTCCTGGCCCAGGCATAGCTTTAGCTGCAGGAACACGCTGTGCATCGCTGCTGCTTGTTCTCGGTGGGAAGAGAGCTGTGGTGGTGATGGATGCACGTGTACACCAGCGTGATGGCATCGGAGCGAAGAGGGAAAGGGCTGTTTATTCCTTGGCTGCAGCAACGTTGTTACTGTGATGGAACTTATGTGTTGCTTTGGGCAGAAAAGTGGCATTTTTGGGAGCTGGCTGGCCCAGTGGAAGAAGTTGCTGTTCTCAGCAGGATGGGACCAGCCACTGCTGATTAGTGGCTCCACTGATCTGCCAATGGAGAAGGTCCATAATTAAGCAGAATCAGCCATGCTCACAGATTGCCTGGACAAACTCTTCGCCTAACTTGACTGGAGCCAACCAATCAAGCTGCAGGAGCAAGTGAGGCTGTATTTTGGTGTAAAGGCTATATTGTGATTTTACTTGTTTAAATATGTACGTTTGAAGTAAAAGTGAAGTATAAAACAGCAGCAAAAGAAGGCAGAGAAGCAGTGAACAGTGAAGATGTGGAGGAGGAACAACGTCAGAAAACGAGTCTAGAAGATAAAGAAAATGTGGACAGGATCAAAGAAAATAAATGCAAGGCAAAGGCATGGTCAGACACAGCTTCCATGGAGCACGCGCAGGGTGTGCGGACTCTCTCCCGCAGGTGGTTGCAGTGCCCTGCCTGAGGATGCTCTGTGGGATCCCGCTTCCTAGGGAGGCTCCAGGGCCAGGGTCCAGCCCCCCAGCTCCCCTTGCATAGGCAGGGATTTTGTCTGAGAAAGGACCTCTTGCTGAGTTCTAAAAATGAGAACAACAATACAGCTGACATCTCTTCAGTGAAAGAGGAGAGCCTTCAGTGGATTTTTTTTTCTCCGTCTGCATTTGAAAAAAATAGCAATGAGAAGCCTTTTCTGAAGCTTCTTCATCTTTTCAAAGCCTACGGAAGATTTCTTATTGCATATTCCACCTATTTGAAAAGATGTGGGAAGGTAGGGAATGATCTGCAGCACTCATCAGTATGTACCTGAGCTCCTTATTCAATAGCTAATGCGATTGCTCTCAAAATGCAGTCAGTGATTTATATGAGGGTGGCTGCTAGCATCAGGCTTATGAATTGCGCTAGGATTTGAGTAAAGTTTATATTTTTTAGGAAATGTCTCTCCAAGCCTTAATAAACAGTGTTTTATTGTCAGAAACCAAGAATGTCTGACTCCTACTCCAAGGGCAGCATTTCAGCCTATTGCATCCTTATTTTTCTGTGACATTCTGCTTTGATGCCGCTGTCCTGCCATGGGGCAAGAAGCTCCACTACAAAAGCCCTGGGACCTTGAAAAAGAACTTCTTGTAATAAAACTATATTGCTTTCGTGAAAATGTGGAACCCAAAGCAAACTTTCCCTTTTTAACAGCCATTTAGAACAAGGTTAAATTTGATCCGGGAATAACTTTTTTGTTTTTTTCAATTTTCTTTATTTTTTTCTTACTTAAAAAAAAAAAATTATTTTTCCTTCAACAGAAACCAGCCTCTCTTCTTTAGTTGTGTGGGGTGAGTTGTTGGCTGCTGTGCTCAGGCTGAATTGAAGTTTTGGTGGAACCACCTGAAGCTTTGGAGACCACCATGGTTAATGTATGCAATCCCAGCTGTCTCTGGGTGGGACTGACCTTGGGCTCAATGGTTTTACAGTCCCTGGAGTGATGGGGCTGTAAACCCTTTAGGAGTCCTTAGGTGCTTCCGCTGCAGAAATAACAATTAGGTGCTATGCACAAATTGAGGAGAATGTAGGCAGATCCCTTGTGTGTATGGTGGGGTGGTTAATCACAGCCTGAGATGGGGATGCTCTACCATGGTGGGTTACTAGGGCAGGATCACATGCACTCAGCACAATTAATCTCTGAGCAGAAACAGGGAGGCAGCCCTTGCAAGGCTCTGGCAGTTCCTGGCATGTCCCTGCTTTAGCTGTGATTTTCCCAGTCACTTGGGGATGAAAAACTTGTCTTTATTTTTGTGTCTGAACAGCAGCTCAGACAGGGCTTGTTGTCTGTGACTAGGCTTATAATGCCAATAACATCTACATAATAATAATATTTAAGCAAAAGATGGGCAGGATTAGAATTGCAACCTGGTTTTTTTTTTCAGTGTTTCCTGTGGTTTTGTTTTTAAGTGAAAGCTCATCAGCTCTACCTGACTGCTTGTTATGGAGCGTTTACAGAGAGGAATTCGTGTGCATTAGTAACACCTTTTTATGAGATGAAACTGTGCAGTTATTTCTGTTCAGAAATGGTCTGTTCAGTACTTCTGAGTGTTGTGTTTCCCACCATTGCTCTGTCCCAGTAAGACTATAAGACCGACATTCGGTGTGATTTGGACCTTTGAAATAGGCCAAAAGCTGATCCTTGCTTATGACCGTCCAAGTAGTTTCCTATATTTTGGGGTGGAAAAGTGGGAGTTTGAACCTTTTAAATTCAACAGATGTGTTTGTTTATTTTTCTGAAGTCAGACTACCTGCCTTTTTCCAGAAGCAAGGTGCCAGATCTGGAACTGGATGTGGGCAGGGGGCTGGGAAGGAACCTAAGGGCCAGGTGGGATTCCCAGCCCCTGGCCATGTCCCCCAGCTGCAGGTGATGCATCCCTGCAGGACAAGGCTCTCTTCTCTCGTGCATTTCTTTTGCTGAAGAAGGTAACCAAGGAGAGCTGGTTCTGATGATTTGGTCCAGGCCAGGCAGAGGTGACTGTCTCATGCTCAGGGCGAGGAGTGAGGTGGCTGGTGGCTTGTGTTGATGCAGTTTTAGCCCTTTTGAGCAGGAGTGGGAAAGCAGCAGGTGCAGGACGCCAGTTGTGTCCCTGCTGTAGCTGCAGTGGCCCTTTGCCCTGCTGTTTCCTGATGCTTTCTTACCTCTTGTGCAAATGTGGGAATAACCCATTTTTGGGAGAGCAGGTCTGTAGCCAATTCTCAGTGACATCTAAGTGCGTCATACTCATTGAAGGAAAATTGAGCTATGTACCTAAATGTTTTTTGACAAAGAGAACCATTGCTTTGGTGTTCTGGTGAATTATTTGCTGTACTATTTGCGTAATGTCCAGATTCGCAGACACAAAGCAGGGACTGATCCTTGTGGCAGCAAAGACATTGTGCCTGCTGCAGAGCATTTCTATTTAGAGACTGGAGACAACAGGCAGATGCTGGGACACATCATCACTACATGTTGTATCGCCTGGCCCTTATCAGTGTTTCTGTAATACTGTTTTTTGGGAGTGTAACCAGTAATTCTGCACTTGGGTTGGATTTTTTGCAATCAGTTTTTCCCTAGCAATTCTCTGAAGTAAGGGATGCAGGAAACTGCAGGTCTAGCAATCCCCTTCTTGGATCCTCTTGACCCTTTCAAAAATGGAACAAACATTGCCTGACGTTTTAAAACCTTCCCCTGCAGGGCACTGTGGATGGGAAGCTGAGCGTGTTCTTGCCGAGCCGAGCTCTTAAATTGATAGTGCCTGTAGTTATATGTAGCTCTTGTGGAGGAAAATAAGAGAAACATCTTAAATCTTTAAATCTCTCAAGGCCATCCTTTCCCCGCCATGCTGTGAAACTCTATAATACCAGAAGAAATCCTACATTAATGTGGCCATGCCAAGATGTGCTTGCAGATAGGAAGCCCTCTCTTACTGGGCATGAACCAGTTCCTGCCGTGGTCACTCGTGGGGGTCTTTCAAGGCTACTGTGAGCTCTTGTTAATGTACCTGGCTTTTGAAAGCCGTGCATGTGTTTCAGAAAGCCACAAAGTGATGCCTTAGTTGCTCTGTTCACACCACGTAGGTCTTGAGGATTACTACTTTCTCTGCTGAAATATTTTTTTCTAAAATAACAGTGGATGGCACGTATGTCTGACCAGATCTGCTTTGAGTTCTGGAATGAACTTGTTGTGCTTTCATTTTATTTAGGTTTTATTTAGGTTTTGTTTAACTAATGAGAAGCACAAGTAAATGTTGTTTCTTGCCTAGAGGGAGATCTTGAATATGTATCATTAAGAAATGGGGTCAGATGAAGAAGAGAAAATATCGGTGTCCCCAAACTGGAACTTGCAAACCCATGCACTGTGCAACGCCCCACGGAGCTCTAAATCTTCTGTCAGCACTCATACGCCTGCGATGGTCTGCAGTGCTGATAGCAGCGCCTGGCTTCAGGGTCTGTGCTATCCCTACATGTCACAACCACTGTGTTTCAGAAGGCTGGATTGCATTTCCTCCCGGAGAGTTTGTCTGATGGCTCACAGCACATAACAATTGGAAAATGAGTTTGTTTTTAGTAATAAACCTTTACGACTCTTGCAAAGTGGGTCTCTCTAGACTGATTGGGGCAGAGGAATAGCTCCAGCTGACCTCTGGTTTGAGAAAATTGCCCATCTGCATGGAGGTAGGATGAAGTTGTCAGGAGAAAAGGGGAAATAGAAGGTTTTTCTCCCACTTATTCTGAAAACACACAGCTTGGCAAAATATATGTTTTTCCAAAATTCTGAAAAAATATTGTATTAATGTAACTGTAAGCTATGTGAAATGAAATCCAAAGGCATTAATTAGAATTCCAAACCATATGGTCACATGAATCCGGAGACCCACACGACTGCATTTTCATATCTGGTGTCAACACTTTAAAATTCATCAATTTACAGCCAGAGTTGTCTTAGTTAATTTAACTAATACCATAACATTCCTGAGATGCATCATTACACCTCGTCATGTAAATATAAACGAGGATGATTAGGGGAGAACCGCTTGCTTCAAAGAAGTAGTATAGCTGAAAAAATGATTACGATTTAGAAAAATTAAAATAAGATGTTAAATGTATCTGCTTATGCCCCCATGTTAAAGCCGGACCTTTATTAATTTACACAGTACCCGATTTCTGATATTGTATTTTAACCAATGGCTTGTTTACAATTGGGATCTTTAAGGAGGAGGTTGTTCAGCTTGGTGGGCTGAATTGGCACCTTAGCTCCAGAAATGTGTATTCTCCACTATGAGCTGACCACTGCCGTGCCTTGGGAGGAAGAAGTGATGCCTTCAGGGAGAGGAAGCTGGAAGGCAAGCCAATGTTTCAGCTGCAATGCTGAGCTGTGTCTTGCCTGCACTTTGATGGGAAGCAAAGCCTGGCCCACCGATGTCATCTTTCACTGGGATCCTGGTTGGACCTTCCAATGTTTGTGTCTGATCTTTGGCCTGGAGAGGTGGAAAAGTCTCCTCTCGTGCATCAATTTGACTGGAAACTGTCTGCTCTGAGGTGAATCTAAGGCAGACGCATGTCACGAGTGAGTTGGGTTTAAAAGGTTGATACATTCTCAATGCCTGCTTAGACACTTTTCTTTTTTTCCCCCAATGGTTAACTTGTCATGTTTTGTGTCTTAGATATCTGTGCAGTGTATGTACGTACAAGGAGACAGAATACACCCTTTGTGATTACAGCAGTCAGCTTGCAGACTTAGGTGGCTGGCAACAAAAATGTTCACAGAGATTTTCCCTGCATTTGTGTGTGCAAAATTGGGGCTGCACTGGTGAGAAGCTGACCAAGGGACACCAGTTCAGCGTAGCAATGGCTGCTTTCCAGAGTTTCGTGCAATTCTCTGCCAGTTCTGCCATCATTTGGAAATCTGGTCCTTGTGAGCAAGACCAGCTGCTCTGGATGTCCTCCACTATGTGAAGGCCACCGTGCAAAGCAGATATGATCTTGTGGTTACCTGTTTTGTTGGTAGGAATTTGGGCCTTGCCTTCTACAGAGAAGTAGTCCTGCAAGGACTGGGCTTAGCATGAAATTGTGGACATCAAGAACATGCCTCAAAGCAACCAATTGGTTTGAAAATTGTGATATTGTGTTGTGAACCACTGTTACTAATTGAGTAAGTGGCAATAGGGCATGAAATAGTCTTCCAGGGGTCATCTAGCTCAGCTCTCTGCCATAAGACAAGACTAGCTCATGTCTAAATAAATGTTTCTATAGCTTGGTCTTGAAAACTTTCACACATGGGAATTCCATAGCTTTATCAGGCAATGACTTCCAGTGTGGTACCATCATTCCCGGCTGGAAGGCTTTTTCTAACCTGTGACCTAAAACTTCATCATTGTCGTTTAGGTCTGGTTTCACCTTCTCCGATCTGCCGTGGGAAAGGAGAACAGGTTATTCACTTCTTTCCAGATACTTGTCATGTATTTTAGAGATAGTTATCGTGTCTATCCTCAGTCTTTGCTAGACTAAACAACCTAGTTCCTTCAGTCATTCTTTGTAGGTCATGTTTTCTAGGTTGCAGAGAAGTCTTGTTCCCCAGTGGACTGTCAAATCAATCTGCTTCCTTTTTTTGAAGCGTTATGCCCCAAACCAGCTGGCTGTGCGAGGGTGATGCTAAGCAGGGAGGGAGGAGTTGGTACAGGCAGTCTGCTGGTCACCAGGAGCTCAGTGTGTCAGTCTTTATGGGGAATAGCAAACTCCTTGAGCAAGGCATCATGACCGGTGCACGTGCTTGATGTCCTGGCCTCAGAGAGGGAGAAACCTGCTTGGTGCAGGGGCCACTGCCTCTGACGTTCCCACGTGTCTGAGCAGGTTGTTGGAGCTCCAGTGGAGTTTTCAGCCTGGGCTGAGTTTTGTTGGCAAGGCTTCAGGGTCCCTGGAGTATCTATGAGCAGGTCCTTGCTTTTGTAGTCCCAACTTCCTTTTTTATTTTAAGTATATGTTCTGTCAAGCAGAAATACATGTAAAAGAGGAGACTGAGGGAAGGGAGTGGAATACTTATTTTCTCCCCTTGACTCATGCATCAAGGTGCCTAAGTTTCCACAGAGCCTGTCAAGCTTTACCTCTAAAAACTAGGTGGGTTGCCATTGCTTTAGGAATTATTTTGTTTTCTTTACCTCCTAGTGTTTCATCTGATTTCGTAAGAAACTCTGTTGGAGTGTGGTGTGTATGAGACCTTGTGCAAGGAAACCAAACCAAGGGACAATGCTTATTGTCTCAGTGTGACACAGACTGAGGAACCTTCTCTGCCTTGAGCTCACAATTTATGCTTGGGCTCAAAACAGACTTTGCAGAAAGCGATTGCATGGAAGGGACCAGCTACCCAGCATGTTTTTCATCAGCAGCAAAACTGGTTGCTCGCTGGCCTCTCCTTCCTCTCCACCAATCTGCCCTAAGTTACCTTGTCCTCCTCTGCAATTATCAGGAATTCCAGCACCAAAGTCAAGCTACCTCCTGTAGTCGCACATATGGTAAAAGCACCTCAGCAAAGCAAGATCCCAAAATGTGGTCAACTGGTATCTTGCAGCCAAGCTGCTTGCCCAAAGCTGGGTATCAAGCCCACATCCCAACTAGCATTAACTGTGGCAAAGGAATGACTAATGAAGCCCTACAGCCTTTTTCCCAGAGCTCAGGATCACACCCATGTGCATTTTTCTCTCTGCATGTTGATGGATAGTGCTTCTGTGCTTTCCCCTCCCCGAACACGTGGGACATGTGCCAGCCCTGGGCATTGTGCAAGCGCCTGGCCTTGCCAGGCTGCCAGGCGCGGGGGTGTTGCAAGAGGACACAGGGCTGTTCTTGCAGCCTTTGGAGGCAATAACCGTAATTTCCCATTTCTTCAGTATTGGCAACAGTTTTAAAAGATGGAAGGTAATTACCCTGTGAAATAGGTTTTATTTCCTACCAGGTCGTTGTCTCTGCCAGGTAGTTTCAAAACTTGGGTGTTTTGGAGGAGAATTTCATAACACATGACTGATCATTCAACAGTCCACATGTGGATTTGACCTTGGAGTGTTTGTACAGACTTGGTGGAGCTGTTGAATACAAATGTGTTTTTTTTCTTTACATCCTCGGTATTTGCTAAACATTTGGGTCTCGATCATCTGCTGACTTGCTGTTTCGAGCTGCACACACCAACAAGCAAACTCTGCCATTTGCACTGCTCTTTTCCCTGCCACACTGCGGGTTAAACAATAACCGAGTCGGGACATTCATTACTTGGGTGAAGCGTCTCTTGGAGCTTGAAACCAGGGCTCTGCTCCAATATACGGCAAGATTTATGGCCTGGTGGATAAATTTGATTTAACAGAGCTGAAACTGTAATAAAATGATTATATCAAATTGCAGCATATGGATGGGGGGATCAGGTGGGGCTCAGATACCTCCTGAAAATATTCACTTTTATTTTCCTTCCTCATTCTGCTTTAAAACCTTGCTAAAGCAGTAAGGATAAACAAAGCAGATAGGTTTGGAAAGGATCATTTCTGACTGGCTGACTTCAGAAGGATGGGTAATTTTGAAACAACAGCATTATTTCTTTGAGGATGCACTGACTAAGAGCATTTCTTCTTTCCTTTCTCCTGCCCCAAGAGACAGATTTTATTTTGTTGCAAGTACAGGTCCAGCCGGAGGAAAAAAATTGTTTTTCCTTATTATATATTTTTGAGGGAATCCTCATGGAGAATTCAGTCTCCATGTTTAAACCTTTGAGAAATCGACCATACTTTAGTGCATGTTTCTTTCTCTGCCACTTCGCTGTCCTACCTTGAAACACTTGGTAC
Organism: Patagioenas fasciata; assembly: GCF_037038585.1. Classification (NCBI taxonomy): domain Eukaryota; kingdom Metazoa; phylum Chordata; class Aves; order Columbiformes; family Columbidae; genus Patagioenas; species Patagioenas fasciata. The sequence continues at coordinate 57,905,302 of NC_092524.1, read as the reverse complement.
CTAAAACAGGGATAAAACAATAAGAAAATGCTGTCAGTAGAAGGAAAGGAGGATGAAAGATCAACATGATCTTCCTGCTCTATCTAACACCCCATTGGGATTAATCCTTTGGCCTATGATTGTTTGTTCGTTGGTTTTGGACAGAAGATGGGATGTTGTTGATGAAGTGCTGGATGGAGGCAGACCAAAGCTGTGGAGCAAGTCAGGCCAGCAGTGTAGGCACAACTGTTGATGCATCTGGAAAGGACAGGCCTGTACCTGGCTTAAAAACTTGCATTCAGGTTATTTCTGCTCCTATCTGAGTAGGTCTGTCTCTGGCTAGGATGGCTTTTGATATGTATTTTGGGTTTAACCACCCATTATTAGTGTTCTCTCCCTGTCTGAGAAGGGTAGGCCAGCACCACGTCTGTATGATGATGGGAAGCTGGTCATGCTCATTCTTGGATCTCCTCAACACAGATGTAGAAAGCTTCTTGGACGTGGTTGTACGCTCCAGAGCTCCCCGGGAGGGAATGAGAGCCAGCCAGCCAGGCAGTGTAGCATCCTTGGGATTAAGTGATCTCTTCTTGGAAAAAAAGGAAGGAGGGAGAGGAATCTATCAGGGCATCACGGAGAGGAGAGGTGACTTTTCCCCTCAGGAGCAAAGCAACTGTCCTTTGTTGTGCTTCAGAGCTCTGTGTTGCCTCCAGGAGCTTCCAGTGATGCAGGCTAACATGAATTATATTAATATAGTCAATCCAAAGCTTAATTTTATGAAGGCTACAAAGCAAGCCGGACTGGGGAGATAGATCAACTTTTTCCCTACAACTAGTTTTCATTAAAATGATTTGGAGGGTGTGCCTGTACCTTGTCACAGAGCGCAACCCAGGGCCGGCCGGATGCCTGTGGGAATGAAGGCTGGAGCGGTGGATCCGGGCATAACGTAATCTCCTCCAGGGAAGGTTGTGCGTCAGGACTTGTTCGCTTGGCCGTAGTGCTATCCTGCTCTACTCGCTTGAGATCTGCTCAGCATTGCTCTTCGTTCTCCCTGCCACACCTTCTGCGGTGAGCAGATAAGCACTTTTTGGGGGGGGATGATGTAAATTTTTCCGTGTTTGAATGCCACAATGCCAATTTAGGGCAACAAAGCGAAATTACATCCTACCTCATAATCAAGAGTGCTGCTCAAATAGATTCGATCACTTAGTTCCAGATCCTGTGCAATCAGGAGAGACACTGTTCACAGAAAACAGGCAATCATGGTGCAACAGCCACACTGAGGGAGAGTGGTTGTCAGTTAGAGTGCACAGGAGATTTATTTACATTTTATATATATATTTACAGAGGTAATAGTACTAGCAAATCAAGTAATAGGAACAGTGGTTGCAGTCTGAGAGAAGTGGGTCTGGACACAGACATTTTCTGGCGTTTTGGACTACAGCCCGTGGAAACCCTCCTCATTCCATTAAAAATAATGTTCACAAATGGTCGGTTCAAAATTCACCAGTACAGATCATTGCTTTCCAGAAGCAGTGCTTTATGCTTTTCATTGGCCATTGCTTACAGCATCAGTGGACAGTGCAAGGAGAAAATGTGCTCATTAGATATGAACTTAATTGAGAGTGACATGGCTGGGTATTAATATTAGTCTTGCCGCAGGCTTTTCCTTTCCTTTTTTGTGTTTGTAGTCATGCTAGTAGATACCGAGCATGTTATCCGTTTACTGAATTCCACAGCAGCACTGTCAATAAAAGAGATGGATTTCCCAGTTTCTTTCTAAATGGAGATGCAACATCAGATGCCCATCTCCTCCAGATGCAGAGCAGGACGGCAGGGCTCTGCCTGGCTCCGAGCACCAACTCACCCTTGCTACTGATGTGACCTTTTTTTGATGGTATTTCTGTTTGCTGGAATCTGCAGTTAGGGTGGTTACAGTGCCTTGTGGAGTTTAACTTAGCATTCATTTGTTTTTCCGGGGAATGGTCTGGTGACAAGAAGCTGACACAGATTTCTTTGGGTTCCTGCCTCTGGGCACTTCTTTCACATCTCCCCAGAATGTGCTTGGGAGAAGAAATAAATTAATTAGATGGAATGGAGGGGTCTGTTTTCACTGGCAACAAGAGAAGCACGCTGGGAAACATAGGCAAGCGCACAGCTCTGATTGGCGCTGTGGGAGGCGGTGGTTTGTATAAAGAGCAGGATGCGCTCCTTTGTGCTTGAGAGGTTCCCCATGTAAGGCAGACCAAAGATGCCGGGTGTGTTACTGTCACGACTAATTCAACTCCTTTTGGTAGATAAGCTTTTTTTTTAGCACACGATTCCTTTTTTCCAAGCCTTTCCTTGCCCCTGCACCCTCTGTATGTGGAGCAGCGAGGCAGGGAAAGGTGCAGGTGCCCGTCGCAGGGTGGTTTGTGGCTGCATGGTCCCTGGCTCCACGCGCTGTCCTGCTGCTCACGGCCAGGACGAACAATTACCAGAGCGGTTTGTCTCACAAGTCAATGCCATCTGTGCAGGGCGCCTTGTCTGCTGAACAAAAGGATTTGGAGGGTCTGAGGGGCTACAGCTTTAAAACCCCCAGCTGAATGGAAGAAAGGATGCTGTCAGCCGCTTCTGACTGCATGCAGGAGCTTTGTTCCCTCCCGAAACGTTTAGCGCCACTTTTATTACCTGCAGCCGTGCCAGCGCTTGGTAGCGTGGCATTTATTTGGGGACAGGGTAGTAGATTTAGTCGTTCTGCCTGCTACTGATATGTTTTGCTTTGTTTATATATATTTTACAGGGTCGGTCTGGCAGTTTTGTCTCCTGGGTAATTAAGCTGAATTATTGAAGGCTCTGAAATTAACACTGTTGTTTTTAATAATTAAAATAAAATAAATCTCAGCCTGTTTCACAAGTTAGGTTATTTCCTCTTCCTGATTTTGAAGGTGCGTGTGAACTTGTTCAGAAGAATGTGAGCACTCAGGTAGCCTGGTTTTAAAATTTTGTTTAACAAAAACATGGGGGAAAACCCTAGGTCTCCTGTAAGGTCTCTCAATACATCCAAGCCTTAAAAGAGAGCAGTAGTTGGAGGAAGTCAGTGTGTGGTAGTCACTGCTGGTAGGAGTCTTTCTTGCCCACTGCTTTAGACAAATCAGAGAATTAGAGTGTGTTGGAAACTATCCTAGAGTGGGGAAGGAGCTTTACAGGTAGATTACTTTTTTCGTTAAGTTACGTTTAAAATTTTTACTGGTTCAATTATATAGATATTTTAAAAATTTTTCTTCAAACATTTGAATTTCATTTTTCAGTCAATATTGGGATTTCCTATTTGCTGTGGGTTTGAGAATATTCCTCATTTGCTGTTTGGGAATTGTAGGATGGTGGATTTCCAGGAGTGTGGGTTGGTTAACTCCTGTATTAGACTGAGGTTCTGGCCTTCATTCTGTAACTGGGCCAGTTGCACCCAGCTCCGTGTCTATGAATGACTCAGGTTTACTTCTCTCGACAAGGGTTTGCAAAATCTGTCTCTTACCTTTCTGTACCAGATTTTTGCATTTCTTGCAGAGCCAAGACCTGTAAGTGTGGGCAGTGACAGCCACATGTGTGTGGAGCTGCAGTGAGGGAAGGGGATGCTTCCCATGAGGGTGGTCAATAGGGACTGAGATGCTCAAGTCCCATTAGTGCTACTGCCAGCTGGGGATGAGCATTTTGTGGCAGTGAAGGAACAGCGAGAGTCAGACCAAAGGCCAGGAATGGTCAGAAGGTAATTCAGGCTGGAAGGGATCTTAGGAGATCTCTATTCCAACCTGCTGCTCAAAGCAGGGTTGAGCATGAGATCAGAGGAGGTTCCTCAGGCCATTGTTTTGTGAGGTCTGGAAAACCTCGGAGGCTGGAGACTGTGCAGCCTCTCTGGGCAGCCTGTTGCAATGCTGGACTGAAGGAATGAGGAAGCTCCACAAGCCAAAAAGTCTTTTTGTGTCTCTGCTTGTGCATGTGGTAATGTCTAAAGCTGCAGAGGAGAAGGTCACAAGTGGGTTAGGAGAGCTGGAGAGCAAGAGGAGTGGTCCAGCCCCAGCAAATTCAACTGGTTTGTCTGTACACACCCCACACTTTATATTGATAAATGTATTGTTGTATTTCCTTGGCAACACAGTCTGCTATGGCAACAGCTGGCTCCGAGTTTGCAGCCTGTGGGTAAGGGAGAGGAGGTGATGGAGAGCTTGGTGTTGGCCAGCGCAAGGACTGGGGCTGAGCAGCTCTGTTTTCTAGGGTGATAGATATGGCCCATGAGCTCTAGTCGCTGCATGAGACTTCACCACTGCTGCCAAAGTTGCTGGCTGCAGTGGGGCACTTGCCAAGGAAAGGCTTGAGGATGTGGCTTTGGCTTGTGGAATGTCACCACCTCTTAAGCTTCAAATTGATCACCACATGAAAAAGAGGAGCCAGTGTGTGGTTAAGGCACTGGATTGGGCCTCGTGGGCCTGGCGTTGGCTGCAGACTTCTTGTGTGACCTTAGGCAAGTCACTTAGTTTCTCTGTATCTTGGTTCCCATCTGTGAAATGGGGATAGCAAGGCTTCTTCCATTTACTGTGTCCAACTGAATCATAAGCTCTTTGGGCAGTGGTGACTTTCCTGGCTATTGCAAGATGAGGCTTCAGACTGTGCTGTGGGTTGTCTGGATACTGGTGTCATATCCATCTCCAAGGCCAACATGCTCGGGTAGACCACTGCTTTAAAAGTAAGGAAGATTGCCTCAGGAGCCAGGAGGACACATTTCCTAAATCTTGCCACCCACTGATGAATTTGAGTGGGCTGAGGTATCGAGTGTCCAGTCCCTTAAACTCAGCATGGTATGGGGAATGTCTCTCCTTCTCTGGTTCTGTGGAAGGAGTCAATTCTCTCTTACCTCTCCTCAGCTTTGCTGTTTGCGTTTTGGGCTTGCAGAGCCTCTTTCCTCCTTGAAGAAGCAGAAAAACCTGCGTTTTTAGGGTCCTGCATGGTAATGGGCGGCTCAGACCTGCCGAGACGGGTTTCAGCATGTCTCTTGGGGGACCTCTTTGGGCTAAATTTGCTGAGCTCAGAGGGCAGAGGGTCTGGTAGGAGGCACTGGAGGTGACTGCATTATGGTCCCCATCTCTCAGAGGTTCGCAAGCTTCTGTGTTCTTGCTCCGTCTTGCACATATTTATTGCTGCTGACCATTTGCAAGAAAAAAAGAGGCATTCTCAAATAATGCTGCTAATACACATATTTTAAAGATTTTTAACGTTGTCTACCCTCTGCCTCACATTCCTTCTCATTGCCTTGCAGAGGAATGGGTGAAGGGTGAGGGGATCACTTGAACCATTTGTGTTCCTGGGGAATATTTACTGGAGCATCTCCCAGATCACTTGCAAAGAAACGCTTCAGCATTCAGATGCTGAGCTGGTACAAAGCTCCTTTAGATGAAATATTTGGCAAATCCATTTTCACATCTCTGAAACTGTGGGAAGATTTTTTTAATTGGAAAATCTGGTTCAGTCCCTTCCTAATTTTCAGGAAAGACTGATGGAAGGATTATGACCAACCCTAATTTTGCAAATGAGGTAAGAAGGCAAAACCAGTATAATAAAACCACAGGGTAATATGTCATCTTGTGCCCTTTCTTCACTCACTAGTTGCATACAATTTAGTTGTAATGATGTGTGAACTTTTTTCCAAGTAAATCTTCTTGAATATGTTTTGCCAAAGGAAAGAAATCTCAATAATACCAGATCTCATGATATCTCCCTGCTGTTTGGGGCATGCAAATTATGGGTGAGTTTTTAATGTGTTAAGTTCCCACAAGCCTAAACCAAATCCTTAAGGAGAAGCCAGTGGGAAAGTAATTTCCCCTAGCATTGCAAAGGTGATTTTTTAAAAAAATTATTATTTAATGAACGTCAATATTAGCTAAGATTTCTTTTCTTAGGAACAAAATTCATGAGCTTTCCCATTGCTGCATGGGCATCTTGCCTGAGCGGCAACTGATGGATTGATCCTGCTGCAGCTCAGTTCTCCCAGCATTTTTGTATCGATGTATTTGAACTGACTTCTTGACGCCGAGCAGATGAAAGCCTGGGTGACCATGCAGGAGGGTGTGAGGAGCTGCCCCAGGGGCAGTGGAGGGCAGTGGGGCTCAGAGGTGCAGGGCATTGTGCTGATGTGCAGATGAGTGCTGCGAGAGCAGATTTGGCATCTCTCGGGGGCTGCAATGGCAGGGGAGCAACCTTGCTGTCGCATCACACCTACCAGCGCTGGAAAAGCCTGACTGGCTCGTCCTGCCTATCTTCCCAGTGCTCATGTCAAATTGGCCTTCTAATGTGCATAGTCTTCCCACGAGGCTGCTTTTCCAAACTGCTGATCCCTGGATCTAGCTGATACCTGCCACTGTTGTTGTTTTCTTGGTTTCCAAGTGCTGGATCCCTTTGCAACCTAGAAGGTAGGCACGAAGTGTTTGCCCAGTGTCTTTTTTCCCAGGTAAACATCGCTTTAGATGCTGCGGCTGGATTATGCAATGCAGATAGGTGGGGACGGTCTTTTTTCTGCTGGTGGTAGAAAGGGAAAGTTGTTTTGCTAAGATAAAAGTGGGATTTTCTCTAATATTTTGGTGCACAATATAAAATCCCGTTATCAACTGTGTTATCCTTGGCAGGTGGGGACAGCTGGAGCTCTGCTTTTGGGGGAAGAGGCAGTGGGTGAATCAAAGTTTTGGGAGTGCATAATTTTTGACGAGGATTTTGAACAGTTCCCTGTTCTCCAGGGGAAGGGGGGAGAGGGGTGGGCTTTGTGTGCACCTGGGGTGGCATGTGGAGATGACCTGGGTGCTGGCTGTGCCTGTCCCCAGAGCTGCGAGCCTGCCTGTGCCTCTGGGCCAGCACTGCTCTCCTTTGGCCACTGCTCTGTGTGCCCATCAGCTGAGGTACAGCTCCCACCTGGGTCCTCATACTGTTGCCCTCTGTGGATCTCACCAGGGGTTTGCTGTTGCTGTTGTTGGAGCTCTGCCACTGGCTGCCGGCTGCTTGCGTCTGCACAGCAGACATCTTCCCCAGATGCCAGCAAGGCTGTTAGTGCTAAAATTAGAGCGGCAGGTTGTGGGTCCCCAAGCGCCGATGGCTCTGCTGCCTCGGTGGTACTCGGCATGCTGATGGTCTGAATGAAATAAAACAGTTTGTGCTCTTGTGCAACAGACAGACCAGGGTTTTGGGGGGCAAGAAGGAAGAGGACAGACAGTTGCGTTTTCTGTTTTATATTTGTGCTTTCTTGCCCTTGGTGGTGTCCTTCATGGGCAAAACCACAGACAAGTATAATATGTCTGCGTCATTTTAATATCAGTAATTAGAATTCACAAAAGGTTTTAAAAAGTCAAGGATGACCCAGTAACTGTGGTAAACTCCCTATGACAAACTCTTCAAGGACATTGTATAATGAAGGCCCCATGGCTCCTCTGGTGATTACAGATCCATTAGGTAAATGCACAGTACCTCAACAAGCTGCCAGTCGTTACATGGAAACATAAGAATATTTGTTAAATATTTTGTTATGGTGGTTTTTAAGTTATTGTCACTGAACCTGTTGTTCTGGCATCTGAATATCTGAGATCCACTTAAAAAATGAAGGCAACACTAGTAAAAGCTAAAAACCCCAAAGAGTGAATCTTTACCATTTATCCACTGTCTAAATTAAAAGTAGTTACCAAGAGCAAAAGTATTTGCACTTCATTATACGAGCACTGACTGTTCCAACTGAGGAATCATGAAATTGTGAAGAAAATTCAGTTGAAGGATGAGCCCAACTTGGAATCTGTTAAATAGCGTCTGTCATCTTCCCTTCTTCAGTCAAGCTTTATTAATCTGTCTAAGAGCTCACATTCCCAGGGGCCACCCAGCACTTGCTGTACTGTGGCAGTGACCTGAAGGAAAAGTGTGTTACTTGTGTTATTTTATACAAAAGCTGAAACTAAATTTTTTACCTAACCAAAACCATCAGTGAAAACAGCAGCTGGAGTGCTAGAGAATCCTAAGAGGCACTTTTATCCATCATCTCCATCCTGGACATGCCCATCTCTGCATGTGATCGCCTTTATCCAAAAGACCCATTACCCATTCATAGGGGCATAGCTCATCTGGTAGTAATGAGACATGGGTATTCAAGTTGGTGAGATTCATCCCTGAGGTAATTTCAGTGACTTCAGTAGAATTTAACCAGGACTGAATTTGCTTCTAAATCTTTATCTTTGCAAATTGATTTGGGTGGAATCTACTTTTAATTATGCCTTACCTAATAATACCAGATTTACTATCACAAGGGAGGAATGCTCTAATATCCAAAATAAGCACAGTGAATATGGCCATCCCCTTAGATGAATGTTGCCTTCATGCTGTGTGTGACATGTGGTTATGGTGTATATATATATATATATATATATGCAAAATACACTAGTATTAAAGGATGCATGAGATCAGAAGGGACCCTTGGGATTGGTGAGTGGTCTTGTACCATAGTGAGTGCTCCCACTTGATGCCTTCTAAAATTTTTGCTTCTACTGCTCGTATTGCAAGGCTGTTCCTGAATCTCATACCTCATTTTCCTAATTTCTAACCTAAACATCTTCAAATCTAGTCTATGTTCATATTGTCCTCCCTTTCAGCTGCTGAACATTTTGTTTTCCCTGACATCTTGTTGCCCAAGGCAAATGCTGCTTGTGTCCTGAAGGAACACAAATCTGTTGGTGTGAATCCTGAGTTTTGGTATCATTATGTCCCTTTTATCCTAATAACAGCATGTAACCTCATGATATATACTAGGGATGTCATAGGCAGCCATGCAAAATGACTCTTAACTGTTCAGCTCCCACCTGGGAACCTGGCTAGCGCAGCACTCTGGAAGAAGACCTATAGGAGTACAGTCAAAGGCACCTTAAAATTCCTGGTTGGTTCTTACAATTACAGAGAAACATGTTTGAGGCAATCTTGGCTCACAAAAAGAGCAATGTAACTCCTCTGGCATGCACTGTGCCACTGTGCCTTGCAACTCCCTGCTCAGCATTTTTACCTGGGGTGCCCTCCCTGGGCTGTTTTAGGTGAAGATGAACATGGGTGCTGAGGAGCACGTGGGTCTTGCTGGGGATATGCAACTATGTGAGTTCTCCACCTCTCCTGTGCTGTGTCCCTGCCCCACTGGCTGTGCCAGGCATATGAGGAACAGTGGGGAGAAGACATCCTGCTGCCTGAACTGTGGGGCTTGGGGATGGGCAAGGAAGACCCTGCTTGTGGCTGTGCTGAAGGCTCGTGCCGCAGAGCTCTTATCCAGCAAAGCAGATGTACGTATGACTGACTCTAGGTGCTGGCTTTTTATCATTCCTTAGGTTACTGAGCTGTTCATCCAGGATGTAATGCTTCCTTACCTCTGCGAGAAGCTTCGCTTAGCTTTATTGATATGTAGTTTATGCACATTTTTTCTCTCAGTGGGAATGACCAGGGCAGAGCTCATGGAGGGGGGTTATATGGCACCACTGGAGCCCAGCAGTGCCACTGTGGTATTCAGAACTTTATCAAGTTGTGTAGGAAGTGCTGTGAGTACTGTGTAGCGTGTTTTCAGTACCAGATTTGTTGGCAGTACCAGATTTGTTATTTCTGTGGAGACAACTGGCTTGCACCCCAGCGTGGCTGGGGTGCTGCCTGGTCTAAACTACTTTTCATTCCACTTAGCTGAATATCCTGAGCTACAGAGGGGAAAAAACAGAGGGGAGCTATTAGCTCTGGTTCAGAGATGAAGCACTAGGCATGTGGTTTTGCAAGCGGCTGACCCTGTGTTGGGCGGCTGCCAGGGGCCAGTGCAGCTCCCCATGCCCAGCTGCACGTCCCTCCTGCCTCGTACAAGCCCTGGCTGGGGATGCCATGCGTCACCAAGTCATTGTGGGGTGCCGTGGGGTAGCATTGCCCCTTTAGACAGCTGCCTGCGGTTGTATGGGCATGAAAACCTGGGTCTTACCCATCGTTTAGTGGCAAGTTTTTAAGTATAATACCGACTATCCAGCTCCTAGGCTTTGGCTCCCTGCCTCCCCCATACTCCAGTCCTTGCCCTCCTGCCTTCCCTTTTGCAGGATTTCACAGATCCGGGATCCTTAGCCAGCTCTGGTATCTTCTGTGTCCGAAAACAGCATTTTTATGCATTGATGGTATAAGTAGAAATGAGAAACCTTTCTGTTTATGTGATACCCCTTTAATGCATTTTGCTTGAGGAAGCATTTGTTAAAAGGATCGAATAGGGTTAGAGAAGATAAATTTGGACCTCTGGGCATGCTGTAGCTTGATGGGCATGAACCTCTTTCTGTCTCTGCCTCTGTCAGAGACTTACAGAGCCATCATTTCGAAGGCTGGCACCAGCTACTGCAGCACCATCAGCACTCGCTTTTCTACTCCTTCTGGCAAGAAATTTGCTGGGAAGCCATTTGTATTGTTTAACTAATGATGACTTAATAATTGAGAATGGGTATCTGTGCAATGTAGGATTGTGCTTGTCTGAGATCGTGGCACTTACCCTCTGTTTTCTGTGCCCAAGAACACAGCCTTTCTTAAAAAGATACAAATGAAAAATATTTTGCAGGAATCCTTTTCATTACGCCTTTTTGGGAGTGAACCATCCTGAAATGAATTCTCTAAAAGTGCCTATCTCAGCATTTGTTGAGGCAAAACTGGGTGATAGGTAGTTTTGGGGGAGAAGCATAGAAGCTCTGGAGGTCCATGTCTCTTCTGGGACGTTCACTCTTGTGCACTTATCAGGGGGTTCTGTCCCAATGCTGTGTGACAGCCAGATCTACAGCATCTTCCTCTCCACACCTTCCTCGTTCCCTCCCTTGTGTATGGAGGCAGGAGGGTTATACTCTGTCCCCTCACATGGGGTCTGGAACAGGGACAAAGGGATACATATTTCCATGATTTTGGGGCTGTCAAAGGCTTGGCTCCTCGTAGCAGTCGAGGGTGGCTGGAGGATCCCTGGGCTCTGATGGTGAAGGGCAGCTGGGCTTTTGCAACTGTAGTCCTGTGCAGTCCTGTCCTGGTTGCTGCAAGGGGAGCAGCAGCCCACAGCCCAGGCAACCTGTGCTGGCTATAGTCCAAAAAGCTATTTGGGGTGTCCTGGGCAGCTCTGTATGGCAGAGCAGCCTGGTGGAGCACCCCAAAATAGTACTAATCCACTCTGTGGCATGTGCAGCTGATTGGGCAGAGCTCACCAGGAATCAAGCTTTTGCCTTGTGTGTACCATTTTTGAGCATCACATGATGGCTCGCATGTTGCTCTCTTTGGCCTGGGTGTCCTGCTGGGTACTCATGAAGCCTCCAAGGTCTGAAAGGTCTCTGATTAATTTAATACTCTTAATTTTTTTTTTGTAAACTGATTTTACCCAGTTGCAGTCTTACTCTTTTCTCCCCATTGCCTTTCAGGACAGTTCCTGCTTCCTTCCTAAAGAAACCATTAGCTTGCATGCTCCAAACCAAAATGTTAGCTCAGCTGTAACAGATGGATGGATATGGGTATCATGTGGCAACTTAATGAATAATATCTATCACCTAATTTCCCAAAAGTTGGCATGTAATGAGGCTGGTGCCATGATTATTACCTCTGTAAATCATGACTTTAAGATGATGACAATCCCTCCTGCCTCAAGGATACAGGACAGCCAGACAATGATGTACATTTAATTGCTGTGTGAGTGAGGCAATGTGTTCGAGAGCATGCCATTGCCTCTAAATTATCTCCTGTAGAACAGACGCTAGAGGAGATTAGTGCAGATTGGAGGGGAGAGAGGGCCCTGCCATCCCACAAGGTACTGTGTATATATGTGTGTTTTTCACTTGAGCCAGCCAGTGATGGTGGTGTGAACTGGCTGGGGTGGGATGGAGGTGTGACTCCCAGGTTTGCCTTCTCCGTCTCTTCCCAGGACTGAAGATGCAGGGGATAGAGAGGGTGTCACTCACAGCTGCAGGAAAAGCTGCTTTTGTTTTTCTGATGAGTGTTTGTGGTGAATACCTCTGTGGACAGAGGACTGTGACCTCCCAAACAGTGGTCTTGGCTTGGTGGGTGAAAGATGTAAAACCTCTGCCCAAACCTCCTCCCACTGCAGGAAATCTCTGTGTCTGTTTTCTTCCTGCCACAAACCATAAAGCGGAGCTGATGGCCACGTTGTGGACTCTCAGCTTGCTCGCGTGGCTGCTTTCTAACCAAGGGAGACATCCCTGCTTGCAGGGCCTTCCAAGACCATGTCGTTCTTTATCAATTCATTGAATAACCACTCCTAGTAGAGTTATTACTGTGCTGGGCTTTTAAGATGTCTTTCACTAGGTGCTATGCTATGGCAGTTGACAAGGATGTGGCTGGATTGTGGATGAATCAGATATTGCAGTTGACCCTTGGAAAGCACCTACTGCCAGCCTGCCTGCACTGCTGTTTTTTGCTGTGTTGCGCCCCTTGCTTGAGTACTTCTTTGTGTTTAATTTTTCTTTTCCTTTTCGTTCTGCCTTTATCTCCCTGGTGTGCTGGTCAGTATGGTTACAAGCTGGCTGGTTGTGAGGCAGAGCAATGGACATGCTGCTGCTCTGGTCCACTTCGGTGCTTCTGAGCCATGTAGTGGCTGGTTTGGGTCAGACCTAAGATCTCCCTGGCCTGATGTCTTGTCTCCAGCAGTGGCCAAGGAAATGAAAACCAGGGCAGTGTGATGCTCATGTACCATGACATGTTTCCCTACAATACTTGCCCCGCTATCAGCGATTTGCAGCTCGAGGACTTCCCAAGCCAGAAGTGTTACCCTCAGGTTTGGTGGCCCCTATGCAGCCACCATCAGCAGCATCACAATTGCTTCCAGTTCTTGCAGCATAGCCCCCAAACCAGATGCTTACCTGGTTTGCACGGAGATGGCTGTAAAACCAGTAATACTCCAGCTGCCTGGATAATGGGAGCAACAGGCCAGTTGCAAAACCACCCAGTCCTCTGATGTGTGGGATGGGACTGCTCAGCTGCATATTGCAGGGGAGCCACCAAGATGCTGGAACAGGAGACGCACGATGCCAGTGGGACCCCCACGTGTGCAGTAGGACAGCATGACTGAATTAACTTCTTGTCCCTCTCTCATGTTGGCTCCCACAGTGGTGACCAGTGTCACCCTCCCTGGCCCTGCTGGCTCTGGCCTGCAGGGCTCCCAGCTGGAGATGCAGGCAGGTTCTGCAGAGGGAAGCTAAGGGTGCAAGCAGCTGCACGAGCACAGAGCCAGAGCGGGCACCTGCAGGTACCTCAGTAAGATCCTTCCTCAGCTCTGCAAGCATCTGCCCTCAGAAACACCCTTGGGTTTGCTATTCTCTGAGGGCATTTGTAGCTGAAAGGTTGCCTGGAGCATTTCTTTGTTTTCCTTCCCCCCAGGTAAGGAAACACCATCCTAGCAATGCTTTGCAATGCCAGAAGATGTTCCCATACCTGCTGGAAAGCTCCTATCTGCTAAAGTAGTGGTGGCACTGCCAATTGATTTCCCAAAGTAACCTGGGTTTCTTCTCTTTAATTCTCCATGGTGCATAGGCTGCTGTTGGACTGAGCCTGTGTTGAGCCGTTTTGTCACTAAAGACATTGTAGTACTTATGGCATTAGCAGTTATACAAGCTGGCTGTCTCTGAGGGAGCTTTGCCCTGGTGTGATGCTCCTTTAGGGTTAGGTAAGAGCCAGCAGCAGAGCAGGAGGAGGTGAAAAAAACCTCCACATCTGTAGTCGAGAGACTTATTTGAACTTAACACACCCGGCAGGAAAACCCGGATTTCGGAGTTTTCATGTGTTCTCTCTGGCTCCGCAGATTAGAGGGGGACCGTGGGAAAGCTGCCAGGGCCTGGAGATCAATCCAGCCTTTGTAAATCCTTTCATCTGACTGGCAGCTTCATACAATTGAGTATTACCCAGTTTATTATTGTTGGATGATTGAATTCCTGTTGGTCAACACAAATAGTGCTGCGCAGGCTGTGTGTTCATGGGATGGAAATTGGCATTGCAGAGCACTTCCTAGAGAAAGGCAGGAATGACCTGTCATTTAAAACTGCATTCAGGGGACATTTGGTGGCAGGGGGGGAAAGGACAAATCCCTCCATGCAAGTGACTTCCCAAGCATTTCTCATGTGCTTGAAGAGGCTGAGCCCGCAGGAAGCGAGTGCGGGGGTCGGGTCCCCGCTTTTCTGGCAGTGAAGGCAAGCCACCTTGGTGGGGATGTGCTTACCAAGCCCCTGTGTCTGTAGGGCTGGGGAGATGTGGTGTGGGATGGACCCAGCATGTAAAGCCAGGATTAAAGGGATGAAATTAGGCAAAGGAGAAAGTCCTCAGGAAATGTTTCCTCAAGGTGAGAACTATTAGGCTGTGGCACATTTTCTTGAGGGAAGCGATGGGCACTTACTTACTCAGGTCGTGTTAAAAAAAGAACATGAGGAAAACCTGGCTTTTGGGAGGAGATGGGTGATATCAGCGGCTTTAGAGGTCTCTGGGGGCACATGACACCCCTAGGAGCAGTGCATTTCTGGAAGGGATGGAGGGTGCTGCAAGTGGGACATGTGCCCCTCTGCAGGCCAGGGTCTTCAGCTGAGATTTGAACTCAGGGGAGCTGGGGGCTACTGTCTGCCAAAGCAAAACGTCACTGGTGAGCCCGCAGCAGGGACTTGTCCTGGTGTGAGGCAGGGCTCTGGTAGGCCCTGGAAGAGCACACCCCAGACTTGTTGGTCTTCCGAAATACTCCTTGTAAATACTGCCTGGCTTGCAAGAAGAATGACATAGGACATATCTCTCAAAAATGAGAATAATTGGCAAACAAAATAGTTTGGGAACCTCTGTGTCTGAAACATGTTCATACTTTCATGAGTTGTGTTACCTTGAATGTCCATGTATTTTCCTTCCCCAACCTTGTACCTGAACCAGAGCAAGCCCCTTTATCTTTGGGTGTAATGACTCATTTCCCATCTCCATGTAAATGTGCTCCCCTAGAAAATCAACCCACCTGATTATTTGGGGAGGAGATGGGGGATATCAGCGGCTTATAGGGGTCCTGTGCTTAGTAGTCTTTTTTTTTTTTTTTTTAAATGTATGTAATGAAGAATTATCCTGTGGAAATAAGGTCATCTTCTCTCCTTCTACTACTTCACAGATAGTCCCGAGATGTAGGTGCAGAGGAGCCCCAGGTGACTCTCTGCAATGAGTAGACAGGAGATTCCTGGGGCAACATGTGGTCGGGAAGGAAGATGTTCATATCAGGTCCCTCTCTGCATCCCTTCCCAGTGCCCCAGCCATGATATGTATAACCAGAACGGACTCATGGATGTGATGCCATGGAGCGAGCAGGGGTCCATGCCCGCGGCTCACTGCTGAGAGCCCACTTTCAGGCTGAAATGCAGAATATGCATTTGAAAGCCAACATGCAGAGGTGGGTCCTGCAGGTGCTCACCTGCTGCTGGAGCGGCGAGCCCTGGAGGCAGGTTTGGAAACCCAAAGCAACACATGTTAACCGGCCCTGTGGGGAGCGGTCAACTGCCAGTCCAAAGGCCTTGAGTGAGAGGTAATAAACCTGTTAATAAATAACAAGCAAAGCTGGCTGTGTTGCATACTTTTAACTTCTGAATGTAACCTTAGGGAAACAGCATAAAAGTTTGCACAGTCCTTTTGCAAAGCCATAGTGAGCTGATCCCACAAGCTGAGAGAGTGAAGTTCTCCTCTGATCGCCTGGTCTCTGAATCCTTGTGGGATTGATTTTATTATCCCCAGGGGCCAAATGCCTGGGCTCTCCTTGGCTGCCCAGACAAGGCGATGGCACAGTTCTCTGTAGGAATGAGCTTTGCTCTGATCACTAAGGTGCTCGTCCCATGGGATACTCTCAGCCACCTCCCCTCACAGCAGGCTCTGCTCAGCATCCCCTCGAAAGGGCTGGTGATGGCAAGGAGTGGCTTTGTAGAGTGCTTCCTAAATCTCCTGTCTGAGGGTGGTAGCATGGACGAGAGGGAATCACAGTTATCAGAGAGATTAATCTGAGGATTGATTTGATATTTCAAAATTATTTATCCTATCTTCATTGTAGTAATGTACTATTAATTTATTTTAAAATAGGTTTTGTTTCCTATTGTCTCATTATTTCAACACAGGCCAGTGATACATTGTAATCTGCTCCTCTATCTTGTTTCTACTCCCTTTAGACATTGTGCTGTTAGGAAATGCTTAAGTATTGTCTTGTCTTTCTTTCCAAGCATTAATTATACGTTTACTGTATTCAGATTCTTAAGCCATGACTTTTGTCACTCGCTTAGGTATCTGGAGTCTCTGTTCTGCTTGGTTTTGGAATATAGCATATTTTTGGCTGGCCTACTGCTGTTACCAACTGGCCCTGACAAAGTGCGTGCCGGCTTGGCATAGCCAGCACATTACACTCAACAGCCCTTTTCCTGTTTAATTTCCTTTTGCTGAGTCCCACAGCAGGACAGTGGGTGCAGGCAGCAGGTGGAGCATCACTGCTTTCCAAAACAAGGATTTCCCTCCACCCTTCTTGTGAGGACCTAGGTAATAGTCTCTGCTCCGTTTGTGTAATGTGATGGCATGAAGGGGCTCCTCTGTGACTCTGTGACCCAGTTTGGTTTTTTTTGTTGTTGTTGTTGAATTTTATCTCAGGTGAAAGCTGTCAGGGATTGGATTCCTGCCATCTTCCAGCTTGGCACTGAAGTACAGTGGATTAACTGTACATACTTTATCATTTTTATGCGTGGCTGTTTTTCCTGTCTGTACTGAGTCCTTAAAGGTGTTTGGGAAGAAATTCACCTTCCTCCCACGGTCGCACTGCCATTGGAATGTGTTTATCAAAAGTGAGTTAAATCACTAGGAAATTGCAGCACATAATGTTTAACTATGGTCTGCAGTAAGAGAGCTTGAGGCTCAGTGTTTTTCTGCTGCTGGGTGGAAAAGAAGAACTGGTCAAGGAAGAGAGAAAAACCACTTCAGAAAACAACACAAAGCAGAGGGGACCAGGTGGAGAGGAATGGGGTCCCCTCGGTGCTCTGGCCTGCGGCAGACCTTTGCTTCCCGAATCATGGGCTCTCTGGGGGAGACTAGCACATTAAACCAGCTAATTGCAAAATACACATAGATCCAAAACTGAGCTATGGGTAGATGCTGGGACCTGTGCTGATTTCCATCCTACCTGGTAGGAGCCACTGGCTCTAGAATCACAGTTATTTTTGGCAAATAGGACTGGGCACGGAGTTTCTGCCTGCAATTTAGCAGAACTCCATATCCTTGGCCATAGAAATTTGTGTGTCTTCGACACAGAAGCAGACAATCCCCAACTCCAGAAGAGCTTAGTGTGCAGGGATTTAGACATTCCCTGGCGATTGCCTTAAGCCATGGGCTTGCGGCTGTTTTAGGCTTTCTCCCCTTCTCTCTCTGAGGCTCTGACCAGAATTTTCATCCTGAGCTAGATATTGCATGAAATAGGATACCTGTGTTAAAAATGCTTTCTTGATAAATCAGCGTTTTGCTATGAAAAACTGCTTTACCTAAAAATTCCCAGCCAGCCCCCATCCCAGGTAGTGTAGCAAGAGTGGATAACACCATGAAATTGTGCATCTAGGGCAAGAACCCTCCCCTGCCAGCCCCAGGTGTGGGAATGAGGTTTGTTACCATCCTGCCCGGTGCATAAACAGCAGCCATAAGTGGATAAATGCTTTCTGCTGGAAGAAGACCAGCAATTTTTAAAAACTTTGCACTTTTTTATGCTCAGAGCAGGGAGGTGGTTCAGCCAGTGTGGGGGCTAAGAATGGGGTGTAGAGCTGCCTGGATCGAGGCGGGGGGGGGATAATGAATTCCTGGGCACATGGAGACTGTTCAGCGAGTGTTGGGCTCTGACGGGCCCCTGGCTGGAAGGACTTTGATCTGACTCCAGCCTTTTCCCACCGAGGCATCGCTTTTGAATGCGTTCCTGCTCTCAGCCTTGCCCTGGGCAGCAGACAAAGGCGAGGGGAGTGGGGAAGAAGGAAGGGGGGCTGTTTACCCTCATTGGGAATGGTTGAGCGGCCCGAGTCAATAGAACCTATTTTTCATTAACCTAATCATTAGTTTTTTCTCTCTGCCAATTAAATTTTTCCTGTCAGTACTCAGAAGGACATCGTTTCCATTTTTCAGTTTAGTTTTGTTGTGTTGTTGTTTGTTTTTTGTTTTTTTTTTTTTTAATAGTGGGCTCTCTGAATGTGGTTGGGGGTATCTGAGGAGTGGAAATTAAAGTTTCATTTCTCTCTGGATGGAAGAGGTCTTTGAGTTTTAATTATCACACAGCTTGGACTCCTGACGGTTGAGGACCGCATTGGAAAGGCTGATTTTCATTGTGTGGAGTGGATAATTATGCAGCCCTCTCCTGGGCTCACTGCGTTTATTGTCCAGAAGAATCTTCCCAAGCAAAAGGGGGGAGTAGATTTACAACCTGAAATGCATTTTCAGTGCCTGCAAAAGTTTCAACTTGATGTTTGCAAAGAAAGGCTTTTGCAAATGTTTGAGATCTTCACATTTACCCTTTTAACAAAAAAAGCCCATCAGTTAATCTGGTAATCTGCCTTTCCACCCACAGGTTGCTTAGGAAATAGTTTTGTAAACTCAAGAGAACCCTTCTGCAGCTGGACTGCTTTGTGCTATCAGTTTCTAAGCAGGATTCCTTCAAAGGCAGTGGGAATTTCTGCATAAAATCTACCAGCCCATTTGTATCTACAATGTTGGATATAAGATTTACAGCCATCTGCAAATTGTCTGTGCTTCTTACCTAGGAAGTAATGTTAATCTGTTCAGGAGAAAAAGTTGAACAAACCTAAAATTTGAAAGCAAAACTTATTCACAACTGTTGTGTTTCACAAGGCTTTGAGTTAACCTGCGGTGTTTCCCACAGGCTTTTGAACCATCGATGGTTAGAAGGTTGCCATAAAAATGGAGACACTTCAGCAAAGGTCTTGTCAAATATGGTGAAACTTTTGCAACACAATAACCCTGCCAAATCTTTTGAGGGTGGGATTGAAGCTGTATGTGTTTGAGTGGGTTCTGATTTGAGGGCAAATGTCTTGCGCAGCTTTGGTCAGTGTGATGAGTTCAAAGAGAAAAATACCAATTGTGGATGCTCGCTGTTTCTCCTTGCTGAGAGGTGAAGCAGCAATAGTGCAAAATGGAAACCAGGAAACAGATTGTGGGATACACTTGCACTTGAAATGAGTGGATTTGCAAGAGTAACTAACAGAATAGTTTGGTATGCAAATGTTTCAGATCAGCCTCTTTTTTTAGAGCTTTCTGGTGATAAAGGGGTCTGAACCCAACTTGACTTTTGTTTGCAATTCTTTTTTGTTTCACTAGTTGAAACTCCAGAGTCTTTGGGCTTCTGATAGTTACCTTCCTATCTTGGAAGACCATGTCGTTGTTTTGGGAAGGGCAGCAGCTTATTATGGATGTTTCTGGAATATTAAAATAGCTTAGGACAACCTGGTGTCCATTCCCCACATACTCATTTTTCAGATTAGCACCTTTGTACTCTCTCTTGTGCTGCCTTAAGACTTGTAGACATGGCGACAGCTGTCTCTGTAGGCCTCTCCACCCCCTTCCTCCGTCATGGCGCTTACGAGCCTTGACCGCAGTTGGGCTGTCAGTGCTGCTGAGGCTGTTTCCTCACCCACATGGTTTCTTGGCATTCTCCAGCTTGTCTACATTCACTGAGCTCCTCTTTTTTAAGCTCTTTTGGCTAGTAACCATATGTTGTTACTATAGTCATACCGAGCCTCATGCATGTTGACCTTCTGTGATTTAGGACTGTGAATTTCTGTGGAAAAGCTGGAAACGATAACTCTTAAAGATAAGAACTCTTTTTTTTGTTTGTTTGTGGGGACTGCTAACTCTTGGTATCCTTGGCTGTATTTTAAAACAGACAACTGTTTCCAATACAACCTTTTTATTGCAAACATCCCATTATTATCGGGGGGCCCTACAATGTCACTTGTTCTTCTCCATGTGCTCTCACCAGCTCTGCTTTCTTCTTTTGTCAGCCACCATGCAGTGAGGTGAGACTTTCTGCAGGTGATGGAAAACCAGAATGGTTACAGATTACTGAATCTGACATACCAATCAAAGGCTGTTTAGTGATTTCATTTTTGCCTTCAATAATTGTGGTGCTTGCTTTCTGGAATAGCCACAGGTTTTCTCATGCGTTTGTACAGGATAGGCATGGAAAACAGAACCGAAGGGCTCTTGGGGTCACCTAACCCATCCCTTTGCCCCAAGGCAGACTCAGCTCTACCTAAATTACTCCTGACAGATGTTTGTCTAACCTGCCCATGAAAACTGTCATCAATGGCAATTACACCACCTCCCAAGGCAATCTCTTCTAGTCCTTAGATATCCCTGTTATTAGGGAGCTTGCTCTTCCTAGGTGAACACTGAGAACAGTTTATTCTTTACGTCTTTTTGGACAATCATTTCTACATTTGAATCTGTTACTACATGTATGTTTGTTCTTTTCTTTGCCAGGCTAAACAATCTGGGTTCCTTCAAGCTCTCCTGCTAGATTATGCTTTCCACACTCTGATCCTCCTTATTTCTTTCCTGAATTCCTTCCAACTAGTTCGCATGAGTCTTGAAGCGTGATGCCTAAAGCTGGACACAGATCCCTATTCAAGATCTTTAGCAGTGCTGATGAAGGAGGATTATTTCCCCTGTTTACATACAGGGCTTTTGTTTCTGCATCGTGATACGACCCCACATGCTGCTTTTGCCCCAGCGTGACACTGATTTGTGCCCAGTTTATGAATTGCAATAGCCCCCAAGATCCTTTTTCAGAGAACTGATGGGTATGAGGAATCGAAGGATGCTGCCACAGAAGTTTAGGTTGGCCTTGGCAAAGGCTTTGAGTGTAGCACACTGCTGGTGGGATGGGCTTAGCCTTTGGTTGGTGTTGTAGAGACCGTGACAACAGCTACCACAGTGATAGCCAAAGTCAGATGGAAAGGGTTGATTGGAGGTGGGAGGGAAGAATTAAACAGGTGGATTGTTGATACAGGTGGAAACAAGCCTGTCACCTTGGCTTCAGGGATTTTCCCCTGGGACTGTGCCCTCTTCGCAGCTTCTAGAGGCTGAAGCATTTTTTGAGGTGCTCAAAAGGAGGAGGCTACTCTTTCCAAAGCATCCACACCATCCCAAATGTTTTGAGTTGTTTGTAGCTGGTGAAAAGCCACTAATCGGCTTCAGGGCTTTTTTTGACCGGGTCACGTGACCATGCTACCAAGATTAAAGCAGCACGAGGAAGGAAAAGAGGCTTAAACAGCTGAGGGTGCCTGGCAGGTCATTTTAACCTTTTCATAATCATTAAAGCTGCAGAATCCCATTAGCGGTGAGTGACTTGCAGCTCTGCTCCCAAACAAGCGTGGGTGACACAACTTTCTGTTCACCTCTGTCTTCGCCCAAGGGAGAGTCTGGCACAACTGGATCGTAGGGTCCAATCTTCAAGGGAAGAGTCTGGCCATTCCTTCCTGCACATCAACAAGTCCGTCAAACCAACAACGAGCAATCCACAGGTCTATCAAAAGTGGAGGATTTATCTCTCTGTATCTAAAATTAGACTCTTATGGAAGGTCCTGCTTAGGCCATACTGTGGTAGATCAGCCCTTGTCCATCTGTGGCAAGAGCAGAGAGGTACAGAATAAGGAGGATTATGATGATCTCCTAATTCACTGCCTTGGCACTGGTCAACAGGCCATGGCTTTACTCTGCTGGGATGGGTAACAGTGGAAGATCCTGCAATGCTGCAGTACAGCTCTGACATGGGAAGCAAAGCCTTTTGGATGGAGCTACGTTAATGAAGGCATGAGGTGAAGAGCCTCTGGTTTGTTGGTGTTACTCATCTCTTCCTCTCTTGCAAGTTTTCATGACCACAGCATCACATCCAGTAGTCAGTTTGATCTCCTCCTGTCCTTCCTCCAGCTTCTGCATCTTTTGTTGTCGCCCATCATATCAACCAGTAAGCACTGACAGAGAAATGCTGGTGCCACACTGTCTGGAAGGGATGATCACTCTGATCTGCATACAATTTGAACATTGTTGTGCTTTCTCTGAAGTTGTCCTTTCTGTGTTGAGGCAGTTCTTCACTGAGTATGTCTATGTGGTTGGACAGCAAATGGCTTCTTAAAGAGGCCAAGGAAAACCTGAAATCTGCTGGGTCTCACTGAGCTATGATGGGTGTTGCAGGTATTGCAGCACCAGGAATTGATCCAGAGAGCACCTGCTCCCTCAGACAGTACAGGCTTCCCTGTGTGTGGGGCAGGAACGCTGCAATGCTGTAAATCAGCTTTCCTCTGTTACACGTACACCAGTCAAGACTAGCTGTGCGTGTCTTGAATATTAGTATTTCTATCACTGCACTTACTTGTTGCATGTAGTTACAGTCTGTGCAGGCTTGATTGAAAGCTCAGTCTGAGACTGGACCTCAAGAAAACCTCCACACTGACTGTGCTCAGGCCGATGCCCGCAGATTGTCATTAAATCACAGTTTGTAAAACAAACACAATATTTTCCTCAGTTTTTTTCTTTCAAAATCTCTGGGGGATGGAAAGAAACATTTCTCAATAAACCCTGACAAACAGTAGTTGCAAGTAATGAAGGCTGAGCTGGTCTGCTGTGCAGGCAGCACATTGTGTTGGGAGCTCACCTGAGCAGCCTGGGGAAGGTGTCATCCTCTGCGAGCAGTTTACAGGGAGAGCTGTGGAGAGCCCTGGAGAGCTGTGGGAGCACTGCCTGTCCTATCACATGTCCAACAGCAGAGGAGCAGCCATGGGTTTTGCCCCTTGGGAGAGGGGAAGCTGGTGTCAGACTGCAGGACTGGGAAGTGTTTTACCACCTTCCTGTTAGGAAGGTTTTATGGGTTGAGTGGGTTAGACGTCCTCGGATGCAAGCGACATTAGGAAAAGGTTCTTCACCCAGAGGGTGCTGGAGCACTGGAACAGGCTCCCCAGGGAGGTGTCACAGCCCCAAGCCTGACAGTGTTCAAGAAGAGACTGGACACATGGTGTGAACTGTGGGGTTGTCCTATGCAGGAACAGGAGTTGGACTCGATGATCCTTGTGTGTCCCTTCCAACTCAGGATATTCTATGATTCTATGGTCTCCAGTGGTTCCTCCTGTGCCATGCCATGATGGAAGGACAGCCCCTGCGAAGATTGTAATATAAAGGTCACCCAAGCAAGGAAGGAGAAACTGGTGGCATTTCCAATGGGATGAAGGAGCTCTCTCCCAGCTGCATTGCCGTACAAGGGCACACACATGCACACGCTGCTCCTTCCCTATCAGCCGCTTCCTAATGAAATCCCGATAAGATATCAGGAGCTCTTGAGCTCCTGTTGACAGCTGTTGCAGGCAGATGTTTTGCTGTGCGCAGAGATGATGTCATGGCTGGAAGCTGCAGTAGTGAGCTGTAAAAACCAAAGCCAGGAGAGACCTTATCAGACTGTTACAGACCAACTTGAGGCTGCTAAGCTCCCTGACAGGCCTAATGATCTGGAACTGAGTTGGGAATGTGTGGTCTTGAAAAACTTCAGAGCTTGTAGTTACAGGCTTGCTATGAAATGTTAATTAAATAGCTGCCGTGGCATACTTCCCATCCTGCCGGAACAGCTCTTTGCAGCAGCACAGCTGTGTCACCAGTGTGTAACCACCAGCTTGTGAGAGCTTAAAAACCAAATGTATTAGTCTGAGACTGGATTTCCTTGTTATTTGTGATTGGGCTGACAATACACTTCTCTGCTGTTTTGACTGGTGTTTAAATACCTATTCTATACCCGAGCTCAAGGCGATCCTGCACCTTGAAAATGAGGCCTGTTTCTACCAGTCTTATTCAGACATGTTATCATGGGTGACTTTAGGTGCTCCAGATGGACCCTTTATTTATTTATTGTAGAATATTGTATATAGAATATATTGTAGAAGCCAGAGAGTTGTGGTCAATGGGACAGAATCTAGTTGGAGGCCTGTATCTAGTGGAGTGCCTCAAGGGTCAGTACTGGGGCCGGTATTATTCAATATATTCATCAATTATTTGGATGAGGGAATAGAGTGCACTATCAGCACGTTTGCTGATGACACCAAGCTGGGAGGAGTGGCTGACACGCCAGAAGGCTGTGCTGCCATCCAACGGGACCTGGACAGGCTAGAGAGCTGGGCGGGGAAAAATTTAATGAAATATAACAAGGGCAAATGTAGAGTCTTGCATCTGGGCAGGAACAACCCCAGGTTCCAGTATAAGTGGGGGAATGATCCATTAGAGAGCAGTGTAGGGGAGAGGGACCTGGGGATCCTGGTGGTCAGCAGGATGACCATGAGCCAGCACTGTGCCCTTGTGGCCAGGAAGGCCAATGGCATCCTGGGGTGTATTAGAAGAGGGGTGGTTAGTAGGTCAAGAAAGGTTCTCCTTGTCCTCTGCCCTGTTGAGACCACATCTGGAATATTGTGTCCAGTTCTGGGCCCCTCAGTTCAAGAAGGACAGGGAACTGCTGGAGAGGGTCCAGCGAAGGGCAACGAAGATGATGAAGGGAGTGGAGCATCTCCCATGTGAGGAAAGGCTGAGGGATCTGCCTCTCTTTAGCCTGGAGGAGACTGAGGGGTAACCTCATTAATGTTTACAAATATATAAAGGGTGAGTGTCACGAGGATGGAGCAAGGCTCTTCTTGGTGACAACCAATGATAGGACAAGGGGCAATGGGTACAAACTGGAACACAAGAGGTTTCACTTAAATTTGAGAAGAAACTTCTTCTCAGTGAGGGTGACAGAGCACTGGAACAGGCTGCCCAGGGGGGTTGTGGGGTCTCCTTCTCTGGAGACATTCAAAACCCGCCTGGACACATTCCTGTGTAACCTCATCTAGGTGTTCCTGCTCCAGCAGCGGGATTGGACTGATGATCTTTTGATGTCCCTTCCAATCCCTAACATTCTGTGATTCTGTAATAGTCTAAGGCAGTGTCTATTCAGAAGCAGTGTGCTGCAGCACCTTGACTGTGGAGATCATCAATATTTAGCCTTAGTTTTGTTTCTGTAAGTGCCCTCGTGCCACCTCGTTAATGCTGCCTGGCTGAGTGCAGAGAAAACTGTTCCCGACACAACCCACAGTTAATGAGGTGGTGGAACAAGAGGTAGAGCAGGTTGGTATGGTTTGCTTGCAGAATTTCTTGCAAAGCTGCAGAAGGCTGGGAGCCTCTGTCTACCATAGACCTTGTTCTTGCATATTCTCTTACCACATCCCAAGGGAGAACTCAGCTTGTGCCCAAGTTCCTATTGGAGAGGCCTGGGGATTTGGGTTAGCAGAGTATGCTATTTTGGACCTCAGAGAAGAGAAGGAGGGTTTAGGTTGGTGAGCTTTCTCACCTTACTGCTGGAATACTTCATTTGGCTTTTACCTGCCCTTTATCTGCAGATCTGTCCTCCCAACCACTTGCATGCTTTCACAGCTGCATTTGGTAACATTTTCAGCAGGGACTCACTGGGTTGCAGCCTGAGTGCCAGGCTGGAGAGCTGCCTTTATTCAGTGGGGACAAGGGCTAATGTGGGGACAGGGGCCAAGTCCCTCAGACACCAGCAGCATCCTCCAGGTGCTGGAAGAACTGACTTCTCTCTGAGTCTGTGTTGGCAGTAGCTGCAGAGCTGAGCCTCATGAAGGTGAACCGAGGAGTGTACTCTGAAAGCCCTGGTGCTGCCGGAGCAGAGGGCAGCAGTAACTCCATGGTGGCTTTGTGGTGTCCCTGCTCACATTTGAGCCATTAGCTGAGTTAAGCCAAAACAGGACATTGGCGATGGGGTTTGCTAGTAAGAATAGAAAGATAGAAGCTGCCTAGGAAAAAGCAAGGGCAGTGAGTTTGTGCACCTCCCTCAATAATTTCCTTTAATGACAAATTTATAAAGAGACGTGAGTTTCATCTGCTTCCCAGATGCTCCAAAAGAACCCTGTTGCCTTAATAAATCAACTTCTTTACGAGATGTAACCACTGGTCCATTTTTCAGCCCTCTTGTCTGTGTCAAGAAGCAAAACTAGCAGAGCAATACAAATCTGAAATATGGTGCGGAAGAGCAGAGGTGTGATAACAAAACTGCCGACAAACAGCGAAATGTTTTATTTAGCACAGGTGAAGGCTTTTTTATGTGATAATCTTTGATGGAAGAGGAGGACGTGAAAATGTCAGCATCCCATCACGCGAAGGGGAATAAGGTAGCTGGCTGCAAGGCGCAAACCTTGCCCAGAGCATTTTTCCTTCCTGCATCTTTCCTACTTGAGTTTGAATTTGGTAGAATCCCTTTAGGGATGCTGCTTTTTATGAAGAGAGGAAGAGCCTCTTTTGCAGGACATTGACAAAATGTAGCTGTGCTTTACCATCTGAAATCATGCTCAGTAAAAGTAGCTCCTGGGGAGAAAAATGCAGTGGGAGGCAGCGGCTGTCCACTGGGACATCTCTGTGGCCCACGTGGGGCACCCCAGTCCTGACCTGCCAGCCAGCACCCCAACCAGACACCACATAAACCCCTCTTTGTAGCAGACATCGAAAAGACAACTCAAACCCCAGTGGGATGCCATGGAAGATGACTAAGCCACCTCTCTTGGCTCAAGTCTGCTTGTGCCGGGTTGTTTTGTGTCACCCAGGCTGGACGTAGGGACCGTCCCGCTGCGAGTGAGTCCCATCAGAGGGCTCTCAACACCTTCCTCCTCTCATGGACGCCTACAGTAATCTTTTCTTGCATTTCTGCCGTGAACCACCCTAAGTAAAGGGATTGCATTTTTTCCTTATATTCATTTAAGCGCTAAGGCCTCAGTATAAAAAGGTCTTAAATAAAAATGTCTTGATCCCAACCATGTAGTTACCACAGAACACTCTGCACACTTGTGGTTTGGAGAAATGACATACAAGGAAATAAAAACATTTCCTTTGCTACTGTCAAAATAAATGTCTGATTCACCTTTTTTACCTCTCTGACAGATTTCTCTGAAATCTCAGATGAGAACCAGAAAGGCTTCAGTGTCTCCAAGTGTCTTTTAAAATTACACTGTTCTGTGCACTGCAGGTTGAAAGATTGTTTTGGTTGTTACAACAGTTTCTAATTTATGTTTTAAAAGAGCTTCAGGAGCCAGGCAGTTCCCTGCTCTCTCAGAGGCCATTGAGTTAAACAAGGTAGAGTGATTTGTCTTGCCTCAATTTAACTGTAATGAGTATTAAGTGGTTTATCTATGTGGGGAAAAGTTACTCAGCTAGATTACATCCAAGTTGAATTGCACCACATTCCAGATGAAGTATATTTTTTAAGACACTAAATCTTGAGGAGAGTGGATAATAACAGTAATGCTCCTTTTTGGACTGGCAGTGCAACTCTTCTACCTCTCATTAGAGATAGTGTGAGGAGCTATATTCAGTTAGTTTTTAAAAGCTTTGTAAAGAAATGAGACTTCAGGTTTTACGACTCTGTGAACATTTTAGCTTTAAGGGTTTACATTGTATAAGTGAGCATTGGCTGGTGGTGACCGTGGCTTTCATCTGTTTTGTTGTTGTGAGCAGCAGCTTGGCAGGGCATGACACCGGCTCTCTCCCTGACCACATCTTCAGCACCAAGTGTGATGGCTGTGACAGGGAGGGTGTTGGCAGGGAGGTGAGATGTTTTGATGGGAGATTCCTTCTCTCTGATGCCTTCTGGTCCACTAAGGCACCCATTGCTCATGCAGCTGGTGCTTGTGGCCCTGAGGAGTAACTGGAGGAAGATGTTGGCCCCACTGTCATCCCAGGTGGCAATGAGTGCCAGAGCATCCTCCCAAAAAGCTTATCCTTGATCATGTGTCCTAGACCACCATCCTTGTCTGCTTCCCAGATACCATACCTCTCCTTCACTGTGCCGCACTTATGCAGAGACAACTGTTGTGGTTGTCTGGCCAGGGCAGGATGAGGTGTCAGGTCCCCAGCAAGGCACCAGCAGGCGTGGGTGGACTTGAAATCAGTGCCACGAGGTGGTGGCCGGGCGGATGTGCTGGGGGTACACCCCAGCACCCAGGTCTGGCAGCTACTTGTACCACCAAGGAGAGTGCCTTTGGGCTGGTGGAGATGGAACATTCCCCACAGCTGGCGGCAGGCTTTGACAAGGCAATGAGGACCATTCGTTTAATTTCTAATGAAGGGAATAAGAGGGTCTGAGCCATCAGTGATCCAGCTCTGCTGCCTCTCCTGGGTGGGTCAGTGGGGCCATCCTTGCTCCATGGCTCTGGGGGAGGCAGGAGGGGAGGGAAATTTGCTGATAAGAGGAAGGTCAGAGGCAGAAAAATGTTGGGAATGTGTTTTTTGATCTAATGTGGGAGCAACCCAGCCTGGGGTTTCGCTGCTCAGCTCGGCAGTCTTACTGCCTGCTGTCATGAGAGTGATGGGATTTTTTAAACCTGAGATCAAGATGCAAATGACTCATCTGGCACCTACCCCAACACAGGCAGGGCCAGAAGATGGAGGTGGTTCATCTCTGAGGGCACAGAGAGAATGGTGATGACTCTGAGCACTGTTTCTCAGCCTTTGCCTGACACAGATCATCTTCTCCTGACAAAACAGCTCATTTACTTTTTTCCTCTGCATGTTGCTGTGGGGTGTTTTCTGGCTGAGGTCAGACACGGAACATGGTTTGGGGTTGAACATTGGTGTTTGATAAATTCCAGCAAATCTCAGAGTAGGCTTTCAAGACGGGGGCATAGCTGTGGTGTGCACTGGCTCCTGGGGATGCAGGGCTTGCTTTCCCAAGGAGTACCCTTCTTTTTTTGGCAACAGAATTGAAATCAGACACAGGAAATCATTCCCTCTATTTCCTTTTATTTGGCAGCCGTGCTCAGTTCTTTCTGTCACCCAACCAGTCGGTCTTTGTAGCGTTCAGTGCCTGAACACAACAGCTCTGTGTCACCATTCATCTGCTTAACCTTAATTTCCTGTAGCTGTTAGCAGTGCTGGAACCCACAACCAGTACATGTTGAAGAGTTTGCTCATGAGATTCAGGGTGCCAGCCTCCACCACAGGTAACTTCCCACTGTGCTTCAAAACAGAGCTGCTGGAGAGGACCTCCTGCAGTTTCTCTGTCCTCACAGAACTGTGAGCTTTTTAGCATCAAAAATAGTTCCCATAAGCTTCTTTTTTGGTTGCCGTTCTTTGCATGATGTGGTGTGGTGGTCCACAATATAAACAGTAGTGCTGAGAGTACAAAGGCGTGAGGGGTCACTGCATATGCCAGGCTCTCTGCAACTTGGGAAACAGACTTGGACTGCTAGCAGGCAACGGGCTTGGTCAGTGCTGGGGTTCTGTGGAGCCTCTATCTGTTACTGACATCATATCAAGATCTTTTTTAGCATTATCTAGCATTTTTACCCTTGCTTATGCAAGTGTTGCTCTCTGTGCAATTTATGCATGCAGAGACTGTGCTTGGTCCAGAGGCATATCTCTGATTCCCAGGCAGGTGTGGATTGAGCATCTCCTTTGACACTGCTTGGAATCCTTCTTTGAAGCTGCCTTGCATGCACCCATACTTTTGAGATAAAAATCAGGACCTGCTGTATCAGGATCACTGCATTCATGGTTTAGAGGTGCTCAGCTCTTCTGCTCCCCTGGCAGCATGCAGTACCGGTGAAGCTGGAGGGCAGGTGGGCAAGAGCACCTTATCTGACCAGATCTACTGATTGAGGCTGTTGTGTTCAGCACACGAGTGGTGTGGAGTCTCTGGTCGTCTTCAGACAAAGCTGGATAGTGTTCTCGGAACTATTTAGCCAAATGGCTGTTCCTGGACTGGGTTTAGGGGTAAGTTAACTAAGTGTGGTGGCCTGGGGCACAGAGGAAGTCAGACCAAAGGGTCCATGGTTCTCCTGGCTTTGTATTTAAGAATCTCAAACTCATCTCTCACCACACTGGAGGACAGGTTCATTACTAATTCAGCAAGTTGTTCAAGCTGATGCTGAGATCTTGTTGACTTACGCACTGATCTTCTACAGCATTATACTCACCACCATTTGATATGCATGACTAAATTCATGACACTGTTGGCACAAGGCCTTCACGGGGGAGGTGCTGTGGGTTGATCCTATAACCTACTTGGTTTGCCCTCTTCCCCTCTGACCTGGAGACTCCTGCCACGTTGGGGTGATTGCTGTGCAGAGGGAGTTTTTGGTCCCTGCAGCTGAAGATGATGTTGCTGTGAACCTTACCACCATTTAAACTGCTCACTGAACTTACATAGCTTCCTACGGTGTCTTCTTAACCTTTTTCATGAGGGTTCATTTGGACGAGGCACAGTCCAAACAAAAAAGTGAGCATGTTTCCTCTGAGAGTGTTTGTGCTTTAGATGGGCACTTGATTCTGATCTGTCCTGCTGTTCCTTTATGTGCGGTTTGGCACTTGTCTATGGCAGCACTATTTCAAGCATATTCCAGTTTTTCTCTTGAATGGTCAGAACACTCTCAGTGATTAGCTGTAGCTTGAGTTTTGGCTCTTCTGCTAAATTGCCCCCAGAGTGTCCAAGAAATGGCATTCGGGCTTGTGCCAAGTGCGTTCAGCGGCTACTGGCAAAGGCAAAGATAAGCTGTTCAGTGCAGAGCCAGCCCAAACCTCACACGTGTCCATGTGTGCAGTGGTGCAGGCAGCGGTGCAGGCAGCGGTGCAGGCAGCGGTGCAGGCAGCGGTGCAGGCAGTGGTGCAGGCAGCGGTGCAGGCAGCAATGCCTGCTGACCAGGGCAGGGCTGATCCTGACAGGTGCTGGCAATCGGCAATGTGCACTGACCGGCATCAGTGCGGTTGTGTGAATGCCTGGTTCCCCACTGATTCACGTTAAGCAAGGAGTCCTGTCGCTGAGTAGTGGCATTTGCAGTCATGCCCTAATAAATGAAATGAGGTAAAATATAATTCCATTTTGCAGAGCCCTTTTAGCAGTGGGGGAAATGTTTGGGTTTTTTCTTGTGCTTAAACTGCAAAACTTCCTCCTGCTGCAACAAGCCTCTGCTACCATAATGACAACTGGAGGAAGAATTTTGCAAACATCCAGGACGACTGAAGGAACTATTGCAAACCGCTAAGCTAGAATTACAATGAAGAAAATGTTTTCCCAGGCTCTTTTATTCTTTTCCCTGTGAAATTTGCAAATGTGTTGCTTCAAAGCATGTTTCAAAACAAAAACCAGATGTTTTGGAGAGCAGTAAGCCACCGACAGAGCTGCCCAGCAAGTTATCTTCTACGCTAGGTCACCCCATCTGGTATTGCTGTCTTACTGCAATGGTAAACTGGCTATTACACTTCTTCTGGTTGAATATTACCTTTTTATGTGAGGGTATTCTCTATTTTATTGTCCTGGTATTTTTCTGTTTAGTGTCACGTGCTTCCCTCAGAAAAAACCAGATGCCCTGGTAGGCATTTGCTGTGTACGTCAGGCTATCTGCACATTGCTGCTCTGGGACTTTGCTGTATCCACTTCTTGCCCTTTTACAGCACTGGGAGCTGTGGCAGTGACCTCCCTGTAGACCTGTGCCAGCAGCTTATTTTTGTGAGTTTTTTCAGTTGTTTCTGAAAGAAAAAGGCATGTGTGTGGAGGGGTTGTTTATCCAAACCTAAAAGGAAACATCTTGTTCTGTTGTTGAGTTTTTGGGTACATTTTAGATGAATGTAAATGGCTTTCAAAGCTAGGGAATTACTTCCATAAAATTATGAAATACAATATTTCAACTTCTGTACTCCCCACCCCCAACCTGGTGGCACTGATACAGATTCGTAGAAGATCTTGCTGTTGCTGAATGTCAGCTTTTTAGTGAAAAAAGCTTTTGGCAGAATCCCCTTCTCATGCTATACACTTGGGGTTTCATTCATTAGGTCTTTCCCAAACTTGCCTTCCACAGAATGAGAAAACATATCACTGTCTGATGGTATTGCCGGTAACACAAGAAGCTTAAACCTATTTTTTTCTCTTTTCCTAAAGATTCGTCTTCCAACTATATCAGGCAACTTGAAACAAAAGTGAAATTGCTGGAGGATGACAACAAGCTTCTTTCCCAGGTAGGTTTTTTATTGCCTAATAGATATTAATGTGGCTTTCTTCTCCTGTTTCCATATAGTTGTGTCTGACTGCCCACTTGAATGCACAAAGGCTTTCAGTGGACATCCTGCTAGGAGAAGAGCATGATGGCCTTTTCATGTCAACCCCTCACTGATAGGATTTGGTCTCTTTTTTAAAAAAAAAAAAAAAAAAAAGGAAAAAGTAAATCTTCTGTAGTGTCCGTGTGTGTTTTGGAGATGCATTAACGCCTCCCTGCAGAATGCCTTGTTCCACCATAGCTCTCAGGGATGCTGCAAGGGTCCAGCACTGCCTGTGCCCTTGCTGTAGGATTTTGTCTTGCTTGCCCATTAACATAGACTTTTATCTTCTTGAAAGAGGAGGCGGTAGTCAAAGGACAGCCTTGGGAATAGTTTTGTGCAGTGCTGGCTCATAGCTTTTATTTGAGATCATACTTAAAAAAGAGCAGACCTCTCTGAACTGGCACTTTTTGCTTGCATCTGCCCTTCAAAGTCTACTCCACATGCCACCGGGCTTTTGAGCACTCCTGGTGCTTACCTGTCTGTGTATTGCAATGTCAAGCAGCAGAAGAAAACATTCTGTCTGGTATGTCCCCTGGATCCCCTGTAAAACAGAGCACTTGGTATAAACAGAGGCAGCTTTGCTGAAATCAGTGAAACACTGTCTATTTCAACTATTGGAAGAGTTATCCTTTTTCTCTTGTTCTATGCATTCTTTCACTGTTGGACTGTTCTACTTCCCTGGCATATTAAAGGTTTTTTCTATACTTTGCTTCTTACTTTAAACATTGATTTTCACAGTCATTTTGTTCGAGATTCTTTCCAATTATAAGAACTGGAAGTAAAAAAAAGCCCCTTGATTATAATTTTTTTAATACCTTTTTTTGCCAGTCTGTGTTGTGCTGTTCTTTGTATTTTACCAAGTCTGAAAATAGACTGCTCCAGGATCACGTTTCTAAAACATTCTTTAAAAAAAAAAAGAAAAGGCTCTATGCTTACTGAAATTTCCAGAAAATTATTTTGGCAAACCTTATTTTTACTAAAATACACAGTTTGTCCTAACTGTGAGCTTTTTTTAAAAGATTACTCCAAATTTCCCGTGTACTCATTGGGATCGCTAGCCATGAAACAAAACTCACGGGCTACTGAAGGGTTAAAACCCCAAAAGAGTGCTCAGCTGCCACCGAGTGGCTTCATGTATTAATCAATTGCTAATTTGATTTTAACTCCCTCTGTCTTTCACCCTACTCGTGAGTAGAGCTGGTGTCGGTCGAAACCCCGAGACTATTTAATTGAAGCTATTGATAAGCAGACGGGCTGTGTGTGGGCAGCTGGGATGCTCATGGATTCAGGGGACAGGCTCAATGTGCCCTTGGCTTGGCTTCATCCTGCCACAGCCCAGCACGTTACCCAGTCAGATCTGCCTATGAGGTCAAAAAAAAGTGGTTGGTAATTAATGGGAGGGAAATTAATAGGGGCTGAATAGCTGCCTGGGCTTATTGCATCAGGAGGATGAAGCCCAATTAGTCTGGGGGTCTCTGAGCCTAAAGCAGCCCCACGCATCAGCCCTTCACCCTCCTGCTGTCCTCGGTGGGAAGGCTGTGCCTTTTCCTCCACAGGCACAACTGTCCTCAGGTGTCCTCACGTTCCAGGCTGTGTCACTGCAAACATTTGAATCCAGGAAGGGGGGGAAATGGTCTGAAAATAGCTCTGTGCTCTGGAGAGGACCAGCTGCCTCCCCAGTAGCAGCAGCCACTGAGGCCAGCCTGGCTCTGACATTCTGTGCAGCCCTTGTGCAATGTCTTAATGGGCCTCCAAAAGGACCAGGATCTGACCTATTTTAGATTGCATTCAGGAAATTCCTCTTTTTTATTGTAAGCATGGAGACAGCTCTCCTTAGTGCAACAGAAGTGTGGAAGCTGCGATGGTCTGGGTGAATACCCCAGCTGCAGTCACCTCCAAAGCTTCATGCTACAAACCTATATTTGGATTTTTTCTCTTTCAATGAGAAAGATGAGAAAAACCTGTAGAGGCACTAACTCATATGCATATGGGCATGTTGCTCCCAGCACTTTCCTGGAAAAGTATAATCCACTTACCATATTATTTCTTCCTTCATCTGATTGGAAAATGTTTAGCTGTTACCATGCAGATCCTGGGATAAGACTCTAACAAAAAAGGATCCTGGCAAACTTTCCTCCTGTTTTTGAAGTTTCCAGATGATCCTGGCAATTTAAACTCTGCAATACCAAACTGGCTTTTCAACACCAAAGTCACATTTTAACTTGGTTTGGCTTTCTCCCTGGGAGTATTGACTTTGCAATAATATTTGCAGTCTGGTGTCAAGAAGTTCTATCATGAGCGTGCTGAGGAGTGATGAAACCTGACGTCCTAAGTAACAAACAGTGCCTGTGCATTAAGGGATTAACAAATCAGTGGTGGTTATGGAAGTCTTCCTGGCTTCTCTCCAAGTGCTAAGCATAGAGCTGAAATAGTGCTTCATCCAGAGAAACCCAAGAAGACTAGTGCTGCAAATGATCTTGCAAGCTTTATGGGAGGATTTCTATTACAGTGGCCAGTGACATAATGCCCCTTTGCTACCTGGTGCATCCCGAGTGAGATTTGTTGCTTTGTCTTCTGTGGTGTCTGGGGTGTGAAGCTATGCTGACACATGGTGGTTTTGTACCACCTTCAGGCGCGGAATTAAGTCAGTACAGGGGTCCCCAGCCTGAACTGTTTCTCCTGTCTCCCAACATCTCCTTTCTCCATAAGCACTTGGGAAGAAGAGCTGAGTGGGAGAGGTGAGAGCTCTGCAGCCAGTGCTGAGGTGGGTGCTCCATGCTGTACGTGTTACCCACAGCGCAGGCATGCCGGGATTCACCCATGTCTTACTCTGGTGACTCATTTGAACAAGTAATGCAGAGAGCTTTTCCTCCTCTTGGGAGATCAAGAACTACCACCTCATGAACCACACTTTGCAGTGGGAGGAAGGTAAATGGAGAACTGGATGTTATTTATGATACCCATATATGGATTTGGTTTCCAGTTTTGTGCCTTTCTCTGACTCAAGTTTACACTATAATGTTTGCTGGCATGGCAGTGTTAACTAGAAAGTCACACTTTTGGATGACATCACTGTGCTGGCAAAATCCCTGGCAGCAATTCTGACAACACACAGCTTTTGTTGCCCTGGTTTATATTGTTTGGGGAAATGCTGAATCAAATGCTGCTGCCAGAAATGGCCCCTCAATTCCTGCTTACTTGTGGTGGTGGTTGTCTGTGGTGTAACCACAGTGGCAAAGACCCCACAGAGCAGGTGAGGACCTCAGCGTCCTGGGTTGACAGTGTCAGCGCTTCTCGCAAGTGTAGCTGGTGTCTGAAAGCTTTACCTGAGGTGTAAAGATGAACGTAAGTTCTGTGGAACATTGGGTTGGAGAGCTTCAGAGACATCACTTTCATAGTCTTACATTCTCTATGGAAGAAGTGCACCAAGTTCTACCGTGTGCATGCAATCAATCTGTGCAACATCATGTGGGAGAATTCCTGTTTTTCCTCTGTGTCATTGTGGGCAGTGCCCAGGAGAGCTGGTGTTGACCTCTCTTTTGTGGCCTCTGGTTGACTAGATGAAGGTAGCTTCCATATTACTGAAATATAACCCCTGAAATGGGAGACTGTATTTGCTTTCTGTTCCTCTGTGCTGAAAGTGTCCAAGCAGAAAACAGACCCATTAAGTCACCCAACACTGCTGCTTAAACTAAAAATACATTTGTAAATACACTCTTTTGCCTGAAGATTAGAGAAACCTGTTTTTATGAGCATCAGGAGCTCCAAATGTCAGTTCTGGTTAGTTTTATAACTAATGCATACATTTTAGAGATAATAACAGTGACAAACTTTTGGCCATCATTCACATTATTTTTTCAGGACGTTCTGTTCAATGGCAAGGATCAGGCACTTTTAACTAAAACTGAAGTTTATAGGCTTCATGGACCGTGTTCTCCAATAACCAAGTCGTGTGCACCATGGCTGGCTGCTGAGACTTCTTTTGGTGTATAGTCTCTGCAGAGCTGGGTCTGGCTTTTCCCTTCAGAACAGGAGTGCCAGAGGCAGTTACCTACTCAGAGAAGCCAGGAGCATGTTGCACACCTTTGTTTCAAAAAGCCCAGCTTTGAACAGAGCAGATATATTGAGCAGGTGACACTCTGAGTAACTGGATGTTTGACAATGAGGTCCTGGTTCACCTTTCAAGGAAAATTTCAGGTCCCCTGGTACAGAGCAGAAACACAAAAAGTTCTTCTTTAGGGAAGGCAAAACCCTTGGGATTTATGAGGAACATGAGGGTATTTAATTAAAATCACAAAATAGACTTCAGTATTACCAGCAGTTCACGGCATTTCAGTATCTGCCTTGCTAGCTGAATAGGTTTCAGAGTATCCCTGGAAGATCTTTAGAGCATCCCTAGAAAGTCTTGAAAACTATGTTTAGTCTTATTTTTAAGAAACTGCATGCTTAGCCTGAATTCAAATAAGGCTGTGGCTGTACCGATGGTAAAATAATAGCAAATAATAACTGTAAACACTGCTATTAGAGCTGAGGTTTTTGAGCTTGGAGCTTCCATGGTAAGAGTATCACAGTATCACAGTATCACAGTATGTTTGGGATTGGAAGGGACCTGAAAAGATCATCTAGTCCAATCCCCCTGCTGGAGCAGGAACGCCTAGGTGAGGTTGCACAGGAATGTGTCCAGGCGGGCTTTGAATGTCTCCAGGGAAGGAGACTCCACAACCTCCCTGGGTAGCCTGTTCCAGTGCTCTGTTACCCTCACTAAGAAGAAGTTCTTTCTCAAATTTAAGTGGAACCTCTTGTGTTCCAGCTTGATCCCATTGCCCCTTGTCCTATCATTGTTTGCCACTGAGAAGAGCCTTGCTCCATCCTCGTGGCACTCACCCTTTATATATTTGTAAACATTAATAAGGTCACCCCTCAGTCTCCTCTTCTCCAAGCTAAAGAGCCCCAGCTCCCTCAGCCTTTCTTCATAAGGGAGATGCTCCACTCCCTTAATCATCTTTGTAGCCCTACGCTGGACCCTCTCCAGCAGTTCCCTGTCCTTCTTGAACTGAGTGGCCCAGAACTGGACACAATATTCCAGATGGGGTCTCACCAGGGCGGAGTAGAGGGGAAGGAGGACCTCTTTCGATCTACTGACCACCCCCCTTGTAATACACCCGAGGATGCCATTGGCCTTCCTGGCCACAAGGGCACAGTGCTGGCTCATGGTCATCCTGTTGTCCACCAGGACCCCCAGGTCCCTTTCCCCTACACTGCTCTCTAATAGGTCATTCCCCAACCTATACTGGAACCTGGGGTTGTTCCTGCCCAGATGCAAGACTCTACATTTGCCCTTGTTATATTTCATTAAATTTTTCCCCGCCCAGCTCTCTAGCCTGTCCAGGTCCCGCTGGATGGCAGCACAGCCTTCTGGCGTGTCAGCCACTCCTCCCAGCTTAGTGTCATCAGCAAACTTGCTGATAGTACACTCAATTCCCTCATCTAAATCATTAATGAATATATTGAATAATATTGGCCCCAGTACTGACCCCTGAGGCACTCCACTAGATACTGGCCTCCAACTGGACTCCGCACCATTGACCACCACTCTCTGGCTTCTCTCTTTAAGGCAGTTTGCAACCCACCTCACTACTCTATTGTCTAGACCACACCTCCTCAATTTAGCTGTGAGGATGCTGTGAGGGACTGTGTCAAAGGCTTTACTGAAGTCAAGGTAGACCACATCCACCGCTCTGCCATCATCCATCCACCTTGTTACACT
The DNA here is from genome assembly GCF_037038585.1 of Patagioenas fasciata. Classification (NCBI taxonomy): domain Eukaryota; kingdom Metazoa; phylum Chordata; class Aves; order Columbiformes; family Columbidae; genus Patagioenas; species Patagioenas fasciata. The sequence goes on along the minus strand of NC_092524.1, from coordinate 57,867,387 downwards.
CTCATAAAAGGCTATGAGGTTGGTCAAGCATGACTTACCCTTGGTAAAGCCATGCTGACTGCCCCTAATGACCCTCTTATCCCTGATGTGCCTTGAGATGACAAGATTGCCTCAGTTCTTCTTAAGCAAATGTGAACCTGGCACAAACACGCAGCTAGTTGCTAGCATATTGTTCTGAAAATAAGAAAAAAACAAACAAACTAAAAAATGGACCCTGGGATTTGAAAGACCCTGAGAATCATTAGTACTGCAAAGAACAAAGATGTAAATGCCACTCAGTGGAGATCTTGATCTCTTCCTGAAGAGCAGAGGATGGAGGAGAAAAAGAAATAGCCTACAACGTGCTGGCTGGAGTGCAATTTCCTCTGTTGTTTTATTAGCGATCGGTTTTGTGCCAAGTCTGCCATTAACAGTTCATGCCTATGGTGTTACCTCTTGGAGTTGCTATTCGGTCTTAACATTTGGGCTTCTCTTTGAACTGGAGTTTTGTTGTGAGGCCATGGCTTGTGCCAGGAGCCTCGCACGTGCTCACCACAAGCAGAACAAAATTACAAACCTGTCTTATTTCCCCAAAGTCTACCTACTGTTTGTATGTGAGGAGGATAACTATAATTGCTCTAATTTAAGGTCTCACAAGGGAAATTGGATTTTTTTTGTAACAGAGAGCAACTCAGACATGAAAGCTTTTTGGTGCGTTTGGTCTCTATTTAAATTCAGAATACTGATGGGGATGTGCCCTAGGTTACTATATTACTGCTTTTATGCACTCTTTAAATGTTTAGATGCATATTAATTTTAACTAATCAAAAAGGAGGTGCATATTTGAGGCCTCATCCAAATTTTCCTTTCAAGTCAATGATAATACTTTCTGTAGGATCCCATGCAGTACAGCTCACACAGAACTAGATTTTCATGAGACCTTCTCTCATGAGACCTTTTGTAAGACCACTCTTCAAACCCGGATTTGGACCTCTAATTGCATTGCATTCCTTACATGCATAAATGAAAAAAAATGTTAGCAGGCTCCCCCAAGTGTAGCTTCTTTAGCTGTGGAGACAGAAGCTTCAAGAAAACATAGCATGCAAAACCAATCTATGTCCAACTGTATTTCATTTCACCTCCTTCTACATATCAAAATGACAAGACTGATCTGACCAATTTGCTGTTAAGTAAGTGGACTTGAGATATAAGTAAACAATATATGTTTATTGATTAAAATGTCATTCTCCCCAGATAAGAGATGTACAGTTTTGTAAGAGCAGTTCAAAGATGTCTGAGACCGACATCCAAAATACTTTCAAGCCCTTTAAGACAATGGAGTTCCTTTTGTTGACTTTGGACATCAGGATCTTGGACTGCCACCTACCAAAACAGATATTCTCTTGGTATTCACCTCCCATTCATGGGAAGGAGAACATTTACGAAGCAGGATCAGTGACAGAAATGAGCTTTTCCAACTTGTCATGAAAGCTGGGTGGTGAACTGTGTGTTCTGGGGGTTGTCACCTGTGGAATCAAGGGATTTTCTAAAAATGTCACCTGGCACATATAAACAGAGTTCCCTAGAAACCTACAAAATATAATTCAAGAAGTTCTGAATTCAGAAGTCCAACAACAGATAGACAGAAACATACAGTGTTTATTGAATATTAGGAATCTGAGACAATCACATAATTTCTTGCAACTTAACTCAAAATTTTTGAAGGACTGGAGCTAAATATCTGTGCAGGAGCGCGAGTATGAGAATGATGCGCACACGCAGAGCTCTGCCGTGCCCCATTTGTTTCTGTTGTGGGTGAGCAAGAACATTGGGTTTAATGAGGCTCAGTTTAACCTCCAGCTGTGAAATGTGGGATTAGTTGTATCCTGTGCTTAACCGGCTTTGTAATAATTTCACTAGATTCCACTTTTTTCTGTATAAGAGTCAGGAAAAAAGGTCTTCATTACAGTTACATCGAACTATGAAGAAGCAGTATTTTGTGTCTTTGTAACATGTAGAGGGGTTCAAAGTACACAGACTCTCAGTGGCTGGCAATCTGAGAAAGACTGGAAAATATTTTCAAGAGGAAACAAAGCAATAGCTGCAGAGGCTTAACAGCAGACTTTTGCAATAGGTTAAATGCCAAATTCAAGACCAGCTCAAGAGAAATACAGTGTTTGATATCTGAAGACAACTTGGGGGATGTTAAATCTTTAATTGCTTCTGAAAAAAGAGGCTTTATCCCAAATTATAAATTTGTGACAAAATTTTCAATCTGTTTTTTTTGTTTGTTTGTTTTTCTTCATGAAGCCCAAAATACAAATCTAAATCTTTGTAGCAGCCTTTTAAAGAATATCCAAATTATCTCATTAAAAAACCCAGACTGGTTGTTACTGATTTTTCCTGACTGTTGGAGTCCTGGTTCAGCAGAGAGGCTTGAACACTTGCATGGTCCTCAAGAAGACAGAGGCTTGAGTGTCCATCCTGCCCTTAGCAGGACGAAGAGAATAAAGAAAAGAAGAAGGGCCAACAAAACCCTTGTCTGTCTTTGTTCTGGTGTTAGTTAAAGCCTGCAGGGACCTTTTCTGTTTTGTTAGAAGGGGATTCAGGTCTTTGCCTTTCCCATTCCCAGCTCCCTCATTTTAGGGAATGTGGGGAGTGAGGGCAGACCCAGGACATTGCTGTGGCTGAGTTTTGGGAGGAGGTGGTTCCCTGTGGCCTCCTGTCTGAAGTGCAGCTGACAGAAGAAAACAAAAAGTGAAGTGAAAAGTGGATGGTCCAGTAAATTTATTCATGTGCTTAATACTACACCCACATCTACATCTGCTTACCTGGTGGAACTGGCCAGCATCTCTTAGCTTCTCCTTTGACATCCCTAATGAAGAGACTGATTTTGGTGCTAATGAGCCACGGGTGGGCTCCCTTAGTCTGAGGCTCTTAAAACTCATCGTGTACAAGCCACAGACCAGACTCAGGCTACATTGAATGTCAGTGGTTATAGCTCCATTTGGCTTTTTAACTATTGAGCTTCACTTCTGTTTCGGTTGTGGGTTGTGATGCTTGAATCTCAGCTGTGCCAGCTCATATTCTCTCTTGAGCAAAGTCTGCCAGTTGTGTGATTATAATTATGTATTGCAATTTGGTTTGAGCTGATTATCTGAGTCTCCCATGAGTTACGGGGTTGATCTTTCTCTGCTGATCTGAAAAAAAAAGGGGGGGGTGGGAATACAGATGCTTGAATATTAACAGTATAATATAGTTCCCTGCCTCAGTTGCCACAGAGAGTGGCGAGGTTTGAAACTTGCACTGCTTTTATTGCCTGTGCCCCACTGAGGTACTGATAAAAATATTTTTCCAAGAATGGTTTTACATGGTAAAATCTGCTAAGCCTCTTACTGTCTCCCGCTATTTATTAAGCCTTTCCCAAAGTGTTAACTCCCCTGACAATAGAGAATTCCAGTTGTCACCATTGCAACCAGACGAAATCTGCTGCTTTGCCCCACCAGCTCATGATATGAGGGGAATGTTGGAGCACAGGTGGCAGTGGGGTTGCTCTTTCCTGCGCTGTTTGCAAATGGCTGAGATCCAGCCACAGCAAAACATCCAAATGCATCCTCACAGCTCTCTGTGCTGCTGCTGTACAAGGGCTTTGCACATCATTTTTGGGGTTGTACCATTTCCAATTCCATATGAATAACTGCAAATGGCTTTGCTGATGAAGCTGGCTGAGGTTGCCTTTGTGACCTACTGGCTGAATACTGGAGAGGGAATTGGGAGAGTAGGTGTCTTGGCAGATCATTGTCCCCTAAAGCCTTTGCCACCAGTTTAAGGACTGATCCCTGGATGCACTGCGTGTACAACACGAATATGAACCAGTGTAAAGGAATTTAATCTCTCCCATTGCAGAAAACTCATATTATTACATGACACAGAAGATGTTAAATAGTTTTAATCTCATCCCTCAATTTTTTTCTTATTTGCAGAGTTATTTCGAAATCAAATACGTTGATTTTTTTACTGCACTCTCATGTGTGTAATTTCCAGCTTGCCTGATAAATGCTGTTGAAGCTAATGGGACTCTTCACATATACTTAAAGTCAGATACGTGCTTTGCTGCGCTTATTTTTGCTTGAATACGTCTTGTAGTGATAACTGCAATTACTGAACCTTAATTCAATTATTTGCTAGCTTCACACAGTAAAATCGCCCATCCCTCAGCTTCCCGGTGCATGAGACCCTACAACACGGATTAATGAGATAAGAAGGAAACCTTTGTACAAGGTTGTGTGGTAGGGCATGTTCGCTGGGGCACAGGGTTGCCTAAAAGGGCCACTCACGTGTGGTGCTGAGGTCAGGAGAAGCCAGGGCCATTGCCCTGGTGCCTGTGTGAGAGCTGTGCAAGGCAAGTGCTTTGCAGCATCTCCTTCTCATTATTTGAGATGTGTTTCTGCTTTGCTTGACCTCTGCAAAATATCACTGCTCTGCTGGACCTACTAAGGATACCCTGGGCCAGGTCGTTCTGACAGAATGGTGTGTTCTGATAGTGCCATTGAGCTCTGTGGGTATGGTAAAATATCTGTAACTGTGAGTAAGAGTAAGGTGATCATGGGTCACCATGCTCTAAATTGGGATAGTAAGATGTTAATGTTTGTGCAGATAATAATGTGTTCTGCAAGACTTCATTCATTAATGTGGGAAAAGAGGTTGAAGTTCAAATAATAATATTATCCTGTCAAGTGCTGCATGTAAGACCAGCTTATTTTGGTCATCTGTGATAGATTTTTTTTCCAAGATGATAAAATAACTCTTTTTCTGTTAAGTTCCCAAACATTTAATGTTCTTCTGTTCCCTTCTAGCTGGCTCACTGCAACAGCTTGCCACGAAATTTCAGTAAGGTAGAGAGAGCTAATGCGTCCACAAACAGCTTCTTGATCTGGGGGCTGCCTTTTAATATTGCTGCTGGTTGTTTGGGGCTCTGATTGTTTGTTCTTTCACATGCTAATGTTAGCAATTTCCATTTTTTAATCATCTGAATGTATTAAATATGCCCCTAGTTATTTTTATTTCCCTCCTTTACTTGTGCGAAAGACGTTGGTTAGTAACATCTGAGTTTTGACCAAGTTCAAATCAAATCCATTTACCAACCTGAAGAGCAGTTAGTACTTTTAGCTAAATTGCAGCAGCAAATAACAGGAAAAGACTTTGAACTAAACCTTCAGTTTAATTACCCAGTTGCAAACAATGGGTAGTTGAGTGTCAAAATTGAAGCAGTTTCAATTACTGGAACAATTATGGTTTAGAAAATTCTTGCCGGTAGGTTTAAGAATTTATATTACAGTGACAGGCAAGTAATTCAGGTAATGGGCAGTACAAATTGTCCATAGAGATGAAGGCAGCCTGACCCAATGGACTGAAATAAAACCTTCCTCCTTTTTCTCTTCACAACTATATATAATCAAAAGCCAAGGTCTCAGCAGAGACATCCAAGATTTATGAGGTAAAACTAGAATATGAAGTAAGAATGAAATTTTTTTGTTATAGATTTATTTTTCCTTCACATAGAGAATTACCCAAATCATAAGCCCAAATCCTTATGAGCTTACATGGTCAGAATGCAATGCCCTTGCCAATTTTCTAAGGACCGTGTTCACCCTGATATTTAAATGGCAGCTAGAGGAAGTGTTATGCTTTGTAAGAGGATGGAGTAGCCACTAAAAAATGGAAATTGCTTGTGTCTCTGAGGGCTGGGTGATGGTGTGGCATATTCATTTGTCCAAAGAAAATCTTCTGAATTGGTGTCAATAAGGGTATCTTCTATTACCAATATTGAATTTGTCACAGTATTCCTTTCCATCTAGTTACATTTCATGTTGAGGTACATAATTTCTTCTAATGTTATGTTGAATAGTAGATATAATATTAATAAATTTAAATGGTGCGGTGTGTAATCTGCTGTCTCTTGAGCTTAGTGCCAGTGGGTCTGCATTGTAGGAAAATGAAGCTGATTATTATAAAGCCTCTGAAATGACAGTCCTCTGGGAAGTCTGCTGTCGCTGACTCACGTATGCTTGATTCTCCTCTTCATTCTGGATATTACATTTTTCCATCCCATTATAAAGGGACCCCCCAGAGGTAAACGGAAGGGGCTTTGTAGAACTCCTGGCCTTTGAATTGGTGCTTATTGTTTTTGGCTTTTTTTGTTTGTTTGTTTGTTTTTGTTTGTTTTTTAATTAAAATGGCATGTGGACCAGGCAAGGAAGCTTTCACAATGCAGGAGGTCACAGCTGGATTATGAAGAAGTGATAAGAGCATCATCTCAGGTGCTTGGCCCTAATCCTCAGGTGCCACCAGGGTCACCCCTCCTGCCCTACACCAGCAGGAGGTGGGTCTCTGTCTGCCAAACCTCCGCAGGTGCCTTGGATGTGCTCGGGCACAGGATGCCATGTGTAGACACCCGAATTGCTCCGAGGTGATGCTACAGCCCATTGGGAGAAGGAAAGCTGTGACTCTTTATAAAGGCTTTTAATATTTCCACCAGGCACAGGGTCAAACGGATCATTTATGATTTTTTTTTAACCTCTGTTCAGCCTTCAGCTGTTACGATTTGTGTGAAAGGAGAAAACAATGTTTTCAATTAAAGGCTACTTATGTAACAACCCTGTTTTGAATGCTAATTCATGAATTACTGGATGCTGACAGTGCTGCTTTTTAATTTTCCTTGGTCATTTCAGCACATAATTCTAATTGAAATAGTTCTGGGGTTTTTTTGCTCATCTCTTTCATAAATGCTGAGAAGCCTGTCAAGCAAACTTCTGTCTTTCTGTATTTAATTTTGTTAAGAATGGTCCACTTTGTTACATCAAAGTGACTTTGAATTAAATCCTTGTCTTCTTTTTTCTCCCTCCCAGCAGAAGTAACGCTGAAGGGTAACAGAAACTGTAATTTGTCTAAATTGTCTATAAGTTTTCAACACTTTATCTTCACAGTTGGTTCAACATAGCCACTGCACTGATCTGACTTTACTGGACAGAAACAGGAAGGAAAATAAATGTTTCTTCTTAGTACTTTGACCTTAAAATACCACAAACACCATCCATCTTCTCGTGTTATTTGTGTTATTTTCAAATTGAATCACTCAGCATATCGGGTCAAAAAGTCAGAGGCCGTCATTTCTTCTCCTTGCCAGCAGGATAGAAAGCTTCGATAGGTGCAAGTATTTGCTGATTTTTTTTTTTTTTAATATGTAATTTTAGGCTTTGATAAGCACCAAGACTTTAATTTCTATCTAAAGTATTTAAAACAATGCATCTTTTTTATGGAAAATACCATTTTCCACCTATGTTAATAATCAAATTCCTTTTGTTTTCCAGACAGCTAAAAAGTTGGATTTGCAGTCCATTTTTGCTAAAAACTTGACTTGTTGGTCCTATTTGTTTCCCGCTGATAGAAGTAGGCAAAGCTCCCTTCCCTGCCAGGAGAAACATGTCTTGGTCCATTTCTTTCGTAATAGGGCTGACAAAGATCTTGGGCTTTGGTCCAAGAGCAGCATCTTCTGGGGTCGCTTCAAGTTCTGCCTAGTTGAAAAATTTAGCAATAAATGTCATGTCATTATTTCCAGATAATGAAGAATTATTGTGTCTGAGGGAGCACTGTCAGCGCTGGCCGTCTGTAGCACAGGTTTAGGCTGAAGGTGAAGGTGGTGCTTCTGCAGTCTTGTCCCTGTGCTCATTGTCTGGTAAAGGGAGGCAACACCAGGTAGAGTGATGCTGAGTTAGACCTAGGGGAAGTCTTGCACTTTCCTACCACTGTGAAAGTCAGGAGATCCTCTGCTTTTTCCTTTTTCCTTATTATTTTTTTTTTCTCCCTTCCTTTCCCTTCCTTTCCTTTCCTTTCCTTTCCTTTCCTTTCCTTTCCTTTCCTTTCCTTTCCTTTCCTTTCCTTTCCTTTCCTTTCCTTTCCTTTCCTTTCCTTTCCTTTCCTTTCCTTTCCTTTCCTTTCCTTTCCTTTCCTTTCCTTTCCTTTCCTTTCCTTTCCTTTCCTCTTTCCTTTCTCCTTACCTTTCCCCTCTCCTTTCTCCTTTCTCCTTTCTCCTTCCCTTCCCTTCCCTTCCCTTCCCTTCCCTTCCCTTCCCTTCCCTTCCCTTCCCTTCCCTTCCCTTCCCTTCCCTTCCCTTCCCTTCCCTTCCCTTCCCTTCCCTTCCCTTCCCTTCCCTTCCCTTCCCTTCCCTTCCCTTCCCTTCCCTCCCCTCCCCTCCCCTCCCCTCCCCTCCCCTCCCCTCCCCTCCCCTCCCCTCCCCTCCCCTCCCCTCCCCTCCCCTCCCCTCCCCTCCCCTTCCCTTCCCTTCCCCCTTTCATCCAATAACTACTGTTTGAAAAAAATTCACAGTAGAAGGTCAAGAACTATTCCAGAGTAGTTAATGGCTAGTTGTTGCCGTTTGCTGGGACAAAGTGTATATCCAGTTATGCAAGTTGTAAATTTGATCAGGTCAAGCAAAGGCTGACTATGAATAGTCTCCTCTGCTCTCTCTTGGTCTCCTTGGTCCCTCCCTCTCTCTCTCTGCTCCTCAGCTTAGAAAACATTCCCAATGAAAGTTCAACCTGAAGAGCACTCACCCATGGAGTTTCAGTTCAGATGAAAATGATTTTGCTGATAAATTCCTTGAAACTCCAGAAATGTGAAGTGATTTTACCTGAAGGGCAATTTATTATAGACATGCTGCCCATTAATTGAGATAATCTCCAACGATGATGATGAACAGAGATGATCAGGGATTGTACTTTTAAAATGCCATTCTACTAGAAAAACAATTTGGGATCCACTTACATCTCAGTAATGAAAATTGGGTAAGGTAATAAGAGATTTCATTTTGCGAGTGAATCGACAATGCAAATATCAGGATTTTTAATTTAGGTTTAAGTGGAGTAATGGCTACTCATTCTGATGCATCATTAGTCATATTGCTTTTTAATGAGCAACTTTCTTTTCCTGGTTACTGATAGCAAAGCCCAATGAATGCCTAAATGTTTAGGGAGGTCTGATGAATACATGTCATTGCACCATTTTAATTTAAAAAAAAGGAAGAAAAAGCAGTTTTCCTTCTATGGTGAAGAAATACACATTTGCTTTTAGTGCAAGGAAAATAAATAGTGCGGAAATGTGACTGGTAGGCTGTTGTAAAAATAATTAAGTAAGAACATTTTGAAACAAATTCTAGAAAATATAGAAGGAATATTTCATTGAGTGGAGTGCTTATGAAAGGGACTGGCTTTATGGCTGACAGCTGTAGGAAAAAGTGGTTCTTTGGCCATCTCCAGCATGGATATGTTATAAATAAGGGCAGATGAAGTTTCTTGCCCCAGACATCTCATTCCTTTTCTGGATAGGTCTCTGTTCAGCATTTTTATTTGTTAGATGTTTTGTCTTTTTTTTTTTTCTTTTTTTCTTTTTTTTTTTTTCTTTTTCCTTTCTTTTCTTTAATTAGGAGCTTGTTTTGATGTTCATTGAACTCAGTGGGAATCTTTCCATCAAACTGAATGCATTAGGTCAGATTCATAATCAGCAGTCATTGAAACAACCTAACAATAGTTTTGTCACACACAAGTGCACTGTCTTAAATGGGATTTGCTTAAAAAAAGCAATAGAACTAATCCATTATAAACACTTGTTAGAGCAGAGTTTTGACTGTATCTGTATATTTACCAACACAATTTCAACCAATTTAAGCCAAATCGAAATTAATTCAGACTCTTTCTCCGGGCAGGAGCTTAGGGCAGTTAAATTAAATTAAACTAGCATACTTTTAGGCACAGCAGGATGATGTTGTGTGTTGACTATATGTAGGTCTGGTTGCCTTCCTTCGGTGGGTGAGACATTTTGACTTTCTATGAGGACAAGCTGTAGAGTGGTGAAACACATGCTATGTCTAATGTAGACCAACCCATTCAGATTTGGCGGCAGGAGAACAAGTTTCAGGGAGGCAAACAAATGTCCACAAAATGTCTCTCATGCCTGTTTCTACATTCCTGGTGCTCTGTAACCATGTGACATCTTGCAAGTCACAGCAGTTTGCAAAATCTGAGCAATCCAGGGCCTCTAAACAGTGGCAAGGTAGCGTGTGTCCTTCTGGAGCAGAGCCTTCGAGGAGATCTGTCACCTCTGGCATCTACAGCACAAAGCTACAACCTCACATTTTCACTCTGCTGTTTCATTCTGCTTTTCCCTCACCTGTGGAAGTGCCTGTTCATCACAGATGTCAGAATCATAGAATCATAGAATCATTTTGGTTGGAAGAGACCCTCAGGATCATCGAGTCCAACCATAACCTAACCTAACTTTAGCGCTAAACCGTGTCGCTAAGAACGTTGCCTAAACACCTTCTAAATGCCTACAGGGATGGTGACTCCACCACTTCCCTAGGCAGCCTGTTCCGATGCCTGACGACCCTTTCAGGGAAGAGTACATGAGCTCCTGAGCTGACAAACTGAGGGAGTGTTGGGGCCTCTCCGGGAGGTCGCTGTCCCCCCATGTACATACAATAGTGAAGAAGAGGTTGCACACAGCAGGGAAGTGGATGTGTAACCAGACAGGGTCAAATCGTTTCAGGATAACCACCAAGAGACCTCTACACATCACATGCCTGGGACAATGCCAGTGAACTAAGATTCTTCTCATCACCATCCTTTGTGATCTGCTAACCTTCCTTTGAAAGTATCTGCCTCCCAGGCATGGTGGAGGAGATTCAGTTTTGCAGCAGTCACTCTTTGGCTTCAGAGGGAGTTATCTCCTTCAGATCTTTCTGTCTCTGACTCTATATTGTGAGATGTGAAAAAAATATAAGCCATGATCTTCTCTGATGCCACCTTGTAAATTCAAGGGAATCCCAGGCATCCAAGATGCTGAAGTCATCCTGTATCACTTGGCTCCATGTGAGGCACAGCAGGTCCCAGCAGATTGGGTGATACAGGACTATTATCCATTTCTTATGGTGGTTTTCTTGAAAACTGCCCTTCTCTTCACAGCTTGTAAAAGGAAAGGTGATAGGGTGAGCGTGCCAGAATGGTTGTGAAAGCACTGGGTAACACTAGATGTTTTAACCTAAGAAAACAACATTTTGGAATTAAACCAAAGCCAAATATGTCCTAAAATAGGTCATGTAGCTACAAGAAAATGTTTCTGACACTGACAGAGAAGTATGTATCCACTCTGAATCCATAAATTCTTCTCTGCTAAATGGAAGCAAGCAATAGAAATCAACTTTCTGTATTTCCAGAGATCTATGCACGGCCACAGTTCCCAAAGTCTCGGTCATGGTCAGGCCTTTGGGGTTGCTGAGGGGTTTTTATATACAGTTGAGCTGATTTATGAGTTTTCCTGTTAAATTTTATTGCACCAGTGGCTTTTCTTTGGTTCTTTTGAAGTAGAAAACACCATTTCTGCAGCAAATGCAAGTCAAAAGTCTTAATAGAGCATAAAAATCTAAAAGGTCATGATTTTATAGCTTTAAAACAGAGGATAGTGCACTGCTTGCAACTCTTAAAAATATGAAAAGTTAATGAGGGTGTTTATCAGGAATAAAAAATAGACTCTTTTCCCAGACCTTTGATTTTGGCTACTTGTGTATTGGCTTTTTATGGGTGCACTTTTATAAAAGAAAAACTCATTCTAGGACTGTCCCATTTCAGAATCACAGAGAGGGAGAGAGAACTAATAACATGAGGCAGAAACTTTGTCCCAGGGAGATTGTTAAGTACTCTTGACAGGCAGTGCTGCTTCTCCCTTTGAGCATATACTATTGATTGCATTTGTCTGGTTTCTAGTGTCATATTGACTACTTTTATTTATTTGACTTTGTTTAAGACCTGTGGGTGCATGCAATTTTATAACTAAATAAGAGGCTGTTCCTGTCACACACATTTTGCAAGATTAGGCGGATCGCAGTAGCACAGTTTACAAACTCTCATAGCTTTCCTCATGCGGGTGATTGGAATAGCCTGTGCTGTTTTTAAAAAAAGGTTTGGAAAATGCCTCCTGGTGGATTTACTTTGCTGATTTTTATTTAATCTGAAGTCCTAAAAGTGTTTCTTCATCTGCATCTTAACAAATGTTTTTACTGAAGATGTAGGAAATCAGGTAAAATAAAAATGCCTTCTTGCTGTATCACTTAATGGAGTAGACCTTGAATGGTTCACCTCCAACTTGAGAATGTTTTCTCCAGGTGTGAGCATGGAAAAGCATTTTATTACAATGCTTACTGTCACTGTTGTTGCAGGGAGAAGTAATGGGAACAGGTTACGGGACAGAAATGGTCATGGGAAAAGCCAACAGAGCAGGAGGGGCGCAGCTTTGCTTCTTCTCATTAATATGGACTGTCTTGTTTTCTGTTGTTGTTTTTGCAGCAGTCCAGCACGGGGGACCTGAGGACTCTGAGGAAAGGGTTGTCCCCGTACCACTCCGAGTCACAGCTCTCCTCGCTGCCACAGTATCAAGACACCCTACAAAACGTAAGAGGCATTTCCTTACCTGTAGAGACAGAGCCGCGGGTTTCCCCAAAAGTGGGCATGGCTGAAGGGGGGCATGTGAAGATGATGGGGGAGCTCTCCCAGCTGAGAATTCACCCTGAAATTGGTGGTGTAAATGTGCAGCTGAAGCCTGCAGCTGTTGGGAGGATGGGGAGCATTGATTTTTACCTGAGTTCGGATCATCAACTTCTTGGCATAGGTTTTTCAGTTAACTGAGGGTCACTGTTGTGCACCTTTGAAAGCAAGGGTGAGTCTTACTATACCTGCAGTTCCTTCTTTGTAAATGAGCTGTATGGCTGCTGTCAAAGAGCTGATCGCGGATGAGGCAAAAAATGGTTTGCCAAGTGTCTGACAGTGTGTGATCGGGATTGCCTTAGCAATTAAGTTATTAGCACTTTCACTGCAGGATTTTCCATATCCCAGATGAGGTTTATATTTCATAAGATTTGCCTGCGTTCCTTCTTCTCAAACAACAGAAGAATCTTGATTAAAGCCTTTTGTGAAGATGGATATGGTGCTGCTATGCCAGGGCTCCTCCAGCATTGGTGTGGCAGGCACTACCAGGTGATTGTCTACCAGATTTTTGCCTGACAACCTGAGATTCTACGTTTGCTTGGTGACACTGTTTTCCAGATTGCAGAAAAAGTGTAGATGTAGACAGGGAGACCTGGTGTGAGTGGGGTGCAAGTGTTGTAAACGTGAGCAAAGACCTCGCTGCCACCCCGCGTCTTCTGCTCTGTGTCCAGGGCACTGGTCAGCAGAGCTGCGGGTACTGTGGGACCAGTTGTATGTTGACTGCCTGCCTAGGTAAAGGTTATTCTGTAGGTTTATGAGAAGTCATTCCTCTTCGTGTCTGCACAGGCTTCACATGGGTGAGTGATGGACAATTGGTGTCAGCTCTAAAGCTGTCACACCTGTTCAGGGTTTCATCATCATCACTGCCTGTACAGCTTTTTGAGGAAGTTTCTTAGCACATCCCTTGCTGTCACACAGTTTGCACGTAGGCATCACTCCAGCTTTCCATGGCCCTGATGTACCTCAGTTAATGAAACAGTTTTGTGTTTCTGATGGATCGTGGATCATGGACACCGATGCACACTCGAAACACAGAACTGAAAGATGCTCATAACTGCACTCTGTGCACTGCTTAGTCAGTGGTGCATCATGCAGATGGTGAATTGTGGATTTGCTCTGTGGTCTGCGGTGGTTATCAAATACCCAGGAAAAGCAGTCCCAGGGCGTTAGTTCTGACCTACAAGCCCCTTGCCGTTGCAAGGAAAGGTGTGACTTCTATTTTACCTTGAACTGGTACCAGGCTGGTCAAACTCCCCAGCCATGGGAACGACAAACCAGAGTCATCTCGTGGTGTATCACAGGCTCCCCGTGTCCTTTGGGAGGTGCAGGCAATTCCCTCAGGCTTGGACTCTGAGTGAGGCATGAGAGGAGGTGGCAACAAGCAGCTCCCTGTGGTACCTGGCATTCCCCTGGGATGAGAGGGGCAGGCTCCAAGCTGTTTGGGCTGGCTTGGTCTTTCCCGCTGCTGGCAGCCTCCAGACCTGCTCAGTTGTTGGGTCAGATGATGTCCCAGGCATGGGAGCTGACTTTGAGGTACCTATAAGCAGTGCATGGCTGAAGATCCAGTGGCGAGGTGGCTGTCTGGGTGTCAGCAATGGAAATGATCTCGAAGTACCCTTGGACTGCATGTGCTTGCATTTGCCAGACTGAGCTTTTCTTGTGTCTTCAGTACTTCGGTGCTCCATGGTAGCTACGACAGATTTTTTCACCCATGTTGCATTCATGCACTGCACGTGTTCTCTTTACAGCTTCTCTGTGTGAATGCAGCAGCACTTGGGATAAGTTATTGCACTCAGATTAGCAACCTTCTCATTAAATGCAGGGAGCTGTTGGAGGAGTCTCAGATATGTGGCAGGAGTGCACAGAGAAGGTGATTCTCAGTCTGTCCTGGAAACTCTTCAAGCTCAGAGCTTTTGTGGAGTTTAACTATACTTAGGTAGGAGTTACTGACTTTCAGTTTCATTTGTTGGCATTGTCCAAGGAGTCTGGATTGCCTGGTTGTATGGTCTCACCTCTGGTTAGTGAGGTGGAAATTACATTTCAGTAACACTGAGAGTTTTGGGAGAATAATATCTGTTTTGGGTAACTGGGATTACAGGGGGAGGAGAAGCCTTGTCATTGCAGTGCTGTGAATCAGGACTGGGAGCTGTGCCTACCACCATAGAGAGACTCTTATCCCACAAACTATGTACCTTCTTTTCACCTTTCTGTGCCTCAATAGTTCTTTTGCAGGAATTGGGTGGGCATTCACTCATTCCATGGCATGGTTTTCAGGCAGTTCTTTATCACTAAGTGCTCCAGGATCCTCTGGGGTGGACACTAAAGGTGATGTTTAATTTTTGGAACAGTATAGTGTTGCTAGAGAGTTCATTTGTTTCTCTCATGGGCTTTCTCCAGCATTAATGAAGACTGGGAGGTGGAGTTGTCCACACTTGGTGTGAGCTCTCAGGTCTCTGGCTCTCTGTAAAGCCACCCTAGAAAGTACTTAACCTTTGGTTGCATCTAATGATTGCTGAGCTACATTTCTGACATGAGGAGAAAGTATGGTGGAAATTCCTCATCCACACCAGTAATATTCTTATTTTGATACTAATAGTCGTGGTTCAGCAATTCATTTTCTAAGAGGTGGAACCTCAGCTGCTGACTTCTGGAGCAGTCGAGGCCCCTGTAGCACAGTGGAGGATGAATGTGGTAGCTGAGGCATGGCCCAGAACTTGCATCTCTGATTTTTCTCTGCTCCCGTTGGCTTTCTTGAGTGTTCTGGCTGTCCACATGGGCACATGGTCCCTGTAAACCTCCGTGTTTCTGCCCACTGCCCTGCGGCTGTGCCTCAAACACATTTCAGTGCCCCAGCACAGGAAGGTGGCCTCAGGGCTGCTCATGTTCCTGTGCTTGGAGGTACCTTCATCTTGAGAAGCTCATAAGCCAGGTGCCTGGAGGAACTATTTATCCACATTGGTGTAAACACCATTAAATGTGATCCAGCCAGTTACTCACAGTTGGAGCTAGCCTGGCTGGCTTAGACTTAAAATTTACTATCAACTTTAATGTGATTTGTAATAGGAATCCTGCCTTTGGTGGAAGTAATTGTAGAGGTTTGCAACAGAAATATTAAGGTTAAAGTGGATGGAGTATGGAATGGAAAAGTGTGTGTGTAAACACCAGCAGGAATGCTGGAGCAAGGGATGTGGGGATGGCCTGTGCTGATGACCAAAGACACAACTGACAGCAAACAAATGGGTAAACACTGCAGGACGTGTGGTTTATGTCAGGACTGGGAGGTCTGTGCTGTGATTAGGCTGCAGCACAGATGGTTCAGCACTAGAAGACCTGTTCCCTGATAACGGCAGGAAGGTCACACCGGGATGTGCCATTGCGCTTCCTGTGGTTCCAGGAGGAAGGCTTAGATAAGGTGCCCAAAATGAGGGAAAGGAGACACCAGGCAGCAGCTTTCCTAAGGTTTATGGGGGGTGAGTAAGGATGCTGAGATAAAGATCAGCCTGTAATAACCATTGACTCCTAAAGCATGTGAAAAATGTGTCCAAAACCCAGTTCTTTGCTGTCAATGAAGAGACATGCCAGAGCAGTCATTAGGGCTTGCTAGTGGGTGCTCCTTGTCCTCTGTGTCACACACAGTGACCCTGATGATGCCACATGGACATCTGGCTTTTGGTGATGTGTGAGTGTGAGTTTGTAGGTGTGCAGGTGTGACATGTTGGAGAAATCAGGCTTAGGTTAAAATAAACACCACCTTTCCCTTCCTTAAGGTTTTGTACTGAGTTTTTACTACAACAGTTTTTGTGTGACCTCTTGCTGAGGTAGAGGAGCTCCCAATAGTGTCCCAGGAGGTGCGGGGGGATGTGCCCATGGATGCTGTAGGTGGTGGCTGGAAGAGGGGACCTATGCTCGTCCCAGGTTGGGAGCTGGGAGTCCCAGGGAAAGTGCCTGTAGATACATGCTGCAAGAGCTGAGCAAAGCTCCCTCTTTTGAGAAGACAGTGATGACAGTGCCACTGCCCTGCCTTTGTTTTAGGTCCCTAGGGACTACAATAAACATCTTCGGAAAAAAAGTGAGATTTCCATTAGAGCATTCGAAGCTGCATCTCTCAGGAGTCTGGCTTAGACTACAGACCAGGCTTGGAAGAGACAATTCCATTTTCCTTCCTGAATCTACTCCTAAAACAGTGAAACCCAGAGTAAAACACAAAGAAACAGAATAAGTGTGAATATGTAGTGGAGAGCATTTGACTAAGAGGAGCACTGAGTCCCTGGCACTATCTCTCGTTGCATTTTCCTCCAGTGCCTTTTTCACGCAGGACGCAAAGCCTGGGAGATGGCTTTGACTGCCCATCTACAGCACTGGCTTCTTCGGCTCTTTCCCTTAATTCCAACTATGCTGTCACAACCAGCTGCATTTCATAGCTCTGCTTTGTAGAGATACTAGTGAGAAGCGTGTTTTGTTTTGCCAGATGGCATACACGCTATTATAAAAACAAACCCAAATGTTTGTGGTCTGTAGGTGTAAAGAGAAACCGTTAGATGGGGTGGGAAGGGATGACAAGAGAGTCCTTGGCTGGTGCGCTGGCTGTCTGCTGAGGCTGTGAGAGCATCAGCAAAGGGAGGTGATATGCAGACAGGTAGTAGCCAGATCCCAGCTCCAGTGACAGTCCTGTCTCATCCTGGCTGGAAAGAAGGCAGCCTCCATCCTCTTCAATGCAAGGGCAGAAGAAAAGAGAGAAAGTGACTGTATCTCTCCCTCAGCTCCCAGCCTGTCATAGGCAGGGAGACGTGGCTGTGGCCCAAGCCTGGTCTCGGGTCTCATTGGAGGACCTGGAACAAGTCTCCGAGTCCCTTCCTCAGCCTGCCTGGGAGTAAATCTGTTCCTCTCAGGAAGGAAAACTGAATCAGATTGCTAAAGCCAACCTGACTTTTAAGATCAAGCTTGAAATGACCAAAGACCACTGTTCCCATCGTGGTGCCCAGGAGACACACCCAGAAGAGCCAGGGGTACTCTCTGGGCATCGATGCTGCTGCAGAGTCACCTGGAGCACTGGGCGCCTTAGCATGGCCCCGAGGTGTCCTTGCACAGCACAATGACTCTGCCACTGCCCACACGGAGCCCCCATGCCCTCCTTGTGCTGCACGAAGCCCCTGGGTGCAGGGAACCCTGGGCTGCTCGGTGCCTCTGGCATCCCTGGGACTGCTCTATACAGCTTCAGCATCACATCACAGTCTCTTAAAATGCCTTCAGCCCCTTCTGTTGTTCCACCAAGTCCATCCTGTGCAGTGCCCTGATGGTCCCCACCTTCTCACATTCACGTGCCCCATCCCCATGGTTCTGAGATGAGCTGAGCGCTGCCAGTGTGTGTTAGAAGATAGCCTCAGGGCTGTTTCTCACCTTACCTCAGCAGCAGTAATGGCAATGGTTCCTTTTTAGGCGGGGGGGGGGGGGGGGGAAACAATGACGAAGAAGGCAGCTCCTTCCTGCCGGCAGCACCAATACCACCAGGATGCTATTGAGCAGACAAAGAGAGAAGTTCAAGGCAGCCGGTGTTGCTGCTGCTGCAACAGTAGCCGCAGAAGGGAAAGTAAAGTGTAAGGTTTGTTAGGATATGTAGCCCAGGGAGCACTACTGTGAAGCTTCAGAGTGTATTAGCAGCAGCTGAGAACAAGCCAATCCATTTTTGAAGGCAGCTGCCCTTCATCAGCAGTGATTGCGGCAGCTCTGAGCCGTGGGTGCCTTTTTCCCCCATGGCAGCCAACCGGCACACAGTTTGGCAATGACAAAATTGGGGATTTGCTGAGCAAAAGAGGCACTGGCAGTCTGTACCAATAATCCACCCTTACAGGTAACCATAAGAAGCAAGAAAAATGGATCTGCTTTGATCACTGCTGTAGTTTCTTATGCTCATTTGGGTGCATTCCTGTGAGGCTGGTAATGGGTCAGGGGGAGAGATAGGGGCACAGCTGATCCTCTGCCCCAGGCCTGGCAGGAGACAGCTTTGCCAGTGATGACCAGGGCAGCCAAGCTGAAATGGAGACTTGGGTGGGCAATACAGATGTGTGTGGGTATCCTCCCACATATGTATGCATTCTCCACCCACCCAGAGGCCATCCCTGAATTAGAGTTTCTTCAAAATCAGGGAAGTCTTAAAAATACCCACTGTTTCCTTCTGAAACAGAATGTGCTTGACATTCCTTTATCAAAAGAGCTAGCGACTCTTGAAATACTTACGCTGAGAGTGCCCCTGTGAGTCAGTCGGAGTTAGTGCACTTTGTCTGTGGACACAGCATGGGCTCGCTCTGTCCGTAGGAGTCAGACTTATTGCTGTTCCTTGTATCAAATAGTTATGGGCTGAAACTGCTCTGAATATGCCATGTTGGTAATAGTTTCACAGTCTGAGAGGACAGTTGAAGCTGTCGGTGAAGCATTTTAACAGCACACACCAGTTCCAGCTCCGCAGCACTGGTACCAACCGAGCAGCGACCGCTCTACTCTCCCTGCCGCTGCTGGAGGAAGAAGCTGCATTACTAGCATTGCATGCTCCAAGGAGTTTCCAGGGCTGGAGCTGTGATGTGCCACTAGTACATTTCTGAGAAAAGATACTCTTCGTGTTTGTAGATGAGATATAGTTAAAAACAATGTCCTGACTTTGTTTATTCTCTCTGGGGCAATGCCTGAAATCCTCCCTTTCCTTTGGTGCCCTAGCACATCCCATACAGCCAGCGCTGTGTCATGGGGAGAACAGCTATTCTTTTGTTAGGTGTCCTTGATGTTTATGCTCAGAAAGAAATGAAACACTTAAATTGTTTATTTATTAATCAAAAGGGCTGCATAAGCATTTTTTAAGTAGGTATCCATGAATGCTGCAGAGGCCGTGAAGATGCAGGATGTGGTGGCTGAGCTTTACAGACAGGCTTTGCCTGGCTCCTGTGCGGACCCAGCAGTTAATTCATGGATTTGAATGTTTACATGACCAGCTGCTCTCTATGATTAACGGCAGCAAATTAAGTAATGCTAAAGGAGATTAGTATCTGCAATAAAGTCCCTTGATTTGATAGGGAAGATGCTAATACAGAGCACTGATGGCTCCCGTACTCACTCCTGCTGGTGGCCGTGACTGGTGTTGTGCTGGGGAGACGGTGTCTGTCTGCGAGATCCCCCATGTGTCCCTTCTCCCGAGCCTGGTGGCAGGGTGTCAAGTGCTCGCAGCTGCGAGGCAGCCCACTGTGACTTTGGGAACGTAGGGCCATGCAGCCATTTAAGTGCCCAAATGGGGAGTGGATGGTTAATTTTGAGCTGGATGCTGTCAGGCTTTCTGCACAATAGGAATGGAATAACAATAACCAAGTGTCATCATCGCTTTGGTTCATCTGCCACGCAGACTGAACACATAAGGGACCTGGGTGCTGCCTGGCTCTGGTGAGGGTGTCCCATACTCAGGCATGAGAGATCTGGCATTGCCTGGGGCAGAGTGGCAAAAAGGCTGCACTTTGCACACTGTAGTTTGCAGAAGAGTGTCTGCTTCATGCCGCCAGGCAATCTCCTTCTTGCAGCCAGGGAGGAGCCCTGGGGCTGCTGCCAGGGTGCTTTCAGGTAGCCATGTCCCTGCAGGGTGTGAGAGGAGCTGGACCCCTTCAGGAGCACCAGGCATGGTGGTAATGGCAGAGCTGCCATGGGCATGAGAAGATGCAGCAGGGAGGGAAGGGGCTTCAAAAGAAGGGAGGGTGAAATGTCAGCCTAGAGTCATGTCACGCTTCAGCGCCGCGCGGCACCATCGCTTTGTTTCAGCCATTAACCCTCCTGCAGCTGCAAGGCAGCAAAAGATGGGAAATGTGACCCAGGCTGCAGAATGATGAGGGGATCCGATCTACCTTTGTGGGGCTCAGGGAATTTCTCAGGCTGGTGGTAACAGGAGATATTTTTTTGTGTGTGATCTCTTGGGGATGCCATTCATCTCTGTGTGAAGGGAGATTTCTCGTTCTGAATGGACCAACTGTCTGTGTAAGCCCAGTATTTGTCCTCGGTGCTGCCCATGCTGCATTTCTGATGGGGACACCGTGCTTCGGGGCTTTGGTGTGTTCCCTGTGGGGGTCTGGGGATCCTTCTCCCATGCCCAAGTGGCCCCATGCTCTCAGTCCTTGGTTTTGCTGCTGGTTTTCCCCACCTGCTCCTCAGCATTGTCTAAGGCTGGAGCTGTACTGGGCACTTTCTGAACTTGGTAGCTACAAGCACATTCCACAAAACCAAAATATGCTGGGCCCCCCATTCTGCCAGCACAGCAGGGCTGGGGTTTGCAGTCAGACATGGCACGTTTCCATGTTGCTGCATGCCACCCACTTTCCACATGGCTGTTGTCATGTTACTGCCTCCTGCTGGTCCCTTAACAGTTCCTAATTTACAGGGCAGTGTCAGCACCTTTATTTATGTAAAACACCTGGATGGTGGTGGGTGCTAAGGAAGGGCCCAAGTATAATTCAAATCTGGGCAAGCAGGCTGCAAACAAAATCACCGTGAGATAAATAGACATGCCTGGGAATTTTATTATGAGTTGTCTGGCAGTGCCTGCCTGTAATGTAATTTTCCTTGTTCTGTCTCGGCAATAAAAACTTCACAGTGTCTAATATGACTCCATTTAACTTTAATGTTTTCTGAGGTATGCTGTTAGAAAAGTGTGGTTTATTTAATCGTGTTTGAGTCCTAAACATCTATTTTTTTTTTTTTGAAATCACAGACAAAAATTAATAGAAGGCAAGGAGAAGATGTGAGGTTCAGAAGCATTGATGCTTGCACAATTCACATTGGTTTGAAGCATCCTCAGTGCTTGAGCTGTGACTGTTCAGTGAAGTAAAATCAGCATGACGTTTTCCTCTGGGTTTTGAAACTGAGTCTTTTGCAGTCTTTCTGCAGATCAGGAATAGCTCTCTCAGAGCTGAGGTAGGAGAGGATGTCATTAAAAGACAGAATATAATTGAGCAGAAAGAGATTGAAAACTGATGGCAGGACCAAGGTCTCATGTCTTTTTAGGTCCCTGGAGGAATCAAGGAGAAATTGTTTATTGAAATAGTTTTGTTCCTTTTTGAGATATCCAACTCAAAACCTCTAAAAGAGCAGACACCTGATGTCCCCAGTTAAACTTTTTTCTTCTTGGGTTCCAAAGCATTCCCACTGTTATTAAGAAACGTTCATATTTTAAGCCCTATTTTGCCTCTGTGGAGGTGTGTCATTATCAGGAGTTCCCAGCATGTGCTGTTACAGAGAGTCCTATTAATTTTGTTCCTCTGTACATGTAGGAATGGAGCATCTATGGCAGTGCTTGTCAGCATCTGTGCTGGACCACATCCCATGCAACCAGATAGAGCCAGCAAGGGCTCATTAGGCAACTTGGTCCTAGACACTGGCAACGTCATCATGGCTTGATATAGAGCAGCAGATGTTCTCCAGCAGCTGCAGGCTGAGGCTTCTGCTCTTCATTCTTTGGTTTTGAATTATAAGGGATCATTGGCAGTATTTGTGGTCTTTGGATTTTCTTTCTCATACCCCAAACCTGTGCTGTTGTTTTGCTGATGGTCTTTGGGTTCTGGACAGGGGCAGTGCATGGAGGTAGTTGGATTTGATTTCGTTTGATTTGATTTGATTTCTGCCTTGGGTTTGAGTTTGTCACCAAGTCAAGCATATTCTTGGCAGATAGAGAACTGGAGGATTTATGCCCTGTGCATATTCCTTCAAAGATGCTCTGGTATGAGAGACTGCAGAATTCCTCTCTCTTTTCTTAGTCTATTAATGACACAGATGGACTGTGACTCTCCTTGCAGACTTGGAGGTTGAATGACAAGTCCTGCAGGCTCCAGTGAGAGGCTTCTGGTTGGATCTTGAACAGAATTGGGCTTCTTTAGTAGATTTGTGGCTTTGGCATGCATGATGTGGGGCTAATGGGATGGGGAGGGGGCTGATGCTGCGTGGGAACAGTGAGCTCTAAGAACTATGTTGGTCCCATCACAGACACCAGCAAATATCCAGCACGGATCTGCTTGAAATGGAGGAGCAGGTGGGGGCTGAAAGGGTTCAGCTTTGCTTCAGTACTGCAGTCTGCACAGAGGCGGCCGAGGAACAGCTCCTGTTGCGGTTTCCCCACTGGGAAGAGGGGCTGGGTATGTGGGTCCTTGGCACTTGCCTCCCATGAGGGATGCAAAGAGCCTCACCAGGAGCCTCTCAGGACGCTGCAGTCCCAGATCCATCCCGGCAGCAGAGATAGGGCTGTTCTTTCTGCCACTGTGGTTTGCAGAGCAGCAAAAGCACCAACTTACCTAGGAAGCATCAGATGGGTCACATGTGGCTCCACAGCCTTTGGTTCCTTGGGACTTCTGCTTCTTAAAGACATATCTTGGAGAACTATTGCTGGGTCTCAGAGGTGCAGTGGTCAACAAACCCTGTGCATAGGGAAGATAAGGTACTTCCTCCAAGCACTTGGGAACTCCAGTGCATTAGATAAGTAACTTAGAGCTCTCCACTCTTAATTGGGCTGGTAATCTTACCACTGGGCAGCTCTTTCTCTTGGCAGTGTAACTGTGGCTGTGGTTGAAACAGAAAGTGGTGTGTGATGACTCCTTTCAGTGGTGCCCAAGAATATGATGAGGGGCAATGAGCACAGACTGAAACATAGAAGGTTCCATCTGAATATGAGGAGAAACTTCTTCTCAGTGAGGATGCCAGAGCACTGGAACAGGCTGCCCAGAGAGGTTGTGGAGTCTCCTTCTCTGGAGACATTCAGAACCCACCTGGACACATTCCCGTGCGATCTGCACTAGGTGAACCTGATTTAGCAGGTGGGTTGGACTAGATGATCTCCAGAGGTCCCTTCCAACCCCAACTATTTTGTGATTCCATGATTCTGTGTGAAGTAATTCTACCCAGGTGACCATTTGACACCAAAACAAAGACGTACAGTTGGTTTTGAGTTAGAAATTCGTTGTACAAGTGATGAGTTAAACAAGCTAACTCCAAATTTTGTCTCTGGTGCTGTAAACCTGGAGCAACTCCAAAGCTAGTTGGGGCCAAAGAGAATAAGAAAATTTGCATTTTGAAATGATTCAGCTTCTCATTCTGCTGGGGTTCAGCCTCAGCAGAAGGAAACTACAAAAATTATCAAGATGGCATTTCTCAACAGCTTTATTATAAATATAATGGCATCCTTTTGGTGACTTCTGAGCTCTCTTTTAGCATCATACATTTACATAATTATGTTACACCTCAGCCACATGACTGAGGATGAAGAGTGAACCACCTCTGAGCTACCAAACGCTATGAAAGCCTAACATGTGGAAAAGCCATGTGTCTCTAATACAGAGAATGCACGTTTGACAAAACCTGTCAGAGAGAGGAAGTTGAGAGTGGTGCATTTCCCGAAACACACTGTATTGCTTTTTGCCTATATGGACAGTTTCTGCCTCTTAGGATGTAACCAGATTAACCTTGCTATTATTGCCCATCCGGATGCTGAGTCAGTTGTGTTCCCATGGCTGTGAAAGTGTCAGCTGTAGGGAATGGGAAGGGCATGGGTTTCTGTGGTGATGGAGGTCCTCAGAGTAGCTGAGTTAGAGTGCCGGGGTGCAGCTCTGGTAATTGTTACCCACACTTTCCAGATGCATCTATTTTAGGTATGACGAATCTCCTCCATCTCTGTGACTTTGGCCACTGCCTTAACACTGACTTCCTGAGATCTCCCCCTCCATCCTGCCCTTCTTGCAATCTCCTGTCTCTGGTTCCCCCTCCTCTGCATTTCATCTCAACTGGTTTCCTGCTGGGTAAAATGCACATCCTCCTCTTTCTTCCCATTCCCTCCCTTCTCTCCTACTGTTGGCAGTTTTCCAGTCCAGCAGCCTTGACCTTATCTCCAGTTCCTTCCATTTCCTCCCCTTCAGCTAACACTATTGGTGAACTCTGCCCATTTTCCTCTCCTCCATCCTCCAAAGGCTGGCCATGCATCCTGCTGGATGTGTTGTCATGTCTTGCCTTGCTGATGATAGTCCCCTCTTTTCTGGCCTCCTTTATGTGTGCCTCCGTGCAGGAAGCTGATAGGAGTTTGAAGCTTTTTGTTTTTAGTGAACCACACTGAAATCAGTGGGAATGAAGCACCTACCCCCCTCTATAAAACCCTGACTCTTTTTGTGTCTGGAAAGAGACTTTTCTAAGGGTGCAACTACGCAAAAAGCACAAAATGTAATGATGAACATTAAGCCACCCTTAGGAGTGTGGGTAGTTTTACACATTGCATCCTACAGTTTAAAAGAGTGGGGGTGTTGGTGAGATCCTTGCTTGATCCTCACTTTTTTCACATGTACGTTTAGCCTTTTGTAGTACCAATCTCACATGGTGGGGAGGTCCCTGTGGCTTGGGACATAGCGGGCCAATGGTGTTGATCATTTGGTGCATTTGCCATTGTTGACGATTGCACTCGGCAATTTGGACATCTGTTTAAGTTGGCTGGGGTTTTGGCTTTTAAGCTAAGGGTCAAGGATCATGCCTGTTTTAGAAATGAAGTCATCTGTTACTGAGACTCCAATAGCAAGTTGTGGATTTACTTTCTTTGCTGCATCCCTCATTCTTTAACTTGTTTCTCTTCTTCAGTCACTTCATCTTTTCCTGTGTTCAGGTGGAGCTCAAGTGATTGCCAATTTCAGTCATTTGTCTGAGAAGGAAGGTGGCCCTTTGAATGTTTTTTGTGTGAAACAATACATCCAGTGCATCACTTGTGCTTGCAAGATTACTTTTATCTTATCAGTATGGTGATTGGTTAAGTATGATCAAGCTCTTTAGAGAACATTTCTCTCTAATCATACTGGTTTCATTTGTATTCTGTAATAATTTTGAGAGTGATTACGATCATGGAAATGCTTTGTAGTTCATTAGTGACTTCAGTTCTGTAAGGAGAAGCTGCTGCTGCCTGTCATACAGGAGACCTCATGGTCTACTCTAGTTTGGTCAGAAAACTGTATTTAAAATGTTGTCAGCAGCAGGATCCAGCAGAATTACTTTTATTTTGTCAGATTACTCTAACTCAGAAGAAATATTGGATGTTAGACCTTTGCTTGGTATTTCCTGTATTACTTCTGAAGAGGACCATAGGGAAATATCCATATCAAGTATGGTTCATGGCCACAATCTCCTGAATATTCTGCTTTCAGTTGTCATGATCTAGGTCATTGATGGAAAGAAGGCAGCTTTCATGATGAAGCCAGAGGAATGATGCATGTATTGGTATCTTTGACCTGTGTGGGAGGCTGATCCTGGAAGGCCTCTGTTGCATTTACCAGCCCTGTGAGAAATTTGTAACCCATTTTTGAAGTCTTAAATTGCAACTGTAGACTGAGTGGCTCCAGTCCGTGGTGCTCCCTCCCCAGCCTCTGCCTTTTCTATGTGACATTATGGATGGGATGACTGAGGACATGTCCCCAGCTGGCTACACCTCCAGTAAGGTGTAGCCTTCTGCCAGAAGGTCCAGAACCATGCCCAGCCTGTGAGCATCTCTTTGCTTTGGCAGTCTGTTAAATATCCTTGTAGAATTATTGGTGAATTATGAAGTCTAATTTTCATTCTTCTGGGATACGTGCCTCTCAGAAAGTTCTAGTATCAACAGCAACTCAGTTCTTGAAGATCACTATTATGAGTAAATGACAGTTGATCATGACATGGGTTGAGCACAGATCGGTGGCCTGGGCATGAAAGGCTCCATGCATTTCATGCCATTTTTGTCTGTAGGCTAATGGATTGGCCCATCTTTTTCCTCAGTGTATGCACATGGACACTGTTATGAGTAAAAGGCTCCCACAGGTTAAAACATTTGGAAGAATGAGAGGTGGTGAAGTGCCCCTCCGCTGGTCCTCCTTTATGACATGACCAGCTTGCTGGCCTTGGCTTAAAAGGCAAAGTGATCAGATGGAGCATAAAACATGCTGCGTTTTCAAACGTGGAAAAGATGAGAATGGAGTGCCTCGTGTGCTGTATGTGAAAGCATTCCTGTGATGGTGCTACATGCCGCTCTGCCATCCTAATTTGCTTTCAGAGGCCTTCAGTATAATCATTCTTTGTGTTTCCTAAAGGATGTGAAGACTAAATACAAATTTGGTCAATGGTTTCATTGTTGATTTCTCCCACTGGTACAAAGCAATGCAAAAATATTAGGGACAGGCAGGGTGCATCTCGCTGAATAAAGATATTGTGTCTCTCATAATCCCAAGTCAGACGCCTTTAAAAAAGGAAAGCCCTATGAAAAGTGCTTACAAGGCTGTTTGGACAGTAGAAATCTTTTGTAAAATGTAATTCGGCATCTTTCCCAATGGGATCCTACGTGCAGGAGGACTGGCCAGCATTTTGGAAACAAACCCAGCCAACATTAGCTTTGGACATCTGCTTGTTTCAAGGTTGCCTTCACAATTTTCTCTGTAGCTGAAGATTGGTACTTGATGTCAATGTGAAAATGTTGCCAGAAAAGCAATGAAGTTATGCCAACTGTTTCTCTCATGAATGCAGCTTCTTAGAAATGACCGCTTTATGCTGGAAAATCATCTTGTTTGCATTGCTCCCTTGGCTAGAATGATGAGAACTGTTTGATCTTGTCCTTCTGCAAACTTACCCTAAGTGAGCAAAAAATGTTCCTTGAATCAATTTAGCTTTAAACCAGGGTGATCCCTTGCCTGAGTACATCTAGACTGACGGATGGTAGGTTTAAATGGCATTAAATCAAGTGACTTGTGAGGAAAGGGTAGTGGCATCCTTTGTCTTTGCAAGTGGCTGAAGGGGACTGAATTTGAGAGAAGCTCATGCTCAAATTTTCTGGATATTTTCTTCCTCCTTGCTGAAATCACCCAAGGGCAATTAAAGCATATTTTCTCTTATTTCAACAGGGACCAGGTCGCATGACATCTGATCTTGCGTCTTCCACTGCAGCAGGATATGTCCCTGTTGGTCAGAAGCCAGAGGCTGTTGTGCACGCTATGAAGGTAAGGATGCTGTGCAGTGCTGTGTGGTGCAACAAACACCCAAGTGGCAGAACTGGACATTTGCTCTTCTTGTGGAAACACAACAGCTAGAAATAGAAAGTTAGTACTTAGGCAGGTTATCAGCAACCAGCACCTGTATCACAAGGAATAATCATTGCTTCAAATAGTGGTGGAGTTAAGCAAGATCATGCATGGCTGCTTTTTTGGGTGGGAAGCCTCCAACAAAAGCTGCTGATGCCGAAGATGTTGGTTACCCTTTCTGCTCATCGGTCCTGTGTAAACTGTGTCTCTGGGGTGAGAGTAGTGGCAGAAATGCTGTTTTTAAAAGGGACACAAAAACTGCAGTTCCTACATGTGTTTTGTTATTGAAAATCCTACAGCAGTCGTCAAAAGATAAAGACTTTATTTTATGTAAATACACAGTAAACCATGGCATCATATCCATGCACATATGTGTGTCATCAGTAGGGATTAAAGTCACGACCACTGGCAATAAAAAACATGGGACAGTGCTGGCTGAGTTAAAGGAGAAAACTTGCACCGTGATTTCATATCAGTTCTCAAGTTCTAGTGACCACCCATGAACAGGAAAAATGTAATACTCTGGTGTTACATGTTTAACTAGTTAAGCAAGTTACTTCTGAGTATCTAAGGTACACAGGAGCACAAATACTTTGCAAGGTGCCATAGGGGTGTCTGGAAAGTCTCTTAACTAAATTAGGCTCTGGCTGGAATATACTGATTTATAGATTTGAATTTGTTGAAGCTGAAGGGTTAAAAAGGTTTCATCAAATCAAAGGGGGTTTCCTGGATGGCTACTCTGGATGGAGCTCAGAGTCATAGCTGGAAAAAAGGTCCAGCAGTGGCATCAGCAATAGCTTAGACTGTCCCATACCTGGAGACTGGTGTTCACAAAGCTTTTTGCTTTGTACCTTTCCACATCTGACAGCTAAATGAATGGCACAGGTGCTGCTTATAGCTTTGATATACAAGTTCCTCACATTTCCTAGTGTTTAGTGTTTTCAGCTTACTTTTTTGTGCCTGTCCAGAGTCTCTTGGCTCTAGGACAGATGTGGCACATGGTTGTGTAAAACTAACAAGTGTCAGGAGAAGCAGATGTGCAGCTGGCAAGGATGTTGGTTCCACTGGGCAGCTGTAAGAAACTGGGACTGGGATGATATAGAGTATCACTGTTTCTCAGGTAGTTAATCTTCTATGCATTTATGGTGTGTGAGGAATTACAAAAGGAAACACAAGTTTGGTTTGATTTGGATCAAATTTGAATTTAAATTATAAAAGATCCTTCAAGCTGAAAATCATGATTTCCCAGCTTACTTGAGGCTTTTTACACCCAGATTATGTAACTCTCATTGGATCTTAGAGAAGAGTTTAGAGAACCCCCAGAGATTAAAAAATACCTTTGGTACAGTTTTTACTAATTCCCAAAGGAGTCCTGACCACATA
Source organism: Patagioenas fasciata (assembly GCF_037038585.1). Lineage (NCBI taxonomy): Eukaryota > Metazoa > Chordata > Aves > Columbiformes > Columbidae > Patagioenas > Patagioenas fasciata. The sequence continues at coordinate 57,838,352 of NC_092524.1, read as the reverse complement.
AGTGGCACTTCACTTTCCTGCATATATTTTTCCTGTGTTTTCCAGAGAAGTTCCTTCTTTACTTGTTGTGAATGGTTCTGCACTATCAGAAAGTTCTGCTCCATCCTGTACTTGCACTGTGCTCACGGGTGACATTTCTTCTGTGTTTGTATGCATATGGATCTGCTAAACTGATGTCTTGGCAGAATGCTGCAGACTCTGTGATACCTTTTGTTTTTCTGACACTTTGTACTAATCCAGTTTCACTTGCATGTAATCATCCAAGCCCTCATGTAGTCCCAACTACTGTGGTTGGATTTTTCTTCCGAAACCTTGGAGTTTGTACCTTTCTGCTTCTGCTCTTCATTGCATTTTGTGAGATGGTGGTGAGGGAAAATATTAAGCAGGGATAAAAATATTTTTTAAGTTACAAGATCAAGTGGTTATGAATTGTTTATGAATACATTCTGGGGGGAAATTAGGTTCCTATTTGCTTTAGGGGTTATAGGACTGAGTTTCTTAGTAAGGGCAGGAACATAAATGGTTTTAAGATGTGGTCCGATAAGCTTATGGAAAGGATTGGAAAATTAATGAAGAAGATTCTTGGAATCTGGAAATTAAGTTTGAGAGGTCTGGCACAGCGATGCACATAAAGGAGTTGAAAGGAAGTTGGCTGACTGGTTGTTTGTGCATATTATTATTATTAATCCTCTACTTTAGCACTTTGTTGATCATTAGGAAGGGCTGGAAGAAGTTCTCTGCAGTGTAATAATTTGGCCGGTGGAGTACGTTTTTCTGTCTTCAAAACTCTGGAAAGTGCCACAGCTGGGGTCGGGAAGCAGGTGCCATAGCAGTCACATCTCACGGGGCATAAATGATCTCACATGATGTGTCCTACTCACACACCTAGGATTAAAAATATTCTCATATTTGAAGTGAAGAGGAATTCTGTAGGTTAGTGTGGCAGGAAGGGTTGAGAAGGTGTTTTTTTGTTTTTCCAACCTGTGGCTGATTTCCAGAGACCAGCTGGAAACCGAGAAGACTGAGGAACCTGGTCATGGTCTCAATCTCACCTTCTCCCTTCTTGTGGCTGTTGGTCTCCAACCGCAGACCTTAAACTGGGTAGAAGATAACGTTTTTGGCCACAGCATGCTGTAACATATGGAGTAGGTCTTATTTGCACCCTGCAGGACTGAGTAGCTTTTCCAGTGCCAGCCCCTGCATGTGGGAAGCTGGATGCAGAAACCAGCTCAGACCTTCACCACCTGTGATACAGCTGATCACCTTTCCTTGAGGAGAAGGGAATAGCCTGCAAACAAGACACATCAGATATTAGAAAAGGCCCTTCTTGGTTGTGTAAATGTCTTTATTGCTGTAGCAGGCTGGCTCCTTACCACAAGGAGAGGCAAGGCCAGATGGAAGTTGGCTTCGCTTGTGCTGTGGGCTGCTTGCAGGCAAGTCTGTCTAGAAGTGCTGCGGCCGTAGGGATGCAGCTCTGTGTCCAAGCAAAGGTCACTGAGGGACTGTGCACTCTGCGAGGATCTGCAGGGCTTCTGGATTGCCTCTGTCTGCACCCATCTGTGTAATGTCCCCTGGGCTTCTTCCTTGGCTTTTTCTAGCAGCTGAACTCTAGCTATGTGCCTGCCATTTAGTGTAAGTTCATTCTTCCTTGAGTGTATTTAGGGATTTGCTTTATTTTTGCTTCTGAAATAGTTTTTGTTTATTTGTGCCAACTAAATAAGGAGCAAGATGACAGGTTGGCACTCCTAACAGCTGTTTTTGCTAACGAGAATAAAAGGTACATATGCTACAGCTCAGTATCTCACTGAACATCAAAGCACTTTTCTTAGGAATTGAGCAAACCTGCTAAAGATGTGAGGAGGTGAAGAGGAGACAAGTGCAAGAGAGCAGCGTTTAGCTTATAACTCAGCTGCCCCCACAGCATCAGTCTGGACCTCTCCGATGTGCACAGAGCCATCGAACAGGTGATCAGTCTCTTCCACTGATCTTGGGTAAGGCAGGATTTGGCCCTCCCAAAACTAGGCAAAAGTCCTAGCAGGGCATATAGACTGTTCCCTTGCTGAAGCAGGATGCTGCATTCCCCAGTGCTTTGTCCAGTTGACTTATAAATCAATAAAATCAGTGAGGCTTGTACCCTTTGGAAAGCATCTCTCAATCTTAAAGTGCTTCCTGGTACAGAAACACCTCAACTTTCAACTCCCCTTCCAAGGCTTTACTGCAGTCATCAGGACTCTTTGATTATTTTTTGTTTGTTTGTTTTTAAATATGCATTACATGGCTATACAGGGCCAGTGCAGCAAGTCAGGAAGTGGATGTCATGGACTGGTTGACTTTGAGGTGACACTGCCTCGGTCACAGATCTCAGTGCAGTCACGAGGGAGAACTAAATATACCCGAGCTATCCCTCACAGTTGATGTACAGGTAGGGAGAAAGCCAGACAAGCCAGAGTGCTCATCGAGAGTGAGATGCAGGTTGTCTTCAGGGGGTGGCATCTTCAGGCAGATGAGCAGCATTACCTGGCTCAGCCCCATTCTCCTGCACGGGGCATTGCTCTGTGCCTGCACAGAGCTGACTACCCTCACCGACTGGTGTTTGACCCAGAGAGTTCACGTAGCACTGGTGTGTCCGCAAAGGGCAAAGGGCCAAGTGCTATCAGTGCAGCTCGATGGAGAGGAAAAAAGAGGATGGCATGAGCCGCGTCAAGCCTGGGGTACATTTTTATGTTTTCTGTAAGCTCCTGGGTCAGGATGTGTCAGAAATCACATGAGGATATACCCCAGTTTCTTAGATCCACACTGAATCCACAGTCCTTGAGCTTTAGCTGAGCCATGGACAATTCACATGGAGGCACATCCGTAGTCCCCAGCAGTGTAATCGGAGGAACATTAACCTGGTCCTTCCGAACAGCTGAGGAGGCGCCTGGCAGGATCTGAGAAGTGCTGCAGCTGGGTCAGCACTAAGAGGCCTTCCTGTCTTTCTTCAGGAGGTGATTTCACTCTTCAGAGTGTATTTTTTTGCAGTATGGCTTTTTACAGGGTAGGTTGTAAAGTTTTATCACCCCACATCGCTTTTTCCCATACTCGAGATGTTAACCTATCTTTACAAAGTGCCTACCCAGATGTGGGGTGGCCCTGGGGAGCAAGATGGTTTCCAAGGTAAACAAGTCCCAAGTCACTCAAAAATGAAATACAACCATAACTTCCATCTGATCAGCTTTCAGCTCCAGCTCTGCCTCATGTACATTAAAAGACATTTCCACTGAAAGAAATAGGCTGTGTCGTCTTTCCACACCTCCTGGACTAGGGAACACAGTTTCAGTGCAAATCATAGAAAAACAGTTTATTTTCGTCTGCTGGGACTCTTGTACCTGAAAGATTGCTGACTGGTGGAAGCAAAGGCTGGAGCTGATGTGATCTTTAACTAATCTAAACCATGGTTGTCCTTGACACTTGTCCTGCGGACACAGCGGGTGCGGAGCTGCCAGCCCAGCAGCCTGGCGCTCTGCATGGGGATGTGATCCTGCCGGCTGCTGCCTTTGCAGCCCAGTGTTGGAGGCACGCTGACTCCAGATGAGTGAGTTCGATGTGTGAGTCCAGCTGGATCAATAATTAATTCCCTCCTCTTTAGCAAAAAATAGATGCACTCTTTGTCAGCATGTACATGCTTTTTGCATCTCTTTTGCCCTTCCTCTCTTCTCAGAAAGGATGTAGATAATTCTTATTTGTGCAAAGATTGGTCCCAGCTATGTTGGTTAAACTAGCTGGTGCATTTTAGAAGTAGGTTAAGGGCCCTAGGAGAATGACCTAATTTTGTTCATAACGCAGTTGGAGTACAGCAGGATTGCTGTGCTGAGACAGACCGAGGGATAATCTACTCTGGTATCCCGTTTCGTGGGGCAATCGGTGCTGCATACGTCAGCAAAGGGTGAAACTCATCTTTGCTCTGCATCTAGCTCTGTGCTTCCCAAGGAGGTGTATGAATATTTAACGCACACAAATACACCTGCTGTACAGATTTATATGTGTGTGGATGTATCGTGGTAAGACCCTGTGCTATTTGATGGCACTGGGTGGCTCCATGAGCTGTGAGCCTGCACGCTGAGCTGACCACCTTGCTCATCAGTGGCAGAGCCCTGGGCGAGGTATGTAGGTCAGCACAGATGCAGCAGCAAAATCTCAAGGCAGTCCTGCGCTGTGATATGCCCGACTCGTGCAACACTGCATCCAGAGCGGCTATCTGCATGCACACGGATGCGATGGAGGAAGGTCCTGTGGGTCCTGTGTCTCCAGAGGGAAGCAAAGGCAGCCTGTAGCCCCAAGCAGCCTCACCTCTGTGGTTGGTTGCTCTGCAGGGGTGGCCAGGATGGTGTGTGCCCCAGGTGGGACGTGAGGAGCTGGGGATGGCTCCCAGGGGTGCGAGGTGTGGGCAGCATGTGGGGGGATGCAGCCCCCACACAGATGTGCTGTGGCTTACGAGTGACACATGGCCTGGGAATCGGTTCTTGGGAAATATGTCTCCAAGTGCCATTTCAAAGAAAGTGGTTTGAAATCAGACTTCTTCCCTTTTCAAACATTGTCAACCTGAAATCTAAGAAATTAAGTCACAGGCAGGATGTTTCCACAATCTTCTCTTAGTGTTCTGAGCTGCTTTCAAGTGCATTTACTTGTCTTCCTATGGCAAATCTACAAATGTGGCCCAGCCACCAGTCTGGGTGGTGTCCAGGGGGCCCACGAACACACGCACTGGACATCTCAGGTGTGGAGCATCAGCTGGAGCTGTAACCTCTCTGTCTCTGCAAGGGAACCTGGCTCTTCCCACACCTGGGAGCACCTCCTCTGAGATGCCCTCCAAGCTACAGAGCAGAGCCTCCTTGGAGAGTCTCACATCCTTCCTCACCCTCTCCCTGGCCTTTTCAGACTATTCCTATGCTTTTGCAGCCATATCTCCATTTTTTGTAGTGCTTTCTTCCTGTTAATGTAATGGGAAAAGCCCTGTAGTCATGAGCAGGAGGGAAAGCAAAGGCGATGCCTCGATCCTCCAGGCAGGCAGGCTCCTGCAGGCACGGTGCTGCAGGCAGGTCCCTGGGCCCACTGCCTGTCACCAGTCAGGAGAGGAAAGACAGCAAAATGGAGGGGCTTGGGGAGGACCACCCAGGTACCAGCTCTTTGTGTATATGACCTGTATTCATCAGTACTTGTACCAGCTGAACTCGTGGAGCAGCTGGTAAACATTACCCTGTGGCCGTGGCTGCAGCCCTGGGCGAGGCTGTGTGTGCAGGGGATGTGCCCATGTGCCAGCCCTGGCCAAGGGCCACCTGCTCCTGTACCTTTATGGGGCATGTGCCAGGGGTGGTAGTGGCTCTGACGGGGATTAAAGTAAAGCTCGGGAAGTCCAGGTGATTATCTCCATCTTCAGAAAGTGTCTGTGGCACAAGGAGAGGGTGACCCAGATTCATCACGGCACTCGGTGAGGATATGCCTTCAGAGGGCTGCAGTCAGCATGCAGGATCCTGGGAGGCAATACTGGTTTATTCCCTGCCCTGTTCCCATCCTCTTTGCAGCCTGACTGCATCCTGCTCAAAGAGGGAGTGGGTAAGAACCAGAAATCAAATTGGGATCTCTAGTGCTAACAGCCCGTCTCTTGCTTACTGTCATTGTGGGCCTCTACAGAGTTCCTTTAGAAACTAAATGGGTTAAAACAATTTTCAGCCAAAAGGGGAGTGAAATGAGCCATGTCTGTTAATGACCTGAAAGTTCATGGCTGACTGCAGGCCACACACTTAAGCTGCAGATTGGGTAATACTCTGCTCTTCGGTGGTACAGCCTCTGTTTGCCTCTTTCCCTGATGGCTAAAACCCTGTTAGACCTAAAAGCCATTGGCCTGGGCTGACCACAGTTGCCCCATGACTCAGATAAGTAGAGGGGAGTGGAGAAACTCCTCTTGTGCAAAAGAGAGGAACGGAGGGAGCACAAATTGCTGTAGGATTGCCTTGGGGGGAGAACTGCCTGGAAGGTGAGACCACCAGCAGCCTTCCTGGATGAAAAGTGTTTATGGGCACAGGCAACTCACTGCCAATTATTTCATGGTCCTCCAGAAGGGTGGTGGGACAGAGGCATGCCATCACCAGGGAAGGGAGAGGATGGAGGTGCCCAACTTGGTGTCATGCTTACTTTTGCGTGCTCTGACTCTTGAGGCTTTATGAATCCTGCCAGTTTAAATGCTTGTTAATGAGGTTGTTAGGTACACTTAATTATTTGAGGAACATAATGCTTTTATAATCTTGTTTTTTGTAGGTCCTTGAGGTGCATGAAAATTTGGACAGGCAAATGCAAGACAACTATGAAGAAGACCTGAGTGAAAAGGAGAAGGCGATTGTTCGTGAAATGTGCAATGTAATAACTCCTTTTGGCAACTCCAGGGGTTTATTTTGTGGCCTTTTGTTAGAAGTATGGAGGAGCAGGGGTCTGCTGCATACAAGCCCTGTTTGATGTGAGATCTGCAGGCACAAGGGAAGGGTGGAGGTTCTGCTGACCTCCAGTTTGGGTATTAGTAACCCAAGTGCCTCATTTGCTGCATGGAGCAGCCTTTACTCAGCAGATACTTCCAACTGTGCTGCCTTCCAGGGTGCAGAGTAGCTGGTCTTTCTGACCAAGAGCTGTGCCAAGGGCTCTCCTGTTAGCAGTTGACTTCGTGTCCTTAGGGTCTCGGTTTGGGCTGAGCAACAACTGGTTGCTATATTTAAAGCTGTACAGCTTGAATGGGTTTGAGCCTAAACCATAAAATAACATCCGAGGGAGAATATTAATGTCTAAAGCCGTTGAACAGCATCACCGTGTGCTTCTAGCACTGCCAGCAAGTTGGGCAACCACACTGTTAACTGTTAACCACATCCTGCACGGTGAGTGTTCGTACCAAACCTCTGCTCTGTGGTGTCCGCTGCTGTGGCAGCTGCCTCCGGCCTCAAAGCACCTTGACCACACTTTGGCTTTGAACAGAGTTTGGGATTTCTGCTTGAACGTGGCTTGAGCTGCATGTCGCCTGTGGCCAGGGATGTGCTGCTGTTCAGCAGTACCAGCGGTGCTCGCAACAGGGAGGAGGATGCTCATGGAACCTTCTCTTTTAGAAGTCCATGTTGGACGTCAGCCCAAAAGGCATGGTTTAGTGCCTCACAGCAGCAGAGAGGAGCCTAACCCTCTATTTAAATTCTGAAAACCACCTCAACCCTAACAAGAGGGTGTAAAGAACTCAAGTATATCTTGCAGAGCTAAATCACTGCAAGGATCCTTGGCAAGGGCTGAGGCATTTGGCTTTGGTTGCTGGATCCCTATAAGCAAAGCCAAAGCCAGAGTAGATGAAGGCCTGCTTTTTAGGATATTTTATCTGCTTAATGCCATGTTCCCTTATAGCCATGCAGGGGGAAAGTTAAAATGCCATAACTTCATCCTCCCAAATGGACTCATTTGTGTTTGTGTATCATCAGTTGTTTTTTCTTTAAATTTTCATTTTATATAGATTCAAAGAAGCTATGAAGTGCTTTGCAGTTTCTTATTTTTTAAAAAGCAGCCTTGCTTACCCCAGCGGCCCTAGGGTGATAAAATGTATGTTTTTAGAAAGTCATATATATATATATATATATATATATATATATATAATTTTAATAATTATCTTTTTCACTATCTTTTCTGTTCACAGTAATATTATTTCTGTAAGCATGGCAGAGCTGACCTACCATTGAACTTAACTTCTGAACCTAGAGTATTGGTTTTATACTATTACCCCAGGCAAAAATGGTTCTAATTTCAAGAGAGACTAATTAGAAAAATGCATCAATTTTTTTCCCTCGGAAACTGATGCACCGATGCCATCCAGTGGCTCTGCTGAGAATTACAGCCCAGCTCTAGGGAACGGCTTTCTGTGCCTTCCAGACCTCAATTATGAAAATGCTACAACTCATTAGAGACTTTTTTTTTTTTTTAAAATGTTTTTTCCCCCCTACCCCTTTATTTTATCTTACAGGTTGTCTGGCGAAAGCTGGGTGATGCTGCGAGCTCCAAACCCTCCATCAGGCAACATCTTTCAGGAAACCAGTTCAAGGGTCCTTTGTAGGAACACCGTCCTGGAGGCTGGAAATGATGGATTCTGTGAAGACTGAAGAGGCAGAGCTCAGCGTTTCTGGCTGCCTGTTGTTTAGGAGTTGGGCTTGAGGTGTTTTCAGGGTTTCCTTTTTCCTTTTTTTTGGCTTTTTTTGTAACAATAGTGTAAATATGGCAGCTAAAGGCCTGATTCCCAGGCTGTGGTGCTCTGGAACTACTGTTCAATGGGTAACCATCCAATAATGCCAGACTTGCATAATTTCTATTGTAGTTCAAACCTGCTTTGTTGTAATGATCTGTTTGTAGAATTAACTAACTCGAGAGAATTTTTAAGAGGAACAAGAAGAACCCTTAACCTGTGGAGGTCACACTTTGTATCGCTCCTGTCCACCCAGTTGTCAATGATTCATAGCTGCATTGGCGGCTCCAGGCAGCACCAAGGAAAGAGCAATTTGAATTTGTTGGCTTACTGCCTGCCAGGCTCTGGAGTTGCTAACGCTTCTTTTGGAGGCCCTTATTCTGAAGAATGACATGTGACTGTTTTCACAAGGCGCTGTGTACGATATTGAGTGGTGAGCTAAAACCACAGGTACCGCTCTGTACCTCACGTGGTGGCACTCATCATACAAGTGAACAGAAAGGCTTGAGACTCCGTACCAGCTGTTAATGAACTATTTTTAATGAACAAATGACACAAGATTTCTGCAGTCGTAATGTGAATGAACTGAAGTCACTTAGCCACACGCCAGTATTCCTTTTTCTTCTAAAGCTTTTACTACAGAATTATTCAGCGGAGACTGCCATCATCACAGTGCTTATGGCTTTCATAGGATCTTCGAGAGCAGCTCATCTTTCACATAAGGAAGATTTGGGTATTTTTAATGTTCTTGCTGGATGCCTCACCTATACTGGTTCCTGTGTAAGGTAACCAAACAACAACCTTGCAGAGCTGAATAAAAACTCCACAAACACAGGCTGTCGGATGAGACTACTTCCTGCCATTCAAGCTTTATTTTCGTTAATGAACCAAAACAAGTGGGTTTTTCCTTCTTCTGCTGGTTGTATATAAAACAACGGGACTCATATTTTGCTATTGTGGAGTAGCTGCTTGTATAGTTGTAAGAACTTGACCCCTTCTTTTCCAAGTTGTCACAGCAGCTATCCCTGTATTTTATTAGATGTTCTTTCCCAATAGTCCAAGGAAGTGGGGCTTGGTTATTAAAATAATTGGTGTAAAAGAATTTTAGAGACAGGCATGTGAAAAGATCAAAGCCTCCTCATCAAAAGTTGCATCGATTTTAGTGATTAGTTCAAAGATTTAATGACCTCAAACTCCATCGTCCTCTTTATTCTCCGCAAGAATCAGTCGCAACTACCGACAGCTGAATTAGCTGGACAGGTTCTTCCTCTTAAATTAATTTGTTCTACCAGTTGAGTTCTTGACTTGTGATATTGTATTAACGGGGCGTGCCGATACAATACCAAGGAGCTCATGCTGCAAGTTATGAAAGGTAATTGGTCCCATGGTATACGATAATCTAGCTGCCTGGGTAAAGAATTTGGAGTGTCAGAGCTGAGACACCAGTAAAAAAACAGAGAAGGGATACAACCCAAATACATAGGAACCAGTAAGAGTAAGCACCACTTCATTATTCATTGCAGAAGCAGAAAAAGAACAGTCCAGATGAGCAACTAACTTACTTATTTACAAAAAACCACAAAAACCGCCCCAAAACACACACACATACACACTCACCAGTGGTTTATTTCTTACTACTGCTCAGTCAGCAAACGCTGACTAATATTTATATCCAGTGTGTCTGGAAAGACCCCGTCTAGTGTCTGTCTCTATTAAAACATGGCATCTTTAGAAGATTCCAGATTTCCTCCTCTTTGCTTTTTGTTTTGACCTCGTGTTTCTAGGCACCCACTGGCTACTTGTCTTCCTGTACAATTTGTATGTTGAGATTTTCATACCAGAAAAGGTGATGTAAAGCAGAGGCATCATTCTTCCTTAACATCTGATGTCAAAAAGAGGGTTAAATCTATCTGCTTTGAAAGCCCGTTTTAATTTTGGTGGCATCTGATGACTGGATTAAGCAGAGAATTTAAGCATGTTTGGAACAAGGTTTATTTACATTAGTGAATTTTAACTAAAGCAATGCAAATGTTGCCAGCACTTGTAGAGAGTTGTCTTGATGACGTGCTTGCTATTTTAGGAGTGTATTAGACTAGCAGGTCCTCTCAACGAGAGCTATACTAATCAGATTACTAGTCTCACCAGCTATGTAATTCTTCTTCAGGTATTCCATGCTATCAAATCTCTCTCAAAATCTATTCAATGACTTCAGGCAAAGCTCATTTTTTTCCACCTACAAGGGCAACAGTGCTGCAACTGAGGCCCATCAGGGCTGCAAATCATAGAGCCAGTTTGCAGCATAGCCGGTAGCTAAGCTGAACCGTCTTGATACTTGTAGGGTCTATGCCATTTCTTTAAGATTCCATTTGGCAGCATAAATCTTCAGTCTAAGATGTGCATCACTGATTTCACAGAACATGAGAGTGCTGTACATTGAGGTGCTCTTGTTCAGGGGTTTTTAGGCTTGCTACTCTTCATCCTTAGCTCCACTTGAGCTTTTAAGTGTCTTCCTGGGGTAAAATGACACTCAAAGACTTTACAGGATGAACTGGGTGCTGAATTCTCAGTTGTCTAAAAAGATGTTTTATACACATATTTAAATTCACTTACCTACGCACTAAGTCTTCAGTGGAAACCACCCAAAAAGCTTTGTACATTGATTTGGAAGGGAGCATCCCCTGATATAGCGGCCATTAAATTGATATATTTGGGGCAACAGTCCAAGTAATTTCTTTAAGAGTGAAGCCCTGGGTTCTGCAATCCTCTGGCAAAAAAAGCATCCACTGTTTACAAATGGACTTTGCTTGCTTAAGGGAAGTAAAAACACATCCTTCACTTTTGTTGGAGCAACTGAAGTGAATGGCATTTCCATAATAGTTCCTGAAATGCTGTGGTGTAACCAGCTTCAGTTGGCTCTTTGCACCTTGATGAGACTGCTGAGCACAACCTTGTTTGAGAATGGCACATTTTTATCCAAATATTAGATACTAAAAGAAATCAGTGTTAAAGTGACCTTTTATCTTTTTAGAAACTGGGGGGAAGAGTACTACTGATCTTTTTCGAAGTGCATGACTGTAAAGTGATAAAATTGTATATTTTTCATAATGTGGGGAAAGTCTATTTGTGCTGCTTTAGAAATCAGTTTAAAGTTTGATTTCTGTTAAACCTGTGATCTTACAGCCCTGCTATATTTTCTGTATATGATTTACAAAGAACTGGAAAAGTTAGCACCTGCTGTTGTGTATATAGCAAAATTCTTTAGACCTTAGCACGCGTTTTTACCTATTATTGAACCACTCTGGCTTTTTTGGGGAGGGAAAGTAATAGTACAGATTTTTTTGATAATGTGTGTAAAACATTCATTTGAAATATTTTAGTAAAAATGAAGTAAGAGATTGTGATAGTGTATACTTCTAGTTGAATAAAATACATTCTTTTTAAATAAACTGATGAATAAGATTTCGGAGACCACTACTGAAACATCTTGCAGTAAGTACCATAGTTATGCATTCTAAACTAATATGAAAAACCTGGAAATCCACTAAATTCAGAAGCAATTTTATTTGGGTAGATGTGAACAAAGTAGTCTCATTTATAACCAGGATGTACATCACAGTAGGTTGTTACATTCAGACTTTCACACTTAGAAAATATATATATATTATGTACAGGAATTTGCAAATAGGTGTAAACATACAATACTTTAAGATACCAGTACATTCCAAACCAAAAATATCAGCAAGGCAAACACCTCAAAATGATTCCAGTCAGCTAGCATTCAGAATCTCTCTTAAATAAAGTCGCTTTTATGCTTAACATCCCATTGTTTTAATTATTACTAAAAACGAAGTTTCTTGCCATAGATGAAATTTCATGGTATCTGGCTATTTTGATACTCAAAAATAGGCACCGATTTCTAGAAGGAAATTTTCTTCTTACTGATATAATTGAGCCAATATGGCTGGTTTTGCCAGTACAAAGTAATCGAGTGCTGGAATAACTCAAGATGAATTAAACTTAAGTCAAATGTATAAAGTTAGAATAGATACTGCAAAGCTGATTAAAATCTAGAAGCCTATATAACTCACCATAAACAAAACTGCAAACAGATCAGCTATATTTTCATTTCACCGCCTCATTTCTTCATCTAAATTATACAAATTACCCTCCTCTTCGTCTTTACAAAGTAGGTTTTGGCCAGCTACTCCTGCCTAGTCAACATAAAGGGATATCGTGCAAATTACCTCATGCTATCTCATCCACGTAGCACGTCCAAGTCCTGCTACAGGTGGCATACCAGGTGGTGGAATTGGAGGTGGCACAGGTGGTTGTCCACCTGGGGGAACAGCAGGTGGGGGGTAACTAGCTGGTGGCATTCCCAGCCCTGGAGGTGGATGAGGTGGCACTGCATGAGTTGGAGGCAGTCTTGGAGGTGGGAAATTAGGGTTGTATGTAGGTGGAGGAGGATATCCCGGAGTAGGAGGTGGAATATTGGGTGGGGGGAATGAAGTAGGGGGTGGAGGTGGAACTGGTGGTGGAGGGTTGGGAGGATAGACATGAGGATGATATGGTAGATGAGTTGGTGGTCCGTAGGCTGGTGGTAAAGCTCCATAAGTTTCTGTTTTCATCATTGACTGAAGACTTTGATAACCCTCCCCTGACATATAAGAATTTGTAGTAGACATCCCTGTAATATAACTGGTGGGGGGTGGGGGTGGGGGACGATGCGGCAGAGGTGGAGGTTGATGTACAGGGGCAGGATGAGCAGGGGGAGGAATCTGGACCTTTGGCATATCTACTGAGTCCACAGTAGTAGATTGCTCTGCCTCTCCCATGGAAACTGTAGTTGTCAAAGGAGGTTTGCGCTCTGAAAAACAAAATTTCATGTATTGTTTTAAAGGACAGTGGCAATAACAGCTTCTGAATACTTTATACTTTTCTTCCAGTTAGCATATCAAAGGAGGACTCAATTCCCTAGGTCTCCGAATGCCATATGGTATCTAGTCAGGTCTTATATCACTAGAATACAACTAAGCTGCATAACAAAGCTCCAAGCTCAACTTTTCCCATTCTAAAAGTTTACATCTTCCATTTTTGTTACTATTTTCTTATAATTTTAATATTGTTCTACAATCAGCAGAACTTAGCAGACTGAATGGACAGAATCACAACTCGCAGATTTAAAAAGCCATGAGACCCAAGATGCCAAAACAATCTTCTGATCAGTGCCTCGACCTTCTTTAGTCCAGGCCTCTCTGCTACCTCTTACACTCCAGGTGGCCTGGGATTACCCTCTGCACTGCATTTTTCTTTCATGTTGGGAAATACTATTTGAGAATACAGGCCAAAGTCTCAGGTCTTTAACACTCAGTTCTAAACCTGTTTACCAAATGAAAGAAAAAAGAAAACCGGAGGGTAAGTGCAATAGATTGCTTGGGTCATGAAATCTGACCAGGTTTGTTCCTCTGATTAGTTTCGGGGAACTCAGTACCGGACAGTCTGGGGAAGTTCATAAAATGCTCAGAATTGTACAGAATTATACTCGGCCCATTTCTTTAAATAAGAATATTAAATTTCTTTTTCGGACATTATAAAAGAATACCATAACAAGAAGACTGACCTAACGGCAACATCTCAGCAACAGTCAGTATTAAAATGCCCAACAATAAAGAGTTTAGGGCATCTTGACATCCATCTTGCATCTACAACATTGTTCAGTAAGAAAAGTTATTCAGAAGCAAATACAGAGCAGTCATATCTAATAAGTAAACTGCCAATGCTAAACAGAATTTAAAGTAAATCCACCTTCTAGTACTTCTGTTCAGTTGGTCAATAAAAATTCTTAGTTTTCATTTGATTTTTCCTCAGAGCCCCAAAGAACAAGAGTTGGCCTCTAAAGACGGTTCTTAAAATGTTCCAGTGCTTATACAATGATTTGCTTGTATAAGCAAATTCTAAGAGGAAAATTTTAGGTAATAAAGGAAACAAATTTGTTATCTGCCTAAATAGGATTTAACTTGTCTAAGCAGTCATATTATCACCTAGGTCATCTACATAATTAGATCACGCAAGGTGGGTATGCTGGCTGCGGTACCTGTGATTTCAATGACTTCTAGCTCATTAATTATAGCAGACAGTAACTTCCCTATTTGCTCATTTTCAGAATAATTCTGGATGCAAGATGTGCATTCAAGATTTAACAACTGAAGGAGTAATGAACATGATATTTAGAAGAACCCCTTGATTCTTAATTAGACTTTAACCAATGGGGAAAAAACAGTTGCACTATATTTCAGAGCACTGTTTTTCACTCTTGTAATTCCCTGTTAGAAGCTGTCATCTTACAGTTACTTTATGGACCTTGCTCTATAAAATATTTATGTCATATTTGTGGGTTACTGGAAGGACAGCTAACGCATCAAGGCACTGGAAGCACATTTTTACAACAGTACAGGTTATTTTTCAAGCATAAGGCATGTGCACAGTGTTAAAGTTCTCTGGCAGATGAAAGTCCTCTTCTGGGACACAGCAAAGAAAGTATCCCCCTTATTGTTCATAAGTTACATACCTGCAGAATTTCTACATGGAAGACTTCCATAGGTCTTTTGGAAGATACTCTAGTAATATAATTTGGCATCTGCCATTCTTTTGAGAACATAAGTCCCTTTTTGCCTGCTAGTGACCATTAGATTTAGTCTTCAAGGCCTTCAACAGTCACAGCTTCATCTGGCCTTTGTCCACCTAGCATACTGATGTTTCCATAATAAGTTTTTTGCTTCAGTCTGGAAAAGCCTGTGCTACTAAGATGAAATTCCTCTTGCAGCTTATCTACCCAATGCTTTTACTTGCCAAGCTGATTAATCATGGCAACAACCCCTCCCCCGATACTGCTACCACCCTCTGAATGAAAAGCAAGACAATAACTGCAGGACTAAATGTGGTTTAGAACATGAAAGCTTACCTGGAGGCGGATGTGCAGGAGGTATTGGTGGATGTGAAGTTTCAATTTTAGGAATTTTAGATGGTGGTGGTGGTTCTAAAAAACAGTTGGAAATACCTAATTGGCTATTGCTCTGCAATATTTTCCGAAGTCCATCACTAGTCTCACACTAATGATTATCATATCATATATTACACTATGCAGAAGTACAGTGGAAATCCGATACACTGTGTATGTTTAATAATGAAAACTAAAATCAAGACCTTTCTATAAATAAAGTGGCTTCAAGTATAACTCACATCTTCCAAAAGAACACATGCCTACAAATTCAAGCTATATATTTTATAACTAGAGACAAATTGTTCCAATAACACTATGGATGTGCAGATGAGGACACATACATCTTCTAGCACAAAACTGTAACTTATAAATAGTTAAACCAACCTCAAGAGAAGCTGAACTATGCTCTGAGAGGGGAATGTGTCTAGAAACCAAACAAAACTGCAATTGCACAGGAGAGAGGAGGGAGAATAAACAGCTCTCTGGAATCTATCTGCAGAGCCAGAGAGGGAGAAGTGCCAAACTTACTTAGGAAAAGGTTACAGAATCACATCCCAGCTATCCTCAAATACATGGTTCCAAATTAGCAGAATGAAAAACACCACAAAACAAAAAACACAAAAACAAAGAACACCAACAAATCAACAAAAAGAACTAGATGTGACCACTGCAGCAAAGTATTTCTTAAGCTAGACTATATATAGAGATACAAAATGTCTTTTACTGGCAGCCATGCCAACAACCAATTGCAAATCCCACTGATTACCAACAGACTTCTTATTAATTCAGCTATTTCAAGACATGGTACCTTCAGTCACTTAAAGGTCCCACAGCTTGCTGAAGAACTACTCCAAATGATGGAGTTTTTAAGTTGAGAGCTGAACAGTTTAGCTTCTACTTTAAGTCTGACTTCTACTGAATATACTGTATTAAGGGACTCTTGGTCCAGCAGTTACACTCTGTTTTTTTAAGTTTTGCAGTTAGGAACATTTTAAAAATAGTTACAGTATATATTTAAATATGCACTATTAGGATCAGAATAGTTTAGAACTGGCAAGCCTGTAAGCAAACAAACTAAGGACATGGTAGTAAATGACTTATTCTGGTTAAAATAGTAAAATGAAAGCAATATGAATAGAGCATTAACATTCACCTGCTGTCTTTGTTTCTTCTTTTGGAGATACAGCCTGTTAAAAAAAAAAAAAAAAAAGAAAAAGGATGGAAATAAGACCACTGCAAAACATAAAGCATTTTAAAATGGTAATGAGTGCAAAATAGGCAACAGAGCCTGCTGAAGAACTTTTGTACAGATCCGACTAAACCAAAACCTGTTTCCAACTCAGAACCAGTTTCTTCCTCCCTCCCCTAAAAGGAGGTAGGACAAACCCTTTATTTGTTCCTATACTTTCATTAGGAGGCTAATAATATCCCATCTCTTTAGACAAATGCAAAACAAACACCGAACAATGTCAAATCACATTGGGAAAGCCCAACTTAACTTTCAGACTGAAAAGATTGAAAAAATATAATAGTAGCTATTTTGGATACAGCATTTCCCGCTGTTGTCACTTGAGTATGACATCTTGTTTATTTACCATCCACTGCGTATACATCATGGCCTGCTACACTGCTCACTAAGCTGAAAGAGAGAGACTTGGCCTCTGTTCCTGATTCTGCTTTGATCTGTCATTCAACCTTTGCCAAAATCACTTCAGGCCTTCAGGTTTTATTCACAGGGAAAGGACAGCAGTGGAAGTGTTGCTTGGTGTAAAACACTTCAGAAGCCTTCAGATGGAGAGCACTGTATGAAAGCCAAACGTTACACCAGAAAATTCATGCATACTGAGCAAAACCCACAAAACCTGACATCATCCTTCCAATCACAAGTTTGTTGTTGCTGCTTGTTTGTTTTGTTAAAGAATCACAGACAAGGGATTAAGAAAAATCTTTCCATTTTACTTAGTCTGAGATGGCGAGTTGATGGTCTTTGAGAAAAACAGGAAACTTAACTGAAATTTTAAGTACAACAAATTTAGTTACAAATGTATTTAGAACTAATAATAAAAGTCAGAGGGATCCGGTACATGGTTTCTCTGTCATTTCAATGAAAGGTGTTTTTTCAAAGGGACTATTTACCTCTAGTGGCTTTACCTTCATCAATTGTTGCTCAGTTCCCATCGCTTTACTTTCTGCAGCAAGAATGGACTTGCATTTCACTTCAATTTGAACAACGAATTTTTCTTACATTTTGATGGATATCCTCAAGATTTCTGCTGTGTAGAAAAGTACTCACAATCTGCTTGAGGCTACCTCATTCTTATATTCCTTTGACAGACATTTCAATTCACCTTGAGCCACCTTCTAGCTGCTTCCCTACTTTTTAAGGATAATCTTTATCTTCCCATTCCAAACACACATACTTTCCTTGGTGACTCTCTCAGATTTGTCTGCTGCCTTTGTTTTGCTTGGGCAACCTTTTCTTGATTTTCTAGCACTAAATTCCTTGTCTGTAAAACTGAATGCAAACATCCGATCTCCCTACACTTTATAACAGAAGCACTACCTGCAACATCTCCAAAAAACACTCATTCTGTGAAGTCAGTTGATCACTTCAAGAGGCAATCAATTTGGCTCCTGTGCATTTGTTAACACAGTGATGTTCAGAAGATAACAACATTGAGGTATACTGTTAGGACAGAACAAGCAACTGGAGCCAAATAGCTCACGTGAAAGACAAATAAACATCAGCTTAAATTGTATTTATGCTAAAAAAAAATATATGAAAATCAAGAAGTGACAGCAACAAAAAAAAAAAAATCAAGAACAAACAAAATCAAAGCTTGTAAGAATCTAAATAACTTCTCTATTAATGACAACTGATAAAATACAGATGAGCTTTTTTTTGGTCTTTCTACTGCCTTGTAGTTTGTATTACTCCAGTCATGACATTCCAGGGTCAACATTACCAATTTATTAGCATGCTGATCGCTATTTAGTACTTTCATAATAAGCTCATACCACAACGGAACTGTTCTTTTAGTGCCGCTTCTATATGTATTAAAATCAATCCCACTCACAATTTTTAGTTTAATCAAACTAAATACACTATTTACATCTAATGATTCACCAGCATAGTTTTAGTGAAGTCAACTGAACTTTCAAGTGCTCTTCACCACCAGCCAGAGATGCAGAGGATGTGCAGATGCTTCTAACATCTGGTACGTGTCTGCAAGCCATAGGCTGATGCCTCAGCTGCTTGAAAGTATCTTGGCTCAGCCCAAGGTAATGGAGTTGTAAGAGTTCATGTAAATGGAAAATCTGGCCTCCAGGAACAAAGTGTATTTATGTTCTGTACAAACCAAAGGAGGCATGATACAAAATCCTATTTATAGAAGAAGGCAAACATTTTAAGTAAGGTTTATGGTACATCTGACTGAAGAATATTTCAGAAGCGCCAAGTAGATCTTTCAAACACCACACATCTTGTTCTCCTAGACTGCTTTCTGGAGAAAGAATTATTTCAGATATCACATTTGCTTTTCATGCTAGTCTACAAAACTCTTCCTGTGAGTCACCCTTCGCGTTATATTTGTTCTGGATGCCTACAGTGTACCAGGACTTAGCTTTTTATCTGTACCATTTACTTCCTTGATTATTAGGTGGTGGACCTCAAACTCTTAAGAAAAGGCAGGCTGATCTGAGGGCTTGACCGGAGGCAATTCTTAAATGACAGATACTATCCATGCAAAAGGCATCACTTTTTTTCCACGAGGTACTTCAATAACACATGGGATGGGGTGAAATCACTAGCACTGTAGAGGTAGAGCCTTCACATGAACGAACAATTCATGACAGCTTACAATCAGACTGATACACATAGAAAAATCGAAATTGTTATTTAGACCTTCTGATGTGCCAAACTGTCCTACACAAGAAAAGAGTTCTTTGCACTAGAGATCTGACAACCCAAGCTGAGTGTGTGCTGATGGCACAAATATGATGAAAAGAAATGCATACTACCAAAGCTTTACAGAGTTGCATTTTTCTCTTTTTTCTGGGAGGCTGCTATCATGAAGATGCTGCACACTTCTGTTTCATTTCGTCATTTGTTGCTTCTTCCTGTTTTCCTTTTTTTTTTTTTAAAAAAATATTTTTTTCTCCTTTCCCTTGATGTCTATTCTCTAGTTTGGGCATGCACTTTAATTACAAGTTAGAGCAAAATCTTTAAAAGCTATACAAACTTTACTTCCTAAATGGACCTGTTCCAAAGATTTTTCTTCTGAAAACACGCTTCTTACTAAGTACACACAGGCAGATTTGGGTTACACTTTAACTCTTTCTTTCTTTCTTGATAAGCAAAAACAAAACAAAAATCAAATACAGAAAGTGTAGATTAAGGCCTGAAAGCTTCATTTGGACTTGATGAATGTGGAAGAGCACTCAGAGTACTTGTGATATCCAACTGCTCATGTACTTTCTCATTTTCAATTATGAGGTGATAAAACAGGCAAAGTGAGGCTTTAATGGATGATGAATTTATAGGCTTCTATTGTTATTAGATTATTTTGAAAGAGAACTTTTCTAAGAATTTTGACATAGTTTTGGGAAGCCACCATTCTCTTAAATCTGTAATCAAAGACCAGAAAGTCAAATGATGCCTTCATCAGCATTGTGCACATCTCAACATTCAGGTATGGCATAAGAGACCTTCCCTAAATCAAGCCCACTTAATAACAAAACCAACAAAATTTCATAGCACAGAACCACAGAGTTAGACTCACACTGACTTGAAAGTTTCTCCACAGGTTTTGCCTCGAGTGGAATGAAAATGTGCTGTGCCAAAAGGGTAAAACCTGCTCTACAGTAACACACTTGCCAAATAACCAACAGAAATCTACCATACAAAGTTAATCACCAACCTCTTTCTTAAAGCAAACACAAGTCTGCTGCACACCACAGCCTTTAAATCAAATGGATGTCAGATCAACCCGAGAGGAAAACGCAAGTTAACATTCAAAGTTCAACTTACTGCTGGTCTTTTAATCTGCCTAGGAGGACTTGACTGGGGAGAGGGCTTTTTAGATTGCTGCGCTTGTGTTTGCTGCTGTTGCTGCTGTTGCTGTGCTGACTGTTGCGACTCTTTTTGCTGCTGCATCTGCGATTGCTCTGAGCCCTGTGATTGCTGCGATTGCTGTACCGTGGGGGCCTGGGGTGTAGATTGAAGAGATGGTGGCTGCTGCAGCTGGTGAGGAGTGTGATGAGGCATTTGCTGTTTTCCCTGTGAGTATAGATCCAGGATCTGATGACAGATGTCTTAAAAAAAAAAAAAAAAAAAATCCAAAAGATTATATACCCATAATGTACCAGTGTACCTTTAACACACAATAATCTTTTTACTGGACATCAACTTTGGAAAAACGTATTGTAAACGTCACTCATTGTTATTATGACCACAGATTTGATTTTTTAAAACCAGACATTTTCAATTTATACTTGCATTTCTGAGTTTCTTCTGCCTATGCTAAACCATGCGTAGATCTATAGTCATACCTTGCAGAAGAAGAACAAAGTGTCTTGGTGTTACTATACCATATGTTATTACCGTGTGCTTGGAGAACCAGGTAACAGTGGAACAACAGGATAGTTATACAGTAAGAAATGAGTAAAAGAAGATTATATATTAAAACATACACATCAAGTTAGGTCGGTCAAAAAAGTTTCAGGACACTAAGCAAAGGACTAGTACTAGGTTCTTCTTCCAACATGTTAGGAGCTAAAAGTCTGTCAGAAAACATGTAGGATGACTTGATAACGTGCTCAAGAGCAGCACTCAGGTAAAAGAAAACCTCCATAGAAAAGCTACATGAGTTCTTTCAGTGAACATTCACTGACATGGCAGCAGAATCTGAAGGGACTCCCATGCTATAACCCTCTTTGGCAGGGATTCAAGAGATATCGATCTGAACCAGCTCTGAAAAAAAGCCAGGATACAAACAGAGCAAGTAACCATTTCAGAAATCATCAGAATTGCTTGAACTTGGAGGTTCAAAGAGCAACAAAGGCTAAACCACCTGAACAGCAACACATACTGTTTCGTTTAAAACTTCCTTAGAGTCAAACTCCAGACTGTGACAAGCATCATTTTTTAAGAAAGGTTTCTAAAGCAATTTATGGAACTAGAAATTTGCTTATCCTAACATCTGTACCAGGTAAGTTAGTAAAAACTTGTGTTATAAAGACAAATTAGTGGCCACATAACCACAATTTACTTAACAAGGTTCAAGAGAGGCCCTGCTTTATTTTATGAACTTCCTGAGGTTCTCTCAAGAGGGCAAGCAGCAGCTAAATATAAATAATATACACAAAAAAGCAGATAGTGTTAAGATATCTGTATTGACGAAAAAGATCCATAATTCATCCCCTATTATCTACTCCTCAGTTGTGATACACCACAAAATGTGACTGCTGCCCTAGTATAATTTGGTTAAAGAGGTCAACCATCAATGAGAAAACCACTGGAAACCAGGCTCCAGTAGTTCCAGTGTTTGTGGAGCTGCTTATTTAAAACGGGAGAAGGGAATCATTAAGAAAAAAAATTAAAAAGAGAAAACATACACCATGACAAGTTAGCAGTTAATTAGCTGTTTATAAACTAAACAGGTAGTAAAGCAAATATTGACTAGAAGACTAATTATGATAACTAAAGATGCTGCCAGACTAAGCCAGTCTTGTAAGCTTAACTGAAAACCTGGTTAATGAATTACATGTATGTCCTGAGTTATATACACAGTTGTTTTGACTAAAATCCAGATAGAAAGCAATGTGCATTCACCAATGACCTAGATGACACAGTTAAAGGAAATATTCTTCTGTTTGTGGCAAACGTTTTTCATACCTTCCAGAACATCAACGGGAACATCTTGGACAAATTGCTCCCACCATCGCCTGTACATTGGTTTTGATGTCCATTCCTGTATTTCAAACTTACACAAACGGCCTGCTAAGTACATAACTGCAACAGCTATGATCTCAGGTTCCCACTGCAGTGACAGGGTAGTGCAGAGACTGGAGTGTAAAAAACAAAACAAAACATAAACCTGAAGATAATTCTGATTGTCAAAGTACAAAAATTTACTGTCTGGCATCTATAACTAACAGTATAGAATCCCACCACACTTCAACATCTTAGACAATTTTAATTAAGAGCTTTGTTAAACAAAAGAGTTCACAAAACTAAACTGTTTCTGCACTACTGCTATAATGAAACAAGGTAATTTTATACAGATAATACAGAGGGCCTATGCCTACAGAAGCAATACACCACATAGGCACATCAAGTTTGGAGTTTAAAAATAGAAAACCTAACACTATATGGGTGTGGAAGAGAAGGGAAAAGACAGCATTACATTCCAAGTATGGGCAGCTATATTCTACTCTAGTCTCACCTGTAGCGTTAACTAAATACAGCATTCACGTTCATTGCTACACCAGTGTGCTGTCACTGCACTGCATGGGTTAGGGAATGATGTCCACACTTAGATTTTGGAGTTTGCAAGTGTATTTCAATAAAATGTAAACAAGTACCAAAGAAACACCAGAGAACAGCCAACATGAACTTGTAAAGCAGCTTGTCATGAATGATGCAAGTTTTAGATCAGGCTGTAAAAGGTTCTCTCTTAAATAGCCTTTGTTAAAACGAATGTTAAAATATTATTGGTATTATTAATATTAACTGAGTAAGTTCCTGTCTAAATCAATGTTATTGTTTCCTGATACTAATTTTAAGCTACATTTTCCCCCTTTTTTTTTCTTTCATAGATTCGGTAACATAAGATCTGCTTCAAGAATTTCAGATCCAGGTAGCCAGCTCAGTTCCAGCAAATTCACCAACAAATTGATTATTGTGTCCTTAAATGCATCAAAACAGTAGCCTAAACAGTGGTTTAAGACCGTTTTCTCTTCAGTGAGCTACACAGAACTGAAAGCCAATGGGATACTTAAATAGTGTCAGAATCAGGTCAGCAGTAAACAGTAAAAATACACAAGAATTATCCCTCAAACACAGATTTCTTATTATTACTTCCATGAAATTCACTTGGGGGTGTGTTGCAGCTGTGTAAGAACAGAAGGCCCTACTCTAAAGCCCTGCAGTGCAAAGAATAGAATTATTTTTTTTCTCAGTGAGGGTGACAGAGCACTGGAACAGGCTGCCCAGGGAGGTTGTGGAGTCTCCTTCCCTGGAGACATTCAAAGCCCGCCTGGACACATTCCTGTGCGACCTCACCTAGGCGTTCCTGCTCCAGCAGGGGGATTGGACTAGATGATCTTTTGAGGTCCCTTCCAATCCCAAACATACTGTGATACTGTGATTTTACCAGGATCCCAGAAAACAAGTACACTTCTAATACGGCAGCCTCTCAAGAACAGAGATAAGCATTATTTGAATCAATCACTCCAACTTTATACTATTGTCTTCCTGAAGTACATTTTCTTTAATTATTACATTTCTTGAATTATTGAACACCATCCAATTCCAAGTACAGTAGTGTCCATAGTTTGATGGTTATATAACAAAAATTTTCCCTGACAAACAGTGATAGTCAAGCCTGTAAGATCACCACGTGCAAGGCTGACAGCAGCTGAAGTAAACATCTCTTGACATTCAAATATGCTGAGTGACCTCTTGCTCAAATTAATTTGGAGAGTGTAGGTGATATCTACAGAATTTGGACCCACACTGAGCTACTTCACACTAGACATACGAATAATAGTGCACCTCTTTTTTAACGGTGTTCTACTTCTATAAGTATGACTGAAAGCAAGGTACTTCACATTTCTAAATAGTCAGGCCACTTACAACATTTTCTTAAGGGTTTGCTATGGAAATTAAAAATTACATTTAATCGTCCTTGGTGAATTAGCTTCCCCATCTCTGTAGAATCCTCCTCAACAAGACTGAAGTGTATTGAGGGTTTTTTGTTTCTTTGCAATACCACACTACATATGAAAAGTGCTTCTAAACAGATGCCTGCTAATTGATGTGATCCTTGTATTGCAAATCCATTATTCAAGAAATTGCAAATCTAGCATGAAAACTGTATTCCTCACTGAATGTAATGGCCAGTTTACAATTACTAGAGTACCACTTCAAAAAACAAACAAACAAACTTGACCAACATAAAGGAATTGGGAAGCAATCTCTTTTCGCAGAATGTGCCACATCTCAGACTGGACAAGACACCAGCTTCTGTCCTAGAGCTCTATAATTTGATTTGGCCTGCTCAAACAATAACTTTTTTTTTTTTTTTTACTGCAGCAATAAATCATTACCACAAAACTACAAAGGTCTTAATGGTCTATTTCTACACTCATCCTAGATTCCCCGTTCAATGGAACCATCATGGGAATGATGGAAAGAAAAGGTGATGAACACGATCAAGTAAACATACAGCATACAGAAAACACAAAAAGCATTTGTCAAAGAAATATCTAATCCCAGAATAAAGCAACAGTAACTATTTCATTTTCAAAAGGTTTCCCAGAAGTATCTTACCTGTCATTGACAAATGTCCATGCCATTTGAACCAGTTTTTGAATTTTATTTTTGTCTCCTGAAAAACAACCAGAAAAGTTGTAAGGAGTAAAGTTATTAAGAAGGACAAACAGTTTGGAATAGAATACTCTTGCACTGCTAGTGTAAACTAAGTTCTGAAAATTAATAACAGGCACTACTGCCTCACCCTGTAATATTTTACCTTTGAGTTGTTTGGCATACTTGAGAAGAAATTGGTACGGATGTTCCACTTGCAAATCAAACTTTATTGTTTGTAGCAAGATTCTTTCAAGGACCATCACTTCTTCCTGGAGAATGTAACAAGGCAATCACAATATTATTCCTTCTTTTACTCACAAATATTTTATGCTAGTAGAGAGAGCATGATTACAGAGCATCTCCAGGCAAATGTGTTTGTCTACTTTTGCTTGACAAGGGTTTGTCTCCAAGGAGAACAGAAATTTCTACAGCTTCAAACATTATTTTAAACCCAGATACTTTTTGTTCACATTTATTTGGGGCAGGAGAGGAGATGTGGTGCTTAAAATTCCTTTTCCTCCATGGAGGAAAGAACTGAACCAGACAGAGCATAAAAGTGCCAAATATGCAAAATCACAACATAAAGGTAAGCTCTCACCACATCATTTCTTTCCCGAGTTTCAGTTCTTTCTGCTATCTATAACAAGCAAATTTTGAGAGAAGCATAGTTTTGCAAAGCCAAATACTCTGAACAGGAAACTTCAGCCCTCTTGAGATGTAGTTCTCTTTCTTTAGTTTTGCTATTAATTGCTTCCTAAAATGACATCAAGACTGTCAAATATGATTTATGTCCTGATGGCATTTCTAGCTGGAATCACTAAAAACTGGAATCACTTAAATTTACTTGAATTTGCAAAATGACATCAGAATTTACATGAAATCAAATGTAAAGTTTCTATACAAAGAATTATTCAGTAGGGTCCCAAGGCTACTTGTATTAGTAGGAATTATGTTTGTAGTTACTGATCACATTAGCCAAAAAAGTATGCTCACCATATAATTTAATTTCGAACAACTGAAAATCAGCCAGTACTTTAATGAATGTATGTCGCTTTGCTGGAGTACAATAGGATGAAATCAATGTCAGCATGAGTATTTTTACCTTTGGGTCATCTCCAAACTGTCCAAACTGTACATCATTTAGCAAACTACGAGCTGTTTTAATTATATCTTTACATTTCTTAGGTGTTTCTTCAACTTTTCCTGCTAGGAAGAGACAACAGGCTCCTGTCACCTGAAAAAGAAAGTGCTTTCAAACAGTTGTCTGCATGTAGATATGCAATACAGCATCGCATTGTAAAAGCGCTGTCACTTTCCATTAACAGTTCTGCAGAAGTTTCCCAGGAAAGACTTAATAAGCATATTCATTTCTATTTGACTTTCTGAAAGGAAAAATGCAGAACCTGGAGGACAGTCTGTTTTATGCAACTTTATTTAAAGGTCAGAAACCCAAAGCCGAATTTTTCCTGGTTCAGCACTGTTTGTCAAACAGTTTTGAGATGGTATTACACTTTTTTTCTTTTAGCCAATTCAGGAGTGCCAGAACTACAGTTGTTAGTCTTTCTAAAGAATAGTGTCAGCAAAACATAACTACAATGTCAACATAAATATGTTTCTAAACATAAATAGAAATTTGTAAGCAAGCAAGAACAGTGTATTTTAAGCTGCAATGATTAAAAGATAAAACGCTTATTTTTAATCAGAGTGGTGGCCAGCAGTAGTACCCAAGTAACATAATCATTTCAAATAGCCCATGGCTAGTACAATCACTTTATTAAATCATCAGTATTGGAAATACTTACATATCTTGGGAATTGTTTGAAGGAATGAAACATATAAAACCGATGAAAATAAATTATTCCAGTTGCTAGAGTATCATAATGTCTGCGGGGCAGATTAAGGACTTTCAAACAGGGAATAAAACAAATTTAAAGCCAAACACGCACAAAGGAAAAGAAACATTCTGCTGTAACAAGTACCTCAAGTAATTGTCTGCTCATTCAGCTAGAAAACACTGCAGATACTATGATTCAGCCCAGATGCAGTTGATACCTAAAGCATTTATTGGAAATGTGCACAGTCCTGATCATGTTTACAGGAGGATTCACGTAAGGTCAACCTCATGTTAAACCAGACCTGCTTCGGAGAAAGTCAAAAGCAGCAGCAGGTGCAGGAAGGAAGAGAACAATTATCATTTCACATTAAAGTGTTGGTGCAGAGCAAACTTACTAACTATTCACAACTACAAATGCAAATAAAATCCGAACATGCTCTTTTCTCCTTAAGGATTAAGAAGAAGAGTAAAATTTCATCTTCACCAGGTTTTAGTAAACCAAAAAAACTGAGGAGCTTAAAAAAAGCACACAAATACAGGAAGCAAAAAGTTTAAGTGGCAGTCTGTGAGAGAGTTGGACAGTGGGGACAACTTACTAGTTTATACAAAGTTGTAAATCCCAATCTAAACAAACAAAAAATACACCAAAAACAAGACAGGGGAGGTAGAGGTTAGAAGTCTCAGAGGCAAAGCATGTAGAAAAATTAATGCAAAATTCACAATTTGAGAAGTTATGTAGATTCATGTAGTAAGAGACCAAGTTTCATAACTGCCAAAAGTTACTCTTAATTGGCACATTTGTATCCCCTTACTTCTGTTGCTAAAGCAGTTCAGTTGAAAATTCATTTATCCAATGAACGGATAGAAACAGTTACAGCAAAAGGTAAGTGAATTCCAAAACATTTTTGATTAATGATTAAAAAACATTTGAACAGCTAAGCACATAACATTTCTTGTACACTTTATTCTGAAAATCCCCATTCATAAAGACATTTCATATCAACATGGGTTGAAAGGATACAGCCCTAAACGTGTTCCCACATCGAATATGAATCTGGCCCCCTCCCTGCGGTATCGTGCCTCAGTAGCTGGATCAAGCCCTTCTAGCTGGGATGGTGTATGTGCCAAGTCTTTCTTATCCCAGTACCAACATGGCTTTGTATGGTCCAGGTTTGCCAAGTTTACAGAAGGGCTGGAATTTTCTTTATTCTCCTTCATTTATTAAAACAGAATTGTTCTTGCTTGTTAAATTTTCAAAAAGGAAATCTTCAGATAGTCGCTTCAGAACCTTTAGGAAACGAAAAACTGATTTATTCACAAACAGAGTGGACTTCCCCCCTCCCCCCTGTGCTCAAAGATGAGGAAAGAGGAATAGTATTTAACTTTTTCCATGTTCAAAAGCAAGCAATATTTCACCCTGCCCTTATCTTCCCCATACACTGCAGATTCAATTCAAAGAAATAGACATCAGTTATCTTTGCTATGAGCTGTTCAAAAAAGAAACTTCAAGGATGCATTATCAACAATATCTGCTGCTTCTTAGTAGAACAACTTTAACCTACTTCATCCACAAAATAAGTAAAAACAATACGGTGATGGTGGCAGCAAGATTTGAAAAGTTGTGGAGAAGGGAGAAACCAAGTCACTATTCATAGCTGGGAAACATATTGGTCAGTTCAGCCTGAATGACAATTTAAATACCCAGCTGGTCTTCCAAGTACCCCTGGGTGGTAAGACAGCAGCAACCACCTGGCAAAAGGCTTTGTCAAGTGGTCTGTATTACTATTACTTGAAGAAAAAAGGGTAACAGAAGTTGTGTTTTTTCACATACCAAGATTAAGACGTGAATCTCTAGGATAAGGTGCCATCTAAAATCGTCCCCAAATCAAGGCAGTTGATTACACTCAAAGAGTGTGCTACTCTCCTGTGTTGACAAGCACTTTGCACATGCATATTCATAACACAAAGCTCTGTAGATACGTTTCCGGTGTTTGATTTGTGACTGATGTTCAGTCATGCCTCAATTTAAAGGGAGAATGAAGTTTCTCCTGCTGTCTTCATTTCTTCCAGGTACAAAACTACTCTTACTGTAATTCAATAAACTACAGATACTATACAGAAATTACTACTGTCATCTGCAAAGGTTTGCATAACAAATTGTGATTAATATATGATGCAATATATTTGTTCTAAGCAAAACAGCCAGAGGAAGACCCAAACATGAAACTCTTAAAATTAAGCTGTTAATTTTCCAGATGTTTCCCTTCTGAAAAAGGAAGAAAGATCACATGAACTACAAAAAAACCCCGATGCCTGCAATGAGCATCACACTCAACTTCAGAAAGTTTCTCTTTTTCAGAATAAACGAAACGGTCTCTTTTTCACGTCGGTTTTGGAAGAAGCTTCTTAACTATTGGTACGAGCAACAGACCAATCCAAACTGTGTCACAAATATGTAAACGGCTACTTAAAATAATTTCCAGAGCCAAACGATTAGCTCTGTCCCAAGAGCACACAATCCCACCGTGTTTACCAAAAAAGTGCTGATTTTAGAGCTGTTCTTTTTCTTTAAAAGTGATTCTGCTTCCTAACGCTCTAAAGAGTTTAAAAACCCAGTCGCCCAAGCGACGAGACCTGCTTCTATAAGCAGAAAACACATTTCCAAATACCCAACCGGGAATAAAATCCATCAAGCCGAAAAGCTCCGAAACAAGCCCCTCAAGCATCTCGATCCAAAGAGTCACGAGCAAAAAGAATAATGAAAGTTTTCCTTCCGCCTTTCCACGCGCCCCCATTAACACACAGAAGATTTCGGGAACTCGGTCCCGGCTTTTTTACCCTCTACCTTACACGGGCCGGCCGACCGAGAGCCCAACTCGGTCCCCTCCAGTCCCCGAACCGGCGGGAGCTGCTCAGCTCCTTCCCGCCGCGGCCCGCCCGCCGCAGACGAAGCTGCCAGTGCCCGGGGAGGCGCTCGCTCCCCACCCCGGCCTCCCCGCTCCCTTCTCCTCTTCCTCGGGCCCTGGCGCTCACCAGGCCCAGGAAGGCGGGAGGCCCCACTCCTGGGTGCCCCGAGGCTCCGCACAGCCCCGGCTCACTCACCGGCCGCGCGGGAGACGAAATCCCACCGGAGCGCGAAGCCTCTACGGACAGCGCAGCCTCCGCGCTCTGCGCGCCGCCATCTTGGGAACCAGGCCAGGCCGCTCGCCGCGTCATCACGTCGGCGTTACAGGGGACGGGGCTCCTGCTGCCCGACGGCCAATGAAAAGCGGGAACCTCCACCCCACGGCCAATCCCGTTTCCTTAAGCAGCTACTAAACTCTAGCAGCAGGCGGGCGACGTGCTCCCGTAGCCTTGAAGCATGCCAATCAGAAAGACGGAGGAAGAAGATTGCAAGTCATGGGAGCCAGTAGAAAACTAAAGGCATGGGTTAAATCTCAGCCAATGAGGGAGCGGCCATGCCCCTTTTTTTTAAGACCGGTAGCGAAGGCGAAGGGGTGGTCGCTGGGGATTGGCTGTCGGGGGTCCTGGAGGAGGTGGGGGCCTTCCGGCTGGACCAATGGCAACAGTGGGGCGAGGGAGGAGGCGGGGCCAGACGGTGGGCGGGGTCGATCGGGGAGTGCGGGGCTGGGGCGAGCTCGGCCGCCGCCTCCCCACCCGCGGGCAGCGGTGTCCGGTGCGAGGGGCTTGGGCTCCGCGCCGCTCCCAACAGGCGAGGCAGGAGCTGCCGCCGCGAGGGAGGTAAGGCTGGGCCGTGTCCGAGGTCCTTTTCCGGTCTGAGCCGGCTGCCCCTTGGCTGGGTTCCCCCCACCCCGGTGGGGCCCGGGCCCTTCTCTTCATCCCTTCCGGAGGCCTCGCCCCGCTGCGGCCGGCCCCGCCGCCTACCTTCCCGCGGGAGACTCCCCTCTTTCCGGGCACCCCGTCCACCACCGCCCCGGGGCGCGCTCCGGGGGCCCAGGCCTCGCCGCCCCCTCTTTCCCCTTGAGGCGCGGTCCCGGCCTCCTCCCCCGCCGGTCCGCTGGCACCCCGCGCGCGGGGCGCCCACGCACCACGGCCCTTCCCCCGCGAGCCGTAGCCTCCGCCCCGCCGGTGGGGGCAGGGGGGCCGGCGCCCACTCCCCGTGGCGTTTCTCCCTCCCACGGGCTGGCCGGAGGCGTTTGCCGTGCGGTCCCGGGCCCGCCGCCGGCTCACTGTGCTCCGCCGTGGGTGGGTCGGTCTAGTTTCAGCCCCGTCTGCGCGGGTTGGAAGTGAGCGAGGCGGTGACATTCGCGTTTTCACGCCTGTTTCCCTTGTCCTGTCCCCCCACCCCCTTTTCAAGAGGCTGATCAGAAACCAGAGTAAAACAAATGGCTTAAAACTGCTTTTCCCGTGATGTAATTCCCTTTTTAATGTGTGACACATTTTGAATACTCCCTACTCCCACTTGTTCAGCTTTTCAGAGCCTCCCGAACCTCCTGCTCTCAGGGTCTGGCTCAGGAGCGTTTCAGCTGGTGTGTGGCTCCTCAGAGCCCTCCTCTGGCAGGAAAAGTGTGCTCTGGTTTCTTTCCTTTTCTCACCCAGTCCCCAGCCTGCTTTAGTAAAGGGGTAAAACCTTTGGAGGAAGAAAGGTGGGGTTTTAAATTAGAGTACATAATTTAAAATGTTCTTTTTGCAGGGGTGTTGCTTGGGAAACAACCTAGATGTTTCAGCCTCCCCCTGTAACTACAGCAGCTGCTGAGACAGAACTTCTTGTGAATCCTTCCTCATATTTTTTCTTACCCAGCAGCACTTGCTTAGAGTTGCTTAAGCTTAGGCCGTTCTTTGCATTTGTCTTTAGTTCGTAGCAACTTCCTAAATTTTGAATTTATGTGGCATTTGGGGTTTTTACCCAAAGACAGTATTTAGCTGTCAGGACATGTTCAGTTCTTCCTTTTGGAAATTGTCCCTCACAGCTCAGTTCAAGCTTGGTCTTTTCCCAAGCTTGATATCTGCTCTTTTGGATGGATTTGTCCTTGGAATCTAAGCTTGCTCATGAGATCAAGTTGAAAGCAAATTACCTTTTTCCCTTCTAAGAGCAGGTAACATAAGCACCTGCCTCTTCAGGTGACAGCTTTTTTCTGTGAATATCGCTACTAATGTTAGCTTAATGTCTCACGAGTGTTTTCTTCTTTCAGTTGTTGTAAGCCTGTAACTATAAAGTGAAACATAGAATATTTTGTAGGTGAGTAAACAGCTGTAGCATTCTTCATGTCCGGTGTCTGATTCCTGGTATAAAATAGTAAGGCAGTGTACAAGTTGTTGGAGTGCCTGGGCACAAAGGCGGGGGTGTTTCCAGATATTTTTGCTCAGTTAAGTAATTTAATATGGTAGGGGTTCAAGCATGCCAACTTATGCTTTAATAGAGCTTTCAGTTATGTTTAGCAAACTGGATTGAAGTATATGTTGAAGTACAGTTGAAAATAATTCCATAGCATGTTGTGCCTAGAAATAGAGTTAGGATGTCAGGGGAAGAAATGCCACAAACCCTGAAATAATTCGTAATCTCTGTGTTGCTGGCTCCATTTAGAGATGGCCTGATCTGTACACAGAAGTTAAATCTGAGTCTTTAAATAAATTATGTACAATATTGAAATTATAAGTTTAAAAATAAATTGCATGTCTCTCTGCATAGGCAGGTGTACATCTTAGTGATACTTTCATTCTAAAAAATGTAGTCAGTTATATCTAAAGTATTACATACTTTATCATAGTGGTGCTGTATACAGTTAAACTGATGTATTGGGTAGTTTTCAGCAAATGAGTGTTTTAGTGGTTGCTCTGTGTAAGAAAGTGGCAGTTTGATGGTGTTGGAGATCTCGGGGCATCAGTATCTTTACTAGGAAAATGTCATAGTGTTTTGTGCTTGCTAAAGGCCGCATCATGATGCCCATAGTTTAAGCATCAAGGGGTTTGGAAGGCCTGCGCTGTTGTGTCACCTCTGTGCTGATGGCTGAAATCAATCCATGTGACTTACTTCATTCTCAATTACAAGTTACATTTTACAAAGTGAGGTTAATATTTTTCTAAAGGAAGAACATGTTTAGAAAAATGAAAATAGGGATTTTTTTTCATTCTGCTGGAAAGGAATTTGGAAGGAAAAAAAGTCTGCAGGAGTCTTCAGGAGGAATGAGAAACTCAAGCAAAGAAATGAAATTACAAAAGTAGTTTGGCACAGCGGTAGAGTTTAGCAGTCCATTTAATGTTACTGTTCTGCAAAGAGTAATTTTTTTTTTTTTTTTTTTTTTTCTAGCCAAATAGTTATCTGAGGAGCAGGTTCAAAAGAGAGGCAAGGGGGTTATTAATCATTAAGAAAGACTTGTTTTCTGTGGGGCAGCTAGTCTTCCCTAGATGATCAGTGAGATGTTGATAGTAAAAACCACTCCTCCTGACTAGGAAAGCTTAAATGGAAGGTGAGGGATGTGGGGACTACCCTATAGTGTTAATATAATAATTCAGAATTAGTAAGCTGATAAAAGCAATAGTAATTATGAAATACACACTTTTCTTTGGGATGTTGTCTTGGATGTAGCCATTTTTCTTTGCCCTTTAGCATTTTGTGTTCCCTTCAAATTAATGATTTCTTACCAGAAGTTTATATTTAATTTATGAGACAGTCTTGTATTTAGTATCTAACTAGGTTCAACTGCAATTGGGGGACAGGAGGAAAATAAGTGTCAAACTGACTATTTTTTTTTTTTTTTTCAGTAGATCTAGGAGTATCTTGACCATCTCAACTCAGAATATTATCATGGCATGTTCTTTTTGATTCTGATTATAAAATTAAATGTCTTTGGAAGTTACTTCTCCACAATTAACTAAATTTGTTGGAGTTGGTGTTTTCTGTAAGTGCATCAAATAAACATTTAGCTGATTTTAGTAACTTCTTTTGACACTATTCTGCAGAGTGGCTTCTTCCCAGTATCACAGTATTATTTATGTACCATAAGTCTTTCCTTAAACTAAAACCAAAATGGGATTAATAAAGTTTCTTCTCTGCAGAGTAGATACATGCAGCCTATGCAGCAGTACTTCAATCTTACTTCTTTTCCAGATGCTTTAGACTTGTTCTAATGTTGATAAACCTGTGATGCTGCAGTGTTTTCTAGCAAATGGGATTATTAGTTTAATTCTGACCATCATTTGCCAACTAACTTACTAGAGACACTTCAGCTTCCTAGTCTGGTTTTAGATGTTTTGTAATGTTTTGACCAAGAATACTAAGTGTAAAATAAGGGAAAGAACCTCTCAAATCTCAGTGAAGTACACTAGGAGTTTTTCATTGTACCACAAAAATGCCCCTTTAGCATTGTCTGGCTTTAGTCTTGTGTATTTGGAGCTTGACTTTGAAGAGGCTTCTGTTGGATTAATTAACAGGCAAATTTAGTGCCTGAGAGTGTTTTAACATTGCTCTGCATTCTTGCTCTTGCCCTTTCTCTGCTGTAACCTTCTCTGCTCCCTTTTTCTGTTTTTAGCTCCTCTGCCCTACATTGGCTCTTGCCTGCTTCTCTTCCATCAAATGATTATTCCAATTGCTCCATCTATCCCTGCCTGTCCTTTACCACTTCCCATACTGTTCAGCAAGTCTGCTAATGCTTTTTCTTTCTTTGAAGTAGGGAAGAATTAGCACCGAAGTCTTGTATTTCAGTTCTGGGATCTGCTACCAGGCTAGAGCAGCAGACCCGTCATCTGCAGGGAGGATTCCACCTGTCGTTCCAACCTGGGCTGAAGCATGCTGAGGTGCGAATGACTGTGCTTGAGATCAGTTTTATCTGCAGTGAGGACATGCAAACAAGTGTTTACGTGCTTTGAAGCTGGTCACATGTAAGTAATACATAAGGCAGATACAAAGCAGAAGGTGTGTTTCTGAGACTGTAGGAGCTAATATCCTATCAAGAATCAAAACTTTTAATTTGCGAGGTTCTTTTCAGAAGGATTTTTTGAGCCCAAAGTTAAAGGCTGTTAAATATTAGGGGATGACAGATTAGTATCTACTTCCAGTTTTGTTTTATGATTGGGTGTCTTCCCAATATCCCTGAAGGAATTTGCTGACCTGTCCAGGAAGTGCTTGAATAGCAGTGCTTGAACCACCATGGTTTTCTGCCAGGTTGTTAATGTAGGCCAAAATTGTCTTTGTAGCTGAAGATGGACTATAAACTGTATCAGTTCTAATAAGTTTCAGTTGTTTCTGTTAAGAGAGTGACCAACCTGTACTGAAAGGAGGAGAGTCCATCTTTGGGGCTCTTCTGTTAGCAGTCTGATTCTAGCCTTTTGCATGTGGACCAATTTTTACTTTTTTTATATATTTATATATATTTTAGGATAAGATATACAATGATGGAATTATGCAACTCTCAATAAAACTAAGTCTTTTACATTGCAAATGCTGCCTGTATTTCTTACCAAGTAGTTAATAAAAATAGCAGAATTTTCCTTTGTCTCTAATGCTTTATAGTGCTGGCACCCAGAGTTTTCATATGGTATTGTTTTAGTCAGGTGGGAAGAAGATGTAAGGTATGGGTTTCCACTTCCATAGAACCTGCATTGGTGGTCCAGTACCTCCCATATGCTGGGTCTTGCTCAGTGTGCCTATACTGATAATAATTTAAAGGAACATAAGTTGTTTTCTGGGGAGGGAATGGTGGCAACCAAGCATGAGGTGCAAGCTGTTTCCTGTCCCTGCCAGGTCTTCAGGAGTGTTGGATTAATTGTCTTTGTGGCCACTCTTGGAGCCATTTGAATATCTTAGCCTGCTGACAAAGTTTATGGATGTAGCTGCATAAATAACTTCCGGTACTGAGAGAAGGAGCTTTTGTATTTAAGAACTTTTGAAATATTTCTGATGAGGAGTTCTGAAAGATTTAGTTTTGCAGATTCACTTCTAGGTAATTCAATTGAACAGTATCTTAGTGTCTGTAATTATGTAATTTGGGAATCGGTATGTTGGTCCCAGTATTAATCCCTGGGCTACCCCGCTGTAACTGGCCTCCAGCAGAGCTCCATGCTGTTCATCACAACCTTTTGAACCCAGCACTGGAGCCGGTTTTCAGTCCACCTCACTGTCCACTTATTCAGTTGGTAATTTATCAGCCAGTCTATTAGCATGTGATGGTAGACAGTGTCAAAAGCCTTACTAAAGCAAAGATGAACAGTATCCACTGCTCTGCCCTCGAGGTTACAGGTTGTTCAGACACAACTTCCCCTTCATAAATCCGTGCTGATTATTCCCAGTCACCTTGCTCTTCGTATGTTTGGGAATGACTTCCAAGTTTACTTGCTTCAACAGCTTCGCTCCGCAGCACTGGTAAGGCCACATTTGGAGTACTGTGCCCAGTTCTGGGCTTCCCGGTACAAGAGGGAGATGAAGCTATGGGAGAGAGTCCAGTGGAGGGCCACTGACATGATTAAGGGACTTTGCTTATATGAGAAGAGTCTGAGAGAGCTGTGACTGTTCAGCCTAGAGAAAAGAAGGCTCAGCAGGATCTTCTCAGTGTGTATAAATCACTGTGTTATCAACATTAGTCTCATTCTAAATCCAAAACACAGTACCATACCAGCTACTAGGAAGAAAGTTAACTCTATCCCAGCTGAAACCAGGACAACAGGTTGGTTTATTCAGTTTTGCCAATTGAACCTTTGATACAATAACATTTGTATAGTGCATCTGCATAGGTTGTTTTTTGTTGAACATGTTGCTAGGATATAGCTACTGGTGTGTATCTGAAAGCCTGTGACCTACTGGTGCTTTTTTAGGATTTTTTTTTTTTACAGAAATGAAACTTACTTTTCAAAATAGGCTCCAGCCTTCTAGGTTAATGCTCCATTGCCTTATACAGATTGTGGCTTCTGAGTGCTTTGTGAGCTTCCAGGTGGTACCACTAGAGCTGCTGGGATTCAGGAACTTGATGAAACTGATACTTTTCAACAATTTTCTACTAAAAAACCAACACTGACAAGGTTGGTTTGTTTGTTGTTGTCTTTGTTGTTGCTGGTTTTTTTTGGTTTGTTTTGTTTTTTTTTCCCTGGTATTCCATTGCTAACCTCTGTAAGCCAGCAGCACTTTTATAACTACTACTGCTCAGTGTGAAAGGTAATAGTGTCTGGCTTTAGATATTCCTGGTATGTCTTAATATCTGGAGGCTGTCATATATGTATCTACGATCTCACAACTGGATAATCTCTTCTTTGGAAGCTGCCTTCTCCAAGTAAAAAAGCCAAGACAGCTGAGCTGTGTATGGGTCAATTTCTTTCCTCGAGGAGCTGGAATAGTATTTTCAGACTTGCAGAATGTAGTGAGGGTTGGCTGGTGAAGAAGGAAGAATGGCTGCCTACTTTGGCTGACCAGCAGCAATGTTTAAATTTCCACTTTGCTAAGCAGAGTTGCATTGACAGCATATTAATATATTAACTCTGCTTAAAATAGAGAAGCATCCCTTCCCTCTGGAGTATGCTGCACCTGATTCTGTCAATCAGAAGCAAGTAAAATGGTTGTTGTCAGACCAATTTGAGAGGCTTTGTGTGCTGATATGGTGAAGAAGCTGATATAACTGTAAAGCTTAGAGGTGCAGAAAATTACTGTTGGGTTTTCATGTGGTTGTGAGATTCAGACTAGTATTTGTTCTCTGCCCCTTTTTCTGAAAGTCAGAAGTCAAGTAGTTATTTCTCACTTTTTTCCAGCTGCTGCTTGGGAATAATAGTGAGCTCTGTGAGGGTTCATGAAATTACAATTTTTGCATTTCTCAGTGTTATATTAAAAAATAGAATTCCCGCTTTCAAGTCAATGACAGATAATGTTGTGATTTTCTTCTGTCACTGTAGGATGCCTGGCTTGTACAGCCTGTTTCTCTGGCTGATTAGTTCTTTGAATCAATGCCTGAATATAAAAAAAACTCCTGTCCCTTTGCACTTTGAGTTTGGGCATTTGGAAAACTAACATGAAAATATAGTCTAATGTGATAACTGTACGCTTTATTTTATGGTGCCTTGTAGTTGGTCTCTGCAAGTGATTTGGAGGTTTAGTGCAGAGTTTCATATAATGATATGAACAGCCAAAAGCTTTGCAGACCTTAGTAAATGGAGGTCTTAAGCACAGTATTTGCATACTTTAAAGGTGGGAAGTTAGTCTAGTGATGCAGCTTTGATTTGTCTTACTGAGGTTTTATTGTTGTACTTGAAGAAAGGAAAATTCTGTGCAACTGAGGAACATTTTACCTTCTATAAAGATACAACTTTATATTTTCTAGAAAACTCGCAGAAATGCCAGATTATTTTAATAACAAAAAACTGGTTTGAGAACATTTTTGCAGCCTTCTACACTGACAATGTGTGACATGTTGGCCTAAGGCATAGGACATGAGCAGTCTAGTTTTGGAAAGTACTGCTGCTCCCAAAATGCATTTTTCTTTGGTGGAGAGGCATTTACCAATATCACCTGGAGCAAGATGTCAGGAGTGGTTTCTCTGTGATAATAGTCAGAGTGTTCATATTCAGTTCTGTCCTTTCTGTTCTGTAAGGAAGAATTGGTCAGAGTGGAAGTCATTCTCTCTCTCTCTCTCTCTCTCTAGGTAGTTAGAAATAAGAACATTGAAATTTCTGTCTGGAGGTGCTCATGCCAAGAGATACCTGGGGTTTGTAGGGTGACTATAGAAATGGTTGCAGCTCCTTATCTGAATGCTTTGGTATATCACTTTTAGGGTCCAGTCAGCCCTCCTCTTGATTTTGATGCATGGCCTGCCTCAGGGTTAGATATGTCAATGACATGGCTAGTGGTTTGAATGGAAATAAGGCAGGGTAGAAGAAAAAAAGATTTTCAGCAGACATGTTAACAGTGCATTAGTTTACTTGAGGCAGTTCTCTTGTGAAATGATGCTGTTCAACCATTCTTCCTTACAACAGAGAAGAGGGCTTTGTTCAGAAAATGATGCGGTCATCCTGATCATGTTCTGGGACTGGAAAGCACAATGTATTTACTCGGTAATGAGTGTGCTAAAATAAATGTTCAAAATATTTCTGTTTTGGTCTCTTTTGTCACCTGCAAATGTACAAAATTAATGTGCTAACAAGCAGTTCTACCATAGTTATTCTGAATTGTGAGGATTAAAATTTCTGAGAAGCTGATGCCAGTTATAGTGCCTTGTGGTCTGTATACATTTTGGTGGTTATTTTATCAAACATTTGAAAGCTCCTCAGGGGTGAAGCCAAATAATACTTATTATTGCTGCATTTTTCTTGTACCTGACAGCCCAGTAAATGCCTGTGTTAAAAGCTTTCTTATTTCAAACCATTGTGGTGTCAGTAGTTTAAGTAAACATGGAGGAGACTCTAAGGGCTCAAGTTGCCAGCTGTGAATGCCAGAAACTAAAAAGGGGCTTGGAGGAACCTGCTCCTTCACTTTCAAGGTCTAGAATAAAAAGATCAGAAAACTGCCAGTGTTTCACCTGAAACTTCCAGTCGCACTTTCAAGATTAGCCACCATTTTAACCACTAGATGGGTTGCTTAAGACAAGTGGATTTGGGATGCTTTCCAATTGCTATTAAGCCCTCAATTACATCACTTATTAGGCATTCATAGAAGAAGCTTCTTAAGTTATTTTATTATTTTTTTTTTTTTACAATACACAAAGCACTTAAATGTTAGTCAGAGGTTCCTTTCTGGAACCTCATTTTGGGATTTAGAAATGCTAAATGTTTGATCTGCTATGGGTGTTCTCAATGACACTGAAATCGCAGTATCTTGAAGTGTAATCATAACCAGGCTTGAGGGTTATGATCTCTTCAGTGACAGTTCCCCAGCAAAAAAGCCCTTAATCATTAGCACCTGCTATGGCACAGGTCTGTAATAATTTTATGGGGAAAGATTTTTCTTTGAGCTGTTAAGGAAAACTCTGGAGTTGCTCTGTTCATGGCTTGCATTGCAGTAAATCTGTGAACTGCTACAGCTTACATGCTGGCAACCACTGCACTACATTACTTTATAACAAGGAGCTCAGTTTTCATCAGACTTCACATGGCTACATATGAAATGAATGATAGTAATGCTGATTCATTATTTACAAGAATGACCAGTGATACATTTTTATGTATGATTAGCGGGTTTCATTCCACACCTGGAGCAGGAAAGCAGGCAGGTGTACTGTCTGGCTGTGAGAAAGCACAGTGTGCTCTCATGGAGCTGGAGTGGCATTCCAAACTTCTTTTTTCCTCCCTACTGCTATGAACTCAGTCCTCTCTCAAAATGACCTGTCTGGTGTCTTTCATAATTGTACAGGAGTCACAATATCATTTAACAGCAAGCACATCACCTGACGTAGGTATTTCCATGTCCTGGAAATGTTAAGAAAAGGAATGCAAATACCCGCTGCAATTCACCAGACTGTTATCTTTTCCTTATTCACACTAGTTCCTGGGCACAGCCTGGAAGTCCTTGGCATTAATTATGCATTGAATAAACACTTCTGTACTGTTCAGGTGTGTTATGTCCTTTGTTGTCTGATAATGATTCCTAAGCACTGATGATTGAGGTGAAGTGCCAACAGCACCATCTCGGAGCACACCTTTACAGAGTTCATCTGCTGTGGGCAGAAGCTTGATGGAACAGCTGTGCTTCACTCTTAGCTAGGGAAAAATACAGCAGTTATTTTTAAACTGCTTAGATTCTCTTCTGTAAGGACAGGGTATTCCAGGAAACAATGCAAAACTGTAGCTGAATTCAGATATTTATAACTTCAAGTACAATTTAATTGTGCACACTGGATAGTGTCAATTCGGTGTCCAAATATAGGTCTTTATGCTTTTTTTTCATTCCAGCAGTGGTATTGAAATGTTCAGCCAATTTAAGTGCTTACAAGACATGAATGTATAATGAAACTCATTTTGAGGGCAAGAATCACATATACTGCCACATAGCATAGAACAGGTTTCAAAGCTTGTAGAAACTTGTTTTCTGCTATGGATATCATACTTCCTTCCTTCCTCCTTTTCATTCAAGAGATTTGCAAGATGTTTTTTGTCACTTCATATTAGTATTGCAAGGACTGTGTGAGTAGGAAGTCCTTTGAATGAAAGGGTTGTGGTGTATCTGATGTACAGTTACATCTGTATCACTGAGCTCTTGGAGGAGAAACTTCAACACGTGGATTAGTTACATTAGAAAGGCCCAGAAACAGTTCAGCTGTCACAGCTGCCTATGCTGTGATTGGAAATGTGAGTTGTCTGTGTAATGGCCCTACATAGTTATCTGATTAGAAAGGAGCAGCCTAGCAGGCAATAGGAAATCGTATTGGAGTTGCAGTATGTGTAGAAAGCAGAGGATAGGCAAAGGTGCTATGACAAAAAATAAACAGAACTGATAGGAGAAATTTTCAGTACATAGGAATAGTCGTGGACCCAATTGCTACTAGGTTGCTTGAGGGCATTCCACTTAGGTGGAATTATTGTTGCAATTAAACAGTAGTCCTTGGCATTAAGCATCTTCAGCTTTAAATCTCTTCCTTGGAGACAGTCCAGTTAATTGGAATATATGTTATTGCCTGCTTTTGCATTATTTATTGCATTGACTATAATGCAATTAAAAAAGGACTTAACGACAACAACAACAACAACAAAATCTATGCAGTGATACCCAAGAAATTCTTTTTGCCATTCAGTCAGGCTCAGTTTCTTCTGCTCTAGCTGTTATGTGAAGCAGGTGCAGTAATATATAGTGAAATATATCTAATATGCATCCAATCTTTTCTGTGCATCCTAGAAAATTTACATAGAAAATATCTGTCTGACATAATATACACACTTTTTTTTTTCTCCAGTAACACATGGAGAAAGGGGTTAACTTCTTGTTAGAAGTAGTTTCACCACCCCTTTAAAGAGGTGCTGCCTCATTTTTGATGGTTAAAATTATTATGATTCATAGTGACTACAAACCAATTGCAGTGAGGGCTGACCTATGTATGTTTTGGGTTAAAAAAACAATTCCCATTGAAATGACGTGTGCTTAGATACCATCGTACTAAAGTTTTTAATTGCATCCGAGGCTCTGTCAAAATTTCAAAGCATGTCAGCTGTCTTGAATGGGGACTGAACTGCTCTTAGTTGGTTATAGAATCATAGAATGTCCTGAGTTGGAAGGGACCCGCAAGGATCATCGAGTCCAACTCCTGTCCCTGCATATAACAACCCCACAGTTCACACCATGTGTCTGAGGGTGTTGTCCAGTCTCTTCTTGAACACTGTCAGGCTTGGGGCTGTGACACCTCCCTGGGGAACCTGTTCCAGTGCTCCACCACCCTCTGGGTGAAGGACCTTTTCCTAATGTCCAAGCTAAACCTCCCCTGGCACGTCTTCCTGCCATTCCCTTGGGTTCTGTCATTGGTCTCCAGGGAGATCAGTGCCTGCCTCCTCCCCTTGTGAGGAAGCTGTAGCTGCCATGAGGTCTCACCTCTGTCTCCTCTTCTCCAAGCTGAACAAACCAAGCGACTTTAGCTGGTCCTCATATGGCTTCCCTTCCAAATCTTCACCAATCATAGCCCTCTTCTGGACACTCTCCAGTAGCTTTATATCCTGTTTATCCTGTGATGCCCAGAACTGCACAGAGTGGTGAGGCTGCACCAGTGCAGGGCAGAGTGGGACAATCATCTCCCTGCTGTGCTGGATGCACCCAGAACACGGGTGGCCTCTTGGCTGCCAGGAACGCTGTTGTCTCAGGTTCAACTTGCTGTCAACCAGAACCCTCAGATCCCTCCCTGCAGAACTGCTTTCCAGCATCTCGTCCCCCAGTCTGTATGTACAGCCCGGGTTGCCATGTCCCAGGTAGAAAATCCAGAACTTGCCCTTGTTAAACTTCATGTGGTTGGTCATTGCCCAGTTCTCCAATTTGTCCAGATCCCACTGCAGAGACTCTCTGCCCTAGAGAGTGTTGACAGCTCCTCCTGTGTCATCAGTAAATTTACTAAGCAATCCCTCAAGTCCTCTGACCACATCATTTATAAAGGCATTGAAGAGCACTGGCTCTAAGATGGATCCCTGTGGAACCTCGCTAGTGACTGGTCACCAGCCCAACAACCCGTTTACTAGAACCCTTTGAGCCTGGCCTGTCAGCCAGTTGCTCACCCACAGCACTGTGTGTTTATCCAGCTGTATGCTGGACATCTTGTCCAGGAGAATACTGTAAGAGACAGTATCAAAGGCTTTACTGAAACCCAGAAAGATCACTTCAACAGGCTTCCCTTGGTCAACTAGGTTGCTAACCTTGTCGTAGAAGGAAATGAAGTTGGTCGAGCAGGACTTTCCCATCATGAACCTGTGCTGGCTGGGACCAATGACTGCAGCTTCATGTAAACCTTAATATCAACAATGACTTATGTGGTGAAGAACTAAGACCTTTTATCACCATTTCCAGTATTTTTCTTACAGGTTAAATGACAACAGTAAGAAAAATCAGTCATTGCTGATGACTATGAAGGCACAAGTAAGAGTTAAAGTTCAGCATATGTTAATAGAGATGAAGCAAAACAGTATGGCACTCATTACATTGCAGCTTGGACCACGAGCAGCTGGGTGAACATATTGGAGAGAAATCCCTTGGTCATGCCTTTCCTGCGCTTCTCCAAGTACCTGCTCTTGGTTGCAGTCACTGTTACTTTTCCTCTGGTAAAAGACAGGGTAGCAGAAGAAGACAAATAAAGAAGGCCAAGATGAGCATGAAAACTGTAGGCTTGAAGAAAAAAAAACAGAACAGAGCAACTTCTGTTGTCACTGTGCCTCCAGGAGATGATGGATGGAGATGGGAGGATAGTAGGGGATGTGGTTTTTAATCAAGACAACCAAGGAAGAAGCCATGTGCCTTTATGGGGTCTTGAGTCTCAGGACCAAACACTAGAAAAGGAAGGAGGAATGGTAAGCAGAATCTCATCAGATGTAATTGGAAGAAGACTACAGTGCGTAACAATGTATGTGTGTGCCAGGATCTCCCTCTTCCTGCAGAATAAGGTGTGTCTGGAGCTGTGGGCTGCTGCTGGAGGTGGCATTCATCACTTGATTATCAGATGAAAAATCTAAGCATGGCTGTCCTTATTTTGTGCAGGACAGTTGACAGTTTCTTAACCAGCAGGAAGAAACTGCATTTGAGGAGTGCAA
Organism: Patagioenas fasciata; assembly: GCF_037038585.1. Taxonomy (NCBI): domain Eukaryota; kingdom Metazoa; phylum Chordata; class Aves; order Columbiformes; family Columbidae; genus Patagioenas; species Patagioenas fasciata. Next base: position 57,794,548 of record NC_092524.1, on the reverse strand, counting down.
GTTGTTTTGGAAGAGAAGAAGCTTGGGCACTCTGTATTTGCTGGGCTGTCCATAGGGCTGTTTCCGAGTGCAGGATCTTGCCTCAAGGAGCAAGTGTATCAAAGCTTGCGCTTAAAGAAGGGAAATAGTGTGGATTATGGGCTAAGGGAGTTCTTGGGAAACATGAATTTACATTGTATTTGAAGTGCAATGCAATTTTAAGAGGAAACAGTACGGACTTTTCCATTATTAATCATATTAATTTTTTCTGTAGGTTGTTTTTGTCAACATTGTCGTCACTGTTATGGCAATGCTTCAGATCGTGTTTAAAAAAAAATAAAGGCTGCCTTGTTATAAGGACTCTATAATCATGGGAAGTCCCACTTCCAAAAGAGGTTACAACTTAAAAAGAAGAAAAGAAACATGATAGAGAGTGAAAGTACACAAACACAGTGAACTGCAATGACATTGTATTTAATAGACCTGTGGGGGCAACTTTATAGAGGAAATGAAGAAATGGAAGAAAAAGGAAAAGGCAGTGATGGGAGAGGAGAATTAATAGCAAGAACAGAAGGGGTGGAGTACAGCAAAGGTGAGAGTTTGAGAGCTGGGGGGAAAGGGATTGAATAAGTAACCAATTAGTCATTTATTTAGTGGGAATGTCTAGATTAATGCTTTAGGAGTGATGAGAGTGTTAATGTGGTTTCCAAGTGACATGATGTAGGTGGTTTTCACAAGCAAACATAGTGTTCATTGTAAATGTATAAGCTGGATTTTTCTTAAAGATCACAGATCTCTTCCTACACCCACACTGTTCTTACACTTCTTGATTTCATGTTTTCTATTTGCTATAAAATGTATTTATCTTTTTACCCATGGTCATAAGATGCAAGTTTAGGAGAAAAAAGAAACTTCATCAGTGGAAGCAAAGGATCACATTCCCTGTAAACCTGGTCATATCAAGTGTAAAGTTGTGTTCTCCTACATACAGATTGGAGAACTCCTGTCAACTGCCTCTAAGCATTAAACTTGTCCCTGAAGACCCTAGCTGCTCAGCATATGTTGATAGAAGGGATGATACACTTCCCTCTCTGAAGTAGAGGAGAAAATGACTTAGTCTAGGCAATCTAACTAGAAAAAATTTGCAAGCCTGGCTTGTGTACATCCTACTCATCTGTCCTCTCTCTGATTCAGCCAAGGAACATATCCCACAGCCACCTACTACAGTCACCTCTCTGTGCTCCTTGCATGGCTTGAGAATTCCCTTGTCTTCTCCTTGTCTGCCCTTGTCAACTCGTATCTGTCCTCCTAATACTGATTCTAGATCTGTACCCCTCACCTTCTGTGCTAGTGTATGCCAAGAAGATGCGTGGGGTGGGAGCCATTATGTAATGAGAACAGAATGTGATTAGCATCTACAAGGATCTGAATTGAAGAAGATACAATGTTAAGATACTGCATTGGAATTGTACTAAGTCCTTGAAACAAAGTTGAACAGGTGACTGTGGGAATTCCTAACTTGGTGGTTACTGTAAAAGCTCAGCAAACTTTTGTGTAGCTGGTTTACTACTCTGTAAAGTAAAAAGTTATAACTGAAGCAAATAAGGCTTATGGGATCATGTCAGTTTTGTCTGCTGGTCTTTCTGCTTCATCCATTAAGTGATTGGATGTTTTCAATCAAACTTGACAGAGTGGAAGAACTCAGATGTAAGCTGGTCTGCTTGCTAGAGGAGAAGCTCTGTGGAGAAGAGTTTCTCTGCTTTTCCTGTTTGTTAGGCAGTACAAGTGCTAATGTTCTTGCCCAACATGTGCAGATATATGGAAACTTGCAAAAGATGCTGCTGCCTTGTTAGTAAGGTCGTGTGGGGAAGGAACTGAAAGCAATGTGGAGTCCTGGAGGAGATGAGAGTAACCGAGAGCACTGGGAAAGGTGTGTGTGAGAAAGGGAGATGCACACCCGGAAGACATCAGACTTCATATATTACGCATCATGTAGGATAAATTATTTAAATCTAACACACTTAAGTATTTAAAAATTTATATGGTGTTTACTTATCACAATGGTTATATTCATGGTGTTGTAACAAAGGTTGCAAGTTTATGTTTTTACCCAATGACTGAGAAGCAGGTAGCTTTATAGTTCCTTATGATGGACACTTTTTCTGTCAAACTTAACTGCAGCTCAGTGTGGTGCTGCATTGGACTTCTTGGTGATCATGGGAATGTGAAAACTTGGGGGGGTTATTAATTAATAAATGGTGTGTTTTTTGGTTTTTTTTTTGTTTTTTTTTGTTTTTTTGTTTTTTTTTTCCTGAGGTATTTTTGGCAATTTTTGCAAAGACTTTTTATGATTACCTTCTAAAGCTATTAGGTGAACACGCTCACTCCTTAAAGCTGTAAGTCAAGGGGAGCATATTTTACAGCTCGTTAAAATATTATTTGTGTGTGATGCGGAAACAAGTTCAAAGTCTGACACAACACAACGACTCTTTGATAGCAGTATTAGAAGGGGAAGATAGATCGTTTGCACTCCTCCCTGACAGTTTTGGCATGATTCTTTTTGCCAGGCTGATACACTATATTTGGAAATGTGGCTGTGTTGTGTGTTACCAAGTTTATTCATCATTGCTGTCAGCGTACTCTCTATTTGCAGAACACTTTCAGGAATTTTCAACAACATTCATTTGAAAGGAAACGTGGCATAGTACTTAAAAAATATTCGCCAGAAGACAACTGGAAAAGCAACCTTGTAGGGGGGCAAAAAAAGCCCACCCCATTTTTCCACTGTAATGTATATTGCTGCTCCTTCAGATATTTATGAAGTCTGCAGTTCATCACAATCCTGAAGGATTTTTTGTTTTGTTTTTCTCCACATGTCATGCAGCTATATTTTATATTGCTTCTGTTGTCATGCATGTGCTGGCACACAGCCTTTTCTTTCATTGCTGTGAGAAACAGGCTCATACTTCATTTCTTTCTAAGCAATAGTTTTAGTCGCTCACACACACACACACACACAAAAAGCTTCATATCTGAAATTTTATTTCAAATTTAAAAATACTGTTTCTTCTGAATTTACTTTTTCTTGGAATTTCAGGGATTTCTATAGAATTAAAATCTAAAATCTGTTTGATTAACTGTAATTTTAGTAATGAATTTTAATTACAAAATGTAGTTTCACAAAGGAGCCACACTTTCTCCATATGGGGTCTCATCAGTATAACTCATCATTTATTGGTTAAATGTGGTGGAGAGCATTGCTCAACTAAACTGTTTTTTTGCCAAGTGTGAAATTGGATTCTATGTTGTGTGTTAGTTTTCAGAAATTTTGAAAAAGCTTTCATAATCTGTTTTTATATTATATAAAATATATGTTTGTGGGGTTTGTTTGTTTGTTTTGTTTTTTGTTTGTTTTAATAATAGTAGGCTACTCCACTAGATTGGTATTTGGAATATGTTTTCTGGACAACCACGTATAGCAGCAATTCCTTTCAAATGACATATTTTACTAAACAATACATGTCAGATGCATTACATTTCAACTAGTTGTATCTGTGTCGTGTAACTGAGCAGTAAATGGACATAAGTAATGTAGAAAGTGGAGACCTATTTTTCTGATTGGGAATTAGATAAAAAGTACAGTTTTGATTTAGATAGATGATTCCTTAAAAGGAAGTACTTCCATAACAAGATATCTCAAGATATCAGTCTGCTGGTTTTGTTTCTTCTGTGTAAGATAGACTTGCTGATTTAATCATGCATGCAGAATGTTTTCTCTTTAGAAATTCTGGTGACGAAGAAGCAATAGTTTAGACAAGATACATGCATCAAAGGAGAGGGCAAAGATACTTGCAGAGTTCATTTCCTGTTTGTATACTTATAGCATCCTACTGAAAAAATGCATTTTAGATTATGGTGCCATCAGACTAATGAGTTGTGTTCACTGAACTTGTTTTTTCCTATGACATCTTTGCTGTGTGTTATCTGAGCAGTAGGAACTGAAACAGATCTGCTGTAAGTCTTGAATTTCTTACTTGCACAGAGTAGATTTCAGCTAGAGGTTATTTTTTCAAACAATATTTACCTACAATAGTAATGTGAATACTTAGCATTCTTCAAATCTTTTATTTTTGTCATGTTTGGGAAATTTAAATTCACATACTCTAAAATAATCTTTATCATTAGACATAATTCTTGGTGATGCTTTCACTGCAAAAATAGATTCTCACTACTAACACATTTCCTATGTGGAAAAAATAAAAATGTAGTGCAGACCCTGTACTTTGTATAACTTCATGTATTGGTGTATCATTGTTCTGATTGCATGGTGACACTTTTCATGTCTCCATATGTGCATAGTTGTCTTTGGGTTTTTTCTTATAAAATCTACCAATGGATACTTATATTCCAAGCAGATTTTTCCTCTAAATACAACTTTTTTTAAAAAAAAAAAAAAAAGGAGAACAAAAAATCCTGCAGTATTTTGGTAGTTGTGTATACAGAAGATTTACTTAAACTGTTTTTTGTCAGTTTATTGTTCAATAAACATACTTCGTTCTTAGAAATGAGAAGCCAAGGTCCTTCAAAATCATTTCAGTTGTTCAACTTATCTTAATATTTATTAGCCTCTTGATTGATATAAATGATATGTCATCATAATTTATAACTTGTAACATGGAATGCACTGTGTGACTGATTTTCTGATGATTCTAAAGAAGCAGTGGACTGTGCTTAGAGGGAATGCAGGAAAACATTTGTATGAATCAGCACAGAACTCTATTGTTCTTGCCCTGAAGATTTTGGATTCTGTTCCCAAACCTGCTGTCAGATCCATTACAGACCCATCTGACTTGATTTCTCTTAAGAGCAGAAGCATCTAAAATGTAACAGGGTGGCATATGGGAAAGAGGAACACTCAAGTGAATAGATGGTGTGCAAATAAAGTCTTTTTGAAGGTGGCCTCCTGTACCAAGAGCTCTGTTTATGTTTCTATAGATATGAGCACATTACTAGGAGAAAAAAGAAAGGGGGAGGGGGGGAAGGAAAAAGTATATAATGGGAAGACCATGAAAATAAACTTTCATAAGTTCTTTTTTGTTGTTGATATTGTGTTTCTATTGCATTGTCTTACACTGTATTGCGGCAGATTGGCCACTTATATTGTTACTGTTTCCCATTTGTACTGTTACAAATTCAACATGGATCTCATAATGAGCGTTACTCTCTGCTTCCTGTGAGCTGAAAAACATTATCGAGTCTCATATCAAACGTAATTGCTTATGGTGGAGCAGGGTTTTTCAAGAGGATGTCCGGTGTTAGTGTGCAAACTTCAAGGGCTGTAACCAGCCAGTGTGATGATGTGGAATCTGTGGGGTCTCTCCTTACCAGCCTGCACATGAGGACTTTCCCTGGTAGAAGCTGTATTGGGAAAGTAAATTATGCAAATCAAAGGGGACTGATAAAATTAAGCAGTGTAGATGGGTTGTTTAAGTCTCTGATATCTTCTAGAGGGAGCTAAAATCAGAGCTGGGGGGATTATGCCCCAGGATTTCAGCCTCCATATAGTCAGGGATAGTCTTGTTCCTTGCACTGTGTTTAGTATCAAATGATGGAAGAATTTTGTTCTCTTGTCTTCCTTTTTGAAAACCCTTTATAGTTTTGCTTTAGATATTTTCCCTTTTTTAATGAGGTGGTATCTTTTCAGTCAGTTTTTAACTGCTTTAATTTTGAGTTAATAAGTTAGCACTGTTAACCTTAATTTGCTTTCTGATCATTAAAAGTTGTTATTTCAAACAAACTTTGGGCTTGGCAGTTTCCTGTTCAAGCTAATCTTAATGAAAAATGGAAGCAGCCAGATTATGCACCTTTCCCACTACAAGTTTTTTAACATATAACATTTGTATTTAAAAGATCTGACCTATATATTTCACATATGGACTGCTATTGCTTCAGCCTTGGTTAGTGTGGAGAAGCAGCTTTTCAGCTGCTGGCTGATACATTCCAGTATTAATACCAGTTGCCAAAAAACAAAACTTTTTGATAGAGTATGGGAGGAAACATTTCATTTTGGGTAAGCTAGCTACACTGACCAAGGAAAAAAGGATCCCATTTATACATACAGAGAGAATTTTCTGTTCAAGATTTCTAGTTTCTAAGTACCCTGAGGTAATTAATGTGCAACTACATGAAATACTGCTTCAGATTGCACTGTATTGTCTCACATTCAGACCATGCAAATAATACTTGTACAGATATATATATACTAGAAACAACTCCTCATCCTCTTATTTTTTTTTTTTTAAGTGACAAATAAGAGAAGATCTTGTCCATTCATCACTATTGTACTTTGTTTCTTAGTGACAGTTTGCTTCTTAATCTGTTTTAGCTGAAAGATGGGGAAGAAGAGCCGAGTGAAAACTCAGAAGTCAGGTACAGGAGCCACAGCAACAGTATCTCCAAAGGAAATGCTGAATCTGATTAGTGAGTTATTGCAAAGTAAGTTTTGGTTTTAAGGGATGGTGTGCAGACCACTCAAAAACTCTCTCTTATTGAAGCCAGTGAATTCTATTCATTTCCTGCAAGTGGCCAAGCTTGCTATTTCAACCTTCTAAAGATAGTGTAGTACAGTATGTATGTCAGAGTATCTGTCTCTGTTAGTATATACCATTATTGGCTTATTTATATGTGTATGTATTGCACATACCATATTCCTGGCAGTTTTTGACTTTACATCTCAACAAAAGTATAAATACTGAGGGAGATTAGATTAAAAACCCCCTGCTCTAGGTAACTTGACATTGCAGCTTTCTCAAAAATGGCTTTCTTGTAAACCTCAAGAATTGCACTGTTTCTGTTTCTCTTTTGAACAGTACTTTGAACTGATACCAGAATAGAGAAATTAACTGTGCAAAGCAGCAATACAGCCCAGTTCAACTGCGCTGATATTTTTGTTACTTACATAAAATTGTTGTTGTTTGGAAACTTTTTGTTATGCTTAGTTCTTGTGTGTAGACCAAAGGTTGTTTCACTTGTAGGGGAACTTGGAACTCATCCGTTATTTCTAGTAAATTTGAAAAGCAGAAAATTATTTCATATGATGATGCTCAAGTACTGTTCATTCTGCTGCGATTAGTAACTGTTCTGAGATACACTTCTTGTTGAAACAGAAGCTCAAATTTTCATATCCTGCACACATCTGTTACCTTAGAAAAATTAGAGTTTTTCTTTAGCATTGTGCACAAAGAGGAGACAAGGGGTTGGCAGAGCAGTTCGATGCTTATGCTACAACTGTCCTCTGCTTTCCTACCAAAAATAAAACTTGGATCTAATTTTCTAGGCAAAGACAAGTGTCAGCTGTTCTTTTTGTCAAGCTTCCATATTTTATTCAATGCAAAGATTTTTCAGATCAGTTGAGCAAGGTTATCTTCAGCTGTCCACTTGGATTTATGCAGTTTAGATCAAGAAATCCACACACTGGCATTTAGAATATTGGCAGAGACACTGTGGATATAATCTAAACCTAAAGCCTGGGTAAGTGTTCCTGTGCTTGTCCTTCCAGTACAGGTGTGTCTATGAAAACAGTATTGACTGGGCAAGTCAAATGTATGTACCAGCAAATTTCTCCATTACTTAAAGCAAGCTTTTTGCTATTATCTGCTTTCATTACAGCAAGAATGATGGCAAGCGTGCTGATGTAAACAGTGTGTTTTGCTTGGGTAATTGAAAACAGACTTTTGTTTGTTTGTTTGTCTTATCTGAGAGACTACCTACTTAATGATCTGGTTGTTTACCTTTGTTTCTTTCTAGATTTTAAAAGATTTATTATTTCTTATATCTGAAAGACTATTAAAAAGTAAAATAACTTGAGGTAAGCTATACTGTAAAAGTTCCAAAAGTCATGTCAAAGAATAGGATGTTTATAACAATGGAGATTATTGTGTTTACCATGTAAACATGTTTGAAAGACACGTAGTACTAAGGTTCAGTTAAAGTTGTTGTGAAACCATGACCTTTTCTCTGACGATAAAATACATACATGCTTTATTAAAGAAAACATTTTCATTTAGTTTTTTTTTTTAATTTACAGAATGCAGCAGTCCTACTCCAGGTCCTGGTAAGGAATGGGAAGAATATGTACAGATTCGTTCGCTTGTTGAGAAAATTCGCAAAAAGCAAAAAGGTAAATGTGAACGACCATGAGATAAGGGTGGCTTAGAGTATTGATTTGCCTAAATAATTGTCTGTTGACAGCTAAAAGGAATATTTTTTCATTATTATATGTGTATTATGCGACCGTATTACTTTGTGAAAAAAAGTCTTAATTCTCCGACATGCAGTTGCTTTTTTGCACTTACAGGTATTTCTGAAATGTTCTTGTGGGCATGACCGCTGGCATTAACCACTTTAATACTTAGAATTCTGAGTGAATATCACAGATAGAAGATCCTGCGATAATTCTCTCTGATAAGTAGAAAAAGGAACTTCAGTGAAATGATAATCTGAAGGACTAGAAGTAGAAGTCCCTTGAGAGTAACAGGCCTTTTTGATTCCTGATTGTACAGTCCACCCCTCTGCCTCTATAAATCTCAACATTTTGAATTTAATTTTTTGGCTATTTTATTTTAACAAGAACACTTTACTGGACATGAAAACAGTTTCAGCAATTCAACATCATAACAGTAAATTATGACAGAATAAAAATATGTAAATGTATAAAATAAATACCTCAGCTAATAAATCTATCTGCTACAAATCAAGTTCATAATTAAAATAAAGAAATGCTTATGGTACCACAGTTAATGCAAAGTTCTGTTGCAAATTTTTGTAAGCTTAAGGTATGTTTAGTTTTCAAGCTAGAACAGTTTTCTTCCAGTGTATTATGCAACAACTCACTGTTGATGATGTTTTATTTTCATAATAGTTTTATTTTTATTTGAAGGTATGCTCTAAGAAATGCTTTTCATGTAATTTTAGCAAAATTAACTTTATGACTGCGAAGTAACTTTTTAAACTTGGAATAAATACATTTGGGCTAGACATACTGAAAAAGTCCTGAAACAATTCTTTCTTCTCTGGTATTTATAAAGTGATGGCAAAAACAAAAAACAGACTGCATTTAAAATGGAGCTCGAGTGGTTCATGTAGTTGTTTGATAAAGTTCTTAGAGGCTTGAAATGTCCTTTTCACACCTGTTTTTAATATATCTTGACTAATGCATAAACATCTTACTTTATGAAAGGACTTCTAAACCTCTGAATATCAGTAGTTGACAGAGAGCATGTGGAAGAATAAATGATACTGTTTGAGTGACTGCCTCCTGTAGCTGTATAGAGATGAACTTGATTCATTGTTTTGCTGTCCTGTGACTTCTGTAGATTTACGGTACACGTCCAGGTTTTTATGATGTAATACATGTGTTATGGTAAAGTGTAATTCAGAGTTAGCCTTGGGGTTGGCCTGTTCGCTGTATCTGTATTCTGCACCAGAAAGACTGAACCATCCATGAGCAGAATGGCTGCTGGCAGAGGTGGTAGAATTAGTATAACAGTATTATGTTAATAGAGCAGATTTTTTTCGTTGAAAAATGCAAAACCTACTAACCACAGCACTGTTGACATACAAATGTATTTTAATGTAACATTTTTACATGCATAGTGAGTGTCTTTCAAATTTATTTTTCAGTGGAACTTAGTAATTTATACTACCCAGTTCTCTAGGTTAAAAAAGGCTTTAAACAATTAGTAAATAAATTGCTGTTGGGAGCTCTGAGGTGTATTGCCTAATGTGTCATACGTTGCACTTTTCTTGAATTTAACATTGGATTGCAGAATGTGAACTAAAGTGATCTGGATAACAGAGAACTCTTAATTTGAAAACTGAATATTTTTACTTTCTGAAATTTTTCCTTGTTTGACTCATTAGCAAAATTTTAAATAAAACTAATTTTTTGATGTAGATTTTTATCAGTATAACTATATTTTATTCAGTATAGAAATAAATTGTTCCCCAATAGTGCTTGTAATTTAAAGGAACTGCCCTTCTCTTTAGTTTGGAAAAATGTGGGAACTATTGGACCACATCATATATGAGGAAAAGAGGTAGAATTTTGGAGATGCTTACAGAATGGTTCCAAATCCAAGCTGGATGTTTAAAGCTTCCAGTAGCCTTATACAGTAGTCAGTGTTGGAAATCAAGAGCAAAGTCCTGGACAGTACAAACACCTATCAAGTTCCGTAGAAGCTGTGCAACTAGTAGATTTGTGAGGCCTTAGCTCTGAATATATTCCACAGAAAACAGCATGCTGAACAGAGTATGAAATAAAGAAGAAAAACCAGCTTTTTATTTAAAACAAACAAAGCAACAAAAACACTGTACCACATTCTCGTTGCATTCAGAAACATGCTTTATCAATATCGAGTTTTTCTACTGCATCATCCAAAGATATAGTTTTAGATTCTACTTGCACTTTTATGTTAACTGCAGATCAGATTGGTTCTGGGGCTTGGAATGTGTGATTTCGTGGAGGAGGAACATTTCAAATGCACTGATACTACCGTGTTAAATTGCTCTTCATCTAAAGATGTATTTATCACCTGTGCTTAACCAAAATATCTTTGGATGTAAACTTGCTGATGACGTTTTGTCATTCATAAAATGGCCTGAGAATTTCAGGGCTGTTTGGACCCTTTTAATGTGAGCTGACACTAGGGTTCGTGTTGAAGAGGACACAGAGGCAGAGAGGTACAAAAGGAGCTGGCTGAGTGTAGCCAGGAACTATAATGTGTAGGTTCAAATCAGATGACAGTAAAAGCAAACCTGAGGAAATGAATGAGGTTTGCAGTTTCACCAGTGGACCACATGCCTCTTGGAGACACAAAGTGTAGAAATTTGCACAAGCTCTGATATCAGGAGGATGATCAGTCCTTAGTTGTTTTATTCAGTAGGTCCATATGCTACAGGAAAAAGCTACCTGCCTTGTATGTAAGAGAAGGAGCTTGAGATCTGCTTATCAATTGCAGCTTGCCTCTCCAACTCCTCTTTGTGTTTATATTAACATGTTGTGGTGATTGCATTTGTCATCGGTATTAAGCTGGGAAATATTTTTACTCAGCTTATTTAAAAGGGAAAGAGGAGGATAAGCTTCATATTTGATTACAGTTCAGTTTAGGTGGTTGTGTTTTTAAGATGACTGGTAAGCCAATTTGGCAGAAAATTTAAGTTGATGAAAATTGTGTATGACATTTGTATACTATTGAGTAACACTTACCAAAGACCAGTTTTGACTCAGCTACTTCAAAGTAGAACTGCTGTGGGATAGCAGATAGCTTTTTATATGTGCTTTTATATTGAACTTCTTTGTTCTAGATCCTCTTATTTCTGCATTTGTTTTTTTAATAAATTGTGTTTATAGGTTTGTCTGTTGTCTTTGATGGAAAAAGAGATGACTATTTCCCTGAACTGATAAAGTGGGCAACTGAAAATGGAGCATCCACAGAGGGTTTTGAAATAGCTAACTTTGAAGAGGAGGGGTTTGGTTTGAAAGCAACAAGAGAGATAAAGGTGAGCATGTGAACATTTGACTTAGATTAGAAAGTTGTGTTTGGAATGCAGCTGCAAAGCTCTGAAACACTTACCACCTTGCCTTTCCCTTTCGACTGTTTGTTAAACTACTGTTTTGGAATGCTCTCAACTCTGTGTACTTGAGAAAAAAGTAATTCATAAAATTGAGTATTATTTTTTATGACTACTGGATAGTGCTGTGAATTTTTAATCTTTTTAAAAATTTTTGTTCCCTATACTGTTCACCTAATCACCAGAGTACTCTACCCCATTGATGCATGTCTTCCATGTTTCCTAACTACTTAGTCTCTTCTCTTCTTTCATGTTCCTTCTTTTAAAGCAATGGTCTTTTTGCCTCAGAAAGAGGTATTTTTACCTCAGAAAGAGGTGTTTGCAATACTTATTTTCCAGTTAAAATGAAAAAAAATTACTTGATAATTGTAGAGAATATCGTTTGATCATCAGATAAGGAATATAGACACACACGGTTAGCTAACTGATAAAGGTAAGCATTTAAGATTGCCTCTTTTCATTCCCATTTTACAGGTGGATAACAACTCTGCAGAACAATCAGCTGTTGTAGAAACAATATTAGAAAACAAGCATATTCATTTTAGGGCTTTAGTAGCACATAGTTAATAACGCTAGCACTACTGGTTTATAAAACTCCTCAACAGTTCTTTTCAAATAAGAATGGGCAATGTGAAAAAACCTCCACTGGGATAAACTCTTGATCATGTAATTAATAGCAGTATAAAGTATATGGTGGCTTTGGGGTTGTTTGTGCAATCTACATGTTAGCAGGTCTAAACTGAAGCACTTCAGTTTATAATCCAAGTGTCTTTAGTTTAAGCTTTGTATAATACATATTGGAACATTTGGTTACCACAGTATGAACTGTAGCATGTTTGTTTAGTTTGCAGTGGAAGAGAAAGAAGAATTTTGATTCAGAATAATTTTTATTTAAAAAATGAAAACAACTTATAACTTAAAGATGATGTATATTTCAGATTCTTGGCATATCGCATAAACCGTTACTGACCCTCTATGTGTGTTTGCCTTTCTGTAGGCTGAAGAGTTGTTTCTGTGGGTTCCTAGAAGACTGTTGATGACAGTTGAGTCAGCTAAAAATTCAGTACTAGGTAAGAGCTTAGGAAGTTCTTAAGAAGTGAATACATATGGAATCATTCAATTGGAGACTTTCTTTTTTTAGCTGATCTCCTTTGTAACAGGACTTGCCTATCATGCTGACTGTCAGGTTTGGAATACCCAGAAGCTTGAACTATCAGTGGAAATAATTTAATTTTCCTCTCTTTCTGGCTGAATGCACTAGATGCCTTCTAGAAGTGTGTGTGTTATTTTGAACATGTATCATATTGCTTGTGTAACACTTGGAGAAAAAATGTTCTGAGGTACTAGGAGTATTATTCTAGTTTCTTCATGTCTTTTTGTCATGCAATTGTACATGAGGCATTTACTGCATCAAATAACTTGCAGCCCCATACAATGTAGGCAGCTAAATATGACAGAAACCTGAAAAGCTTTTTTTTGTTGAAAATTCTTGCATGCTATCTCATCATGTACATTTAAAGTAAATCTAGGATGATGTTTTCCATGGACAATTTAACTTAGTGCCTCACCTTTCTGGGGTTAATTTAGGATCCCTGTATTCTCAAGATCGAATTCTTCAAGCCATGGGCAATATAACATTGGCATTCCATCTTCTTTGTGAGCGAGCCAACCCCAACTCGTTCTGGCTGCCCTACATCCAGACACTTCCCAGTGAATATAACACCCCTCTGTATTTTGAAGAAGATGAAGTGCAGTATCTTCAGTCAACTCAGGCCATACATGATGTTTTTAGCCAATATAAAAATACAGCTCGGCAGTACGCCTATTTCTACAAAGTTATTCAGGTAAGCATCTGAACTGCAGTGTATAGTCTATGTTGTTCTCATGATGATTGTTGAGGAAGGTGTGAAAACAGTGATGCTAAATAATACAGCAAGTGTATTGCTCTTAAAGGTTTGAATCATTAAAGCAATTTCCTGCTGTTTTTTGTACTGCTGTTAAAATTTCACAGTTCAGTAGGCTTATGAATATGTAAGAATGTATTTAGTTGGTTGAGAGGAATGATTACTGCCCTTCGCTTGGTGTTGGGTGAGGCTTCATCTGGAATACTGCACAGTTCTGAGCCCACCGGTACAAGAGACGCGTTGACAAACTGGAATGAGATCAGAGAAGGGCTATTAAGATGTCATGTGCTTCAGCCCTTTATCCATACAAGGAGAGACTGAGGGAGCTGGATTTGTTTATTCTGGGGAAAAGGAGATAAGAGATGATCAATTTATTGTTTTCAACTTGCTACTGGTAGCCAGACTCCCAAAGTTTGCCTGTGGGAAGTTGGGCTAGATGACATGCAGAGATATACAACCTGTGGCTCTTTGAAAAATATATACAAAGTAAAATTATAATTGTTAATGGAGTTAGCATAAAACCATTGCATATGTTGTATTTCCAATGACTGTGGATTAACTGTTGGTTTCTATTCTATTTGATATAATTATTTTGATTGCTTTCAAATACAAGGATAACCCATCTGGTAACTATTGGAATATGGGAAGGCTTGAGATGAATGAACTTTTCATCATGTTCTGAACTAATGATTTAAAATTAGCTTATAAGATAGAACTGTTACTCTGATATCTAGACATAATTGATGTTTTAAGTGAATGGGAGTGTGTTGTTGTCCAGGTAGTGCTCAGTGTTCGAACATGCAAAGGTTTTTGGGGCACAATCTCTGAAGAAAAAAAAAAAAGCGTATGACTCTGTGTACTGAATTTCCACAACTGTGTGATTTAGAGACATTTTTTTGGCCATAGAAGAGGTCAGGAGACATAAAAAAACCCCTCTGTTCTTCTTTAATGTGACCAGGGTTCCAAAGCTTTTCTAGTAACTGTTTTAAGTTGACAAACATTATATTATATTGCTTAGCTGTTTAGAGTTTAAAGAACTTCAGATGTTTGTAACACGGTGTCATAAGTATAAGGAGTGCAGGGGGATACGTTTTGGAAACTAAAGTAATTGAAAATAGTGAGTGAAAATCAAATAAGATGCACTTCATTGTTTTTACCTCTAAGTAGTTCTACTTTCACAGTTTATTAGCAGAGTATAGTGTAACATTATCCAGTTCTTCCAACTGCTAATCATGCTTTTGCAGTACTTAATTGGGATAGCTTGACTATCACAATGACTAGTTCCATCATTTTCATTTACTAATCCTGCACTAGTAGTATTATGTGAGATGTTAATGGTCACAGCATTAATTTTAAAAACCCTGAAATATAATTTTACAGAGAAATGAGATCTGGAATGACACCCCAAATTTTGGCTGCCGTGTGTCTAGTATTTCAGAACCGCTTTTCATTTATTGATGAATAGATATAGACGGATATTAAAGTAATGGAAGCACAACTGAAGAATGTATATAAAATGCAGTGGTGTAGCATCAATCGAAGCATGAGATATCCATTATGTGAAAAGTAGCTTAAATGTTTGACAAAACATTTTTTGTTTATGAAAGTTTCATGTGGCACATAATCTGTATGAGGATGGCAGATACATGCCATTTCTCTTATTATCTCTTAAAGCTAATCAAAGATAATTTGCATAGTATTTCAGCTAATGAGGTCAAAGTAATGTCTCACAAAAAATAATTCATATACCACATCCAAGTCCATGCTGTTGACTGTTAAGAGTAAGAAAAGCTACAATATGAGTAAAGAAGATAATGTACATACACAGACTTTAGGGGCAGACTGTCTTTAGAACCCCCATGATGGTGATGTGCTGTACATGGTAACAAGCCGTTAATACTTGGCACTGTCATATTTTCTGTTTTACATGTGCAATTCTATGGAAGCTGATGGAGGCAGACTTCTCAGCCTCATACTGTTGAGGCCGATTCAGTTTGTTTTCATCTGCAGCAATGGAAAACCTTTGTGGAAATAGCGTTTACATAAATGGCGGTCTTCTCTTTGAGCTTTATATCCGTATAGCCAAGAAGTGTTTAGTACTGTACTGTTGTCTTTTGTATGAATTGTTAAAATGTAGATTCTTGTCACTTGTGGTCAGAAATCTAGACCAGAGTATTTTTTTAACCCTCTTGACAAATGCTTTAATTGTTTGTTTTATGTTCTTAGATAATATAGCTGTTGTTTCATGTTGAATGTGAGCATGAAGATAGATGAGATAGGAATCTTTTGCTTCATTTACTTGTTCTTTGGAGAATGAGTAGTAATAAATATTAGGTAAATTTTAGGTGTGTTCTGGTTGTTTGGTGCTATAATTCAGCACAGCCATGTAACCACAATTTCAGCTGAATGTTCCTTTAGGATTTGGTAAATGTCACATTAGGAAGATACATAATTTCAGCTGGGGCTCCAGGAGCGCCAAGCAAATGTACTGGGTACCTATTCTTAATGCTTTTGATGAAAACTCACGGAAGAGGCTTAACACTTTTAAAAACTAGAGCTTGTAATTTAAGAAATGGTAGAGGATAAAAGTTTATTAAAAAAAAAAAAAAAAGAAAAAAGCTCTTTCTTCCCTAAAACAAAGTGCCATTTTCATTATTCAGAAAAGCTGAAATGAATTTTAGTATCATCTTGCATGCTCTCATCACTTTATGAACAAAGTTGACCTACAAAATACTAGTGCTAAGGGTAACGTTTTTGGAAATTCATGAGCATATGGAAAAGGGAAGAAGAGGTTGGCGAGAGAAAAAATCATTATATAAATGAAAAAAATCAAAGCAAAACCACTTTCCTATGAAAGGCAGTGTAATCTGCAGGCTTTATGAAAGAGAACGTTAGATTTTTGTATACCATAATTTCATTCAGTACTACTACTGCTTTAGCATAAGCATTTTAATGAAAACTGACTTGTGTGACCAGGATTTTCATAACGCTTCAGGTATGCAGGCTGATTTTTTTTTTAATTTACAAATATGCTTTTTGTGATACAAAAGTCTTGTAACTGTATTTACTTTCTCGATAGCCAGAACTTAAAACAAGTATCATCTTGAAAAAAAGCTGTTTTGTTGATATTTGAAGACACTGAAAGAGGGAATATTTTGTACAGGCAAAATATTTTAATTCCTTTGCAGCATTTTTAGTCTGCAAAATGTTTCTTAATGGCTGGGGGGGATGAAAGGGTTAACAAATCATTTATTCAAATGCTTCAATTTCTTTCCAAATAGGGTTGCTAGGCTGTTATTAAAGTAATTTGGCTTCTAATAGGTGTGCAGCTCTAGACAGTTTGACAAGTGCTGGTCTCTTATTTCCCTGGCTTTTCTGTAAGGGTGGCTTTCTCAGAACTCCACAGTTCTAACACTTTCTCCCAGTGCTTAGTCTGGATACACATGAAGAATGGGCAGATTTATGCATTTCACAGCTGTTGCAAGCTAAACTGTAGTCTGGCTCGATAAGCAGAAACAGGTGGGATGTTGAACAGACAAAAATAAACCCTTGAGCATGTTAGCCAGGCTCTATAAACCACGCTGACACCTTTCTAAACATATGTAATTTGATAACTAAAAAATAGTTTAAAGTTCTTACAGATGTACTTTAAAAGCACATTTGGCCTCTGCATCACTATCAAAATACAGTGAATTGTCAAAAAAACTCACTTTAATCATAGCAGACTTGCAGTTTGCAAGATGTTTTCATAGTTTGTTCCAAAGTCAAGTTTTGTAAACTGCAAGGTTTTCTTTTCCCTTGGAAGGGATGTGGGTGACTTCCATGAACATTTATGGGCATTGTAATGCCTACTGAAGGGTGAACAGAGCCCAGATATTTATGGTTTCATGTTAAATTTTTTTTGTACGCTGAAATGTGGTGTAATAAGCACAAGAGGGAGCCATATAGTTTACAGACATTCACAGTGAGATTATATTCCTAAAGAAAATACAACCAATGTTTGAAACTTTTCTAAAAGAATATGCAGTGGTCTTGTGCTTGACTTCTAGTTGCATCTGGGTGCCTGTTTATAAGTCTCCTACAGAGAAGTTTTTGCAAATAAAAACAAGACAACAAGGAGTGGCCTTAAAGAAGGTGGAAGTGCCAGAACTCTATTTGTATTTTGCACACTACGGATCTGAAGCCATGTTGTATCTTTTCCCCAGGTACAGTAAAGGCTGTTATTAGGTGCCTTACTAAAAGACACTTTTAGGATCATTTGAGTGAACTTTTATAATAAATCTCTGAAGTGGTAGGTCTGAAACTTGCAGAGCCTGCCAGCCAGCCAATAGCTTTTGTCGTGGCAGCCAGCTGTGTGCATTCAGCTGCACTTTAGCTGTGAGTAGCATCTGTATGTGGCTGCCTCTCATGCGCTGGAGAAAGGATCAGTTCTGCAGGACTGTCCAGGGTGGCAGTTTGGCATTGATTTAGTCATTTAGTCTGTAGTCTCTGGACCACTGGGGGATTGCAGCTTTTTCTGAAGAGCACCACCGAGCTAGCTGTATGTAAAACAAAACAAAAATGAAACAAAACAAAGAAAACCAAAACCAACGTGGGTGACATTGTAGTGGGCGTCTGCTGTAAACTGCCTGATGGGATGTACCCACAAGTGCTGAGGGAGCTGGATGATGTTGTTGTGAGGTGACTTGGTGATGTTTGATGGATTATGACAACTGGGAGAGGTCCCTGCAGACTGAAGGAAAGCAAATTGCACTCCTGTCTTCAGGAAGGAGGACAAGCCTGTCAGTCCCACTGCAATCCCCATGCCATCCGGTGGGATCTTGACAGGCTGGAGAAATGGGCTGACAGTTGATGAAGTTCAACAAGAATTGCAAAGTCCTGCACCCAGAGTGGAATAATCCCACAAATATGTTGGGGCCAAGTTGAACATGAGCCAGCAATGTCCCTTTGCAGAAAAAGAAAGGAAAAAAAAAAGGCATCCTGGAGAACATCCTAGGAGAACTCTTATCCTTCCCCTCTACTCAGCACTGGTGAGCACACACCTGGAGCACTGTGTCCAGTGCTGGACTCCCCAATACAAGAGAGGTCAATAAGTAAGAATTTTTGAATTAAACTGAATGGAGAAAGGAAAGTCACCTGTTTAAGTAACATTTTAGCAAGTAAATTTAATTTTCTTTGACTCAGTTTTATGGGTTTTTTGCTAAATTAATGAGCAAATACTTGCAAATACTTTCTTCGCCTTCTGTCAAGTGACTGTTAACTCAAGAAGGCAGAAGCTGCTCTATGAATCACACTCTTTTTTTTGTTAATAGAATCTATTTGAGAGAAGTCATTAATACTTTTAGGTGGTATCTGTAGTCTGGTTTGTATCCAGTGTTCCACAGGAACTCTCTCATACCACTTCTCTGACTAGTGTATATTGACATCTGGACAGTGCTTGTGAAAGTGTTATTGTAGCCTCGTTGTAAATACGAACCTTGCAGTAATCTACTCAGAGAGTTTTGATCTGTTTGCACCATTGGACAGAGAACTTAATTTCCTGTAGGCTGTAATCCCTTTTGATCAGATACTAAATTTAATTCATTATTCATATAAAATTTGACTAATTGATTTAGTGTGAATGAAATTCTAAAATCCAGCTATTAGCTGTTGGGTACTGGAATATTATGTTAGGACATTTTAACACATTAGGTTCTAGATCTCAAAATAATACTAAAGCATCTTTAAAATCTGGTATCACATTTGACTCTTCAATATTGGGTATATTAGGTGAGATTTCACATCTCTAGCTTAGTTTTGACAACAATTTTTGAAGTTGTGATGATACTTTCAATAAGACTTATGCTGCTCGTACATTATTTTTCTGTACTGTTTCTTTTCTATCCTGTTCCAATAAGCATATGATTTTCCAGGTCAGTGTGAAGACGAACGTCTGGTCTCTCTGCGCTTGGCTTTAAGATACTACCATTTAACTTTCATGTGCTAAATAATGTTTGAGTTGAATGCAGATAAGTATACTGCCATTTAAAACACTCTAAACTATTCATGTTTGGAAGTTGTTTATTATTTTGAAGTTGTTATAATATAAAATATTCTAAAGTGTTCAACTAATATGCAATCAAAAGCAAGTGTACTTGGAAGCAGAATGCAGTTTTGATCATGTAACCAAGTGTGGGTTCTCAGTTTCCCCCCTACTTGATTTATACTCATTGGCATGCCAATCAAATGGCTTTTTTCAGAAGTGATGTCAGTGACACTGTAAAAAATGGGTGGAAGAAAGATGTCACAGTTGTAAACCCTGTAAAATCTCTCGTTTTTGTTTACTTGTCTGCTATACGTGTCAGCTTAAAGAGAGATCTAAAATTCCATTGAGTGGGCAGTTACAAAGGTAAAATAGTGTTGCTGTTTAGATTTGCTTTGTCCAAATTTCAATGCCTGAGTTGTTCTGCTTGGTCAATAATAAGTCAATAGGCACTTAATAATGGAATATATTTATGCCTTTCTGTGTTTTTCATCTCTGTGAGGGCCAAAATATTGTATTAACCTGTTTTGCTGGCAGCAAACTGAAGATTGACTGTATGCTTTTATGTACCACTCAGTGTATCTACCGTAAAGTGGTTTAGACTTTGCAAACACGTGCCAAATTCCTGATTTTTGTGTTGCTCCTGGTATATCCCACCCCTGGCTGTGATGACAATAACGGCAGATCCCAGGGCTTCGTTGGGCCATTCCCGTGACTGCCCCTCTCCATCACAGAAGCAACTACAGGCGTCGCTGGGTTGCGTCTGTCCGTCTCAGCCAAATGAAGATCTCAAGTCCTTGCGTGGGTAGGAGGTCTGCTGCCTTCTTCCCCCGTTCCTTCCTTGCCTTCCACAGGAACACGGCGACAGCTCTGGGCTTGGAGCCAGCCGGACACAGGAGGAGGTGTTTGGCTGTTCGGGCAGCATTTGCTCCTCAAACAGCTGTTCCCTATCTCATCCAAGGAAAAGGTGGCAGGCCATATGGAGGCATCCTGTGGTCCAGATTCAGCCGATGGGCGCAAGTTGGACCGTGCTGGCCTAGATCAAAATACAGGCACGTCCCACTTGGTGTCTGCTATTTCTTACACACAGAATATTTTCAACTTGGAGGAGAACAGACAGGATAAAACATCTTTCATTTTAGATATAGATGTTATCTTTCTTTGGACATTCATTTCCTAATCAGTAGGTTTGAATTTATTTTATGTTCTGAGTAGTTTGGATTTTGTTACACTAGCCTAAACTCCCTCTTTCCTCTAGAGTAGCAGAAATGTACTTCAAAGCATATATGCCAGTGCTAAACAATATTTGTTTCTGCACAGTTTAAGCCACGTTTGGGAGGAATAATACGTTCTCTTGTTAGTATTACGGGCTTTTAAAGCATTTTTTTTGAAGGCAGGGTTCTCAACCACTCTTCTAGTAGAGAATGCAGATAAGCATCTGTTTTACAGCCAATAGAGTGGAGAGGCTTTTTTTGTTTGCTTTTCTGTTTGTTGTGTTTTTAAAAAAATGTTATAACTGAGATGCACTTTCTGGGGCAGTTGAGTTTATCCCCTGAGATGATGTCTGTGTCTTTTGTGGAAGTGAGTGCCTCAGCAGACATCAGGAGATCATCATGCACTTACAAGTATACTTTCTCATATAAAGTTTGTACTTATTGTGCAGATTTAATATTTTTCCTGATATAACAGCAGTTACAAATGTTCCATAAATTTAAAATATTATAACAAGCTGATGTTTCTTAGAATGGAATACTCAAAGGATGTATTCTTTAAGCACTGCAAAATTATACAGGGGACTTATCTTTGTTAAAATTAGTAATTTAACTAAATTACAAAGTGGATTATCCTCTTCAGTTAGACCCAATGCGAATACTCAACACAGTAGGAGATTGATATGTTGCTAAGTAAACCAAAGTTTATTTTCTTTTACTATGGCTTGAATGCGAGTTGAAGAGGAAGTGATAAGTTTTTAGTTTGGGATGTGTGTGCACTATAGTTTCGGTAAATCAGATTCCAGGGCTGACCACGCCCCATGTGCCGCGCTGGTTGTATAGCATGGTGCCTTGGTTATACGATGATTGTGATCCAAGCGTCCACCTAAGTGATTCCTGGTGTGATTTATCTGAAAACTGGAGTAGTGGATTCACAGGTAACAAAACTTTGGCTATGCTGCGTCATGTTAATGCTTGTTAGGAAACTCTCTGCATGTGGAGTGGTGGTGAGTAGGAAATACTGTCCCTGTCCTTTGAAAGCAGTTCACTGCAGGCTTTCCGTCACACCATTTTGTCTGTTTTGTAATTCACTGAATTAATAGTAGAGTTTTGTGATGAATTTGTGCACGAACATAGTGCACATATGTTGCACTAAACAAAATGAACAAGGTAAACCTTGTATCTCAGGAGGAGCCCAAGGGATGAGTGAAAGGTCCCAGCATGCAGGCACAGACCTTTGCAAGGACACGCTTTGCTGTAGCGGTCTGACTCTCTGAGTGAAG
Organism: Patagioenas fasciata; assembly: GCF_037038585.1. Taxonomy (NCBI): domain Eukaryota; kingdom Metazoa; phylum Chordata; class Aves; order Columbiformes; family Columbidae; genus Patagioenas; species Patagioenas fasciata. The sequence goes on along the minus strand of NC_092524.1, from coordinate 57,772,518 downwards.
TACTGCAGACAGAACCTGCCTATCTAAGGCTGAACACAGATTCATAGAATTGTTTTGGTTGGAAAAGACCTTTAAGATCATCGATTCCAACTGCTAACCTAGCACTGCCAAGAACGTGAACACTTGTATATTGTGAGGAGATTTATCACAGGAGATAATGGACCTGGTGTGTCTGTTACATGAGCAGGGACAGGCGGGACTGAGGAGGCTGTTCTCATTGCAAAACATGCCCAGTCTCAGCCTCGCTTGCTCTCCCATTTCATCCCTTCAGCCCCTAGTGGGGCTGCATTCAGCACTAACTGATTTTGTGAAACGCAGGAAAAGGTGTAGAAAACTTGGTCATTGATTTCAGTGTCAAAACTGAGTACCTTATTTTCTTGGAAAGATTAGTATTTTAGAATTCTGTAGGCTAGGAAGTATTCTGTAAATGGAGTGATCAAGAAGTGGATGTTAAAAAGTCCATCACTGTCTTGCCTCTATTCAATAAAGGAGATTTCACAGGATAATAGGCCATGTACTTGTTTGCAGCCAGTTGAGAATTATTTCTGTGTACTCAGTGAAATGATAACATTCACTTTGCATGTGAAGTTTGTTGTTAGTCCTTCAGACCCTTGAGTTAGTAGTTGATGACATGGTTTGAGTTGTCTGTTGTGCCACTGCTGTCTCATTAACTAAGAACAATTTTTGCAGGTAGAAGGTACAGAAAAAGGGGCTGTGCAGTTAAATTCCATTGCACCAGGAGGAGTCATTCCACTCTGCTTCCGCTGCATGAATCCCCTAATAGTCTGGAACAGTGCTTTCTTGTGTATATTGACAGAAAGTAAATAAAAATTGCTGACATAAAGAATAAGCAAGAATGTTATTCAGATTTAATAAGTTTCAATCCTGTGGTACCTTTTTAATTTTAAGATTCGTTCTATTAGGTTTTACAAAGTAGGATGATCTTTCAAGGAAAGTCATATAAAAGCACAAGTTTGTGGATAATTCCTAGTGCTTCGTGACTTGGGCTGTTTGAAAATTCCAGAACATGCCTCTCTAGTTATAAATTGTTATTACGAAGTAAAATACTCTTTGGCTTTGTCTCCTGTCCTGTACGGTGAACTGGCTTTCCCTCGTTAGGTTAAGCGGCGTATGTCCAATGGAAAAAGCGAATTCTTGTTTCCCTGTAGATCACGAGGATCCTCCATTCTGAATTCTTTATTTTACTTCGCTTTAGGGCAGTTAAAGCCTCAGCAGCTCCACAGAGAGGAGTTTGTCTTCAAGGCAGCTGCTTCAAAGGATTTCCAGAGCTGGGAAAGGGACAGTAACCAGCAAATACTGACAGATCTTCCTGCTTCTGCCCTGAAAGTGTGTCTATGTGTTTGTGCTTTGGCACACCTACACATTGGCCTGAAACCATCAAGTAGCATCCAGCAAGGCTCATAACGAAATCTCCCCATGTTAATGAGTGCATTGGAAAAAGGGGAGAATCTGTGAAAAGGGGAGCAAAAAATTGTTTGGTCAAAAGGAACAAACCCTTGGGCTTTGTGTTCAAAGGAATGGAAGTTAACAAGGTAGAAGCTTAAACTGGTTTTGGCTTTAACTGTTTCAAGTACCCTTTGTGCTTTGGGAGCTGGGAGAGGGGGGCAGTGATGGCCTCAGTATAATCTCAACACTTGGTATGTTACATTCCTGAGATAGAAATGGAGCTGTCTCTACTTCAACAGTACACAAGAGGTTTTTGAGAATATTGAAATCTGATTTGGTATTATTGATGCAGTGGTTGCCCACAGCTTTGCCTTGGACTTGTGAGTACTTGAAATATTCTTCACAGAAATCCAACCATCTCTGTGTCTAGAAACTCAGGAAACAAACAAAAACAAGGATTTTTTTTTTTTTGTTATATATTACAGTGGAGTAGCAGATGATGCCGATGGTCAGCTTATCGCAGAGGAGAGGTGTCTTTTCAAAAAAACCCCGCACTAACTTCGATCACATCCAGTGATTCAATTAATTTTTTCTTACTTGGAGTATATAAGGGCTGGTGGTACAAAGGAATATACTAGCCAATATGACTTCACGCCAAATACATCAGTTATTTTCAAGATGTCTAGTAGCATAGATATAAACACAAATTTAACACTATGTAAACTTGTACTCTAATTTTAACTTTTACTCAGGCATTTTATTGCATGTTACAGTAATAAGACTTGTACTTTGCATCACTTGGTAAACAAGGCAAATATTAAGCTAATTTTAATGGAAATTCCTTGTCAAGATTAGGAACTCTGACAAATGAGCTTTGGCATTTTGTGATTGCCGGGGGTAAGGGGTTACTGCCTCCAATAGCCTGGCTGCTCTTTTGTAGGAGGTTAATGCCCTTGTAGGCTGGATGGCAGAAGTGAACGTTGTGATGGCTTCTCAGCTGGAAAGGCAGCCCCGCTTCCCTCACTGAAGCCTTCATGCTGTCCAAATAAAAACAAGCCTTCTCAAAAGTCGAGGAGTCCCCTGGCATCTAGTTTATAAGACTTGAAAATCATTATCTTGTGATGTCCATCCAAAAATATAATGGAGAAATTATTAGCGCAAAGGCCCCTATGAGGCATCACGAGTTGTTCTTCTTTGTGAGACATTAAACGTGAGAGACTGGATATTACTTTACTGCTTCCCAGGTAGAGAAAAATGTCTGAAGGTGTACTGTTCTTGTGGTTTGTGGGGTTTTTGTCGTTGTTGCTTTTTGTTTGGTTTGGGTTTTGTTTATTTGGTTTTTGTTTGTTTGTGGGGTTTTGTGGTTATTTTTGTTGGGTTTTTTTTGTGTGTGTGTGTTTTTTTTTTTTCCAGTTTCTCCCCTTTTCTCTGGTTGCCATACTGAGTAACTGGCTTCTAGTCTGATAGTGTTTTAGGTGACTAGAATAACAGTCTGTCTCTTTCCGCAGTGGCTGCAGACAATCTGGCAGCAATCACTGTTACTTTTTAATATTTCTGGTTATTTTGAGATATCCTCCAAATGTCTCAAAGAAGGCTTGGAACGCTGAAGGGGAGGAAGGATTTTTTTTGTTAGGAGTAGCAGCATCAGGAGGAAAATGAAATTCAGCATGCCACTATTTGTTTTTGCAGTGGTCATCACCCTGATTGCCAGCTCTGACAATATTTTCACAGAAGGGGTAACTAAATAGATGGTATTTGTTCTTTATAATAACTCTTTCAGTAGAATGTCAGGACCTGCATCTAAATGAATGTATTCACATTTTCATGTTCACATTTTTTATTTAAAGCTTCCCCTCCCAACTTTCTGAAACTACTTCATACAGATTGGGTAAGTTAAAATTAGGGTTCGTGTAGTGGATATTGTTACATTTCAAAGCTAACCTGTAAAGACCTAGCTGCATGAACCTACAAAAGCTAGATCTGTTTTGGTTTGTTTTTTAAATGTATTAAGTGTTTGTTTAGTTTAAATATGTCTGTATCTTTTTGGATCAGGCTGAGCAATTTGCATGCTATGCAGCAGTCATCTTCTATTCTTTATTAAATATCTGTCAATTATAAATATCAAGGTTTTACATTAATGTCAAGATAGTACATCAAAAATTCATGGAATATGTGACTTTTTTCAAGGGTATTTAATACTTAATGCATTTGTGTCATTTTTCTTTCTGGATATATTGACAGGTTTTATTAAGTGTTTGTTAGGGAGATTTCATTTTTACCAAGGGACTATAAAGAGAAGCTGCATACTAAATCAATTTTTTAATCAGAATATTGTTCTTTTTTGTGTGTCTTCAGATTCTTGTAATCTATAGGGTTTTAAAGTTATGTAGTAAAATAGCCCAAGTCAGAAATCTAACATGATCAAATAGGCTGACATAACTTTAAAATAGGTACTAGAATATTGTACCACAGAATGTTATAAATATGATAATTATGTATGCTGGGATTTTACTCTGCCTTGTGTCTTTTAAGACCATTTATTTTGTCCTTTATTGTAATTTACTAGTGATTATATGTGAATTATGTCTGGACAGTCTCCATATAGGGGCAGTCGCTAAGTTTCACAGATTTACAAGCAGGGGAGGGTTACAGAGCGATTGGTGACATCCCGAATCTTTGCCCATGGATTGTGTGTTCATGTTGACTTGCTACAGAGGCTCATGTCAAATGAACAATTAACCTCACAGCAACCTGCTGATTTAATACAGATTTTTCTCACGAAGGGGAGAACGGCAGCATACATATATCTTGCTTCCTACAGGTATTTGCTCCAAGGTAGCGTAAAAGCATGTTGGTTGCACGCCCTGTATAGAGTGTGAGCAGGACTGTGCACAGGTAATGGGTTTAATCTGTAAAGATCACTTTTATGCTGCCAAGCGCTTTGTAGTCTCTGTAATGCCTTTTTATAATACTTGTAGTGCATTATGACTGTAGTAGTTATTGCCCTTTGAAAAATAACGTGTTCTGTCGGAAGCTGCTGTTTGGGAGGAGGGAGGAAGGTCAGGGGTTATCTGTGTGTGTACCGGGGTCTTCCTCCGGCCATACACTTGTCCGACCCTCGGTTTGAAGTAAGGCAGCGGTCAGTGACGCTGAAGGGCAGTTTTACCCCAAACCGGGATTTCAGAGCGTTGTAATGGTATCCAAAGGCCGCTCCCGAGGATTTTCGTGTTAGCTTTGTGTGCCTTGCCCCTCCGAGCCGAGAGCGAAGGGCAGAGCGGCTGAGGAGGGGCTGCGGCGGGGGACGCGCAGGCGCGATTGCGCCGGCAGGGGGCAGTGCCGGTCTGCGCGGGCGGTGCGGTGCGGGGCGGGGGGAACACGGGGACTTCGGGGACTCCGAGTTCTCTGTTCGTGCAAAATGCCGCCTTCTTTAAAATTTCAGGTGCGGAATGAGATTCTGATTTTTCACAACCAATAATAACGCAAGAGAGGAAACTGTTATGATATGTTAAAAGTGAAACTGATAGGTCATTGTCTCACCATCAGTCTCGGTTTTCCGTGCTTAGTTTATCAAGCCGCTGTAAAACAGATTCATAATACTAGCAATGAAAGTTGAAATTGTCATAAAAGAATAATACAGGGGGGTATTTGTTTTTAAGAATTGTTGTTTCCAGTTGAAGGCTGTTGTTTCTACATTCATTTCTGCAATCAAGCCTGGACTGTTCTGCTGCAGTGAAGACACCTGAAATTCAGTGGTTTGGGTTTCAGTTCTGCTTTCGTACTGAATGTTTTTGTGAGAAGAAGTAATAACTCTCTAAAATGTGCTGCTGCAATTAAACTCGAGGGAATTTGTTTGTTAATGACCATATCGTCGATGTGAATAGAAATCATACCGAAATGCAGAGTGCTTTAAAAAGAAAAAAAAAAAAAAGAAGCAAGTGAGGGAAGGGACAAGAGTCACTGAAATTGTTAACTTCTGTCGTGTTCCAGAGAAAGCTCATCCAAAGGGTTAACTGAGAGGCTGAGGGAGACCAGACACCTGGGACCTAACACCCGATAGGCAGTCTTTTGTAATATATAATTTGCCTAAAATTGCGCACTGAGCACAAGCTTTTGTTTTCTAATTGATTTACGGTTTGAGCCACTTTTACCTCATCCCCTACTGTCCTGCACACAGTGCCAGCAAGTACATTACAGTGAGAAATGATAAATTACCATGCACTTGTGATGCTAATGCATCAAGAGTAAAAAACTGCATACTACATAGAGCTTCATGCATTAGGAGTGTCGCAAAGATAGAGCTGTGCAAAAAATCATTTGTATCTTCTGAAATAACCATTTGATCATTTACTTCAATTCATCTTGGAGACCTAATTGAACCTGAAGATTAAAATTTATACTATTATGGCTTTCCATTTGTGAATCAGAACAAAGTTCTAAAGAAAGTGTGTGAGTGTGGGCTTAAAGCTACCTGTATTTTTGAAACTTTTAATAAGTTGATTAGAAAAGTAACATATTACAGCTTCTTAAAGCCTTTTAAAAATACAAATATTTTGCTTATTAATGACAACCACAGTATGCATTTTCAAATGGCATCGCTCTACTTTTAGATAGTAATGTGAAGACGGGTTAATGTGGATGCTGTCTAAGCAGTGAAACTATTTGAATAATTTAATTTGCTTTGTTTCAGAAGTGTAGCGCAACTTTTACTGAATAACACCTTTTACATGGGTATCAAGGATGAGTTGAAAATCTCATCTAATTTTTCTTGCATTTGTGAAATACGGTACTGATAGCCCAGAGAAGGGGAGAATGTTGAAGGTGGTGAAACCTATGTCTGCGTATTGTTTGATTTCCTTTCCCCACCCTGCATCACAGACTGGGTTTTGGTTTACTTTCATGTACTCAGTCCACCTTAAATTTTTTATTTTTGTACGATGTCTGTGGGTTCCAGTCTTGAAATATGAAGAAACAGATTTATGGCGGCTGCTGGGCACAACAAATTAAGTTGACAGTGATGTATGAGAGCATAATAGCGTGATGAGCCCTCTGTAGCGCGGCTGGACGCCTCCTGCTTCATTTGGCTCTTGTTAGGATCTGTTAGGCAGCTAAATAATGAAATTCTGCTGACTGATTTCTGATTTCTCTTTTCTCTCTCTTCTCACCTTTTTCTGAAACTTGCATTTCCCAGACCCATCCTAATGCCAGCAAACTGCCCTTAAAGGACTCTTTCACTTATGACGACTACAGGTTGGTCTGTCTTTTAATTCTTTCTGCCTCTTTTTTTTTTCATATATCGAACTGTGGGACCCTGAAAATGCTTCATTGTTGGGAAAACCGTATTGTTATTTAAATGTTAAATGTAAGATTTGATACTAATACACATTTTTAATGAAGAAGAAAGTAAAAGAAATAAGCAGATTTTAATTGTTACAAAGGAATAGTCATTATGAGCAGTTAATTTAGCCAACTGGCACACATAGTCCGAGATTAGTAAGGTAGTTCATGTTTTCTTAAGAAAGTAATGCAGTTGAAGTTGCAGGAGGTTTGGATTTGTTGTTGTTCTGTTTTGTTTTGTTTTATTTTAAAAAAGGCTTTACCGGCACATAGTGGTAAAAACTCCTGTTGAACAGGAGAGCTGGACAGCTTAAGTTGTACACATGAAGCATGATTGTCAGTTGGAAGTGCTATAGGGGGTGACATAATTAAGATAAAAATAAGAATAATTAGGATAATGAGAGCTTTAATTCTGCTAAGTGGTTAAAATAGGATGCATAAAAGGTATTCATGAGGTCTTACAGGAATTTTTTTGCCTAGTCTTACTTCTGGGTAGGTCTATGAAAGTGGGATTTCCAGAGCATGCCTCCTTCACTTGTGGGGTCGCAGAGGAGCATGCCAGTTTATGTGTGAAGTGGTTTAAAATATTACCAATAAAATACAACAATTAAAAAGAAACATATTGCTGTTATGTTTCAGAGTGTTTGTATATCAGAAATATCCACAACTTTAACTTGCTTTTTTAGAAATCAAGTAGATTCCAGTTTGCTGGTATCTTTCTAAGCAATATGTAGTAGTTCTGAAAAAAATCCTTCAGAAATTCTAATTCTATATTTTAAATACTTGTTAGTAGTGGAGTCTGTGGGAGTTAAAATTGTTTTGACCTTCTCCTGGTGGTGTTCCTTTTATATTTTTCTTCCCCTCAAAAAAACACAGCAAATGTAATTATAAGGCCAGAACATCGTGAAACTAAGAGCATTTTTTCCCTCTGGCATTTAATATTCATTTTTGTCTGAAATAAAATAAAAATGAAATTTTAGCAAATACTGAAATGTTAAGCTTTCCTGAAGACTCTTGTGTTTGAATAGGTAGCTGACATTGCCTTTATTTAACCTGAGTTAGAAGGGTTTTGAATGACGTCTGTGTGCTAAGCTACATTAGACTTTCTTCATTCTGTTTACCTGGATATCTGTTTGGGCTGTCAGTGCTTTTTTCTCTCTTTATTGTGTGAAGCAGAAAATTTAGCAATACTGATCTAAGCCGAAAGTTTGAAAGCTGAAGAGAAGCACTCACCAAAATACCGTGCAAGCGCCAGGTGACGGCGCTGGTTCCCAGTTCACATGGCACATGAGCTCTTTAGGCAATGAGGGACAAAATACCTCCTGGCTCTTCCCAAAGTCTGGGCACAGCCAAGAGCTGCTGCTGCCCAACCAGGGCTGTGGGGTGCCTGGCCGGTGCTGTGGCGTGGCCAGCTGAGGCTATGGGGTGCCTGGCCAGGGGCGTGGGGTGCTCTGAAGTCTACAGGCCTGGCTGAGCCCAGGTTTGGGGCTGTGGGGACAGGTCTGTGTGCAGGGAGGGCTGGGGAAGCGAGAGGTGACATTGGAGCAGGTCCTGGTTGAGGTTATAGAAGGTATGAAGAGAAGGTTGTGTTGCAAAAAGCACAGATGAGGGGTGGGATTGCAATCCTGATTTGGGAATCGGGACCTCTCTGCATGTCTTGGAAACCCAAGAGCTGATGCTTCTCGTACACATGGTGTTGCCTTCTGCTGTTAGCATTCCAAAGTTTGGAAACTCCTAACCTAAATGATTGCTTCATGTTAGACTACAGCCAAGCAAATATTAATGATTTGAACATTGACATATTTTTAATTTTCGTAGATGGGCGGTTTCCTCTGTCATGACGCGGCAGAACCAGATTCCAACAGAAGATGGTTCCAGAGTAACATTGGCTCTAATACCTTTATGGGACATGTGTAATCATACTAATGGACTGGTAAGGATTTCTTCAGTGTTGCTGAAAGGTGTTAGTAGGGCTTAACTGTTAAGCCTCTTAACTGCTGTAGAACAGCTTAATAACACTTTTATTATGTTTCTTAACACAGGTAAAAAGTGTGTTCCCAAGTGACATTAAAAATCCAGTATCAAAAAGAAAGATTTGGTTTTTTAAATGCCTTACGATAGCTTTTTCAGGGGGAACTTTATTCATCTGGAGAAAATACTAGAAGTGATGGCATACCTGCATACAGTTATATCTCATACAGACACAGTGTACCTTTAAAAGCTTTCAGCTAAGTGATACCTTTTTTTCCAGCCAAGTTTGAATATTCTTCTGACATGGAGTTTTGTGTTTCTCGCAAAGATTCACAATACTGGACAGATCCGTGCTCAGAACAGGGAAGCAGACAATGATGGAGGTTGCCTCTTGTCGCTACCACTAGGGAAAGTGGTTAGAAATTTGCAATGAAGAAATACTGCCAGCTCTCCTAACCATGCCCAAAGAGCCTTGTTACAGAGACAGCAACAACGAGAACAAAGCCTAGTTCAACAAAAACAGTACATCTGTTACTACATCAAAGAAACAAAATGCAAAAATACTACTTTAGGGCATATTAAACATTTAAAAGGTGACATATGTATATAGAAAGTCAGACCTGCTGACATTTTGGCTTACGTGAGCTAGTTCAGAGGATGAGGTCTTGATTTCATTAACAAGCTAGTTAATGTTGAATCGAGGAAATGGAAGCCTGTAAGAGGATGGTTCATCAATGTTATTTAGCCAGTTTAATGTACACTTCAAAATTCAGACTCTCTAATTGTGTTTCCTATAGATAGTATTTATTGTAAGCAGTGTATATGACCATACTATTCAAGTAATCTGGTTCTTTTGTGGGAGAACTGACCTGCGTGTTAGGACAGCAGCATATGTTAGTATTGTTAGTATAAGAAAAGCCTGGTTTAAATTAACAAATTGTAAAGCAAGTTGTTTTGCACTTGACATTTAGTTAATTTATTGTTACTATGACTGTACCAAATACAGCACAGTAGGCTAGGCTACAAAGTTGCAAGTGCTTGGGGTTTAATTATTTATTTATTCTTCCCCGTTAAAAAAAGGTGTTTACGTGTTCTTTAACGGTGATTCTTGCCTTTCGCTATTTGTTACGCAATCTTGTAACTTTGATTTAGCAATAAAGCTCAAATGAGAGTCTCTAATACAAAGAAAATTGCTTAAAGTTCAGAAATGTATATTTTTGTAATATAAGTCTTAGCTGCAAGCATCAGTACTTCCTGTACCCTTTTCCTGCTGGGCATCTCTTTCAGATGCATTTGCAGAGACTTGTCTATGTTCATTAGACAGCTCTTAATGAATGCCTTCAAAGTTGGGATTAGAGGAAAGAGGAAGAGGATTAAGGTTCTGGGAGGGAAAAAAATAAGTAGCCTATATTAAAAGAGCAGGCAGTTATGTTGTTTTAATTATTCAAACTTCTATTTAAATTGATAAAGTAATTTTTATTTTTATTATGCTTTTTAACAATGGGTTTGATATGGAGCCAGCCTCTGGAGCCAAACCTGCTAGTGCGGTAGTACAGCAGGGTTGGAAGCATTTTTTATGCTGAAGTGCATCCTGAAGAATGGCAGGGGGATGGTGCTGAACTTAAGTATTTTGTGTGTACAGACTTTACTCGTCTGTTTCATATTTCTACAGAAACTAGTTTAAATGGTTACAGAAGGGTAGACAACTGCAATATTAATCAGAAAAAGCCTAGAAAAGCTACTAAAACTATTTTTATTGTGTGTTGGTTTCCTTGTGCTATTAGAAATAGGGTGAAATACTGCTATAGAAAACTGTAAGCTGCTAAGATAACTGTCTGTATTGTAGTTTATATTATTGTAGAGTGAGATGAGGGTGGGTTCTGCTCTAATCATAGTCCATCCCATTAAAATACGTGAAGGGGATTGTTCTTCACTGCAGGAAAGTAAGAAACAAAAGATGGTGTTGTACGTGCCCATGTTTGGTCTCTTCTGAACACAGTGCTTGAAAAACTTCTTAAGCTGATGAGCTTCTACAGATCCCTGTTCTTGGTTTACTCTACAGGCCCCCTTTCTGTGAGCTAGATAATAAAATGCTCCTTGGGCTTTAACTGGAGCTAGGTCCATCCAGCTTTTTTCTTGCTTCTGACACTATTAATTAGATCAACCTGTCTCTAAGAACTATATCAAAATGGTTGTCTTCATGCATTTCTCATTGTTATTCTTTAGTGGGATTGTATTTTGACAGTCAGAGGTTGATTACCAGCTCTGCCAGAGCTTTAAATAAGCTCCATTCTGCCTGATGGGCTGAGTCCATCCTTAATCACTGACCAAGCAGACTATTGCATGCTTTATACACAACTTGAAATTCGTGTATCTCAGTCTGCTTCAGAAATAAAACTGAAGGGATGCAATTTGTCAGCTATCATGTGGGTAGAGAAGTAAACACCCTGTTAATTCTCTTACATGACTGCTATTAAAAGAAAGAGGAAATAAGATCCTAGCACTCCATTATGCTTTATAGAAAAGTCTTCCAGAAGCGCTGCTGGTTGTTTTTGGTTTTGTTTTTAATAAGGCAAAAATAAAAAACTCCCAAAAATGAGCAGTACTCTAGTGATGCATGCTTAAACTTACAGAATCCTTCTCTTCACATGCTGGAATTTCCCCAGACCTTGAAAGCTTCCTGTTCCACTGGCATTTCAAGATACTGGAACAGACTTCTCACTTTCAGAAGTATTTCATTGAGTTTACACACTAGAAAATTTCAGGACAGGTCAAGTGCTGTCAAGATTTCCCTGATTTTAACCGAAGTTACAGTTTTTCAGAAGATTACTATATTTGAACTTGAAAGGTACATTTCTTATAGGAAAGGTGAATGCTCTAGCACCTGTAACCTGCAATTCAATGTTTGTTAACCTTCTAAATGAAAGATCTGAATTAATAATTGTTCAGTCCAGCATAGTTGAATGTACAGGAACTCTTTTGTTCAAGTACTACAGCCTGTGTTTTGCAGTAGGCTGTGTTGCATGACTCTCATGTTCTTGTCTGATCTCAATGTGCTACAAATCCATGAACAGACCTGACATGGTGGCATCCTCATGCAGAACGGTAACATGTAAACCGTCAAGTAAGCTTTCAGAATAATCCATGAAGTTCCGTCTTTGGGCAAACTGTGTCCAAGATGGGAATCAGGGTATAGTGCAACTCATATGTGAGTCATTTTATAAAAGGATATGTTTTCATTTATGAAGGCTGAGAGAATCTTTGGCTTCTTCTAGGTTTTTTCCCAGACCAAGAGCATATTTTTCCATAAGTTATTGCTCTGGCTGTACTGAGTTCTGCCTATCTACCATAGAAGTTGCTTCCTGGTTGTTCAGCAACTTGTATTCCATCCTGTGGCTGCATCTGTGCCTGCATCTGTTGTAATACGATTCAAGAACATGCTGTTTGTCACTTTAAAAAAAGTATTATGTTTTTAGGGTAGCTTTTCCTGTCGGTGTGACCACTTTCCAGTTTTGTAATTTTTTTGGAGAAGTTCAGATTTGTTAAGAGAGTTTATCCTCTTCCATTGCCTGCTACCATAATAAAAATCCTTTTAGCATTTTCAGAGTTTTACTTAACTTTAGATAAAGGGATTATTTGCAAGTAAATTATAATTCTCTGAAGATTGTATCCCCTAAAGATCCACAGTTATCTAATCCTTTTTCTATTGAGAGATCAAAAATGTGCTGGCAGTAGAAGGATAAAGCACAGCGTATAGAGCTGTCAGTGCCGTGCTCCCTTGGGCCTCACTGGAGTGACTGAAAGCTCCAGAACTTTATAACAAGCTGGTGGCTTTAGCATGGGACTGTCTGTGGTCTACGGAGGTTACTTTTCTCAGAGCCTTCCCTTCACTTCAGGTAAATTATTTCTTCCCTTAGATTTCTTCGATGCAGAGATTTTTTTTTTTAGAAAGGGATTGCTCAGGAATAGTAAAGCAATTACTACCAGCTGTATCATATTGTGCAGAGAAAGAAATGTATGCAATTGCCATTGTTAGTATCTGTCTCAATAGACAGTGGTTTGTGACTAGGTGGGGGAGATAAATATAAAATGCTAAAGGTGCTTTTGTTACTCTTTCCTTGGATAGATCACTACAGGCTACAATTTAGAAGATGACCGGTGCGAATGTGTAGCACTTCAAGATTTCAAGGCTGGAGAACAGGTAGTGTTAACAGTTATCTACATAATTGTTCTTGAGTTAAGTTTTGTGGACATTTGGTAACTGCCTACAAAATTTTGATAGCAGAATGGTGTGGATTAAGCTGTGTTACATTTGAATTTTGTTATGCTGAGCTAACTTTGTGTGAAAATACTACCAAATTAAGTAACTGCAGATTTTTCAGAATAAAATATTTTCTGTCACTTGGTACATCCCAACTTTAGGCGAGTTTTGATTCCTCATATTTAAAGAACTAGTTGAAATATTTAACCACTGGTAAATGCACATATACACACACTGAGTTTGGTGTTCTGGATGAGATTAATAAAAGACCATATCCAAAGGACTGAAGGTAACTGTATTTTAGATTTGGGGCATCACTTTGTCTGCAATAGCAGATTGTAGAGTCTTTCTTAAAAATTCTGTTGGTTCATCTCTTGTTAGTCTTCATTTGACAAAAGGTTAAATGCAGTAGAGTTGCCAGTCGTTTTACCCAGGTTACGATCCCCATGCTTAGTGAAAATGAGAAAGGACCTAAAAAATATACTCCCTCCCTTTCATACAGACACTCACGCATGTACACACCGCTTCATCCTGACATAGAAAACACCAAAGGGCAAGCCTTACAAAGATGTGTGGAACAGTTCAGAATCCAGTATTTTGTTTGGAACTGCAAAAAAGCAAAGATGAGTGTTAAAACTAGTGATGCATTGAAGAGAGTGGTTGCAGGAGTGCAGGAAATCCCTGGCAGGAGGTTCTGATGCTGTGTCAGCTGCCACCTGAGCCCTCAGTGCAGCACTGCTCCCCTTCTGCTGCTTGTGCCACCGCGGGCAGCATGGCCAGAAAGAGACTTTGTCGATGAAACATCCCGCAATGTTTTATAACTCAGTCTCAGTGGCTACTGTTAGTGTATTATTTAGCCAGTCTCACACTTAATAATATTTCTATTTTCATTTTCCTTGTGTATTGTTACCTTCTTTTTTAACAAAGATGTGTCTGAAAAAAATTTTAAGTATGTCTTTCCAGAGGTATACTTATCCTCATTGCTATGCGGGGGTTTACAGTGATTGTATATTTTTTGTGTCGCTCTTAGAATTTGTTATGGTAGTCAAAAATTTGCTGTTTTTTCCAATACCGGTATGATGAGTTAAAAGGGGTCCACAGTTTTTCCAGAAGTGATCCAATTTATAATTTTCCACAGCTGGCAATGGATGTGTCAGATAGCTGTTCTGGCTGCTCCCTCCATTTCAATTGTAGAGGCTTCCTCTCTTTCAATTTTATTTTAGTAGTTTCACTTTGTCTGCTATTTATAAGATTTTTAAAAAAATTTTCTGTTCAAATTTTAATTATTATCGACATCATTAAAGCACTTTAATTATATAATGCCTCAGTCTTTTAATGTTTTGTGCAGATGTTATTTCTTACAGTTTCAGCAGGAAGAGTGTATGATCCTTGCTTTTACTGCTAAAAAATGTGAAGCAGCAGAAGTCAACAGAATCTATCAAACACTGGCCTTGAATAAAGCAACTTTCTCATTCTGTTTAACGGGCTTTTTTGTAAAACAGTCAGAGTGTAAGAGCCTACTGTATAATCTGGACGTGACAATTGACAGTTAAATGTGAGATGTATCACAGTGGTTTTAAAACTTGAGGGCATTAGCAGCTCTCCCCATATCGCTGCCTTAACATACCTAAGCAGGTCACTCATTTGTTGTACCAGTGTGTTAGAGTATAATGTTTACTATAATTTAATATAATGCTTAAAGCTTAGGATAAATAGTTCTAATCTAAAATTGAAAACAAATAAATAGCCTTGTTAGTGGTGTTGAGAACACTGCGCCTTTCTCTGTCAGCTGGACAGCAGTGGCAGCTTGCAGGTGTCCAGAGCATTGCTGGATCCTCAGGCTAAAGAGGGAGTGCGGTAACTGCTGAAAGTTTTTTGCTGATTGACAATTCCATTATCAAACAAAAGGGCAAAATAATCCCCTTGATGTGGGAGAAGACAATTGCTACTCTCACCTCTCGTCCCATGTACTTCATACAGCCCAGCCCTGAGTCAAATGCTTTTTGCAGGTTATATTTAGGAACTTATTTTTTAGTGTGAATTAAAGTAACCTGTTTGCTTTAGATAAAGAGTTCAGAGTATAACACAAAAATAAATACTGGCTGAGCACAGGTCAGATCTCTCTGTGTAATTATACGTTGATATATCCATGCCTTAAGGTAACATTAAAACAAAAGTAAAGTTGATCCACCAGCAGTGTAAATTACTCTTTTGGGTACAAGTATGGGGGGAAATGACCTCAGAAACACAATTTCTTGTAGTGGGGCCTCCTTGTCTCAGATCTTTTACCCTTTAAAAGGCATAGAATCCTTGGAAGCTTATTGCCATATACTGGTGTTTTATGACAGTGTGAGAAAAGCATTTTCATTTTAAAGTATAGAATAAGAACCTCTTCTCTTCTTTCAAAGTCTGTTAGTTACATGGATATGTTTACATCTACCTCTAAAGTATATTGCCACACTATATACAGCATTTGAATCAATACCAGAAAACAAAGCACATTTCTTTATATCACCCAATATACCTTGTACTCAGAATAGTAACTTTCAGGAAATAACTTTCAAATTATGTCAGTTTTTTAAGATGATCTTAAGCTTTTTTCCTGTCCCTTCACTTCTCTTTTCATCCTTCTAGATTTACATTTTTTATGGCACTCGGTCAAACGCTGAATTTGTGATCCACAGTGGTTTTTTCTTTGATAATAATTCACATGACAGAGTGAAAATAAAGCTTGGCGTGAGTAAAAGTGACAGGCTGTATGCTATGAAGGCAGAGGTCTTAGCTCGTGCTGGTATCCCAACGTAAGTACAACACAATGCCATGGGTTTTTTAAAATGTTTCCAGAGTATATAGTGTCCAGTAGAGCATATATAAAGCTGTTTTATGATAGTTTTCTTAGGTGTAATATTTCTCCTGTTTGTATAGAAATTAAAGTTATTGTAATAATATTTACAGAAGTTATCTGAGCTATATTATCATCTAATTTGGACTATATATAAGGAAAAAAAAAATCCCTTTGCTTTAATAACCATTTGAACAAAAACAGAGCAAGGATTAATTTGAAGCAATCTGTGGTTTTTTCTTCCTTTCCTATCCCTTGCAGACATAATACGATGCTCAGTATGTGAACCACAGCATTTTCCTTTAGTCTTTTCAGTCCAGAGGGTACTGTTAGGAGCAGCAGACATGAAACAATGCATGTTCATGAATTTATTATGAAAGCTGTATAAAAATAATTGTAAGCGTAAAATTGTAGAGATAATTGTTCTTTTCAGACACAGGTTAAGGAAGCTTTTCTTCAGTTTGAATTAGGATTACCTAATTTTTTTGAAAGTGCTTTTTGTAATGCTGCATTTGTTTTATATTTTAAGGTCTTTTATGTTGAAATAAGTTCAAAGGTATGACAATAGAACTTGCACTTACCGTTGTTGTTTGTTTCTTTTATTATTAGTTCAAGTGTTTTTGCCTTGCACTCCACTGAGCCTCCGATCTCTGCCCAGCTTTTGGCTTTCCTTCGAGTATTTTGTATGAGTGAAGGTAAGATGCTTTACAAAAACCTAATTTACATATATTTTAGAGGGTTTTTTGTTTGCTTTTTAAAACAGAAATGTGATAGACATTTATATAAAACATTAAGCTAGATCAGAAAAGTTGAGGAGTTGCTGTTAAAGAGGGATCTATAAGCTATTGAGAAGTCTTTGGCCGTGTTGGCTGAGGGAGTATTTAACTGCTGCAGTAACATAGGCCTTTCTGGAACTCCTAAAGCATGAGGTGATGCAATTTTGTTTTTTTCTTTCAATCTCCCAGACTGTTGTGAACGAGCTTTGGAGCTTGGTCTTTAGTTCTTAGTTTTAAAAATGGTTCACAGAACAAGATCATGTGTGACCTAGGGGTTTGCATGCCTAAAATCATAGCATATTAGCCACCACTGGTAGAATCATCTAGATATCAATTAAAATATTCTGTACTGTAGGAGAAACACGGAAGAGACATTTCAAAGTTGAGTATTTTCCATATTTTGGCAATTCATAATCTAAAATCAACCTACGTATTTGTAAACTGTCTTTGTAGTCTTCCTCTTATGTTAGGGGCTTTTATGGGGATATGATATGTATGATTAATGAATATTCACCTGGTTTGTGCATGTGAAACTTCTGATCAAATGTTTGTAATAGCTGTTTGCTGGTTAGATGCAGTTTTGGAGGTTATAGATGTGGCAGTTTTCCGTGATAGGTGAGAATCATCTTGCAGTAGGGATGCTGTGCAGATGATGTGCATTTTAATACCAGTAGGAATACGGAAGTCATTAAGTTTTTGCATGTGCTCTCTTTGCTCTCTTTACTAAAAACAACCTACCTTATTTAGTGTCACGCCTTCATTACATCCCATCATCCATCTTTTAGAACTTATTAAGAAATTAGAAGAGAGTAGTTCTCTTGGAAAGGACCTACGATGATCATCTAGTCCAACTGTCTGACCACTTCAGGGGAGTAAATTCAAGTAAAGAAAATTTTAGGATGCCAATGAGGGGGTGAATTTTGGCTTGGAAAAGAAAATATAGCTAGTGGACACTTTAATTGCATTTCTCTGATAGATGATTGTGTTCAGATTATTCACTTGTCTTAAATACTGTATAAGACAACTCTTTATTGAGAAACTACATGCAAGTGGTTTGTGAAGTTTCTGATAGCTGCTTTGCAGGAGTGAAATTTGGTAATTAAAAGATTAATGGAATTTATGTAATGACAAGGAGCTGATTAAACATGCAGTACTCTGTGTGAGGTTTATTTGATGGATATCTTTTCTGACCAACTGTATGGGGTTTCTTCTATGGAAGAAGATTACCAAAACAACAGGAAAAATGATTCCATTACTATTTGTATGTTCTCTGGCCTGTTCCTTATAATATCAAAAAGTTCACTGAACTCTTTAAAGAATTGGTCCCTTTTGTTTTGTTTATCAAGTATTATACAAAACATTCCGTCTCACTGTCACAGAGTTATGCTGTGTATGAGAGGCTGTGATATATATATGGAGATTATATATATATATATATCCATTTTCTGCTAACCTGAAGACTTTCAGTTGCCTGTTTGAGGAGAATCCTAGAAATAACCAACATATCTGATAATTCTTATTTGAGGAGAGGTTTTTTTTGTTATCTGCTCAAAGCTATGCTATTGAAAATAAATCTTTGTGCAGTTTGTCAACTGACAAAGGGAGTGATGAGATTGTTTTTAACATATTGCTTTTACACTTATTGCAGAAGAGCTGAAGGAGCACTTGATAGGAGAGCATGCCATTGACAAAATCTTCACTCTGGGGAACTCTGAGTTTCCCGTAAGCTGGGACAATGAAGTTAAACTTTGGACATTCCTAGAAGCCAGAGCATCCCTTCTTTTGAAAACCTATAAAACAACTGTGGAGGTAAAATTATCATTATATGTAATTTAAATGTCTGAAATGTTTTGTATTATGATTGTAGGAAAAGATATTATATCCCCCATCTTGTCTTTACAAACTTTAATCTGAATGTTAGTACATAATTCATTCTATACTTTTTAAAGTGTAGAAACAGATTTGCATTATCTAAGGAAAATCAAATAAGATTGCAAAAAAGAAAATTTTGTTAATGTAATTTTGTTAATGTATTTTTTCTTTGATTCTCCAAATAGAGGCTACCTGCTTTTTGTCTGCAAGTAAAATGGGGAATCAGTTTCAACTTGTTGTCTATTAGTTACATTTTCCAGGCTGCAAAGAAATGTACTACTGTTGCGAGTGTATGAGTGAACCTACGTGTTTCATATATTCGTGAAGTCCCCTGACTTTGCTTGTAATGCAGGCTGATCTATGTGGAGGGATTTTTAGCTTCTTTCTAAACTCTTGACAAATTTCAGTGGGACTCTCTGCAGACCCTCTCATTCATGGATGCCCATTTGGATCAACCTGGAGAAGCTAGTGTCACTTGTTGTTAATGCATAGAAAGAAAAGTTGAGAGGTGGTGTGTTTGTTTTTTCTATTATGTTGGTCGTTACTAACAATCCTATTTTTTTTTTTCCTTTTCTAACAGGATGATAAGTCCTTCTTGGAGACCCATGACCTTACCTCACATGCGATCATGGCTATCAAATTGCGCTTAGGTGAAAAAGAGATCTTGGAGAAAGCAGTAAAGAGTGCAGCTGCTAGCAGAGAGTATTATACCAAACAAATGGCAGATGGAGCTCCGCTTCCTAAATACGAAGAGAGCAACATTGCCTTGTTGGAGAACACTGTGGCAGACTCTAGACTCCCTATTGTCTTGAGAAACCTAGATGATGTGGAAGAGCAAGGGGACTTAAAGATTGATGAAGCTATTGATGCTGAAGTTACAGAGAATGGGTTTGTAAATGGTGAAAACTCGCTATTTAACGGGACCAAATCAGAAAGTGAAAATCTAAATAAAGAGAAAAGCAACAGAGAGACTGAAGATGCCAAAGAATCTTCTTCAGAAAGTACTGATGAGGTTAAAGAATAATGCTAAAATTTTACTTTCTTGTGAAATTAAATTAGCTGAAGTTTATGAACGGTGCATTTATGTTGGTGTGTTTCTTTGTTAACGTTTCTCTTTCTGCAGAGAAAAACGTTTTTGCTGCTTTATATAAAAATGAATTTTTAAGTTATTGAAAAGATTTAGCATCCCTTTTCAATTAAGATTGCCATCTTGCTTTCAGGTAAAAACTGGGGAAAGAGGTGCCTTTGGAAGATTTTGCAGCCCTTTGTTGAACCAAATGTATTTTCTTCCTGGGGAAGAATTAAGCTTTTCTATCTGCTGTGCTTTTGTTGTTCTGTCACTCTGACTACCGAAATTAAAAGCTTGCTCTGCCTCCTGCCAAGAAAAGCAGAAGGCAGGACTGACTCGGTATTCAGCATGAAGGTGGGAGAGCAGTACAGCAGAAAACTGGATAAGAGGATCAGAAACTTGGGAGACTGGAAGAAAACCTGTTTAAAATCAGGTATGCCAGTCCAGAACAAGGTAAGGTGGCAACCTTATGATTGGTAGTTTTAAATGTTGATGAGAATCCAAATTGTATACACTTAAAGTGATCTCTGAAGATTTCAGTTTACTTCGTCTTTAGTTTGCTGTATAAAAAAATCTCATCTTTCTTCTTCAGTCAGAGCTAGGCTGCTACAATACAACATTCACCAACTTTTAAAGGCCGACTTCTTTTTATTTCCAGGCGGTACCTTTTATTGACAAGGTTGGAAGTGCTACTGGAGAGTTTGAAAGCAGATAGGCCAAGCCTCAGCTTTAAATTGTACTGTTCAAAGTGAGGTCGCTTCCCAGCTTCTTCAGGTTTTCACAACTAGCTAGAGATTTTCAAAGCTACACTTTTGACTAAAACATTATTAAAAGGAAAATATGATTAATATTACTGTCTGCTACTCCTTCATTTCTGTGTTGTTGGATGGAACACTGAATGTGACATGGTTACCTGATGATCTTACTCAACATCATCTTTTGGTTAAGACATGAATTGATGCTATTTTCTTGAAGGAAATGGCAGGCAGGCTAGTGTGGTTTTGGCCTCAGTCCAAAGCACAGCCACGTCTGCAGCAGTTCGCTTTGCCATTCAGACTGTGTCTCCTTCTGAATGTGCATTTCTTGGGATACCCCCCCAATTTAAGCAGCTCTGCTGTCTCCAGCAGTTTTGGTCACCCTCATACTATACGTTTGAACTTCTAGGTGGAAACAATACGATCCTAGCACAGTGCAATATTTGAACAAGGGTAATTCCAAGGCTTGACTTTGAAATTACCTGGATATTGGGAGGAGAAGAAGGTTTTGTGGCTCCATTCAGGGAGGAGTATGAAGTGATTTAATTCTGTTCTCAATATTAAGGACTTTATCTTTTACCTTTGTATCCTTAAGTTCTGAATAATGGATAGAATGGACAAGCTTGGACAGTTTAAAGCTTAATAGATGTTGCAACCTGCTCATCCAAGATCAGTTGCAGTAAAATGTTTTCTATCATATTCATAGTTTTACTAGAATTTTCTTTTTTATAGTGCAACTTGGAAAATGTGTTTTTGCACAAATCTTTGGTGCAATACACACAGTAAGCAGTGACTTTTTTCAGGTTGTCGATGAAGTTTTGGTGTTCAGCTAGTATCAGTGCGGGGAATAGAGAAAAAATAGTTTTTTAAAAATATTTCACTAAGAATGGCACGTTGCCATTGCACCTTGGATATTGCTTCACCACTAACAAGATGCTGGACTAGTATTTTTGTAACTATATGCTGCCTTTGGTAGAATGTTCTGAATTGTTGTCTTGACAGTTTAAATGTCATACAGAAGTCATTACATTTCGGTTTTTATTAGGACCAATATTCCATTTCTGTATCTGCCAGGTACATTGCACAACATTGTACTAGATACTATGACGCAATTCTGAAACTAGCCTTCCCTGAAAATTATAACTGTAATTCAGATTATTTTCAGTCTGACACACTGTATTTTGTTCCAGTATTTTCTGATATCTATGGCTTAGCAAAGCCTGTGGTCACCACAGGACAGAATGTGTGGGTTTTCCTGAATAAAATATAGTTCTACCATGTCTTCCCTAGTGAGTGTATTATACAAACAAAACCTCTACCTGCTACGAGCTGCTGTGTCTTTTGGGGTCTGTGGGGAGAGGAATATCTGTCCAGGTGTACAGATAAAGATTGAAGGAGAAATAGCTGGCAAAAAACCAAGAGGAATTCTAGTAAACAGAAAGGGAAAGTGGTCTGTTAAGCGTACGGTCAAATTCTGACTCTTCATGTGTTAGTGTTATTTAGAAAAATATGTTGCACACAAAAATAGTGAGTAATCTAATTTTGTAATTTGCATTTTTCCTCTATGCATGTAATGGTTTCTCAGAAGCACTAATCTAAAACTTAAGCTTTTGAAAACTGAGGTGGAAACTAAAAAAGTTGGCACTGATGAGCCCTTATTACCATCTGTCATGAAAACAGACCTTTCAAAGCATTTTAAAGTTAACTTTCTTCCTAATGTTTGGTTAAGAGACTGTTCACACTAATCCCAGGCTAAATGCCAAATCTTGCTTCTGTTTAGCTAGCTGAAGTATTCCTGTAAGAAAGACATCACTTGGATTTCTCGGACTGTTCTCCAAAAACAAAACAGGGAAAAAAAAAACCGTTTTGAATTTTACATGAACCTACCTACTGATGAATCATTTCTCTTAACAACCTGTAGCTGCTTTGGCTCTATACTGCAATGCGATGTCCATATAGCTTTGTTGATTAAGGCAAATATACAAAACTAACAACCTCCACTCTGAAAAAATGCTTGTACGTAAAAGCAACCTTAGCTTAAGTGCTCTCATGAGTACATGAGAGCTGAGAGCATTCTGGTTGTGGAGGCTCAGATGTTTTAGGATCTTCTCTAACATCGTGTTTTAGCATCTTGGCTGAAATGAGTGTCCCTTTCTTTGGACAATGTTAAAAGGCGGTATGTACAGAAAATCTGTGCCACTCCACAGTAGCTGCGTTCTTGAAGCTAATTTGCCTTTGAGAGGAATGATCATGGAGTCATGAAACTTTCATGTTTCAAAAATACACTGAAAGATTTAGATTGATACAAACTGTTCTTCTCTAGTTCACATGGTTCGAAGCAGTATCTAATAGCTGCTGCTACATCTTGTATCGCCCTTTATAAAAGGCATATGAAGTAATTACGAAATGTAATTTCAAGTTTTTCAGTCTGACGCACCAAAGATGCTCCCAAAATCCACTGCTCTTTCCTGATTTCTGGACTGAAAGATGGTCCTAGTGGTTTCTTATACTCTGTGCCAAACAGGAGGGTTTGGACAAAACATTGTTCTACCAAATATGTCTGATGAAGCAGCCTTTTTCTGCAGAAGATTTTTCACTGATCCTTGTTGAAGCTGGGTATGATCACACGATTTTCACATCGTTACCATCTATATTTAATAGTTTCTAACACGCTTCCTTCTTCGAGTGCATTTCTTGCTGTATGAAGTAAAGCACGTAAATGAGTGACTCATGGTTAAAAGAGCTTTCTTAGCGTTGCTCAGTTTCTACAAGTATTTCCTAATGAATGCCACAAGTTTGGAAACCATGTGGAGGACTGTTGAGTTAAAATGAAAAACTCTCAATCCATATTTAAGAAAAAAAGCCAAAAATCATCTTGGATTCTTTTGGGTTTTGTGTCTCCTTAGGCTCACTGGTGTATTCAGTGCATTTCAGAACTGAATGAATGACTGCCGTAGAGTTAGTGTAAATGACATAAATTTGAGCTTTAGTAATACAAATGAAAACTATGGTAATTTGTTTAGTGAAGAGCACAAACTGAAATGTTGTCAGAGGCCAAAGTGCCTATCCTCTGGTACCAAGCTGAAACCAAAACACTCAGGTTTTTTTCCTTTTTGAATTTTGTAGCCCTTTGCTGAATATGGAGTACTTATACTTCTGGGTTAGCAGTAACAGGCTTTGAAATAGGCACAAATAATCTGTTTTGTATAGCGGCGTACATTGGGGGGTATATGGTACTGATGCACTTCTAACAAAATGTTATTTTTGCCTTGTGCGCTGCCATTAGTCACCAACAATTATTTTTATTTTCAGTGCTAGTATACATCAAACTTCACTTACAAACTTACAAATTTATATATATATATATACACACTTTTTGGTTTTTTTTACATTGTTAGCAGCATGAACTGGACCTGGCAGTTTACAAAAGCAATCAAACCGGTTGTCAGTGTTTGCATGGCCCAGAAAGTGATGCACAGTTAGTTCTGGAATGCTTGGAAACCACAGAATCACGGAATGTTAGGGATTGGAAGGGACCTCAAAAGCTCATCCAGTCCAATCCCCCTGCCGGAGCAGGAACACCTGTGGTTACACAGGAAGGTGTCCAGGTGGGTTTTGAATGTCTCCAGAGCAGGAGACTCCACAACCCCTCTGGGCAGCCTGTTCCAGTGTCTGTCACCCTCACTGAGAAGAAGTTTCTTCTTAAATTTAAGTGAATGTCTCCAGAGCAGGAGACTCCACAACCTCCCTGGGCAGCCTGTTCCAGTGTCTGTCACCCTCACTGAGAAGAATTTTCTTCTCAAATTTAAGTGGAACCTTTTGTGTTCCAGTTTGTACCCATTACCCCTTGTCCTATCATTGGTTGTCACTGAGAAGAGCCTGGCTCCATCCTCGTGACACTCACCCTTCATATACCTGTAAACATTAATGAGGTTACCCCTCAGTCTCCTCCAAGCTCTTGGAGAAAGCATTTGACTTCTGCCTTTGTCTCTCATGCTTGGGAGCCTTAGCAGCTGGAGCTGGTGCCATCTTTCATTGTGAAAGGTTAAGCTGGATAAGGGAGGAGACCAAGGAGATGTCCTTAAGTGGAAAATAAAAGCTGGACAACTGAACAGTAGCCTGTCTCAGAGGCCGTGGTTGCTGCCCTGAAGAATGAGATTAAGAATTATTTCAGTGAGTGTTCAAAAACAGAGTCTCTCCAATTAGTGCTGTAATTACTGTGAATTTTTAAGCAAGCCAAACATTTCACAGTAAGACAAGGGCACCACTTTCCCTAGGAACAGGTGAAAATGTATGAATTACAAGCTGTTGGAGCGTGTTAAACTAGCAGTGAAGAACCGAGGTGAGCGGCTGCCGGCCTTGTGGTCAGCGCGGGGCTGAGGGTGACCAGAGG
Organism: Patagioenas fasciata; assembly: GCF_037038585.1. Lineage (NCBI taxonomy): Eukaryota > Metazoa > Chordata > Aves > Columbiformes > Columbidae > Patagioenas > Patagioenas fasciata. The sequence continues at coordinate 57,747,838 of NC_092524.1, read as the reverse complement.
GACATCTGGGTTGGGGTCACTGCTGTCCCTTGACTTGCCTCTCTGCCCTTGGGGAGGGAACTGCTCAGCACCAGGTGGAGAAGGAAAGGCTTTGTGAATCTGGCATGGAAGGGCTGGACAAAGCCACAGGCCAGTGTGAAAATAGGAGATGATGTTGTATTGTGGAAACATAACCTGAAACATAACGTATCTAGACTCAGAGACCTTTGTCCAAATAATATTTTTTTGTGTATAGGACTATTTTGTTATATAAAGTTAGTCAAGCACGGAAGAGGCTTTTGGACATGAATCCTCCATCTTCCAGGTGATTCTTTCTGGTGACTGTTGTCTAAACTCCTTTTATTTCTGTTTTTCTAATTTTTATTATTTAAAGATTTTTGGGTGTGTCCATGCGGAATTTTTTTTTAGCTTCCCACTTTGTAGAAACTAAACAGTCATTTTCCAATTAAATCCAGTTCAGGCATGGCAAAATAGGTAATGTCGACCACCACAACTTGTGCCTTCAAGCAGCTTAATGTGAACTGGAGTGAAACAGATCTGTAGCCCTTTGAGACGTCTCTTTGCTTCTTCAGAAAGGTGTTTGAAATCTGTGGGAGGATAGGGAATGAAATCTTGCGTGTGTGAGGAATGTTGATTTCCCAACTGAATCACTGCACACAGATTCAGGCACAAGCAGAATTAGATAATTGCATTTAAACACTTAACATTTTATTCCATATTAAGCTTATATTGTTCTTGAAAAATGGGCCAACTTGATGGACCTGAACACACAAGTCACACACAGAATCAGCGGGGGCAAAAAGCAAGTTTCCCTGTAACATCCCACCGCTCTTCCACTCTGTGACGAGACCAAGAGTAGCTTGATTCCAGCATGGTGCCTTGTTTTGCTCACAGTTGTGACCAGCCAGGTAACCTCTCGCTTTGGGTCAGGCTGGTACCACCTACCCATCCTGTAGATGCACTTTGCCATCCGCAGAAGTCCTGGCTGTTCTCCTGGCTGGTTCATCTGCGTTTGACAAGCCAGTAGGTTTTGTGTTGTGCTGCTGCCTTGTATCTGGGCAAATGGAGTATTATTTTTTAAAAACTTTATTTTTGTGAATGCCGTTGATTTAAATATTCTGCAGTTTGTTGTCATATTTGCAAAAGTTTTCTGTTTCTACTCTGTAAGGCTGAAATTTGGAAACTAGGTAGGTGTCCTGCATCTAGCAATTACTTTATGGTATGGGTTCAAGCAAATTAATTTCCCTTTTCTTTATTCCACGCAGGTTCACCACTTTCAGTGCTGTTAGTAACTCAGCCAAGGCTCCTAATTTCAGCACTAATAAGTGGGGTTGTATACAGATTTGTGGTCCAAAGGTATGAATAATGTACCTTAAACCTGGATCTCCATACTGAAACAGGCATGCACCAACAGCCTCCTGTGCACTGCAAAGGAATTTTTAGATTAACTTGAATATCTGTAAGAAAGCCCCACTGCCTTGCAGCAATTAATTCAAGTGATTGGATGCTAGGAATGGTTTATTATAATTGCACACAGGTAGTAATTTATTAGGGTGGCTGTTTCTTTTGGCATGTGTCAAGAAGGTCAGAGTTTAGACTTTTTTGGACATTAACCTAGTCTTCTGAAACTCTGAAGTTCCACTTTTTGGTCATTAATTTCATACATGCTGAGATTGTGACAATTAACCCACTTAATAAAGGTCAAGTTTCAATTTTTTCCAATTTCTGGAACACTTAACTTTATTCCTTCTTGAAAATGGGCAGATACAGAATGATAAAGAGTTATTAAATGAGAACGAAGATGTAGTTCTGCTGTCAAGATACTATTGAATGGTTAGTAACAAAAGGACCAGAACTGCTATGGATTTGAAGTAAAAGGAATACTGTAAAACAGACTACAGGAAAATTAAATAGAAAACTATAGATCACAGTAAGCTGTTTAAAAGAATTTCCACCAACATCGCTATTAACTTACTCTTAGTTTCTAATTGTGCAAATCCGTAATTTGTCCCTTCGTTTTTTTTCACTATACATGGAATTTTTCCCACAGCTCTAAAGCAGCATCTAACCACAGCTGAAAGGCATAAACAAGCAAAGTGAATAATGAAATGGTGGTGGTGTTTGCAGATGACCAAACCTTAATTATACTGAATTTTAATAATACCTTGATTTCAATGAGCCACAAGACCAGATAAAAATAAGCCCTTGGTTCTGTATAGTGGCATCTGTTACTAAAGGATACAGTGATGTGTTGGATCTCTTAAGCTATCATGAAAAAATTAGTACAGAAGTATGTTATAATTTTTGAAACCTCTGAAAAGTACCCATCAAAGAGCATTTTTGTTAAATCATGTCATCCATTGAAGAAGTATTTTTGGATGAATCAGTAGTACTTTCTGTGTTAATAAAATAATTGCAACTTTAGTATTATGTCTGCTGAGTGATTTTGGAAATCTTTTTCATGCACATTTTTACATAATTTTTAGATATTTATGAGGATTGTGAGACCTTCTGGAGTATTAGTGTAACAATTTTAGAGGTTGATGCTGAACACTTCAATGCAGGAATGACACAAATAATAAATCATAAGCAGCTGCGGTCCTGTGTCATTTTTTTTCATTAAGTAGTACTAGTACTATGAGACAAACCTTAGGAATGGAAATATGATTGTCACAAATTCTCAGTCCTGTTCTGTCGAAGCTTCAGCTCTGGGCTTCTGAGCAGGCTTACTTCAAGTACAGGGATATGTGTGTGTATATATATATGTATGCACATATATATATATGTGTGTGTATATATATGTATGCACATATATATATATATGTGCATCTGGCACGATTAACATGTGCACCTATGTAGTTGCTCAACTTTCATATTCTAATATCAACATTAAAAATCAGGTGAAATTATTTCCCCCCCTGGAAAAAAAGTGTGGGTTTTGAGTTTAAAATGCTGCAATACAGCTTGGCACTGGTGTGGTTTATTTTTCACGGGAGAGGTCTAGCTGTTGCTTTAAAGACTCTTGCATTGTCCCCAGGGGTTTTTACACAGCACACACACTTGAGGTACTCTCTGCCCCTTCTCCTGTTGAGAAGAGTTATTAGCCTGTGTTAATGCTGTCTAAATGCTCACCAGTTAGTAGCAATACTTGTGGGACGGATGATTTATAGCCACTTGATTCAGAAGATTTTCAGCCAAAGCTAAGTAATGATTTCAAATGACCAAACATCATCTGCCGCGAGAAGCAAATACATAGCACAGTGATAGTTACGAAGCTTACTCTTAGCAAAGTATATTAATCTTTTCTTCAGATTTTACTTTTGGGAGTGGTAATATTCTCTGACAGAACAGTTCAGTCATCTGAAGCTGAGTTTCAAGAAGCAGCAGCATTTTTCCTCAGTGAAATGAGGTTCAACAGGTAGAATTTCAGCCCAAAGATGGTGTGCAGTCTTGCGATGGACCTCATGATTTTGCATCACAAGAAATCAGCTAGCTTTTTCCTCTTCTTTTTATTAAGAAAGCTATTTTTGTTGTCCATATTGGGCAACGGTATAAAAATAGGCAAGTTTTATATCTTGGCAGGATTAAATGAGAATTATGTATATCTTTTTTCATATCCTTGAATATCAAAACAAGACAAGCCTATTTAGGAACTAGAATTTTATTGCTTAACATATATTTGCATCACGCAGTGAAGACATTCACTTGCACGGCACGTTTTCTCCCAGTGGTTTCCAAATGCCTCGCAACTCTCACAAAGCTGAATTTTTGCAGTACTTTTCTGAGATGAAGCAGCATTATCATGTTTTCTGACATGCAGAAGGGGCTACAATGGGGTGGCAGAGCCTGAATCTGTGGTTCTGGTCATAAGAGGTGGTTTTGTAAAATGTTTTCAGGATCATGTGAAAGAGTTTTGTGAACAAAGTACATGATTGTTTCTAGAAAGAGAAAAAAAATATGTGCCTGCTACTTGTTTAGAACAAATGTTTACTGAAACAAGAAGGTCGTCTGCGTGGTTGAATAGGGATCTGTTGGGTATGCTCAAGCAGAAGAGGAGAGTTTACAGGTCATGGAAGCAGGGGCTGGCCACTTGGGAGGAATATAAGGCTGCTGTTAGAGGATGTAGGAAGGCAGCTAGGGTAGCCAAGGCCTCCTTAGAATTACAGCTGGCGAGAGGGGTCAAGGACAGCAAAAAGAACTTTTTCAAATACAGAGCAGATAAAACTAATACCAGAGGCAATGTAGGCCCACTGATGAATGAGATGGGTGCCCTGGTGGTGGAAGACACAGAGAAGGCAGAATTACTGAATGCCTTCCTTTGTCTCTGTCTACTCTGCTGGAGGCTGTCCTGGGGAGCCCTGTACCCCTGAGACCCCAGATGAAGCCAGGTCAATGGAGGAGTTTGCTTTAGTTGATGAGAACTGGGTTAGGGAGCAATTAAATAGTCTGGACATCCATAAATCCATGGGTCCAGATGGGATGCATCCGTGGGCGCTGAGGGAGCTGGCTGAAGTCATTGCTAGACCGCTATCCATCATTTTTGCCAAGTCTTGGGAAATGGGAGAGGTGCCCGAGGATTGGAGGAAAGCAAATGTCACTCCAGTCTTCAAAAAGGGCAAGAAGGAGGACCTGGGTAGTTATAGACCGGTCAACCTCACCTCTGTCCCTGGGAAAGTAATGGAACAGCTTATCCTTGGTGTCATCTCAAGGCACATCAGGGATAAGAGGGTCATTAGGGGCAGTCAGCATGGCTTTACCAAGGGTAAGTCATGCTTGACCAACCTCATAGCCTTTTATGAGAACGTAACAAGGTGGATGGATGATGGCAGAGCGGTGGATGTGGTCTACCTTGACTTCAGTAAAGCCTTTGACACAGTCTCTCACAGCATCCTCACAGCTAAACTGAGGACGTGTGGTCTAGACGATAGAGTAGTGAGGTGGGTTGCAAACTGGCTTAAAGAGAGAAGCCAGAGAGTGGTGGTCAATGATGTGGAGTCTAGTTGGAGGCCAGTATCTAGTGGAGTGCCTCAGGGGTCAGTACTGGGGCCAATATTATTCAATATATTCATTAACGATTTGGACGAGGGAATTGAGTGTACTATCGGCAAGTTTGCTGATGACACTAAGCTGGGAGGAGTGGCTGACACGCCAGAAGGCTGTGCTGCCATCCAGCGGGACCTGGACAGGCTGGAGAGTTGGGCGGGGAATAACCTGATGAAATTTAACAAGCGAAAGTGTAGAGGCCTGCATCTGGGCAGGAACAACCCCAGGTTCCAGTATAGGTTGGGAAATTACATGTTAGAGAGCAGTGTAGGGGAAAGGGACCTGGGGGTCCTGGTGGACAACAGGATGACCATGAGCCAGCACTGTGCCCTTGTGGCCAGAAAGGCCAATGGCATCCTCGGGTGTATTACAAGGGGGGTGGTCAGTAGATCGAGAGAGGTCCTCCTTCCCCTCTACTCCACCCTGGTGAGACCTTATTAATGTTTATAAATATATAAAAGGTGAGTGCCATGAGAATGGAGCCAGGCTCTTCTCAGTGGCAAACAATGATAGGACAAGGAGTAATGGGATCAAGCTGGAACACAAGAGGTTCCACTTAAATTTGAGAAGAAACTTCTCAGTGAGGGTGACAGAGCACTGGAACAGGCTGCCCAGGGAGGTTGTGGAGTCTCCTTCCCTGGAGACATTCAAGGCCCGCCCGGACACATTCCTGTGCGACCTCACCTAGGCGTTCCTGCTCCAGCAGGCGGTTTGGACTAGATGATCTTTCGATGTCCCTTCCAATCCCAAACATACTGTGATACTGTGATACTGTGATCTCTAGGAATAGAAGATCATTAAGGATTGTTTGGTTTGTGTTGTTTTTTCTCCCTAGCCATGGTCTGGGGAAGAAAGTAATGCTAACAGCAGTGCCAAGCCCCACCAAGGACAGGCTAGCATTCACAGGTGTAATTGTACCTGTTCTGATTAAGACTTCTTCTCTGCATTTGGTGATGGCAAATGCAAGTGAAGTGTTAGCCTGGAAAGCACTGAAGAACATATGATGATACGCTCTGGTCATCCTATTTCCAGGAAGATATGAAGAACCCAATACAGACAACAAACTTAAGGCGGAGCTTCTGTAGGAGAGAACCTCTAAAAGCTTTTTAAGGTAAAGAGTAGTTGTGATACAGATATACGAAGCAATGAAAGGTGCTGTAGGGAAAGGCATAGCTGGTTGATTTAGCAACAAAATGTTCTCTCAGGAGTGTATTGCTCTAAACTGCACATATCTGCAGGAAAGGGGGAGATTTAGCATGTCTTCCTCGTGTAAAACACTTCTGAAATCACTGGATCTGTCAAAGCATCCCTATTTTGATGTTTCAAGGCTGATTTGTTAAAGAAAAAAAAAACAAACGAACCTGGGCAGTGACATGATCTCTTTCTTTACGTGTTACTTGTTTCTTAAGTTACGTAAGTGTTAAGAATTTGTTGCTCAGCCTCAAATTTGACAAAATGATGGAAGTCTCAGAGATTTCTGACTCACATGAAAATCACCAGCCAAGTAGTGCCCTGCTTTAGGGACAGACCTGCTTCATAAACTCTTATGTTGTCAACCAGGAGAGGCAGACAAAAACTACACCTCGTTCACAAAAGCAACTTAAATTTAAAACCTCTAATCTGGATTTGAAATGACCTTTTATTTAAGAGTGTAAGCTAGTATTATTTAAAGACTTAAATCAATCTATTTGAAATGTTCAAGCGGAAGATTCGAAGTGATCGATATTTTAATAACTTTTTGTCCTTTGGTGCAGATGATCAAGAAGCAATTTTTTTTTTTTGTAAATTGAAGAACAAATCTGGATCCGTATTGGAAAGCTGCATTTTGGTCCAGCCCCAGTCCCATCCATTGTTGTCTACACAGGAGGACCAGGGGCAGTCTGGAGAACAGAACCTCAAACTGACCTAACAAAACATAGTTGACCACTAGCACCACACGCTATAGCAAAAAAAACCCAAGAAACCCACAAGAGTCTGAAAAGGAAAAACACTGGTTTTCATGCTTCAGATTTCTCTTAAAGGAAATAGACAAAATTAAGAATATAATTAACCCTCAGTCCTAAGATTATAAGCAGATTCATATTGAGAGGGGAAAGTAGAAACTTATCCCATGGGCAGGTAATTACGCAGTTGTCTAAGGAGAGAGGTTTTTGCATTGCTTTTGATGCCTTTTCTATGCATGACAGAATGGAAGTTCAGTGGTCTGAGCTGGATTTCCTGCATTCCTCAAAAGACCAGTCAGACCGAGTCTTTGATAACAGACTCATCAGTTTGGCAATACAGAGCTTGAGGAAGTGTGCATACATTTCTGTCCTGTTTTATTTTATTTGACAATCTTTTTTGAAGATCAGAGTGTACTTACAATTTTTATAGAACTCCTAAATCATTAAACTTGCCACATATGCTTATAAATGGCTTTTGTAGTCTGCTTCAGTTTTTTCATATGCTAGGTTTATATCAGGTAAACTGGAATAAATGCAGGCTCCTGACTCCCACCTTATTCTCGACATCCCTGTGAACACTTGCTGACAAATTGAGTGAACTCTCTACCACTTGAAATAGCCACTAAATAAGATCCATATGCTTTTCAGCTTTCGGTCCTTTTTGGTCTAGTCACAGGTCAAAATGGAGCATGTAGGCGGCATACCAACCTCAGTCAAGGCTGATACAGCCGTCCATCATCTGCAGCCTTCACAGGCTCCTAGAGAGTACAACTGCTTTGGTCAGCTGGTCTTTGGCTATAGGACCTCACCAGTTACCAATATGAAGGAGGAGAATGTGCATAGAGCAGGTGCTACTGAGGTGGTTGAAAAGGCTGGGATGAAATAATACACACAGAGTAATAGTAATGAGTCAGTTGGAAACATAACCTCAAACTCAGAAATGTTAAGCCTAAAAATCAGAAGTGTGTCAATTTTCCTGTTTGTTTAGGTTTGCTTTTCTTTTTTTTTTTTTTTTTTTCCTAAACATCTTTCGTATTTGCAAGATCTCTAAAGACACCCATGCCCTCTCTGGTAAAGGGATAAATACGGTACTTACTGGAATGAGATCTCATTTCATTCCATTTCAAACCAAGTAAGTGTACTTTAGAGATCATGGGAAGTCTGTAAAGGGATTCACCTCCAAAGCTAACGAACCAGTCATGGAACAAAGAGACAACAGCCCTAGTTTGAAGCCGGTGGTTACCAAAATGCAGTATGTTGGCACTCCAAATGCCATTTTTTTCCCCTGTAAAGCGTGCTGCAGTATTCTGGAGCAAGCACCTTGTGCTGTGGTGCAGGATTTCTAACTTTGCTGTCCCCTTTTCTCTTTTCATTGACATGCAGCAAAAACCACAGCATGCAGAGTCTTCATGGCATCATTCGCCATACCTGTAAGCAGTTTCAGATGTTCTGTTACTTCTGTCCGGCTCAGATCGGTCATAGGAGAAGATTCTTTCTTTAGCAAATGTAAGAACTGCAGAAGGACTGTGTTAGCTGAATCTCAGGCCAGAACCTTAGACATGGGCTCTAGATTATCCCCTCAGCCCACAGCAGCGAAGAGCTGTCTCTAAATGTGCATCCAGAAGTGCTTAACTTTGGACATGACCAAGCTATGCTCACAAGGTAGGTACATCCCTGATTTCAGCAAAAGTAGCGTCACTCTTTTTTAAAAAAATGGACCTGGCCACTTCCTGTTCCCTTTGAGAGGTCAGGAAAAAAAACTAATTCACAAGCTATTCTGTTGTGTTTCTGGCTGAATCTCATGAGGCAGTGGCTGGTGCCACATCCAGAGCACTATTCCTTAATTCTCTCTCCTTCAATTCATACTTATCTCACTTTAGAGAGTGTGAAATTTTTCAGTTCATTATGTTCTGAACTGTTATTTAATTGAAGCCCCTAATGCTCAGTCAGTACACATTGCACACAGTCATTTAAAATATTCCAGCAGTGCACATTTTTTATAAGTGGTTCAATTGGAAGTGATCAAAGTTTGAGACTTCCAGCCTATAAAGGCTTCTGCTGTGGAAATGAGAAGTGCTGCTCTCAATAATTTCAAACTGCTTCCTAAGCAGACCCTCTGTTCTGACTGTCTTAAACTGCAGCATAATTTCTCAGCACGGCATATGCCCAGAACCTCTATTTAATGTCTCTCACAGAAAGGAGAAAGTTGCAGGATTTGGTGGAGCCCAGTAGCTGTGGAGCGTGGTGGGAAGCCCTTCTCTCTAAACAAAGAGATTGGGTGAGAGATTTTTGTTTCCCCTTGCCCCATCTTGTCCAGAAGTGCTGGAACAGCGTGACTGCCCTTTCTTCTGCATGGTGTGTGTCATGTTTGCAGCTTTGTCCTTAGTTCCATGAGATCTCGTGTGCAACTGGGATACAAGCACAGTGGGTCTCTCTGAATGGATTTCCTCCAGCAGTGCACTCTGACACTCCAGTGTTGTTAGGACAATACCATAGAAGAAACTAGGAAGAACTGTGGCATCAGGAGCCAACTACCAACCAACTGCTGTTTCACTGCCCAGAGTGAAGCTCTAGTGAAGAGAAGGTTCTACCCATGGATTAGGTGCAGCAATGCAGCTCTTTAAAAGTTACTCTGCCTGCATTTTGGACATGGCTGTAACCTTTGACAATACAGACTGCAAGCTTATTTTTCTTCCGTTTTCCACATGTTCGTTGATGATAAAAGGAACTATGTCAGGTGATGGTTGTATTCAGTCTTCTCAAGCCTGATTCTGGAAAGGTTCTGCTTGTGAGGGAGAAAATTAAGCTCCCCACCTCCCTTCTCCTGCTGCTCAGAGCAAAATGATACTCAGGGATTAGTAGTTGTCTGCAGTGGTGGGGCAGGCTAGTGGCAGTGCTAGACAACACTGTGGACCACACAGAGAAGAGTGTCCATTACTTTTCAGTGTTCTAATATAAAGCCAAAGATGAGTCAGAGATTCCAGTTTTATTGAATATGCTTGGTAATCTCTAGTAATGACCTAGTCTAACTAAAGAACAAGCACTTGTTAAAGGTCATTTATCTGAGTAGAGAAAAGTGTTCATTTTCCAGGGGCTGTCATCTTCTACTTTAATTAATATCAGCCATGTATGCCGTTGGCAGTGGCTTCAAATATTGTAGCATGGGAAGACTGGACTTCCAGTGACATTTTTAATGAAAAAATGTAAATCATTTCTCACAAATGCAGTAATTGAGGTGTTCATTAGCTAACCCTGGACTGCAGAGGAAAACCTATGGGAACAAGCTGAACTCTGTGAATCTTGGATAATTTTGTAGGAATGAGAAGTCTTGCAGACATGGCCCAGTAAGTTGCTATCAGCTAGGGATGTGTCTGAGGAGGGAGGGTCCAGGTAGCCAAAAAGACCACATGAAATATTAAGCACAAGGAGGCAGGATCTACATTACTGATTCTTAATGGAAATGTAGAAATAGCAGCTCAGGAACCTGCAGATTTGGGAAACTGCTTCTGTGAATATCCTTATCCTGATCCTTTAAAGAGATTGATGAAAGCCCTGAAGCACAAGCAGAAGCTATTACATAATTTCCAGAATGCACTAAGAGTAACCACTCCAACTCTAGGTTTGTGCATTGAGGCTGGAAGGGTCTGTTAGATCACTGACCCCACCTCCCCAGTTACATTCAGTTACCTGGTACATGTCCGTAGTGTGCATTTGGCTAAGACAGAGGCATCCAATGTTGATGCAAAAACAACTTAATTCAATGTTTGATCACTCTCACTTTAAAAAAAAAAAAAATTCCTATTGCTTCACATCCTAATGGTAGATTTTGTACTGCTTTGTTTTGCTGGATGCAAAAACTTTTTCTCTAGTCCCTAGAAATTTCCTTCTGTGAATATACTTGTATGGAATAATAAAGTTTACCTTCCAGGCTGCTTCTTTTGATGAGACAGGCAAAGAAAGCCTCCTATTGTAAGCTGTTTCCTTCAACCTAAGAGTAATTTTGGGGTGTCCCCTCCATGTTCCTCTAATTTTTCAGCACTCTTCAAAGATTCCTTCACTGGAATGTATCTTGGTGCTTGTAACACCAAGTATGTTTATGGCAGTATTTATGTTTTTAACTGCCCTTTTGCCTGATCAGACATAAAAGTGTTTCGGTAGTCATCTTTGTCTTAGTGCTTCTTTGAAGCTCCCACTGAGTTCCTTGCTCATAATTTGAATCACTGCTATTGACGATACAGTTTCCACTGTCCACAGGTAGAGCCTGTATTCTGATTTCTAGACATTTGGCTTTTAATTTGGGTGCATTAAAAAATTCTCAGGTTTCATGATTCTATTTTATCAAGAATCTTGGACCAGAACATAAGACCTCCATTATTATCTTCCCTTATTATGCCTGAAATTGTTATGTCTTCTTCAATACTTTTTTTCAGATGTATTTTCTTATTTCCGTAAGTCCAGTGTTGAGTTTTTTAATCTTCCTAAGTTCATATGCTGCATGCCATGTTCTGACAAGAAACTCTATAGTCGAGTTTAATGTCTTCTGGAATATTTTTACTTACATAGATAAAAATAGGGACATGTTCTCCAGTACATTTTTTTTGGAACAGAGATTGCTAAACTCCACACTTTTCACATTTAGTCGTAATTTTAGAAAAACAACAGTACAGAACTGCTTGCAAAGTTTGTGAAGTTGAGCTCCAAATTCAGTTTTCCTAATAGTGGATTGAATCAATACTTGTCTCTCCAGGTACCTTCACTTTGTACTGCGGACAAGGACCTCATGGGTGTTGATGGCTCTTGTTAAATATGTTCACGGTCAGCAGTTGGTTTGTACACTCATTCAATAAGAAAGAACATGGATCATCCAAACTAGGCAATTCTTGAGGCAGGCACCTCTTAGAAATGCTCTGAAAGAAATGCCTCTGCTAAGTGAGGCCATGCCAGGGCAGAGATGTTGGCAAGCTTTGAGCTCTGTGGTTTCTTACCAGAGACCTTCACAACAGAGAAAAGCAATTGGACTCTCAAAGGCAAATTGCACCTTCAAATTGACATACAAATCTCAAAAAGCATGTAGGTTTTAAACATGCTCATATGAAAGACTGATGGGTAGTAGGCCTTCGGTGACAGAAAACTGAGTTGGAACTCGTTTTGACAAGTGTGAACTGCTGGAATGGCAGTAGGAGCTGCTCGCCTGAAGTGGTTTCTGGGGTTAAGGGCTGAAGTTGCACTGCAGCAGCACTCCCTGGGGAGGGGAAAATGGGCAGAGACCAGGCAAGGAGAATGGGAAAGCTCTGACGAGCAAGGAAAGTCTTTAAATTCTCTGTTTTCTATCAATATTTAGATGAATTTGAAACAAATGCTTTCTTGTGTTTGCTGAAAGTAGCTTGTCCTGGATTACTGTCTATCTGTCTTCCCTTGGCTATCAATTTCCAATCATTCCTAACACATTGTAAAGTGGCACAAAAGTGGAATTAGGCCCTGTTCACCTCCCACTGAAGGTGAGTGTTAATCTCAGACCAACCACATTTAGTTCCTCATTAACTCCAGTGGACAACCCCTGTGTCATTGCCTGAGTATTGAAGCTCACCTGCAGAAAAGGCCATGGCTGACCTGAAGCAAGTAAGAGTGGGATCCGATCTGAGTGGGATACTGTAAACCACACGTGTGGAGCTTTTCTAGTCCTTTTTTGTCCAGACAATTTTTCTCCATTTCTCATGTTTTCTTCCAGCCACCCCGCTGTGTACCTGCCATCACAGATGCTGTAGTCTTTGTCCTTCACGCACATTCCACACAGAATCCAAACACAAACCCAAGAACTTGGGTGATTTAAAAGTGTCAAGAATTTCCTGTTTTCTACAGCCATGTGATCCACATGTTGCTGTGCACACGTGGGTGTCAGCTTGTAACAGCTTCTTGTGATGTTGAAAATATGTACAAGTAAGTTTTGCAAACAGCTGGAAAAAGGAAAATGCAACATTGATTATTTGTACTGTACTGGTGCTGGAGGCCATGGGCAGATTGATGATCCATCACACTAGAAACAAGTTCCAAAGAGCTAGTAGCCTGGTGGCCTGACATTGTTTTGTGTGAATGTTACATTCCACTGTTCCCAATCCTAATGACAAGTCAGCTAGTGAGAGGTGTAAAGCTCTGGAAGAGATGATCTCTTAATGAGTGATCTTGAAAGATCACAACTCTTTCCAGTATACATATTGTATTAATTGCCCAAACCCCTGGGTCATGCTATGAACAAAATAAGCTAATAATCATTTCACCATGAGGCTGTATTTGTACTCAGAAACTTGCAGTAAAGATCTCAGTGACAGATTTATATAGCATTAAAAAAAAAAAAAAAAAAAGGAAGAGGTTTGAACCCTGTTTTCTTAGAACCAAGCAGAATCATTATTGGCACTCTGAGATGAAAATTGCTCCCTGCATTCCTCCAAATCTTAAACCAAATGCATAAATGCTTTTGTTTGTTTGCTTGCTTGTTTTCAAGTTCAAAATAACTCTTTCCATTTTAACTTCAGTCCATTGTAACTACTTTGTGTCTGAATCGTAGAAATCTTAGTATTTACTTACCTTGGAACAGCTGTCCTAATTCCCAAGATGGGCAGCATGCTTACCGTGTACTGAGGATGAGCAGAAACCTCTGTTTGTAAGTCTGGTTCCCTGAAGCTACTGGTTTTCATATTTATCTATAATCGCATTCATAAACTCATAAAATCATGGTTTAAAACCAGTTATGTTTCTTGATCCCGCTACCTGTACTTAGGAGTTGCTTCCCGAAGCCTTGCTGATGTAGACATGAAGAGTCTGTTTCTTCTGCTGTTAAAAGTGGAGGTCTTCTCCAAAACACCAAGAAATGTTCAAGAGATATTACTGTCTTACATGCAACTCATTAAGGCTGGTTTTACAGCAAGAGAAAACAGCATCAAAATGCAGTGAACAAAAGCATATACCAGCACACTGTACTTACAGGTGCAATTAAAGAAATACTAGGAAGATCTGTGAACTGTGACGTACCTGCACTGCCTTCATTTCAACTCCTTCTGCTTTCACACTACTTTGAGCATCAGAATTTGAGCTGATTTGTGTGGAAAGAGTTGCACTAAAATAGACATTTTTACACAGACTGACAAGCTTGTGTACTCCTCTATAGCAGTGCCGTGTAAAATCCAGTTGAAAGCTCTATTATGTGGACATTCCTGATTTTTTTTTTTTCACATGCAGATTTCAGTAGACCCTTCTGCTAATAGAGCCTTGAGAAGTTTTAGCACTGCTAAATGCTTGAGCTGTCTAGGAACCAAGTTACTTGGGGCTGTTAAGCAAAATTTAAACAACATCTTGCAGTGGCTCAGCAAATGAAACAACTACAGTGTGTGGAGATGGTCCTGCCCAGGAGCAGGACCCACAATGAGGGTCAACTGTCTCAGCTCTTCCACTGCCCTACAATGTGATCTTGAGAAAGTTGCTCTGTATTTCTGTACCTGCTTCTCTGCCTATGAAAAAGTCATTTTGAGTTAAGTGCTTTGAGAGTAACAGGTACTGTCCAGAGATTCTCTGGAAGAACTGAGCTAATTGGATATCTAGGATGTAGCGCTGACAAGCCGTGTTTGGTATATGGTGGTAGGACAGTAATACTGGGGAAGAAACAGTCTTTAAATCTCTGCAGATTCTTCTCCATGTGACCAGTGAGTTTAGGCTTAAGGCTACAGTGCCATTTCATGAAATGAGTAAAAAATTAGTTTGTTGAGCTATGACCTAAACCCCTTCCCACATTAAAATGGGCAACAATGTCTGTAGACAAGTGTGAATCATGGTCCCACGCACCATGGTGCCACACACTGTGATAAATGATGTCATCACTGCCAAAATACCACAATGATACTTCGTGCAGAGAAGGCACTATGGACCTGCATTTCAGGAATGTCATTCACTGACAATGCCAGCCCAGTCCTAAAGAGCTGTGCCTGTTTGACTCTCTTGTTTAAATCTAGAAGCAGAAATGTTGGAACCAGTGGCTGTGGGCAGGCTGACTTCTGAGGAGCTATGCAATACTTCTCCAGCACCAGCAACACCCTGCTGTGGGGATGCAAACAAAAGTGGTACTTCTAATCTCAACACTTGCATTTATCTGAAAATAATTAGCTGAGAGAAAAATAAAATGACTTCTATCCTTGCAAAGCTGGGAGGAAACGAAAGTGCATCTAAAATTGCTTCAAATGAAACAGCAAGGCTCAGAGGAACCGAAGACCTCTGCTTGTATGCTTCATTCCTTACTCCTGAGACAAGTTTATGAAGGAATGGAGTGTCTTTAATCATTTAATTTGGTTAATTTAAAACTACATATGCATAATTTATTTACAGAGAGGTAAAAACCTCTAATTCCTGCATTTATTATTGTAACGCACAGTATTAGAGTGATTTTTTTTTTTTTTACTATTGCAATCTGCACAGTGTCTGAGTGTGTTAGTATTCTACACATCATACTTGAGCAAGTGTGTTTGAGGGGGTTTGAGACTCCAGTTCACATATACCATCCTCCATAAATTATGTACATAACTTCCATTTATATACAAAGGCATTTCAGAAATTGTAATACAAATTAATTTGCAGGCCTTTCATTCTCAGCCATTGTTTTATGCCCCTTGTCTTAAATGAAAAAAAAAAAAAAGGTCTTCTATTTCCCACTCCACAATGTAAGGGGTTTTTTTTTTTTGGTGATACTGCAATAGTGCCTTATGTTGAAGGAGCATTTAGCTCATTCACAGCAAAACCAGCGAACCCATCTTGTTGAAACTATCTCCAAATACAATTTATGCAATATATTAATGTAAGTGGGACACTTTTTCTAATACCAGCTCATGGGTATTTAATTGCCAAGTTTGAGCCTTTGTCAAGACATCTATCACTTTTCAAGGACTTCATGGATGGATAAAGAATTCAGTGAGGTCCAGATCTTTTACAAGGCTTCACAACTAATTTTGACCTTCTCAATGTATAAAACGTGAGCCCTGAAGACCTGGCTGAGGCAAAGAGAGAGAATTGATGCCAGAGCTGCCTCATTCCCAAATAGCTTTAAATTATGTTCCAGCCTGACCCAGAAGGTTTCCCCAGTGTAAGTGCCAACTCATTCACCTTTAGATAGCTGAATTCTCCCTCATTCGTTTTGTGACCTGGGCTATCCTTTGAGCAGCCAGCTTCACTGAAGGCATTGTGTGTCCACCATAATGCCTCTCATCACTAATTCACAGTCCCTTGGCATGTATGAAAGCTTAAATTATTTCCTGCAATGTGCATTAGCTTACACATGTCTACACTGAATTTCATCTTCCATCATGCTGTCTGGTCAAGTCTTTCTGGAACACGTCATAGCTCCCCATAGTCTTGAATAACCTAAAAAATTCCATGTCATCCGGACAGTTTGCTAATTCACTATTCACATACCTACTCCCAGGTCACTGAGAAACATCTCTTGCTACAAACTTTGGGCTGGCAGGCATAAATTCTTCATGTGTATTGAAGCCATGAGCCAATCCAGGGCTAATTTTTAGTTTGATTTATTTGAAGTAGCTTTTAATGGCTTATCAGTAGCTGTTGAAGGCAACAGAATCTGCAGTAGCATGACAGGTTTTGCTTTCTTGAGCTGGGGTTGCCATTGGAGACAGTGGGGCTCACATTCTGCTCCCCTGGACTAGAAGATATCTCTTTACTAAACCTGTGTGGGACATGAGCCTCTTCCCTTCACTGTGTTTTTTTCTGTACAGGGAGGATAACAACTCCCAAAGGCAGCAGCAGCTACTCGTGGTGCAGAAGGAGAAATATATGTCTCTATTCTAGGAAACCAGGTTGAACTATTCCCATCTCTGCTCAGAGATGGTTGGCACAAGAGGAGGAAACGGGCTGACAGAGGCAGCCAAGAGCATGCACAGGGGCACAGGGGCAGGGAGAAGGGTTGTGGGCCGGTCCTGGCTGTTACTGAGCCTCCCCACCAAGGTTATCTCCCTATCTCTGCCTGGTGCAGTGAAGTGGTTATTGACTTGCCCCTCAGAGTGGCTCCCTGTGTACTCTCCCTGGGAATGCTGAAGGCAATATCGTGATATGTCTTTTTTTCCCAAAGGTGAGATCCTTAGGACTGATGGACCATGTTGGGCATAGCTGGTACAGTGTCTTAACAGTGTCCCTTGGGACAAAAGTGTGCCATGGCCCCATCCTTTACTCTGGGGTGCATCTCAATGGGTTCATTTAACCCACTTGATTCCTCATGTGTCATTGTAGAAACTTTAGATTTTACTTCGTAAATACTCTCTGTTTCTTCCTAAGCTACACTGTCAATACCCATAGTGACAAAGGGGGAGCTGCTGTGGACTATTGTTGCTTTGGATGGAGAGGAAGGGATTTGAACAATGTAGGTGATGTAGGAGGTAATGTCAGATTTTTAAATTTTAAGAAGTAGAATTTACAGAGAAGGAGGAATCTTCTTTTTTCTGTGCTCCTTATGCATGATCACATATGATCTAAAATGTTCGAGGATTATGAGCTCTCCTGGCAAAGCCACCACCACACTGAAAAGGTTACCACCAGCATCTGCCGTGATGTCCAGCAGCAGCAAAGAAAACTGTGAGCTGAACATTTCAACAGTGAATTGTTGCCACTAGCAATGATGCTTTGTTGACAGCAATAGGATGGTATCTATTTTTCAGAGGTATTTGTTGTTCCAGGATATATGCAGGCTTAAGTATATGAGACCGATTTGGAATATGCTCAGCAACACTTAGAAGGTTATCTTTGCAATCAGAAGGAAGGAGACTTAATTACAAGCACAGTAAGACTGTCAAGCTGGGGCAAATCCTGTACTTAATCCTGTGCTACTGACTTGGGGTTTTACCTGGTTCAGATACTTGGTTTTGGCTGTTTCTTCAAGAAATCACTTCCTGGGCTGAGTGTTTTTTAGTAGAATCATTTTGAACTGAAATGATAGAGGACAGAGAAATATTTGACTCTTAGACTGAGCATGCTTGGGAAAATATTGTTCTGCTCACAACCCCTAGCTGAATGCAAGAAGAAGGGCACAGAGCTGCACAGATGTCTTTGCAAACCATCAGTCATTCATACCATGGCAAGAGACTAGTGTCCCCCCAGCCACTGTGTCAAGCCTCTGGTCCTGCTGGGGAAACCAGCAGCATAAACTCCCCACACACCGTGATGTCCCAGCATCTCACTGGGTAAGGAAGAAGATGAAGTCTCTGATTCTAGCTTCTCAACAGTACTGTGTGGAGCAATGCTCGTGCAAACGTCTTCCTTTGGTGTTCAGCTTTTTCACACGTGGGTTGCATTGATTTGGAGAGCTTTGGCAATGAGATAATGAGCTCTGTTACCTCTGGGCGGGGGCTGTGCCGCAGGTGCTGTGAAGGCATCTGCTTCTTCCAGATCATGTTCAGTCACCTGGTTCCCAGCCTGGAGGCTCTGGACAGCTCTGCCTTAGATTATTAATATATCTCCCACATCATCCCGCACCTCATCACCCTCTGCACCCTCCGCCCTGTCCTCCAGCCTTTCCTCTCCCCTCCTGCCCTCGGCCACCCTCCCACTGCCTCACTGCCCCTCCAGCCATCCCCATTTCCCTGTCTGCATTCCTCTCCGTCTGCCCTGTTTGCCCCCGACTGCAGCATTCAACAGACCATGCCTTTCTGCAGACGGACTGGAGCAGTCACTTTCAGCTCTCCACAGGGTGCTGGTCCCCAGCGGGCAGCAAGGGCTGTTTCCCCTCCTGCTGTATTTCAGGTGGCTGGTAACTCCCCGGGCATGCCACGAGCACTGGAGCAGTCTCAGGGAGCTGGAGTTCTGCAGCATGACCCCCCAGCAGGATTTTGTTTGGGGGCTGGGCAGACAGGGTAGGCAGGTTGGGGGTTGCCTTGTTAATAAGATGGTGACTCTGGAGCCTATGCCTGTGTGGATGAGGCAGTGGGAAGGGGAGCAAGAGGCAGGAACCCTGAGAAGCAGGGTGCACTTGGGGCCATTTGGAAGCTGTGGTTTCAGGTGCAAGCTCAACCATAAAGCAAAACTGCCTCCAGCACTGCCCTGTCGGGGCATGGAAATGTGGCCAACCCCTGCTCAAGGGTAACATAAAGTCCCTCTTCTTCTCATGGCATCCAGGCCAGGCCTGCCCCTACTTGCTTTACAGAGGGCTGTGAGTCCTGGAGAGAGCACAGCCCTGGAGGGAGCACAGCCATGGAGGGAGCACAGCCGCTGGGCTGTGGGTTCCCACCACCCAGGAGCTCTGCCCCGTAGAGCCGGTGCTATCTGGCCAGTTGGGGGGTGTTTGCCTGGAGCTGGGGCTTTCATGACACTTCAATTTTTTTAGAGGAGGAGGAGTTTCTCCCTTGACATTTTCACAGCTCCGGATGGAACAGGAGGGATTGATGACGCTGAGCACAGCGAAGACAAAGAGGTGATCCTGCCCTACTGGGCTTTGATAAACCCAGGCAACCAGCCACCACTTGTTCTTACAATCCCTCACTCCCACATATGCACAAGAAACACTATTGCGGGGCTTTTTCAGCATTAATGCATGCTTATTAACTGACGTGCCTTTGTTTTCTATCAAAAATCTTGTTTCTAAACCTCTCCTTAAAACTCGCCATATAGACACATGCACATACTTATTTTTCTGTCAAAGAAATCAGATCTATATCATTTGAAGGGGAAAGAAAAGTACCATTTTAAACTACTCTTTTTTTTTTTCTTTTCATAATTTTCTTTTACCAAATTACTCTTCAGCTATTAATTTCACAGACATTGTGCTCAGTTTCAGTATCCTGCAGAGGTCTGTTGAGGTGTGATTGGACAAGCCTTTTGCTAGCAGAACCCTCTTTATTTTTTTCTGAGAAACATGGCATTTGTACCTCGCAAACCTGACACTGGTACTGCGGTGCAGATTTGTAAAAGGTATTTTGGCATCTCCCTCCCAGCAAGTCAAACTCAGAGACTTGGCTTTTCCAGTACGACAGTTTGCTCTTTTATTGGTTGAATTTTCCTTCTGTTGGAGGAATAGCAAATCTGAATTGACTTCTCAGGGAGCAAAATCACAGAAGCACAAGGCAAAATCTTTTACAGATATCTGCTGATTAAGTCTTGCAGATGCCCAGCAAGAAAATAGGGCACTTCAACTCATTTTCTCCCCAGCAATTCCAAGGCAAAGCGACTGGCTTAGAATATGAGAACCCACATCTAATTCAAGGTGATGTCTACATGCAGATAGATAGAAGAAACTGTAGCATGGTGGCTTCCTAACAGAACGTCATGGTTCCCAACACCTGAGTGCTTTTTCAGCACTAACTCAGTAATTATGTAACATAGAGAGGCCTACTTTTTTACCATCGCTTCTACATTTCACTGTAACTCTGCAAAATGGTCAAATGATTGAGATCTGGAAAGTTCACACTCTCTGTCCTGTATTCACACTATTGCATGACACTATTGTGCAACTTAGACACTTAGTGAAACTAATTGTGTTTGCTGCTGTCCTGCCTAGAGGGCCACGAGAACAGGACCCTGTTGTGCTAATTTCTGGATAAGCACATAATGATGAATCCGTACTGATGAATCCATTATATAAATGGAAAAGGAGACCCAGAGAGTGCGGGGACACAAAAGGGAGTGAACAATACAGGAGCTGTGGATATCAGGTCAGCGTTGATCTCAGCTTCAGAGTGTCCTGCTCCCAATTTAGGCCAATTATCTGAAGAGTTTTCACAGGGGTGGGAGCCTGTTGGATGCCCAAACCACAAGTGAAACTGGAGCTCAGCATCT
The DNA here is from genome assembly GCF_037038585.1 of Patagioenas fasciata. Lineage (NCBI taxonomy): Eukaryota > Metazoa > Chordata > Aves > Columbiformes > Columbidae > Patagioenas > Patagioenas fasciata. Next base: position 57,727,037 of record NC_092524.1, on the reverse strand, counting down.
ATGTGTATTCAAAGGGAAGGTCAGACCCGAGATGCTCTGCTTGTTATGCCCTGTAGGGTGCTGCATTTGAACACCATCGTTTCTGCCAAGGACCTCTGTGAGGGAACCTGAGACATCATAATTCCCAAACACCCACCAAAGCCCAGCAAACTGCTGAAACACAACTGAAATGGCAGAATTCTGATGCGGTCAATTAACCCCCTGCTACCTCAAACCCCGATATCTTTGTATAAATAAAATAAAAGGTAATATGGCTGGATGGTTGGCATAGCTGGGGAGGAAAGCAGTGATACCATGGGATAGTTTCTTATGAATTATTTATTTGGTGCTGTGATCAGAGCTGGGTTTAGCCTTTGCCCTGCTCTAGGTCATCACAAGTATATACCCCATGCCCTCACTCAAAGCATTAAGCAGCCATGCCAAAGACAAGATTTTTGCATGACTGCCTCTGGATCCCAACACATACTCATGTAGCCCCTATAATGGACAAGCACATGTATTATTAAGCAGCAGAAAGCACTTGTACAGGGCTGACGGCACACATGACTTATTTACACTGACCTAAAATAGCAGCACTTTAAGTGATACAAACACAGAAGACTTTAAAGTGCTCCATAGAGATTTGTGAATACAGGAGAACCCTTTGGCTAATCCTGAAACACTGTTTTCTTAAAAAGTCAGTTCATTCTCTTTTATGCACCTACCATTACTTTCCTTACCTAGAAGTGACTTCCTTCATTTTTGCCTATATATTGGATTATTAGCAGCTCAGTTAAGAACAATCCTCCCACTTTTGTTGGCAGATGCAGCCTTTCAGAGCTGACAGTTCCTGAGGGCTTAGAAATACTCTCCTGCAGGCTTGTAGAGTGGAGAATTAATGGGGTTTTCCCTTCTTTTAGCTGGGTTTCCTGATGGAAAGTAGCTTTAAACGTCCTCGCTTCAGGTATGCCTACCACCCAGGTTTGGCACTGGTTGTCCCCACTGTCACTCCATGTCTGTTCAGGGATGGGGGCTGGATGTCCCATGTCCCTTGGGAGGTGTGTGCCCGGATGAGGAGGGAGGTCACTGCCAGGGTGGATGGGGAAGGCTCCTGGGAGTATGCCAGGAGCATGGGGTGAGAGGTGAGAACCAGTAAAACATTAAAATGTATGTATGTATGTGGTGGGGGACCTTAAAGATTATTTAACCAAAAAAAAATCTGAAAGTCTGACTTATATGAAATTTAATTTAATTTATTTTTACACCAGCAGCTGTCAGTTCAAAGAACAAAAACAAAGTAGCCATCTGTGCTTAATTTCATAAATCTACTGTAGATTGTCACATGATAGTGGAACTTGGACAAAAATGTGTCATGTGATTGGGTCCGGTCCCTTTAAAGTCATGTTTTCATATATAGTCTGATTTAGTTGCAGCTATAGACATGAAGCCCGACTGAGCAGGCAGTGACCTGTCATGAACTGAGTGGGGTCATTTTGAAAAAAATCCCTATTTCTAGGGCTTGAAATGTCTTCCCCTCTTTTTGTGGCAAAAGCGTTTTGTTGCGCTTTTTTTTTTTTAAGGTATCCAGCATTCAGGCAAAACCTATTTGATAATGGCAGTGCCTGTAACGTGAAATGTAACATGAAATAACTCCTGTTTTGTGAGATCTGCCATGAGATGGAAAAAGTGGGGTGCCAGGGAGCTGTGGTGGTTGCAGAGCCGAGCAGTCTCACCTCCCATCGGAAACCCTTCCCTGGCTCTTCAGCTGGGAGGAAAAGAGTTTTGGTTAAATGTCTGAAGATTGCAGGTGAATCAGAGAAATGTAAAGAAATGTAATTTTTTTTTTAGCCATTTTGAGAAGCAGGGCTAATAGGGAGAGTCAGAGTGTGTTTACTCTCCAAATTCATATTACTAAGAAAGTGCAAGGGAAGAGATCAGAGAGGGTGTAATTAAAATACAGATCAAAAAGTCACATTTTTCAATTTGCCATGTGAAAAAAAAATAACAATCAGCTTGTCATATTCTCATTAAATACCAGATGGTTGAGCATGAGTAATAGATCTCTGGCTGACAGAAATCTGCAAACTCTTTTCTTCGGAGAGTTTTTAACTTAAGCAATCTGACCATATCGAATAGTCAATAATGCTCTCAAGGTGAATGTATTTGTTTAGTATTTGCATGCACGTATTTGTCTGTGCGTGCTGGAGCGTACGTGCATGTGGGGTGGAGATGAGCAGAGCCTCAGAGAAAGTAAAATTAATTCTTAGCAGGTAATTTTAGCTGCCTAACACTTTTACTCTCACACTCACAGACAAAAGGGTTTCCTGAGGTTTTAATGCTTTCCACCTTCTCGGGGATAATTAAGTGATGACCACAGCTATGCTGAAAGGAAAAGGCCACAGCTCCTTTATCTAATGCAGCTACATAACCATAAATCAGGTTGTCGCTCACATGTCAAGCCCTACAGATCAATTGCTTTCTCATGGCACTGCTGTCCCCTCCGGCGGGGCGAGCAGGCAGCTGCTGGCAGCCCTGCCCCGCTGCCTTCACCGGGGCCAGATCGTCCCCGAACTAACTCCAGCAAAAGTTTTACCACAATCACATTATTTCTCTGTTTTGTTGTTACTCGTGCTGTATTACAGTAACAGATATAGCATCCCATCATAGACCACCACTGAGACAGGACGAACACAGAATTAACAAGATGCTTCTTTTCTTCCCCACGTGATTTGCTCTCTCAATGTGCAACACGAGGTAGTGGATGGACACAGGCCGGTGGGGAAGTTCAGACCGAACCACATCAGAGGGTGCTCGTGGAGACAGCACTGGTGGCATCAGCACTGCTGGGCTTCTGGAGCCAAACCTTTCTGTAACCAGGCACCCGTCTTGATCCCAAGTACAAGGATGCATATGATTGCCATGTTACTGGACTGCAGCCATTTGCGAGGCTTGATACCAGCACATCAAAATGACTGGGAACCCTGAAAGGCCGATGTAATAAAGCAAACATTTAAGCCTGGCAGCAACACATGGAATTTCAAAGAAATTTTGTGTGTGTGCTGAGCAGCAGCCATTTTCCTCCTGCCTGCTCCAGCCTGTCGCGGAAGCGAACTTGCGTTGATCTCTCCTGGAGACCTTGCATTTTATTTTAATTTCCTCCCCCCCTCTTCTTGCTGATGTTTTCCCTTAATCTAAAAGAAGTCATTTTGAATGAAAGTAGATGATCTGGTCCTTGTATATGGAAAAACAGCAATTACTGGCAAAGAACAACAGTCTTTGTGGTAGGAGTGTGGTAGCTTTATTCTCCTACAAGTTTGGGCTGGACTGCTACTTAGAGTAATAGACGTTAATGCCAGAAAAGAGCTTGTGAGTTTTTTAGGCCTCCTCTTTTTGCCAGCAAGGGATTTTTCCCTACAGGATATTGTAACCAAGCTTTAATTAAAAAAATTAGAAGGCATTAAAGCAGCACAAAGTAATAGCCTCCTTCGGTGTACCTCACATTATCAACCAACCTGTTAGTCTCAGACCTTCCTCCTTCAACCTACTGACATCTGTGCTCTTGGCAGATCCAGATCTCACAACACCGTGTTGTTCAGGGATACCTAGAAGTGGTGCAGCTACATTAACACAATAAATTAGCATGGGTAGAGCACCATGCTAATAAGCCTGGATTGCTTCTCATCCTCAAGCTAGTTCTTTTAAAGCTAACTCACTTAGCACTATAATGCACAGTGCAGATGTACTCACTTCCTATACTGCTCTTTGGGAATGACACTGGTATTATGGGGAGCTCAGAAGATCCATGGGTGGTGGGAAGAGTGGAAAAGCTGAAAATCTCAGGCTCTCCCTATTCAGGATGTTCAGTTGGTCAAAATACTAGTGTGAGGTTCCTGGGATGAAGTCTTTGTGCCACCAAGATCAGTAGCAGTTTTGCCACCAGCTACGGCAGTTCTGAAACTTTAGCCTCTGTTTAATTTTCCAATCAAAGTATTTTTCTGATGATAATAGGCTAGTCTCTCAAAACTGTTGTTTTCTTCCTAAATTCCATCAGGTTTGTCAGTTTCACAACGTTTTCCTTATGTACTTTTCATGTTTCTAGCTAACACCAGCATATATTACTGCCTGAATCACCTTTTTTTGGGAATTGCCATCTTATCACACCAGCCTTATTTTTCAGCTGTTACTTTTTCAGGAGTTCATCCCCCATCTCCACTTTTTCTCTTGACTTGACAAGACTGTTTGAGGCACATGTAAGCACTTGCTTTCTTGATCCTGGGCTTTAATGATTAGCTTAAGGAGACTCATATGCTCCTGTCATGCCTATTGCTACCTCTGTCAGCTTTCTTTTCAACACAGCAGGCTTCGATCACGCCTAGAGACAAGGTCTGCAGCACCTGTTCTCAAAGGAAATGGAAAGACAGATCTTCTGCTCGTGTAGATTGACTAAGTAATGGAAGCTCAGCTAATGAATTCACCTGGAGTTTTCATATGGCTCTTGAGTCTGTGCTCCTCTAATCTGATATGATTTATGGAGAGTAGGATAATAGGATCCTCAGCTGCAGGAGTTGGCACTGATTTCTAGCAGCTTCCAGACTGCTTGGCCTCTCTTTGAGACCTGTGCACTTTCTATCGAGCAGACCATGTCCTTCCTACCTTCAGTCTACAGGTAAGGTGGTTTTGAACTGCCAATGAGCCTCTTTCAACATTTTGTCTACACTACATTCATTAAGATGACGCATCCAGCCACCAATACTCCAACAGACATCTAACAGGGCGCAAACCAGGAGGAGGTTTCCATATGGATTTAGCCCATTTAGCTGCTTTATCTCTCAGGACTTTATGACCAAGGTCAGAGGCTTGGGCAGAGCTGCTATTTGCAGTCAGAACAAAGGAAGTCTTTAAGCTGGTTTTACCACCTTATCAAACCCCTGTGGGTGAGGCAGGAGAGAACGAACTCGTTTTCAGGACCACAGAGGTATACAAATCTGAGGGCAAGCAGATATACATATAGGTGTCTGATGACTCGTCTGATATACCTGATTAGTGAGAAAGGACGCTTTTGAGGTTAAGACACTGGATAGGATTCAGGAAATCTGGATTTGGTTCCCAGCCCCACCATAGATTGCCTGTGGCATCCTGAGTAAGTCTGTTTGCTTGTACCTCAGCTCTCTTTGTGTGAAAAGAGGGCACAGGGGTTTCTACCTCCTAGCTTTTCTTTAAGACAGACAGAGCAAGTGTACCAGTGCCCCCTAACCCATGTGGGCCCTCATCTTGCTGGAGATCTCTTGATACCATCAGCGTGTGAATCAAAACACTCCAGGGAAGAGAACAATGCATGCTTCATACACGTGTGTTCAAACGATGAATGGTTGCAGAAATATCAGTGAAGTATCAGAAACTGGCCACTTTTGGGAACAGTCATAGTCTTACTGGCATCTGTCTCTGGCAATCTTAAGCTGTCAACTGAAATTTGAATCAAACCAGAACTATTTTATTTAATAGTTCACTGAGGAGCTAAGTATTTAAACACCTCCATTTTCCTTCCTTTGTGGCAATGCATTTCCAGGTCCTGGCTGCAAGAATAACAGAATTGAAACAAAGAGCAAGACAAAACTCCCTGGACTGCATGGTGGCAGTGGGCAGCAACCTTATTGCTCCTTGTTCATTGGTGATGTCAATCATATCTAATTATATGAGTCATGGTCATATCAGTCATGTGAGTCACATAATATTCATTGCTAGAGGGGCCTAAGGAGATGGCATGAAACACTGGAGAAGTTTGGTGTGAACATTTGTCCATCATCCTGTTAGATTCAAATTCTCTCCTTGCTTGTTGAATTCTAAATACAACCAGCCCCAGCCACTCAGGCCTCCACACTCTACAGGAACAAAAAATAAATAGTATTTTTATTTGCAGTAGCAGCAACTTTACCAAATGATGCCCTGTTATGGTTGCCCTTTTTTTTTGTTGATTCAATGGTCTTTCTATCCTTTTGATCCCTTCTAGTTTATTAGTCAGAAATCCTGCTTAGAGGTTCTAGCTTGCAACGTCTCACTTTAAGACTGTTGTAAGGCACTCTCTCCCGAGTCACTTTTCTTGGCAAACTCTTGTAGCAGCAGGTTTTGTAGGCAGACTTCTTTCATTACATAACCTTTTCCTCTTGATCGGGCATCTGTAGTACTGGAGGGAGGAGGATGCCTGATGCAGACAGGTTTCATCCTCCCACCTTATTTTCATGTCCGTGCATTTTCTTCTCTTTAAGAGGACTCTAATACTTCCCCTTACTACTGAAAGTAGGTGGAGGAACAGCCAGTCTTTCCTATCCTTGGAAAAATGTTCCTCTGGTGCTGTTACTTATTGTGGAGCAATGAGCACAAGCACCCTCTCAGTTGCAGTGATCCAGGAGGAGGAGCAATTCTCCAGCTGGATTTCCTGGGCAGGTACGGCACCCTTCAGACATGCACTGAGAGCATCAATAGGTAACAGCCACCTCTGAAAATGGGGTTACATTGGATTGAGTCAGGAGTTAGTTGTAAAAAGGACATTTATGCCCCAGTGTTCAGGTGTCACGGATATGGCCTCGCTCAAAACTGCCTTGAGAGGACCACTGGAGTGGATTGCTTGGAAAGGTCATGCAGTCTGTAACCCCAGAGATTTTAAGAACTGTCAACTTTAGCACCTATAAGGGATGCTCCATGTATAGCTGATGCTACAGTGGTGCAGGAAAGTGCACTGGTTCACCTTCTGGCATGCTCTGAACATGCTTAGAGGAGTGGGAAATGCCTTAAGATCTTCAGAGGACAAGTCCTTTCAAAACTTATAGACATTTGAGCCCATCTCCTCAGGTGCAGTGATTTAAACTTCAGTCTCTCACATCCTGGGGAAATATCTTTATCCTTTGGCCTTACAGAGAAAGGTGGGAGAATCAGGTTTGGTTTATAATTGAATGCAGGTATTTAATTAGCTACAGCAAAGCAGATCAAATTCAACAGAGGGTATTAAGAAAGTGCTGTTCCCAAATACTTAGCAGGGTGGTGGTGAGGCCACTCTCCTCAATGGAAAACCAAGGCTGAAATCTGTGCTCTCTCATCAGGTGTGTGGGCAATGAGAGAGGAGGAAGATTTGAAAGCAGATTTCCTACCTCTTATGTGGCTAAGGGAAAAACATGGGGCAGATGACTGGTAGTTGTTTTTCAGTATTTTTCTTATCTCCAGGAAAGCATGTACAGCCAGGACTCCCAAAAGGGATAGGTGCTGCCTTCTCTACCAGCAATAGCTATGTAACTGCCTCTGCTTAATTGCCTTACTGCTAAATACGACACACCTCAAGGTCTCTTGTAGACATTTCTTACCCATCAGCTTTTTCTCCTCTCCAGCTTCTCTAATCCCAACCTGAGGTATCAGATTTGCTCTCTATGTCAGACCTGGCATCATGGAATGCCTGTGTCTTTTACCCAGGGCTGAGGATTCCAGTATGCACTGGGATAGGTGGAAGTTAGGTATGACAACAGTGTGGTTTTCCTCTTTTGGTGTGAATTCTCCTTTTACCTCAACCATGAGCATATTGAACAGTGAGGAAAGCAGTACTTAGGGTTGAAGCGTGAACATAATTAATCAAGCCTTGTGATCCTATGACACAGAGCTTTTTGTCTCAGATCTTCTTTAAGAAATTTCCTTTGGCTAAAATCATATGCTTTGTGCTGTTAAACTCATCCTATTTTAGACTCTCTGCCATGTCTATGGGACTTGAAGTGATCTGATGAGATGCAATGCTAGTACTTCTATTGGTACTTGACTCTGGTTGTATAGATCAAAAAGTTTTTTAGTTACTAGCAGTTGGAGCTGGACAGGGAAAAATAAGTATAAAGCTTTTTCTTCATTAAAACAAGTTGGTTTTATATGGGTTGTTTCTCAAATTCTTTGCTTCATCACAGAAATTACATTTACTTCAGTGGAAAATATCCCCATTCCCACGCATTTTAGCATTTCTTTCCTATAAGAAAAAGTGGAAGTGAGGAGGATGAAAGCAGTAAGAAATAGCACTGCCTTGGTTTTTAGACCTGCAACTCTCTCACACCTACCTGACCTACCTGAGCCTACCTGACAAACAGAATTAGTCACATTTTTTAGCATTTTATTTTACTGTTTTCACCACTTTGGCCACTCTTCATGTAGCCCTGGCATTTCAGGAATTAAAAAGAAGGAGGTGTTAGTCTTTGTTTGAGGACGAAGTCCCTCTTTTCCCTTATCCAAGTCAAAGGTTATAGCAGCATTCTCCTGCCGCAGATTCCCTCATAAATACCCCAGATTTATCACTTGCTGGCCCCACTGAGGTCTTAAAACTCAGCAAGAGAGAGAATAATTTTCACTGATGATGTGACACATTTTCAGATTCAGAGTTCGTAGTGGCACTCCCCACATGCTGATGTCCCAGGACCTGGCACACAGAACATCAGATGTGCACATTTCTCATTCTTATTGACATCACAACATCAGAGTTTACATCCTTTGTCAAAGGCTGTCCCAAGTCTTGTCATCTTCCAGTTGGTGTGGCACCATTTTCTGGACACCATTTTCCACAGTGCCCAGCTACGGCTGTGTATCATCCACTGACTAACCTTTTAAGTGACACATTTCTGTGCTCTTTCCTGGATCCAGTAGCTGGTGTTAGGAAGCTCAACAGAGCTTCACTTCTTGGATTCCTGTTCTGGGGTCCTAGACTAACCTTTCTCGCTTTAATCAAAAAAGATGATGTCAACAGAAATCATACTGTAGTCTTTCCCGGTGCTGATTGTAACCTTTATTGTTGGTTAATTGACAAAAGTGCTAAAAGTCTGTTTCAGAATTTCTATTTCATAAAAATGTCTCCTTTGTTGAAGTATCAATTAGCAGTCTTGGTTCAAAGTTTATTTCTCTTCCATGTAGCCATTTATTCTGTAATAATTGTCTGGATTCTGACATTAAATACTGTAATTTCTCCTGCTATGTTTAAAACCACTTCCAAAGGCTTCTAAGTTTTATTTCCTTCCCATTTTCTACAGAAATAGCTGGAGTTTGTTCATGCTTGGGGAGATTAATAAAACTATAGAGTAGATTTTGAAATTCACCCCAAACCAAAATACAATGAACTCCATTCCAAGACCTCCTGCAGGCTCCATTTCTTTAATTAAATATATGCCAAGGTTCCTCTCCATGAAGTAAATATATAAAACTGCATATTTGAGGGCAATTATAAGCTAGTATATTTTGACATTTCTTCACTGCAAATCTTTTAACCTTTATTAAGGGAATTCTGGTTGAATGGATTTCTACTTGAGATATATATAGCAAAAAAGTTTAATGCCTATACGAAATTACAGACAAACTAAAGAGAAATCCTGGAAAATGTGAGTAAATGAAACCCTGGTTTTGGTCCTACCAAAGACTGTGACCAGCAAAGGCTCATCATTAGCAAGACCCACATGCTTGTACTGAAGCCAGGAGTAAGTATTTGCACTGGGGAAACTTCACATTTCTCTATTCACAGTCTGGCTTTGTTGGTGCAGAGAATGACCTGTTTCCAGCCCTTGTTGCAGAGCTGTGATAGGAAAGGTAAGGAGATAGAGGTGGTTGCAAGTGGGGCAAATGCTGAGTGTATGACCCCAGTGAGGCAAGACAAAAGCCCTCTGCTCCTGCACTCTGTTTTGTTTTGAATGGGAACAAGGTATTAGTTGGCTCTTTGGTTAATCTTCTCTATGTGAGTAGTTCTTCTGACAGTGGGCAGTTGACAGTGTGAGATGCTGGGTGTGAGGGCAGCACTGGACAGATGAGCATGGGCTGGAAATGGGAGCTCTAAATGGGGAAACAATGCTTAGAGGAAGGGACATTTGCAAGTGTGCCAGCACTAAAGGGAAGGACACCAGGGAAATTCCTGGGGTGTATGGTACCTATGCCTTTGGGGGCGTGGGTTGGTGTGCTGCAAATGACCGCATTGTGAGTGGGATGGCAGAGGCAGAGGTGGGTGGTGGGTGCTGCAGGAGAGCTGCCCAAGTCTCAGAGTGGGTCTGTGTTCCCACTCTTGAAAGAGGCCAGGGTCGTGATGACCCTTGCGTCTTTATCTCAGACTATCAAGCCTGCTTGGTCTTTTTCCAGAATTGCTCTGGATGTCAGGGAAAAGGGATGGGGAGGGGAGGCCACGAAACGAGAGGGGTTAAAGTAGGGCTTAGGTGGGGTTCTGATTCAGATGCATCCTGGGGCAGTAGGAGCTCCTGCAGCCACTGCTGCAGATGCTGGCGTGTAGGTACATTAATGTGGGAAACCCCTGTCATATAGGAAACATCTTGGCAAAGATGCCACAGCTCCTGCTTGAGCCAGGAGACAGCAATATGCCCATAGTTTGGATATTGTTTTGAGCAAACCCAGCAGTTTTTGGGAGCTGCTGGAGGCTAGTGGTTCTTTGCAAACTATGCACATGGTTCTGCCTTGGGTATAACCTTGAACTTTTCTTAAACTGGGGTTCTATCTGAGAAACACAGACCGACGCATGCTGCACTTTATGTACTAATAAACCCAAGCTTGTTTAAACCCGCATACTTGACAGCAGGCTACTAGATGAAAGCAGGGTTGGTTCACTTATCATCCAGAAATAGAGAGCTCCAAAAGATTTTTATTACACAGCATAGAAGTTTCCAACTTTCTCTCTCTCTTTTTTTTTTTTTTTAAATGGTAATCATCCTACCATGGGAACGAAAGATGGCAGGATAAAACTTGAACTTGCCATTCTTAGCTGGTCAAAACAGAAGTTCTGTCTCCATAACTCCAACTTTCCCTTCAAATACATGTGTTGAAACTTTGCCATGGATATTTTTCTGCCTTCTAAGAAAAAACATGAGATGATCCATCTATAAGGGGATCTCTGACATCAATTGGTAATGGATACTGCACACTAAAAAGATTCATTCTGAACAGCTCCTGCCCTGCACAAACCCTAAGCCTGTTTGGCCTGACCTTCACTGGCTTTTCTTGCCTGCAGAATAACTTATGAAATTTTTAGCATTCCTGCAATTGTAACATCTGGCCCTCATTGTTCTATACCTTGGAAAAAAAGGGGGAGCAATGAGAAACACACTTTGCATTCACATCCTCTTTCACCTGGTTTTCTACGCATTTTGAATCAAGATGCTCACATGTAAATTGCTGTTGCTCATTTCTGGCTGCCCTCCGGAGGGGCAGCCCTCAGAGCGAAGGAGAGACGAAAGCTAGCAAAGCGATTTCGTGCATACAGCACCAGGGTGCTCCTTTGTGTTAGGCAGGTAAACAGAAGGGTCACTCATTCAAAATATGCTGGATGATTTTTGGCACTCTATTAAAAATACCAAATTAGTGCTGGTATCTGAGTTGTGTTTTTTCTACTCCCTCTCACAGATCTACAAGAGTTTCTCTCCTACACATTACTAAACTATGCATAGTAAGAAGCTTTGGTTGATTTGAAAAAAATTATCGTCCTGTGCTCTTCACAAAGAAAAGTTCCATAGTTAACAAAAAATAATTGAGATCCTCAGTATTTTACTCTAATCATTTGCTTTCGTATCAGCTGCTGACTTTACAGTGCTACATAGTGTGTAGGAAATGTCATCAATAACTGGTAAAGTTTCAAAAGGCAGGGGTCATGATATCAATTCTGATAAACAAAAGCACTAGAGGAGCAATGTGTGTGTCTTGGGGCTGGAAGGGGTAAGATTGAAAGGTGCAGTTGTAGACTCATTAACTCAAGGAGTACAGTGTGGCTTTGTTGTTATAATTTGATAGAGTGCTTGGAAACAAGCAAAAGATCAGTTTGCGTTTGGGAAGGAATAATTCGGCCTCATGTGAATGCCTTTTATTTTTAGAGAAATGTGTCTCCCTTAGACCCTTGTAAAAATAAATCCTGTGTAGCAGAGGGACATTGCCTGCATGCAAAATCAACTATTTGCCAAATGTTTTCTTTGTTTAAAATACGCACTTGCTAGACTGAAGCCCAAACTGCAAAGTTCAAACCAACACTCAAATTCTAAACAGCGCAGACTTTAAAGTCACTGGAGTCCAACTGGGAATCATGGCACTACAAGCAGTCCTGGAGTTAAATTTCTGCACCAGCCTTTGCTTACAAAATATCAGAAGAGGTGCAAGTGCTACCACCTGCTTCCTTCCTTACCACTCCCAGTTTTTGCAACAGCTCAGCGGTTAGTGTGCTCCGCCAGGATGGGGATGACCCAAGTTCAAGTTTCCAGAGAGACGGAAAAGCATTTGAACCCACAGATTCCTAGGGTACCCTCAGGAGGGACTCCTTCAGTCAGTCCTGTTAAAGTTGTTTACACTGTTTGGAAAAATAATCATCAGATGCTAGATCAAAAAAAAGGAAAAAAAAAAGTAATTAGAGCATGATTTTTTTTTTTTTATCCCAGGCAAGATTACCTGGAAAAAGGAGACATGGGTACCAAGCCTTGCTCCAGGAAAGCCTTCCTTAGGGTAAAAAGACTAAGCAGGGGCTGGAGCTAAGAGACGGATGTTTGTTGTTTGTTGTTGTTGTTGTTGTTTTTTCCAGGGTGAACACCTACATCCCCACTAAGTTATTGCCAAGCACATGTGTTGTGTCCCTGACTGGCTCCCTTGGAGTACAGGCTTCCTGCAGGCAGGGCAAGGCAGGGCAAGGCAGGGCAGTTGGGAGGCCATGATGGCCAGGCAAGCAGAAGAGGGACATCTCCGTCAATGCAGGATGGGCTGCTCTTTCACATGCCAAGGGAGACACATTAAAGCCACCAGATAAAAGAAAGGGGTAATTAATGCCCTGATATTCTTTAGACTGCAGTTTGGTAGGCACATTGTAGGCCACTTACTAGATAACCTCATTGATCAGGGGCCATAATCACCTACAGTCTTTTGAGGAATTTTGGGTTGTCAGTTAGACATTACTAGTTCATTTGGTTTAATAATATATAAACACTTTTGCAGACAAAGAGTTACTTGCTAAAGTGGAGGATTTCTTCAAATCTGATCTGTATTGTGAATGAAGCACAACCCAGGACAGCAATAATAGCGATAATAGCTCCAGTGTGTGAATAGAGGAGCTTTATCATTTAACATCTCACAGTGCAAGGCTTCAATCTCCAGACCAGCACAAAGCACTGCTTCTTAGCAAATTTAAGATGATATCAGTGGGTATTGGGTACCTGGACACTTCTAAATCCTTGGCCCAAAGTGATTTGGCTATCCCTTGAACCAGGTTCAGGACTTTCAGTGGGGAAATGTCCTGTGAAAGACTTGTACTTCCACTGTCATCCCTGCTAATCTTTTCCTAAGAGAAAAATCTGCATCACTGTGGCTTGATTTAAATATGCAAGCAAAGTTTGACTTCTTCACTTACTTTGTAATTAATGTATAAATTACTCATCCCTTGGCAGTATCTCCAGCATGGTGTATAACACACTAGGGCTTAGCCCACCTGGCTCCAGAGCTGGACTTCACTCCTGCCACCAAAGCGGACAACACCAGAGGATAAAAAAGTGAACTGAAGGAAGGCTGCTGTGCTAAACAATGAAGTGACCTGAAAAGAATGGCCTGATGTGCCCAGCTGGGATGACAGCCATCGAGAGACCCCAGTGGACATCCTCAGGGAAGAAGCTCCATAGATGGAGTCCCTGCCGAGAAAGTTCAAACAGCAAACCCGAGTACAGCAAAACTGTATAGTTAAAAAAAAAATGAAAGAAAAAAAGATAGGCTTCGTGTTCCATAAGGCTATGATTATGTGATGTACATATTTTTATTCGACATCAAAGTGTTGTTTTTAATAGTTAAATATTCACAGATGCAAATGAGCTTTGATTTGCATAAAGTGATAATTATGTTATTCATTAGGACTTGGTAAATGTTGTGTTAAAATTCCATGATCATTTTGCTTTAGGGTTACTGAGAAACAAGTTTATGAGTTTGAGGGGAAACGTATTGTGAAAGTAAATGGCAGAGTTTGTTTCCACCGAGCTGGGATGATTTACCTGCCTCCTACGTTCTCAGTATGGCATGTCCAGTCTAGCCCATTATATCAGCTAATGTCTGTGGGGAGGCCCAGGGCTGCTGTCCCTGCAAGGTCATCTGTCAATGCCAGACGGGGAGGAGGAGCTGTCAGTCTCCCCATGTAATTGTGTCTTCCCAGCTGTGCTGCCTGCCCGCCACTGCCCGTGCTGCCTGCGCCCGGTCCCGGTGCGGTGGGAGAGACCCATCTTCCCTCCCCGCCTCACACACACACCTTCCCCTGGGTCAGGAGGAACAATGGAGCATGGGAGGACAGGGCAAGCCTGTGCCGGGCTGCAGACACTTGATAAATGGGTGGGCAGGCAGCAAGTGACAATATGCAGACAAGTGATATCATTTGCAAATGGACTCAGCAAGGGAAGCAAGAATATAGAAAGGGGGGGAAGGCAAAGTCAGGAGCATGGAAAAGGTTTCTCGTTAACCCTTGTGGGAGAGTGGGAAATATGATCACTTGGCTCTCTGGGAAAAAAGGTTGGTAATACTGTTTTTCAATCCCTCACCTACAACCTCTGGGAGAGCGAAACACCCCACAAGGAAGTCACATGACACTAATTGCCTTCTTAAAAACCACATTTTTAATATCTGTAATGTGGGCTTTCTCTCCAGATGCATAGATATGGGCATCTTGGGATTTACCTTGGATTTACCTTACTTAACTCCTTGTTTGGAGAGATTCCCATCCCCTCGTTCAGAAGCTGAGGTCGGTTCCTCAGAATAAGGCCCAGTGCTCAGGCTGCCCTGATGTCGCTCTTTAGACACCCGAGCACTGGCAACACCCCACACAATGATATAGCCCCATCTTCCTGGGGAGACACTCACATCCCACTGGCCAATTCACAGACGCTGGGGTGAACAGGACTTCTGCAAGTGTGAAGGACTCTTCAGAAAGGGGTCATCAAGCCAAGCAAATTGGCAAACAGGAGAGATGCTATGCACATTTTAAATATTTGTGTATGTAAATACTTTATAAGGGTTGGTCATGAGATTAAACCACTTCCTTTCGCAAAACCCTTCCTAAACAATTGTACGTGAAACACGTATTGTTCAGTAGGTTGAATCCAAAAAGGACTGGACAGTCTACTTAAACTGTAGGACCTTTTTTTTTGAATTGCAGAACTCCTTTGTGTCTCTCCTAGTAGCTGACAATGTACCTCTTACATGTGTGCATTGTTTCTGGCCCCAGTCACACAAGAAATCTGGCCTCATTTTGTACCCATGCTATTTGATTGCAATAAACACAGGCTGTGTTCACACACCATGAGATTTGCCTTCCTGTCTCACAAGCCCAGTTGTGCCAGTGGAGCTGATCCTGCCTTGCCAAACTCAGGCTATCTTGGTGCATGTCAAGGAGGTTGGGCCGTCTGCTTGCTGAACATGGTTGGGGATGGCTGCTGGGACAGAGAACTTTGGGACCATGGAGTTACTTGCAATCTGCTGCTCAGGCGGTGACAGCATCGCCTCTGTAGATGAGCCACACACAGAATTTCTGAGACCATCAGGCATCCGGAGTGTTGATAGCTTCTGTGTTTACAGAGCATAGGCTGTGTCACCTACAGTCCCGAGCTGTGCACTGAGGCAATGCTAGGACAGTGGTTTTGGTTTGTTCTTTGTAGTGAAGAGATTTCTCAGACCTGGTAAGAGCTAGACAGATCTGTAGAATGCTCCTTAGCTGTCACGAACTGTTCTCTGTTTAGGATGAAACCACCATTTTGCAGGTTTGAGGGTGTTTCAGGAAGGGAGTACCTAGCCCATTTAAACTACAGCAACCCCCTGCTCCACAACAGGTAATGTTGACTTCCAGTGAACTAGATCAGGGCATCATACATCCTCTCCTCTGTGTCTCCTGCTACTCTTGAGCATAGTGTGAACTTTGAAGTAATACTTCCAGTCCTTTTCCTGCAAGGAAATGCCATCTTCCTCTTTCTCTTCACTTGCTGGATATCAGCTGTAGTTACCTTATTATAGTTATTCTATTTAAATGCACTAAAAATACTGATCAAATAGCAGGATCATCCATTAACTGCCTCATTATCCTATTGAATGTGGACTCTTTCTGACTTTTACTGTGGACATGGACAGGATATATTAGAAACTTGGCTGTCATTAATAACTTCTTGCACACACACACACACACAAATCTAAATGGCCAATTAATGACCACATCTGCCTTAATGTTACTTATTAACTAGTATTGCCTATAACAGCCACTAATGCTTTTGGAAATTATTTCACTTAATTCCTGTCTTTTCTTCTGTTCTTTGGCCCCACATTAATACTATATTTCTTTCAGAGTCTCTCTCATTGCAAGGAGGGTGGACAAGATGACCTGATAGCCTTTCCTATCTCTAATTTCTACATGCACACTTCCCTCATTACGACACTCATGCACAATAAAAGACAGAGGATCAAGCTTAGCATCTGGAAAAATGTTCTCTTTTTCCCTAGCCATCTTGCTGTGCTGTTGGCCCTGATTTAGCTTCACCAGCTATGCATCTGTTACTCTTCAGGGCACTGAGAGCCCAAAGATGGAAGGTCATTAAGGATTGTAGACTCCATCATTAGAAACAAAATTGTACATCTCCTTTCTTATTGTTGCTGGCCTTTTCCTTTTTTAGGAGACTTTTACATTGGCTGGAGAAGCCAAAGGTATGGGTTTTACTCTTCTTAGGTCAATCACTGTCTTTCTAGTAATCAATAGTGGGGTCTTTCACTTAAGTCTTTTTGTGCCAAATCACTCAATTACCCATGGAAGTCCTTCCTTCTTATGCACATGTCTTCAATGGTGAGGACATGCGTTTAGAGTTGCTTCTTCTACATGTCAATGACTGGCAATAGTTAAAAAATAAAAAGGAGGCTGGTTCCATGGTCGAGGTTTGGGAATTGCATGTCAGCTATTTAGTTCGTTTGCTGTTTTGTGTGGTCATAGGAAAAAAAAATTGTACATTTATCTGTGTTTCACTTTCCTCATCTGACAATCTAGGTTACAAATTTTGTGGAGTTAAATTCCTTCTTCTTTGCAAGATATGTGAAAATGACACTTGGCTGCTCCCTGTTTCATATTATCTGCATTAGGGGATGAACTTGGGCTTATTCTGACCATCCTGGAAATCCTCGTTATGACAGTTTTGCTTGATCTTGAATGTGACTGGCCTTTCATTTCACCTGAGGTGACTGAAAAGAAGCTGAAGAGCAGCCGAACAAACAAAAAACTGTGGTAAGGAATCTGTAGTCAGAGCAAGACTGAAAGTATGATTTTTGGAAAAATGATAACTGTCAGTAAATTCTTATCCTGGCTGTTGCTTTCTGCACTGGTCCTTTGGAGAAGCTCCTGGGCCAAGAGGAGCAATGGACACCCTCTTTGGGTGTCTTTGAGGATCTGAACTACAAGTCACTAAGCAGTCCAAGTCAGCTCTACCTGTGAGATATATCTAGGTATTGGTCCAGGGCTCTGAGTTTGAGGACTGTCAAGTCCTTACAATGGGATGACTTCCAGTTACTCTAAAGTCTCTCTTAACATAAGGCAAATGTTAAGGTAAATGCAAAGAAGAATGTTTTTATTGCAATCCAAATTTAACAGCATAGTTACTCAATTTCAAGACAGGTGGATAGAAATAGAAAAACATAATTATAACTATCTATATGTTAGATCACCCAAGAGATGCCTCTCTCTGTTTCATCCAGCTAGCAAGCTGTCAGATGCTTATGCAATTTCTTGGCACAGCCCTTCCTTACATCGAAGTGTAGTCTCAGTCTGAGATTTCAGATTTAGGAACAGGTTTATCTTTACAACCCCCAACCTTCCCTGAGGATCCATTCTGTATCTGATATCTATTCAGGATAAATGCTCCCTTCTGCCTTGCAGAGCAGGGGACCAGCCCTCAACATATGACTTCTTTATGTATCGAGACCGACATTTCATGTAACGACCTATACTTTATTTAACTTTACTTCTACAAAGAGAGACATGAGAATAGTGTGCATAGTGCTTTCCAATTTCTCATCAAGATTAGACATGATGATAACTAACCACTTTGGAGTGATAGTAAGTGTTAGCTGGGGTGAATGAACCTTGGGCTGAGCTCTGAGGCATTCTGGGGCAAGGAATTTCAGTGCTCTGACTAATGATAAAGAGGCATACATTCCTACACTCATCCGTTTATTTTGTATCTATTTAATTTTAATCTTAATTTATTACAAACAGGGGAGAAAAGCATATTCAAACCTCTACAAAGGCAGAAGGTTCTGGTTTTAATATTAAAATATGTCATTTGCAATAACCTTTATGGCTTTGTCATATACTCTCAATAAATGACTTCTAAGATTGATTAAAGACCTTAGCTTTGCTTCACATGTTAATCAATCTCACCAGCCAATTAGAGCTTTGGTGCTAGAGAGCAACAGAGATCATCCCTTAGCTATATATGGCAGCACTTATTGTGCAGGCCAAACCTTTATGACCTAACACTGATAGAGGAACTCATGAGAGTTTATGGGAAAAGAACATCAAAGAATTGCAAGATTATTCATGCTGATACTTAATGACTAGATATTTAGAAGTTGTATTTCAGAAGCGGTAAAAGCTAAATGCAGAATTGGCTTTCCTGGTCTGAAGCAGAATTGGTGCTTAAGAATAGCAGACTTCTAAGCCACTTCATGTTTTTCTTTCTTTTTATGACTTGAAGTATATCAATTAAGTTTTCTGTGATTTCACCACCTGTAAAATGGGAATAAAATTACCTGGTTTTTGGTGTGGATGAGCTGACGATGCATTAGCTCATGCTGGAATTTAACAAAAAGCAGGACACCAATTCCAACAATAGTGCAGTTTCCCACCTGAACAATTTAACTGGAAATGGATTTGGAGCAACAAAACCAGAACTACATCAAACTTGCAGGTCACTGCTTCCCAGTCCTGACTGCAGTGAGCATAGTAGTCTTTTGAAAATGAGCACAGGGGGCTGCAGTCCATTTTCTTCATGTCTCCACAGCTGACCTGCTTAGTAGCTTTTGTAGCAGAAAGACCACAAGCTAGACATGGAAAATCAACACTTGTTGTGTCAGTTCAGCTCAGTGTTGAGGCACACTGATGTGCCTGAGTTATACATGAATAAACAGATGATTTCAGCCACCAGAGCTACAAGGTCCTGCATTTTTCAGAAGATTTTTAGCTCGCTCTAAACATAAAAAGAAATCCTGCACTGTGTAGGATGTGGTGATTAAGTGCCCAAGCAAGAACTGCCTTTTTAAATGTGTGTGTCCTAGACCTTTTACAATGGGTTGCCATGTCCTCATTGGAATCTCTGAGTATTAATGTAATTTTGAATAAATAACAGTACTAATAAATCAAGAGGTAAAGTAATAACATTGAAAATAACTGTAAATGTTACAAAAGATCTCTTACATTTTCTGTGGTGAACATTTATTGCAAAATGCTTTGATATTGTGAGGTATTGCAAAATACTTTTTTTTTTTTTTCCCCACAGAATACACATTTGAAAGT
Organism: Patagioenas fasciata; assembly: GCF_037038585.1. NCBI lineage: Eukaryota > Metazoa > Chordata > Aves > Columbiformes > Columbidae > Patagioenas > Patagioenas fasciata. Next base: position 57,707,512 of record NC_092524.1, on the reverse strand, counting down.
GTTGAAAGATCAAATTCCTAGAATTCATCTATTCTTGAGCTGGATGCTAACAACATGTTAGTACTAGACTGAGGGCATTATCTGAGTTCCATGTATAGCCTGAATTCCAGACGAGACTGAAGCCAATTTTATTTGTGTTTGGTCTTGGTATAATATCTTTCCATCATTCAATTGTCTCGGTCTAAACACTGCAGGAAAGTTACTTTGAAATGAATGTCTGGGTGTCAGGGGCTAGCGAGCTAATAGTATAATTACTTTTGTAGTCTTTATTAGTTGAAATGTTTATTAGAAAGTTTACTTTTTATCCAATGAAAGATGACAAGCTGGGTTTGATTGAGCACTGTTTGTTGTTTTAATATTGTTAGCTGTGTGAATGGGTTAACACACTTCTCATCTTCCAGAAGCTGAAGGCTATGAGAAATCCCAGGGGTAGCCACTCCTCAACCCACATTTGCTGCCTTTGCCAAGGAAAGATCCCATAAGATTTCCCCCCCTCCATTACTTAAGGCTTGTGATGATTTTTAATGTCGCTGCCGAGATGGCCTGGAGATTTTTATCTATTGCACTTACAGGTCACCTTAATATTATCTCACTCGGAGGGGAGAAAAAGTTTCTAGTGGGATAATATTAAGTTATACAGCATGACACAAGGTCAAACTGTGAGAGACAAGAATATATGAATAAAGCCAGTGGCCATGAGAGTCACCAGTGTGAAGAACAAAAAAAAAAAAAGAAAGAGGAACAAAGAGTAAGAGGGGAAAAGTGCTAGTGGAGGAGAAAAGAAGCAAGGAGAGGGAAAAGAAGAAGGAAAGATTAAAAGGGAAAAAGAAAGGATCAGGGTCAGAATGGGTAATGTAAAGTCATCCTTCTTATCCCAATCAGCTGCACACTGTGTGCTCTCAGTGGCCATGTTCATACTGAAGTAGCTCCAGACTGTTTCTTTTCTCTGGGACTCCATCTTTTTGAAAATACATCATCAGTACAACTCCATCCTGAAGGCATATTACGCTAATGCATCATTATTGCGATGGCTGACTGATGATGCGCTAGTGTCATACATCACCAGAGCTGCGCCTTGCTCTGATGAAATGTTGGTGTGATACATAATCAGGGAGAAGCACGCAGGTCCCTCTTCTAACAATTCCAGAGGTGTAGAGGACCCAGAATTAAAGCTAAAGCCTTGGAGAAGGGTAACCAGGAAAAGTAAGCATCCCTAAAGAGTCTGGCAGCATCCTGAACCTCCTGAGAAAACCTGCAGTAACTTTGAGTTACATTAGTGGAAGTGCCTGGAAGGCTGCCAAAATCCAGCTGTAAGGCTTGGACAAGAGTCACAAAAGCGTTAGCAACATGGCAGTAATGAAAGGCAGCTATCATGAGACACAGAGGGCATACAGCAACATTGCAGTCCAGCCCTGCCTGTGAAGGCAAAATCACAGCTTGACTGACAGGCAGATCCACAGCAAGGGGAGGAATGGGGAAGGTGGAGTGGAATGGACACCTCTTGTTGGGCAACTAGCCTTGGCTCCCTTCCAGATGAGCATCTCTCCTTCACTCCCTAAAACATACTTGCACTGCCTTTGTGGCCCCCTGTGAAAGCCAGAGGTTGCATTGCCCTGTTGTTTATCTGGCTGCTTTGGGAGGAGGGTTGGAAGAAGCATGGAAACTTGGCTGAATGGCAGCCTGAAACTTGGCATGAAACAATCATTTCTTGATCTCCACACACATACACTCTTCCTGTCCTGCAAAGAGTTTGCCCAACCATATGCAAAAGCCCAACCAGTTGTTTTGTACACACCCACCTTTATCTCAGTGCTTCCTTCCAATACAGTCTATGCACCTGCCTCGCCCTCCAAACCAGACTCTGGTCCTCCCTCTGCTCCTGGCTTCCCAGTGCCCTCGGGCAATTTCTGTCTCTGTGTCCCAGTTCCCCAGCAAACAGAGTGGGACCAGCGTCACAAACCTCTGTTAGATGCAGAATTGTATGGCTCTGAGCAAGGTCTCTGTTTCAGACTATTTCTTACAAAATGAATCTGAACCAAGGCTCTTTCCTTTCAGAGGATGGGTCCCTTACCTCACTGGTTGTAATTCCCCCAGGGATAAGCATGAGCAGTGCTCAAGCCATTGGCAATCATTTCATGAATTGGATTCCACTCTAAGTCTTTTTTCCATCGTGTCACCTGTGTAACAGTGGGTCTAGAGTATGTATGAAGTAGCTCTGTTGTTCGAAATGGAATTACTCCAGATCTACACCCACATTGCTGAGAGTTGAATTTGCTCCAGTGGTGCTAACCAGAGATTTTTACCAAATAGCTCAGAAATGTAAACTGTCAAAAATTAGAAAAGGCCTCAACTCAGCATATCAAGGTATTGTTTTTTTGCTCAGTCTTTCAAAATTACTGTGCACCTGCCATACTTCACATATCTTTTAATGGACTTAATATCCTGCTTTTTCACAAGGGAAATAATCCTGTCACATGGCTGCAACTATATTAAGGAGCATTGGTTTGCAGTGTTCATCATATAAATACCAAATTGGGCTGTGTGCATGGAGTCTGACATTTAAGAATAAATGTGCTGCAGCAAGAATATCTGAGGTTTTGCAAGAATGAATGAATTTTGGCACCATTAAACAATAGTTTTGCTTTTAAAGCATGATTCCTTGCAAGTCATTGCTGGCTGTAAGATCTTCTAATGTATTCCTTGGCAATTTCCCTTCTAATACAGAAGGTCCCCAAGCAGATCTCTGAATGATTAGTTTCAGATCTTTGAGAGATTCATCAACAACTAGGGTTCATCATCTGTAGGAATGATGGGCAGAAAAAGCCTTCACTGCAAAATCACAAGCGTGTGTGCAAACACATAGTCAGGGAGCTGTCTCTTTGCAAGATAATCTCTGTCTCTGGGTTTCCAATGCCTAATTTATAATTTCTGTATGGCTATAACCAGGAAGTGGAGTCACTGTCAGCGGGTCAATGGTAACAGGACTGACAAATAACTGCCACAGGATACCTTGAGGCAAACCAGTCTCTGACAGGTTCAACCCTCCTGTTGAAGGTGGTGGGAGACAGGCTCGGCCAACAGTTATATCCTTGCCTTCCCTGCCTAAACCTGACAAAGTTCTGTTCAAAGCTAATTTTTTTTTTAAATGACAGTTCAGTTCAGGTAAGCACTATGAAACGCAGATGGCTATGTGGGCTGTCCAAGTAGTTTTGGCCTGCAACAACAGGGACTGCAAAATTAATTGAAAAATATCTACTTTTTTCTGCTTTTTATCCTGTCAGAAGTCCTGTAAGAACAGCTGTTTCTCAAGCGATTTTCCATCACTGAGACTCACTTGGTTTATAGCTCTGCCCCTCCAGTACTGGTCAGGATCAGGAGGGAGACTCAGAAAACAATAATTAAAAGGCAGTTACAGAATGGCAAGGGGTGGCAATGCCCTCAGGGAACAGACAAAGCAAGCGTCAGAAGACCAAGCAGGCAGGAAAACACTAAAAGTTTCAGTACTGCACTGGTACGTTTGTTTGGATTCAAGGTTTGCTTTAGCGAATGGTTCATGTTGCTATTTGCCAGAACTCTTAGAGCTCCACAACTTTTCCAGAACTACTACATAGGTTTTGTCTGTGTCTAGCAATATAAGATGATGACACAGGAAAGGTGCCTCAAGTTAGGCTCTGAAGAGGTCAGAGGGCTTGTATCATCTTTGTATCAAACAGAAACATCTATGGGGAAATCAACAATGCAACTTCTTTCCTTTGGATTTAATTAAAGAAACATTTGAGGCTGCAATTTGAAAGCAAACACAAACAAAAAAGAAACATTGGCTTTCTCTTACAGCTACTATCTCCCCAGTGCACTGGAAAGTGAGGAGGAGGAATCATTCTCACATAACATGTAGAGAACAATTTTTTAATGCCTTAATTATTTCCTGTGTGCATAAAGCATTTCAGTCCTATTGTTTCTTCTCACAATCTGTCTGGGTCATTGGTAAGCAGTGCACTTTGCCCACCCAGAGGACTGTGAAACTCCAGGCAAAGCTAGAAAACTACGTGCATGTTTGCTGATCCAAGGTTATGACTCCTAATGTTTGCAGTCTCCCCCATGTCCTTTGACAAATCAATTTGTAATATGCAGCTTGAGTCTAGTTATAAGCCCAGTCAAGACAATGCAGTGGATATGAATCTCTACAGCAGTGCATAAATTATCAAAAACATATCAAGTCCTCCATATTCTTTGGCTTTCTACTGGATAAACATCAAGGGAAATATCAAACCTCAGCTATTTTCTCCAGTTACTGTTCCTCCAAAAATCCAGACTATTGTTTCAATCTCCTAGACAAAGACTGACTGGCAACCCTGAGCTCTGGCCCCCAGCTTATGCAGTTGTAAGACTGAAACTGGATTAAGGAGGATGGAAGACAGAGCCAACATGGTCCTCTGTTGCCAGGGGACCATGTACCTCTTTGCCGTCCTCTTAACAGCATTATGAAAGAAGAGATACTTGAGTTAAAAAGCTATACAGCAATTTATTCTCAAACAAACTGCCCAAGAGATACATGAGCAGGAAGCTTAGTGCACTTCTGCTTACTTCCATGGAAAATAAGAGTTGATAAAGCCTGAATTTCTCTGGATTTCAAAGATAAGAATTAAATTTGACTCACCACACTTCTAACACCAACGCTGCACCATGTAGGCTCAAGCCAATTCTGGTCAAGTACTTTGTGCTTAAGATTTTGGACTTCCTTTCCACCTTCCATGACATTTAGCATAATAATTGAATTGTAGTCATCAAATCCAAATCATTACAATCAAGGTTCAGTCTTTCTCTGCTGGACAACCTTCTATATCAGTTATGTTTGAAGATATTCCAAAGATATTTTTATTCAAAACTGAGGTAAATAAGTGAGTGAAACTATGGTGTAGGTGGGATTTGTGAAAAGAGGCATCAACTGTGGGATATCTTCTGGAAAAAGAAACACATATTAGTGTTTGAGATGTTTATTTATAGCATACACACACACACACACACACACATACATATATATATCACCCAGGGTTATTCAATCACATGGAAGTTAACCTCACCTTCAATAAAAGACTTCCTCAAGGAACAGAATAAGCATTTGAACATTTAAAAAAAATTTCCTTATGCACTATGCAATGTCTCCTCATTTTCCAGTTTTGCTACTTTGACAATCCTGAATTAAGATTTATTCATAGCAATTCCTAAAGTGTCACCAAATGAATTCTGCACTGAAAGTCTATGCAAATGAAACTGTCCATGTTACCTTCCAGCCCTACTTGCAAACACATTGAGGCAGAGAGCACTCTCCCACTGAAACTTCTGCCAGTCTGGAGCTGGGACAGAGAGTTTGTGCATCGGAGCAGCTTTGTCGTGGTTCTCACTCCTGCTCCCCAACAACAGGACCCTGAGCACCCAAAGTGCCCTGAGCACTCAAGTTCAGGACAAACAGTTTGCAGAAGGATGTGGAAGAGACTCTACTGTGTTTGGAAAGCAGCTTGCTCTGGGGTAGATTAAAGACCAACCCTTTTCCATTCTCAACAGAGAAGTAGATTTTTTTTTCTTGTGGATGAACAGCAATAGGAGTGTGGTAGGGAGGCACAATAGATGAACTTGAGAGATATTTAAATTTTGTTTTCCTCACTGAGGGAAGGAATTTGTCAGAATTACTCTTGGAGATGAGAATAAGGAAAGCAAAGCTGGGACTTGTAATTGTTAGATATATCACTGCACTCTCCTAGGCAGCATTTGCTTCTGAAACTGGCCCAGCTGTGACCTGTGGCCACCCTGGGCTCCTGTTCCACACAGTCTTTATATAATCGTGCTCATCAGATGTTGTGCCAAGCTCAGTCACTGGTAGAAGCCATAAGCATGGAAGCCCTAACATGAGAGGTTATACAACTATTCCTTAGTTTTACAGGCCAGAGTTTGCACATTTACAAATAAGGCCTGTAAATCATCATCAGATCTTGCCAGATTTTTTGAGGAAGGCTCAGTACACTAGTGCAATGGGCATGATTCAAAACATTTTGCAGTAAACACTCATGAGGCTGGGGAAAAACCCACCAACTTTCAATGTACTTTGCTTCTAAAATCTTGGTTTCTTTTCTTTCACAGTCAGTAAATGCAGGTGGTATCACAAAAGGTAAATCTCATAGACAAGTTGAGACAAATTTTCAAGCAGGTCCAATGGAATCTGAGCTTTCCTCATCAAGCAAGAGGACACTTTCTGAAGCCATGGAGATAATACATCTGTGTGTGTTCCTGGGGAGAATGACAGAAAGTTGAATCTTCAGTTTGATGACACAAGATAGGGAGGTAAAAACAGCATATGGAAAAACTGTCACTTTCATCCCTTATCAGTATCATCTAATAACACAAAATTCTCCTCAAGGATTCTTTGGGATAGGATTTATAACATGGCAGAAACACCTTTCCTAACCAAAGATAATGTGGAAACTTTTTAAAGTATTTGGAAGGTCTTTCCAAGCTGCACAGAAAAGCTGCAGGCATCCCTGAGATGCGAGAGTACAGGTGTTTCAAGCAGAACTGCCAGTAGTTTAAGACAGGAAGAAGATGCTATATTCTTTTGGAACATACAGAAATAATGTGCATTTATAAAATATATTTGCCCACCCTGGAAGAAGGGCTAAGGAGAGACCATGTCTGACTGCCACATGTGGTCATTATTTCAGCCTTCTGCCTCCTAAAGACCAAGGTCAATGGTCTCTCTGAACAGGCAAATGGACTTTCAGGCTGGCCGTGGGGAGCTCTTATCTCCCTCACAAGGTGCTTCTGAGATAAAATGCCTCCGTACCATTTAACCACATACTGAGTGCATACATCTAACATCCCAACAGCTCCTAGCACACCTGTGCAGCCTGAGGTAACTACATAAAAGAAGCTAATAAAGTAGTGCTTACATTTCATTCATTTTATTCACCGGCTCGAGATTTCAGGGATGGAATGGAGCACAGCTGGCCTTTGGATGTTAAATATGCTTCATAAGCCAACACCAGTTCAGCACACAGGCAGAAGCCTTATTGTCTCGTGGCTCTCCACAGGCAATAGAAAGGAAATATGTTGGCTCTCTCACAGCTGGCAGTGGGGCTGGCACAGGAGAGCTGTAAATACTGTGTAGGCATGATGGTGCAAGCTGCCAGGGTGAGAGCGGGTCACCATGCCTCAAGGGGCTCCTAGCCACCCGTAGGAAGGCGTGAAGAAGAGCGCTTTGCTCTTTTTTTAACTGAAGTGAAGGGCAAAGGGTAGGGTGGGTAACTGAGATGTTGAATCAGGTCTGGCCTGACAATGACAGATGCTGCTGGGAGTGGAGGTGCATCTCAGGAGGCTTAGGGGCTTTGCTACATCACCAGAGCAAGTAGCTGCCTGCGATTGTGACTGTGAAAAGCTCTACACTGAGAGGCACTGTCTGGCCTGGCGTTTCTCCCTGCTCTGCCAGAAGTAGCCTTGAGTACCTGCTGTCCTGTACGTGCTCTGCTGCCTGGTCTACCTACCTATTCATATGGCAAAGGGAATTTCTATTCCTACTCCATCTCACTTGGGAATATGCACCAGGATGGGTATGAGAGTCCCACTGAAAGCTACATCATCTCTGTATGATTTAGGCAGCTCCTAGAGAGGAAAGGAGCACGTGAGAAAAGAGCTATGATATGTTCTTTGACTCCTTCTTATTGGTTTGCAGATCAGAATGTACTTTGTCACTTTATTCTTCGTCAGAGCCAAAAAAAATTAAAAAAGGCAGATATATGTCTCCTGGGGAAATAGAGGAAGGTTCTCTGACCAGATAATGTTTGTATCTGTGATTCCTGACATGCAATTTGCTCCTCATTACTATGTACACAATCCCAGTTAATTTATGGGTTTATTAAATTACCCAAAGCCATTTCCTTTTGGATACATGTTGATGTCCAGGGCAACTTCCTTCAAACAACTGTTTCCCAAAGCAAGATGACCACTTGCAGAATGAGCTCTCCCCTGGTGGGGCTTAGCCCCGTCAGGTACCAAACTCAGTGTCCAGATATCCAGACCTATGGGACGAGTGCAGAGATCTCTCCAAAATCAGCTGTAAACATTGGGAATGGCTGGTGCTGAGCACAGCTGAGAGGTGGCAGTCAAAAATGTCTTACCATTGGACTTAAGGTTTCTTTCTCAAAACCTTTTTTTCTCGCCATGCTTATCTTCACATCTCCTGAAACATGTGAATAGCCAGTCTTCAGACTCAGTGCAGAGCCTTTCTTCTGGCAGTTCTGCCTGAGTGGGGTCTACATGGAAGGGCAAGGCAATCCAAAACCAGTTAATATACCAGCCAGTAGCCACCATTCACATAAAGTAGCCCATAATGTCTTTATTTCTCACCAATAACTATGCAATTTAACAGAGCCCTGAATTTCCCTGATGGGGGGAGAAGCTGGTAAATTATAAGGATTACATATCCAGCCTCTATAAGCAAACACTACCTCAAAAAAACCAAAAACCCAAACCACATAAAAACAATAACAAAAAAGGCACTGATATTCAAAAGGGCTAAAACTGCAGAATTTGGCTCCTCATTTCAAACACCCCAAGGCCGTGGATGCTCAGAACTGTTATTCCAGCTTGGTCTCTTGTAAAGCTGGTCACATGAAAAATTTGAAACTGAATTGCTGAAATCCAAGGCTCAGCCAAATATTTCGCTTGCTCCTTTTTTTTTTTTTTTTTCTTTTAAAGCATAAGGTGTGAGCCTTCCCTTAGAGCTTGCATTATCAAATGGCATCCTAATCTTAGTATGATCTCCAGCTCATTAAGTCATGTTTTCACCCCATTTACACATGAGCATTGCCCAGTGGTTTAGTAGAGTTGTCCATATGGCTGTAGAGGAGCAAATTAGGGTCTAACTTGAGGATAAGCAGCATTTTTTAGGCAATGATGAAAGTGGTCTCATCTGCTTCTCTTCAGGGTAACCTATCAAGGTATCCACACCCCAATTTTAACCTTTCTTTATATAACCGTCAAAGACACCCTAAAAACTTAATCATCTTTAAAAAATATCCAAAAAGCCCTTGGTGCCTCCAAGTTCTAACACTACAAGTATTTTCCCCAGGGCGCATGATTACAGTAGAAAATTGTCTTTTTAATTTGCAGAACTCAGAAAAGTCAGAAGATGGCAGCAGTTCATTCATGCATTAAACAATCCGTAAATCTCATGAACAGAACAGCTCTTCCTTAAAGTTATTTGTGTTATGCAAACACCTAAAAATAAAGATTTGTAATTTACTAAGCAAAATAATTTTGCATACCCAGGTTTTACAGTTATCAAATATATTATTTCTCATATTCTTTTGGTTTTTTTTTTTTGTTGTCATTGGTGCATTGAAGAAATTTTCAGGGAGCAGGGGACATTGCTATGGGAAGAGCTTTTAGATGAATATATTTAATTCCAGACACATGTCTTCAGGATCACTAAACTTCCATCCTTATATTTTGTTCTATTTTACAAATATTGGATAAGCAAAAAAATAAAGAATATGTTTTTGGTATTTCCAAATAACATTAGATGTTAAAAGGAATTTTTTTTCCTGCTTTCACAGTTGAATGTTTTTGTTCTACTTTATGTTAATCTACATACCTCATCACTTTCACACCATCAGCAGTGGTGTCTCTTCTCTCCAAAGATTTAGTAGTGTTAATGTTGCAGTAATGACCTATATTACTAAATTTTCTCTACCTTGAGAAAATATATCACAGTACATTTAAAGTATGGCATAAAGTGTTAGCATAAATAATTAAACTAAATTGCAGCCATCAAAAAGCAAGGCAGACCAGATCTGAGCTTCCTCAGAAGAAATCTAGTATAACTCTATTGCTGTCAGTGGAATTATTCCCAACTGACTCTGGCTTAGGGGATGCAGAATCTGGCATCCTAGCCTTTGTAACACAACCTCCTTGTCATTGTGTGTTCACTTATTCACTTAATTCATAAAATTCAATCAATCGCAATGGGCCACCCAGCTACTCAAGTGAAGAAAAGAAAATCTATTGTATATGATATTTCTTTGATCAACTATGTCTGAAAGTGCATTCCCCCCTCTCGCCCCCCAGCAAAAGAATGCACCAGAGACCAGGGCTGACATTGTGGTACTGGGAGCTAATATTTCCCTCCAGCCTCATTTGTATTGCTTTATTGACATGTTAATGACAAAGTACTTCCCCAGGTCCTACAAAGTACAGAACAAGTCAGAGAAATTAGAATAATACCTGGTCCTAATTAGAAGCCAGGTATCTTCCTGACATGCTCTCTTGTTGTATGTAGCAGCTTCAGATGCTGGTACGTTGATTGATTGCCTGCTTGCTTGATTGATTGAGAGGCTCCACTGAGCTCATAGGCACATACATGAAGGGAAGCTTTTGATGTCAATATGAACAAAGATAATGATAGACTTACAA